>NC_045595.1:27281804-28728054 GCF_009762305.2 Zalophus californianus
GCTCTCTTAATATTGCCTCCACTTCAATGAAACCCTGTATGTCCTTCCCCCCATGTGTCTTGATGGGGTGAAGAGGAGCAAACAGTTGGCTCCAGGCTGACTTGAGACTCCTGTGCAGGTGTCTTGGACCCACCTCTGACACCAGTTGGCTCCTTCTCTTTGGAGTCGATCATGTTCTTGCTTATATTATGATCATGCCTTTTCTCCTGTACTGTATGTAAGTCTCCATTCATTAACTTAACAAATGATGATTAAAACATACGAAGTTCCAGGCACATGCTAGGTGCTGGACACATGGTGATATGTAAACTATGATTCCTGTCCCAGGGAGCTAACGGCCTAAAGAAAACTAAAGAAATCCTTGGAGACTGAACCCTTCTAAGGAAGCCATTAACTTTAGTATCAATAATTTATTTATACATAGACATACACAAGCAACATGTAATAGCCATTGGTTTACCATTGGGGATGAAACTGCCCTGTGTTTTGGGGTCACCCTTCTTGGGAGATGGCTTATATACCCCCCTCAAAGGGTTATTGTAAGGGGTCAATATACTACATACAAGGCCTCTTAATGTCTAGCACCAAATTAGTTTTCAGTATATCAGCAGTGGTAGTTGGAGGGGAGGAGCCATTAGACAGTAAAAGCTTGGACATGGGCTCTCTAAGAAAAGGCAAGTTTCAGATTTGCTTGAGACCACGTTGGTTCAAACTCCTATTACCAAGTACTAGTAGCTAGTTCCAAGTGCCACGGCTGTGATTACAAACAAATTTGGAGGGAAACACTCCATAAACCAGAGCAGGAGCTGTAGAAGGAGCTGAAGGCATTCAGAAAAAAACAAGCTTCCACAGGCCGAGCACAAGTCAACCCAGAAAATTCATAAACATTCCACTAAGATTCTGCACATGCAACATTTTTTTGGCTCACTCTAGAACTGACCTAGGAACACAGGATTATATAGGTTGTCAACATATACTCACCATATGGAATCTGTTTTGGGTATGTAACACCACAAACCTGACCTAAGGATGGTGCCTGGTGCAGTCTATATCTTAAATAGAGACTCTTAACTCCATCCTGAGAGAATTTATGACCAATACATTAACATAAGGACTAATTTTTTTCTCTTGATCAGAGCAATGCAACCTATAACTTGGGGAAGATGGTGGGAATAACTCTACCTCTCTAATTTGAAAGTCCAAAAAGTGTAGTTTGGGGGATTGCCCTGGGTCTTTCATCTTGGAGAAGGATGTGCAGAATCTCTATCCTGGTTTCCAGAGAGTCTGGCTCCATGGAAGCCCATGGGTACCTTTCATGCTGTTGCTCTTAAACAGTAAGAGACTGAATGTCCTCAATAAGAATCACAGCTTTTCCTTTAAGTATCTATTTTGTATGACTAGTAATGGGTAGGTACTTTACATTTTATTAGCTTATTCTGAGAAGAACCCTCAGAGGTGGGTTTACTTTTCCCATGTAGCATGTGATGAGTCTGAGGTCCACTGAGAATCAAATGTCTTGCCTAGAGGACACCCAGATGGTGAGTAGAGGAGCATCCAGTTCACTCTGGTGCCCAAGCTTGCTCCCTTTCTACTTGTTCACACTGCCTCTCAAGATGGGTTCAAGGTCTTTGGTTAGGCTGATTTGACATAGTATCTACTAGCTTATCAGCTGGAATTCTCTGTTTACTGTCTCTTCAGTACAATGACGGATGTTCTAAAGATGACTCCGACCCACTGCTCTGTCCTGACAAGGACAGAAATATGAGAGAGACCTGACTGGTGAGCAAAGTTTGCATGTTAGAGTACAAGAAGGGGCTCTGAATCTCCTCCCACCGTTCTTCTGTACCACAGTGCCATTCGGATTTGTTTGTTCCCTCATTTGTAACCACCTCTCCCACCAGACTAAACTCCACAAGGCAGGGGCCATAACCATGATGTTCACAACAAATATTTGTGCCTAGCAACAAATATTTGTTGAATGAATGGATTCTATCTGAAATGATAATCTACATGTAACACACATGATTTAAGTATTTGCCTGAATTTCTCAGCAGATAGTTCTATCCTTTTTGACATGTTGTCTCCTGCTCTGTATAATTTATTCATAGGGTTCTTCTTAGCCTACTAATAAATTCCTATGGGGCCTAGTCTTTTTATATGCTGTGGAATCCACCACCATAAAGTGTTCATAAGAAACGACTTTAGAAAATACTGTTTGGGGCTATGCTAATTATGAATTTCTGAATACTTATGTCTGGGCTTCTCTTTGTCTCTGAATATACAATGTGGGATATTGGCATCTCTTTGTATTAGGACATGTATAGAATCTGATTTTCAAAAAACAGCTGGAAGGCAGCAGGAGAGGGAAAGCTTTCAGAAATCTGCACTCTCTGAAACACACACACACACACACACTCACACACTCATACACTTCATATACCTAGGAGGTAAATTCCTGGCATGGGTTTTAATAAACACATACATGGCATTTGCACATCGTTTGCCTATGTGTCTAGATGATATGGTCCATGAATAGAGCCCTGCATCTGTTGTAGGCAGGAAATTCTAGCCCCATGTCTTGCTACTTCCATGAAACCTGAGGTGCTTTCATTTTTGTTTTCATCCCTTGACAAAATTGAGGTATACCTACATGCCAACTGAGAAGTCAGTTTATTGGTGAGCTTGCAGCCACCCTACTTGATGGCCTCCCTCTACCCACCAAAGCAGAGCAGATGCCGAACAGGAAAAGGACCTCTGGCGAGTTTACATCCACCAGTTTCTGACTTCTGCCAACTAACTTTGCAAGTGTTCTCCAAAGTCCTTAATTGCCTCTGTGGATGTGGAGAAACACTATACAGTTCAAGAGTTTGTGAAGTCACGTGAAATAGGATTGAAAGCCATTCTGGCAAAGCAATTGAAGTTGGAATTAGCTATGTCACCAAGCCACATCCTGGCTTAAATGATGTTATTTATATCCAACCACACTCGACAAGTCCCAAAGCCTTCTGTCAAGCACCGAAATCTGACCATAGCTTTGACTCTTAACCCCTCTCCTTTGTGTGGAGACAAAAAGGATTGCTTTTCCAGACCTCTGTGTTTGAGCCCAGAAGTTATTCTCCCACAGGAAAATATCCCTAATATTAAAGTGGATGAAATCCTTGGGATTTCTGAATGTGGTGCACAAACATAGAGTTATGGATTAAGAGGCAGAAAGAAGAGCAGTCCTTGCCTTCTTGTTCATTGTTCTTTTTCCTCTGGAAAAAGGAAACAGATATGTACACATCAATAAATAGCATTTCTAAGGCTCCATGTTTTTAAATCCTAAAACGGGAGGAAGGACAACACTGATTGCCCAGGATCAGTGAGGGACCCCATGAGAGTTGCATGTAGGGCTCTTAGCACAGTCCCCAGCAGGTAACATGCTCCCTCCAGGTAGCCAGCACTGCACCTCCCAGGTATCAGGAAGGGTGTGAAATGCATGTATGTACATGTTAGGTGTGTAGACCATAGAATCCAAAGGGTAGGATAGATGTCAGGGGACAGGATCTGGTGACATTTGGATCATCCTGAGGTAGGCAATAGGTGCTGAAATTCCAAGCCAGAGTGCCTCTTCCATGACCATTCATGCATTATGGCACACAAGCTCCTATAATGCATTTTTTCTGGGGCCCTGAAAGTTCCATGTGGCTTCTTTAACTAGAGACTAAAACTATAGTACTAGCATTTTAATGCCTTAATTTGCTGTTTGATGATTTTACTATTCGGCTTATATATGTTTTGTGATTTGTGTTTGTGGTTTTTGTTGTTGCTGTTGTTTTAACCAGGAGTGGGGTGGAGGTAGACCTAGAACTTTCATATTTTAGTGACCTGAAACCAGAAATTGTTTTAGAGTAGCAAATAAAAAATACCCATTTTCACTACAGCTCTGAAAATAACATTGATTTGCCTTCTTGGTAATGAACCACTTTACTCTCTAAATCAGACTTTTCAACCCTATCCCTGTATTAGAAGACTGTATGGCTCACTGGTGTGATACCAGTAGCCATGGTTTGGGCCGAATCACTGCCTTAATGATTCAAAAATCTTTGCCCCAGTCCCCTAATGCTGAAAAGGGTAAAAATTACTGTGGAGGGTCTGGGTCTGGGAGAGTAGCCAGAATAGCCTGCCAAGTGCAAAATTGTTTGGAAGAGTCAATGTTTAGCTAAAAAATTCATGCAAGGTTTTCATTTTTTTCCATTCTGTATCCAGGTTTGTTCTAATATTGATAGGAGAATGTTTAAATTATTGCCCCACTGCCATTGCACAAAAATTTTAAATACAGTTAAGTCCACAGTTACACTGCCAGATAAGAGATTGAAGAAATTTATTTGAAATTGTAAGTCCTAAACTCTTAATCACTCCTTTACTTCATGTTCAAACTAAACCGTGCCTCTAAGAATAGATAGGGAAGGAACTTAGGTGTGGTTTTTGGGAAAAAGTCCAGAGCATGCCTTTGAATTATTGATAAGGTATACCTTGTCCCATAACTGCTGTTAACATCCTGGGGGAGAGCCCTATCTTAGGTTAAAGCAAGAAAAAATTCCGACCTTAGTTATGATTCACTTATTTAAAGATAGCCCCTGCCTCCATGTCTCACTTAGGCTGTGACAATGAAAAATACAGATGTGTCTATACAGTAAAGGTTTGAGTGACCTCTAGCAGGCAACTTGCCTTGGATTGCATAGGCAGGGAATCTTCATTGTGGTCCAACTCTCCTCCTATGTGTAGAGTGAAACAGCCTTAATTCTGCCCAAGGTGACTTTATTCATTAAACAAATGTATAATATATATAGCTTGCCATATGTTAGGTCCTAGGAATACCAGTAAACCAGTAACATTAGTAAACTGTATAATCAGGGCCTCTAGTCTGATGGAGCTCATGTTCTAGGTAGGGAAAAAGGTGACAAAGAAGTGAACACATGAAATAATTTCAAAAACTGATATGTGCAACAAAGAAAAATCCAAAAAAAAGGATGTAACTGAGTTTGCCTACTTTTGATTAGAAGGTCAAAAACCTCTCTAAGGAGGTATCATTTAAACAAAGATCTTAAAGCTAAGAAAGAACCGTGCATGTGACTATGAAGGAGAAGGACTCTCCAGGCAAAGGGAACCCACTAGTGCAAAGGCCCTGAGGTAGAACCAGTTTAGGCGTTGTCTTTAAGGAGCCCAGGAAAGCCATGGATCCTTGGCTGGATCCTTGAAGATTGTGACGCAAGATCAAGTGGGGGAGGTAGGCAGGGAGCAGGTGTGGCAGATCTTGTTGCCATGTCAACATGTTTGGCTTTTATTGTGACAGTAGCTGGGAACCACTGAAGGATTTTGAGCAAGAGAGACATGATATGAAGGGTTTCAGAAGATCACACTGACAGTTGTACAGGAGTAACCTTTCAGGACCGGCTAGAAGACTCTTGCATTTTTCCAGGTGTGAGTAGTGGTGACTTAGACTAAAGTGGCCACAGTGAGGAGGGAGAGAAGTCGCTGAGATAGAAATATGGAAGTGAGGCCAATCCAACACCATGATGGATTCACAAGAGACATCAAATAATGCCTAAAGCACTGCCATCCGGTAGAAATAGAGTATAGGCCACACCTATAACTAAGTTTTCTAGTTGCCACATTAAAAAAAAAAAAAGTAAAATCAATTTGGAGAGCACTCCAGTTATATTGGCTTAAATAAAATATATTTCAATATGTAATCAATATAAAAGATGTTACTGAGAATTTTAAATATATTTTCAAACTAAGTCTTTGAAATCTGACATACATTTTACATTTCTCAGTTCTGACCAGCTCCAGTGCTCAGTAGCCAGTATATTGCAGCATAGGCCTGGTTGGCTTGTCTCGGAGCAAGCCGGAACTTAGTGTGGTGCTCTGACCAGGACTTTGTCCCTTCTGGTAGCAGTTTTCTTCTTCCTAATAGGAAAGAAGGCTGGCTCGTGAAAACTCCGATTCCTCTTCTATCAACCTCTACATAAACTTTGTGACTATTTAGTACCTGGGAGAATGGCCATGACCCTAGCCTTACAGGAGCTGGGTTTCCCCATCCAGAAGGGTATTTGGAAGATAAAGTCTTGGGGTCTCTCTTGTCTAGCCTTCTCTGGAGCCTCCAGGTTTGTGGGTCTCTTCTTGCCACAGAGTCCATCATGGGCAACTAGTATCTGTAGGAAAGAAAAAACTGAAAAGGACTTTATGTAAACTGTGTGTTTGGACCAAGGGAAGGCAAATGACTCCATGGGATTTTGTAAACAAAATGTTGGCATAAACCCGGCAAATTCACAAGAACACAAGAGAGCAGTATATAATCATATTGCGAGTGGCAATCTTGTTTAACAATACATCATATTTCATGTTAATTTTGTTGTTAGTGTTAATGAACTTAATGTTAAATTTAGTAGTTTTGCAGTTTTGTTTTTGAATTTAAGTGCGTGCTTTATAGTTTTATCAGAGCTGTTATACTTTTATATAAATCTAAGTATATGCAAAATGAGTAAGCAGATCTTCGGAGTCCATGTGAAAATTTTTCTTTAAAAAAGAAGTCTTTAAATTCACCAACTTGACTGAACATTGTTCAAAGTGGCAAACAGTTTCCAGAAGCTGAGTGGGCAGATGCACCTAAAACCACCTACCATTGTTTGACCCTGTGCCTATGAGCTGTGCCTTCACAGTTATAACCAAATGCCAACTGTATGGCTAGAGCAATTAACTACAGACCTCAGGGAGGCTTTAGTTCTTAATCTGGATACACTGATACTTACTTTAGTACTATTTTGCCTTTGATGCCATGTTCACTTTTAATTCTTTAATATCCTATCCAAAAAGTCCTTTTAGCCCATAACAGTGCAAAGTAAATTACCATATTTTGGCTACCTCAAGGATTTTGGAAAAGTTCTTGGAAATCTAACCACCTTTTGAAAAAAGTTATTTCTATGGGAATGTATTTGAGTTTTAAATTATGGATTTTTAAAATTCTTTTTTTAAGATTTTATTTATTTATTTGAGAGAGAGAGAATGAGAGATAGCACGAGAGGGAAGAGGGTCAGAGGGAGAAGCAGACTCCCCGCTGAGCAGGGAGCCCGATGTGGGACTTGATCCCGGGACTCCAGGATCATGACCTGAGCCAAAGGCAGTCGCTTAACCAACTGAGCCACCTAGGTGCCCTAAATTATGGATTTTTAAACTAAAACTTAAGATTAAGTGAATAACTTCCAAAATACAAAAGAATTTGCAAAATCTCTAGATTTTGTGTGTGCTTTTGTATCTTCTATAAGGATCCTCTACAGAAAAGAATGGCTTAAAATAATTTCAGCACCAAGGACTGTCTAACTGTGGTCTCCATAACCTAAACCAATGGTTCTCATCCTTTAAATGCCTAAGGCACTGGTGGAACTTGTTTAGAAGGTCAAGCTCCAGAGCTTGACTCCCATGAAAATCTGCAGTTTACTCCCTCCCCAGGTGGGAAACAGTGCTAAACCTGTGAGTCACACTGTCCATTGGGCTTGGACCAGCCACCTGCTCAGAGAGTAGCTGGCCCTTCAAATAACAGTGGCCATCATTACTGAGCCCCTACTTTGGGGCAGATTAACACACTGGATCCTTAGAAGCTCATTAAGTAATTGGCTAGTGTTTTATTCACATTGCAGATGAGGAAACAAAGGTTTAGAAGAAGTAAGCCCCTTATCCATTGTTAAATGCCTAGCAATGAACAGAGCTGGGACATAAAGCCTTGTCTGATTCCTAAGGCTGCTACTCCATCAGGTTGCTTGACAGGTAAGCATTCATCCCTGAATCCCTGCTGAATCAACTGAGCTAACCTAAAGGGCACCTTGGTTGCAGGTTATTTTGTTTCTAACCTATAATTTTGACCCGGCCACATGAAGACCCATTTGGTTCTGGCTTCACAATTTGCTCACTTGGATTCTCCTCACCCCTGATCATCTGTTGTCTTTCCTATATGGTCTCTATTAGACTTGTCCTCAAATCCAAAGTCTCTACCCTCCATTGTTTTTTGCATGAGTGAGCTTGACAAATGTTTTCATTTGAGAAGGCAAGCTGCCTCCCTGTGCTTGTTTTAATGTGAGCTCAGTAGAGTGGCATTGCTGGGTTTAGCATTAGTCATCAATGCTTTGAGCTCATACTGGTCTAAGTAATTTTTCTTTTTAGACTCAGATTAAAATCACAAATTTAAGAGTTTTAAGACTCAGCTGCCTCAGGATGAAGGGCAGTCCATGAGTCCACGAGGTTAGGAGGCCCTTCCCAGTAGTGGCAGGCTGTAAGTATGGATGAATGGCTATCACGTTTGACATTACTCCTTTAAGAAAAGACAGGGAAGATAGAGGAAACCTTAACTAGACTTCAGTCTGGTGCTGCTAGTAATCATCTTATCCGACCTGTTGGCAACTCACATTGGATAATGGATTGTGTTGGATAAATGGGTCTCAGCGTGCCTTTGGAGGTCTCCTGATGGGCAGTGAGGGGTCTGTGAATTAGACAAACATCTAACTGTGGATACAGTCATGAATATCTAGAAGCTAATTAGAAAATAAAAACACTCATCTAAATTAAAATCATGACAAAATTGGTCACTGAGATATCTCCTTATTGCTTGGAAAACTGGTTTTCTCAGCTACACTTTCATCCTGTGGAGGAGCACTTCTCATGGAAGTACATGATTATTTCAATATCCTCATAAATGGTGTGGCTTTGAAAGGTGTGTTAGAGTGGAACATCAGATATGAACCACTTAGGCATGGACAGAGGAGACAGGTGTGCAGCAGTAGTAACATGAGAGCCCACAGGAAGGATGATGAGCTATGATGGGGATAAAAAAATATCCACACAGGAGGTTTTCTTTGGTTTTTACCATTTCCTGGCACTTTAAAGATGCATTTATTTTTTGTCCTATGCTGGCTCAGTTTTTCTTAATCTTTAAGGAGAATTTCTTTGCTGGTCCAACTTACAAGATTTTTTTTTAAATATTTTATTTGACAGGGAGAGAGAGATAGAGCATAAGCAGGGGGAACAGCAGAGGGAGAGGGAGAAGCAGGCTCCCCACTGAGCAAGGAGCCTCTTGCGGGGCTTGATCCCAGGACCCTGGGATCATGACCCGAGTTGAAGGCAGATGCTTAACCATCTGAGCCACCCAGGTGCCCTCCAACTTACAAGCTTTTGTGATACAACTTGGGGGTTGAAAGTTTGTGTATGTGTGTCTGTATGTATGTAATACACATATGCACGTGTACATGCATAGAGGTATACACTTACATGTGCACATGCCCAATATGCATGAGTGGTATGTCTGTACATACAGAGCTACACAGATGTGTTCTTGTATAAGTATTTGTCTCTTACAATCATGTGGCCTAGGGATCAAAGATAATTTCTGGTGGACACTGGAGAATAAGGGGTTTAGAGAAGTTCTGGAGTAGTTGTGGCGTATATGAATTTGAGATAAGAGGATTTTAAGACTCTGGGCTTTAAATTGTGATTCTATTGTGCTCTGAGCGCCGTAAGACTAAAACTTTGCAGGTGCTTTGGCTAGTGGACCTGTATCTCTCCAACTGTGACCCCACACTAGGACTCAGTCATGTGGGGCCTACATCATATTGGATTTACAGAAACATGGATTACTATCCCCACCCCTGACACACACAGCCCCTCCCCGGGCATGCTATATACATTTTACTTCATTGGAGAGCATGATTAGAGGTAGGATATCAGGGAAAGGAAAGAATTCTTTGTAGAATCAAAACAAGTTAAAGTTGATTTTTCCAGAAAAACATTTCTTTTATAGGCATTCCCTCAGACACAATCAGATGGAGGTGTTATCAGAGAGAGACAAGGAAAATGAAGTGACTTGTCCATTCAGTCAGCTCTCTGCACATGGAGATTCTGCTCATGAGAATACTTTCTTTCCAACCAGTATCCCCATTTCAGAGAAAGGAACAAAAAAGAAATGAGCTGTGAGACTGTGCATTTTTGTTGCTAGTAAGAATGAAGATTCTAGATCAGGAAATATTTTTGGATGAGTTGTTTTAGCTTTGAGTTGGATATGTGCCATAAAAAGGAATGTGCTGTGTGTGTATGCTCATGCTCAATACCCCACTCCTGATATTCTACCTCCCACGATGTACTGATTGATCTCCAGTAGTAGGGCTGAGATCTGGTCATAGACCTAAGGACCGAGAGCTTTGTTGAATTACTAAGCTGGATTTTATGGATCTTCAAGAATCATTTATAAAATAACTAAGTGGTAGATTAAAAATTGTGGCACTTTGCTTATAGCAGACTATTTGAATTCAGAAGATTGCTATTGGTCAATTCTATCTTTAGATTTCCCTCAAAAAAAGCTGGATATTATACGTTTCATATTTACTTATGTGGAAGTTTGCTTTGTAAGAACACTTTATAAATATTTAACAAACTGGGAAACAACCGTTCCTTTGTATGACAGAAAAGAGTTTTTTTGTGTGTGTACACACACACACACATGCAGTCCTAATTAATTGCTTATGGGGAACTGTTTCTCTAAATATTTCAGGCAGGAACAAACTATAACAGCAGGGGAAACTCAATTGAGGGGTGCATGGCACTACCTAAAAAGGGTGAGAAATCACTCTGTCAAATAAGAGGATTAAAATTAAACAGGTATCAAAATTACATACTGCTTGGAAGAGTGGCTTACACTAGGAAATTATCAGGGAGGGGGTATGAAAATAAACTGCTGTCTGTGTAATTTCATCCTGCCACCAGGTAACTACAGTTGTAGTCAATATGCTAATAGAACAAAGGAGGCTGTCTGCTGCACGCTCAGAAGGAGCCAGCTGATGAGCCATCTGGGTTCTTTAGTAAAGAATCAAGATCTCTTTCCAGCTCTTAGAACACCACTACAAGAGCAGTGAAGTTCTTTATATCTACTAATATCAATTAAAATAAAAAAATTCCCTGAGAAACATAGGATGAATGAAAGCACCCTATATATGGTGAAACTTGGGAAAAATTGCAGACCAGTAGAGCACTATAATTAGAGTTCATAGTTGCCACAACAGGTAATGACCCATTAGCAAAAGGTCTCTGTCCATAGGACTATTGCAGAGGGATGCCCTGCCAAGGGTGTTTCCCAAGCTGCTGAAACTCTTACCCCACTTAAGAAAGTTTACTAGATGTCTCTTGTAGGCATAATCTATAACTCTAATATTTTAAATAAGAATATTCTGCATTTTAACCATTATTAGTGCTGATGACTTAAGGCACTCCTTCCAGTGGGCTGAGACCCACCCTACTGTGGTCATACTGCAGCTTAGAACCATTTTTCAAGATGGGGAGGGATCATTCTTTATGAAGCTCCTGTCTCTCCCAATGTGAGCTCTCACACTACAGATCCAGTGCTTTTGTAATGTAAATAGGGAAAGATGCATATGAGCTTATACTCAGATTGAGGAGGTCCACAGATGTTTTTGTTTTTTATTTTATTATGTTAATCACCATACATTACATCATTAGTTTTTGATGTAGTGTTCCATGGTTCATTGTTTGTGTATAACACCCAGTGCTCCATTCAGTACGTGCCCTCTTTAATACCCATCACCAGGCTAACCCATCCCCCCACCACCCTCCCCTCTAGAACCCTGTTTGTTTCTCAGAATCCATAGTCTTTCATGGTTCATCTCCCCCTCTGATTCCCCCCCCTTCATTTTTCCCTTCCTGCTATCATCTTCTTCTTCTTCCTTCTTCCTTCTTCCTTCTTCTTCCTTCTTCTTCCTTCTTCTTCCTCCTTCTTCCTCCTTCTTCCTCCTTCTTCCTCCTTCTTCCTCCTTCTTCCCTCTTTTATTCTTCTTTCTTCTTTCTTCTTTCTTTTCTTCTTTCTTCTTTCTTCTTTCTTTCTTCTTTCTTTCTTCTTTCTTTCTTCTTTCTTTCTTCTTTCTTCTTCTTTCTTCTTCTTTCTTCTTCTTTCTTCTTCTTTCTTCTTCTTTCTTCTTTCTTCTTCTTTCTTCTTTCTTCTTCTTTCTTCTTCTTTTCTTCTTCTTTCTTCTTCTTCTTTCTTTTCTTCTTTCTTCTTTCTTCCTCTTCTTCTTTCTTCTTCTTTCTTCTTCTTTCTTCTTCTTTCTTCTTCTTTCTTCTTTCTTCTTCTTTCTTCTTCTTTCTTCTTCTTCTTCTTCTTCTTTCTTCTTCTTTCTTCTTCTTCTTCTTTCCTTCTTCTTCTTCTTTCTTCTTCTTCTTCTTCTTCTTCTTCTTCTTCTTTTCTTCTTCTTCCTTTCTTCTTCCTTTCTTCTTCCTTCTTCTTCCTTCTTCTTCCTTCTTCTTCCTTCTTCTTCCTTCTTCTTCCTTCTTCTCTCCTTCTTCCTTCATCTATCTTCCTTCTCTCCTTCTTCCTTCATCTATCTTCCTTCTCTCCTTCTTCCTTCTTCCTTCTTCTTCTTCCTTCTTCTTCCTTCTTCTTCCTTCTTCTTCCTTCTTCTTCCTTCTTCTTCCTTCTTCTTCCTTCTTCTTCCTTCTTCTTCCTTCTTCTTCCTTCTTCTTCCTTCTTCTTCCTTCTTCTTCCTTCTTCTTCCTTCTTCTTCTTCCTCCTTCTTCCTCCTTCTTCCTCCTTCTTCCTCCTTCTTCCTCCTTCTTCCTCCTTCTTCCTCCTTCTTCCTCCTTCTTCCTCCTCCTTCCTCCTTCCTCCTTCCTCCTTCCTCCTTCCTCCTTCCTCCTTCCTCCTTCCTCCTTCCTCCTTCCTCCTTCCTCCTTCCTCCTTCCTCTTCCTTCTTCTTCCTTCTTCTTCCTTCTTCTTCCTTCTTCTTCCTTCTTCTTCCTCCCTCCTTCCTCCTCCCTCCTCCCTCCTTCCTCCTCCCTCCTCCCTCCTCCCTCCTCCCTCCTCCCTCCTCCCTCCTCCGTCCTCCGTCCTCCGTCCTCCGTCCTCCGTCCTCCGTCCTCCTCCCTCCTCCTTCTTCCTCCTTCTTCCTCCTTCTTCCTCCTTCCTCCTCCTTCCTCCTCCTTCCTCCTCCTTCCTTCTTCCTTCCTCCTTCTTCCTTCCTCCTTCTTCCTTCCTCCTTCTTCCTTCCTCCTTCTTCCTTCCTCCTTCTTCCTTCCTCCTTCTTCCTTCCTCCTTCTTCCTTCCTCCTTCTTCCTTCCTCCTTCTTCCTTCCTCCTTCTTCCTTCCTCCTTCTTCCTTCCTCCTTCTTCCTTCCTCCTTCTTCCTTCCTCCTTCTTCCTTCCTCCTTCTTCCTTCCTCCTTCTTCCTTCCTCCTTCTTCCTTCCTCCTTCTTCCTTCCTCCTTCTTCCTTCCTCCTTCTTCCTTCCTTCTTCTTCTTCTTCTTCAACATATATTGTTTTATTTGTTTCAGAGGTAGAAGTCTGTGATTTAACAGTCTTACACAATTCACAGCACTCATCATAGCACATACCCTCTCCAATGTCTATCACCCAGCCACCCCATGCCTCCCAACCCCCACCACTCCAGCAACCCTCAGTTTGTTTCCTGAGATTAAGAAGTCCTCATATCAGTGAGGTCATATGATACATGCCTTTCTCTGATTGACTTATTTCACTCGGCATAATACCCTCCAGTTCCACCCACGTCGTTGCAAATGGCAAGATTTCATTCCTTTTGATGGCTGCATAATATTCCATTGTATATATATATATATGTATATATATATATATATATATACACACACACCACATCTTTATCCATTCATCTGTCAATGGACATCTTGGCTCTTTCCATAGTTTGGCCATTTCCACAGATGTTTCTATTTATATATGGAAAGGCTTGGAAATTGTCATGGTTCTACCCTTTTAGAAGTTATTTGTAGAAACTTAGGTCAGGTAACTTCCCCAAAGATGCCTAGTGGGTTAGACAATGGGCCAGATCTCTAACATGATGCTCCAAGCTTCATGCTGAATCTTGTGATCAGTCCTTGTGTTGACATCACTATGTCAGGCCATGAAGTTAACTTCTCAGTAGTCGGACCCTATCCTATATTAACACTGATTAAAATCTTTATCATAAGACAAATCTATTATGTGATCAGGGTAATTAATGCTACCTGCAATAGCAGACAAATCTCCCCAAACTTAATCCAAGATTATCTCTTGTTCATGTAAGGTCATCTATAGTTAGGTGGTCGTTATAGCGATGCCATCAGGAATGTATGACCTACAGGGATAGATAGAGATGGAGAAGATACATTGTCTCATAAACCACTGATCAAACTAGCCACCTGGCCTTAACATTAGCATCTGGGGGAAGGGTGTGGGAATGCAAAAGGATGCATGGATGTCTCGTAAGCCTCCAATATGAAGTCTGGCATCTCTAGACAGTGCCCTATAAATGGTCTCTCAGGTCTAGAGGTAGCTCCTGTTTGTTTGGAGACCTAAGAATTAAAGAACTGTCAGCCTTTCCCTACTCATTGGTACCCATGGCAAGCAGGATAATTACAGCAAGCACACTTACTAATTTCCTCGTTGGAAAGGGAAAGAATGAAGTCCCCTAGCAACCACTGGTCCCCAGTAATCTGAAATCTACCAGACATGGGAAGGCATCCCATCCTCCTAGGTAGGGGCAATTCCTTGTTTAGGCTCTGTGAAATAATTCCTTTCTTCACTGTTCTTCTGTGGCCCCTGGCCTCTGGAGACCCTCTGGGGGGTTGCTGTTTTCTTCTTGGGCCATGACTGAGGTAAGCATGGGGCATTATTTCCTTAAGAGTAGCACCGCTTCCTTAGCTTACTTCCTGTCTGTGAGGGCTGGGTGCGGGTCTGACAGCCATTTTAAGTCTCCAGTAAACAAAGATTTTTTAGTACAACTGCCAGTACCTTTTCTTTTTTTTAATTTTGTAAATCTTTTTTATTAGCTGTATAACCAGGAAGATGGTGTAGTTTATGAAGTAAAGTACAGTGTTTTGAGATAGCTGTAAATCATGGTATAAATGCATCATAATTTTTTTAATACAGAACTATTTAACATACAAGCTGAATTGAAACTAGTGAAAATGTTTGGTCTTGGATAGTCAAAATATAAGTTTATTACATTGACAAAATTTTAATTAGCAAATATAATGCTTTAAATATTTAAAATTTAAGGTAATTTTTAAATCAACTGTTTTTAAAAATTAACTGTGGGTAGTTTGTATTTTTAATTTTTTCTTGTTATGTTAATCACCATACATCATTAGTTTTTGATGTAGTGTTCCATGATTCATTGTTTGTGCATAACATCCAGTGCTCCACACAGAACGTGCCCTCTTTAATACCCATCACCAGGCTAACACATCACCCCAACCCCCTCGACTCTAGAAACCTCAGTTTTTTCAGAGTCCATTGTCTCTCATTGTTCGTCTCTCCCTCTGACTTACTCCCCTTCATGCTTCCCCTCTTGCTATCTTCTTCTTTTTTCTTCTTAACATAATGCATTATTTGTTTCAGAAGTACTGATCTGTGATTCAACAGTCTTGCACAATTCACAAGGCTCACCATAGCACATACCCTCCCCAATGTCTGTCACCTAGGCACCCCCCCCACCACTCCAGCAACCCTGTTTGTTTCCCAAGGTTAAAAATTCCTCATATCAGCGAGGTCATATGATACATGTCTTTCTCTGATTGACTTATTTCACTCAGCATAACACCCTCCAGTTCCATCCACGTCATTGCAAATGGCAAGAGCTCTTTCCTTTTGATGGCTGCATAATATTCCATTGTGTATATATACCACTTCTACTTTATCCATTCATCTGTTGATGGACATCTTGGCTCTTTCCACAGTTTGGCTATTGTGGACATTGCTGCTATAAACATTGGGGTGCACGTATCCCTTCGGATTCCTACATTTGTATCTCTGTGGTAAATACCCAGTAGTGCAATTGCTGGATCCTATGGTAGCTCTATTTTCAACTGTTTGAGGAACCTCCATACTGTTTTCCAGAGTGTCTGCACCAGCTTGCATTCCCACCAACAGTGTAGGAGGGTTCCCCTTTCTCCACATCCCCACCAACATCTGTCGTTTCCTGACTTGTTAATTTTAGCCATTCTGACTGGTGTGAGGTGGTATCTCATGGAGGTTTTGATTTGGATTTCCCTGACGCCGAGCGATGTTGAGCACTTTTTCATGTGCCTGTTGGCCATTTGGATGTCTTCTTTGGAAAAATGTCTGTTCATGTCTTCTGCCCATTTCTTGATTGGATTCTTTGTTCTTTGGGTGTTGAGTTGGATAAGTTCTTTATAGATTTTGGATACTAGCCCTTTATCTGATATGTCATTTGCAAATATTTTCTCCCATTCTGTCGGTTGTCTTTTGGTTTTGTGGACTGTTTTTTGGCTGTGCAAAAGATTTTTATCTTGATGAAATCCCAATAGTTCATTTTTGCCCTGGCTTCCCTTGCCTTTGACGTTGTTTCTAGGAAGAAGTTGCTGCGGCTGAGGTGGAAGAGGTTGCTGCCTGTGTTCTCCTTTAGGATCTTGATGGACTCCTGTCTCACGTTTAGGTCTTTCAACCATTTGGAGTCTATTTTTGTGTGTGGTGTAAGGAAATGGTCCAATTTCATTCTTCTGCATGTGGCTGTCCAATATTCCCAACACCATTTGTTGAAGAGACTGTCTTTTTTCCATTGGACATTCTTCCTGCTTTGTCAAAGATGAGTTGACCATAGAGTTGAGGGTCCATTTCTGGGCTCTCTCTTCTGTTCCATTGATCTATGTGTCTGTTTTTGTGCCAGTACCATACTGTCTTGATGATGACAGCTTTGTAATAGACCTGGAAGTCTCGAATTGTGATGCCGCCAGCTTTGCTTTTCTTTTTCAACATTCCTCTGGCTATTCGGGGTCTCTTCTGGTTCCATATAGATTTTAGGATTCTTTGTTCCATTTCTTTGAAAAAAGTGGATGGTATTTTGATGGGGATTGCATTGAATGTGTAGATTGCACTAGGTAGCACTGACATCTTCACAATGTTTGTTCTTCCAATCCATGAGCATGGAACGTTTTTCCATTTCTTTGTGTCTTCTTCAATTACTTTCATGAGTATTTTATAGTTTTCTGAGTACAGAACCTTTGCCTCTTTGGTTAAATTTATTTCTAGGTATCTTATGGTTTTGGGTGCAATTGTAAATGGGATCGACTCCTTGATTTGTCTCTCTTCTGTTTTATTGTTGCTGTATAGGAATGCCACTGATTTCTGTGCATTGATTTTATATCCTGCTACTTTACTGAATTCCTGTATGAGTTCTAGCAGTTTTGGGGTGGAGTCTTTTGGGTATTTCACATACAGTATCATATCATCTGCAAAGACTGAGAGTTTGACTACTTCTTTGCTGATTTGGATGCCTTCGATTTCTTTTTGTTGTCTGATTGCTGTGGCTAGGACTTCTAATACTATATTGAATAGCAGTGGTGATAGTGGACATCCCTGCTGCATTCCTGACCTTAGGGGAAAAGCTCTCAGTCTTTCCCCATTGAGAGTGATATTCGCTGTAGGTTTTTCATAGATGGCTTTCATGATATGGAGGTATGTACCCTCTATCCCTATACTATACTCTGAAGAGTTTTGATCAAGAAAGGATGCTGTACTTTGTCAAATGCTTTTTCTGCATCTATTGAGAGGATCATATGACTCTTGTTCTTTGTTTTGTGAATGTATTGTATCACGTTGATTTTATGGATGTTGAACCAACCTTGCAGCCTGGGGATAAATCCCACTTGATCATGGTGAATAATCCATTTAATGTACTGTTGGATCCTATTGGCTAGTATTTTGGTGAGAATTTTTGCATCCATGTTCATCAAGGATATGGGTCTGTAATTCTCCTTTTTGATGGGGTCTTTGTCTGGTTTTGGGATCAAGGTAATGCTGGCCTCATAAAATGAATTTGGAAGTTTTCCTTCCATTTATATTTTTTGGAACAGTTCCAGGAGAATAGGTATTAATTCTTCTTTAAATGTTTGATAGAATTCCCCTGGGAAGGCTTCTGGCCCTGGGCTTTTTTTGGGAGCTCTTTGATGACTGCTTCAATTCCCTAGTGGTTATAGGTCTGTTCAGGTTTTCTATTTCTTCCTGGTTCAGTTTTGGTAGTTGATACATCTCTAGGAATGCACCCATTTCTTCCAGGTTATCTAATTTGCTGGCATAGAGTTGCTCATAATATGTTCTTATAATTGTTGTATTTCTTTGGTGTTGGTTGTGATTTCTCCCCGTTCATTCATGATTTTGTTGATTTGGGTCATTTCTCTTTTCTTTTTGGTGAGTCTGGCCAGGGTTTATGAATCTTGTTAATTCTTTCAAAGAACCAGCTCTTAGTTTCATTGATCTGTTGTGTTCTTTTAGTTTCTATTTCATTGATTTCTGCTCAGATCTTTATAATTTCGCTTCCCCTGCTGGGTTTAGGTTTTATATGCTGTTCTTTCTCTAGCCCCTTTAGGTGTAGGATTAGGTTGTGTATTTGAGACCTTTCTTGTTTCTTGAGAAAGGCTTGTATTGCTATATACTTTCCTCTCAGGACTGCCTTTGCTGTATCCCAAAGATTTTGAACAGTGGTGTTTTCATTTTCAATGGTTTCCATGAATTTTTTAGATTCTTCTTTAATTTCCTGGTTGACCCATTCATTCTTTAGTAGGATGCTCTTTAGCCTCCATGTATTTGAGTTCTTTCCGACTTTTCTCTTGGGATTGAGTTCTAGTTTCAAAGCACTGTGGTCTGAAAATATGCAAGGAATAATCCCAATCTTTTGGTATTGGTTGAGACCTGATTTGTGACCTAGGATGTGATCAATTCTGGAGAATGTTCCATAGGCACTAGAGAAGAATGTGTATTCCGTTGCTTTGGGATGGAATGTTCTGAATATGTCTGTGAAGTCCATTTGGTCCAGTGTGTCATTTAAAGTCTTTATTTCCTTGTTGATCTTTTGCTTAGATGATCTGTCCATTTCAGTCAGGGGGGTGTTAAAGTCCCCCACTATTATTGTATTGTTGTCAATGTGTTTCTTTGCTTTTGTTATTAATTGCCTTATAAAAGTGGCTGCTCCCATGTTCGGGGCATAGATATTTACAATTGTTAGATGTTCTTGTTGGATAGAACCTTTAAGTAAGATATAGTGTCCTTCTTCATCTCTTATTACAGTCTTTGTTTTAAAATCTAAATTGATATAAGGATTGCCACCCCCGCTTTGTTTTGGTGTCCATTAGCATGGTAAATAGTTTTCCACCCCCTCACTTTCAATCTGGGGGTGTCTTTGGGTCTAAAATGAGTCTCTTGCAGACAGCATATGGATGGGTCTTGCTTTTTAATCAAATCTGATAGCCTGTGTCTTTTGATTGGGGCATTTAGCCCATTTACATTCAGGGTAAGTATTGAAAATTATGAATTTAGTGCCATTATATTGCCTGTAAGGTGACTGTGACTGTATATTGTGCGTGTTCCTTTCTGATCTATGCTGCTTTTAGGTTCTCTCTTTGCTTAGAGAACCCCTTTCAATATTTCTTTTAGGGCTGGTTTTGTGTTTGCAAATTCCTTTAGTTTTTGTTTGTCCTGGAAGCTTTTTACCTCTCCTTCTATTTTCAATGACAGCGTTGCTGGATATAGTATTCTTGGCTGCATATTTTTCTCGTTTAGTGCTCTAAAGATATGATGCCAGTCCTTTCTGGCCTGCCAGGTCTCTGTGGATAGGTCTGTTGCCAATCTAATGTTTCTACCATTGTAGGTTACATATCTCTTCTCCCGAGCTGCTTTCAGGATTTTCTCTTTGTCTCTGAGATTCGTAAATTTTACTATTAGATGTCGGGGTGTTGACCTCTTTTTATTGCTTTTGAGAGTGGTTCTCTGTGCCTCCTGGAATTGATGCCTGTTTCCTTCCCCAAATTAGGGAAGTTCTCTGCTATAATTTGCTTCAATATACCTTCTGCCCCTCTCTCTCTTTCTTCTTCTTCTGGGATCCCAATTATTCTAATGTTGTTTCATCTTATCGTATCGCTTATCTCTCGAATTCTGCCCTCGTGATCCTGTAGTTGTTTCTCTCTCTTTTTCTCAGCCTCTTTATTTTCCATCATTTGGTCTTCTATATCGCTGAGTCTCTCTTCTGCCTCATTTATCCTAGCAGTTAGTGCCCCCATTTTTTATTGCACCTCATTAATAGCCTTTTTGATTTCGACTTGGTTAGATTTTAGTTCTTTTATTTCTCCAGAAAGGGTTTCTCTAATAACGTCCACACTTTTTTCAAGCCCAGCTAGTATCTTTAAAGTCATGATTCTGAACTCTAGGTCCGACATTGTACTAATGTCCGTATTGAGTAGGTCCCTGGCAAACGGTACTACCTCTTGTTCTTTTTGCTGAGGTGATTTTTTTCGTCTTCTCATTTTATCCAGAGGAGAACAGATGAATGAGAGAAGAAAATGCTAACAGGTTAACAACGTCCCCAGTAAATATACTCTATACTAATCAGAGAAGACCTGAAACCAGGGGAAAAGAAAGGGAAAGAAAGAAAAAAGAAAGAGAAAAAAAAAGAAAAAGAAAAAGATAAAACCAAACAAAAACAGAACAAAACAACAACAACAAAAATAACAGAATATGATCAAATATGATCAGGCTAGTGCATAGATCAGTGCCACGCATTAGATTTTGGGTGTAATTTGGTCTGTTAGAAGAAAGTGCCTCCTAAAATTTTATTTTATTATTTATTTATTTATTTATTTTTAAAGATTTTATTTATTCATGAGAGACAGAGAGAGAGAGAGGCAGAGGGAAAAGCAGGCTCCCAAGGAGCAGGGAGCCCGATGTGGGACTCGATCCCAGGACCCTGAGATCATGACCTGAGCTGAAGGCAGACGCCTAACCATCTGAGCCACCCAGGCACCCCCTCCTAATATTTTAAAGGAAGAAAGACTTGTATATGTACAAAATAAGGGGTGATACAATGAAGGGATGGAAGATTACTGTAAAGATGAAACTTATAAAAGGTTTTATAAACGGAATTGATAAGTTGTTTGAAAGAAGGAAGAAGAAAATTTAAAAAAAGAAAAAAGAAAAGAAAAAAATGAGAGAGACTGTGATCAGGCAGGAGACTAGAACAAAGCCATATACTAGTGATTTAGGGTATATTTTGATCTGTTAGAAGAAACTGTATATCAAAATTTTAAAGAGAGAAGAACTTATATATATATGCCGAAAATAAGGGTAACTACTATGAAGGGATAAAATATGACTCTAAAAATGAAAAATAAAAATGTTTTTTTAAAAAAGATAAGATGTTGGGGGGCGGAGCAAGATGGCGGAGGAGTAGGAGACCTAGATTTTGCCTGGTCTCAGGAATTCAGCTGAATAGGGATCAAACCATTCTGAACACCTACGAACTCAACAGGAGATCGAACAGGAGAGTAGCAACAACTCTCTGAACAGAGAAGCGACCACTTACTGGAAGGTAGGGCGAGCGGAGAAGTGAATCCGAGGCGATATTCGGGAGGATAGACGGCGGGGGAGGGGCCTCCGCCGGCCGCTTCTGGCAAGTGCTAGAGCCGCGGAGCACGAAATCGGACCTTTTAGAAGTTGGCTCGGCGGAGGGACGTCGCTGCAGTGGCTAAGCGGGGGGTGGAATCCTCCCGGGACAGTGTGGTCTCAGGACCCTTGGGGTCACAGAGAGACCGGGGGTGCCTGAGTGCGCCAGAGCTCCCAGGTATCAGAGCAGGGAAGCCGGCTGCAGAGACGGAGCAGAGTCGCAGGCTCTCAGCTCAGGGTTGCCATAAACTGTGATCCGCGGCCCAGTCGGGCCACTGCTCCTCCAGCAGGGACCCAACAAGCAGCAGATCCGGGGAGACACCACTTCCTTCCCGGGGAGGAGCGGCGCGGGAACGCACCGCAGGGATCTGCTGGGTTTGGAGACTCCGCGCGGGGTCGGGTGCCAGAGATAGCAACGCTCGATCACAGGCCGGGTGAGCACGGAGTGCGGCCAAAGACCGGGGACACGGAAGTGACTGCTTTTCTCTGGGGGCACACTGAGGAGCAGGGCCCTGAGTTCTCAGCTCCTCCGAGTGGAGATTAGGAGGCCGCCATTTTCACTCTGGTCCTCCAAAGCTGTACCGAGAGCTTGCAGGGAACAAAAGCTCCTGAGAGCAAACCGGAGCAGCTTCCTTAGCCCGGACCGACAAGGGCGGGGCAATTCCGCCTCCGGTAAAGACATTTGGAAACCACAGCAACAGGCCCCTCCCCCAGAAGATCAGCACAAACAGCCAGCAAGCCAAGACCAAGTTGATCGATCAAGGAGAATAGGAGAACTCCAGCGCTAGGGGAATACTGCACATAGATTTATGGCTTTTTTTTTTTTTTTTTTTTACCATGATTCATTATTTCATCAAAGTTAATTTTTGTTGACTTTTTTTATTTTTTTTCCCTTTTTCAACCAACATCTTATAAATCCCTTTTTTAAAAAAAAAAACATTTTTTATTTTTTTTTTTCATTTTTAGTCATATTTTATCCCTTCATAGTAGTTACCCTTGTTTTTGGCATATATATATAAGTTGTTCTCTCTTTCAAATTTTGAGGTACAGTTTCTTCTAACAGATCAAAATTTACCCTAAATCACTAGTGTATGGCTTTTTCCTAGTCTCCTGCCTGATCACATTCTCTCCCTTTTTCTTTTTTTTTCCCTTAAATCTTCCTTCTTTTTTCAAACAACTTATCTTACCAAATCCTTTTATAAAATCTTTTATAATTTTCATCTTTACAGTCATCTTCCATCCCTTCATTGTATCAACCCTTATTTTGTACATATGTCTTTCTTCCTTTAAAATTTTAGGAGGCACTTTTTTCTAACAGACCAAAATACGCCCAAAATCTAGTGTGTGGCACTGATCTATGCACTAGCCTAATCATATTTGATCATATTCTCCTTTTTTGAATTGTTTTATTTTTGTTTTTATCTTTCTTTTTCTTTTTTTTTTCTTTTTTTTCTCTTTCTTTTTTCTTTCTTTCCCTTTCTTTTCCCCTGGTTTCAGGTCTTTTCTGATTTGTATACAGTATATTTGCTGGGGATGTTGTAAACCTGTTAGCCTTTTGTTCTCTCATTCATCTATTCTCCTCTGGACAAAATGACAAGATGAAAGAAATCACCTCAGCAAAAAGAACAAGAGGTAGTACCGTCAGCCAGGGACCTACTCAATACGGACATTAGTACGATGTCGGACCTAGAGTTCAGAATCATGACTTTAAAGATACTAGCTGGGCTTGAAAAAAGCGTGGAAGTTATTAGAGAAACACTTTCTGGAGAAATAAAAGAACTAAAATCTAACCAAATCGAAATCAAAAAGGCTATTGATGAGGTGCAATCAAAAATGGGTGCACTAACTGCTAGGATAAATGAGGCAGAAGAGAGACTCAGCGATATAGAAGACCAAATGATGGAAAATAAAGAGGCTGAGAAAAAGAGAGAGAAACAACTACAGGATCATGAGGGCAGAATTCGAGAGATAAGTGATACAATAAGACGAAACAACATCAGAATAATTGGGATCCCAGAAGAAGAAGAGAGAGAGAGAGGGGCAGAAGGTATATTGGAGCAAATTATAGCAGAGAACTTCCCTAATGTGAGGAAGGAAACAGGCATTAAAATCCAGGAGGCACAGAGAACCCCTCTCAAAATCAATAATAATAGGTCAACACCCCGACATCTAATAGTAAAACTTAGGAATCTCAGAGACAAAGAGAAAATCCTGAAAGCAGCTCGGGAGAAAAGATATGTAACCTACAATGGTAGAAACATTAGATTGGCAACAGACCTATCCACAGAGACCTGGCAGGCCAGAAAGGACTGGCAAGATATCTTCAGAGCACTAAATGAGAAAAATATGCAGCCAAGAATACTATATCCAGCTAGGCTATCATTGAAAATAGAAGGAGAGATAAAAAGCTTCCAGGACAAACAAAAACTAAAGGAATTTGCAAACATGAAACCAGCCCTCCAAGAAATATTGAGAGGGGTCCTCTAAGCAAAGAGAGAACCTAAAAGCAGCAAAGAGCAGAAACGAACACAGACAACAGACAGTTAACAGTCACCTTACAGGTAATACAATGGCACTAAATTCATACCTTTCAATAGTTACCCTGAATGTAAATGGGCTAAATGCCCCAATCAAAAGACACAGGCTATCAGATTGGATTAAAAAACAAGACCCATCGATATGCTGTCTGCAAGAGACTCATTTTAGACCCAAAGACACCCCCAGATTGAAAGTGAGGGGGTGGAAAACCATTTACCATGCTAATGGACACCAAAAGAAAGCTGGGGTGGCAATCCTTATATCAGACAAACTAGATTTTAAAACAAAGACTGTAATAAGAGATGAGGAAGGACACTATATCCTACTTAAAGGGTCTATCCAACAAGAAGATCTAACAATTGTAAATATCTATGCCCCGAACATGGGAGCAGCCAGTTATATAAGGCAATTAATAACAAAAGCAAAGAAACACATTGACAACAATACAATAATAGTGGGGGACTTTAACACCCCCCTGACTGAAATGGACAGATCATCTAAGCAAAAGATCAACAAGGAAATAAAGACTTTAAATGACACACTGGACCAAATGGACTTCACAGACATATTCAGAACATTCCATCCCAAAGCAACGGAATACACATTCTTCTCTAGTGCCCATGGAACATTCTCCAGAATTGATCACATCCTAGGTCACAAATCAGGTCTCAATCGGTAGCAAAAGATTGGGATCATTCCCTGCATATTTTCAGACCACAATGCTTTGAAACTAGAACTCAACCACAAGAGGAAAGTCGGAAAGAACTCAAATACATGGAGGTTAAAGAGCATCCTACTAAAGAATGAATGGGTCAACCAAGAAATTAAAGAAGAATTAAAAAAATTCATGGAAACCAATGAAAATGAAAACACAACTGTTCAAAATCTTTGGGATACAGCAAAGGCAGTCCTGAGAGGAAAGTATATAGCAATACAAGCCTTTCTCAAGAAACAAGAAAGGTCTCAAATACACAACCTAACCCTACACCTAAAGGAGCTGGAGAAAGAACAGCAAATAAAGCCTAAACGCAGCAGGAGAAGAGAAATAATAAAGATCAGAGCAGAAATCAATGAACTAGAAACCAAAAGAACAGTAGAACAGATCAACGAAACTAGGAGCTGGTTCTTTGAAAGAATTAACAAGATTGATAAACCCCTGGCCAGACTGATCAAAAAGAAAAGAGAAATGACCCAAATCAACAAAATCATGAATGAAAGAGGAGAGATCACAAGCAACACCAAAGAAATACAAACAATTATAAGAACATATTATGAGCAACTCTATGCCAGCAAATTAGATAACCTGGAAGAAATGGGTGCATTCCTAGAGATGTATCAACTACCAAAATTGAACCAGGAAGAAATAGAAAACCTGAACAGACCTATAACCACTAAGGAAATTGAAACAGTCATCAAAAATCTCCCAAGAAACAAAAGCCCAGGGCCAGATGGCTTCCCAGGGGAATTCTATCAGACATTTCAAGAAGAATTAATACCTATTCTCCTGAAACTGTTCCAAAAAATAGAAATGGAAGGGAAACTTCCAAACTCATTTTATGAGGCCAGCATTACCATGATCCCAAAACCAGGCAAAAACCCCATCAAAAAAGAGAATTACAGACCAATATCCTTGATGAACATGGATGCAAAAATTCTCACCAAAATACTAGCCAATAGGATCCAACAGTCCATTAAAAGGATTATTCACCACGACCAAGTGGGATTTATTCCTGGGCTGCAAGGCTGGTTCAACATCCGCAAATCAATCAACGTGATACAATACATTAACAAAAGAAAGAACAAGAATCATATGATCCTCTCAATAGATGCAGAAAAAGCATTTGACAAAGTACAACATCCTTTCTTGATCAAAACTCTTCAGAGTATAGGGATAGAGGGTACATACCTCAATATCATAAATGCCATCTATGAAAAACCTACAGCGAATATCATTCTCAATGGGGAAAGACTGAGAGCTTTTCCCCTAAGGTCAGGAACGCAGCAGGGATGTCCACTCTCACCACTGCTATTCAACATAGTATTAGAAGTCCTAGCCACAGCAATCAGACAACAAAAAGAAATCAAAGGCATCCAAATCGGCAAAGAGGAAGTCAAACTCTCAGTCTTTGCAGATGATATGATACTGTATGTGGAAAACCCAAAAGACTCCACCCCAAAACTGCTAGAACTCATACAGGATTTCAGTAAAGTAGCAGGATATAAAATCAATGCACAGAAATCAGTGGCATTCCTATACACCAACAACAAGACAGAAGAGAGACAAATCAAGGAGTCTATCCCATTTACAATTGCACCCAAAACCATTAGATACCTAGGAATAAATCTAACCAAAGAGTCAAAGGATCTGTACTCAGAAAACTATAAAATACTCAGGAAAGAAATTGAAGAAGACACAAAGAAATGGAAAAACGTTCCATGCTCATGGATTGGGAGAATCAACATTGTGAAGATGTCAATGCTACCTAGAGCAATCTACACATTCAATGCAATTCCCATCAAAATACCATCCAGTTTTTTCAAAGAAATAGAACAAATAATCCTAAAATTTGTATGGAACCAGAAGAGACCCCGAATAGCCAGAGGAATACTGAAAAAGAAAAGCAAAGCTGGCGGCATCACAATTCCGGACTTCCAGCTCTATTACAAAGCTGTCATCATCAAGACAGTATGGTACTGGCCCAAAAACAGACACATAGATCAATGGAACAGAATCGAGAGCCCAGAAATGGACCCTCCACTCTATGGTCAACTCATTTTTGACAAAGCAGGAAAGAATGTCCATTTCAAAAAGAGAGTCTCTTCAACAAATGGTGTTGGGAAAATTGGACAGCCATATGCAGAAGAATGAAACTGGACCATTTCCTTACACCACACAGAAAAATAGACTCCAAATGGTTGAAAGACCTAAACGTGAGACAGGAGTCCATCCAAATCCTAAAGGAGAACACAGGTAGCAACCTTTTCGACCTTAGCCGCAGCAACTTCTTCCTAGAAACATCGCCAAAGGCACGGGAAGCCAGGGCAAAAATGAACTATTGGGATTTCATCAAGATAAAAAGCTTCTGCACAGCAAAAGAAACAGTCCACAAAACCAAAAGACAACCGACAGAATGGGAGAAAATATTTGCAAATGACATATCAGATAAAGGGCTAGTATCCAAAATCTATAAAGAACTTATCCAACTCAACACCCAAAGAACAAAGAATCCAATCAAGAAATGGGCAGAAGACATGAACAGACATTTCTCCAAAGAAGACATCCAAATGGCCAACAGGCACATGAAAAAGTGCTCAACATCGCTTGGCATCAGGGAAATCCAAATCAAAACCTCAATGAAATACCACCTCACACCCGTCAGAATGGCTAAAATTAACAAGTCAGGGAACGACAGATGTTGGCGGGGATGTGGAGAAAGGGGAACCCTCCTACACTGTTGGTGGGAATGCAAGCTGGTGCAACCAGTCTGGAAAACAGTATGGAGGTTCCTCAAACAGTTGAAATTAGAGCTACCATTCGATCCAGCAATTGCACTACTGGGTATTTACCACAAAGATACAAATGTAGGGACCCGAAGGGGTACGTGTACCCCAATGTTTATAGCAGCAATGTCCACCATAGCCAAACTGTGGAAAGAGCCAAGATCCCCATCGACAGATGAATGGATAAAGAAGAGGTGGTATATATACACAATGGAATATTATGCAGCCATCAAAAGAAATGAGATCTTGCCATTTGCAACGACGTGGATGGAACTGGAGGATGTTATGCTGAGTGAAATAAGTCAATCAGAGAAAGACATGTATCATATGACCTCACTGATATGAGGAATTCTTAATCTCAGTAAAGAAACTGAGTGTTACTGGAGTGGTTGGGGGTGGGAGGGATGGGGTGGCTGGGCGATAGACATTGGGGAGGGTATGTGCTACGGTGAGCGCTGTGAATTGTGCAAGACTGTTGAATCACAGATCTGTACTTCTGAAACAAATAACGCAACATATTTTAAGAAAAAAGAAAAAGAAGATCACAGGAGAGGAAGAAAAGGGGAGTATGTCAGAGGGGGAGACGAACCATGAGAGATGATGGACTCTGAAAAACAAACTGAGGGTTCTGGAGGGGAGGGGGGTGGGGGGATGGGTTAGCCTGGTGATGGGTATTGAGGAGGGCACATTCTGCATGGAGCACTGGGTGTTATGAACAAACAATGAATCATGGAACACTGCACCAAAAACTAATGATGTAATATATGGTGATTAACATAACAATAAAAAAATTAAAAAAAAATTAAAAAAAAGATAAGATGTTGGTTGAAAAAGGGAAAAAGAAAAATTAAAAAAAAAACCCAAAAACAGTTAAAAAAAATTAACTTTGAAAAACTAATGAATCATGGTAAAAAAAAGCCATGAATTCTATGTGCAGTATTTGCAGTATTCCCCTAGCGCTGGAGTTCTCCCATTCTCCTTGATCGGTAAACTTGGTCTTGGCTTGCTTGGCTGTTCATGCTGATCATCTGAGGGAGGGGCCTGTTGCCGTGGTCCCCAAATGTCTTTGCTGGATCTACAATTGCCCCACCCTAGTGATTCCGGGCTAATCAAGATGCTCCGGTTTGCTCTCAGGAGCTTTTGTTCCCTGCAAGCGCTGGTACAGCTTTGGAGGAGCAGGGTGAAAATGATGGCCTCCCAATCTCCACCCGGAGGAGGTGAGAACTTGAGGCCCCGCTCCTCAGAGCACCCCCAGAGAAAAGCAATCACTCCCGTCTCCCCGGTCTGTGGCCGCACTGCGTGCTCACCTGGCCTGTGACCGAGCATTTCTATCTCTGGCACCTGACCCCGTGTGGAGTCTCCAAACCCAGCAGATCCCTGTGGTGCGCTCCCGCACCACTCCTCCCGGGGGAGGGAGGGGAGTCTCCCCGGCTCTGCTGCTTGTTGGGTCCCTGCTGGAGGAGCAGTGGCCCGACTGGGCCGCGGATCACAGTTTATGGCAACCCTGAGCTGAGAGCCCGCGCCTCGGCTCCGTCTCTGCAGCCAGCTTCCCTGCTCCGATACCTGGGAGCTCTGCCGCACTCAGGCACCCCCAGTCTTTCTGTGACCCTGAGGGTCCTGAGACCACACTGTCCCGCGAGGGTTCCACCCCCAGCTTAGCCACTGGAGCGACGTCCCTCAGCGGAGCTGACTTCCAAAAGTTCGATTTTGTGCTCCACGGCTCTATCACTTGCCAGAAGCGGCCGACGGAGGCCCCCTCCCCTGTCGTCTATCCTCCCGAATATCGCCTCGGATTCACTTCTCTGCACGTCCTACCTTCTAGTAAGTGGTCGCTTCTCTGTTCAGAGAGTTGTTGCTACTCTTTTCTTCGATCTCCTGTTGAGTTCGTAGGTGTTCAGAATGGTTTGATCCCTATTCAGCTGAATTCCTGAAACCAGACAAAACCCAGGTCTCCTACTCCTCCGCCATCTTGCTCTGCCTGCCAGTACCTTTTGATAGTACATTTTCCTTAAGAACTAAGCAGGTTTCTGGTAGTTGCTTCCAGTGTATTCCATGAGTCCATAACTATACTATTTTTTTTTGAGCTAGAATTCTCAAACCTATTTTGTTTTTCTCATCCTTCTTTTCTCCCCGATTTAATGACCACTATCTTGAGCCTATGGGGAACAAAATGTAGGAAAACCACATCCCTGCCTCTTCCCCCCCCTTTTCCTTCCCCAGGAAAGGGCCTAAGGTTTCTAATATATGGCTTTCATAGATCAGGGTGACAAAGATGAATAATTCAGTAGAAACAAGACAAAGTATACACGGAAGCATTCACAAGAAGAAATGCAATTGGCCAGTAATTAGGAGAAAAAGCTGTTCATCATGAGTTTTAAAAATTAAAATGAGCTACATTTTCTACCTATTAGTATAGGTTTAAGGTTTGATATATTTTAAGTAAAAGTTATATATTTTTAAGGTGTATATATATATCAAGGATGACTTGATATACCTATACACGGTGATTATTATAGCCAAGCTAATTAACAGATCCTCTCATATATACTTTTTGTGGTGAAAGCACCTGCTGAAATCTCAGCATATTTCCAATATTGAATACAATATTAACTATGGTCATCATGCCTATATGTTAGATGTCTAGACTTACTCATTCTGTTACCCCTTAGTTGAGTCTTTGCTCTGGGTCATTTTATCCAGCTGAAATGTTTAATTGGATTTCTGGTGTGAAAGGCCCTGAATTTTGATACCCCATATATTTCCTTATATTTATTTTTGTAAGCTGGCCAGGACATCCCCAGCTCATCTTTCTAGTGACATCTTGCCATATGCATCCAGTGGCAACTGACATACACTAATCATTTGTTTTCAATATGGTAGGCACATGGTCTGCCTGCCAAGCCAGTACAGACACAAAGCCTCTAAATTTCCTGCAAAATATGGGCCACCATCTTTCTATCCTCTGATAGCCAGTGCCTGCTGCTCAACAGATACACTAATGGGTATATTTTATGGTTTTGTTATGATCGCACCCTTCTTCTGGGTTCCAATTTCTCTATAAGAATAATTAATGACAAAATTTCAACAGTTTCATACAATATAAAGGCCAAATGGCCCTGCTCTGTCTAGTGGCTATGCCATCTGAAATGTGATCTCTAAGCTGTCCACAGCAAATGTCTCCGTTTAGAAGTGTCATAGGGCACTTCTACTCACAGTCCATCAGCCAGAACTAGACACGGGATCAATAGTGAAGCCCAAGAATACTGACATGTCTCTGCCCTGTGCACTCACACACTTCAGCACCAGCTACTATGATGGTGCTCCTTGATCTGCCACTATGTGCAAGTGTAGCCACAGCATCCAAATTCCTTCCGTTTTCCCTATAACTCAGAACTATCCCCCCAACCCCCAATTTTTGCCCCCAAACTCCTATCTGTTTCACTATGGAGCTGGTTGTGTAAAGGAGAGTGGTGTAGGTTGGCAGTGGCAGGAGGGGTCTTCCTAGAGGTTCTGCAAAGCTCCTCCAGCCCCACTTCTTGGAGCTGAATCTTGTTCTGGGTGACTTCCTATCCCTCCCCTCCTCTCTTTTATTTATAGATAAAGTCAGTTATTGCTTCCTCTTCCTCTCCTCTGCCCTTTCCCCCTACCCCCCACAGCTTGCTTTTCAGGTCTGGAATGCTAGAGTGAAAGGTACTTTAGGGTTTCTTCTTATTTAATTTTTAAAAGTAAGATTTTTTTGTTTTTGCTACTAGTGATTTTAAGAGTAATGGATGTTGATGTCAACTTAAATACAGTGGTATATAAAGAACAGATCACCCATTATTAGATAAACTAAGAATGATCACTATTGGAGATGCCTGGCTGGCTCAGTTGGAAGAGCGTGCAACTGTTGATCCTCAGGGTTGTGAGTTCAAGCCCCATGTTGGGCATAGAGTTTACTTAAATAAAAATGATCATTATTAGCATTTGTGTTATTTCCCTCCTATCTTTTGTTTGAGGCCCTATCTATTTATATATAATTGAAATCTTATAAGTTATTCTGTGTCCAGCTTTCTTAACAGTGCATTCTAAACATGACCTTGTTACTGGGTATTTCTATAAGCATAATAGTTTTATTGAGGTAAACAACATATCCTACAATGAACCATTTTAAAGTGTATAACTCAGTGGCATTTAGTACATTCACATTGTTATTCAACTATCCTCTCTAGTTCCAAAACAATTTTATCACCCAAAAGGAAACTGTACCCATTAGGCAGTTGCTCCTGAGCCCCTGGAAACCACCAATCTGCTTTTTGTCTCTCTGAATTTACCTATTCTGGATATTTCATATAAATGGAAGCCTAGAACATGTCACCTTTTCTGTCTGGCTTCTGTTAATTTGCGCAGTGTTTTCAAGGTTCGTCCGTGTTGTAGCATGTGTTAGTCATTCCTTTTTATGGCTGAAACATTCTGTCCTATGGATACAATACATGTTTATCCATTTATCAGTTCATGGACACTTGGATTATTTCCACCTTTGGGTTATTGTGAACAGCGTTATGAACAATAGTGAATATATTTTTGTTTACCTCTTTACAATTTGGGTGTATGCCTGCAAGTGGAATTTCTGCATCACATGGTAATTCTATGTTTAACTTTGTGAGGAACCATCAAGCTGTTTTCCATAGCAGCTGTATCATTTCACATCCCCACCAACGTACAAGGTTACCAATTTGCCACTTCCTTACCAATACTTATTTTTTTATTATAACCATCCTAGTATGTGTCAAGTGATCCCTCATTGTGGTTTTGATTTGCATTTCTCTAATGACTAATGATATTTTCATGTGTTTGCTGACCATTTATGTATCTTGGCAGAAACTCAAGTCCTCTGTCCACTTTTTGTTTGGATTTTTTGATGAGATTTAGGAGTTCTTTATATATTATGGATATTAGACCCTTATAAGACATATTTTCTCCCGTTTTGTGGGTTGTTTTTTTCACTTTTGGATAGTGTCCTTTGAAACATAAAAGTTTTAGGTTTGTATAAATCTCAATTTATGTTTTTCTCTTCTTGTTTGTGCTTTTGGTGTCATTGTTAAAATCCATATCCAAATCCTAGGCCATCAAGATTTAACCCTGTGTTTTCTTTTAGAAGTTTTATAATTTTAGCTCTTGCAAATAGATCTTTAATCCATTTTGAGTTAACCATTTTATGTGGTGTGAGGTAGGGATTCAACTTCATTCTTTTGCAGGTGTTTATCTAGCTGTTCCAATGACTTGTGTGAAAAAAACTCTTCTTTCTTTCATTGGATGGTCTTGGCACCATTGTTGAAATCAACCATTGATGAATGGGATTATTTCAGGACTCTTAACTCTATTCTATTAATCTATTTGGCTCTCATTATGTCAGCATCATGCTGGTTTATTTATAGTAAGTTTTGAAATCAGGAAGGGTGAATCCTCCCTTTTTTTCTTATTTTTTGAAGTATAATTGACCTACAGTATTATGATTCCAGAGCATAATAGTAATCATCCCCTCTGACAACCATCAGTCTTTTCTTTGTATCTAAGAGTCTATTTCTGTTTTACTTTTTCTGCTATTGAAATTCCACATAAGTGAGATAATACACTATTTGTCTTATTCTGTCTGACTTACTTCACCTAGTATAATGCTCTCTAGGTTTATTCATGTTGTCCCAAATGGCAAGATCTCATTCCTTTTTATGACTAATATTCCATTATATCTATCTATCTATCTATCTATCTATCTATCTATACACATAGAAACACCACATACTCTTTTTTTTCAAATTTTTATTTAAATTCTAGTTAGTTAGCATATAGTGCAATATTGGTTTCAGGAGTAGAATTCAGTGATTCATCACTTGCTTACAACACCCAGTGCTCATCATAACAAATACACTCCTTAATACTGATCACCCACCTAGCCCATCCCCCATCCACCTCCCTCCACCAACCCTGTGTTGTTGAAAGTCTCTTTTGGTTTGTTTCTCTCTCTCTCTCTCTCTCTCTCTCTCTCCCTCTCCCCCTCCCTCTTCCTCCCTTCCCATATGTTCATCTGTTTTGTTTCTAAAATTCCACATATGAGTGAAATCATATGGTATTTGTCTTTCTCTGACTGACTTATTCTGCTTTGCATAATACACTCTAGTTCCATCCATGTTGTTGCAAATGGCAAGATTTCTTTCTTTTTGATGGCTGAGTAATATTCATCTATCTCTCTATCTGTCTATTGTTATATATCTATATACAGTGATATAGTGATGTATATTGGAATATTACTATATTCTAATATACTAATATAACTATATATTAACATAACTATATTAGTATATAGTGTATATATAGTGTATATATTAGTATATACTAATATACTATATAACTATAGTTATATAACTATATATCTATAGAACCATAGAACCCTCCTCTTCTTTATCCATTCATCAGTCGATGGACATTTGGGCTCTTTCCATAGTTTGGCTATTGTTGATAATGCTGCTATTAAACATCAGGGTGCATGTATCACTTCGAATTTGTATTTTTGTATCCTTTGGGTAAATACCTAGTAGTGCAATTACTGGATCATAGAGTAGTTCTATTTTTAACTTTTTGAGGAACCTCCATGATGCTTTTCAGAGTGTCTGTACCTGTTTTCATTCCCACCAACAGTGCAAGAGTGTTCCCCTTTCTCCTCATCCTCGCCAACACCTGTTGTTTCTTGTGTTACTAATTTTAGCCATTCTGACAAGTGTGAGGTGCTATCTCATCATGGTTTTGATTTGTATTTCCCTGATTGATGAGTGATATTGAACATCTTTTCATGACACCACATCTTTATTCATCTATTGGTGGACACTTAGGTTGCTTCTCTATCTTGGCTATCGTAAATAATGCTGCGATGAAGTAGGGATGAATAGGTCTTTTTAAATTAGTGTTTTTGTTTTCTTTGGGTACTCAGAAGTATCTGAATGGATTATATGATAATTCCGGATTATATGACAATTCCGTTTTTAATTTTTCAAGGAACCCCCATCCAATTTTCCATAGCAGCTACACCAATGTACATTTCCACCAACAGTGCATGATGGTTAAAAGTAAATAAAAAACAAGAACAACAACAGTGCACAAGAATTCCCTTAACATCCTTAGGGACACTTGTTATTTCTTGTCCTTTTGACAGTAGCCATTCTAACAGGTGTGAAGTGATATCATTGTGGTTTTGATTTGCATTTCCATAATGATTAATGATGTAGAGCATCTTTTCATCTGCCTGTTGGCCATCTGCATGTCTTCTCTGAAAAAAAAAATCTATTCAGGTCCTCGGTTTTTTAATTGAATATTTTTTGACATTGAGTTGTGAATTATTTATGTATTTTGAATGTTAGCCCCCTACTGGATATATCATTTGCAAATATCTTCTCCCATTAAGTAGTACCCTTTTTGTTTTATTAATGGTTTCCTCTGCTCTGCAAAGGCTTTTTAGTTTGACATGGTCCCAATTGTCTTTTTGCTTTTGTTAACCTAGCCCAAGGAGACCAATCCAAAAAAAATATTGCTAAGATTGATATCAAAGAGCTTACTGCCTGTGGTTTTCTTCTAGGACTCTTATGGTTTCAAGTCTTATGTCTAAATATTCCATTTTGAATTTGTTTTTGTGTATGGTATAAGAAAGTGGTCCAGTTTTATTCTTTTGCTTGTAGCTGTCCAATTTTTCCAACACCATTTATTGAAGAAGCTGTCTTTTCCTCATTGTACGTTTTGCCTCTTGTGTCATTGATTAACTGACCATGTACATGTGGGTTTATTTCTGGGCTTTCTATTCCATCCCATTGATCTATTTGTTTGTTTTGTTAGTACCTTACTGTTTTGATTACTGTACCTTTATAATGTAGTTTGAAATCCAAGGGTGTGATACCACCAGCTTCTTTCCCAAGACTGCTTTGGGTATTCAGGGTTTTTTGTTATTCCATATGAATTTTAGGATTATTTATTCTCGTTCTGTGGAAAATTCAGTTGGTATTTTGATAAGGATTACATTGAATCTGTAGATTGCTTTGGGTAATATGGACATTTTAACAATATTCTTTCAGTTCCTGAGCATGGTATGTCTTTCCATTTATTTGTGTTGCCTTCAGTTTCTTTCATTGATGTTTTATGGTTTTCAGAGTAAGGGTCTTTCACCTCCTTGATTAAATATATTTCTAAGTATTTTATTTTTTGAAGCAGTGAGATTATAAACGGGATTGTTATTTTCTCTTTCTGATAGTTTATTAATGTATAGAAACACAAGAGACTTCTATATATTTTGTATCCTGAGACTTTACTGAATTCCCTTAATCTAATAGTGTTTTGGTGGAATCTTTAGGGTTTTTTTTTAACTTTTTTTTTAAAGATTTTGTTTATTAGAGAGAGGGAGACAGTGAGAGAGGGAACACAAGCAGGTGGAGTGGAGAGGGAGAAGCAGGCTTCCTGCTGAGCAGGGGAGCCCGACATGGGGCTTGACCCCAGGATCATGACCTGAATCGAAGGCAGACGCCTAATGACTGAGCCACCCAGGTGCCCCAGGTTTGTTTGTTTGCTTGTTTGTTTGTTTTAAATATATAGTGTCCTGTCATCTATAAATAGTGATCACTTTCCAATTTGGACAATTTTTCTTTTTCTTGCCTAATTGCTATGGCTAGAACTTTCAATTTTCTTTTGGTTATAAAGTGGTTAGAGTAATCATCCTTGTCTTTTAGAGGATCGTAGAGGAAAACCTTTCAGCCTTTCACTATTGAGTATGATGTTAGCCATTGATGTGTCATATATGGCCTTTATTATGTTGAGCTACCACTTTTTTTCTTCCTGAAGATTACGTAAATACAATTCAATGTCTCCATGGTGTTGTACTATACATAAATACCTCAATTTATTTTTCTGGTCTCTTAAAGTTGGAAAATAGATTCTTCCATTCAGTTACCATGTACTCCTTGTGAGCCATCACCAGCCAGTGTTTTGTTTTGTTTTTTTAATACAGTTGTGGGAAGGACAGCAATACTTCCCACTAAAATTGAAAATGAAGAATGTTCATATACAAAACTTCATTAATAGAATGGTATGCAAATAAAACATTAAAAACCCAAATTGAGAAGTGAGTGTATAGGTAGAAAATATTTCCATTTTTGCTGTCGAATAGTATAGGAAACTCTCCTCCAACTGCCTTCAAATATACCACGTGCACACTCTGACACATTTTCTAGATTTGGCATAAGTCATATAATGAATAACTTTGTCTCTGATAGGGAATAGATTATTGATAATGCAAATTCTAGTGTTCTGGTTTTTCTATACCTATGTGAACTCTAAAGCTATATCAGAAGTGAGAATGGTTCATTTTTATTATAGTTCCTAAAAATTGAAGTTGGAATGGGATAAAGGCATTCATTTGTAAATATAAAAAATTATTCCTTAGACTTCTCATAATTAGATGGTTTAAGACCTAGAAAGTCCTTTTAACAGTACCTGCCCCATAAGTCCTTAATAAATGTTAGTCACCTTTCCAAAAAGTTCCCCAATTTCTGCTCTGCCTTTTTTCCTTGACCAAGTGTGACATAGTCCAACCAGGGGTCAGGAGTAAGAAAATGGGATTAAGAAGACCACTTCAATCCTGACCCAAGTGAAGCTTGTTTTTTACCTCCCACAACTCCCATTTCTGTGCTCAAAGCTATCTGAGAGTTTTGGATGCTTTCTGACAACTGGTCCATTAATTTTAATATCTAGCTTTTGGTCTGAGCACAGTATGCGCTTTTTTTTAAACATTTTATTTATTTGACAGAGAGAGACACAGTGAGAGAGGGAAGGGGGAGTGGGAAAGGGAGAAGCAGGCTTCCCATGGAGCAGGGAGACCAATGCGGAGCTTGATCCCAGGACCTTGAGATCATGACCCAAGCCGAAGGCTGATGCTTAATGACTGAGCCACCCAGGTGCCCCGTGACCAAAAACATTAAAGAAGATAGTCCACGGGGCCATTCCTCATAGACATTCCAGTTGAAGGGTAGCAGAATATGCCATCCCCAAATATGGAACTTTGGTATAAGGATTATCTTGCACTGAAGACAAGTAAGAAGCATCAGGTACAAGAAAAGCTGTCTGCCTAAAAGCAGGATATAAATTTATGCAGATGTATCCACTCCCCTCTCTACCAGAAGGAGAAAACTTAGTCACTGGAGAGAATTCTAGAATGCTTATCAGCCCAGAGATGGCACAAGGGGAATCTATATAAAAAAAACCTTGCCAAACCTAGCCCTTTGCTACCATTTGATTCCCTAAATAGTTGCCTTCCCACAACTTGCTGCCCCTAGAAGCTGAGTCCTTTTCCTTTGTTTTTTCACTGAAAATGTATTGCTCTTTTGTTAAGATGCTATATAAGCCCATGTTTTAACCACCCCTTTGAGTTACTCATTGCTGGGTACTCCAATGTGTATTGCAGTACACAAGTTAATAAGCTTGTTTGTTTTTCTCCTTGTTGGTCTCATTTTTTGTTAGGGAGCCAGTCAGAGAGCTTTCTTTCCCCTTCCCCTAAATATACATACCTTCAGGAACTATACTAGATTGTTAGATTCTAGTATATTCAGTTCATGCTGGGTTCTTAGTGCTTCCTGATTATAATAAAGTAGAAAATATTCCAGTATCAGCAACACCCACAGAATGAATTGGGTAAGCCTAGGACATGTTGCATGGAGACTTTTCCTTTTGATTTGGAAATAAGGAGACACAGGAATTATCTCCTCTGCAGGGCACCCCCATCAAAAGACATAGCTCTCTTTTGCCCCCAGGAAGTATTGAGGTGGAGTGGGCTGCTACATTCAAGCCAATGTGGGGCGGAAGAACCAAATTAACTGTTGTAATCCATTTCTGGTAAATTCAAACTACCTCTCATTCCATTCAGAGCACTTTTCTCCAAATTCTGTTTCACTATGACACATAGTTTTGTGGATTAATATACTTAGATATGCTAAAAATGAAGAAAAAAATCAGTAATATTTTAATTGTACATAGGGGCAAATACCAAGTTAAACAGTCCTAAAACCAAACAGAATGATAGGCTATGACCCGGAAATTGATTCCATGACCCTTCATAATAAGTACCAATCACCAATTTGGAGAAGACTGCTGAGTATCTAGAAATCTCCAACAGAAACTCAATCTACCTCAGGAGGACTAAATACAGTAGGCTTTGATCTCTCTATCAAATGCTTTTTGTGTATTTGTGTTTTGTTCTCTCCCTGGAAGACTGTAAGTTACCTGAGCTGATGTAGGGTGTTGCAGGAGAAGTGTTTCTCAGTTCCCCTCACTTTTACTCCATTCCTTCTACAGCCTGGTTTCCCAGATCTTTCTTCATCCATTGAACAAGAATTGATGAGTAATTTCCTCAAAGATGAAATATAGATATCTATAACATTTGCCAGTGCACTGCTGTAAACTTCATTTAGCTTGTCTGCAGGAGAGACGGCATCTTTTAGTCTCATCAGAAGGCATTCTGTTATGTTTTCTGACAACAAATTTTCTAATTCCCCACTACCAGCACAGAGTCCTACAATTCAATGCTGATACTGCCTACCTGCAGTTAGCATTAGATCTCACAAATTAAGGCTCAGTCCCATTAGACTTTCCCCCAACTTTAGATGCCAGTTGACTGTTCCAGGTTGTCACTGATGCTTCTGACCAACTGGCCACAAATTCAGAAGTTCTTAAACGCCCCCTCCTCAGAACTCAGAAAATTTTTTACTTGTTATTACCAGTTTATATTGGTATTTGGAAGAGAGGCATAAGGCTAGGGGAAAAGTGTATAGAGCTTCCATTCCCTTTCTCCAGGCATGCCACCCTCCCAGCACCTTGAAGTGTTCACTAACTCAGAAGCTCTCCAAACCCTGTCATTTAGGACAATTTTATGAAGGTTTTGTTATGTAGGCATGATTGATTAAATCCTTGGCCATTGGTGATTAAACCAATCTTCAGCCTTCTCCCATCCCCAAAGGCCAGGGGTTGGGGCTGAAAGCTCTAACTCTCTAATCATGCTTAGTCTTCTGGTGGCCATCCCCTGTTCTGAAGCTATCTAGGGGCCCCTAACTACCAGTCATCTTATTAGTATGTAACAGACTCTCTTATCACTCCAGAGATTCCAAAGGTTTTAGAAGCTCTTTGCCAAAAACCAGGGACAAAGACCAAATGTTTATTTTTGTTATATTTCACATTGATTCCGCCCCCCCCAGGAAGATTTGTGTACATATGAGCTAATGTTGAGGTGGCAGGAGAGAAGCTAACTCCAGTTACTCATTTTCTCACCATCTCTTGCCCAGCTGCTTTACACGGGGTTGAAGTAAAGTCAGAGAAGGAACTGAGCCAGAACTGGTTTAGTTCATCTTAGTGTCCTTCCAGATCAAAAACAAAGGGTGTCTGGAACTCTTTGAATATGAAAAATATTCCTGCTGAAGGGAAAATTGAGAATGGGTGAGAAAAAAATCACTAGGGGTGAGAAAGCACTAGGAAGTTTTGAAAAGTTGAGTTATAGCCTGCTATAGTTTCCTACCCTACAGTCCTGAAAGATTATGGAAATTTCAAATAATGCCCTTTGTACAATGCTATACAGTTGTAGTAGCCCTGTGTTTGAAACTATAAAGCAAGTACAGGGGCTAAAACATTTGTCTGAGTTCTTCACACTTCTTCCCCTTTAATGCATATTTTCCTTGTACCTGTAATTCTATAATTAAAAAAATGTTTTTATCATGACCTTTTGTCATATTCTTCTTTGTGTTATTCTTCCACTCACTTTCCCATTTCAATTCTCTCTGGTTGCCATGCAATGATCTAGAGCTGCTTCTGAGTACATTCCTTTGTTTTATATGTTTTAAACCCTTACCTTTCTGCGTCTCAAAATACACATCATCTATGGTGAATAAGACATTAAGAACACCCTAAGCCATGCCCCTCCACTGTGTTTCCCCTCCAAAAACAGGTTTGTAGTCATGATACTCATTTTGATTTCTTAGGATTTTCATTTAGTAGATTGAACTTTTTTTTTCTTATATGGTTGCTTAAAAAGAAGTATTTTCATTTTAGGTTAACAGAAAAATTGAGCAGAAAGTACAAGGAATGCCCATATATCCTGCCATAACCCCTCCCACTCCCCAGATCCCATAGTTATTAACATCTTGGATTAGTTGCTACATGTGTTACAATTGATGAGACAATGTTGACATGTTATTAACTAAAGTCCATAGTTTACATAAGGCTTTATTTGTATTATACATTGTGTGGGTTTTCACAAGTATATTATGTCATATACCCACCATTACAGTATACAGAAGTTTTTTTAAAATTTTTTTGTTATGTTAATCACCATACATTACATAATTAGGTTTTGATGTATGTTCCATGATTCATTGTTTGTGCATAACACCCAGTGCTCCACGCAGAATGTGCCCTCTTTAATACCCATCACCAGGCTAACCCATCCCCCCACCGCCCTCCCCTCTGGAACCCTCAGTTTGTTTTTCAGAGTCCATCATCTCTCATGGTTCGTCTCCCCCTCCAACTTACTCCCGTTCATTCTTCCCCTCCTACTATCTTCTTCCTTTTTTTTCTTAAAATATATTGCATTATTTGTTTCAGAGGTACAGATCTGTGATTCAACAGTCTTAAACAATTCACAGCACTCACCATAGCACATACCCTCCCCAATGTCTATCACCCAGCCACCCCCTCCCTCCCACCCCCCACCACTCCAGCAACGCGCAGTTTGTTTCCTGAGATTAAGAATTCCTCATATCAGTGAGGTCATATGATACATGCCTTTCTCTGATTGACTTATTTCACTCAGGATAACACCCTCCAGTTCCATCCACGTTGTTGCAAATGGCAAGATCTCATTCCTCTTGATGGCTGCATAATATTCCATTATGTATATATACCACTTCTTCTTTATCCATTCATCTGTCGATGGACATCTTGGCTCTTTCCACAGTTTGGATATTGTGGACATTGCTGCTATAAACATTGGGATGCACGTACCCCTTCGGATCCCTACATTTGTATCTCTGTGGTAAATACCCAGTAGTGCAATTGCTGGATCGTATGGTAGCTCTATTTTCAACTGTTTGAGGAACGTCCATACTGTTTTCCAGAGTGGCTGCACCAGCTTGCATTCCCACCAAGTGTAGGAGGGTTCCCCTATCTCCACATCCCCACCAACATCTGTCATTTCCTGATTTGTTAATTTTAGCCATTCTGACTGGTGTGAGGTGGTATCTCATTGAGGTTTTGATTTGGATTTCCCTGATGCCGAGAGATGGTGAGCACTTTTTCATGTGTCTGTTGGCCATTTGGATGTCTTCTTTGGAAAAATGTCTGTTCATGTCTTCTGCCCATTTCTTGATTGGATTCTTTGTTCTTTGGGTGTTGAGTTGGATAAGTTCTTTATAGATTTTGGATACTAGCCCTTTATCTGATATGTCATTTGCAAATATTTTCTCCCATTCTGTCAGTTGTCTTTTGGTTTTGTGGACTGTTTCTTTTGCTGCGCAAAAGATTTTTATCTTGATGAAATCCCAATAGTTCATTTTTGCCGTTGCTTCCCTTGCCTTTGGTGTTGTTTCTAGGAAAAAGTTGCTGCGGCTGAGGTGGAAGAGGTTGCTTTCTGTGTTCTCCTTTAGGATCTTGATGGACTCCTGTCTCATGTTTAGGTCTTTCAACCATTTGGAGTCTATTTTTGTGTGTGGTGTAAGGAAATGGTCCAGTTTCATTTTTCTGCATGTGGCTGCCCAATTTTCCCAACACCATTTGTTGAAGAGACTGTCTTTTTGCCATTGGACATTCTTTCGTGCTTTGTCAAAGATGAGTTGACCATAGAGTTGAGGGTCCATTTCTGGGCTCTCTATTCTGTTCCATTGATCTATGTGTCTGTTTTTGTGCCAGTACCATACTGTCTTGATGATGACAGCTTTGTAACAGAGCTGGAAGTCTGGAATTGTGATGCCACCGGCTTTGCTTTTCTTTTTCAATATTCCTCTGGCTATTCAGGGTCTCTTCTGGTTACATAAAGATTTTAGGATAAGTCTGGCCAGGGGTTTATCAATCTTGTTAATTCTTTCAAAGAACCAGCTCCTAGTTTTGTTGATCTGTTCTACTGTTCTTTTGGTTTCTATTTCATTGATTTCTGCTCTGATCTTTAGGATTTCTCTTCTCCTGCTGGGTTTAGGCTTTATTTGCTGTTTTTACTCTAGCTCCTTTAGGTGTAGGGTTAGGTGGTGTATTTGAGACCTTTCTTGTTTCTTGAGAAAGGCTTGTATTGCTATATACTTTCCTCTCAGGACTGCCTTTGCTGTATCCCAAAGATTTTGAACAGTTGTGTTTTCATTTTCATTGGTTTCCATGAATCTTTTTAATTCTTTAATTCCCTGGTTGACCCATTCATTCTTTAGTAGGATGCTCTTTAGCCTCCATGTATTTGAGTTCTTTCCGACTTTCCTCTTGGGATTGAGTTCTAGTTTCAAAGCGTTGTGGTCTGAAAATATGCAGGGAATAATCCCAATTTTTTGGTACAGGTTGAGACCTGATTTGTGACCTAGGATGTGATCAATTCTGGAGAATGTTCCATGGGCAGTAGAGAAGAATGTGTATTCCGTTGCTTTGGGCTGGAATGTTCTGAATATGTCTGTGAAGTCCATTTGCTCCAATGTATCATTTAAAGTCTTTATTTCCTTGTTGATCTTTTGCTTAGATGATCTGTCCATTTCAGTCAGGGGGGTGTTAAAGTCCCCCACTATTATTGTATTGTTGTCAATGTATTTCTTTGATTTTGTTTTTAATTTCCTTATAAAATTTGCTGCTCCCATGTTAGGGGCATAGATATTTACAATTGTTAGATCTTCTTGTTGGATAGACCCTTTAAGTAGGATATAGTGTCCTTCTTCATCTCTTATTACAGTCTTTGTTTTAAAATCTAATTTGTCTGATATAAGAATTGCCACCCCAGCTTTCTTTTGGTGTCTATTAGCATGGTAAATTGTTTTCCACCCCCTCACTTTCAATCTGGGGGTGTCTTTGGGTCTAAAATGAGTCTCTTGCAGATAGCATATTGATGGGTCTTGTTTTTTAATCAAATCTGATAGCCTGTGTCTTTTGATTGGGGCATTTAGCCCATTTACATTCAGAGTAACCTTTGAAAGATATGAATTTAGTGCCATTGAATTGCCTGTAAGGTGACTGTTTCTGTATATTGTCTGTGTTCCTTTCTGATCTATGCTGCTTTTAGGCTCTCTCTTCGCTTAGAGGACCCCTTCAATATTTCTTGGAGGGCTGGTTTCATGTTTGCAAATTCCTTTAGTATTTGTTTGTCCTGGAAGCTTTTTATCTCTCCTTGTATTTTCAATGAGAGCCTTGCTGGATATAGTATTCTTGGCTGCATGTTTTTCTCGTTTAGTGCTCTGAAGATATGATGCCAGTCCTTTCTGACCTGCCAGGTCTCTGTGGATAGGTCTGTTGCCAATCTAATGTTTCTACCATTGTAGGTTACATATCTCTTCTCCCGAGCTGCTTTCAGGATTTTCTCTTTGTCTCTGAGATTCGTAAATTTTACTATTAGATGTCGGGGTGTTGACCTCTTTTTATTGATTTTGAGAGTTGTTCTCTGTGCCTCCTGGATTTTGATGCCTGTTTCCTTCCCCAAATTAGGGAAGTTCTCTGCTATAATTTGCTTCAATATACCTTCTGCCCCTCTCTCTCTTTCTTCTTCTTCTGGGATCCCAATTATTCTGATGTTGTTTCATCTTATCGTATCGCTTATCTCTCGAATTCTGCCCTCGTGATCCTGTAGTTGTTTCTCTCTCTTTTTCTCAGCCTCTTTATTTTCCATCATTTGGTCTTCTATATCGCTGAGTCTCTCTTCTGCCTCATTTATCCTAGCAGTTAGTGCCCCCATTTTTGATTGCACCTCATTAATAGCCTTTTTGATTTCGACTTGGTTAGATTTTAGTTCTTTTATTTCTCCAGAAAGGGTTTCTCTAATAACGTCCACACTTTTTTCAAGCCCAGCTAGTATCTTTAAAGTCATGATTCTGAACTCTAGGTCTGACTTTGTACTAATGTCCGTATTGAGTAGGTCCCTGGCAGACGGTACTACCTCTTGTTCTTTTTGCGGAGGGGATTTTTTTCATCTTAGCATTTTGTTCTCTCATTCATCTATTCTCCTCTGGACAAAATGACAACAGGTTAACAACGTCCCCTGCAAATATGCTCTATACAAATCAGAAAAGACCTGAAACCAGGGGAAAGGAAAGGGAAAAGAAAGAAAAAAGAAAGAGGAGAAAAAAAAAAAAGAAAAGGAAAAAGATAAAAACAAACAAAAACAGAACAAAACAAAAAAAAAACAGAATATGATCAAATATGATCAGGCTAGTGCATAGATCAGTGCCACACACTGGATTTTGGGCTTAATTTGGTCTGTTAAAAGATAGTGCCTCCTAAATTTTTAAAGGATGAAAGACTTACATATAAGGGCGCCTGGGTGGCTCAGTTGGTTAAGCGACTGCCTTCAGCTCAGGTCATGGTCCTGGAGTCCTGGGATCGATTCCCACATCGGGCTTACTGCTCAGTGGGGAGTCTGCTTCTCCCTCTGACCCTCTTCCCTCTCGTGCTCTCTATTTCTCATTCTCTCTCTCTCAAATAAATAAAATCTTAAAAAAAAAAAAGACTTATATATGTACAATATAAGGGTTGATACAATGAAGGGATGGAAGATAACTGTAAAGATGAAAATTATAAAAGATTTTATAAAAGGAATTGATAAGATAAGTTGTTTGAAAAAAGAAAGAAGATTAAAAAAAAAGGGAGAGAATGTGATCAGGCAGGAGACTAGAACAAAGCCATACACCATTGATTTAGGGTTTATTTTGATCTGTTAGAAGAAACTGTATCTCAAAATTTTAAAGAGAACAACTTATATATATATATATATATATATGCCAAAAATAAGGGTAACTACTATGAAGGGATAAAATATGACTCTAAAAAAGAAAAATAAAAAAATTTTTTTTTTAAAAAAAGGGCTTGATAAGATGGTTGAAAAAGGGAAAAAGAAAAATTAAAAAAAAAACAGTTAAAAATTAACTTTGAAAAACTAATGAATCATGGTAAAAAAGCCATGAATTCTATGTGCAGTATTCCCCCGGCGCTGGAGTTCTCCCGTTCTCCTTGATCGGTAAACTTGGTCTTGGCTTGCTTGGTTGTTCGTGCTGATCTTCTGAGGGAGGGGCCTGTTGCCGTGGTTCCCAAATGTCTTTGCTGGAGGCGGAATTGCCCCGCCCTTGTCGGTCTGGGCTAAGCAAGCTGCTCGGGTTTGCTCTCAGGAACTTTTGTTCCCTACAAGCTCTGGTACAGCTTTGGAGACCCGGGTGAAAATGGTGGCCTCCCAATCTCCGCCTGGAGGAGCCGAGAACTCGGGTCCCCGCTCCTCAGTGTGCCCCCAGAGAAAAGCAGTCACTCCCATCTCCCCGGTCTGTGGCCGCACTGCGTGCTCACCCGGCCTGTGACCCAGCGTTTCTATCTCTGTCACCCAACCCTATGTGGAGTCTCCAAACCCAGCAGATCCCTGCAGTGCGCTCCCACACCGCTCCTCCCGGGGGAGGGAGAGGAGTCTCCCTGGATCTGCCGCTTGTTGGGTCCCTGCTGGAGGAGCAGTGGCCCGACTGGGCCGTGGATCACAGTTTATGGCAACCCCGAGCTGAGAGCCCGCGCCTCGGCTCCGTCTCTGCAGCCGGCTTCCCCACTCTGATACCTGGGAGCTCTGCTGCACTCAGGCACCCCTGGTCTTTCTGTGACCCCGAGGGTCCTGAGACCACACTGTCCCGTGAGGGTTCCACCCCCGATTAGCCACTGGAGCGACATCCCTCAGCGGAGCCAGCTTCTAAAAGTTCTGATTTTGTGCTCCGCAGCTCTATCACTTGGCAGAAGTGGCCGACGGAGGCCCCCTCCCCCGCCGTCTATCCTCCCGAATATCGCCTCGGATTCACTTCTCTGCATGTCCTACTTTCCAGTAAGTGGTCGCTTCTCTTTCAGAGAGTTGTTGCTACTCTCTTCTTCGATCTCCTGTTGAGTTCGTAGGTGTTGAGAATGGTTTGATCCCTATTTGGCTGAATTCCTGAGACCAGACGAAATCCAGGTCTCCTACTCCTCCGCCATCTTGCCCTGCCCCCCAGAAGTTTTTTTTAAAGATTTATTCATCCATCCTGGAGAAAGAGAGAGAGAATGAATATGAGAGAGAGAATATGAGAGAGAGAATGAGCGAATGAATGAGCCTCAGTGGCAGGGGGAGGCAGAGGGTGAGAGAATCCCAAGCAGACTCTGTGCTGAGCGTGGAGCCTTACCCAAGGCTTGATCCCATGACCCTGAGATCATGACCAGAGCTGAAGCCAAGAGTCAGATGCCTAATTGACTGTGCCACCCAGGTGCCTCCAGGATTGTTCTACTGCCCTCAAAATCCTTGGTGTTCCATCTACTCATCTTTCTTTCCTAAAGGCTGATCTTTTCATATTGGCTTTTTTTCATGTAGCAATATGCATTTGTTTCCTCCTTGTCTTTTTAAGACTTGATAGTTCATTTCTTTGTTATTGCCAAATAACATTTCATTGAATGGGTGTGCCACAGTTTGTTTATTTAGCATGACCTCTTCTAATTGTAAAATCTTTGCAATCTGGTTTTCTTTAGCATAACTGACAGATTTATTATTCTGGATTACAATTACAACCTATTTATCTTGATGCCTTTGAAAAGGCCTTGATTTTTTCATAACTCAGAATTCAAGAAACAAACGAGAACTATAAATGTATCACTGTACTTCATCTTTCTTCCCCATCTGGTCTCACTCAAGGAAAATTTATTTGAACATCAAGAATATCCTAGACATCCTATAGAATGCTCTGAATAATTAGCCAAGGATCTCATTGGAAAGTATTATACAAGGTAGAGAACACTCTCCCTTGGTTTTCCTTTGGTAAGTTGTCATCTTATTAAGAAAACTGACAGATTGTAACACTGGATTTTTATGTTTCTCTCAGATATGTATATGTGTATCATACGCCTTCTTGCATTTGTTTACTTGGTATCTTGGTCCATTTGTACTGCTGTAGTAAAATATCACAGACAGGTGGCTTTTAAACAATGGAAATTTATTTCTCACAGTTCTGGAGGCTAGAAGTCCAAGATCAAGGTGCCATGGTTGGATGAAGGCTCTTTTCTAGTTTATGGACTTCTTATTGTCTTCATATGGTGGAAAAGGCAAGGAAGCTCTGTAGGATCTCCTTTATAGGACCACTACTCCCATTCTTGATGGCTCGACCTCATCACCTTCTCACATAATCACTTCCCACAGCCCCCACCTATTAATACTATCACCTTTGGGATAGGATTTCAACATGAGATGGGCAGGAGCACAGACATTCAGACCATAGCATTTGGGGCATAGTCTCCTCATCAGCATATAGCTGGATGAAATCCAGGTGACCCATGTGAACTTGGCTGATTCTTCTCCCCTCTCACCCTTCAGTGAAGCTCATTGGCAGGTGAGAAGATGGGGGACAATCCTGATGACTCAGTGGGCAGGTTTGTCTCTGAGTAACCCAGATAGGACTGATCCCAGCCAGTTCTGAATGAACATGGGAAACACACTGTGGGAAGAGACATGGTATAAGTTCTTAGAGGGCATTTTGTGTTTTCCATTTCACCGTTTCACCCCAGAATCAAGGGGGGAGTACCTTCTGCTGATGAAAACTCCATGTGCATATTCAACTTATTAGAATAGGACAGAGTTTCTGGTATGGTGGATATAAGAATGGATCTTACTTAGGGAGGGTCTGGTTTATTTATTCAAGGTGGCAAATTAGGGATGAGAAACCTCAGTTTAATCTCAATTCAGTGAAGATTTATTTAGGACCCAGTGGATGATAGAAATTATGCTAGGTGGGTTAGATAGTAAATGGATTTCAGCCTCAAAGAGTTTACAGTTTTAGAAGGACTGATTGTTTCAGTGTAAGTAGAGATCTAAGTTACGAGAAAAGTATAACTAGAGGTAAAAGAGCTGGTAGGGGAGATTAAAACTTCTGAATTGGGGATGTCTTGTAGCATGAGTACCTTTAGGGGAGAACTGAATCCTAGAGCAAGGCGTCTGAACCCTTGGGAGGTGCCATCTGTACAGTGGTGGTAGCTGTTCCCATCTTCGGAGTATGTTTGAGAGTTAAGCACTGTCTGCATTCTTCATTTTCCCATCCCATCAGCATTTTCTCTTACTGGTTCTTTCTTCACGCTTGTAATGTCCTCTCTTTCTCTATTTTTTTTAATTATTATTTTAATTTTATTATGTTAGTCACCCTACATTACATCATTAGTTTTTGATGTAGTGTTCCATGATTCATTGTTTGTATAACACCCAGTGCTCCATGCAGAACATGCCCTCCTTAATACCCATCACCAGGCTAACCCATCCCCCCACCCCCTCCCCTCTAGAACCCTCAGTTTGTTTCTCAGAGTCCATAGTCTTTCATGGTTCATCTCCCCCTCCAATTCCCCCCCCCTTCATTCTTCCCCTCCTGCTATCTTCTTCTTCCTTTTTTTTTTTTTAACTATATTGTATTATTTGTTTCAGAGGTACAGGTCTGTGATTCATCAGTCTTACACAGTTCACAGCGCTCACCATAGCACATACCCTCCCCAATGTCTCTCTCTTTTTAAATTGGTCACTAAGAATTCAGGATTCAGTATGTGTTGACTATATTGAATACATTTTTATGTTGTCTGTTCCTACTTCCTAAAGGTATGTGAAGTAGTTTGCATAACCCAATACTAAATTTAATTTAATGTATTTGAAGAAGCATTATCCTAAGTCCTTTGAGGCAGGAACGTGTCTCCTACTCACCATGTATCTAGAATAGTGCCTGGGATGTAGTTGGTGTCTCTAACTTGTGTTGGAGAAAGGTTTCAGCCAGAAAACCCAGAGTTTGTATTATCTGTTAACTCTGTGGCAGTGGAAGTTTTGCCTAATCATTTTTAATATGTCTCCTCACTTAAAACGTGGGAGTAATAATCATATTTCAAGGCTTATTTGTAAAAATCAGAGGAAGTGATGAGAAAACATATAAAACTACACATAATATTTTAAGTATTGTATGTTGCCACTTGTTTGCATGAAAATCAGGAGGGTCTCAAAAGAATCTGATTCTTAAGGACGGGAAGAGGTTCCATCTAGCTTTTCCAGTTAACTGGGCTTGATCTATTTTTGAAGTTTCTTTAGGCTCTACAGTTCCACATTTCAGGCCATCTCATTACACCAAGCTCAAGATATGTCTCCTGTGAATCTTTCATTTGGACCAATATTCCCAAACCTTGTTACCTTTCTCTTCTCTTCACTACTGTGTACCTTAGGACATGCTGAGGAGAGGTAAACTTTTTGCCTTTCTAACATGACACAGAGAACAAGTCCCTATGGATTTATTTGTAAAATGGGTCTTTTATGCAGCACACAGCTCAGTGTTGCGTAAAGAATATCTGGAAACTCTTCAAATTTCAGCCCATTAACAGATCTATCCCCCACATACCTTGTTAGGATCTTCTACAAAGTGAATCTAAATGCCACCATCCTTTTAAGGGGCTACATGGGTGATGCAGCAGGTCAAGGAAATGCACATGGATGAGCCAGTTTCTCCAAACTCAAGACTGTAGGAAGCCAAACCCAGAGTGTCCTCTTGATACACATGTATGGGTTGGAAAATGCTTTTGAATAGAAGATACTGAGAGAAAAGGAAAATAAACCTGACGTACTGTATAATTTCTAGGCCCTTAAAGGATTGTAGAGAGGAGGTTTGGAGTTGTAGGACATTCACTGCCCAAGAACACATATACCTGAGCATGTACATACATGTGAAAATACATACATCATCCCACCTCCACCTCCCCACCCCCAACTCCACAGCCCTGGAAGCAGACCGATCATTTTTTAGTCAAGTGGTCACCCAAGAATAATGCAAGGGCAAAGGTGAGTTTACATTATTAGTTTATTTTTCTTCATTTATTCTGCCCTGTGAAAATCTCTTTCACCAGCCTATTTTGGGGTGTGGAAGGTGATGCTTCATGGGACCAAACCATAGTATCCTATGTTACATTGGAAATATCCTAAGGTAGGGATACTCTAGCCATTCTATCCATAGCACAAGAATAGACTGTGCCTTCCCTAGGACAGCGGTAGTCTTTTGTCTTAATAACAACCATTCTTGGTGGTGGTGGTGGTGGTGGGGCTCTCATATCATTTAAGGGAGCTCAGCAGCTGTAGCAAAGATAAGGCAGGATAAGGGCTCTACTCAAAAACAAGTGCAGAATAATTTAGCTTATCCCAAACTCCCAGCCAGTTGTCATTCAGGTGGCATTGGATCATTGCTGCCTTATGGAATAAAAGCCCAGCAAGTACATTTCATAGGGAAATAAGACACCTACAAGTGAGCAGGGGAAGGTATAATGTAAATTGCCAGATAAAATACAGCATGCTGTTTAAATTTGAACTCCAGATAAACATTTTTAGTATAAATATATTCCATATGTGCCCAGTTAAATTGGAATTCCTGAAAAATCATGAATTTTTTCAGCATCAGTCTGTCCCATGCAATATTTAGCCAAGAGGATTGAGTTAGACCAGGGGAGAGGAGGCCACAGATGTGACAGAAGAAAATGTGAAGAAAGCTATTGACAAACACCACCCCCAACAAAAAGGAAACACAATTCTCACAGTCACTACAGATGGCATAGTTGAAATTAGGCTAAAGAGGAAAAAAAAAGTATTATAATCCCTAAATGTTTTGTTTGTATTTTTTAATCTAGAAATCCTAAAGCATTTTTCTTAAGTACATTCACCATGAGTGCTTTAATTCAAAAGATTCCACGATTTATTCCAGAATTTCTTGGGAAAACTCTCCAGGAAAAAAACATATTCTAATCCAGATTCATTATTTTTAAAGATTTTATTTATTTATTTGACACAGAGACAGCAAGAGAGGGAACACAGAAGGAGCAGCAGAGGGAGAGGGAGAAGCAGGTTTCCCGCTGTGCGGGGAGCCCGATGCGGGACTTGATCCCAGGACCCCGAGATCATGACCTGAGCCTAAGGCAGACGCTTAACAACTGAGCCATGCAGGCGCCTCCTAGGTTCATTTAATTTGCCTTCCCCATGCTTCCTAAAATCTCTTCAAGCCATTTAATTGCACACATGAATAAAAATGCTCACTCTTTCTGCCCCGGAACCAAGCAAGTACTTCATCACTTAATGCAGTTCTCTCCCTGACTTCCAGAGGGAAATCTCAGCATCTTTAATAGATACGCAGAGCAGTGTCTCTGCTTGCCTTGCCCACCTCAAATTTGACTTTCCCCTAATTTACACCTTTCTTCCCAGAAGTAGTTCATTGCCAAATTCTGCTTCACTACCAAATGTGAACCTCTCCTGCGCTAGGCTCAGTTGAGCGTTTTCCCTCAGGTGGGAGGGTGGACTGCCTAGCTTTCAGAGATTGTGAGCAGAAGGGGTACCTGAGCAGCAACCTGATGCTTGCCTGCCTTCAGCTTCAGTGGGAAAGGATCAATCTAGCATAGAAAAGCAGGCACAGATAAATTGCTAAACACTATAGTACAATGATGGCATACATCTCTGAGATGAGAAGCTTGAAAATCAATAAGAATTGAAATTGAAAAAGGAAGAATTGTAGCTGTCAAAATGCAGGATGTTGGCAGGATATTTGAGTCCAGGTCTACATTGGCTTCTCTGGTGCCCAGGAGAATCATCTGTTAAGAAAAGTCTCTAGGGTGACCTTTCTCATGTCTCTTTGAAAAACATTGTGTCTCAGCCCATGGACTGGACTTATCTCCCAAGTCCTAATTGACCTACACATCATATTGGCACAATGTGAGGGGCATTCCCCCAGCCAGGTGTCTGGGCAGGGTGGAGATCTCAGCCAAGGGTCAGAGGCTCATGTGGGAATGAGGTCTGGATAGAGGGAAGCACATTTCAAATTCATGTAATGACTAAAACCAAAAATCTGTTGTCTGGGAGACTTGCTAGGGGTACAAGTATCAACCAGGCAAAATGAGAAAAGAGTTTGTCATAAAAAACACTGAGTACCAAAGGCCTTTCCTGTCTTCCAGTTAGAAGATGAAGTTCAAAATGTGCCACTTGAAACATTAAAAAAAAAAAAAAACCCAGAATATGCCACTCTACCTGTATTATATCCTTTTCTTGATGGATTTTTAAAAAATTTTTTCAAAATTGTACCAATTTTATAGTAATACAAACATTTCCTGATGTTCCACATTCTTGCCAGATCTTGGTAATGTCTTAGTTACTGTGTTGGCTTTGGGGTCTGGTTTTGCTTAATCATTGCAGTGGTTGAGCAGTGGTTTGGCATTATGGATTTGATTTGTTTCTTTATTTCTGATGAGATGGAGTGCATTTCTGTGTGTGTAGCAGCAATTTGGATATCTTCTTTCATAAAGGGTCACTTATTTTGCCCATTTTAAACATTGGGTTCTTCATATTTACTGATTTATGGTTCTTTATATCTTCCAAATACTTTATCAGTTATATTGATTAAGAATCTCTATGTATTTCCTTTTTTCTCAATGATGTGTTTTGAAGAACAATTCTTAATTTAAATATAGTCCAGTTTTTTTTTTTTAAAGATTTTATTTATTTGAGAGAGAGAGAGAGAGAGAATGAGAGACAGAGAGCACGAGAGGGAAGAGGGTCAGAGGGAGAAGCAGACCCCCCGCTGAGCAGGGAGCCCGATGCGGGACTCGATCCCAGGACTCCAGGATCATGACCCGAGCCGAAGGCAGTCGCCTAACCAACTGAGCCACCCAGGCGCCCCTATAGTCCAGTTTTTTTATAGCTAATACTTTCTGGGTCCTATTTGGATCTTTATTTTTCTGCTCATCTTTTTTTAAAGAAATATGATGTTAAAGGATATTTCTTTGTGCATTGACTACCTTAAGATAGAACTACTTAGCATATCTGTCCAAGAGAACAATGTCGCCTTTGCAAGGTAAATCAAATAACAAAATTCAGACTAATACCATCAATCCCTTATGAAACTGTGCCTTGAAAACTTGGGTATTATCATTGGCCTGAAAATAGAGGGATGGAAGCCCTACACATCTTGTTTTAGTAGCTCCCTGTTTATCTTTCACAGCCAATTGTTTCACTGGTAACCTTCTATATTCTCTAAAGTCACACTTCTCAAACCTTAATGGGCCCACGGATCACATGGAGATCTAGTGAAATGTAGCTTCTGATACAGTAGGTCTGAGGTGGGAGGAGACCCTGCACTTCTCCCAGGTCAAGGCAACTGATTAGAAAAATCACACTTGGAGAGCAAGTTTCTCTAGCACAAGGCAGATTCTGCTACTGTAAAGCACATTCTTTATATACTAGGTGCTACATCAGTAGGATTTTAAATAGATTAAGCTGCTTTTCCCCCCTCTAAGATATCATTGAACTAAACATTCTCATTTTTCTCAAATGTGAAGTGTAGAATATAAGCCGGTGACCACTAAGACCAATTTAAAATATTTAAGGAGTTGAGAGGTGTAGATCAGCTTGTCCTGCTTATAACAGAGGGTTCTGAGGCCAAATCCCATAAAACGAAGCCAACCAGTTGGCCAACATAGAGGAGTGTCTTCTCTGAAAGAACTTTACTATACAATTTGGATTAAAAGCTTAATTTGAAATAAACTTAGGTCCACCTTCTCTTTCTTTCTTATCCTAATACTTTCCAACATTCTACTCAGCTTCCCCCAACCCGCTATGAAGGAGACTAATAGTGGCCCTTGAACTTTTAGTATCTTGAGCAACACAGTGTTTTGAAATACTTACCTGAATATGATACATTTGAGGCTTGGCCACTTAAAAAAAAAAAAAAAAGGTTTACGGAGGAGAAAACTGGCAGGTACTGTCCGGCCAGATGATCAAGGTCAGCATTGCCAGTGATAAGTCACATCAGTAGCCTAAACCTCTGGATATGATATAATGAGAAAGGCAATTTACTTCATAGCCTTTCTTCCCCAAAACCCATAACCCCAAGGTAATCATGAGAAAACCATCAGACAAGGCTGAATTGAGGGACGTTTTACAAAGTCTGGCCAATAATCCTCAAAAATGTGAAAGTTATTACAAAGACCGAAAAATTGCCACAGGCCAGGGGACATGAAGGGGACATTGCTGACTAAATGCCATGTGGTTCCTGGTTCCCATCCTGGAAGAGAAAAAGAACGTAAATGGAGAAGCTGGTGAAACCTGATTCAAGTCTAGAGTGTAGTTAATACTAATGTATCAATGCTGGTTTCTGAGTTCAGACCAATGTACCATGGTAATGTGCAAACATTAGGGGAACCTCAAGTGGGTGAGGGATATATGGGAACTCCCTGTACTAACTTTGCAGTGTTTCTGTAAATCTAAAATTATTCCCCAAAACAGAGTATTAAAAATGGCATGGAAAGCAGGATTTAAGGAACTACTGGAACATACTCTTTTTGAAAGTATACTTCATGGACAAATTTTTTCCCTATAAAGTGTGTGTGTGTAGGGGGTAGGATGTTGTGCAGGAGTGTGTATTTTCCTAATGACCTACTGAGAAAACAACACAAAAATCAAAGACTACCACTGGTTCAAAAGAAAAGCAAAAGAACACCTCCCTCAGCTGACATGAACCAAATTGCTTTGAAAGAAAGCAAAGTCTAGAGGAACTGTTGAAAAATCTGTCAAGTGACTAATCCCAAGTTGGATCCCAATGTAGGAAATTGGAGAGATCCATTAGGCAGACGAGGCTGTCCATTTCCTCAGAATTATCGACCCTGGTGATGCCTTTGCTCCGTGTTCATGTGCCACCAGAGAAGCTCCCCAGCCAGAATCGAGTTAAGGGGAAACATCACAATCAATAAAAGACACTCTATTTTCCATTTGCTCATTGTTTTTTAAGGGCTTATTTTGTAACAGCACGAGAAGGATTCAATTCAATATCAATTCACCTTCTGGGTGGGAGAGGACTCCAGATATTGACTTTTAGTGCCTGACAAAGTTTGTGACAAGGCTCAGTTTGCTAACATTCTGACCAGAGTGCAAACCTCAGACACACAGGAGCCAGGATAAGCAGATGTTCGGCACTGCTTCGTGATACTGGAACCCCTTTCAATGCAGCAACAAAGTCAACAACAAATGCCAATTGAGCACCTACTGGTTGCTCAGCCAGCCAGCCAAGCACCTTTCATGGTTTTCAATGAGTTGCCAAGAGTTGTTCCAGTCTGGGTTTTGTTTTTTCCATGTTAAATAGCTAAATTAGTAGTCTTCCAGGTGCTCATACCATTCTATTTTTTTTTTTATCCGGGGTGAGTTAATGATACTCTTTGAAGCTATGTTTGACCTTTACATTGACCTTATATATTTTTTTTGAATTTTGGTTTTTGAGTTCATTTGATGGTGATGGTGGTAACAATGTGTTAGACTCCACTTAGAAATATGTTTTTCATATTCTTTACCTACTCTTGCTCCTGCCCCAAGTGAAAGTTACTAGGATTAACCAAGGATGTGGTTCTATATATATTTAATATATACAGCAAATATTTTCAAAGGTGGCTGTGATCAATCTTCCCATTCATTTATGTATACATACCTCTGTAACAGGACTTTGCTGCTTTTCCCATGAAGGGAGCAATCTATTTCTCCACCCCTGGAATCTGGTTGTGACTTGCTTTGGCCAGTGGGGCATTAGCTAGTGTGATATGGAAGACTTGAAAATGTGTGCTTACTGGGGCTGCTGAGAATCCTGCCCTCACATGAACAGCCAGGACTAGCCACCTAGAGGAGGAAGACCATAAGGACAGAGACCCTACTTGTGTCACCCATCCCAGAGAAGGCCCCAGACATGGGGGTGAGGTCCTTCTAGGCCACCTGACTTCAGCCAAGCCAACTCAGACCAGCAGCACTGCCAAACTAACCCACAATGATAAATGCTTTAAGCTATGTTTTGGAGTGGTTTGCTACATAGCAAAAGCGAACTCCTACAGACATACTCTTTGTTAGAATGGTTTATTTTTCTCATTTAACTTAAGGCTTTAGGGTCTCAAATCCTAATTCAGAGCAAATATCTTGCCCTCAGAATCTGCCTCTACCTGGGAGACAGAATTATTGTTGATAATTCCGTACCACTATGTTAATACATGTGACACTTACGCCATACTTTATTATACTTTTATTGTCCGTGTCTGTGTTTCCCTCTCACTAAGCTCTAAGTGGAAAGGCTTGTACATCTTTGGGCACTGCCTGGTCTTCAGTATGGTAGACAATAGAATATTTGTTGAAAGTTCTAGGAGGATGTTTTCTTATTAACGAACTTCTTTGTGCTGGGATCTCTGAGGGAGCCCAATGTATGACACCCGCTTGAATTTTTGCTAACCTGAGAAATAAGACAGAGGAAATGGAAAATATAGATTATAATATCTGTTATTGATAAAAGCTATGTAGAAGGTACCATTTATCTATAACCCAGTATGCTTTCTAATATTCAATTCCAGGATTAGGCAAAGGGACCCACTCACAAACAGGCTACACTATACTAGATTTGATTTGAGTGGAGTCTGGGCAGACTCCCTTCCTGTCCCTCCCCTACTGTAGAGTTGAGCCCACTCTCTCCATGATCCCATTGTACATATGTCCTGTCTTTTGGTGTTCACAGATCTTCCTGGCAGTCTTGATAAGTTACCAGTATATCTCTCCCCCAATCCAAGATTGTAATTCCTTTGGCTCAAGGTCAGGCATGTTATTTCTGTATCGTTTGTGCCTGGTGGAGTTCTAGACGCAGAGTACTTCACATTTGTTGAAAGATTAAGCTCTGTAATTGTGCGATTCTGGACATAGTTTGACATCAACTTTCTCAGTTAATTGGCATTGAATTCCTCACAATTATGACATGACATAGGTCACATATGACACATAATAGTGTATGGGCAAAAGGGGAAGTCAAAGCTGTTTATAATGCTAATTTTAATAGTCAGGTGCTTGCTTAAGGTGAACAATTAGAACTCACTGCAGTAATGAGGGATGATTTGCTGTTTGTGGACTAACTTAACCACCCTTCATATTTGCAGTGTATTTTAGAGACTTAAATATGAGGTGACTATGACATGTTCTAAACACTGAATATGGTATTAGCTGACCATTTGTTCATATTTTCATTAACTTTTAAAGGCAAAATGCCTTTGAAGATGTTTCTGTAAGGAAGATAGTTCTCTGATTTTAGTGGGGTATATGGTGCTTGATAAAAAAAAAAAAAAGATTCCTGATCTCATCTTTCAATTGAAGGGGTCTGGGTAGAGACCTGTTGGGTGTATTGAACAGCTACCGAGATGACTCTGATTCAGGTAGCCCATTGATCATCTTATGAGTAAGTGATCTTCCAAATGAAAGGAGCAGAGATCTGCTCAACTATGTCAAGTTCAAAGGCCATTTTTCCTGTGTAAGGATGGAGAGAACTGTATTCCCAGGAACCCAGGGAATGTCACACAAGCAGACTTCTGCAAGGTCCAGCATCAGGGCAGCTCCAGGTGTACTGGTTTGCCCCCCCACCTCTGCCTCTCCTGTTTTTTCTGATTCTTCGTATCTGATCTCTTCTCACTCAGTCCTTAGGTCCTCAGGACTTGGGTGTGTGCTGCCACTTAGCATCCCAGCTCTTCCCCCTACATTTCTCACCACCACCTGTGCACTTACCGGTGTCTTTTGTTTCAAATTCCCCAGAGGCAATTTGATCAATGCAATGTATCCTCTGGAGTCCTGGTACCCAAATCAAAGGTTAGGAAAACCGCTGAGAACCATTCCTCTGGGCATCCGCTTCTCGTCCAGGCAGCTGGGGGCTAGCAGTGGAAGGAAGGTTTCGTAGAAAATCATGATAGGGAGGCTGAGGGAGCACAGGCCAAAGTCTGTTACTGGCCTCGCACCTTCTCGCCATTTCAATATCAGAATTTATGACCAGTGACAAAATAGGGAGTAAGTTTGTCTCCACAAAAGACCTTTTACCTTAAGGAATGTTTACCATACAATAGGGAATGTGTAACACTGCTACAGAGTGTGATGTTTTAATAATGCAAATACTCAAAGAAGGGAGTTCTAAGATGTTTGGATATTGAGGAACTTTTAGAACCCAAAGGCCAGCAAATATAAGATAATTTGGGTAAGACTTTCTTTTCAGTTGAGTTGAACTTCAAGTGTTCATTTTGTCTTCATAGTCCTGGGAATTATTTGCATTAAACCCCATCTTAGAGTTTTCTATGTTGTTATTAGGGTGATTTTATTTACTTATCAGACTCAGTGGGAGTATGATTTACGTGATGGAAATTTACCTTGATGAACTCATTTTGCGTCTTAGAAGTAAGAAAAAAAACAGCTCATACTCGGAATTGATTTCCCTGGCAAAATAATAATTAAAGAGCTTGTGTGTGCACGCTCTCTCCCCCTATCCCCCTCCCTCCCTCTGTGTATGTGGTGTGTGTGTGTGTGTGTGTGTGTGTGTGTGTGTGTGTGTGTGTGTGTGAGAGAGAGATAAGAAAAGGTAAAAAAAAATTGGAGTCAAAAACTAAATTATTTCCCCAAAACTTGTAACCTGTCCCCAGCTTAGATTTCATTTTGGACAATGCAATGAAATTTAAGTAATTATCCATGTTGTGTGTCTGTGTTTGACAGCAAAGCCTTCAAAATATTTTGATGTGCAACGTTTCTTCTTTTCCTTTGTGTTGTCAGACAACATGCCAGCTGTCAGATGGAGGGAAGCAAGAAACTTTGGCATCACTATTCCCACCACCTTCACCGTGGAGTCCCTATGAATAGCATAATTAGGATAAACCAGCCTCAGAGGGAGAGCCACAGGTGGCACTCCTTGTATCCAAAGCTGAAGGTGTGAATGAATTTCAATGTCTTTTTGATACCCAAACAACAAGATTACAAAGAGTGAAGCTTTTGTTATGAGAGAGCCCAATATTTGAAGTAAATAATAATGATGATACTTTTCACTATCATGCAGCTTTTCCCTTTGAAAGAGTTTTCAAAGAAGAAAGTGCCCTGTTTTCAGAAAATGTCCTCTCTTATCTCTCTACGGAGTCTCTCTGAACTCTTTTAAGGAAGGGGAGGTGATACTGATCTGAGCCAGGTGATAGGTGGAGGGAATTAAGTCTGTGTGGAAGTGTTACTATAAAATACATTTGCTGTAATTATCAGAAAAGGAAACCGTAGTGGCCTTTATCTGCAATGTTCTTAGTTGTCGCCCTATTTCTCAACTTTATTTTCTGTCCAGTCCTTGCCATTTTGGAATGATCACTACTTTTATGGCCCATCTTAAGTTCTAGCTCCCTTTGTCTCTGCCCTGATTGCTCCATATTGAAGAAACCTCTCTTCAGACCACCTATAGCCCAAACAGAAACAAAATTTGTCACATGATTCAGCATTTGTATTACCTTTAGCTGTGTCTTAACACCTCGTGTTTTTAACCAGATTTTGAACTACTTGAGAAAACAGAAGGTGACTTGGTCTTCAATATACTCTTCATGACATTTCACACATTTCTGGGTCCATAATGGCACATTCTACTTTAATCAGAGTCAACCTGCCTCAGGAACATCCAACCAGCATCAGAAGAGGGATGGGCAATGATGGAAGTTGTGGGCCCTCTGACCTTGTGCCATCTTTTCTTCTGCCTTTACCTGGGCCTTTTCAGCTTTCAGCTCTGGTCCCACACTTACCCCTCCAGCTTGCTCAGAGGTTCAGCGACCGTCATTTGGTCAGCTCTACTCCATTTGGTCAGCTCCACCTATAGCTCTGCAAGCCCCTGACTCCTGGGTGCTCTGGGTGACTGTTCTGCCTTAGCCTCCATGATCAGGAATGGACCACAGATGCTCAATTGTAAATAATTTACCTTGTCTCTTGCAATCAATTAACATCAAGCCAAACTTTGCGTCAGGGCCACAGCTGTGCATAATCTGACCCACCTCTACTTTTCCAGGTTTTTTTCTCATTTCTGTCCCATTCCCTCAAAAATTCTGGCCTTTTCTGGCCCTTGAAGCTTCAGGACCCTTTCACTCCTATTCTCTCTACCTGGAGGGCTTTCCCTGCAGCTGGCCACACATCTTATGTTGTCACCCTGCTTATGTTGTCAGCTCACCCTTCTTAAAGTTGACATCATCCAATTACTCTCTCAACCCATTTTCACTTCCTTCACAGCATACGTCACCATCTATAATTATTTGTTAATGTGTTTACCACATATCTTCTCCCATCAGGAGAATGTAAACTCCATGAAAGCAGGGGCTTTATCTTTTCTATCACTGAGAGGGCACTGAATGTAGAAAATGCTTAATACATGGATGGGTGCTTACACAGATGTGGAAGGAGTGAGAACATAGAAAGTTCTTTAGTAATATCTGTTCTCCCTATACTGTTTTCACTTCAGGGACCATGCTTTCACTGTCTCTTGTTATATATGGTTTGGCACCTAATTGAGAACTAAATTGTAAATGTCACAGATGCCATGTTGTCTTAGTGAGCTGGAGATCCACGCCAACCCTTGATTAATTACCTGTTTTTCCTCACATTTGAATAGAGTGACACCAATTTTTAGTTGATCACCTGCTGAATCTACCACATGGATGAGACAGTGGTGCCACCTGTGCTGTGTGGGGGTACTATACCACCAGCAGCTCCATCAGCTCAAGCCTATTCATTGTTCAAAGGGGGTCCTGCCCAGTGGGCCTTGGTGATATATAAGCCGAAACAGACAACTGGGAAGATGAAGTAATACTACTTAACCTGCATTTCACAGACAAGGAAACCAAGGTTCAGAGGCTCAACCACAAACCTGTTAAAAACAGGAAATGAACAGACATGCTGGTTGTGAAATCCAATTTTATGTGATTCCCTCTGCATCACTTTCTCTTGGTCCTCTGCATTTTTTCTAGCATCTTCTAGTCCTTACAATCATAGTGTAACTGAGTGAAAGTTCCATGACTGTCAGAAGGTGGTCTCCAGCAGCAACATAAACCATGGGGTCCTTTGTAAATTCCCTTAAAACATATATCCTGGGAAGAATTCTGGAGGTGGTCTCCTTAATACTCTAGGGTGGGGTCTGCAAATTTTTGGTAAAGAGCCATATGGGAATTTTAGCCTTTGCAGGCTAAGAGGCAAAATCAAGGATATTACATAATACATGACAGAGATGAGATGAATTTTTGCATTTTTTTCAACAGTTTAAAAATGTAAAGTCTTCTTAGCCAAAGACCATACAGAAACAGCCCAACTGGGTCTGAAGGCTGTGGTTTGATGGCTTCTACTCCAGGGGAAGAACAGAAATATTAGCCCAGGACTCTTAAACCAGCACCATATTGAGTGTGTGTAAGTGTGTGTGTGTGTATTATACATGCAGTTTCTCTCCAATTTCCTGGGCAATGTCAATCTCCTAAACTCATTGACCTTGTCTTCAGTCACAAACTTGGCTCTTTTTTGGGGTGTGCTCACTTCCACACTTGTGTCCTGGCAGCCCCTTCTGAATTCTGTAACATCTGTGGAAAGTTGGAAAGGGCCATACCTTTTAACTTGGTCATAGGAGATGTATTTTCTTACTGGAACCTCATCAGGTGGAGACATGAGCCTCGTTCTGTTGTTAGCTATCTGGCTGTACTTTTCTCTCTCACTTTCTTTAGGTCCCACAGAGGCCTTTCTGCTCATTCAGTTCTCTGTAACACATCACTTAACAAAACCCTCATTAGACTTGATTGCTAGATTTTCAGTAAACAATAAAACTTTCTTTTGATCATTGCTGTACTGGTGAGACTACTAAGGCAAATGAAATTAGGCCTATTTGGAGTTCTGTTTCTCTACAGGTATGGGTAAAGGGCCTCGTTTTTAACTGAAGGGGCAGCAGTTTTAGAACTTTAAGAACTTCCTAACCATTTAAGACTGGGTCATGCCTTAAACCATATTTTGACTATAACACATTGGCTTCTTCTATGGAAGTTTCTTCCCAGTGTTTTTTTTTTTTTTAATTTTATTTTATTATGTTAGTCACCATACATTATCCCAGTGGTTTCTAATAGGACTTTAAACACAATCCAGAGTTGGAGGCAAAGCCCCAAGGCAGGATCTTCCCACATGAAGCCAGAACAGAGCTCTATTCCCAAGTACAGTAGACCCTTGAACAACACAGAGGTCAGGGGGACACTAATCCCCCCCCCCACACACACACATAGATAAAATTTCACTAACCTTTGACTCTTCCAAAACCTAATGACTAATAGCCTACTGTTGACCGGAATCCTTACTTATAAACCGTCAATTAACACATACTTTGTATATGTATTATATACTGTATTTTTACAATAAAGTGAGCTAGAGAAAAGAAAATGTTAAGATCATAAGGAAAAGAAAATACATTTACAATACTGTATAGTATTTATCAAAAACATCTACATGTAAGTGGGCCTATGTAGTTTAAAACATGTTGTTCAAAGGTCAACTGTACTCCATTTTCCTGCCTCCTTCTTAGTACATGGATGGCTATATTTCTGTACCTTGCAGTTAGTTGTGGTCTGTAGCTTGCTTTGGATGATAAAATTTGAGAGGAGGTAGCATGTGTCTCCTCTAGGCAGAAATATTAAACGCCCAGAGCAAGAGACAAGTGTTCCTTTTTTTCCCAGCCACAGGGAACACGGAAGCCCAGTGAAGATGGATTCTCAATCAGTCTGGGGCCTTCATGAAAAGTCCTCCAAGAAGCCATACTGAGCATGCAGTTCAAGCAAGAAATAGATCTTTGTGGTTTTAGTCATTGAGATTTGGCGTTTATTGTTATTTCAGCACAACTCAGCCCATCCTGACTGCTATGCTCTGTCTAGTCCAAATGCATGAGACTAGAGCAAGAAGAAAAAGTGTCAAGCTGCTTGTTTGGAAGAATGTGTTAATAGTGGCTTCCAGTTAGACTATTTCTGGATACAATTGTCCTGTGCACCATACTTGTGGAGCTGTAGCTGTAGGCAGTTGTGTGTCTTTGAGTAGGGAACCAAAGACCAAACCTCTATCGCTATCCAGATAGTGGGGTGTATGCCATGGCGTTTTGCTCTGCAAACATTTATTGAGTGCCTCTGTATACAAGAAACTGTTAGAACCTCAGACTGCTTTATCAGACAGTTTCTGAAGAACTGCAAGTATTTTTTTTGATTTCTTGTTTTCCTTGTGGTCTAGCAATTAGTTAGGAGGACACCTAATTAGCAGCTATGGTACCTTTATGCAGACAATTTACAAGTCTACTCTCCAAAAGGGGAAATGTTAATGAGAAGAGAATCCTGCAGCTGAACTCTTGGAGGGGACAACTCTCTGCCTTCATCATATTCACTGGGCACTTGGTTCCTTCAGTGTGCTGAACTTGGTCAGTGGAAGTATCCAGCGACTCACATGACACAGGGTTTATTTTGACCTCCTCAGATTGAAAACTTACCACTAGTTTAGTGAGCCTTCTTGGCCACCATGAACAGGTAATGTGAAAAATCAAAACTGACAGCACATTAAATCACACCCCTAATCCAGACTGGGCATCTATACATCTCATGGAACAATTAAAATCCCCAGATGAAAAAGCAAGGCACACTATTACAATTGTTGAAGGATGTGTATTGAAGGTAGAACTTTCCAGCTACTAAGGACCAAGGTTTGGGTAGTCCACATTTAGGTTGCGGTGGGGTGGGGTGGGCAGGATTTAGCCACTGACCAGTTAGGAAGCCTGGAGAAGCCACAAAATATGAAGGTAGACTTTCTCATTTTCATCCAGCACACACCTGTAGCCACTATAGAATTTCCAATACTAAGGGAGATCACTAGAGAATCCTCCTTTTCTCCTCTTACTGCAAAATAACCAGATTTATTCAGTAAGTATTTTTTGTGAATCTCCACGAGATGCTCACTTTATTAGTTGAATAAGGAGATACCAAGCTCATGAACAAGTGGTTTCTTCAACTCCAGTGTTGATGGTATAACCTGTGACAGGGTCCCTTTTGCTTACAGGTCTTCTGAAGTTATACTTAGCCAGTGTGCAAGATGGAAAAGAAACTTGTGAACCTTAGTTATTCCTGTGTGTATGTGTCTGGGGGGAATAGAAATATGGAAGCAAGTCAGAAGCTCTTCTGAGGAAGAGGGAAGAATAAGTACTCCCATGATGGCAGAAATTTGAGAATTTGCCTTTTCTGTCCAAAACCAATATCTGAGCCATGATATCAATACTTTTGAGACAGGAAAAAATACTGGGTATTAGAAATGGATTGTTTCTTTTTTTGTTAAAGGGGCAAGGAAGCACCTGTTGCTTTATCAAAATGAGTTCCACAGTTAAGATGCTCAGAGGATTGAACAAACACTCAGTTTTGAGCAATCTTACTTCATAAGGTAGGATTATGGGAGATTTGTTTCCCATACAAAACTGTGGGTCTCTTCCAGTAAGTGCAGCTTTGTTCCTCCAGCATTGTAATCAACGAGGCTGGGGGGGGGGGCGGTCTCAGAGTTCTGTATGAAGCCACCTCTGTATAGGAGGTGGCTTTAAATTCTCTGGACTTCTGATTCCACCATGGCTGCAACAACCAGTTCACGTGGGCTTCAGGCTGCTGTGCACAGGTGCAACTAAAGAGTATCTTGCTCGGGTATGCATCAAATGCCTCTTGCATTTGTTTCGAAGATTTGCTGATGTCAGCGCCTAGGGGGGGCAGTGGTTGCTGCTTGGCAGGTTTGCAGGGGCATCCTGGAGGCCTGGGAATTAATGACCCTTTGGGAAACACTTGGCCAATGGAAGTTGAGAGTTGAGGAATAAATGCTTTCTCGTCTCATGCCCCAGGTCGGTACATCTAAGGCACATTTAACAAGGCTTCTCAGAAGGTCTCAAGGGATCTCACATTGCAGCATCTATAGTGGGGCCCACATTGATAGCATGTCTTCGTGTTGGCTTCCCCTCCATCCCTGTCTCTGTCCCCCAGCCCCCCCCTCCTGCTCAAGCATCCATTTGCCAAAGAAACCACCTGTATACAAAGTTTGTCTCAGGCTCTTTTTTGAGGAAGACTTTCCGAAGATACATTCTATTCAGAGGCTTCCCCTATCTTCGGCAGAAGTGTGTAATTTCAGGCTAAATTCAGTCTTAGTGCTGTTGGGACATTATTAGTGAATATGAAAGATCCCACTTTTCCATTTCCAATGCAGTTTTAGCACCAGGGGTTAGTGGACTAAAATGATCCCATTAAAATGGTCAATGACCTATTTTTTTCCTTTTGATATAGGAGAGGTTCTTTTAATGTATGTTTCTAGCCCGCTGTATTGCTCCTTTAGAGCCTCATTATAAAGCCCTGACCTTCAGGAAAGAAATTAAAGGATAGGGGCATTTCATGGTATTTGTGTTCATTCTCTGTATGCCTTTTTATCTTTGTAAAGTATAAACAGTCTGGGAAGAGTGCTGACGAGGCCAGCGTTGTAACCTTGATCCTGGCATGGGCTGATTAGCCTTGCATAGAGGAAAACCATCACATAGCCTGAAATTGTATTCTGAATTCTGGTGGAACGTGGTGTGTCTGCTCTTAGTCACCCAGGGTAGCAGATGACAACATGCATTTCGTCCTCCCTCCTGAACACCAAACACAAGTGCCGGTGACAGTGATTTGGAAGTGCAGTGTTGCTTGCGATGCTGAGATGAACACGCTTATGTGATGGGGCATGTTTAGCTGGCTGAGCAGGGCTCAGAGGAGACTCATGGAGGCAGTGCCCTGGGGTTAGGAGTGTGAGGGCAGCAAAGCATTGGAGCTGTTTGTCATAGGAGACAAGGGACTTGGGGAGATGCTGGATGCCAGCAGAGCAGCTTCAAGGCACACAACCCAGGCGTGGCACTCCTCTAGTGGCGAGCCAAGGGGGCGCCGGGCTCCCCACTCTGCGTGGTACCACTGCTGCATTAGTGGGATCTGTTCTGTGCTGAGATGGCACACCCGCCCAGACATGGGCGTTTGGGGGTGTGTGGGGGGGGAGGGGCTGGGGACAAGGCTAAGAGATTTGGAGTCAGCCAAGCTACTGAGTGCTTTAAAAACTGTGTGCTGATGGTGCACTCGCTGTGGCACCTTGTCCCAGATGAGTTGACTCTGCAGCCATATTCCTAATAGCAACCGGTCATCTGGCAACTCAGGAAGCTGCTGTTGTCCCTGAGTTTCAGAGAAGGGCTGGTGGCTCCCCGGGAGGGCTGCAGCTTGGCAGAGACTTGGCTAAGGGTAGAATTGGTTCTCCAGGGGAGAGCATGTTTGAATTTAATTTTGTGGTCTAGGAATGTGGAATTTTTTTTTTTTATTTTTGAGGTGAAATTTGTATAACATAAAATTAACCATTTTAAGGAACACAAGCTGTGGCATTTAGTATATTTACAATATTGAAGAAACACCACCTCCAGCCAATTCCAAAATATTTTCATCACCCCCAAATGTGACCCCAGTAGAATGTCATAATGTGGTATTAATACCTGACTACACTGAGAATTGCCTTTCTATGAGGAGAAAAAATAATTTTTTTAAACATTTACTTGAAGAACAAATGGAACAAAATACTACCCTTTAATTTTATTCTATTTTTAAATGACATATTTTTGTTGCTTCAAATTTATAAAGACCATGTATTTTCAATGCAGGAAACTAAAAAAATTGTGAAATCAGAAGGAAAAAAAATACCCAAACACAATATGAAGAAGACGCAAGGCTAGTCGGGACAAAGTTACAGCAAAATCTTTTGCTAAATATACATGCTCTGCTCTAGCCCCCATGTCTAGATCAACATAGATGGTTATGTATGAGAATCCCCTGAAAGAATCTGGACAGTGTGTCTTCCTGAATCTCCCATGTGAGTTTTGCTAAGCCTCTTCTAGTATGTTTGAGAATTGCTGGTTCCATATCAGGAGTTGTTCATAATCAGGTCAGACTGGAGGTAAAAGTTTAATACTTACTGGGTGACCTTGGCAAGATGGGTACAATTTTTGTGAGCCTTGGTTTTTCTTGTCTGTAAAATGGGGTTAATATCTGCTTCATGAGTTAGTTGCTTATTGTGAAAAGTAAATACCAGGTACATAGTGCTGAGTAAATGATAAAAAAAAAAAAAAAGGAACAGTAAAGACAAGCAGAGATGCAGATGTTTGGGGGCCAGCTCAGCCCCGCCCCCAGGCACGTACCTCTCAGGCGTTTTATCCTCCGGTGGGTTTGATTTAAGCTCATGCCGCCACAAATGGGGTCAAACCCCCACATACTAAAGCCAGGATGCCAAACATCTGCTGGGCCCTGTCAGCTACTGCCAGAGACTATCTCCCAAATTAAAGCAAGATCACTTTGGGTAGTAAGTGACTCTGTGGCACATCCGTTAAAGAGAAATCTGAGAAAGGGCAGTGAGTGGGGCAGGAAAGGTGGTGTGCCCTGCATATGACTAGCCAATGGCACGGGGGAGCTTTGCCATGGCCCCTCCCAAGGCTAGAAATGGCACTAGTTCGACAGGGATGGCCTTGCTGCCTACGGTAGGGTGTCTGATTCTCACCAGGCTGAGAGGCTCATGTCATGCCCCAAAGGCTGTTTTTTTTTTTTTTTTTAAAGATTTTATTCACTTATTTAATTGACACACAGAGAGAGAAAGACACAGTGAGAGAGGGAACACAAGCAGGGGGAGTGGGAGAGGGAGAAGCAGGCTTCTGGCCTAGCAGGGAGCCCGATGCGGGGCTCGATCCCAGGATCCTGGGATCATGACCTGAGTCGAAGGCAGTCGCCCAAACAACTGAGCCACCCAGGTGCCCCCCGCAAGGGCTGGTTTTGTGTAGGACCTGAACACTTCATTTCCTGTGATCCAGGTGTGGAATGAAATTCGGAATCCCATTTGCTTTGCCTGGGTGATACATCCAGTGCCTCCAATCTGTAATTTATTCAGCAAATTGTTGAAAATCTCTGGTTTGGATGTTATTAAAGGAAGGAAGACATGGCCCCAGCCGTCATGAGAGTCCCAGTCTAGAGTGGCCATTCCTTGAAGCATCCTGGGGGGGTCTTCACCTCTCAAGACGTATATCCCATGCATCAGAAAAGCATTCCATGAGCAGACAGATTTGGAAAAGAACGTATAGGGCATAACTCTACATTAGTGTTTAAAACTTCTAAGACGTCCCATAGCAAAGGAAAAAAAAAAAAACTCTTACTGAATGTGTCCAATATATTATGTTTATTGAGCATCTGCCCACACTAGAATGTAAACTCCACAAGGGCTAATTTAAACATGAAATCTTTTGCCACTTAAAACTTCTTAACATCACCTGAACTGGTGTTCCCTGCTGGTCTGGAAGAAATCTGTCAAAATATGAGTTTTCCAGACTGCGATTCATAAAACTACACAGAAACTATACTTCATATATAGATACAGATCTATGTAGTGCCTTCAGAACCTTTGAGATTTGATTCCATTTCTCCAACCCCCTAAAGGAGAGATGGCAAACTGCAATGTTTGCAGCCAGCCAGCTCAGATAAGCAGGATCGGCGGGGGGAGCAGGCTGGTGGGCAGGCTGGGAGTCTGTCTGTGCTCACTGACAATTTGGTGGTAGTGCTGTGACTTGGAAAGACACATCCCTCAGCCCAAGTCAGCCTCTGCTGGGTGGTGGGAATGTGGGTCACACCAGTGAGAGTTCTGTTTCTTAGGAGAACATGGAAACCTGTATTTTTTAGACATGAAATTTCACAACTTCGGATTCGTAAAACACTGTGTTGGCCAAACAGAACAACAGAAACACACTTCTATAGGCCAGTCCTGGGGGAGCTACCAAGCTGTGGCCTGGCCCTGGGGAGATGGGGTGTGAACTATTTGCAGATTAGTAAGATCTATAACACCAAAGGATCTGTGAGCTCGTGAGGCAAATGCCACGCCTAGATAATTATGTTGGTGACCATACCCTCCACACACTGTGATTCCCCACGTACATCCTCCTTGGCTCCTCAGTCAAAAGCAGCGGCGCAGCTCAAGACTTTCTTCCCTGACAGTTTCTGCAATTAGCTTCCAGGACAGCTCGTCCATCTCCTTTGCTGTTTTTCCTTTTCTCCCCAAGTTTGGGAATGTTGGAAAGTCCCAGGGTACAGGCCTCAACTCTTTGTTCTTCCTTATTTACACTCCCCTCCTTAGAGATGTCATGAAGTCTGCGGGGCTAAATGCCATCTCTATGTCCGCATGTGCATGTTTCTATTTCTAGCCCAATTTTCACTCCTGAACTCTCCAGAGTTGTACATTCAAGTCTCTTCTTCAGTCCTAGTAGATCTTGAACAGGACAGATCCAAAGCAGGTATCTGGATTTTTCCAATCCCCAAAGCTTCTACACACACAGTCTCCCCTGTCTTGGTTACTGGTGACAACAGACTGTGTGGCTAATTCCCTCCCCCGCTTCAAATCTTGAACTAAATGCTGCCTCCTCTGGGAGGCCTGCCCTGGCTACCCTGTTTGAGACTGAGCAGCCTACCTCTGGTTCCTCTTAGCCTGCTTGATCTTCTCCCAAGCACTTACCTTCTAACACACAATATATTATGTTTATTGAGCATCTGCCCACACTAGAATGTAAACTCCACAAGGGCTGAGGATACTTGTCTGTTTAATTTCCTAATATACCCTTAGATTCAATATGAAGCACATAATAGATGCTCAATGTTTGAATAAATAAATGCCCGTTGCCACTTGGCAAAGAATTTTCAAGAGAAAATGTGCTTAAAAGATCAAGCTTGTCATAAAAGTTCAAGTGTTAATACACGTCCACTAGTTAGTGTCCATTAACTGAATTGAACCACAAACCACTGAGAGTATAAACAAGGAATGTCTTCAAAATGTATTTGGTATGTGGAAACATCAAGATAGTAGGGGCAGGTTTTAAGAACTATATAAGTGGGCGCCTGGGTGGCTCAGTTGGTTAAGCGATTGCCTTCAGCTCAGGTCATGATCCTGGAGTCCCAGGTTCGAGTCCTGCATCAGGCTCCCTGCTCAGCAGGGAGTCTGCTTCTCCCTCTGACCCTCCCCCCTCTCATGTGCTCTCTCTCTCTCTCATTCTCTCTCTCAAATAAATAAAATCTAAAAAAAAAAAAAGAACTATATATGTAAGTATATAATGTGTGTGCAGATATATATAGATTTTTTTCTGATCAGGAGTTTCACATTTTGTTTCATAAGCCAGATATTCTAGGGGACATCTATCTGTTGAAGCGTTCTACCAACTTTCTGCTAGGGTTCCAAATTTAAAATTAAAAAACAAAAACAAACCAGAGGTACTGCAGACTTCTCCCTGTACTGATAGCTCATTTCCCAATGTGTTGCTAATCTCGTTTTGCCCCAAAGATAGTATTTTAAAAACTTTCACACTGAGTTCCTTTGTGTATCAGAGACAAAATTATTATCAAAATTATTACTCATGTTCTTTGTCATGCAAAAAGCATAAGTAATGTTTTTAATAATGCAAGCCATTAAAAAGTGGATGGGCTGAATTCATTGTGTCTGTTTCTAGCCTTCTTTGGGAAAGAATTTTTCTCTGCACAAAGGTGTAACCCCTTGATGCCTGCACGAGTCTTTCCCTCTGTTTTTCAAAATAGAGTTGAGTACCTATTTCATTTAGAGACTCAGAGCTAAAGCTTCAGCCTCTCAAGCCCCTTCCCTAGAGATGGAAGGTTTTTGGAAGAAACAGTTTCACTGTAAGGAACAAATTTCTTGGGAAAAATTGCTTTGGAAGAAAATAAAAGTTCTGGATTTTGTTTTAGGTATGACTGATACTCCTTTCTTCAAAATGGCTTAGGGGGTATGTTCATCGGAGAGGGGATACTTCAGGAGTTAAGATGCCCTTCAGGACTGAGGTCCTGGCGCTGGCAACCTGGAAAGTAAGAATGTGGTACATGGATAGCAGAGACCAAGCACACGTACCCCCATCCCCCTACCTGAGGCCCAAGCAGACATCACTGAGAACAGGAAATCCTTGTCCAGAGCCTCACAATATTTTTTAAAAGTGGTGGTCCAGGCAGTCACCCCCAGTTGCTTTGAATCAGCATGTGAAATTACCGTAGTGGATACAATTTTTTAAAAAAGTAGTAAGAAAATACTTTTAAAAGATGGATGGATGTCAGGCAGACCAACACCAAGTGAAGGCCAAATTTCAGGTGCCTGTGGTTGTGGCCATGATGTCACCAGCCTTCCTCAGTTCCAAAACTCCAGTTCCTGTCCAGACTTTTGACTGAGACCTGATGGCCCTCTTTAGGATGTCTCAAACCTTCAGAAAAGGCTTTGGAGCAAGACACACTAAGAGTGGTTATAAGAGTTCTGTCTGGGTTTAGCCCAGTGTGCTTTAAATCTTCTGGGTACCCATAACCAGCGTCTTCATCCTAGACTCCTAAAATTATTTGGCATACAGATGTGACTTGTTCTGAGTTTCCTTCAGAAGGAATCAGGGGGCCTGTAGCTTTAATTCCTTTCACAGATAGCAGTCTTTGTTCTAGTTAAGAGCCCAGCCTATAAAATAGTTACATAATGGGGGAGAGGAGAGAAGGCTGGGATTAGAATAGCTCCCCAGGGAGAGGAAAACACATTGTAACTTTCTGAAACCCCGAATCTGTACTGATTCTCTGCTCTTGAGAGAAATGGATGTTTATTTTTTCCTTCTCCTTGCAGAGAAGAAATGTGAAGGATCAAAAGAATGGATTTGCCTGGATGTTCATGTGGCCTGATTAGGTTGGAATTAGTCTTTTTCTCTCTTCACTGAGAGAAGCAGAGACCATCTGCAGAAATTATTTAAATTTGTGTGCCTTCCAGGGAAGCTGCTTTATTTGCTGGTACATTTATTGTAGCATGGGGGAGCTCAACAGGCATTCCAAATTTTTGCTGCAATAGCACCAGTGTTGCCTTTGGCCATTAGATTAACAAAAGGAAAAATTAACTTTCCTCCAGCTGAAAGTTAACACCTTAGATTAATTAAAAAGCAAATGTGATCAAGGCCCCTGGATTTTTCTCTGAAGGTCCTTTCTGCAGGGTCTTCAGGACTACGGTGAAGCTTCTTGGCTGATGAGGGGCTTGGGGAGGGAAGAGTTGAATGTTTCATCAGGATTAATTTATAATGTAACTTGCCCAATGTGAACAGAAAGCAAGCCAGTGGGAATCTAAAGCCTTTCTTGCTCCATGCGGAAGGGATCCTCACTGCCGTTTGTTTTAGAGGAGATGGGGAAGGAGCTAAGGTGGGCATGTGGGCTGCATGCCGCTTTCTGGAATGAGGCTGCCTTCTGTCCGTGTCCCAGGTGCCACATGCACTCTCCCTGTGACCTTGGGCAAGCTACTTCATTTCTCAGAAACTGTTTTCTCATCAACAAAATGGGTATAAATAATAAAACCTACAAGCCACGAAGCCCTTAGCCTATAAAAGGCACTCATTAGATGGTGGTCATTATTGTCAGCATATTTATTGGGGGGTTGCAGTTGGTGCTTTGGCACTTAGTAATAATCACTGATCTTACAAACACACAGGTGATATTGACAATTATCCATCATTACTTGGTCTTTGGGACCAATACTCCTATGCTAAGCCACATGTTTTAATTATGCTTTTCTACATGTAACTTTGCTAGGAGGGATCTGATTTGACAAAGGTCATCAAAATCTAATAGACTGTCATGGCAAATCTCTTTCCATATATTTCACTTATTTTTTAAAAAGTTTTTAAAGTTTTTTTTTTTTTTTTTTTTGACAGAGAGATAGTAGAGAGCAGGAACACAAGCAGGGGGAGTGGGAGAGGGAGAAGCAGGCTTCCCGCTGAGCAGGGAGCCCAACGCGGGGCTCGATCCCAGGACCCTGGGATCATGACCTGAGCCGAAGGCAGATGCGTAACGACTGAGCCACAGGCGCCCCTATTTTGCTTATTCTTTGAAGATCTCTATACCTTAGAAATGTTGTTTCTTGATTCTCCCAACTACAAATTTGGCTTCTTCTGGATTCTTTCATGTTTAAAATCATTTAAAGCTTCTCATTGTCTTGTCCCAATCTGCTTTCTCTCCCTTAGCCCATGGACCACAAAACACCCTAGCCACACTGAAATTCCTACATTTTTCAAACCGTTCGGGATTTTTATATTGTCTGCTTTAGCTCGTAAGAGTTCCTCTGTCCTAGAAAACTTTTCTCCCCTCTAAATCTGGGATCTGGAAGACTCCTATCATTGAGCCCTATACCCAATACCCACAATTTCATCTCTGAAGCTCTCCTCTGATTAATCCACATCCTGGTCCCATTCTTCTTTACAGGAACAATGCATTTCTCTTTACATTCCGTTGCCTTTTAGTTTTGTGTATGACAATAACAATATCATTAAGGGGGTTAATTTATGGGGCAAAATCATTATCTACAATTTCTAGAATATGACCATGCACTGGGCATCGTGTGAAGATGTACTTAGCTAATCTCATTTATGCTTTACAACAACTTCAAGAGGTGAAAACTAGGGCTTTCTGTAGTTGGCAAATGGGGAAACTGAGGCTCAAATGTACTTGCCACAGTCCCCCAGCTAGCATGTGGTAGAGGAAGGGCTAGAACATGGGCCAGTTTGTCTCTAAAGCCCATATGTCAAAAAGTGTACTATCCTTCCCAGGCATTGCTTGGATAAATTCCATTCTATTACTTTATTTTATTTTATTATTTATTTTTTACATTTCTTTTTTTTATGTTATGTTAATCACCATACATGACATCATTAGTTTTTGACGTAGTGTTCCATGATTCATTCTTTGCGTATAACACCCAGTGCTCCATGTAGAACGTGCCCTCTAATACCCATCACCAGGCTAACCCATCCCCCACCTCCCCTCTAGAACCCTCAGTTTGTTTTTCAGAATCCACAGTCTCTCATGGTTCGTCTCTCCCTCTGATTTCCCCCCTTCATTCTTTCCCTCCCACTATCTTCTTCTTTTTTTTCCCTTTAACATATAATGTATTATTTGTTTCACAGGTACAGGTCTGTGATTCAACAGTCTTAACACAATTCACAGCGCTCACCATAGCACATACCCTCCCCAGTGTCTATCACCCAGCCACCCCCTCCCTCCCACCCCCCACCACTCCAGCAACCCTCAGTTTGTTTCCTGAGATTAAGAATTCCTCATATCAGTGAGGTCATATGATATATGTATTTCTCTGATTGGCTTATTTCACTCAGCATAATACCCTCCAGTTCCATCCATGTCATTGCAAATGGCAAGATTTCATTCCTTTTGATGGCTGCATAATATTCCATTATGTATATATACCACTTCTTCTTTATCCATTCATCTGTCGATAGACATCTTGGCTCATTCCACAGTTTGGCTATTGTGGATATTGCTGCTGTAAACATTGGGGTGCACGTAACCCTTCGGATCCCTACATTTGTATCTTAGGGGTAAATACCCAGTAGTGAAATTGCTGGATCGTATGGTAGCTCTATTTTCAACTTTTTGAAGAACCTCCATACTGTTTTCCAGAGTGACTGCAGCAGCTTGTATTCCCACCAACAGTGTAGGACGGTTCCTCTTTCTCTGCATCTTCGCCAAATAGCAAGTCATTTCCTGACTTGTTACTTTTAGCCATTCTGACTGGGGTGAGGTGGTATCTCACTGAGGTTTTGATTTGGATTTCCCTGATGCTGAGTGATGTTGAGCACTTTTTCATGTGTCTGTTGGCCATTTGGATGTCTTCTTTGGAAAAATGTCTGTTCATCTCTTCCGCCCATTTTTTGATTGGAACATTTGTTCTTTGGGTGTTGAGTTTAAGAAATTTTTTATAGATTTTAGGGCACCTGGGTGGCTCAGTTGGTTAAGTGACTGCCTTCGGCTCAGGTCATGATCCTGGAGTCCCAGGATCGAGTCCCACATCGGGCTCCCTGCTCAGCGGGGAGTCTGCTTCTCCCTCTGACCCTCTTCCCTCTCGTGCTCTCTATCTCTCATTCTCTCTCAAATAAATAAATAAAATCTTTAAAAAGTTTTTTTTATAGATTTTGGATACTAGCCCTTTATCTGATATGTCATTTGCAAATATCTTCTCCCATTCTGTCGGTTGTCTTTTGGTTTTGTGGACTGTTTCTTTGGCTGTGCAAAAGTTTTTTATCTTGATGAAGTCCCAATAGTTCATTTTTGCCCTTGCTTCCCTTGCCTTTGGCGATGTTTCTATGAAGAAGTTGCTGTGGTTGAGGTCGAAGACGTTGCTGCCTGTGTTCTCCTCTAGGATGTTGATGGACTCCTGTCTCACGTTTAGGTCTTTCAACCATTTTGAGTCTATTTTTGTGTGTGGTGTAAGGAAATGGTCCAGTTTCATTCTTCTGCATGTGGCTGTCCAATTTTCCCAACACCATTTGTTGAAGAGACTTTTTTCCACTGGACATTCTTTCCTGCTTTGTCGAAGATTAGTTGACCTTAGAGTTGAGGGTCCATTTCTGGGCTCTCTATTCTGTTCCATTGATCTATGTGTCTGTTTTTGTGTCAGTACCATACTGTCTTGATGATCACAGCTTTGTAATAGAGCTTGAAGTCTGGAATTGTGATGCCAACATCTTTGCTTTTTTTTTCCAACATTGCTCTGGCTATTTGGGGTCTTTTCTGGTTCCATACGAATTTTAGGATTATTTACTCCATTTCTTTAAAAAAAGTGAATGGTATTTTGATGGGGATTGCATTGAATGTGTAGATTGCTCTAGGTAGCATTGACATCTTCACAATATTTGTTCTTCCAATTCATGAGCATGGAACATTTTTCCATTTCTTTGTGTCTTCCTCAACTTCTTTCATGAGTATTTTATAGTTTTCTGAGTACAGATTCTTTGCCTTTTTGGTTAGATTTATTCCTAGGTATCTTATGTTTTTGGGTGCCATTGTAAATGGGATCGACTCCTTAATTTCTCTTTCTTTGTTCTTGTTGGTGTATAGGAATGCCACTGATTTCTGTGCATTGATTTTATATCCTGCCACTTTACTGAATTCCTGTATGAGTTCTAGCAGTTTTGGGGTGAAGTCTTTTGGGTTTTCCACATAAAGTATCATATCATCTGCAAAGAGTCAGAGGTTGACTTCTATGCGAATTTGGATGCCTTTTATTTCTTTTTGTGGTCTGATTGCTGAGGCTAAGACTTCTAGTACTATGTTGAATATCACTGGTTATAGTGGGCATCCCTGCTATGTTCCTGACCTTAGGGGGAAAGCTTTCAGTTTTTTCCCATTGAGAATGATATTGGCTGTAGGTTTTTCATAGATTGCTTTTATGATGTTGAGGTATGTACCCTCCATGCCTATACTCTGAAGAGTTTTGATCAAGAGAGGATGCTGTACTTTGTCAAATGCTTTTTCTGCATCTATTGAGAGGATCATATGATTCTTGTTCTTTATTTCATTAATGTATTGTATCACATTGATTGCGGATGTTGAACCAACCTTGCAGCCCAGGGTAAATCCCACTTGGTTGTGGTGAATAATCCTTTAAAGGTACTGTTGGAACCTATTTGGCTAGTATTTTGGTGAGAATTTTGCAACCATGATCATCAAGTATTTTGGCCTGTAATTCTCCTTTTTGATGGGATTTTTGTCTGGTTTTGGGATCAAGGTAATAGTGGCCTCATAAAATGAGTTTGTAAGTTTTCCTTCCATTTCTATTTTTTGGAACACTTTCAGAAGAATAGGTATTAATTCTTCTTTAAACGCTTGGTAGAATTCCCTTGGGAAGCCATCTGGCCCTGGGCTTTTGTTTGTTGGGAGATTTTTGATGACTGCTTCAATTTCCTTAGTGGTTATAGGTCCGTCCGTTCAGGTTTTCTATTTCTTCCTGGTTCAGTTTTGGTAGTTGATACATCTCTAGATGTGCATCCATGTCTTCCAGATTATCTAATTTGCTGGCATATAGTTGCTCATAATATGTTCTTATAATTGTTTGTATTTCTCTGGTGTTGGTTGTGATCTCTCCTCTTTTATTCATGATTTTGTTGATTTGGGTCATTTCTCTTTTCTTTTGGATAAGTCTGGCCAGGGGTTTATCAATCTTGTTAATTCTTTCAAAGAACCAGCTCCTAGTTTCGTTGATCTGTTCTACTGTTCTTTTGGTTTCTAGTTCATTGATTTCTGCTCTGATCTTTATTATTTCTCTTCTCCTGCTGGGTTTAGGCTTTATTTGCTGATCTTTCTCCAGCTCCTTTAGGTGTAGTGTTAGGTTATTTACTTGAGAACTTTCTTGTTTCTTGAGAAAGGCTTGTATTGCTATATACTTTCCTCTTAGGACTGCCTTGCTGCATCCCCAAAATTCTGAAGAGTTGTGTTTTCATTTTCTTTTGTTTCCATGAATTTTTTTAATTCTTCTTGAATTTCCTGGTTGACCCATTCATTCTTTAGTAGGATGCTCTTTAGCCTCCATGTATTTGAGTTCTTTCCGACTTTCCTCTTGGGATTGAGTTCTAGTTTCAAAGCATTGTGGTCTGAAAATATGCAGGGAATGATCCCAATCTTCTGGGACCAGTTGAGACCTGATTTGTGACCTAGGATGTGATCAATTCTGGAGAATGTTCCATGGGCACTAGAGAAGAATGTGTATTCTGTTGCTTTGGGAGGGAATGTTCTGAATATGACTGTGAAGTCCATTTGGTCCAGTGTGTCATTTAAAGTCTTTATTTCCTTGTTGATCTTTTGCTTAGATGATCTGTCCGTTTCAGTGAGGGGGGTGTTAACGTCCCCCACTATTATTGTATTTTTGTCAATGTGTTTCTTCGCTTTGGTTATTATTTGCCTTATAAAAGTGGCTGCTCCCATGTTAGGGGCATAGATATTTACAATTGTTAGATCTTGTTGGATAGACCCTTTAAGTAGGATATAGTATCCTTCCTCATCTCTTATTACAGTCTTTGGTTTAAAATCTCATTTGTCTGATATAAGGATTGCCACCCCACCTTTCTTGTAGTGTCCATTAGCATGGCAAATTGTTCTCCACCCCCTGACTTTCAATGTGGGGGTGTCTTTGGGTCTAAAATGAGTCTCTTGCAGACAGCATATTGATGGGTCTTCTTTTTTTATCCAATCTGATAGCCTGTGTCTTTTGATTGGGGCACTTAGCCCATTCACATTCAAGGTAACTATTGAAAGATATGAATTTAGTGCCACTGTTTTGCCTATAAGGTGACTGTTACTGTATATTGTCTCTGTTCCTTTCTGGTCTATGTTGCTTTTAGGCTCTCTCTTTGTTTAGAAGACCCCTTTCAATATTTCTTGTAGGACTGGTTTCGCGTTTGCAAATCCCTTTAATTTGTCTTTGTCCTGGAAGCTTTTTCTCTCTCCTTCTATTTTCAATGACAGCCTAGCTGGATATAGTATTCTTGGCTGCATATTTTTCTCCTTTAGTGCTCTGAAGATATCATGCCAGTCCTTTCTGGCCTGCCAGGTCTCCGTGGATAGGTCTGTTGCCAATCTAATGTTTGTAACATTGTAGGTTACAGAACTCTTCTCCCGAGCTGCTTTCAGGATTTTCTCTTTGTTTCTGAGACTCGTAAGTTTTACTATTAGATGTCGGGGTGTTGACCTATATTTATTGATTTTGAGAGGGGTTCTCTGTGCCTCCTGGATTTTGATGCCTGTTTCCTTCCCCACATTAGGGAAGTTCTCTGCTATAATTTGCTCCATAATACCTTCTGCTCCTCTCTTTCTTTCTTTCTTCTTCTGGGATCCCAATTATTCTAATGTTTCGTTTTATGGTATCACTTATCTCTTGAATTCTGCCCTCATGATTCAGTAGTTGTTTATCTCGCTTTTTCTCAACTTCTTTATTTTCCATCATTTGGTCTTCTATATCACTAATTCTCTCTTCTGCCTCATTTATCCTAGCAGTTAGAGCCTCCATTTTTGATTGCACCTCATTAATAGCTTTTTTGATTTCCCCTTGGTTAGAATTTAGTTCTTTTATTTCTCCAGAAAGGGTTTCTCTAATAACTTCCACGCTTTTTTCAAGCCCAGCTAGTATCTTTAAAATCATCATTCTGAACTCTAGTTCCGACACTGTACTAATGTCCGTATTGATTAGGTCCCTGGCAGTCGGTACTGCCTCTTGTTCTTTTAGCTGAGGTGATCTTTTCCGTCTTGTCATTTTGTCCAGAGGAGAATAGATGAATGAGAGAACAAAATGTTAACAGGGTAATAACATCCCCAGAAAATATACTCTAAACAAATCAGAAAAGACCTGAAACCAGGTGAAAAGAAAGGGAAAGAAAGAGAAAAAAAGAAAAAGAAAAAGATAAAAACAAACAAAAACAAAACAATACAAAAAAATCCAGAATATGATCAAATATGATTAGGCTGGTGCATAGATCAGTGCCATACACTGGATTGTGGGCATATTTTCGTCTGTTAGAAGAAAGTGCCTCCCAAAATTTTAAAAAATGAAAAACTTATATATGTACAAAATTAAGGGTTAATATGATGAAGGGTTGGAATATGACTGTAAAGATGAAAGTTATAAAAGATTTTATAAAAGGAATTGATAAGAATTTGGTTGAAAAAAGGATAAAAAAAAGAGAATGTAATCAGGCAGTAGACTAGAACAAAGCCATAAACTAGAGATTTAGGGTATATTTTGATATGTTAGAAGAAATTGAATCTCAAAATTTTAAGGAGAGAACAACTTATATATATATATACCAAAAATAAGAGTAACTACTCTGAAGGGATAGAATATGACTCTAAAAATGAAAAATAAAAAAGATTTTTTATTTTTATTTTTTTTAAAGATTTATTTATTTATTTTGAGAGAGTGAGAGAAAGAGAGTATATGAGAGGGAGGAGGGTTAGAGGGAGAAGCAGGCTCCTCGCTGATTAGGGAGCCCAATGCGGGACTCGATCCCGGGACTCCAGGATCATGACCTGAGCCGAAGGCAGACGCTTAACTGACTGAGCCACCCAGGCGCCCAATAAAAAAGATTTTTTAAAAAAGGGATTGATAAGATGTTGGTTGAAAAAAGGAAAAAGAAAAATTAAAAAAAGACAGTTAAAAAAATTAACTTTGAAAGAGTAAAGAATCGTGGGAAAAAAGCCATGAATTCTATGTGCAGTATTCCCCTAGCGCTGGAGTTTTGCCGTTCTGATTGATCGGTAAACTTGGTCTTGGCTGACTGTTCTTGCTGATCTTCTGGGGGAGGGGCCTGTTGTCATGGTTCCCAAATGTCTTTGCCAGAGGCAGAATTGCCCCACCCTTGTCTGTCCCAGCTAAGTAATCTGCTCGGGTTTGCTCTTGGGAGCTTTTGTTCCCTGCAAGCTTTCCACACAGCTTTGGAGGACGAGAGTGAAAACGGTGGCCTCCTAATCGCCACCATGGAGGAGCCGAGAACTCGGGGCCCCACTCCTCAGTGCGCCCCCAGAGAAAAGCAGTCACTCACTCCCGTTTCCCCCCCCCTCCGTGCTCACCCAGCCTATGACCGAGGGTTTTTATCTCTGGCACCCGACCCCGTGTGGAGTCTCCAAACCCAGCAGATCCCTGCGGTGCACTCCTGCGCCACTCCTCCCGGGGGAGGAAGGGGAGTCTCCCCGGATCTTCTGCTTATTGGGTCCCTGCTGGAGGAGCAGTGGCCCGACTGGGCCGCGGATCACAGTTTATGGCAACCCCGAGCTGAGAGCCCACTCCTCAGCTCCGTCTCTGCAGCCGGCTTCCTTGCTCTGATACGTGGGAGCTCTGCCGCACTCAGGCATGCCCGGTCTTTCTGTGACCCCGAGGGTCCTGAGACCACACTGTCCCAGAGAGGGTTCCACCCCCTGCTTAGCCACTGGAGCGAAGTCCCTCAAGTGAGGAGACTTCTAAAATTTCTGATTTTGTGCTCCACTGCTCTGTCACTTGCCAGAAGCAGCCAACGGAGGCCCCTCCCCCACCATCTATCCTCCCGAATATCACCTCGGATTCACTTCTCCGCACGTCCTACCTTCCAGAATGTGGTCGCTTTTCTGTTCAGCAAGTTGCTGCTATTCTTTTCTTCAATCTCCTGTTGAGTTCATAGGTGTTCAGAATGGTTTGATCCCTATCTAGCTGAATTCCTGGGACCAGATGAAATCCAGGTCTCCTACTCCTCTGCCATCTTGCTCCTCCCCCCAATTCCATTGTATTATTATGGTCATGTTGGTCTCTCTTTTTTAAATTATAGGTCCTCTGAGGTCCAGGACCATGGTTCATTTGTCATTTCATTCCCTAGGCCTTAGTATGGAGCCTGCTTCCTGGTAGGTACCCAGTACATGGTGGAAGGATTGACTTTGGGCATTCGTGGCCTAGCAAAAACAAGAGTTGAGGACAGTGGCCCCCTAATCTCTGAAATATGACACAGGCCCTTATTGACATCAGTTTGTGTGCCCCTCAGACAATGGCTAGTAGTACGCAGTCTTCCTGAGCACATTAAGACGTGATTAAATTCTGTCAGCTCTCCCACCTTCTAAATTAGAGCAGTGAACATGGTTTCTCTGCTCGAGTCACGTTTTGCAGCAGTAGATTCCATTCAACCTCCTGACAACAATTTGTGTGATATTTTAGCATTTAGTGCATAGACAGGAAAATGGCATTCCTGCCTGTGTCCTCTAGGCAGACAGCCCACTTTGAGGTTCAGCCATGTGGTTTGTGCTCGCCCCAAGTCTAGTCTACTCTATTGAAATTCTCCTCCTGAAATACATTCATTAAACTCTCACATGATCCATCACGATGAAACTGATTCTCGCAGTGTTGTCTTTTACCATTATTAATCTTTGGGGATTGATGCTCGCTGTTGCTTCTGACTGTCTCACATGATTTCAGCTATTAATTTTTCTCATCTCAATCAAATTATTTAATGTTTTAACTTGGAAGGTCTTGCTGTCTCTGGGGCTGAATCTTATCGGCTCTGATGGCTTCGCAGTGAAAGTTTTTTTTATTATTTTTTATTGTTATGTTAATCACCATACATTACATCATTAGTTCTTGATGTAGTGTTCCATGATTCATTGTTTGTGCATAACACCTAGTGCTCCACGCAGAACGTGCCCTCCTTAATACCCATCACCAGGCTAACCCATGCCCCCACCCCCTCCCCTCTAGAACCCTCAGTTTGTTTTTCAGAGTCCATCGTCTCATGGTTCCTCTCCCCCTCCGACTTATATCCCTTCATTCTTCCCCTCCTGCTATCTTCTTCTTTTTCTTTTTTCTTAACATATCTTGCATTATGTGTTTCAGAAGTACAGATCTGTGATTCACCAGTCTTGCACAATTCACAGTGCTCACCATAGCACATACCCTCCCCAATGTCTATCACCAGCCACCCCATCGCTCCCACCCCCCAACACTCAGCAACCCTCAGTTTGTTTCCTGAGATTAAGAATTCCTCATATCAGTGAGGTCATATGATACATGTCTTTCTCTGATTGACTTATTTCACTCAGCATAACACCCTCCAGTTTCATCCACGTCGTTGCAAATGGCAAGACCTCATTCTTTTTGATGGCTGCATAATATTCCATTGTGTATATATACCACTTCTTCTTTATCCATTCCTCTGTCAATGGACATCTTGGCTCTTTCCACAGTTTGGCTATTCTGGACATTGCTGCTATAAACATTGGGGTGCACGTACCCCTTCGGATCACTACATTTGTATGTTTGTGGTAAATACCCAGTAGTGCAATTGCTGGATCATATGGTAGCTCTATTTTCAACTGTTTGAGGAACCTCCATACTGTTTTCCCGTTTGCCTGCACAAGCTTGCATTCCCACCAAGAGTGTAGGAGGGTTCCCCTTTGTCCACATCCCCACCAACATCTGTCGTTCCCTGACTTGTTAATTTTAGCCATTCTGACTGGTGTGAGGTGGTATCTCATTGAGGTTTTGATTTGGATTTCCCTGATGCCGAGCAATGTTGAGCAATTTTTCATGTGTCTGTTGGCCATTTGGATGTCTTCTTTGGAAAAATGTCTGTTCATGTCTTCTGCCCATTTCTTGATTGGATTCTTTGTTCTTTGGGTGTTGAGTTGGATAAGTTCTTTATAGATTTTGGATACTAGCCCTTTATCTGATATGTCATTTGCAAATATTTTCTCCCATTCTGTCAGTTGTCTTTTGGTTTGGTGGACTGTTTCTTTGGCTGTGCAAAAGCTTTTTATCTTGATGAAATCCCAATAGTTCATTTTTGCCCTGGCTTCCCTTGCCTTTGGCGATGTTTCTAGGAAGAAGTTGCTGTGGCAGCGGTTGAAGAGGTTGCTGCCTGTGTTCTCCTTTAGGATTTGGATGGACTCCTGTCTCACATTTAGGTCTTTCAACCATTTGGAGTCTATTTTTGTGTGTGGTGTAAGGAAATGGTCCAGTTTCATTCTTCTCCATGTGGCTATCCAATTTTCCCAACAACATTTGTTGAAGAGACTGTCTTTTTTCCATTGGACATTCTTGCCTGCTTTGTCAAAGATAAGTTGACCATAGAGTTGAGGGTCAATATCTGGGCTCTCTATTCTGTTCCATTAATCTATGTGTCTGTTTTTGTGCCAGTACCACACTGTCTTGATGATGACAGCTTTGTAATAGACCTGGAAGTCTCGAATTGTGATGCCGCCAGCTTTGCTTTTCTTTTTCAACATTCGTCTGGCTATTCGGGATCTCTTCTGGTTCCATACAAATTTTAGGATTTTTTGTTCCATTTCTTTGAAAAAACTGGATGGTATTTTGATGGGGATTGCATTGAATGTGTAGATTGCTCTAGGTAGCATTGACATCTTCACAATGTTGGTTCTTCCAATCCATGAGCATGGAACGTTTTTCCAATTCTTTGTGTCTTCCTCAATTTCTTTCATGAGTATTTTATAGTTTTCTGAGTACAGATCTTTTGCCTCTTTCGTTAGATTTATTCCTAGGTATCTTATGGTTTTGTGTGCAATTGTAAATGGGATCGACTCCTTGATTTGTCTCTCTTCTGTCTTGGTGGTGGTGTATAGGAATGCCACTGATTTCTGTGCACTGATTTTATATCCTGCTACTTTACTGAATTCCTGTATGAGTTCTAGCAGTTTTGGGGTGGAGTCTTTTGGGTTTTCCACATACATTATCATATCATCCACAGAGGGTGAGAGTTTGACTTCCTCTTTGCCGATTTGGATGCCTTGGATTTCTTTTTGTTGTCTGATTGCTGTGGCTAGGACTTCTAATACTATGTTGAATAGCAGTGGTGATAGTGGACATCCCTGCTGTATTCTTGACCTTAGGGGGAAAGCTCTCAGCTTTTCCCCATTGAGAATGATATTCGCTGTAGGTTTTTCATAGATGGCTTTTACGATATTGAGGTATGTACCCTCTATCCCTATACTCTGAAGAGTTTTGATCAAGAAAGGATGCTGTACTTTGTCAAATGCTTTTTCTGTATCTATTGAGAGGATCGTATAATTCTTGTTCTTTCTTTTATTAATGTATTGTATCACGTTGATTGATTTGTGGATGTTGAACCAGCCTTGCAGCCCAGGGATAAATCCCACTTGGTCATGGTGAAAAATCCTTTTAATATACTGTTGGACCCTATTGGCTAGTATTTTGTTGAGAATTTTTGCATCCATGTTCATCAAGGATACTGTACTGTAAATTCTCCTTTTTGATGGGGTCTTTGTCTGGTTTTGGGATCAAGGTAATGGTGGCCTCAAAAAATGAGTTTGGAAGTTTTCCTTCCATTTCCTTTTTTTTGGAACAGTTTCAGGAGAATAGGTATTGATTCTTCTTTCAATGTCTGATAGAATTCCCCTGGGAAGCCATCTGGCCCTGGGCTTTTGTTTCTTGGGAGATTTTTGATGACTGCTTCAATTTCCTTAGTGGTTATAGGTCTGTTCAGGTTTTCTATTTCTTCCTGGTTCGGTTTTGGTAGTTGATACATCTCTAGGAATGCACCCATTTCTTCCACGTTATCTAATTTGCTGGCATAGAGTTGCTCAAAATATGTTCTTATAATTGTTGTATTTCCTTGGTGTTGGTTGTGATCTCCCCTCTTTCATTCATGATTTTGTTGATTTGGGTCATTTCTCTTTTCTTTTGGATAAGTCTGGCCAGCGGTTTATCAATCTTGTGAATTCTTTCAAAGAACCAGCTCCTAGTTTTGTTGATCTGTTCTACTGTTCTTTTGGTTTCTAGTTCATTGATTTTTGCTCTGATCCTTATTATTTCTCTTCTCCTGCTGGGTTTAGGCTTTATTTGCTGATCTTTTCCAGCTCCTTTAGGTGTAGGGTTAGGTTGTGTATTTGAGACCTTTCTTGTTTCTTGAGAAAGGCTTGTATTGCTATATACTTTCCTCTCAGGACTGCCTTTGCTGTATCTCAAAGATTTTGAACAGTTGTGTTTTCATTTCATTGGTTTCTATGAATTTTTTTAATTCTTCTTTAATTTCCTAGTTGACCCATTCATTCCTCAGTAGGATGCTCTTTAGCCTCCATGTATTTGAGTTCTTTCCGACTTTCCTCTTGGGATTGAGTTCTAGTTTCAAAGCATTGTGGTCTGAAAATATGCAGGGAATAATCCCAATCTTTTGGTACCGGTTGAGACCTGATTTGTGACCTAGGATGTGATCAATTCTGGAGAATGTTCCATGGGCACTAGAGAAGAATGTGTATTCCATTGCTTTGGGATGGAATGTTCTGACTATGTCTGTGAAGTCCATTTGGTCCAGTGTGTCATTTAAAGTCTTTATTTCCTTGTTGATCTTTTGCTTAGATGATCTGTCCATTTCAGTCAGGGGGGCGTTAAAGTCCCCCACTATTATTGTATTTTTGTCAATGTGTTTCTTTGCTTTTGTTATTAATTTCCTTATATAATTGGCTGCTCCCATGTTTGGAGCATAGATATTTACAATTCTTAGATCTTCTTGTTGGATAGACCCTTTAAGTAGGTTATAGGGTCCTTCCTCATCTTTTATTACAGTCTTTGGTTTAAAATCTCATTTGTCTGATATAAGGATTGCCACCCCCGCTTTCTTTTGGTGTCCATTAGCATGGTAAATGGTTTTCCACCCCCTCACTTTCAATCTGGGGGTGTCTTTGGGTCTAAAATGAGTCTCTTGCAGACAGCATATGGATGGGTCTTGTTTTTTAATCCAATCTGATAGCCTGTGTCTTTTGATTGGGGCATTTAGTCCATTTACATTCAGGGTAACTATTGAAAGGTATGAATTTAGTGCCACTATATTGCCTGTAAGGTGACTGTTACTGTATATTGTCTCTGTTCCTTTCTGATCTGTGCTGCTTTTTGTCTCTCTCTTTGCTTAGAGGACCCCTTTCAATATTTCTTGGAGGGCTAGTTTCGTGTTTGCAAATTCCTTTAGTTTTTGTTTGTCCTGGAAGTTTTTTATCTCTTCTTCAATTTTCAGTGAGAGCCTAGCTGGATATAGTATTCTTGGCTGCATATTTTTCTCCTTTAGTGCTCCGAAGATATGATGCCAGTCCTTTCTGGCCTGCCAGGTCTCTGTGGATAGGTCTGTTGCTAATCTAATGTTTCTACCATTGTAGGTTATATATCTCTTCTCCCAAGCTGCTTTCAGGATTTTCTCTTTGTCTCTGAGACTCGTAAGTTTTACTATTAGATGTCGAGGTGTTGACCTATTTTTATTGATTTTGAGAGGGGTTCTCTGTGCCTCCTGAATTTTGCTGACTGTTTCCTTCCTCACATTAGGGAAGTTCTCTGCTATTATTTGCTCCAATAGACCTTCTGCCTCTCTCTCTCTTCTTCTTCTGGGATCCCAATTATTCTGATGTTGTTTCGTCTTATCATATTGCTTATCTCTTGAATTCTGCCCTCGTGATATTGTAGTTGTTTCTCTCTCTTTTTCTCAGCCTCTTTATTTTCCATCATTTGGTCTTCTATATCGCTGATTCTCTCTTCTGCCTCATTTATCCTAGCAGTTAGTGCCCCCATTTTTATTGCACCTCATTAATAGTCTTTTTGATTTTGACTTGGTTAGATTTTAGTTCTTTTATTTCTCTAGAAAGGGTTTCTCTCATAACTTCCATGCTTTTTTCAAGCCCAGGTAGTATCTTTAAAGTCACGATTCTGAACTCTAGGCCTGACATCATACTAATGTCTGTATTGAGTAGGTCCCTGGCTGATGGTACTATCTCTTGTTCTTTTTGCTGAGGTGATTTTTTTCGTCTTGTCATTTTGTCCAGAGGAGAATAGATGAATGAGAGAACAAAATGCTAACAGGTTAACAACGTCCCCAGCAAATATACTGTATACAAATCAGAAAAGACCTGAAACCAGGGAATAAGAAAGGGAAAGAAAGAGAAAAGAAAGATAAAAGAAAGAAGGAAAAAAAAGGAAAAAGTTTAAAAACAAAAACAGAACAATAGAAAAAAACCCGAATATGATCAAATATGATCAGGCTAGTGCATAGTTCAGTGCCACACACTAGATTTTGGGCGTATTTTGGTCTGTTAGAAAAAAGTGCCTCCTAAAATTTTAAAGGAAGAATGACTTATATATGTACAAAATAAGGGTTGGTACAATGAAGGGATGGAAGATGACTGTAAAGATGAAAATTATAAAAGATTTTATAAAAGGAATTGATACGATAACAAGTTGTTTGAAAAAAGAAAGAAGAAGATTTAAAAAAAAAAAAAGAGAGAATGTGATCAGGCAGGAGACTAGAAAAAAGCCATACACTAGTGATTTAGGGTATATTTTGATCTGTTACAAGAAACTGTATCTCAAAATTTTAACGAGAGAACAACTTATATATATATGCGAAAAAGAAGGGTAACTACTATGAAGGAATAAAATATGACTCTAAAAATGAAATTAAAAAATGTTTTTTTTAAAAAATTTATTGATAAGATGTTGTTTGAAAAAGGGAAAAAGAGAAATTAAAAAAATTAAAAAATTAACTTTGAAAAACTAATGAATCATCTTAAAAAAAGCTATGAATTCTATGTTCAGTATTCCCCTAGCGCTGGAGTTCTCCCGTTCTCCTTGATGGGTAAACTTGGTCTTGGCTTGCTGGCTGTTCGTGCTGATCTTCTGGGGGAGGGGCCTGTTGCCATGGTTCCCAAATGTCTTTGCTGGAGGCAGAGTTGCCCCGCCCTTGTCGGTCCGGGCTAACCAAGCTGCTTGGGTTTGCTCTCAGGAGCTTTTGTTCCCTGCAAGCTTTCCCTATGGCTTTGGAAAATGACAATGAAAATGGCGGCCTCCCAGTCTCCGCCCCATTGGAGGCAAGAACTCGGGGCCCCGCTCCTCAGTGCGCCCCCGGAGAAAAGCAGTCCCTCCCGTCTCCCTGGTCTCCGGCCGCACTCCGTGCTCACCTGGCCTGTGACCGAGCGTTGCTATCTCTGGCACCAAACCCCGTGTGGAGTCTCCAAACCCAGCAGATCCCTGTGGTGCACTCCCGCGCCGCTCCTCCCAGGGGAGGAAGAGGAGTCTCCCCGGCTCTGCCGCTTGTTGGGTCCCTGCTGGAGGAGCAGTGGCCCGACTGGGCCGCGGATCACAGTTTATGGCAACCCCGAGCTGAGAGCCCACGCCTCGGCTCCGTCTCTGCAGCCGGCTTCCCCGCTCTGATACCTGGGAGCTCTGCTGCCCTCAGGCACCCCCGGTCTTTCTGTGACCCCGAGGGTCCTGAGTCCACACTGTCCCACGAGGGTTCCACCCCCCGCTTAGCCACTGGAGCGACGTCCCTCAGTGGAGCTGACTTCTAAAAGTCCCGATTTTGTGCTCCATGGCTCTATCACTTGCCAGAATTGGCCGACGGAGGCCCCCTCCCCCGCCATCTATCCTCCCGAATATCGCCTCGGATTCACTTCTCCGCACGTCCTACCTTCCAGTAAGTGGTCGCTTCTCTGTTCAGAGAGTTGTTGCTACTCTCCTCTTTGATCTCCTGTTGACTTCAGAGCTATTTAGAATGGTTTGATCCCTATTCAGCTGAATTCCTGAAACCAGACGAAATCCAGGTCTCCTACTCCTCCGCCATCTTGCTCCGCCCCGAAAGTTTTTTTTTTTTTTTTTAAACCCACCAACTTTTTCGTTTGTGAGCAAATTCTACCCACAAGAATTCCTGGACAGTGATGTTGTTTTCTTGAGCCCTTTTCCAAAAGCTATTTTCTCTCCCTTTTTTTCTGTCCTCCTCTTTCCTGGGGGCAGTTAAATGTGGTATCTGAGAAATGACCTTCAAAAACTTTCCCACCAGATGCCTAATTCACAGGAGGCTACTGTGGTGGACATGATCTATTGCATTTTTTGTACCAAGAGCACACCCCCTACAAACTACTTCTGGCTAATAACTCGAAGTGTTAGGAGTACTAAGGCAGATGCATTCCTGGAAGATAAGACACTTACTTGTTCACCATGTTGGCTCTAAGATTCCCCCATGACTTTGTTGAACCTGCCTTAGGCTACAGGGCAGTCTGGAACACTTCCATCCAACCTTCTCTCCCTCTCTAGCTCATTCAGGGTCAGAGTGCAGGATGATCTGCTGTCTCCTCCTGCCCTGGCTTCCTTCTGAAGACCCAGGCTTACACAGCTCTCTTTCCACTTCTCTCCAGGTAGAGACCTGGCTGCACATGGAGAGTTTCACTTTAATGGAAAATGGTATCAAGGGGATGAGAGCAATAGATAAATCAGAACCAGTATTCTCTCAAGGAGAAAACTGAATCAGTAAAATTATTAGTGGAGTGAAATTGAAATAGTTGGTTTCTGAGACAGGGCATGTGGCATTTCTTACTTCATGGATTCACTAGACTGAACACTGCCTGATTAACCTAATTAAGATTCAATATATTCATTAGGATGTATTCACATACTTCTCAAACAATTGGAGGTCAAAGGTGGGGAAAAATATGACAAATATTATAACATCGGGAGGGTACAGTGATGTACCCTGAATTCTCCTACAGATAATCATGTGCTTTTTATTTTGCATCTGGGTGATTTTTTAAAGATATGTAAACTACTTTCAGGTTTGTGTGAAAATACAGGAGATGTAATGAAATGGGGAGGATACTAAGAAGACAAAGATTCAGGAAACAGAAACTAACCCCTGCTTTTACTTGTTAAGGACTGGCTGAATGAAAGGTTGATCTGATAGAGTCTTGACCTTGAAGGAAGGAAACTTGAAATCTAATCCCCAACAAGCCAGTAATTCACACCTGCTGTCTGGTTCCATTTCCTCATTTGTGCAGTTAGGTAGGATGGGCTAGCTGAGTATGACATGCCCCTCCCATGAACCTTCCTAGATTCCTCCTGCAGAATCTAGCAGGAACCTCAACTCACTGGCTATTGAAGGTCTGTGTTGATGAGTCGTGTTTCATGTCTAGAAAGCCAGATATCCCAGAATGATTCCAGAATGTTCGAAATGAATAAAATTCAAGATACACATATGTTGGCCAGCTAAATACATAGTAAGGGAATTTAAGAAAGACCATAATCCCAATTGTCTTCCAGAAAGTGTGGATTTCATGGAGTGACTTATCCAAGCTTATTTATGGAGTTTCTGCTATTTTTAGGTACTGTGCTAAGTATGGGCATTTTTGGGGATGGACTCTGTTAGCGTAATTCTGCAGATGAGTCTACATCACTGGTTACCCAGTACTCTGGCGGTCTTCCTCCTTCCAGTCAAAGCAGAAAGAGACGGCTTGACTAAGTGGAGTAGTGGTGGAGAATGAATTCAGCTCTTCTCTGCATGAAGCCCACACCTTCAAAGGTGGAACTCACTTCCTATCAGAGGAATGAAGTGTATACAGATCCAAACTAAAAGCTTTCTATCATGTTGCCTTTTAACATTTCTTGCTGCTTTTAGAAAGGGGAGAGAGAATCGGATTCGGTGACACCACTTCTAATGGAGTCTTTACCTTTGATGGCTTTTGAAGGAAGAATCACTGTACGTGCTTGCTATGAAATACTTTCTGTCTCAAAATGTCAGTTTGCTTTTTTCCAGTCACAGATGGGGATTCATATACGGCGCTGTGATCCTGGGGTCTGGATCAGATGTACTGGTGATTCCAAGGAGGGCTCTGCCCATGCACTGAAGATTTCCAAGGCTGGTTCCCTTGTTTGTGGTGGTCTGTGTCTGTCTCAGGCCTTCTGACACCCTGGATTGTATCTGTCTGGCATCTCACCACCTTCCCGCTTCTTCCAGGCAATGCTACATTACAGGAAGGTCAGACAGGGAAACTAGGCAGCAGCCCTAACTTGAATGGAGCTAACCTGTGATACTAGTAACTAACTCGTTGGAGATAGCTGGGTTGATGCTCTCTCCAGCCATCCAGGACCTCCCCCCCACCACACTGAGTCCCTATGAGAGCTGATCAACTTTGCCTTGCTCCCACATTCTCTTTCAAAAGTTAACATTGAATACATTTATCAGTACTGATTGCACAACTATTTCAGGCTCTCTGAAAAAAGGTTGGAACATGTAGGAAATCACAAGGAAGAAAAACAAGTAGATTTTTCTTCTTTTTTTCTACATCAAGGATCTTATTGCACACACTATGCTGTTATTACTTTTTATTCAACCCTGTATTTGCAATACTTCCTCACCTTTAAATCTTTTATAAGCAGAGTTTTAGAACTGCACGTTATTTTATAGGATGGATATGCCAAACCCTATTTAACCACACTCTTGTTAGATGTTTGGAGTATTTTCCCTTTCTAACTTGTGCTCACTCTTCTGGCAGGACTATACTTGTATTCAGCTCTTTTTGCACATCCGTGATATCTTTTCCCTTAGGATAAAAGCTTCAAAGTAGAGTTGCTGTGTTGATGAGTCTATTTTACAAGTGTAGTGGGTTTACGTCCCCTACAACTGTTGGAGGAGGACTCTTGGATTAAATCCACCAGCATGTTGCAGGTGGCGGCAACAGTGATGGTTTATAATGGTTAATTTGACCAGTCAAAATGGGTACCTAATTGTCATAAACATTTTGATTATTTTTTTGTTTTGTTTTTAAATATTTTATTTATTATTTGAGAGAGAGTGAGAGAGAGCACAAGCCATGGGGAAAGGCAGAGGGAAAGGGAGAAGCAGGCTCTCTGCTGAGCAGGGAGCCTGATGAGGGGCTTGATCCCAGGACCCTGAGATCACGACCTGAGTGGAAGGCAGACACTTAACCGACTAAGCGACCCAAGTGCCCAACATTTAGATGTTTTTGATGACTATGAATTTTTAAGTGTTTTCCTCTTAGGTTCACTGGATTGTTGTGTGTTTCCCTTTATTTTTTCTATTTTACTTGTCATGTTTTATGTATTGCTTGCTATAATTAAAGTTTTTATTACCTTGTAAACTCTTAATTAACATAACAGTTCATAGCCTTTCATCTGACTTTCATATTTTAACAATAAAATTTTTATTTTATTTTTATGAGGCCAAATATTTCTAAAATCTTTTTCATGGTCTCTTCCTTTGCATTCTGATTACCTTATGCTGAGAAGGGAATAAATGTAAACTATATTGCCTTTTTGATCTTATGATTAAGTTTTTTGTTTTTTGTTTTTTTAACTTTAACTGGTCTGAGTTTACTTTGAAGTATAAGGAGAGTAGGTATTTAACATTTTCAGGTGGGGAGCGATCTAAGTACCAGTTGTAAAATAGCTCCTTCAGGAATTTAAATGCTCCCTTTGGACCGTATTGACTATGTTCATACTTCAAGATGTAATTCCACCCAGCTACTCTTAGTTCAATACAATCATTTTAGTTACAGTACATTTTAAATATATTTTAAACATCTAGCACTTCATGTTCCCTGGGCTTTTCTTTTTAATTTGGAAATTATCTTTTAAATTTCACTTTTTTAAATTTAATTTTATAATGTTATGTTAATTACCATTCTGTCTGCTCTTTAACATGTGAGTTTTCCCCCTTTGACTATATAAACTACTGTTGTAAATGATTTTTGGGTTTGTAAACTTCCTTCTTCAGCTAACGTACACTCTGATTGCCCTCCCTTAGTACCTTGCACTACACAAGGCTTCCATTTCAGACCACAAGCCTCTATTGAGTGCCAATACCTATTAATACCTCTTAACAGCAAACACTAGCTCTTTCCCTCCCATTCCTACTGTATTTCTACTCTTCTCCTCTCTAGTTGTATAATGTTTTTCTCTCAACCTATACAGTTAAATAGCTCAGACTCTTGGGAAAGGTATGCTTACTTTTCAAATTAGAACTTCTTGTGTTTTTTTTTTTTTTCATACTGTGGGATTTGGAAAGTAGCTACATGTTCTCAAACCCAAAAGACATCCATGTGAGCAGCAATCTCAAACTGTCATTTGCCTCACACCCCTACTTGATCTCACTGGAGAGAAACAAATGCTCTTCTCCCAGGTTTGCTTCCCTGACAACAGCTCAGTGATCCATTCTAGAAGCTACCATCTCCTTGACTAGAGGGCTCAACTGTATTTCTCTCCTACTTTCTTCTAGCAGTTGAATAATAGGTTTCACATCAAAATCGGATGTGATGCTGTGTAACATTATCCAGGGTTTTCAATAAATTAAGTTTGATACATGTTTTGCAAGTAAGTTTTCTATCCCGTTTCACAGTTCCCTTGCCACTTGTTCTTTCGGTGGCCCAGAGTGTCTGTCACTGTCCTGTCTTTTCTAGATGCTGTGAGTTAGTGTAGAAATCTTCTAAGAAAAGAACAGCGCCATAGTTAAAAGCAAGAGTTTGTGACCTGATCCATACAGGCAGATAGTAAACCTGTTTGACTTTGAGCCACAGGTCTCTGTTGCAACCTATCTCTATCATTATAGTGAAATATAGTCATAGACAATATGTAAATGAATGAACATGGCTGTGTTTCAATAGAACCTTATTTACAAAAATAGACACTAAGCTGGATTTGATCCCTGGCACATGGTTTGCCGACCACTGCAAGTGCTGGAGCGAAGTTGTCTGGGAACAAGTATCTGTTCACCAATTTCTAGGTGTGTGATCGAGGGTAACTTTCGTAACCTCCTTGTGCCACAAAAATAGGGAATTCATAAAATGAGGATGAGTATGAAATACACTTTCTAGGATCCTATGGAGGACTGAAGGGATGAGCCCAGGTTAAAACTCCTGGAATTTGTGTGCCTGGGAACATACTAAGCCCTAAACCAAGTGTTGAATGTTGTGTTAGTTTGAGCCCAGCACACTACATAGATCACTGCAAGAGCATTTCCAGCATTTCCTTTCACTAACTTTCTATTGTTTAGGCCTTGGGTCCTCTTCCATCCCTCCCCAAAGTAAAATCTTTAAGGAAATGCCAATGCAGAGGTTTAACTGCTGCCTGTTCTGTTGTTTAATTTCCAGAAGGGAACATTGCAGTGACAACCAGGGTCCTCCCAGGATCCTCTCTAACACTGAAAACAAGGTCGGCTTTGTTATAGCTGCAGAAAAGCTCACTGCTTGTATTTCTTTTCACGTGGTTTGCCAGTCAAGATCTATTTACTCCATGGTTTCTTGGCTAATTATTTCCAGCATGGCACTGATTGAGCTGTTAATAAAGTGTGAAGGTGCCTTGCAGATACATTCTGAGCCTTAAAGAAGCCATCTACATCTCAAACTGCAAACGGCGGTGTCCTCCGATCCCTCCAATATTCTGGCGATAGCATCTCCAATTGTAAAATTAATCAAACTTCTTTCAGTGACAGAAATGTTAATTTAAAATTTTTGTCACAATTACCCGGAGTGTTATTGCAGCTTCTGACTTGTAATTAATTTCTCCTTCCCTTTTTCCATCACTGGGTTAGACTCCTTTGTAATAGTGATAAATGAAATAGCTGCCTGACCTTTTTTTTTTTTATTATAAAATAAATTACTTTACAAGAAAAAAATTACCTCCAGGTAATCAACACCTTCAGATAAACAGGGGAACATGGGGCATTAGGTACTTTATTGTTTCTCTCTCTATCTTTTTAATTTGTGTGTCTTCAGTGATTGAAATGACAAATAGAGAAAGAACGAAGTGAGTCTACTTTTATGGCTGTGTTCTCATGTGGAACTAATTTGGCTTGTGGTGTTGGTTTTTATGGGTGCTGAAGAACACCAGAAAAATCAGAGTGTGATACTAAGAGATTGTAAATTAGAATAAAAGAAACCCACATGGGGAGAAACGAAACAAGATGTTATGTTTACTTGAGCAATAACTAGAAAGTTTAGTGCCCCCTTGGTGTGAACAAGCCCCTACTACTCAGTGTGGGCTGCAGACCAGATGTGTGGTGGCACCTGGGAACTTACTGGAAATGCAGAATCTCAGGCCCTGCCCCAGTCCCACTTAATCAAACAAAATCCTCATGTCACCTGTATACATTCTGGAACTTGTAAAACACTGGAGCCCAGACTTAGAGATGAGGTGTCTTGGAGACTGGTACAAGTGAGGTTTATAAGCAAGTAGCAAAGCTCATGGGACTTCACTACTACTTGTGCACAGAATTAGAGATCCAAGGTGCACATTGGAATTCCAGAACATGAACAATTCAAGGAGAAGGGTTGAAAACAGATTATTACAAACAGGAATTTCTTTCCTTGGCCCAGCTTTCTGATGACTGTTCCAGTTCTGCCAACTGTGGGATGGCAGGGACTATTCAGCTTTATCCCAGGAGGTCCCCAGACATCTGACTGAGTGAGTGGAAAGAGTAATGGAATGGGATCTACTGGACCCAACTGGAAAAATCCAAAGCAGTTGGTATAAGAATGTAAGAACCTTTTGTAGAGTAAATGGGTTGTTTAGTTGGGTTAGCTCAAGTGATTATGAAAGAATGAATAAGGATTTCCTACCTCTGAGATTGAATGCTGGGACGTGGGAGGGTGTTACCTGGCTGAGATGCTGGAGACTGAGAACAAGTAGGTGCAGCAACACTTGGTACCCACAGTGGGCCATCCTCTGGGCTGTGCATTGGAAGTACAGCCATGAAGACAATATGGGCTCCACCAGAGGTACTCAGAGTCTGAATATGGTGGGGCAATGGTCTTGGTTTCTCTCTGGGGCTTGGTTTATTATTTTCTTTGTAATACATTACTTTTCTCAGTAATCCAGCCAGTGACTCTATTTAACCTCTATTTTGCCTCCAGATCTTGCCACACGTAAAGCTAATGAGCAGTGGTGAACTCTGGGCTACATTCACTGGAGTTGGGACAATTTGAGTGGGACTTCTGCTGTCACTGGGAATGTGCTTATTTGTTCGTATTGTTATTAGTAAACAAGGTAGTTAAAGAGGCTGGCTTTCAAAATCTCCATCCTCAATAGAGAGCTCTGAGAATAAGGATTACATGCACAGTGCTTTTCTGGGGAAAACAAGACTGGCTTGGGATCTTTGTTGTGAAATCCTCTGTCAAAATTAATTAAGGAAATCACATAATTACAATTTATGCATCTAGATGGCCCCCAATGGCTTGTTTATTAATATGCGATTAGTTTTAAAACATCTGAAATAGCAATGAAAAGACTAAATAGCCTTTTCTGGGGGGATAAAACTTAAAGAGCTAAAGAAATCTTTGATTTAATCATATCTTAATGGCAGTTATGGTTAGGATGGGACCACTCTCCCCTTTAAACTGTATCATGTTAGGTGTAAATCCTCAGATTGGGGGCCCAAGGATGGGAGGTCCTAGAGAAAACCAGTATTATTTTAAAACCCTGGCCACATCTCGAACGAACTTATTACAGGTGGCAAGGCTGGTAGGAGATAATTGTCAGTCCCTGGGTTCAGAGGGAGGTACTCGCTTCAAGATTGGGCTCCTCTGGCCCTTGATAAACAGAGTTATCCCTAACCCACACATGCTGCTGAATATATTATTTCATTCACCAAATTGAGATTTAAAATGACTTTGTAACATGCCAAATTAGGTTAATTATCTTTTAAGAGTGTTTTGGAAAAAACTAAATGTTCTGTTCTAAGGCTGCAGGGGACCTGGCACGAGCTGGCCTTTCTTTATTTAAAAAATCACTTATTTTTTGGTTCTGCTTTATTATTGTTGCCTGCTTTAAGGGACACCCAGCAAGTGTCTCTTGTGGCACCCTCTTTCTCTGCCAGCCCAGTTCCTACTGGGGTGCCTCCTCTCCCCTTCCATCTTCTTCATTCTTGCCCACTGTGTCCTGGGAGGAGACACACTCAATTCTGGTTCGTGTGTGTGTGTGTGTGTGTGTGTGTGTGTGAGAGAGAGAGAGAGAGAGAGAGAGAGAGAGAGAGAGAGAGAGAGAGTGAGTTAGTTGGGGGGGGCAGAGGGAGAGTGAATCTTAATCAAGTTCCATGCCCAGTACAGAGGCCAACTCGGGGCTCGATCTCACAACTGTGAGATCATGACCTGAGCCAAAATCAAGAGTCGAATGCTTAACCGACTGAGCTACCCAGGCACCCCATCAATTCTGGTTCTTGAAGATGCCCACCCACTTCTGTTTTCTTGACATTTTGACAAAGACATCTCAGTTCAGCAGGGAGCCTCATAAGTGCAGAAGCAGGGCTTCTTCATCAGAGAATCCTAGCAGGGGCACATGCTTAGGAAGCAAGCTCCCATGGTATGTGTCTAATAGATGCCAGTGAAGTGTATCACATAATCAAATGTAGTTGGCACTCAGAGTTGCTAGAATGTGTGAATTGTGCAACTCCTCAGCTTAAAATTCCTTAAATGTTTTTGCTTTCTATGGGATAGAATAAAAACTCTAACATCACCTGCAAGGTCCCCCACTAGGCTCCTTCCATGCCACTCTCAATTTCCTATTTTAGCATTTAACGCAATGGAGAGTCTCAAGACCCTGAAAGCATAGAACCTCTTCTTGCCATTGCATTTCCAACATACTCTTTCCTTTCCCTGAGGAGTCTTCTCCTCTCGAACTCTACCCTTCACGTTTCTTTGCTGGTCAACTCCTCTTGCACTTGAGCTCTCTGCTTTGATATTACTTCTCTACGAAGCCTCTCTGAATCGCCACCCCCCAATGCTGGTTCAGGTTTGTGTCTGTTTACACAGCATCTCATGCCACCTCCCCACTCCCCAATTACTCAGAAGTTTTACTTTCTGGACTGTGAGCTCATTGAAGACAGATGTCATACCTGTCATATGGATCCCCAACCCCTAGGCCCTGCACAGAGCAGCTGCTCAATTACCTGGTGTTGAAAGAATTAGTTGCTTCTGCTTATTCATAGGGGAGGTAAATTGTCAGAACATGCCTCCAGATTTGGGTGCCTCATTAAGAATGGAATATTAACTTTGGAAGAACCTCAGCAGAAAGCCTTGAGAGGTGTATGGTTTGTAGAGATTCTGCCATTATGGCAGCTGAGAAATGTTGTCCTATGGGAGCAGCAATGTGCTGAGGACAACTCCTAGAGCAGCTGATATATCAGGATCCCTAGGTAATCTGACTTAAACAGTGCTCTAGTACCAAGGCAGGTGATGTTTGAAGTCTGTGAACTCCTGGAATTGAATGGAAAATCTTGTGTGTGGGTGACAGTAGTTATCCATCTCTGAATATTTACCCCCCCTTCCTCTTCCACACCCAATTAAATAGGATTTCCATTCTTTTGTTTACCTTTTCTCAACTTTTATATAGTACAAGGTGGAAGGAGTTGCTTAAGTAACTCTAGGGGTAAAGAATCCTGAATATGCTTGTCTCTTTGAGAGATCTTAGAGTATGACAGAATATTTCACCCTTTGGCATTACTATCAGAAAATTCCTTGCTAGGTACATGTGAGAACTTGTTTCAGGCAATATGTCAGGGATCATCCTAAGTTTGTAGAATGGCCTAGAAATAAGGAAAGTAATTGCTGGTGTTTTCTGAACATTTCTTATGTTCTGTGTACTACATTACATGCTTTTAGGGCTTGTATCTCATTTTAATACTCATAGCAGGGTACTATTATTGTCCCCATTTTATCAGTGAGGGAAATTGAGGCCCAGAGAGAGAGGCCAGCCAACAGCATACAGCCAGTAAGAGGTAAAGTCAGTATTTGAACCCAAAGAGTTGGTTTCTAGAACCCATGATCTTATTCAATACATATTATAGGTGATCTTACAGATGAGGAAAGTATGGGTCAGAGAAATTAAGTAACTTACCCATGTTCACCTTGTTCTGTGGTTAGCAGAGGCGGGCTTAAAACCAGATCTGATTCCCAGGCCAGTTCTGGTGACCCCCAGGCTGTTCTGCTTCCTGGTGGTCGTCTGCAGCTGGTACCTTCTCGTTCAGACCCAATTCCTTAGAGACCTCTCTTGGGGGTTCTGATAATTTCCTACTTTAGCTGTACAAATGTTTCACCATGGGATAGGTCCTACCTGAGAGCCACTTTTGCTCCCCGTTCTCCGTGAAGCAGCCAAACTGTGTACCCAGCCCCACTGCATCTATGATTAATGTCACTCTCAGTGGGTGTTCTGATAGCAGTAACTTTGGTAAATTGTCTTAAGGGGAGCTAGTGCAATGCAAGTCATCATTATCTGTGAATGTAGGTGAAGCATTACTGGAGCCATTGGAGGTATTTTTCCCTGAACCCCCTGGGCATAGAATAACTCTCTGTTCTTCACTATTTTTAAGTACAACGTCCTAAGAGGCAGAGTGAGCTATGACACTGGACCAAGGGATCTTTTAAACAATATTTTTAATCACAAATCATTCAAAGTGTTCTCTTCCAGCAAGATCTTTTCTTCAGATCCCTGAATTTGTAGGCCAAAAGTGAGTATGGTTCAGGTTGGTTTGGTGTGTTTGAACCTATTTTCCACAGATAGGATTCATGTTTCCTGCTTGAGAAGAATCTTATGTCTCTGTGCTGCAAATGGCATTACTTGTTTTCATTCAGTAATTATTCACTGTAGGTCAGTAACATGCTAGGCATAGAGACATAGGGTAAATAAGACAGTTAAGATCCTTTTCTTGGAGGAGCTGGACAATAAATAGAGAAAAGTACAAACAAGGACAGGTAGGTAGTGAGCTATGTGCCATGAAGGAGCAGTGATACTGATTGCTTGGATGGACCTAAATACCAAGGACCATTAGGGGTGACCTCTTTGTGGAGCTTCTATTTATAGGAAAACTGAAATAGGAGAGAAAACCAGGGAAAAGCATTCCAGGCAGAGGAACTAGCATTTACAAAGACCCTGAGGTGGGGGAAGAGCTTGGCAGTGTTGAGAAACTAAAAGCAGAGGATGCCAGCTGGAGAGTGGGGCATGAGAGATGTTTGTCATGTGAGATACTGTTGCAGAAGTAGGTGGGGTCTGGGTCCTGAAGGACCATGCAGATGTTGGTATATTTGCAGGGACATTGGTAAGCATTGCAACATTTTAAGCAGAGAATTTATATATGATTGATGACTTTAAAAGCTCCCTCTAGCTATAGTGTTAGGATTGGGTTGGACTGAAAACTGCAAAGTATTGCTGAAAGAAATTAAAAAAAAAACATAAATAGAAACACATCCTGTGTTCATGAATTGGAAGACTAACTAGCATGAAAATGATAAAGTTACCCAAAGCAATCTACAGATTCAATGTAATCCCTATAAAAAAATGATTGTGTTTGCAGAAAGAGAAAAAAACAATCCCAAAATTTATATGAAATTGCAAGGGACCTCAAATAACCAAAACAATGTTGAAAAAGAACAAAATTAGATCATTCAGACTTCCTGATTTCAAAAATTACTACAAAGATGCAGTAATCAAAATAGTGTCATATTGGCATAAGGACAGATGTATAGACCAATGGAATAGAATAGAGAGCCCAGAGGAAAACTGTAGCATTTAAGATCAAATGGTTTTTGACACAGATGCCAAGACCATTCAATGGGAGGAAAAAACATCTTTTCATCAAATGGTGCTGGAAAAACTGGATATCCACTTGCAAAAGAATGAAATTGGACCCTTACCTTATAATATACACAAAAATTAACCCCAAATGGACCAAAGACATAAACATAAGAGCTAAAACTATAAAACTCTTAGAAGAAAATAAAGGAACAGCATCATGACATTTGACTTGACGGTGACTTTTTTTTTATATGACACTAAAACCACAGGCAACAAAAGAAAAATAAGACTTCATCAAAATTAAAAACTTCTGTATAGGGGAACCTGGGTGGCACAGTCCATTAAGCATCTGACTCTTGATTTTGGCTCAGTCTTGATCATGAGATGGAGCCCCATGTTGGGCTCTGTGCTCAGCAGGGAGTCTGCTTAAGATTCTCTCTCTTCCTTTCCTTCTTCCCTTCCTGATTGTGTGCTCTCTCTCTCTCTCTCAAATAAGTAAATCTTAAAAAAAAAAAAAAAAATCTGGGCAACCAAGAACACTACCATGAGAGTAGAAAGGGAACCAAGAAAATGAGAAAATGTCTGTAATCATATATCTGATACAGGATTAATATACGGAATATATTAAAAACTCTAACTCAACAACAAAACCCAAATAAGCCCAATTTAAAAATGGGAAAAGTACATGAATAGATATTCCTCCAATGAAGACCTGTAAGTGGCCAACAGCACATGAAAAGATGCTCAATATCACTATTCATTAGGGAAATGCAAATCAAAACCGCAATGAGATACTATTTCACATCTGTTAGGAAGGTTATTATAAAAAAATAGAAAACAGGATGTGGAGAAATTGGGGCTCTTGTATATTGCTGGCAGGAATGTAAAATGGTACAGCTGCTTTGGAAAACAGTATGGTAGTTCCTCAAAAAATTTAACAATTACAATATGATTCAGCAACTCTACTTGTAGATCTGTACCCCAAAGAATTTAAAGCAGAGACTCAGATACTTGTATATCAGTGTTCATAGCAGGATTATTCACAATAGAGAAAAGATGGAAACAACCCCAGTGTCCATCAAAAAATGAATAAAAAATTTGTGTATATACATATATGTATACATATGAATTAAGTTTGTGTATACACACATACACAGTGAAATATTATTCAGCCTTTAATAAGGGGGAAATTCTAACACAGGTTACAACATGGATGAACCTTGAAAACACTATGCTAAGTGGAATAAGCCAGACACAAAAGGATAAATATTGTATATTCTACTTAAGTGAAATATCTAGAATAGGCAAATTCATAGAGACATAAAGTAGAATAGATGTTTCCAGGGGCTAGGGGACATTATTAATGGGTACAGAATTTCAGTTTGGTTTGATAAAAAGTTCTGGAGATGGATAGTGGTGGTGGTTGCATAACGTTGTGCATGCATGTAATCACATTGGATTGTACACAGTACAATGGTGGCAATGATCAATTTTATGTTAGGTATCTTTTACCACAATTAAAAGAAACAAAAAAGATTGGATTGGAAGAAGGGAAAGAATATAAACGGGCATACCAGTAAGGAAGAATTTTGCATAGTAAAGAGAGGAAGATGTTTTAGGTTAGGGTGGGGGCAGGTGAAATGAAGAAAGGTTTTTTTTTTTTTTTTTTTTTTTTTTGTAGGGATGGGAATATCAACCATTAGAGGTTTTTTAGTTTTTATTTTTTGTTTTGTTTTTTATCTTGAGCCAAAATAAAAATACCTCTTATTGAAATATATTTTACTTTGGGAAGATTCTATCATTACAGTGGCTAAAGTACCAGTAGATGCTTGCCCAGTTTGAGTAAGAAGTTCATTGGCTGTTAAGTTACTCGCATTTATTCTTCACATCTATATGTTCATCCCTTGGTAATTCTTCTACCCTAGGTTTACCTGTCTGGCACCAGAAAAACTAGCATTAGTGTTAAGGGTCTCTGACTCCATGGTCTTAACCTGTAAATAAATTTCCCCAAATTCTCAGCAGGCTCTTGCTTTTGAGAAGGCAAGTTAGCATATAAAATATTGATTTTAATGTAGTATTTGCGTTGCAAATTAGCTCTTCAGAACAGGTAGAATTTTTTGTTTTGGGCATCCTCAAAGGATGACAAAACAGCTTCCATTTCTTACCAGCTTGTGTCTCTGAGATTTGTGCAAAGAGAATCACTGGAGGCCCATGCACAAAGGCTCGGCCAAATGGTCACAATTTCCTGAAGTGATAGTTTTTCTCCCTGTGCTGAAAGGAGAGTCACAGTGGATACTGTGGTGGTTCATTTTGGAAAGTGTACTGCTTCCAAAGCTTGTTCATTAAAGCAATGAGAAATACTTTAATGTCTCCTGTGTGCAGATTGGACCCTGCTTTCTAGAGTGGAACAGCTGTGTTGGTATTACAGTAGGTAGGCAGACTGCAGTGCCTTGTTTAGGCCTGGGATGGACTGATTGGAAGATGATGAGCAGGGTTTGGGCAGCCACTGTGGAACTGAGAAGCTGATCCCAAAGTGTCTCATACTTACTACCAAGATCAGAAATGGGGCCATGTGTCAGTAGGGACCCCAATCCACAGATACTGAGTTGTAGCCTAAGGAAAATAATCCCCTTTAGGAGGTGATGAGGGTACAGGGGTCTTTGAGAAAGATTTCATGGTTATTTTCCTTTTTCCTTTTATAATCACACAATCTTTCTAAGCTGTCTTGAGTTTATGGGGGAAAATACTCATAACTCCTAATATAAAAATAACCGTGGCATTGTAGTGAGCTCTCAAAAAATGTTAACTAATGTGCCAGGAACTGTGTTAAGGGTCTGTTATAAACTGAATGGTATTACCCTAAAATTCATGTTGAAGCCCAAAACCCCAATATGATTGTGTTTGGAGATAGCAATTTTAGGGACGAAATTGAGGTTAAATGAGGTCGTAAGTGTGGGGCTCTAATCAAATAGGACTGGTGTCCTTATAAGAAGAGACAGCAGAGATCTGGGGGTGGAGGGCACACTAAGAAGGCAGCTTATCAGCAAGCTAGGAAGTTAGATCTAACCAGACACCAACTCTACTGGTACCTTGATCTTGGGCTTCCAGCCTCCAGAACCATGAGAAAGGATATTTCTGTTCTTTAAGCTACCCACCTGTGATATTTCATTTTAGCAGCCCGAGCCAATAATGCAGGATCCAACATAATTTATCCCATTGTAATCCTTACAACCTATAAGATAGGTAGCATTTTCCCAATTTTACGGATGAGAACACAAACTTTGAGTTGAAGGTAGCCTCTCCTCTTAAACTTTGTGAGTCATAGTTTCACTAGAGAAAATATACATTCTTCCTTTAAATGGCTTACTTTCTGTTACTATAATACTGGATGTGGTATTTTATCTTCCTTGTATCACCATCACCTGCTAAGGTAGCTAGTACATAACAGGTCCTCATAACTTCATTGAGTGAAAGATGTCGAGGCACTGCAGGTGAAAGTTAATGTGGAGTTATTTGGATCAACAACCATCTAATTTTATTGATTTAACATATGATTATATTTCCTCTACTTAAGTAGGGTAAACACTGCCAGATAGAAAATTCAGCTGCATATCACAAGTGATTGACTAAATGTATCCTGAGGGAAAATTTATGGTTCTTGGGCAATTCATTGCAAAGAAGAGATATAGAAAGACAACCTGGTGTGACTGAAGTTTTTAGGCAGAGAAGTGGCTATTTGTATATTTTTCAAACTAAGAAGCTCATTTATGTCAACAGTGTATTCCAGAGGTAATCTTGCTCACTTGCCTCCAGAATTGAGTTGTTGAGTACAAAAAACCTTTGATCCATGTTCTCAACTATTTTTACTTCCTGGTGACTGACACTAGTGAGCCCTAAATCTTTGGAAAGAAACCATTGTCCAGCTGACACAGTTCTCATTCTACTGAAGAGCATCAGACATTCCTTGAGCCTATTCTATGCCTTTTTCTCCTTAGCTCTGGCAGAAAATTTTCTCAAGTGAGAGGCATATGTACATGGCTTTTGCTTTCCTTTGCAATATTGTTACTAAAGGAGATAAATTATTATTCTTAGACATCAGTTCAGGATGACAGAGTTACACACATTAAAAATCCTAATTTTTAAGACCAAATTCACCGGGACCTCCCTGTTTTCCAGTACATGGCCTTATATTGTCATGTGGTAGCTGAGCAAATAAGAGTTGTTAAATGAAGAGAGAAAATCTTTAAAGAGATTTTCAGTGCCGTGTGAACAGAACTTCAGAAAACTTGACATATGACCATCCAAAATGAGCAAACACAAAACATCTTTTAGATGTTGACTCCACCATACTTATATGTTTAAATAATATTCACCTCCAGAGAGAGACTGGGATCAGGAAACCTGAAATTTGAATGTTAATAAATTATCTAAAACAGTGTATTTATATGGCTAATAAAACAATAGGATTCATTTTTACAGATTCATCATCCAACATGAGTTCTCAAGAATTCATTTCTTAAAGCGAGATAAATCTCTTTCCTCATGTTTCCTTCTTATCAAAAATCTCCTAACCCTTTCATTGCCTTTGAAGTGATACCTAAGCTTTAGTATGCTAGAGCTGAAGGGAGCAGAGGGGAGTCTGAATCCAAAGCCCTGATTTTACATATGAGGAATTCAGATTAAATGATTTGTCCAAGGTCACATACCTATTAATGGCAGGCTTGGGACCAAAACCTGGATGTCCTGATTCCCAGGAAAGACAGACTTTGCTTCCAGTCTCATAAAGGGGTAATTGCTTCCATCATTTGAAATTGAGATATGTCTAAATACTGCTGGGTTCAGTCTCATATCAGGATGGATGTGTAATTGTTTAAGGTGTCATCTGTTATACTGCCAAAGATTCAACATACCACTCACTGGGAAACCAGCTCTAATTTAAGTCAGAGCAAATGACGTGTTTTTTTCTATTGCGGGGCATGACAAGTTTCAGAAATAATGAGCTCTACTCACCAGACTTCTTTTTGGCTTGAGTATTATACTCTAGAATCATTCTTACTAATAACCTCGAAGGAGCTGAAGGGTTATACATGGGTTCTCAGAACCATGTTTTATTATAAGGATCATTCATACCAGTTATGCATAAGCATATACCAATAAAGAGAAATTTGCAGTATTGCGTGTATGTGTTTAACTGAATGTGGAATGGTGTACTGAGGTTTGAGATCATATTAAGGTTCAGTCCTCATTTTTATGTAAGCCCTCTCTGGCCTGAGGCATTTTTCTCATTATAACCCTCCCTGCTGCAATCTCCTGCCACAAAGGGAGTTTATGGTCATGACTGGCTATTTTTCAACTCATTGAAAAATATCAAAAGGTAGATGGTTTATTAATGTTAAACATTTGAGCATCTGGTTGAAATGGAAGGGTGGAAACAAGCACTCCTACAAACTCTTTCATCTAGAGAGGTAAAGTCCTTTGTGTTATCCAAGCTTTACATTGCCACACAAATGCCACCACCTTCTCCCCGAATACTTGGTATCTGCTGTGTGACTTAAATAATGTTTCCTAACCCTTTTTAGACACAGGTTCTGTGGAACATCTGATGAAAGCTGTAGGCTTTCTCCTCCTACCCATCCTTGATACCCATGAACACACCTCCCTAGTGTTGCTCATAATTTCAGAGGCCTTAGTGATGCTTTGGAGTCTATCCAGGAGTCCTGAGTTAAGAAATCCCAGGTAGTATGTTAACATTCTTTATCCTAGAATCCAGAACTTATAAGTTTGGTGGAAGTCACCTTTGATTTCTTGAGATTTAAACTATGAACCACTGGTCAATATCTGATTACAGTCCACAGCAACTGAAATAAATTTCTTATAAAAATTAGTTTATTGAATAGTAGGTGTATCATGCCAGACAACCTGGACATGCTTGAGATACCCTTACTTAGAAGCATATGGTCTCATTAGGGATAAAATCAAACTAGCACATAAAATGGTTAATCACAAAGTGTCATACCCCACCATGTAGATTTCAGAAGGTGAAGCAATCTCTTTGGGTCAGAGTGATGAAGAAAGTCTTTCCAGGGTGGAAGGAAATAATCTGTTGTGCAAAGCACAAATAAGCTTAGGTAGATAGTAGGGAAGATGGGGGGATGGGGAAATATATTTTGAGCATGGGAGCAGTGCATTAGCAAGGCTGTTGGGGAGAATGTGAAATCAGCAAGAATGTGAATGGTGATGAGTATATGCAGTAACTTTTTTCTATTCTGAAGCATCACCTAACATAAATCCTCAAAGCTGGGGTACTTTTGACCTAATTCTGATGAGGAGCAGTGGTTGTATAACCAATCAAACTAAACTGGCCACAGTTTGGAGTTAGACATTGTTTATCGAATGATGCTTTGTGTTCTCAGCTAAAAGATCTGTTCATTTTAACCTTGTCTCTGCAATTCTTTTCAATTTGATGTTATTTTCTGGGTGTCAGCAGCTCTTAATGGGAGACCTAATATGTCCTCAATTTCTGCTGCAATCCATCTTGTCTTTCTTATGCTTTTCCTTATGGCTAATAAATACAAAAGTTAGATTTTTGTATATTTGAAGATGTATATCCCTGCATTTGCATATCCATATATGCTTACATATGTGCAAAGAAATAGGAAAGGTATCTGAAGATTTTATTCTAAAGTATTCACAGTGGTTGCCTCTGGGGACTAGGGTTGGAAGATGGTGATGGTAAGAGGGGAACTTTATTTTACTCCTCTTACTGCTATATAACTTCTTACAATGAGCATATATTACTTTTGTAATTAAAGAAAAAGAGAAAAAAGGAAAAAAAATGAATTTGACATACCTCCAAGTAATATGAAGCCCTTTCATCATTTTGAAGGTACAAAGAAAAACAATTGTGCCTCAAGGGAAATTTATTTTATCAGAACTTGTATTTTTTTTCTTTAATCATGTAATGAAGCATCTTGGCCTGGATTTCCAGTAAGCTTGCTTTGTTTAAATATGCAGATCTCTGCTAATAATTTATGGTAACTGGAAGTGGTATTTGTTAGACTGGCATCTCATTCACACACTGGCATGTACATGTGCTTAGGTGATGTTAGCTCCCTTCACTTTCTCTCTGTAGAATTTGGACTTCAGAAGATGATGTGCTGGTTTTCCCATAATCTCTCTTCCCTCCATCCTGGGATTAAGTAGAGGAGTATTTCCTGTACTGTGCCCTAGGGCTGCACAATGCTCTATAGAACCATGACTCTGGTGTCAGACTAGAGACTAGAGACTAGACATGCAATTTTGTTTGCTCTTGTGCTCAATGATGGTATGGCATAATCATGCAAAAAACTTATTCTCTCAAATGTATTTGGTCTCAATACCTGACTCATGATTCTAAAAATCACACAGTTAATGAAAAACAAAAGGCAGGAATACACAGAAACATTTTAAGAGGATGTGTAAAGAAGGCAGAATTATGGATGGCCTCTATTTTTGACAAGATTAAATTGTTCCAGGAAGTAGACAAAGAATGGTAAGGAAAGAGTAACCATAGACATTTTGGGGTGTGTATAATAAGTGGAAGTAATAACGTAGAAGCAGTATGGCATTGTGGTTAAGAACATGGCCTCTGGCAATCTGAATCCTGGCTCCTCAACATAAAAACTGTATGACATTGGGCAAGTTACTTCTCTGTGCTTGAGTTTCCTTATCTGTAAAATGGAATTGGTTATAGTGACTATCTCTTGGGATTATTAAGAATTTTAAAGTTGCTCATATTTATACAGCATTTCAAATGGTGCCTGGTACATGGAAGTTTGTGATGAAAAAATATAAATTAATATGTCAAGCATACATTGAGTTCTTAATGCTTGTCAGATTCTGAACTGAGCAGGTTGTATATGCTCTAGTTTATTCCTCAGAAACTTGTAAGAGATTTTATGACTGCTCCCATTTCACAGTTGAGGACAACAAAGCTCAGAATGAGTAGGCACCAGGAACAGAATTTAAATACAGGCAATTAGATTTCAGAGCTCATGCTCTCAACTATAATCATCTACCAGGGATAGAAAGGAAGGAATAAGGAAATTCTGATCCCAAACCAAGCTTCCAACCCATAGTTTAAATATTGTAGGTATAATGGGTATAGGGTTTCCTTTTGGGGGTGATGAGAAACTTCTGGAATTAGATCATGCTGATGTTGCCATAATATTTGAATGTACTTAGTGCCACGGAATTGTTCATGGCATTTTAAAATGGTAAATACTACCTTCTGTGTATTTTACCACAATAATAAAAAGATAGCAGTCATGAGGACTAGTAGCCCCCATGTAAGGAATATGCTGACTGCTAATCTTTGTTACTGATTACTGCAAACAGGGTGCATCAAAACAATGGTCCCGGGGCAGAGCAAGCTGGCAGAGGAGTAGGAGACCTGGATTTCGTCTGGTTCCAGGAATTCAGCTGAATAGGGATCAAACCATTCTGAACACCTACGAACTCACCAGGAGATCGAAAAAAAGAATAGCAACAACTCTCTGAACAGAAAAGCGACCACTTGCTGGAAGGTAGGATGTGCGGAGAAGTGAATCCCAGGCGATATTTGAGAGGATAGAGAGCGGGGGAGGGGGCCTCCATCTGCAGCTTCTGGCAAGTGATAGAGCCCCGGAGCACAAAATCGGAACTTTTAGAAGCCGGCTCCGCTGAGGGACGTCGCTCCAGTGGCTAAGTGGGGGGTGGAACCCTCGCTGGGACAGTGTGACCCTCTGGGTCACAGAAAGACTGGGCATGCCTGAGTGCGGCAGAGCTCCCAGGTATCGTAGCGGGGAAGCCAGCTGCAGAGACGGAGCCGAGGTGCGGGCTCTCAGCTCGGGGTTGCCATAAACCGTGACGCGGCACAGTCGGGCCTGCTCCTCCAGCAGGGATCCAACAAACGGCAGATCCAGGGAGACTCCCCTTCCTCCCTTGGGAGGAGCAGCGTGGGAGCGCACCGCAGGGATCTGCTGGGTTTGGAGACTCCACACGGGGTCGGGTGCCAGAGATAGAAATGCTCGGTCACAGGCCAGGTGAGCACGGAGTGTGGCCTGAGACCAGGGAGACGGGAGTGAGTGACTGCTTTTCTCTGGGGGCACACTGAGGAGCAGGGCCCTGAGTTCTCGGCTCCTCTGGGCAGAGATTGGGAGGCTGCCATTTTCACTGTCGTCCTCCAAAGCTGTGCGGAAAGCTTGCAGGGAACAAAAGCTCCTGAAAGCAAACCCCAGCAGATTACTTAGCCTGGACGGGCAAGGGCGGGGCAATTCCGACTCTGGCAAAAACATTTGGGAACCAAGGCAAAAGGCCCCTCCCCCAGAAGATCAGCAAGAACAGCCAGCCAAGACCAAGTTTACCGATCAATGAGAACGGCAGAACTCCAGCACTAGGGGAATACTGCACATAGAATTCATGGCTTTTTTCCCATGATTCTTTAGTCTTCCAAAGTTAATTTTTTTAACTCTTTGTTTTCTTTTTCCCTTTTCCAACCAACATCTTATCAATCCCTTTTTTAAAAAACATTTTTATTTTTCATTTTTAGAGTCATATTCTATCCCTTTATAGTAGTTACCCTTATTTTTGGCATATATATATATATATATATATATATATATATATATATATATATATATATATATATAAGTTCTCTCTTTAAAATTTGAGATACAGTTTCTTCTAACAGATCAAAATATACCCTAAATATCTAGTGTATGGCTTTGTTCTAGTCTCCTGCCTGATCACATTCTCTCCCTTTTATTTTAATACTCTTCTTTATTCTTTCAACCAACTTCTTATCAATTCCTTTTATAAAATCTTTTATAATTTTCATCTTTACAGTCATATTCCATCCCTTCATCATATCAACCCTTATTTTTGTACATATATAAGTTTTTCTTTCTTTAAAATTTTGGGAGGCACTTTCTTTTAACAGACCAAAATACGCCCAAAATCTAGTGTGTGGCACTGATCTCTGCACAAGCCTGATCATATTTGATCATATTCTGTTTGTTTTGTTTTTGTTTGTTTTTATCTTTTTCTTTTTTCTTTCTTTCCCTTTCTTTTCCCTGGTTTCAGGTCTCTTCAGAATTATTTAGAGTATATATTCTGGGGATGTTGTTACCCTGTTAGCATTTTGTTCTCTCATTCATCTCTTCCCCTCTGGACAAAATGACAAGATGGAAAAAATCACCTCAAAAAAAGAACAAGAGGCAGTACCGACTGCCAGGGACCTACACAATACGGACATTAGTACGGTGTCGGAACTAGAGTTCAGAATGACGATTTTAAGGAGACTGGCTGGGCTTGAAAAAAGCATGGAAGTTATTAGAGAAACCCTTTCTGGAGAAATAAAAGAACTAAAATCTAACCAAGTCGAAATCAAAAAGGCTAAATGAGGTGCAATCAAAAATGGAGGCTCTAACTGCTAGGATAATGAGGCAGAAGAGAGAATTAGTGATATAGAAGACCAAGTGATAGAAAATAAAGAAGCTGAGAAAAAGAGAAACAACTACTGGATCACAAGGGCAGAATTCGAGAGATAAGTGATACCATAAGACTAAACAACATTGGAATAATTGGGATCCCAGAAGAAGAAAGAAAGAAAGAGAGGAGCAGAAGGTATTATGGAGCAAATTATAGCAGAGAGCTTCCCTAATTTGGGGAAGGAAACAGGCATCAAAATCCAGGAGGCACAAAGAACCCCTCTCAAAATCAATAAATATAGGTCAACACCCTGACATCTAATACTAAAACTTACGAGTCTCAGAGACAAAGAGAAAATCCTGAAAGCAGCTCGGGAGAAGAGTTCTGTAACCTACAATGGTAGAAACATTAGATTGGCAACAGACCTATCCACAGAGACCTGGCAGGCCAGAAAGGACTGGCATGATATCTTCAGAGCACTAAAGGAGAAAAATATGCAGCCAAGATACTATATCCAGCTAGGCTGTCACTGAAAACAGAAGGAGAGAGAAAAAGCTTCCAGGACAAACACAAAATAAAGGGATTTGCAAACACGAAGTCCTACAAGAAATATTGAAAGGGGTCCTCTAAACAAAGAGAGAGCCTAAAAGCAACATAGACCAGAAATGAACACAGACAATATACAGTAACAGTCACCTTATAGGCAATACAGTGACACTAAATTCATATCTTTCAATAGTTACCCTGAATGTGAATGGGCTAAGTGCCCCAATAAAAAGACACAGGCTATCAGATTGGATAAAAAAAGAAGACCCATCAATATGCTATCTGCAAGAGACTCATTTTAGACCCAAAGACACCCCCAGATTGAAAGTGAGGGGGTGGAAAACCATTTACCATGCTAATGGACACTAAAAGAAAGCTGGGGTGGCAATCCTTATATCAGACAAATGAGATTTTAAACCAAAGACTGTAATAAGAGATGAGGAAGGATACTATATCCTACTTAAAGGGTCTATCCAACAAGAAGATCTAACAATTGTAAATATCTATGCCCCTAACATGGGAGCAGCTAATTATATAAGGCAATTAATAACAAAAGTGAAGAAACACATTGACAACAATACAATAATAGTGGGGAACGTTAACACCCCCCTCACTGAAATGGACAGATCGTCTAACCAAAAGATCAACACGGAAATAAAGACTTTAAATGACACACTGGACCAAATGGACTTCACAGATATATTCAGAACATTCCATCCCAAAGCAACGGAATACACATTCTTCTCTAGTGCCCATGGAACATTCTCCAGAATAGATCACATCCTAGGTCACAAATCAGGTCTCAACCAGTACCAGAAGATTGGGATCATTCCCTGCATATTTTCAGACCACAATGCTTTGAAACTAGAGCTAAATCCCAAGAGGAAAGTCGGAAAGAACTCAAATACATGGAGGCTAAAGAGCATCCTACTAAAGAATGAATGGGTCAACCAGGAAATTCAAGAAGAATTAAAAAAATTCATGGAAACAAATGAAAATGAAAACACCACTGTTCAAAATCTTTGGGATGCAGCAAAGGCAGTCCTAAGAGGAAAGTATATAGCAATACAGCCTTTTTCAAGAAAGAAGAAAGGTCTCAAATACACAACCTAACCCTACACCTAAAGGAGCAAATAAAGCCTAAAGCCAGTGGGAGAAGAGAAATAATAAAGATCAGAGCAGAAATCAATGAAATAGAAACCAAAAGAACAGTAGAACAGAACAACAAAACTAGGAGTTGGTTCTTTGAAAGAATTGATAAGATTGGTAAACCCCTGGCCAGATTTATCAAAAAAGAAAAGAGAAATGACCCAAATTAACAAAATCATGAATGAAAGAGGAGAGATCACAACCAACACCAAAGAAATACAAATAATTGTAAGAATATATTATGAGCAGCTATATGCCAGCAAATTAGATAACGTGGAAGAAATGGATGCATTCCTAGAGATGTGTAAACTACCAAAACTGAACCAGGAAGAAATAGAAAACCTGAACGGACCTATAACCACTAAGGAAATTGAAGCAGTCATCAAAAATCTCCCAACAAAAAGAAGCCCAGGGCCAGATGGCTTCCTAGGGGAATTCTGCCAAACATTTAAAGAAGAATTAATACCCATTCTGAAACTGTTCCAAAAAACAGAAATGGAAGGAAAACATCCAAACTCGTTTTATGAGGCCACCACTACCTTGATCCCCAAACCAGACAAAGACCCCATCAAAAAGGAGAATTACAGACCAATATCCTTGATGAACATGGATTCAAAACTTCTCACAAAAATACTAGCTAATAGTGTCCAACAATACATTAAAAGGATTACTCACCTCAACCAAGTGGGATTTATCCCTAGGCTGCAAGGTTGGTTCAACATCCACAATCAATCAATGTGATACAATACAGTGAGAAAAGAAAGAACAAGAACCATATGATCCTCTCAATAGATGCAGAAAAAGCGTTTGACAAAGTACAGCATCCTTTCTTGATCAAAACTCTTCAGAGTATAGGGATAGAGGGTACATACCTCAATATCATAAAAGCCATCTATGAAAAACCTACACTGAATATCATTCTCAATGGGGAAAAAGTGAGAGCTTTCCTCCTAAGGTCAGGAACACAGGAGTGGTGTCCACTATCACCACTGCTATTAAACATAGTATTAGAAGTCCTAGCCACAGCAATCAGACAACAAAAAGAAATCAAAGGCATCCAAATTTGCAAAGAAGAAGTCAAACTCTCACTCTTTGCAGATGATATGTTACTTTATGTGGAAAACCCAAAAGACTCCACCCCAAAACTGCTAGAACTCATACAGGAATTCAGTAAAGTAGCAAGATATAAAATCAATGCACAGAAATCAGTGGCATTCCTATACACCAACAACAAGACTGAGGAAAGAGAAATTAAGGAGTCAACCCTATTTACAATTGCACCCAAAGCCATAAGATACATAGGACTAAATCTAACCAAAGAGGCAAATAATCTGTACTCAGAAAACTATAAAATACTCATGAAAGAAATTGAGAAAGACACAAAGAAATGGAAAAACGTTCCACGCTCATGGATTGGAAGAACAAATACTGTGAAGAGATCAATGCTACCTAGAGCAATCTACACATTCAATGCAATCCCCATCAAAATACCATCCACTTTCTTCAAAGAAATGGAACAAATAATCCTAAAATTTGTATGGAACCAGAAAAGGCCTCGAATAACCATAGGAATGGTGAAAAAGAATAGGAAAGCTGGCGGCATCACAATTCCGGACTTCAAGCTCTATTACAAAGCTGTCATCATCAAGACAGTATGGTACTGGCATAAAAACAGACACATAGATCAATGGAACGGAATAGAGAGCCCAGAAATGGTCCCTCAACTCCATGGTCAACTAATCTTCGACAAAGCAGGAACAAATGTCCAATGGAAAAAAGTCTCTTCAACAAATGGTGTTGGGAAAATTGGACAGCCACATGCAGAAGAATGAAACTGGACCATTTCCTTACACCACACACAAAAATAGACTCAAAGTGGTTGAAAGACCTAAATGTGAGACAGGAGTCCATCAACATTCTAAAGGAGAACACAGGCAGCAACCTCTTTGACCTCAGCCGCAGCAACTTCTTCCTAGAAACATCGCCACAGGCAAGGGAAGCGAGGGCAAAAATGAACTATTGGGATTTCATCAAGATAAAAAGCTTTTGCACAGCCAAAGAAATAGTCCACAAAACCAAAAGACAACCGACAGAACAGGAGAAGATATTTGCAAATGACATATCAGATAAAGGGCTAGTATCCAAAATCTATAAAGAACTTCTTAAACTCAATACCCAAAGAAAAAATGATCCATTCAAGAAATGGGCGGAAGACATGAACGGACATTTTTCCAAAGAAGACATCCAAATGGCCAACAGACACATTAAAAAGTGCTCAACATCACTCAGCTTCAGGGAAATCCAAATCAAAACCTCAATGAGATACCACCTCACCCCAGTCAGAATGGCTAAAATTAACAAGTCAGGAAATGACAGATATTGGCAGGGATGTGGAGAAAGAGGAACCCTCCTACACTGTTGGTGGGAATGCAAGCTGGTGCAGACACTCTGGAAAACAGTATGGATGTTCTTCAAAAAGTTGAAAACAGAGCTACCATACGATCCAGCAATTGCACTAGTGGGTATTTACCCCAAAGATACAAATGTAGGGATCCAAAGGGTTACGTGCACCCTCATGTTTATAGCAGCTATGTCCACAATAGCCAAACTGTGGAAAGAGCGAAGATGTGCATCAACAGATGAATGGATAATGAAGAAGTGGTATATATACACAGTGGACTATTATGCAGCCATCAAAAGGAATGAAATCTTGCCATTTGCATCGACATGGATGGTACTGGAGGGTATTATGCTGAGTGAAATAAGTCAATCAGAGAAAGATATATCATATGACCTCACTGATATGAGGAATTCTTAATCTCAGGAAACAAACTGAGCATTGCTGGAGTGGTGGGGGTGGGAAGGATGCGGTGGCTGGGTGATAGACATTGGGGAGGGTATGTGCTATGGTGAGTGCTGTGAATTGTGCAAGACTGTTGAATCACAGATCTGTACCTCTGAAACAAATAATACATTATATGTTTAAAAAAAAAAAAGGAAGATAGCAGGAGGGGAAGAATGAAGGGGGAAAATTGGAAGGGGAGACGAACCATAAGAGATGATGTACTCTGAAAAACAACTTGAGGGTTCTGGAGGGGAGGAGGGTGGGAGGATGGGTTAGCCTGGTGATGGGTATTAAAGAGGGCACGTTCTGCATGGAGCACTGGGTGTTATACACAAATAATGAGTCATGGAACACTACATCAAAAACTAATGATGTATGGGGACTAACATAACATAAAAAAAACCAAAAACAAAACAAACAATGGTCCCTCTTCTTGAGTTTGATGTCTATTCCTGAAACAGGGATTCTTCTAGCTTTATTACAAAGGCATTCAAAGCAAAGTCTGAGTGTAATGAAATCTTCCTGTGGCAAGCCCATCGCAACTGTCCCTCCTATAAGTGGAGAGGTGTAATTATATTTTCTTCTCTGATAATAAAGTTCCTTGCATATTTTAAATCCTGAAGTGAGAAAGCAATAAAGTGAAGAGTCCAGGAGGGATTTTGTTTTCTGTGAATAATAATTTTCCAAGACTGAAGGCAACATGAAGAGGAATGAAATTAAGGGGAAATATTAAGAAATATAAATTAAGCATAATTTGTTTTTAATTTTTGTTTTTACTGAAGTCTGTGTGGAGTCCATCGTCTACTTGCTGGAAAAGAAAAACTGTATTTTTAAAATTCTTCATAGTTGTTTAGCACCAAAGCTTTAGGAAAATTTAATCCTTCAGTGAAGAGAGTATAACAATTGACAGTATGGTGTGGTCATGTTGGCCTAATTATGAAACAACAAAATTGGTGACCTATAGGGGTGATGACTTAATTGATAGTAATAAGGAGACCTTAAATTAAGGGTAGCCTTGGCTGGGGTTGATTCTGTAAGAGCTTGTTTGTCTTATTTTGTTTATTATATTTAACCCAAATCAGGGATATCAGACTAAATCATAAAATTTACATCAGCAACATAAAACAAAAAATTGTAACAGAGCCCCGGGTGCCCTTTTCTCCTATTTTTAGCCATAAAAAAGAGAGTGAAGCCCTGTTTTATTTAAAAAACTGGTCTCATGAAGAAATACCTTTGAAAAGAAGAATTTCTATCTTGTGATAAACCAATGCAAATGCTGCGTGTCAAAACAGATTCTGACATATCTAGAATGAGTGGTACTTTTGCTGACAAACAAAGAGGCCAGAACAATGGAATAGACTGTTGTTGCTACAAAAAAGGCCTGGCCATGGAGCCCCAGTCTTGGCTAAGACCCAAAGAAATCCAACACCTGATCCTCACCATTATCCTCCAAACTGTATTTTATTCCTTAATAACTTACCAGAGGAGAATCACGGGATTATACTATGAGCTTCTAAGTTCTCTGGTTTCAAGGAAATAGGTTTCATACTTGGGAAACATGATATTGCTTTTATTGTTTGTGAGTGGGCCAGAGATGCCAGGTGGGCTGGCTAAATCATCCAAGGTCACACTACCATGAAGATCGTCAAGCCAAGAAATTATTTTTGGATATACTCCTTTTAAAGATTCAGTGTTTTTATGGTGGTTATTCCTAAGACATTGATCATGTCACTTTGCTGATTTTGGAGGTGGGGGAGTAAACATTTAATATTTTTTTGTAAAGAATTGAAAATAATCTTCAGAGATTTTTGTTGCTATTTTTAGTCTCAGTAGACTTAGAAATGTGGAAGTCTTAATTTTGTACAATAAAATTGACTTGTCTGGAAAAAAAAAGTACGTACCCTGGTACTGTCATTATAAAATCAGAATCAGTGTTTTTGTAGCTTGTAGAAGAGAAAATGAACCTGTTGGTGGGGCTGGGGTAGGGTGTGGAAGCAAAGAAAAGCTAGTTTTCCTTTCTGAAAAGGTGAGTTCCAGAGGACAATTTCTGGAGAATGACATGTGGCCTCATCCCTCATGTCTCCCTTTCCTGAAGCTGCCACTCATTTCAGAAGTGAAGAAGCAAAATATGTGGGGAAGTATAGAAGGGTTCCAAGCTAGATTTTGATAATTGTTTTATTATATTTCCTAGTTCTGTGATGAAAGATGAGATGGCAGATCCAGTTGTCTTTGGACTCAGGTAAATAAGTGATATTTCTTTACATTTACTAATGGGAAACCAATAACCCAGTCCCCCCAAGATTGGATGTAGGCTACCAAATAGTCCATACTAAAGAACAGTTACTATTTGATTTATTCTGAAAAACATACATGGGGAGCAGATTCTTATTTTGACTTACTTGGTTTCACTCATTCCCAGGATGATAAATGTTCTGCTTATGGGATAATATTTCATGCATTTGAAGGTTTGAACCATTGAATTCTACTAAGTGTTGCAAGATGTATTGCCTCTCAAAATTTTTCTGATATTAGTGTGATCTGGGTCTTAATCTGACAGTGTAGAATGGTTACATTGGTCCAAGATGCTGATCACTGTCAGAAACATGGTATCATATTCCCTTGTCTACCATTAGCCATGCATTAGGCTTTGTGATTTCTATTTAAATAGCATAAGATGCATCACAAGCAAGATGTTACTGTTACTTTTCTTATACGTATTGAGAATGGTGTTTGTTAAAAGGTGAAACATGTCACTTATTGTCCTGCTTTCTGTTTTTATAAATAATAATTGGTATTATAGATTTTCTGGTGATCCCAGAACATCTTGCTTGTGTTAATGTAGAATGGGATGTTACTAATTTAGGGAAGGATGAAAAAAGAAATAGGTCTTACAAGGAAATAGAATTATGTCCTGGGGCTAAACTTGGGCTGTCTTTTCCTTGTTCTGGAATTTTATTGTCTATACTTTGGGGATAAGAGGTTAGAGCCTGGCCATGAAGCAGTTATTTAATTGTTGCCTAGATGGTGAAACTGATTTCTAAGAACCTACCCTCCTGTGTGCCCTATGTCCTTGATTTGTGTTCTTAGTACCTTGGACAGTTCCCTCATTAGCCCTCTATGGAATAATGGTCCTCAAACTCTATGGTCTCATATCCCTTACACTTACAAATTATTAAAAACTCCAAAGGACTTTGGTTAAATATTTACTATATTAAAAATTAGAGGTAAGAAATCTGAAATTTATATATATATTTGTTAACCTTTACATAATAACTACATTTTTCAAATGAACAATAACTATGTTTTCCAAAACAAAATGAAATTGGTGAGAAGAGTGGCATTGTTTTACAATTTCACAAACCATTTCTTTTATCTGCCAGTTACATTCAATTTGTTGTGATAGGTTCATGAAAGTTGAAGTATATGAAGAAAATCTGGTCTCACATAGATGTGTAGCTATAAAAGAGATGAATAATTTAATGTTCTCTTTTAGATAATTATGGGTATTCTTCTTTGATAATACATCTAAACTTGACAAGTGGTAGTTTTTCCAAAGCTATCTGCAGCATGAAATCTGAAACCATATGAATTAATGTTTTATATTCTGTAAAATGAAAATCATTTGGATTTTCTTTTACTTTGAAAGGGTCTTTTACTTACGAAAGATTTTGTAACATCATGCATTGATTATTTGGAAAATATTGATGCAGATCTGCCAAATGTTGACACATTTCAGTGTACAATATAAAAAATTACAATCCACCTTATCAGAAAAATCTTTATGTACTGGGAAGCTCTTAAGCTCACAAATACAATTTTTCAAAAAAAAAAGCCCTTAATTTTGCTTGAAAGCTTACATTTCAGCATTGGCAACAAATACTGTACGTTCTCCTTTAAATGAGAGTTTCACTGCCTTTAATTTAGAAAATAATGTTTACCAGATGCCCAAGTATCAGTGCCATTGTGTGTCCATTATTCTTTCAAGTAAAAATTGTGTTCCATTAAAAAAATTGTTAGTTCAGCTCTCTGCTTAATCATGCAAGTGCTTTTCCTTGAGACAACCATCCTATTTCAGTTGGCAATACAAGTGGGTTATGCAACTTTCCTATTCTGTCATACAGAATAGTAAAAAGATGTGTACTCAAGGGCCCAAATCTAATAGGGTTAAACATTTTTTAACTCCCTTATCAAGTACCTTTTAAAAAGTAAACTCCTTTTCCTTTTTCTGCATGCCAGTGTGCAGGAAGAGTTGGGGGGAGGGAGTGTGTGTGTGAGAGAGATTGCCTTGGTTTGTGCTAAGCCTCTTAGTTTTATCAAAATTACTTTTGCATTGCTGGTGTAAATGTCAAAAGGTGAAAAAGGCAATAATGTCTTAGTTTATCACAACAATAGCTTTGACATAGTGGCTTCCCTACAAGGCTCTTTGGACCCCACTTTCTCCTTCCTCTGGGGTTCCGTGGACCATATCTTGAGAGTTGTTGCTCTGGAGTAACATATTGTTTTGGGATAGTAATCCTTTGTGAAGTTTTTTCCCCTTATTTTCTTTTATGATTAACTCTCTGAACTTAACTGAGTCATCAGCTGTACTGTGATTCCCATCCTAAGGGCTTTACCTGTGTGAAATATTTATCTCTAAGTGAATTGCTTAGCAGATGTTCCCACTGAAAAATAAGTTAAGGCAGAGATTCTCAGAGAAGAAAAATATTAAAGAGCATTGATCCAAACCTTTAGTGACTAGGTAATATTATCGTGATCTAATCACTGTGGCAGAATGTTCCTCAAACGTCAAAACGAACAGCTCCATAATTTTCACAGTGTGCTATGTGACAGATGGCAAAAACTGTTTTGATTTTCCCCAATATCTGAGGAGCAGCAAGTGGAGCCTGTGCCTCCCACTTAACTCTCACTCTTTGTCATCTCTGGTCGGCCTGACAGTGCACTGATTTTTACCTCTGTGATCTGTTCTCTGGATAACTATGTTTTCAATAGCTACTTAGTATAAAAATAAAATGTGCAGGTCCCATCAAATAAACTAATTAAGGCTTAGAAAGTGTCAAAATCCAAAAGCCAGGAGGAACAGATTAGGCACTGAGTATAAGACACACAGACCCGACACCTAATGTGTTGCCATGGCAACAGGAGACTCAATATCCCTCAACTGGGCAGATAGTTGACAGTAATTTTTGCTGGGTCAGAGAATTAGGAAGAGAGAGAACCACCTTCTGCTATGCAAAGAATTTCTCATTTTTTAACCAAAAGCTTCTGAAGGATTTGTAAATTCTTGTTGTAAAATTGCAGTCAAGTCTAGCAGAAAGTGATATCCATGGTGTTGGAGAAGGCCCTTACTCTGTCAAAGGGAAATTGTTGATTGCTGCATTTTCGTAAGATGCTCCCACTTTCTTCTCAAAAAAAAAAAAAATCAGAATGTGGACACAGGTGTTTCTTATGCATACTGTTCTCTGTAAATGAGTGTTTAACATATGACTAAAAGCTGGCATGTGTTATCTCTTTCTTTTGTTTATGATTAGCCATAAGAGGCAAAGAATTTCTATATATGATCTTCACTACTGTCTTGTCATGTTAGAAATTAATATTTCCTAGATGTGGTGTCACAAATGCTTTGACATCCCATTCTGGCTACCGAAGAGACTGGATTAAACCTACTTTGTATTTTGTGGAAGTTTGTCATTTAGCAGAAAGAGAGTCTCAATGTTAACATCTATTTTTCCAAACATCCTTCTCAGACACAGCTCGTTTCTGAGTTAATTGGGACCTAATAATACCTGACCCAGTAGAAGGAGATATTTCATATCAAACCCATTTAAAGAAAAATGGTGCTCCACACAATGCATAATGGAATGGATGAAAGATTGCAAATAGAGAACAAAAATATTTATTTTTACTGTTTTCTAAAACTTCCTACTCTGAGAGTTCAAATGTTTGTTTCTCTTTCTTCCTTTCTTTATTCTCTCTTTGACATAATGAAACTATTTTGAACATTAACCAAAAGTCAATATATAACTTAGTCACATGAAGTTCTCTATGTCTTTTCAGTAATGATTCCTGATGGCTCTCTCTTATTATGTTATATTATGGTGAAATGAAAATATGGGCTTCAGTTTTAATACAAGGGCATTAACAGAAATGTCATCCCTAACAAATTAGGCTCTGGGAAATCTGCCCGATAGCCAGAGAACCATGCTCATTTTGCCTTTTGCCATAACTTATATAAACAAACCTCGTGATGTAAATGCCTGTGGGTTAGGTTCCCACTTGAGATGCAGGTGACAGGCTGCATGGGGAAATGGGAAGAGGCAGAATTTTTGTTTGTTTGCTTCAGACAAAGGATTTCTGGCCTGGGGCAATCCAGCTGCAGCTGCTGTCAATATTGAGGCAATGAGCCTAACTTTCTAACTAGATCAAAAAGAGGAAATTCTGACTTTGATTCACTATGTCAGAAAGAGAGGAATAGGAAGGGAAGGCGGGGGGAGGGATACAGAAAAGGGTGATTATTAATTCTTGTGGAAATGATTTGCTAGAGCTGCCACTTTGAAATGAGAACAAACTATATCTGGATCCATTTGCAAGGTAGGAGCCTAAAGGAAAGAGAAGAGTGGTGTGATTCTCTGCTGTACAAGTGAGAGGAGCTTGTAGGATCTGTGTTTTTTTGAGAGAGAGAACTGCAAACCTCAAGAGCAACCGAATTCAGATCAGACTGATGAAGAACACGCTTGGTTTCTTATTTGCCAATTACATCCTGTTTTATTTTTCCCTCCCTTGGCATCCCGTGATAGTGTTTTAAGAACAGACTTTCAGGGCCAGCCAGTGGCTATTCTTGTGGGTGAAAGTGACACTGGCCAGTGGGACCTTTGGTGACCTCACTCCAATCTGAACCTTGCTGGGTCTATGGCTCTCCTGTCCTCTTGATACTGACCCATCACTTGGGCCACTTTGAGAAACCTGAGTATACAGAAAAGTCCTTTTCCCCATCCATCTGCTTTTACTTCTTCAGTTGGTAAAGTAGCTACAATAAATGGGAAAAGAAAAGGAGAAAAATAAATAAATCTGAATAACTGAACAGAATGATTCCCTACAATTTATTTATCCATTCAAAAATATTTGCCAGGAAAAAAAAAAAACAACAACACTCAAAATATTTGCTGAGGGACTTCTCCATGCCAAAGCTGTGTCAGGCCTCTGGAGACAAACGTAGAACTGGCAGACACAGCCTCTGCCCTTCAAAGCCACAGCCAATTGAATCAATAAGGCATATATTCCAGTTCACTTTGTTATTTTAGTTGAACAGATTCTAAAGAATTTAGGTTAAGCTATTCATTTTAAAGATAATTTGAATTTTGTGTGTATGCAGATATTGACAAAATGAATTAGAAAAATATTAACTTATTTTATTACAAATTTGGTCCAAATTATCTGGTTTCATAATATATACCATATCTTGTAACCAGGAAAAAATATTATGAAGGTTAATAATAATTTCCAGGTTGCATAGGTATAATTGAATAGCTCATGGAGAAATCCACACTCAAGCTCAGGGTAGGTCCTTCTCTTCAAGTCAGATGAGCTCTTTGGGAATGGTTGTGTGCCTTTTTGAGGACTGACAGGGGTTGTCCTAAAACTACATTCCTTGATATGACAGCCAATAGCTATGTTAGGTTATTTAAATTATTGTAAAAAATCTATGTGATTAAAATTATATTAAGTCATGTTAAAAATTTAGTTCCTCATTCATGCTAGCCATAGTTCAAGGGCTCAATAGCCTCATGTGCCTAGTGGTTGCCGTATGGAGGAGAGAATAATACAGAGCATTTCCATCATCCCAGAAAGTTCTATCGGATAGTGCTGTCTAGAACACACCACTCAGCCAACCTTTCTTGGGCATCTGGTTTGTGCTAGACATTGTCCTGCTGAAATCAAGATAACAGTCTCTGCTCGGGCACCTGGGTGGCTCAGTTGGTTAAGTGACTGCCTTCAGCTCAGGTCATGATCCTGGAGTCCCTGGATCGAGTCCCGCATTGGGTTCCCTGCTCGGCGGGGAGTCTGCTTCTCCCTCTGACCCTCTTCCCTCTCGTGCTCTCTATCTCTCATTCTCAATCTCTCAAATAAATGAATAAAATCTTTTTAAAAAAAGATATAGTCTCTGCTCTCAGGGGCATTTGGCCCAAGGTAGAAGCTAATTACATGTAAGATAAGCAGAGGATGTGATAACATCAATGAGGGACGAAGACAGAGTTGCTGGGACAGGCAATAGTGGAGTAAGTTACTGATGGTGAGGAAAGGCCCTTTTAAGGAGCTGACATTTGACTTGAAATTTGAGACGTGAGGACCCAGGCCTATGAAATCCAGAAAAACAGTGTTTGGGGCACGAGAAACAGCATAAGCAAAGCCACAGAGGTGGGAAAGAGCTAAGCTTTTCTGTAGTTTCTCATGCACAGAACTTTGAGCAATGTGATAGTGATGGTGATTGATAGTGACATTCCTATATCCCAGTGACTACCCGGGCACCTTCACCAGGATGCTTTCTTACCCCATCTGGGTTCTCTGCCAATTCATATTACATTTTCTCAACTGTAACAGTAGGCCTGTTTCCCTGGTCTCAGAATGAAGCTGGGAGAAGTTGAAAAGAGCACATTTAGCTTTTATTAAGGATACTTACGTTTCAGGGATGGACATGCTCTGATTGTGGTTAATAATGAACTGTGGAAGCCTCTCTGTGTTAATGTTTGTTACTATCTTTGTCTTCAGAATTCCTTCCCGTTTCAGACCTTAATGAAGCCTCTCCAGGAAGGTCGGTGAGGCTTTTCCTCTTCTCTGAACAGAACTTTGAGTGCTCACCTTGCTTGAGTACATCATTCAAGTTCAGGGCATCGGTGCCTTTGAACCAGGGATGGGTACACATTTTTTCATATGCCTCTTCTGAGAATTCATAAGAGCTTGCTATGGAGAACTACTTCCCCTCCAGCACATGCAACAGGCCACAGATTTCACACTGGCTAATGGCCTATATTTAGAACTCTTTGTGATCTCCAGAAGCCTTGGTCCAGCTCTTGGAGAAGGAGAAGCAATAGTAAGAAGACTCAGCAAAACCCCTACTGTACCATCTCCTGTAGACCGATAATAAGTTATCTTTGGAACATAGGACTTAATTAATTTTTTTTTAGTTTTCAGTAGGTTACTCTGAGAAATGGGGCTGCAACTGTTGCTTCCTGAGGAAATCATGTGGTGATGAAATTAATGATGCATTAAGACAGGACATAAAGATGTCGCAGTGTTAAAGATGGTGCAAACTGGAAGGTCCTGTGAGGAAGTTCCCCACTTATCAGAAAAGTTATCTGGATATGAAACCCCAACTGAGCAAGGGAATAGTCCCTGAGCATACTACAAAGATTAGTCTTAGTCATTGTTCTTTTTGACTTGCCAGATGCAGAATAGCAATCTAACTACAAAGTATGCAAATAGAAAGACAAAGAACAGTGCAAGTAATAGATGGACTGTACTGCCTTCTATATTATGCATCTCTAATAGCCAAATGCATTGTTTGTATTTAGGTGGACACTGTTGTGTATATCAAATATAATTTTCAAAGGCAGAGAGTTAATCAAGTGTACTTGAAAGAGTGCTTTGTAAAACTACAAACACATGTTATTGAAGATGATTCGATTCTTCATAATAGAACACAACAAAACCAGCCACGCAGAAGTTTCTTCTCAGTTTTTACAATGATAGCACCATGAGTGGGATTGGGTGTGGGGGGAGACAGTTACTTTGAAGAAGCTCTAGTGATGTTTATATGCTGATATCCACTGATGCATCTTCAGGGAAGCATTAACAATTATACAAATTCTTAAAATATTTCATTAATAGAATCTGGGGGTAAACAGGTATAGAAAAGAATTACTTTGTGGAAGGGTTTTATTTTCCTAGTAGCTTTGTCAAATTGAGAAAATGATGGAAGGGAAGGCTATTCAAAATAATTGGTTTGAATTTGGTTATTCTTTTTAGAGAACCTTTCCCTCCCTCTTTTCCTCCTTCCCTCCCTCCCTCAGAGAGGGGGGGGGAGAGAGAGAGAGAGAGAGAGAGAGAGAGAGTGTGTGTGTGTCAGGGCTGCTCATTGCCTGAGAATCCAAGGGTGTGAATAATGAGGTGGCTCCTGGTTATACATAAATGGAGGCAATATGACCCTCAGAGAAATGAACTCTGTGGCCAGTTACTTTGTATGATGCTAAGCATTTTCTTCCCTTCATTGGACTGAATTGTATTGTCTTTGTGTTTATATACCAAGGCTCATGATCATGTATCTCAAATTTGTAGATTTTTGTATATACTGTATATTTTGTACTATTGTGTCTATTTGTATATATTTTGTGGATGTGTGAAAAAAAATCTATGTGGTGAGCTTAATATGGAAGAGGCTACCAGAAGTATGTTTATTCTGGGTAGGCTAGGAAATTTTTTTCCATGTGTTCACTGAGGACTTATTTTTGTATGTACTTGAGTATCTAGAGGGGGCCTGGCCCATGAGGAAATAGAAAAATATGATACTGTCTTTGTTTAGTAGCTAGTAAAACCACCTGGGATTATTAATAATTTTACGGGTCCTATGACTTTTCATTTAGAAAGTTAGTCCTTCCCTTTTTACCATGCCAACCCCAATCTGGCAACTTATTAGTTTTAAGTAATACTTATATAGAAATTTGAAAAGACATGATATTTTCTGCATATTCACATGTGGGCTTTGGTATTTTAAATGATAAACTTTTTGTTTGACTTCCTTTTTTAAGAATTCTCAATTTAGAGTGTTTCAGAATAAACTGCTTATAAAATGCCAGTAGCATGGACTTTATATTTTCCACCAAAATAGCTTTACTCATTAGCCTCACGAAACAGTATAATATTCAATTGATTCTAATGGTAAGTGAATCAGATTGCTGTGAAGCCCAGACTTTATTGGGTTTAAATAAATCCCTATTCATTTTTTATGTGTAGGTTTGGTTGATCTTCCTGCAACCAACAGGAAGAAGAAATGCACTCTGAAAAAAAAGCACTTTGGGAAAGGTGAGAAAGATAGTGTTACAGGTTGAATTGTGTCCTCTCAAAATTCATACGTTGAAGCCCTTGCCCCCAGCCACTCAGAATGTGACCTTATTTGGAAATCTGGTCATGGCAGATGTAATTAGTTAAGTTGAGGTGATACTGGAGTAAGGTGATGCTCTAACTGATGATCTTATACGAAGGAGAGATTTAGACAGGTGGCAAGCAGAACACAAGGGGGATGTATGTGATGATGAATGTAGAGATTAGGGTGATGCTTCTACAAGCCAAGGAATGCCAAAGATTGCCAGCAAATCGCCAAAAGCTAGCAGAATCTCCCTCCTAGCCCTCAGAAGGAATCAACCCTGCTGGTACCTTGGTTATAGACTTTTAGCTCTAGTACTATGAGACAATACATTCCTGTTGTGTAAGCTACTTAGTTTGCAGTATTTTGTTACATCAGCCCTAGGGCACTAATACAGATTGCAAATGGGAAAACAGAAACCAATCACTGGGATCATCATGGCCACTCATCATTTGTACATAGTGGTGGTATGTTGCCAGGCTAGAAAAGGAATGCTTACTAAGACCCTAGATGTTGGCAGCATTGGGGTATTTACCAACATCGTCATAAAGAAGCAGAGTTATTAAAGGCTTTCCTATCACTGGGTAATTCAGCTCTTGATATTGATGTATGGAACTTGGCTTTTCCTCTCCGCCAAAGCTGCTGACTGGGTAAATGTTTTATTCATGAGGCCTGGGGCAGGAAGGGATGCTAAAAGTTTAAGAATATTTTAAGAAACCCTTTGAGGTGTTAGGCAAGTTATCAGGAGGTGTTAAGCAAGGAAGCTAGGTACTACGTCAACTCAGCTGGACAATACAACCTTCGCAAAGGCTATGTTCTTTGTCTTATATTTTGTATTGGCTTGCATCCATGGTTACAACTCAAAGCAGCAGGAGTTCCTGCTGTGGCTCGAGGGTCCCAATTTGGAGGATGACACAATTTGGAGGATAGTCTTAGTCTTGGAAGTTCTACCTGCCCATGGATCTAGACTCGGGATCTTTCCCTTGAATTAACTACTTGAGCCAGGGGAATCATTTAATGACAGCGTGTAGCTTTAGCTTAAAGTCTCAGGAGGCCCATTAGCTAAACATTTTAATTACCTATTAACAAAATGGTATTTCAAATTATTTAGCACGCCAGATTATTTTTTTCCAGGAGGATAGAAAGTAGCTTAAGTGTAGGCAAGTTGCTAATGTGACTCTCATCTTTCTCCATATAAACAAAAGTCTTTTTATATGATAGCAGGTTTTAATAAAGAATGTTTGTACTTTTTCAGGTAGCCATAATGATGGAAATTCTGGGTATATGTAGTGAATCATAATGAAAATGCCCTTTGTCCTTCAGCTCTCTCTTATGGCCTGAGAATTTTAATATTTTATGGTATCTACTAATAAAGTTTTAAAACTACTTAGACTCATACAAAAGAACCAAGAATGAAGCATAGCTGACACATAGTTGTCAATCCAAGCATTTTCTCATTGCCAAGAAAGCATGTACCTAAGTCCAGAAGAAGCTTTGCAAATTTTATAACTCTGTTAAAACTAAACCAGGCTAAAATGAAGAGTTAAAATATAGAATACACCAGTGGATAAAAGCCAGACAGTTCCTATGTATTCATTGCCCTTCATGTTTAGGGAAGTTTCAGTGTTAGAGAACCTAAGAACTTTCCCTTGGGTCTTGATTAGGAAAAAATCAAAGGGTAGAAATTGACAGGGACAGCCACTCTAAAACATGCTGTCAAGATGCATCAAAATATGCCACTACATCCTCCCCTTCCTATCTGTCAAAGCCATTGATTATTTTCAAAGAAGAAAGCCAGTGACAGTTGCTGGAATTGTAGAACTTGGTATAGCAACTAGGTGACACCTGTCACTCTCTAAATAGACAAGAAAAAATTTATTCTCTGCATCACAAACATATTTTGGAAGCATAGTTAAATACAGTTTCATAAAATATAACAAAATGCAGAAAAGTGAAGTATCTCTTAGACCGAAGACTTTTTTCTTGGGTTTATTAGGGTTTTCCATGAAACTGCTTATTTTATGTCTGTCTTTCAAACAAAAACAGTAAGTTCTTGACCTTTTCCTGTCTCTTTGCTGGGTAAGAGGTACTTTGGCACCCTGGAGTATTCAGGGATCCCAGGAATGCCATACGTATGGACAGTTACTGTTGGTCACACAGGTTACTAAAGGTTTAGGTTGTGTGGGAAGAGTTGAATGGCTTGCATATTTTAGGACATATTTTATGGTTGTTTGGTATCCCAGAAAAAGAGTAGAACCCATGATGGAAGTTTACTAAAGCTAAAAAAAAAATGTTGAACACCGATGATTCTTGCTAGCAGCAGCAGAGCTATAAGCAATAGCTCATTTCCAGGGGCAGCAAGGGTATTGTCCAGAATCTGGGGGCAGGGTCATGCTAGAGGGGAGCCCTGCAGGAATTAAATTCCCTATGCTCTTGCCAGGGGCTGCTGAGGTGTGACGTGGCCTGAATCCCATCTGCCTGGCTTCTCTTGGTTCTGAGCCTCCTGCGAGTCTGAGTTTCCCAACATCCTTTTCAATAAATTCCTATTCTGCTTCTCTCAGCCAGAGTCTGTTTTTTTGTTTTTTTTTTTTTTTTTCTTGCAACTAAGAAACCTCACTGATGAAATGTTGTGACTTCAGTTTGCTTGCAAAACCTCAGAGGGCTCAAAATGTGGTCAGGTTAGAGCAAAGCTGTTAACTAGAACCTGTATGAATATAAGGTGGTATTTGGTGTTTTTTTCTCTGTCAAGTTCTATTACCTCAGCGTGCTCAGCCAATACTAGGGAAAAAAAATAAAAGAAGCTTATTTGCTATAATACAAAATTAATAGCAGTAACAGTGGCAGTAGCAGCTAACATTCATTGAGATCTTAAGCTATGTCAGGCACTGTGCTAAAAGCCTGTGCAGAGTTTTTATTGAAATATCCCAACAATCCTAAGCCAAAAGTATTGTTGTTATTACCATCCTATTTCTTTGGAAAATGAAGCACAGAGAGGTTTTGTAATTTGCTGAGCAGGACACAGAGCTAGGAAACGTGAAACGGGTTTGAATCGAAGAGCTGTCTGATTTATAACTTGAGACCTAAACTTGTCTACACTTAATTGTTCTACTTCTGACTTTTAAAAAGCCATACAGTTTCAAACGGGTCCTACTGATACCTTAAAAGAAAATAGGTATCCAGGTCATCGTTAAAGAATTATACGGGGGAGCCTGGGTGGCTCTGTTGTTAAGTGTCTGCCTTTGACTCAGGTTCTGATCCCAGGGTCCTGCGCCTAGCCCTGTCAGGCTGCCTGCTCAGTGTGAAGTCTGCTTCTCCCTCTCCCTCTGGCCCTCCCCCCTCCCCTGCTTGTTCTCTCTCTCTCAAATAAATAAAATCTTATTTTATCTTCCTTCTATAAAATCTTAGAGCGAGAGAGCATGCGTGCATGAGAGAGCATGAGTAGGGGGAAGGGCACAGGGACGGGGAGAAACAGGCTCTCCACGGAGCAGGGAACCCCATGCAGGGATCTATCCCAGGACCCCAGATCACGACCTGAGCGGAAGGCAGATGCTAAACTGACTGAGCCGCCCAGCCTCCCCAATAAATAAAATCTTAAAAAAAAAAGGTATACGTAAAACAATCCCCCAAACCCGTCACAACTTCGTTAGTTTCATTTGAAAAGAAGATACATTGGCTTGTTTTTTATAATAAAAAGGGGGGGGGGGCTCCTCGGTGGCTCAGTTGGTTGAGTGTCAGATTCGTAATATCAGCTCAGGTCTGGTTGTGATCTCAGGGTCCTGAGCTCCTGCCCTGGACCGTGTGGTACTCAGTTCAGGAATCTACTTCTCTCTCTCTCTCTCTCTCTCTCTCTCTCTCCCTCCCTCTCCCCCTCTCCCTCCCTGTGACTGCCCCCCAACCCCCCACCCCTGCACCCCCACCTCACACTCTCTAAAATAAATAAATAAATCTTAAAAAAAAAGTGAAGGGAATGATCTTTCAGAAGTTGGGTGGGGAACAGCGTTGGGCAAACCCAGGGGATGTGGTTTACAGTTTTTAAACATTTAGGTCTACACATTATATTACCTGTTATCACCCAAAGTTTTATCTGCAGCTAGCTAGAGCCATACTGACTAGAACAATGTTTTTTTTCTTGTTGTTGTTTTGTTTTGTTTTTGAGATCAGTTCATTGGTTTCAGAAAAAAAAATGGCACTGGACATATTTGCCTGATAGACTCAGCTTAAGTCTAACTTGCAAAACACTGTTTCTCCACATTCAGCACACACTGTTCTGCCATTAGCCACCTAGACAAGCAACTGCATCTGCAGGAGACATTTTAAGTATATAAACATTAATTTATCTATTTGAAATTGATAGTAATAAGCCCTGCTTAAGAGTATAATTTAAATCTCTTCAGAAGAAAGATGTAAAGGATTAACAGCTTAAATCAGGAATAAGTTATTAGAATATATTGGGTGTCATGCTCTGATGGGTATTGTCGAAGAATCTCCTAATGCTTATTGAGGAAAAATGCTATTTGGTTTCTTTGGAAAATTTTAAACAGTTTTTGAAATTAAAACATGGAATCCTTGGAGATTTTCTATCTTCAGCTGAGCAAAATGTTTTTTTAAAAAAAGTTCCTTTAAAAATATTTGAAAACAAATCTGTTATAGAAATGCCAAGAAAAATTTCCCAGGGAAAAGTCAGCTTATATTTTAACAGCATAAATGCCAAACATATTCATCTCTAAAAAATACAACATACATATATTTAAATGTATAATCATATGTAACACATAAAATGGAATAAACATGAAATATATCTATACCTACAGTATGCAAATACATATTCTATAGAATATTCATAGTTAAAAATTGGTACAATTATAACAGATTAGAGCTGCTTTATACTCTTGTTGCTTTTCTCTTGGCGTAGTTTTGCTTGCCTTTGGATCACATTATATCATTAAATCTTGGGATAATTTGAAGTATTGCTCCCAGCTGCTGCTGTAGAAACAAACTAAAGAGTTTAAACTGGCATGAGAAGATCAGACAAGCTGTGTTAATAAGAATTCCCCTTTCTGCACTCCCATTTGCATGTTGTAGATTTAGTAAAGGGAAAAAAATCTCTGAGAGGCTAATAAATAGACTGGGACAATAATCCATGATTTAATCACTGGTACAGAGGTGCCTGAGTTTGTGTGTGTTACCTAGGTGTGTCTGATGTCCCTTCTATGCATGCTACTACTTCAGTCCTGCTTTGGCTCCCTAGCCTCCATTTTCTTCCCCCACTGTGCTATGGAAATAAGCTTTCTGTATTTTACCTGGAAGAAAGAAGTTAGAAACATTTTAGAAATACTACTGCAGATATTTAAGGTTTAAAAGAAGAACATGAAAACAAATGAAGGAACTTGCTTTGCATAGGATGATAGAAACTTACGGAATTTGTTACCCCAGAAATCGTAATTTTTTTTCAAAGGGAGAAAGTCCTGCAGAGAACTAAGTAAATACTTGGAAGACTGATCTAGGAGGACTTACCAAGCAACTTGCTAGGAACTTGTGGTTGTTGACTTCGTGGACCTAACCTACGTCCCTCACCAGAAAAGGAATAATTTATGGGGTAGCATATCACTCTGACTTGATTTTCTTTCTTTTATTCATTAAATATTTATTGAATGGCTACTATATGCCAGGCTTTGCATTTGACAGTCTGTGATGAATGATGCAACCACTTTCCCTTGCTGAATGGAACTTAAACTGGGTGGGCGAGAGGGATAATGATGTTACTTGCTGAATGCAAGAGGGCGAGTAGGGAGTACCAGTCTCAAGGAGCTCAAGGGGATTTCCAGGTGGAAGGGATTAAGCTGGGGTTTAAGGGAATAAGAAGTCAGCAGGAAAAGTAAGGGTAGGGGTAAGAGTGTTCTGCATCAAGAGGGAGCAGGTGCTAGTGCTTGGAGGTAAGGAAGAACCTGGGATACCTGAAGATGATAGCAAGTTTTGTACAGTGCAGTTGGTCTAAGTTTAATAAACTAGACACAGGTTACAGTGGAGTGATGAGAAGTGTGAAAACACAGAGCCCTGGCCCATGAACAAATGACTTCAGTGACCAATAAAAAAAGGCAAAAAAACAAGTGAAATGAAGCCAAGTAGCCAGGTTAGATCTCGAGACTAAATGAGAAACTCAGTGTAAATGCTGATGGCTAGCAACTTCAGCAGAGTCAGACGAAATGCACATCACAGAGATGGATTTACTGCAGTGGACACAGGAAGGCCAGCAGTGATAGTGCTCTGGAAAATGGTTGAGAGTGTTTGGAAGCAGCATTCATTCAAGAGCATGTATCAGCAGGCTGACATGGTTGATAATGATGAACATGGAAAGAGTGTGTTTGGAAGATGGATGGGGGTGAGCATGTGTAAGATGTGACTTTCCTTTGGGAAGAAATTAGGTAGGTTTCCTGTAGAAGCTTTTGTCCGTTCCCAACACCTTCTCTGCCACATAAATTTGGGAATCATGGTGAGGGATCCATTATTGGCTCTTCCACATTAATAATGGCCATTTATTTTTAGAAAGGTAAATTTTAAAAAATTAAATGAAATACATTGATGAGACAAAAGTATGGAAAATTACTTAGGAAACACCTATGTGCCTTCTGCCCTTTATCAAATATGACTTTTGCCAAATTTGTATAAGATATTTTTAAGAAATGAAACATTGCAGATATGTTGAATTCCCATGCACACCACTCTCCAGTCCCATTCCCCTCCCTCCTACCAGAGGGAACAGTTTTCCTGAATTTAGTGTTTGTTAATCATCTGTATGGTTTTTTTAAAATAATTTTACTACATTTTGTATCCCTAAAGAATATACACAAGTGACATTTTTAGAACTGCATAAATGGTATTGAGCTATAGATATATATATCTTTCTGCATTATTTTTCACTCAGCATTATGCTTTTATGATTTTTCCATATCGATATAGAAGCTATAGTTAATACTTTCAACTGCTTAATAGTATTTCATTCTATTCATATATTTTAATGACAATATTTACATAGCTTTACCAATTTTTGCTATTATAAATAATGGTGCAACGAGTATTATTTTACTTGCCTCCTTGTGGAAATAAGGAGAAGTATGGATGGGGTATGTATGCCTAGATGTAGAAGAGCTGTCACAAGAAACTCTCATCCAATTTTATTAAATATTGCCACCTGCTTTCCAAAGTGGCCCTATCAGCTTCGACTCCCAGCAGCCGTGTATGGAAGCCGTGTACTCTTGCTCAGTATTTTTGTCAGCACATAGTATTGTCCAACATTTAAATCTGTGTCAATCTAGTGAGTGTGAAATGGTGTCTCAGTCAGGATCTAACCAATAATGCTCTAGGCCCTTTAACAGAGCAAATTTAATACAAGTCACTGTTTGAGCAGTTCATGGCCCAGCTGAGAAGCTAAGCAGGCTGGTGATACAACATGCACAGTAGTAAAAGGCCGCTATCAACCCTAGGACTGGAGGGACAAATGGAGAAGGTGGTGGGACCAGAGCCCAGAAGCTGGGGCCACCTGTCAGAAACTGAAACCAGTGTGGGGAATGGGGTGTGGAAGCTGAAGCCACAGAGGCTCATGGAGGCTGCCAGAGATCCTCCAAGAAGCAAAGAGAAAAGGGGAGAGGTGCCAGGCTCTCCTTCACCCATCCCACACCGCCCCCCATCTCCTCCCAGTGTCTCTCACTTGGCTAAACTTACCTGCAGGTCAGAAGTTACTAGTGATATGGGGGCGGAGCAAGATGGCGGAGGAGTAGGAGGCCTGGATTTCGTCTGGTCTCAGGAATTCAGCCGAATAGGGATCAAACCATTCTGAACACCTACGAACTCAACAGGAGACCGAAGAAAAGAATAGCAGCAACTTTCCGAACAGAGAAGCGACCACTTACTAGAAGGTAGGACATGCGGAGAAGTGAATGCGAGGCAATATTCGGGAGGATAGACGGCGGGGGAGGGGGCCTCCGTCGACCGCTTCCGGCAAGTGATAGAGCCGCGGAGCACAAAATCGGAACTTTTAGAAGTCGACTCCGCTGAGGGATGTCGCTCCAGTGGCTAAGCGGGGGGTGGACCCCTTGCGGGACAGTGTGGTCTCAGAACCCTCGGGGTCACAGAAAGACCGGGGGTGGCCGAGTGCAGCAGAGCTCCCAGGTATCGGAGCGGGGAAGCCGGCTGCAGAGACGGAGCCGAGGCGCGGGCTCGCAGCTCAGGGTGGCCATAAACTGTGATCCGTGGCCCACTTGGGCCACTGCGCCTCCAGCAGGGACCCAACGAGCGGCAGAGCCGGGGAGACTCCCCTCCCTCCCCCGGGAGGAGCAGCACGGGAGCGCACTGCAGGGATCTGCTGGGTTTGGAGACTCCACACGGGGTCCAGTGCCAGAGACAGAAACGCTCGGTCACAGGCCGGGTGAGCACACAGTGTAGCTGGAGACTGGGGAGACGGGAGTGATTGCTTTTCTCTGGGGGCGCACTGAGGAGCGGGGCCCCGAGTTCTCAGCTCCTCCGGGCAGAGAGTGGGAGGCCACCATTTTCACCCTGGTCCTCCAAAGCTGTACCGAGAGCTTGCAGGGAACGAAAACTCCTGAGAGCAAACCCAAGCAGCTTGCTTAGCCCGGACCAACAAAGGCGGGGCAATTCAGCCTCCGGCAAAGACATTTGGGAACCACGGCAACAGGCCCCTCCCCCAGAAGATCAGCACGAACAGCCAGCAAGCCAAGACCAAGTTTACCGATCAAGGAAAACGGGAGAACTCCAGCGCTAGGGGAATACTGCACATAGAATTCATGGCTTTTTTTTACCATGATTCATTAGTTTTTCAAAGTTAATTTTTTTAACTTTTTTTTTTTGAATTTCTCTTTTTCCCTTTTTCAACCAACATCTTATCAATCCCTTTTTAAAAAAACATTTATTTTTCATTTTCAGAGTCATATTTAATCCCTTCATAGTAGGTACCCTTGTTTTTGGCATATATATATAAGTTCTTCTCTCTTTAAAATTTTGAGATACAGTTTCTTTTAACAGATCAAAATATACCCCAAATCACTAGTGTATGGCTTTGTTCTAGTCTCCTGCCTGTCACAGTCTCTCCCATTTTTTTTTCTTTTTTCTGTTTTTTAAATCATCTTCTTTCTTCTTTCAAACCACTTCTTATCAATTCTGTTTATAAAACCTTTTATAAGTTTCATCTTTACAGTCATCTTCCATCCCTTCATTGTATCAACCCTTATGTTGTACATATATAAGTCTTTCTTCCTTTAAAATTTTAGGAGGCACTTTCTTCTAACAGACCAAAATACACCCAAAATCTAGTGTGTGGCACTAATCTATGCACTAGCCTGATTATATTTGATTATATTCTGTTTTGTTTTGTTTTGTTCTGTTTTTGTTTGTTTTTATCTTTGTCTTTTTTTTTTCTCTTTCTTTTTTCTTTCTTTCCCTTTCTTTTCCCCTGGTTTCAGGTCTTTTCTGATTTGTACACAGTATATTTGCTGGGGACGTTGTTAACCTGTTAGCATTTTGTTCTCTCATTTATCTGTTCTCCTCTGGACAAAATGACAAGACGAAAAAAATCACCTCAGCAAAAAGAACAAGAGGTAGTACCATCAGCCAGGGACTGACTCAATACAGACATTAGTATGATGTCGGACCTAGAGTTCAGAATCATGACTTTAAAGATACTAGCTGGGCTTGAAAAAAGCGTGGAAGTTATTAGAGAAACCCTTTCTGGAAAAATAAAAGAACTAAAATCTAACCAAGTCAAAATCAAAAAGGCTATTAAGGAGGTGCAATCAAAAATGGGGGCACTAACTGCTAGGATAAATGAGGCAGAAGAGAGAATCAGCAATATAGAAGACCAAATGATGGAAAATAAAGAGGCTGAGAAAAAGAGAAATAACTACAGGATCACGAGGGCAGAATTCGAGAGATAAGCGATACAATAAGATGAAACAACATTAGAATAATTTGGATCCCAGAAGAAGAAGAAAGAGAGAGAGGGGCAGAAGGTATATTAGAGCAAATTATAGCAGAGAACTTCCCCAATGTGGGGAAGAAAACAGGCATCAAAATCCAGGAGGCACAGAGAACGCCTCTCAAAATCAATAAAAATAGGTCAACACCCCGACATCTAATAGTAAAATTTACTAGTCTCAGAGACAAAGAGAAAATCCTGAAAGCAGCTCGGGGGAAGAGATATGTAACCTACAATGGTAGAAACATTAGATTGGCAACAGACCTATCCACAGAGACCTGGCAGGCCAGAAAGGACTGGCATGATATCTTCAGAGCACTAAAGGAGAAAAACATGCAGCCAAGAATACTATATCCAGCAAGGCTGTCATTGAAAATAGAAGGAGAGGTAAAAAGCTTCCAGGACAAACAAAAATTAAAGGAATTTGCAAACACAAAACCAGCCCTACAAGGAATATTGAAAGGGGTCCTCTAAGCAAAGAGAGAGCCTAAAAGCAGCATAGATGAGAAAGGAACACACACAATATACAGTCACAGTCACCTTACAGGCAATACAATGGCACTAAGTTCCTATCTTTCAATAGTTACCCTGAATGTAAATGGGCTAAATGCCCCAATCAAAAGACACAGGCTATCAGATTGGATTAAAAAACAGGACCCATCCATATGCTGTCTGCAAGAGACTCATTTTAGACCCAAAGACACCCCCAGATTGAAAGTGAGGGGGTAGAAAACCATTTACCATGCTAATGGACACTAAAAGAAAGCTGGGGTGGCAATCCTTATAACAGACAAATTAGATTCTAAAACAAAGACTGTAATAAGAGATGAAGAAGGACACTATATCTTACTTAAAGGGTCTATCCAACAAGAATATCTAACAATTGTAAATATCTATGCCCCTAACATGGGAGCAGCCACTTTTATAAGGCAATTAATAACAAAAGCAAAGAAACACATTGACAACAATACAATAATAGTGGGAGACTTTAACACTCCCCTGACTGAAATGGACAGATCATCTAAGCAAAAGATCAACAAGGAAATAGAGTTTAAATGAAACACTGGACCAAATGGACTTCACAGACATAGTCAGAACATTCCATCCCAAAGCAAAGGAATACACATTCTTCTCTAGTGCCCACGGAACATTCTCCAGAATTGATCACATCCTAGGTCACAAATCAGGTCTCAACTGGTACCAAAAGATTGGGATCATTCCCTGCATATTTTCAGGCCACAATGCTTTGAAACTAGAACTCAATCCCAAGAGGAAAGTCGGAAAGAACTCAAATACATGGAGGCTAAAGAGCATCCTACTAAAGAATGAATGGGTCAACCAGGAAATTAAAGAAGAATTAAAAAAATTCATGGAAACCAATGAAAATGAAAACACAACTGTTCAAAATCTTTGGGATACAGCAAAGGCAGTCCTGAGAGGAAAGTATATAGCAATACAAGCCTTTCTCAAGAAACAAGAAAGGTCTCAAATACACAACCTAACCCTACACCTAAAGGAGCTAGAGAAAGAACAGCAAATAAAGCCTAAACCCAGCAGGAGAAGAGAAATCCTAAAGATCAGAGCAGAAATCAATGAACTAGAAACCAAAAGAACAGTAGAACCGATCAACGAAACTAGGAGCTCGTTCTTTGAAAGAATTAACAAGATTGTTAAACCGCTGGCCAGACTTATCAAAAAGAAAAGAGAAATGACCCAAATCAACAAAATCATGAATGAAAGAGGGGAGATCACAACCAACACCAAAGAAATACAACAATTATAAGAACATATTTTGAGCAACTCTATGCCAGCAAATTAGATAACGTGGAAGAAATGGGTGCATTCCTAGAGATGTATCAACTACCAAAACCGAACCAGGAAGAAATAGAAAACCTGAACAGACCTATAACCACTAAGGAAATTGAAGCAGTCATCAAAAATCTCCCAAGCAACAAAAGCCCAGGGCCAGATGGCTTCCCAGGGGAATACTATCAAACATTTAAAGAATTAATACCTATTCTCCTGAAACTGTTCCAAAAAATAGAAATGGAAGGAAAACTTCCAAACTCATTTTATGAGGCCACCATTACCTTGATCCCAAAACCAGAAAAAGACCCCATCAAAAAGGAGAATTACAGACCAATATCCTTGATGAACATGGATGGAAAAATTCTCACCAAAATACTAGCCAATAGGGTCCAACAGTACATTAAAAGGATTATTCACCATGATCAAGTGGGATTTATCCCTGGCCTGCAAGCTTGGTTCAACATCCGCAAATCAATCAACGTGATACAATACATTAACAAAAGAAAGAACAAGAGTTATATGATCCTCTCAATAGATGCAGAAAAAGCATTTGACAAAGTACAGCATCCTTTCTTGATCAAAACTCTTCAGAGTATAGGGATAGAGGGTACATACCTCCATATCATGAAAGCCATCTATGAAAAACCTACAGCGAATATCATTCTCAATGGGGAAAAGCTCTCAGCTTTTCCCCTAAGGTCAGGAACGTGGCAGGGATGTCCACTCTCACCACTGCTATTCAACATAGTATTAGAAGTCCTAACCACAGCAATCAGACAACAAAAAGAAATCAAAGGCATCCAAATTGGCAAAGAAGAAGTCAAACTCTCACACTTTGCAGATGATATGATACTGTATATGGAAAACCCAAAGACTCCACCCCAAAACTGCTAGAACTCATACAGGAATTCAGTAAAGAAGCAGGATATAAAATCAGTGCACAGAAATCAGTGGCATTCCTATACACCAACAACAAGACAGAAGAGAGACAAATCAAGGAGTTGATCCCATTTACAATTGCACCCAAAACCATAAGATACCTAGGGATAAATTTAACCAAGAGGCAAAGGATCTGTACTCAGAAAACTATAAAATACTCATGAAAGTAATTGAAGAAGACACAAAGAAATGGAAAAACGTCCCATGCTCATGGATTGGAAGAACAAATATTATGAAGATGTCAATGCTACCTAGAGCAATCTACACATTCAATGCAATCTCCATCAAAATACCATCCACCTTTTTCAAAGAAATGGAACAAATAATCCTAAAATTTGTATGGAACCAGAAGAGACCCCGAATAGCCAGAGGAATATTGAAAAAGAAAAGCAAAGCTGGCGGCATCACGATTCCGGACTTCCAGCTCTATTACAAAGCTGTCATCATCAAGACAGTATAGTACTGGCACAAAAACAGACACATAGATCAATGGAACAGAATAGAGAGCCCAGAAATGGACCCTCAACTCTATGGTCAACTCATCTTTGACAAAGCAGGAAAGAATGTCCAATGGAATAAAGACAGTCTCTTCAACAAATGGTGTTGGGAATATTGGACAGCCACATGCAGAAGAATGAAACTGGACCATTTCCTTACACCACACACAAAAATAGACTCCAAATGGTTGAAAGACCTAAACGTGAGACAGGAGTCCATCAAAATCCTAAAGGAGAACCCAGGTAGCAACCTCTTCGACCTCAGCCGCAGCAACTTCTTCCTAGAAACATCGCCAAAGGCAAGGGAAGCAAGGGCAAAAATGAACTATTGGGATTTCATCAAGATAAAAAGCTTTTGCACAGCCAAAGAAATAGTCCACAAAACCAAAAGACACCCGACAGAATGGGAGAAAATATTTGCAAATGACATATCAGATAAAGGGCTAGTATCCAAAATTTATAAAGAAGTTATCCAACTCAACACCCAAAGAACAAAGAATCCAATCAAGAAATGGGCAGAAGACATGAACAGACATTTTTCCAAAGAAGACATCCAAATGGCCAACAGACACACGAAAAAGTGCTCCACATCGCTCAGCATCAGGGAAATCCAAATCAAAACCTCAATGAGATACCACCTCACACCAGTCAGAATGGGTAGAATTAACAAGTCAGAAAACGACAGATGTTGGCGGGGATGTGGAGAAAGGGGAACCCTCCTACACTGTTGGTGGGAATGCAAGCTGGTGCAGCCACTCTGGAAAACAGTATGGAGGTTCCTCAAACAGTCGAAAATAGAGCTACCATACGATCCAGCAATTGCACTACTGAGTACTTACCACAGAGATACAAATGTAGGGATCCGAAGGGGTATATGCACCCCAATGTTCATAACAGCAATGTCCAGAATAGCCAAACTGTGGAAAGAGCCAAGATGTCCATTGACAGATGAATGGATAAAGAAGAAGTGGTATATATACACAATGGAATATTATGCAGCCATCAAAAGGAATGAGATCTTGTCATTTGCAACGACGTGGATGGAACTGGAGGGTGTTATGCTGAGTGAAATAAGTCAATCAGGGAAAGACATGTATCATATGACCTCACTGATATTAGGATTTCTTAATCTCAGGAAACAAACTGAGGTTTGAACGAGTGGTGGGGGGTGGGAGGGATGGGGTGGCTGGGTGACAGACATTGGGGAGGGTATGTACCATGGTGAGCACTGTGAATTGTGCAAGACTGTTGAATCACAGATCGGTATTTCTGAAACAAATAATGCAATATATGTTAAGAAGAAAAAAGAAGAAAATAGCAGGAGGGGAAGAATGAAGGGGAGTAAGTCGGAGGGGGAGACGAACCATGAGAGATGATGGACTCTGAAAAACAAACTGAGGTTTCTATAGGGGAGGGAGTTGGGGGGATGGGTTAGCCTGGTGATGGGTATTAAAGAGGGCACGTTCTGCGTGGTGCCCTGGGTGTTATGCACAAACAATGAATCATAGAACACTACATCAAAAACTAATGATGTATGGTGATTAACATAACAATAAAAAAATTAAAAAAAAAGTTACTAGTGTTATAAAGAAGAACAGGACAAAAGCAGGAAATCAATCTAAAAGGAGACAGACCTTTGACTAGAACACGTTCGCATTATGGTTTTAATTTTCACGTATCTCATTTTCAGTGAATGTATTTTTTAAAGATTTATTAAAATTTAAATTCAATTAACATATATTGTGTTATTGGTTTCAGAGGTAGAGGTCAGTGATTCATCAGTCTTATATAATATCCAGTACTCATTATATCACATTCCCTCCTTAAAGTCCACCACCCAGTTACCCCATCCCTCCACCCCTCCCAGTAACCCTCAGTTTGTTTCCTATGATTAAGAGTCTCTTATGGTTTGTCTCTCTCTCTGATTTCATATTGTTTTATTTTTTCCTCTCTTCCCCTATGACCCTCTGTTTTGTTTCTTAAATTCCACATATAAGTAAGATCATATGATAATTGTCTTTTCTCTGATTGACTTATTTTACTTAGCGTAATACCCTCTAGTTCCATCCACATATTTTCAAAGGGCAAGATATCATTTTTTGATGGCTGAATAGTAATGAAAATATCATTTTCTTTATCCACTCTTCTGTCGATAAACATCTGGACTCTTTCCATAGTTTGGCTATTGTGGACATTGCTTCTAGAAACATTGGGGTGCATGTGCCCCTTCGGATCACTACATTTGTATCTTTGGGGTAAATCCCTAGTAGTGCAATTGCTGGGTGTAGGGTAGTTCTATTTTCAATTTTTTGAGGAACCTCCATGCTATTTCCAGAGTGGTTGTGACAGCTAACATGTTGGTGAGGATGTAGAGAAAGAGCTTACATTGTTGGTGGGAATGCAAGCTGGTTCAGTGAATGTATTTTAAATATTTATGGTCATTTTGTTTCCTGTGAATTTTTTCATTTTGTTTTGTCCATATTTTTCCTATTAGCTGTCCACTTTTATTTTTTGGGATTCTTTGTATATTATAATATTAATTATTTCAGTTATATATATTGCTAATGTAACTCAAGATCTGTGGTTAATATTATACTTTTTTGGTGTCTTTCATGGTACAGAAATTTTAAAATCTAATACACAAACTTGTCAGTGTTTACCTTTAAGGTTTTGTTCAAGGAGATCCTTCCCTATCCTGAGTCACATTCCCCTACATTCTCCTTCAAAAATTCTGTTTCACATTTCATATTTGTCTTTAATGCACTGGGGGCTTATGTTTTATGGTGTGATATAGGCATCTTAACATGTTCTTGCATAAAGATAACCACTTGTCCCAGGCCATTTGAAAATACTCTACCAATTTTTTTTATTGCTATTCTTTTCATATATAGAATTTCTGTGTATGTGTTGGTTCCTTCTGGTATAAATCTGTTTCTGGGATATCAGCTCTGTGTCATTGATCTGGTTTATATTCATGAACAACAGCATCCTGTCTTAATATAGCTTTAAAATAAGACCTGATTGCTATTCCTTCCTTCCAATTGGCTAAGGTATTTCAGACTCTTAGGTACTTTTTATGAATTTTAAGATCATTTTGCCAAGTACCATGAAAAATCTGTTAAGATTTTAATTCAGGTTTTGCTGAATATATAGATTTGTATGAGCAAAATGGTCACTTTTATAATTGTATTTTGTCATCACTAACATGGCATATGTCTCCTGCATATTTTTGTCTTTATATAAAAATATTTTATATGTTTTATAATTTTGTCCATAAAACTATTACACACTTTTGGTTGCTTTTCCCCCTTGATATATTTTCATTTGGACTATCATTAAAAATGGCATTTTGGAAGTAGCATTTCAAATTAATTGCTGATAGTGAAAATGAGCATAAGTAATTCTTACGTAACCGACTTATACCCGGAGAACTTGCTAAACCATTTCATTAGTTCTGTGTCTATTAGTTCTCTTGGATTTTCATAAAAACAAATCGTACAGTATATGAATCATGATAAATTTATTTCTGTCTTACCAACATTTATGCCTTTGACTGACTTTTTGTGTCTTACTCTACTGGCCGGCATCCCTTGAACAGAGATCATGACAGCTGCTCGTTCTTAGTTTTGGAAGGTCTTGTAATGTTTCAGCACTAAATATACTTTTTTTGAAAAATTTTATTTTATTTTATGTTAATCACCATACATTACATCATTAGTTTTTGATGTAGTGTTCCATGATTCATTGTTTGCATATAACACCCAGTGCTCCATTCAATACTTGCCCTCTTTCATACCCATCACCAGGCTAACCCATCCCTCCACGCCCCTCCCCTCAGTTTGTTTCTCAGAGTCCACAGTCTCTCATGGTTCGTCTCCCCCTCCGATTTCCAACCCCTTCATTTTTCCCTTTCTAGTATCTCCTTTTTTCCTTTTTTTTTTTTTTTAACATATAATGTATTATTTGCTTCAGAGGTACAGGTGTGTGATTCAACAGTCTTACACAATTCACAGCGCTCACCATAGGACATACTCTCCCCAGTGTCCATCACCCATCCCTCCCATCCCTCCCACACCCCACCAGCACTAAATATACTTTTTACTCTGGGATTTTTTATTTACTTTTCCAGGTTAAAGAATTTCACTTTTCTTCCTAGTTGGCTGAAAGTTTTGTTTCAATGTAATTAAATAAAAGGTATTGTTTTGCATCTGGTGCTTTTCCTACATCTGTTGAGAGGATCACATGGCTTCTCTGAAGTTCTTTGAAGACAAATGCTCTGCCTGAGTAAAATCTGAACTTGAAAAACACAAAAATCAATACTGTATATTTTCTGTGGACATAGATAGATGTAAAAGCATTTTTTAAAGGGTGGTAAGACTACATACAGAAATGATGCTAGGTGGTACTTGTGGAGAGAGGGAGAGAGAAGTGGAAAGATGAGTGCAGATGGAACTGGGGATGATAGGTAACTGTGAGCTCTATCTGCAATATTCTAATATTTCTCTTAAAGGGGAACATGCCTTCCATAATTGTTTTAACAATGTGTACACAGAAAAAAAAAGGCATATAAAATTAATGATGAATTTTGAGCACTAGAATATGTACAAATGCTACTTTCTGCACTTTTCTATAATTTTCTAATTTACAAGAACAACAAAAAAAGTCATTTAGAAAGTATTATTCATCTTGATTATAGATGACATAGGATTTAAATTGTTCAAGTTTGGTCTTAATTAGAATCAGAAAGTTGAAAGAATGAACTTCTTCATGCACATAATCAATCAACTAAAACTCGTGTATTTAAGTACCTAATTGAGTATGGATTGGGCAAGATAATTATATAGACATCGTCTAATAATATAGATGGGAAATATAGACAAGCTTTTCAAAGAAGCACTGAGCCAACATGTAAATCAAAAGTGAAATATTGCTGTCACATACAGACCAAAAGTCTTTCTTGGTTGAGTCTGATTTTCATAGGCAGCCAATTCCTATTCCCTTTGTATTACTAAACAAGATATTTCTTTCTGCAAGTGTCTCTTTCACTCTAATTTTTATGTTTTTCTCTGTTTGGGACCCGGGAACTTGAAAAATCAACCTTTTCCCTCATATATGAAGTAAGAGTAAAATGTCCTAGCATAAGGGTTTGAACACCCAGTGCTGGGTGTTCCAGCTGACAGATGGACAGTTTGAGCATAGGCTTAGCATGTTAGCAGAATGCACATAGAGAGATGGGTAGACACATATGATAGGTACATATATGTACGTATGCACATACATATGTATAGATAATATATATTTAAATGCGATATTTCAAATAAAAAATGAAAGCTGTAATTAGAAGAATTGGAGTGGACTTAGGCTTACTTAATACTCTGGTATTAATTTATTTTGGAATGACATGTGAGGAGTGGGGTAGATGGGAGAGTATGTATCACAATTTTTCCAATGTTTTAGGCAGCTAAGCATTTAAATTTGGCCCAATGAACACATTTCCTACTGAGCAACACCAAAAAGAAGGGGTCTTTGTGACTGATTTTGTATTTTCAGACAGGTAATCCAGATATTCACCTAAGGTGTGGAAGCTAAACCAGGCGTGATGTACACAGAGTAAAGATTGAGTGGGGTATAGCTAAGGAGGGGTGTGTGTATGCGTGTGTAAAATATGGATTTAATCTTGAACAAGGTAAAAAATAATCAAGCCCTCTCTGATTAAATGTCAAATGGCTTCGAAGAAAAAATTTTTCCCAAATGGCAATAGTGGATTAGCCCCTGAAGGAAAAAGAAAAAGCTAGACTCTGAGCATAAGGGGGTCTGGGGAACATGATTGCTGCCATGAGGAAGGACACGTAGGCAGAAAGAAAAGATGGGCAAAAGGCAGGAGGAATAAGACAGATGGTATTCACACAGTCTTTCTCCTGGCAACCACACTGATGTCCTTCCCTGAACTTGTTCATGCTTCTAGAAACCTCCTCCTTTATGTTTCCCGACCCCAGTCCCCACCCTGATATGGGCAACATAAGTCCAGGAGAGGGAGAGGTCCATGGCCAGTGTATTAGTAACTCCAAATGCACAGTTAGATATGAAGCTGTTGGGAAAATAGGCTTCATTTTTGTTCTGGATGCTCACACAGCATAGAGATAGGTTTTTCACACTTTGTCATACTGTTTGAGGTTACAAATAGGAAGGAAAGGAATTGGAAATTGTTAGGCTTGAATAATGTCAGGGCCGTGTTTTATAGAAAGAGCAGATCTGAAGATACTAGAGATGCAGATCCATCTTAATCTTTGCTCTCAGGACCATTATTTTACTAAACATTAATAGTATTTTTTCAAGTGTCAAAAGTGGTTGCTTTGTGTGGTTTTATAAAGATGGATACATGAGCAAATCAGGTGCTTTGGAGCCAGGTTTGAATAGGAGCTTCACTATGCTCTACCTGAGTAAACTTGGACAAATTGTTTAATCTCTCTGATCCTCCATGTCCTCATCTATACATGAGGTAATAATACCTCCTCCCTACATTTCCTATAAGGAATAAATTATACAGTGTAATAAAACTTAGCGTAGTGCCGTGCACAGTGTAAAGTACTCAGGGAATGGTGACGGTGCTGTAGACGTGATAATTACTCAACACTGAATTTATCAATAGTATATTTTGTGTTTCTATAGCAACGGTATTATAATCCGTTGCATATAAAAACACCCAACTGCAGTGGCTTGACCAAATGGGGGTGTATTTTTTCTCATGTGCAAAAAGAGGCACCCCAGGGCTTGTATGTCTGATGGAACAAATCCTCAAGCACCCAAGTTCCTTCCATTTTCCCCATTCTGTGTCCCTTAGTGAATGACTCTAATTTCACAGTTGCAAGATTCTCCTGCCCCTTCAGGAATCATGCCTATGCCCCCCCCCCAATAGAAAGAAGAGAAAGATGTGGGCCAGAGAAATTCATCCCATTTCCATCAGGAACACAAAGCTTTTCTAAAAATGCTATCTAATGGACTTCCTCTTACACATCATTGGTCAGAGTTCAGTCACATGAACATCCCTAGGACAAGGGACATTTGCTGCCCAAGCAAAGTTTGGTTCTGATAGTAAGAAAAGAAGAGAGAATAGATACTGAAGAGGGCAGCAATGTTTGCCATAGTTTGACATTAAGAATTATTTGCTTCCTGCCCCTCCAAATGTCTAAGTCTTTACTAATGAGAAAGTGAGAGAAAAGACATCTGTTTTGGCCTGGTTTAATAGAGGAGCTAGGTTGTGGCATGGCAAAACCTTGTATTACTTTAGGAGGAAGCAAACAAATGTTAGGTGAGAAATTTTAGTGTCTCCTAAATATTTTCCTGTCATAGAAGGCAGCATGCTATATTGGTTTAGAACAAAGCTCAGAAATCAAGGAGTCATGAGTTAGAATTAAAGCCCTGGCCACATTTGAGTGTATAACTTTGGGCGATTTATTTAATCCCTCTAGGATGTAAATCCCTGTGAGAGCAGTAGCTTTGTCATTTTTGTTACTACTGTATTCCCATTCTCTGGGAGAGAGTTTTTCTGTAGTCACTCAGGTAGTTGTTGGATGGATGGATATGTGAATGATTGAACTTCTCTGAACCCCGAATTCCTCAGCAATGAAAGGGATTAATAGAGACAATTTTTAGAGGTCATTATGAGGATTAGAGAATATATGTTTTATAGAACACTCCATTGACTCCATTGTTAGAGAAATAACAATTTCACTTGGAGCTTCCCTAAGGCTCCCTGAACCTGAGAACTCTGTGGGCTTTTTCTAAGGATCTATTCAGCCAGCTGTTCATCTCCAGGTCTACTGGCTTTTTAGACAAGCTGCACTATTGTTCCATTTAAGTTTAATAATAACACATATATAGCAAATATCCATGTAGTGTGTTTCCAAAATGGATGGAGAGGTGAAGGTGTGTGTGCACATGGCTGTGTACATGTGTGTATACACAGCTGCAATGGTGTCTTTAATTTGGATAAAAGTTAGCTCAGATTTTAACATCTGCTACATCAGACAAAGCTTGTTGCTAATTAAGGGTTAGCACACTGAATTAGCAGTAAATTAATACTCCTTTCTGTGCTAGTACACTACAGTGGCAGGAAAATTACCTAAATTAGATTCAGGTAGTGACATTTATCATGGACAACAATAATAGGGTCTAAAAGGATTTTCTGTGAAACACTGGAAGTAAAATACTTCCATGAGATCCAAAAACTCTGTCCTTATTTAGGGCAGTGACTGAATCTTAAGAAATGATGATTTGAAAGAAAATTTCCCTCAATAGCATGTGCTAAGTACACACAACAGTTAGCATTGGCTGATTTACAGGGTTTATGGGGAGCTTCAGAATTCAGGCCTAGAATGGCCTCATGCTGATAATGTGGAAGTTGCCAAATTGGATTACATTGGAAGCAAACCCTACACCAGCAACCCATCAACAGGCAGATGATTCTCTCTAACACTCATAAGCCATTTCATAATTCACCACCATCAACTCCTCACCATTACATGGTGGGGTTTTGGCACCAATGCCAAAGCTGGATATCTTCTGTGGGGTAAGTGGTACTTGCTCAGACTTTCTAATTTAAATTTATTGACTAGGTGATACTGTATTATCCATGACCATTTAAAATGTGTTCTATGACAAAGTAGAGAGTGCCACCAAATGCAAAAGTAACTACAACAAGCTTGGTGCCATATCTTTTCAGAGAAGAATGATTCACTCCTGTCACATACATTGTGTCATTATGAAGAGACTTAATTTCCAACCTCATGGAACATAGACTGTAGGAAAACATCAAACAGTGCCTGCCCATCCCTCCTCTGAGCTCAATCGTTCCTGAGGCCCTCTCTGGCCAACTTTGATGTTTGGACCCTTGGGCCCCATTGAGTATTTGTCTGCTTTGTGTTTCTGCCTTAGCCATTCACCCTGCTCTGGCTTATAATGGGAACATCGACTGGCCATTGACTAGGCCTGGGCAGGCAGACTTTGCAGTAATTATGAATGAAAGATGTCAGTGGCAAAGCATCTCATTCCAGATATTTCTACACATAGTCGATATCGGCTTTTGAAAGCGTGACTGAGCTCCAAATGGCTTGCCATCATAAGGGAATGACCAATTGAATAGCTATTATTTCATCCAATTGATGCTGTGCTTTTTGTGCAAAGGGAAACAGGAATGCAGAAGCATGCACATTTTACACCAGCCTGGTTCTTGCTTTCAATAGCTGCTGAAAAATATTAGCTATTTTCCCTAGGAAGCCAGCTCCTGGGGAGAGGCTATACATTGCAAGTGGAAAACTATGTTAATTTTCAGCAAATGTAACAAAAACTAGAATTTTCTACCCAAACTTTATCATTGATGCATTTACTCCTAACAGAAAGAAGAGTATTTCCTGGAAACTCTTGAATCCTGCTTCACCAGGAAAATAGAGTATGGCTAAGAAAAGAGTCCAGATTAAAACACAATATCCTATTGGTCTTGTGGAAGATCCATGAATCCAGGCAAGGACAAAAATGAAGCCTTCCATCTCATGACTGGCTTGGGTAATCTGAGATCCAATCCACTTTGAAACAGAAGATATCTTTCTTCTCACATTCTCGATGCCCCTGCATGTCAGAGCCACTTTACATTCTTATGATGATTATCCAAATATTTACAGAGACTTTTTCATTTGTCCACAGTTATCTTGGTAATAGAGCCTTAATTTTTCTACCAAATAGTCAAAGCAGTTACTTGGTGCCTTTCAGAACAACATATCCCAGTTCCTGTAATGTGCATAAAATGCCAGCTTGGTTGAGCGGAGTTGGGGGTGGGATTCATATCAGGCAGTTACAACTGCCCCAAGGGACACAGCTAATAAGCAGCAAAACCATGAACTGACTCCAGAGCTAACACCTCTAATCACTGTGCTTTATAGTCTCCACTGTGGGCCTATAATAGCAGAAAGATGAGTTCATGGTAGTGGCATATAGAAGTAATAATAATAGTATCAAGGATAGCATCTGACATTATTGAGTTCTTACTATGAGCAAGATGTTGAGGCACTAAGCATTTTCATGGATTATCTTTTTTCTCAAAACAATCCTATGAGATAAATGCTATTATCATCCCCATTTTGCAGAAAGAAACTGAGAATTTCAGAGAATTTAAGAGATTTGCTCAAGGAAGAAATATTACATGACTGAGCTAGCATTTCAAGCTAAGAGTCAGATGTCATTCCTTGTTGCCTTCTGCTCTGGCCTGCTGCCCTAGAGGAAAGAGAGGAGAGGTCTACTAACATCGTGGGGGGTGGGGACCAAACGCTGGTCATGGGGACCTTTCAAACTTAGAATAACACAGACAAATCAGATTTCAGGTCAGGTTTGGTTTGCCTTCTCCCTTCAGGCAAGTGTTGAGACCAGTAGCCACGTGGGCCTGTTTGCAGGAAATTCTTGGGTTCTTCAGAAAGAAACATGAACCATGGGAATGAAGAGATCATGGTGCACTGAAGCGTGTATTTCCTGCAAGAGAGTGTGCTTGGTTCTGTAGTAGAATGATCTCAACAACTCCTCTGATGTTTGTGTCGAAACCTTCTTCCTACACATGAAGAATCTAAAGCTCAGACATGCTAGGTAACCCTCACATGTTTCCCACCGTGAGAAAAAAGGACAGGGTCATGCACAGGTCTTTCTGACTTCAGAATGTGTGGTATTGGGGAGCAGAACTCTGAAAGGTGACTGCATGTTTGAGATCCTCACTCCCACCTCCACACCAGAGCTGCATCCGGCCCCTGTCATTCCATTTGCCTCTAATCAGATTCTTCTGGGGAGAAGGACTTGGTTCTCTTTCATGACAATGTACTCCTTTAGGAAAACTTAGCAGGGTTGGTACTGCTCCTAAGAAGCCACATTGGAAATTTGTGTGGCAATTACTAGTTACTGCAGTGATTGATGTTTGCAATGACTTGCATTTAGTAGGTGGGAGTTGAGAATGCTAAATATCCTGAATATCCTGAACAGCCCAGTTCCTGCAAGACTTCCACATGTCGTTCAAAATTTCATGGAAGTGCAAACACCATTTGTACCTCTTCAAGCCTTGAACTTCAGTTTACATACCAAGTATAAAATAACCTCCTCAATGTTCTATATACTGTATTTTCCAGGGATGCGGATGCTGGGTAAATGGTAAAAATGGCACTTCATTGCACAAAAATAGCCTTTACCAGCACCCCTTCAGGTTTTCCAAGGCATACTATGGGATTTGTATTAGTATTCTCTTGCTGCATAACAAATTACCACCAACTTCAGACAACATGCTTTTTTTTTTTTTTTTTTTTTTTTTTTTTTTTTAATAGGCTCCATGCCCAGCATGAAACCCAACACAGGGCTTAAATTCATGACCCTGAGATCAGGAGTCAGACATTTATTCAACTGAACCACCCAGGCACCCCAGCAGCACACAATTATTATCTCTCAATTTCCCAAGGTCAGAGATCAGCATAGCTTAGGTAGGGGCTTCAGGTCTCACAAGGCTGCGACCAATGTATCAGCCAGGGCTAGAGTCTCATCTGAAAGCTCCACTGGAGAAAGACCCACTTTGAAGTTCACTCAGGTCGCTGACAGATTTTATACTCATGGTTTGACTGAGGCCCTCTGTTCCCTCTGTCGGCTGTCAGCCAGAAGTTGCCCTCAGTTCCTTGACATGTGGCTCTCTCCTTAGGGCAGCTCACAAGATGGCAGCTTGTTTTATCAGTGCAAATGAGGAGAGTCTACTACAATATGGGAGTTATAGTCTTAAGTAACAATGACAGAAGTGGCATCCCATCACCTTTGCCATATTTTATTGATTAGCAGCAAGTCCTACCCAGGACTCAGTGGGAGGGGGCTACACAAGGGCATGAATACCAGCAGGCAAGGGTCACTGGGGGTCATCTTAGAATCTGCCCATCATAAGCACCCAAGCCTGAGGTTCTACAGCCTCGTACCAATGCTTGGGAGTGGAGAATTGCACACTAACTTCCATCGGAGGGAAGTTTTGGAATAGATTGTGAGTAGCTGCTGTCGGAAGTGTTTCTACATTTATTTGGGCCATCAACCCAGGCTCAGAATCCAGTACAATGCCATCTCCTTAACTAAACAGATATACCAGAGGAGCACCTGGGTGGCTCAGTTGGTTAAGCGTCTGCTTTCAGCTCAGGTCATGATCCCAGGGTCCTGGGATCCAGCCCCGCATCAGGCTCCCTGCCTGCTTCTCCCTCTCCCTCTGCTTATGCACGTGCACACGTGTGCTCTCTCTCTGTCAAAGAAATAAAATCTTTAAGAAGATATACCAGAATTACATTCAGCAGAGTGGGCTGTAAGTAGTAAGGTTAACTTGGACAGGGTAGTTCTTAGCAGGGAGGTCTTCTAGTCTCCAACCTGCCATCCCCATTTTTGTTTCATTATTTTTTTATTCAGTGTCTCCTTGAGGTTTTCATCTCAAAGTTTTCTGCATCAAGATGATGGTTTGTGTGTGAAGTGTTCATTTTTAATTACATGGGCTTGGTAATAGGTGTGTGGTCATTTTGGATCAGGCTTGGATGCAAAAATCCTTATTTTCAGCTGATTATATCTTGAAAGGATTTGCAGACCCAGGCACCTGGAAATTGGAATGCATCATTGTTTACTAGATGGACATCAAAGGACAGAAACTGAAGCGGGGGGTGGGGGACAATAGCAGTTGTGATTCTTAAATCAGACACAGTGAAGGTCGATTGAGTAAAGCATGATAAATTGGGATTGGAAGGGAGGGTCTAAATGCCCACCCTTTCATTGCTTCTTGAGTGGTGAAGTGACAAGCCATAGCCAAAGCTGCCATAAGTCCTTCCCATAGGGCAGGGTTTAGAAGCACGTCAAACATAATGTGCTAGTTTCTAATGGCAGCAGGCAGGATGTTGTATAGAAGGCAGGCCTTCTCAGGGCAGTGAATTAGGAGCAGAATACCTACCTCATGAGTTACAGAGGTTTGGGGGCCCCTTTTGAATCTTGACTCCTGTAGTGTGACCAGGTGGCCATGAGAAAGAGCCTTGTTTCTGAAGCTACAGGGGTAAAAGGCTTGGGACTCAGATGCTCTAGAGTAGAGATAAGAGCCATTGAGTCTTGGACCTGGAAGGAACTTTTAGAGAGCCCTTGTATCTAACACTTCATTTGACAGATGGAGAAACTCTTATCCAGAACAGCAATGAGACTGAGGCAAGGCCATGTTGATGTAGGCTCAGAACCCAGATGTCTTATGCCCTTTTTACCCTTGCATTTTCCTTTTTAAAGTTGGTACCCCAAAATGCTGATGCCCTTATGGTCTTCACCAACTTGGAATGGGAGAAGCAAGGTTTTGTTTTGTTGGTTTTGAGAATGGGTTTCTGGCCACTTCTCCTAGGAGTCATACATTGTACAACTATCCCATCCTGTCTTCCAGTGACTCTCCCAGTGAGAGTTTGTACATCTCTGCCCCATTTAATCCCAGTAATCCATGTGACTTGTTTTGGCCAATGTGATGTGAGTGAAAGTGAAGCGTGTTGCTTAAGAGGCCAGCTCAAAGTTTGCCACCTCTTCTTCTCTGCCATGAGACGGGCAATGTTGCAGACAGAGGCTTCCCAAAGTGAAGACAATGTAGGACAGAGCTATGGCCAGCTGGTGATGACAGGCAGTAGGAACCACCTTTGTTATGGGGGTGATTCAGGCTGCCTCCACAGCATGATCTGGCACATCCTATCAGACTCAAGTAGGTGGATGGACTACATACATATACCTGCATGTAGACTCACCTTTTCCAGGTACTAGCTCTTCTTCCAGTTTGCCTTTCCTTTGTATGTCCCCATCTCTATGAATAACATCCCCTCCCTCAAGGAGTCGGGGGTCATACTTGCCTCCTCTTCCTCCTCTTCCAACCAGCTACCAAGTGCTTCATTTCTACTTTCTGTGCCTCCCGGCTACATCCCCACTGTCTCTGCCTGTGAGCAGGCCACTCATTGCTACTCCAGCTGCCAAGCTGGCTGCTTTTGGCCCCAGCCTTACCCTGCCCCTCCAATCTGTTCTCCATAAGTGCCAGAGGCAGCAAATCCCATTGGAAACTTTTAACAATGGTGCTGCAAGATCAGATTTAATACAACCTACAAAGTCCTTCCGGCAATGTCCCCGTTTATCTCTCACTGTGTTACTACTGGGACCCTCCTCTTCATTCTCATCCACTTTCTCTTTTTTGTTTTAATTTATATTAGGCTGCCTTTCCACTTGGAAGCCCTGCCTCTCACTTGAACTACTCAGCTACCAGACACCCTCATGCCTCTCCCTTCTGCCCACCCCCCAATTACTTGGCTAGCACCTACTCACTCCTTGAACCTCAGCACAGAGTTATCTCCTCTGGGAAGTCTTCCCTGATTGCCACAGTTGGATTTGGGTGTGAGTCCTCTGATCCACAGTACCCTGTACTTCCCTCATCGCTACTCTTTATGACCCTATACTTTGTCTGATATGTGACTGTTCCGCATAGACTATATTCTCTGGGAGGTCCTCAACACTCTGCAAAGCAATATCTAGCACATAAGCGATGATCCTTAAATATTTGCTATTGAATATTGTTTTTTTCATCCTGAAAGTGAAAGAAAATAATACCTGGATACTGGAATAAAATACTTTATCTTGAAAATAGGTTCTTTTGGATACCAAGTGTTTATGTTTTGTGTGTGGGAAAGATAAAGCTGTTGGAAGCAACTAGAACCTTCAAAAATAGAAGGAATAAGCTATATATATAGTGTAAAATATGGGTCATAGTTGTATCTGTTCTGAGTGTGTAATAAATCACAAATTTTTCATCAAGAAGTAAATATTTAAAAACAAAGCAACACGAGCACCGGGGGACTTTGGTGAAGAGTGTGAGGTGAGGAGGGGCCAGGGGATGAAGACGAACCTGCTTGGACTTGTGGGTCCAGGAGGATTCAGTTGGGGGTGTGTGTTTGCATGAGAATAGTGTTTTATGTTTAAAAATACTTCCTCAAGAGATTGTTCACCAGAGAGTCCAACTTTCCCTCCTTGTTCTGTGCTGCAAACACGACCTGATTTCAGGAAACTGAGTTGGAAGAGATGCTAGGAAATAAGAATCAGTGGAGTCAGTTAGTTAGGAGAGCTGGGGTTGCCAGAGCATCCTGCAGATCTGGTGGTTGATGAATAGATCTTAGTGGTTGTTGTTAATTTTCTGGTCAGAGAAACCCAGGTTGGTAATGGTCTTTATTTCAGTGACTCTGAGGGAATGATTTCCAGTGCATATGGATACACATCTGAATTGTGGGTCTGTTTCTGCTGCTAGAGGGTCCTCCCTTGTGGTCAGTCCAGAATGTAAGGCAGCTTGGGAACACTGAGCCTGGATCCCCCCACATTCCTCGAGGAGGAGAACCATGAGGTGTGTTTGCCATCTCTTCACTCTGAATGATCCCAGACCCTCACATTGACTATATAACTTGACTTGGGCATGGCTGCCAGATAAAAAGACTGTATAAGTATGTTGGGGTGCCTAGGTAGCTCATTGGTTTAAGTGTCCAACTCTTGATTTCGGCTCAGGTCGTGGTCTCAGGGTTGTGGGATTGAGCCCCGCCTCAGACTCTTTGCTGAGTGTGGAGCCTGCTTAAGATTCTCTCTCTCCCTCTCTGCCCCACTGCTGCTCACTCAATCTCTCTCTCTCTCAAAAAATTAAAATTAAAAAAAAGACACTAAGTATGTTAGGTATTTAGGTAGAATGACAGGCTGACAGAGAAGTGGATGGCTGGCTGGCTATTACTGTGCAGATGTATGGGTAGATAAAAGAAGACATTCTAAGGGTCACAATGTTGGCCTGGGCTGGGGAGGACAGGCACCGGGGCCTCCCACAGCCGCCCATTACCCTGCCCGCAGCCCCGCCTGTGCCACCCCCTTGGGGTCGGTGCTGCCCGGCATCTCTCGGCAGGGCCCCCGCGGGGCTCCCGCGACAAGCAGGACCCAGGCTGCCTCAGGCCAGTCCATCGCCTACACCCTCTGAGAGCAGGGTGAAGGTGGCCACAAGCCAAGGGCTGGACAGCTTACCCGCCTCGACTGACAGCACGGGGGCCAGCTTGCTGTTGTCCTTGAGCAGCTCCCCCAGGAGCTTGGGCGAGATGGTGAGGAAGTTGCAGCCTGCCAGCGCTTTGATCTCACCGGTGTTGCGGAAGGAGGTGCCCATGACGATGGTCTTGTAGTCAAACTTCTTGTAGTAGTTGTAGATCTTGGTGACACTCTTCACTCCTGGGTCGACATGCTGTGTTCCTAAAAATAAATAAATAAATAAATAAAAAATAAAAAATAAAAATAAAAATTTATTTAAAATGATTTTTAAAAGTTTTCGTAGTCAAACAGAGTATTAGGGACACCAAGTTAAACAAAAGTGTGCTGCGGGACTTCTCAGAGCCTATAAGGCTAACACACTTTGGAATCTAAAAGGGAATAATTGAGTATGCAGAGATCTGAAAAGTTCCAGAACCAAAGAATGCATTTTTTTTTGGAACAGGTGATTAAATTTCAGAGAACCAGTGTTCCTTGGAACACAGCTGGGGAGCACCCACACTAGATCTTTACTAACTTTTCAGTTGGTTTAGGTTAAGGTCCAGGCATAGGCAGGCAAGGGAATTCTGGATTAATTAAATCTTTATTAATTGAATCCCAAGGCACATACCTCTCCCTGACACCATTGTGGGTGGGCGCCAGAGCAAATCCTCCTTTTTGTTGCGATCAGGAAGCATGCTAAGCCCTCAAAGAGAGTTGCTATGCTAGAATCTGAAAAGCTATCTTGTTTTCTAGAAGCTTAAGGTGGCACTGCAAAACAGGCAACAAATATCACCTAGGTAGACATCAGCTGTATAAACTGTGGGGGCAGCCGGCACAAGTTCTCGCTCCTCTCAGCTTTCTTGGAGCCTTAAGAAAACTACCCATGGAAGTTTGCGTTTTGATTTTCCCCTTTTCATCATATATACATTTAAAAAAGCTCTTGTTACAACCACAGCACGCTGGAATGGAATGCAGAGGGGGAGGTTAAAGTTCACTGGTAGGCAGAGGAGCCTCCCATGGGCTCCAGAGTTTAGTGGACAGCTGAGAATTGAAATATGGAAAATAAAGGGATTTCTGTGACCCTCTTCGTGCTGTATGAGGCAGAATATCAGAACGCCATCTCCACTGTTAAGGAAATGGGACTCCAACCTTTCCATTTATATTCTGGTTCAGTGTCTCAGTTTGGTGTATTTTTATGCTTTTGCTATTTATTGATTTGACCAACGTGAATCACCATTGGGCAAACAGGGCCGCATTAATGCGTTAAAAGCTCATTATGAGGATAATGGACACCAAGTAAAAAGGAATCAAATGATGTGAGTGTAAAAGGTTTTTCCCTAGACAGCTGAAAATAAATTGAAAACAAATTCAATTAAAATAACATTCAACCTTTTTATTCCTTCCGTGGTGTGATTCCTCTAAAGGAGTTGCCCAGAGCTAGCACTCTGCTCGGAAAGGCCGCCCCTCCCTCATCTGCCAGACCCTGGAGGGCTTAGGCGCAACGGGCCCACTAGGGGCTCTGCTCCTGGAAGCGGTTCTTTGCAACCAGGAGCCCCGGCCTCCCCCAGAGATCTCTCCCTCTGTTTGCCCCAAGCCTTTCTGCTCGCTCTTGGTTAGAACTCACGGAGACCCTTTGAGGCAAGGCGAGTTCCTCTCCTCTCATGGCTCAACCTTATGCCCCAAAGCCAAGGCTGGGTCTGTCCCAGCCTAAGCCCACAGGCACCCCTCCCGCGGCTGTAAGCCTGCCCAATGGTTTTAAAGTCGGTGCATTTCTTTGCTTCTTGTGATGTGTTGTCCTAGCCATAGTCACCCCCGACAAGGTGTGTCAGTTTCTCAGGGCTGCTATCACAAAGTACCACAAACTGGGTGGCTTCACACAACAACAAATGTTATCGTCTCACAGTTCTGGGAGCTAGAAGCATCAATAAAATCATGCTTCCCTGACATCTGGAGGGCAGTCTTTCCCTGCTTCCTCCTGGCCTCTGGATGTTTGCTGGCCTCGTTTGGCATCCCGTGGCTTGCGGCTGCCGCACTCCATCTCTGCCTCTGTCACCCTGTGCTGTTCTCCCTGTGGGTCTCTGTCTTCACGTGGCCGTCTTCTTATAAGGACACCAGCCGTGCTGGGTGAGGGGCCCACCCTACTCCAGCTTGACCTTCTCTTAACAGATTATGTCTGCAGTGACCCTATTTCCGAATAAGGTCATTTTCTAAAGTGTGGGGCGGGGGGGGGTGTTGGGACTTCAACAATGGGGGAGACACAACTCAGCCCATAACTGGAAGCTGTAGTTGGCTGGCCTTCTCCCCTCTGCCCTTTTGCCCCGGACCTGTCACTTCTCCAAGGCAGATGTGCAAAGCAGCCGGAAGGGTTCTTCTAGTTTGAATCAGATCCCGACATTCCTCTCCTTCAAGCTGCGGAAAGGCTTTCACAGGACCGAAGCTAAAAATCCAATGTGGACAAGGTCCTGTAAGGTCCAGCTCTGCTGCCCCAAGCCTTTCTTTACTTGTGGCCCCTTTACCGAAGGCTCTCCCCGTTCCACCCCAGTCCACACTCCCCCACTCTTTGCCTGGGTTTTGCCTTCCTCTCTTGTCAAAGTACCCCTTTGGATATTGCCTCTTCCAAGAGGCCTCCCAGATTGCTCCAAAATCATACCCTGACACAGCCTGTTTTTCTCCCTTGCTCTCCTACGTGCTTATCACAGCTGTTTTTAGGTAATTATCAAAGCGGTTATTTGTTTAATGTCTATCTTACACAGAGGTTCGCTCTGGCCAATGGGCTACATTTGGCCCATGACTTATTTCTGAAAGACCCTTGAGATAATGATTTTTATAAGGGTTGTGGGGGGGGCAGGGAATAGGCAAAGAAATTAATGCTACAGGGACTGCATGTGACCTCCAAAACCTCAGAGGTTTACCCTCAGGCTCTTTGTAGAAAGTTTTTTGGCCCCCCGTCTTGCCCATGGCCAGCACCCCAAGAGCCAGGAGCTTGTCTGCTTTATTCACTGCTGTATCTGGAAAACCTTATAAGGTCCCTGACACCTCATAGGTTCTCCAAATACATAAGATAGAGAAATTCTTCACTGGATGGTTGGTTCACAATGACTGTCAGTTAGGCTAGGAGAGATGAATCCTTTAATAACAGCCAGAGGGAATTTTGTGGTAGCAGATAGAGATTTTGATAACCTGGTAATTCAGTCTTTTAATAAATACTTAGGACTGGTAATCTAGGTGCTTGGGAAGGGGAGGGTTAGAGCACTTCCCTAGGGTAACTCATCTAGAGGGGACAAGATACAAAGCGTGAGGAAGGTTTTAACCAGGGAAACCTTAGCTAGAGCAGTAAAAAATTGCTACAGTGGCAAGAAATTTCCACAGTGCCTTGCTGAAAGTTCAACTTGTCTTTTGTGGTAGGGAGGAGGCAAACAGAAGGAATACTCTAATTTTATTTTCTCAAGACACCTTCCCCTAGTGACAAACAAGTGCTCCCCAAAAGTGCCTCTGGCCCAAACAGGACTATCCCTCATGAGTCAGACCCCAGGTTCATTGTCCTCAATGTCCAGGCTATAACGGACGAAACAAAATGTTTAGCATCCCCAACCCCAGACTAAGTGAGGCAGTTTAGAGTCTTGTTTAGCTCCTGGACACTCTTGAGGTGACAGCTGGGGGCTTCTGCCACCTGTAGTCAAAGGGCTCAGCCCTTGGTCAGCCACCATCTCTTACTGCCAGGCGTTATCAGGAAGGCTGTCATTTGAAATTTGGCTTCAAGTCTTTTTTTTTTTTCTCCCCAGGTTGCTGCAGTTTTAATGCCTATTTTCAGAATCAGGTGGAATCTGAGGTGCATGATCTGCTGGTTGCCTAGCTTATAATTCAATGATTCTTTCAAAATTTCCCGTCGTGAGTCTGAAGGAATAGAGCTTAAGGGTAGCATTAAGCTGTATATGAGGCTGTATTGTTCTTCCCACTTTTGGCTAAAGTAGAATCGGTTTGTCTTGGCCTTAACTCTAAGCCTTCCTACCAGAACTTACCAGGATCTTTTATTTCTTAGCAGAATTTAAATTTTCCTTTAAACACTGAGCCCTGGAGAGGGGCCTTTGTCTTCCAAATGTGCTGTTGCTTTATGAGACAGCTGGTAATGCTCTTCCTCCCTCTGCCTCACGTGGCTGTCACTTTATCTTCCTACAGGTCTCTGCTTCAAAACCCTGCCCGCATCCTGGGGGCTTTGTTCGGCACTGGACCCTGGGCAGGCCTGTTTTTGAGGTGCCTGGCCACTTCCTGGCCCAAATGAAAAGCCAAATTGAGTGCCTGTATTTTAGAATATTTAAAGCATTTTAAATCATTTTATTTTTTGTGCATAACAATACAACGAAACTCAAATTCATTTATTTGAAGATGATGGAGAATTTATTTTGTGAAAGAATGTGTAGCATAATGAGTCCCATGGGTTGGGAGGGCGGCAGGTCCTGGTACATGCCCTCGATTCGAGTGGCAAGATATGATCATTATTCAGTCCCGTCAGGTTTGCTCTGTGCCTTGGTGTGGACCATCATCTGGAGGAGCCATTAGCATGGGACATGGGAGGCCCTTTGAAATGAGAAGTCTGGCCAAACACCTCCTGGTTCTTCTCTGTGGTGAAAAGTTCTTTGTCTTCCTCACTGGTTTCCCAGTATCGTTTCCTGTTGATTCTCTTCAGAGTTTGCTTTCTGATTTGCCACTATGTTTTTTACCTGTTGGTGTTCTGCCTTCCCCTCCCCCTAGCAGGTAAATTCCCTGAGAGTGGGGTTCACGTAGTACCGGTCACCCTGGTAGCCTCAGTGCTCGGTCCCCAGCGGGCCCTGTGAGGGAGGGAGTGACAGGACCCGGCCAGGGCTGGGGATGGATGTCTGTGGGGCTGTCTGCAACACACAGGGGCATGCGGCCCAGTTCACCAAGCCCTGCCCCACGTTGGGCGGCGGTTCGACACTCAGGCCAACCACCTGGTCTAGCCACTGGACCTGCCTGCATTTGGTCACCAAGGCTCAGCTCCTCTGGGCTCCCTGGCTCCACAGCTGTGCTAAGCTTGCTCAGTTTGAAGGTTCTGAATGTGAGGAACTAGGTAAATCTTTTGTCCCCTTACCTTACTTTCCTCTTGTTCTCCTTTCTTTCCTGCTTTTGAGTTTATGCAGTGACTCATCTGTGAATCTCCCTGGGTTCCGCTGTCTTTCCATTCTCCAGAATCGCTCCTTACTTACTCCAGCCATCGTGGATCCTTGATCTCTCGTTCTGGGTCCCCGTTGTCAGCACGGGGTAGGGGTCAGCAAGGAGCCCGTTCCCTGGGACGCCTCTGCTAGTGATCTTACCCTCCATTGCATCCGTGAGCTCCCCATCTGATTGTGTTGTTTGGTCTTTCGGTGTTAATTGATTGTACAAGTGTGACTTCTGGAGGGAGGCAGCCTGGGTTGGAAGCCCAGCTCCAGCATTAACTAGCTGTGAGTCTGTGCAAGCTGTTTCACCTTGCTGTGCCTCAGTTTCCTCACCTGTAAGATAAGGATAGTAATAGTATCTTCCTCCCAGCATGGTTGTGAGGGTTGAATACATTGATATAAGAAATCACATATGACCATTGCTGGCATACAGCAGGTGCTCATATGGGTCAGCTTCTTTATCATTTGCACATTTGGCTCAGGAACGGTCTCTTAAGGGGTCCTCTTGTGGGGTGCTGGGAGCCTTCTATTGTGTGTGAGGTATAAGGGCAATTGTTTGTTTAGACAGGGCTTGGCCCAAGCTGCTCCCTGTAGAGGGGAGCTGGAGCCCTTAGCAGTGACCCCTGGGATGGTCCCGTCTCTCTCCCTGATTAAGTGGGGCAGAGCACCGGCCGTGATGCTCAGTCTGCCTTTCTTTCTGATGGCCATGTTGCCTGACAGCTGGCTGAGGCCCTGGGGAGAGGAAAGGAAACAGCAGAGGAAGCCTGGAGCCCGTGGTGGCCCGAGCTCAAGTCACGGCCAGGAAGCAACAGGCTGTGATGAACCACCAGTCTGGGAATGGAACCAAACGCTAAGGAGCAGCCTGATTAGTACATCAGGCCGGCTCCCTGCTGAATCATTGTCTGATTTGGGAATAGCAAAGGCAGGTGTTATCTTGAGAGAAGGGCCAGGGCCAGATACCACATGCCCAGCAGCACAGCAATGGAATCCAAGCTGTGACCATCCAGAGACCCTTAGTGATGACCGAGTCCTCCATGCCTCTTGGATCTCAAACCACTGGGCCTACTGCTCTCAGCTCCATTGCAGCTTATCACTAGGGTATTTATTTACATGGCTATGGGCAGCCTCCCGCAAGCAGTTCTCCCAAATAGCCAGCAGATGGCGCGGTTTCTCCTGTGTTCCAGCCAGAGGTTCTCAACTGGCAATGAGTTTTCACTGGGGAGAACCAGGCATAACAAATACCCGTTAACATTTTGAGTATAAAGTGTAGCGGCAAAATACATTGGAGTCCACAGGTTGGGATTGCAATTTATAACTTTTTTAATTTTACAAACACAAGAGGTAACATTCCTTAGAATTTACAAAAATCTTTTGTATGTATTATCGCACCAAAAAAAAAAAAAAAATCTGAATAGATTTTTTTTAGCCCCTTCTGGAAAATAGGTAGGCTATATCTGAGTCCTCTACCTGCATTTGATTGTAAGATTTTACATTGGCTCATTCAGTCCTAGACTATGTGGCCGTATTATCATTGCTATAATGATAGTGATAATGATAAGAACAGAAATAATGACTACTATTATGGACTAAGCATTTTACATGCACTATCTTGTTTAATGCACAGAACAACAACAAGAGGCAGGAATCACCCAGTGATTGTACTAACAAATCTTGAGAATATGTCAGTAGCCTCATGCTCGCTGTTCCAGAAGTAACCAGCATTACCAGACAAGAGATAACGAGAGAGTTAACTCACAGGAAAATTTTTCCTTTCAAATAAAAATATGGCACCTTGCCCCCGTGGCTTAATTCTCCTATGTGCAGTACCACGTTCTGGATAGCTGGTAGAGGTAAATGTAACACAGGGCAGATTATACATTCGGTTAACAATAGCAGCTCTAACAGATATCATTTACTTAGCTCTTACTATGTGCCATGCCCTGTTCTAAGAGAATCTTTAAAACCTTATATCCACATCAGTGAGTAGGAGTACTTCCCACCACTTCACTGGTGAGGGAAATGAGGCCTAGAGAGGTTTAGTAATACACGGCTAGCAAGAGACTGTTAACTCCAGAGCAAGCATTCTTATATCAGCCACTAAGTTAATGGCCTTGGGTCGTAATTACCTGTGTGAATTTGCCTCAGTTGATTTCTTGGTTTCATGGCAACTTCTCCTTTCGTCCAAGAATTTCTCAATGCTCTGTTCTCTGCCTCTGTGGGAATTATTATTTTTTTTTTTTTTTTGAGGTGAATTTTGCCTCTTTGCTTCCATCCATGCTGCTGCCAAATCAAAAATACAGCCCTAGTTGGTTAGTCTAGATTGGTGTTTGGGACACACTCAATATTCCAGGATGACTCCATATTTCTGAATTATTAAAGGGACTCGATCATTTGGCAGAGCAAATGGGCTTGTAAGATGTTGGCCTCAGCAGAGTTATTTTGTGTCCTTTTTGAGTCTTCTCCATTCAGAAGCAAAGGGCACTTTGCTCCCTTCCTCGGCAGTTTGAGTCAGCACTGGGCTCCGAGGGTCACGTCCTGCGGCTTTAATGTAGGTCTCTCTTGTTCCCTCTCCCTTCTCTCCTCCTTTTCTCTTTCTACTCCCCTTCCCTTCATCACTCGTGCACTTCATTTTCAGACACACTTGGGTACCCCATTTGGATGAGAAGAAACTGGTGAGGTATGCGTTTCAACTTCCCTTGTGCCATCAAATGTGTTCTTATTAGCACTTGGGTTTTGAAAGTGCATCATTGGCATCTAAGATGGATTTTTGTCAGAAGGGCTTATTTTCAGGCCTGGTGAACATTTCTATCTGGAGAAGACCGCTGTCTCTTACTAATTCAACAAATGGTGCCTAACGCCTTCTTATAAACCTATTGCTCTGCAAATGGGGCTGTTGCTGGCATCCTTGTTACCCCCACTCAGCCTTTCTGAGTGGCTGCTTCACCTTTCCCAAAACTTTCCATTCCTAAAGCTCAGATCAACTGCTTCCTTCTTCTCTCACCCTTACAGAGTAAGAACATCTTGCGCCTAGAAAGGCATCCTGTTTCGGGGGTTGCCTGTAAAGTATGTGTGTGGTGGGGGGGCGGTTGCTGCAGAGCATGTCCTGGACCTAAGGGAGGCTTGAGGAGGCATGAAGTGCAGGTTGGCTTCCTTCTCGGTGTTGCCAGAAGAACCTTCTCCAGAGTTGTTCCACAGAATGTTATTGGCAGTCACATGCACACACACACACACGCGCACACACACACACACACACACACCCCACCCACCCACACAGCCATCACTGGAAAGCAAAATGGTTTCCTGCTCAAGCAAGTCCTGGGAGCATTGAATTAAAGTGATTTCTTTTAGAGCCCTTGATTCTAAAAAGGGGCCAAAGCTTGGAGGGTTATCCACATTTTGTAGGCCAAAGAATCTCTCCTGGCAGACTATTTCATGGGGTTACTTAGTCTATGCAACGCACATTGACGTATTAAGGGGTTAAGGGGCATGATGTATGCAATCTACTCTCAAATAGTTTATAAAAATATATACTAATATGTATGTGTGAGAAATACATGTTAAAATTGGTGAATCTGGGTGAAGAGTATTAAGAGTTCTCTGTGTTTTCTTTTGCACATTTTAGTAAGTTTGAAATTACTTTAAAATACTATCCCAGAGGGTTGTTGTTTAGGGACAAGATTCACCTTTGAGATGTCAAACAAGCATTCACACAGCACCCAAGTCAAGAACCTGCAGAAATTGTGTTGCTTTTTTGTCTCTGGTCCCCCCAGATGGGGAGCTCCAGTACTCCATGAGGTAACTCCCTGGAGCTGGATGAAAAGCCAGGCATCCTGAGCAGGTTCACCATGGGAAGTCTTAGCCTATTTTTCCCTTTTAGAGGAATGGAAGTCCAGATGGTCGGAATTGTGACTGGGAAGGAGAAGGTGCGCCAAGGCAGCCTAGCACAACAGCCATTTCAGTGGAAGTTGGGAGATCCTTCTACCTCACTTGGAGAGTTCTGCATGTTTTTATGAATGCTAACCTTATTGCGAAGTATATGAATTCTAACCTAGCATTCTTAAATCTGCTAATTCTATGAATATGACATAAAAGCAGAAATGACCAAATTCAATGATCATTTGTGCCACCATTGTTAGAAATTGGCTACTCAGATATTTTCCTCAAATAGTGCCTCATATTTGCCCTTAGATGGATCTATGAGCTCTTGTCCCTGATCTGCCTCCCCTGCTCCAGTTTTCACATCCATTAGTACCAGACCACTGGGTACAGACTTCTAGCCATCAGGGTCTACTTGGAGAACTCCAGTGGCAACAGTTCTGTGTGCTCCTAAGGCTCTCATTCCCAGGGATGGTGGCTGGCACCATACAATGGTGAGGAGAACCTCTCTTCCCACAGCCTGCCATATTTTGCCACGTGCACCTCTAGGCCACCTTGCTTATGCCTAGAGCCTCTCCATTTATCTCAGGAACTGTGATTCTGCTTTGAACTAGAATTTTGCCCAGCCTCATTTGTGAAACAACAAGTACACAAATAAATAAAAAATAAAACGGACAAACAACAAAAAGTTTTTGTCTGTCAGCCCTCTGATAGTAGAATCTCAAACTCAGCCCATTATATCAGTTGGGGACACACCCAACACTTTGTACTTCTTCCCTTCCTGTTTTTCCCAGCCCAAACTCTTCTTTGTCCCCAGACACTACATGCCAGCCTGCTATGTGTATTTAGACAGTGGTTTTAAACAGCTCTCAGAAGATGGTGGTATAGTAGAGATAATCCCAGAAATTGTAATGATCCCAACTAAGTGAGCCCCCTCCCCCCCCTTTTTTTTGGTATCAAGCTCAGTGCTGAGTGCTTTGTGTGACTTATCTCATTCAGTCTTACTAATCACTGAGTTCTAGTGTTATCCCTACCTTCCTAGGGCGAAAACCAGGAAGGTAAATAACTCACTTATGATCTCATAGTTAGCAAGCACTAGGGCTTGATCAACTGTCCGGAGATGTCTTTTTCCAAGGCGTGTGTCTTTAACCCACTTCATGATTTTTATTCCCTCTCCCCAAACTGCAGAATTGATGGAGAGGGGATAGGTGTTGTCTTCCAGCATCTGGGTTCTGAGGAAGGTTGCCCAAATGACCTGTTCCCTATCATACCCACCAGGAGAGGTTGTGGGACCTTTGTGAGTCAGAATTTCCTATACCCGTGACTGTTGCAAATCTTAAGGATGAAGTTTTTAAAAACTAGCCAACTCTGACTAATCTAATAGAAGCCAGTAAAATACCTAATTCATTCACAATTTACATTTAACCCTGCAATACATTCAGTATTTTGGGAACAGTAGACCCTCTCCCTCTATTCTGTTGGCTCTGGCTGATATTAAACTGTGTTTACTTTCCCTGGGTTCCACTGAGTCCAAGGAAACATGAGTAGCTCAAAAGCATGGTGATTCACCAAGAAAAGTTGGTTTGGGGGTTTACATCTCTAATAGAAAACCCACTGTGAGAATATTCAAAAGTAGATAATGTAGATGCACATGCTTCTTGGTAAATGGGTTTCAGATGAGAAACTTGTTGCTTCTCTGTACAGTTCGCTTCCAATCCATGCCTGAAAATATAGGTAAAATTTCTGTTCTGACAGACACTCATTTATCCTGTTTTGTACCCATAATCTACCTTTGTCTTAATTTCCTCTCCATTATGCTCAGACATTAACTAATACTAACTACAACCCCAAATAATTATTGCTATCTATTCCCTTTGTAAATATAACACCAGCACAGAGCTCGAAGAATAATGGCATATTTATAGAACGCAGCTAATTAAACTGAGTTCCAATTGCTTTCACTTTGCCATTTTCACAGCAAAAATTGGGTGGATGCTTGCATGCTTACCAGGAACAACTCAAGGTAACATAATTCAGCATTCCCAAGACAAAAATTCAGCACAAGACAAATTTACACAAGCAATGAAAATCTCATTAAGGAAGATATGAAGATCTTTTTACTACAGCCCAACCATTAAAAGGGGTATCATTTTGGTGGGTTTATTTAAGGAATAGTATATATTTCATTGTTTTATAATGGAAGTAATTGCAAGAAACTCAGTTCTTGAAGAGCACTCATTTTTAAATCTTTCTTTTCCAGTTTATGAAACTGCTTCAACATTTGCAGCCTCATAACTTCTATACTTTTTAGCAGATCTGAGCATTGTTGAACACAATGTCAAAATTGTAAATCCTCTTCTCATTTATTTCAAGAATTTGGTATTAAACACAGCTCGACCTCTCACATAGAAGTATGGGTGTTCTAGTTGTGTGATTTCTGGAGTTTAGTTGAGCTCCTTAACAATGGTCATATGAATGGAATTCCTCAGACAGGTCTAGCTTTTGAAAGCACATCTCAAGTTTGCCTTCTCCTCTGGGTTTATTCAAACTCAAACCAGATGCACACCACAGCTTCCCAAAACAACCAGAAAAGAAGCCATACCTGGCATTGTAAAGATGCTGGGTTCCATCTCTGTAAGAAGGAATTTGTTTTCCTTGTCCTAGCCTTGGGAGAGGAACTCAGGAACACACCGGTGCTTTCAGACTTGTGCCAGTAACTGTCTTTTCAACTGCATTACTTTGCTGTGTTTCTGAATGCTGTGATGAATTTTTCTTTCTGCCTGTGTGTCATTCCTGAATTTGCTTCTATCTACTGGAAGTAGTGATTTGGCAGGCATCGGCACTTTTTCCATGTTTAATTAATTCCTCTAATTTTGTGGTAAATGAGAATAATGGGGCTTAATTTTGCTATTTATGTAAAATTGATTGGTAATTATGGAGAGCACAGGAGATTTGGCTTTACAAACGAAAATTAAGTGACCTCTCCATCATGGTGCCTTGGCATGCCTCATTCACTCGTAAGAAAAAGCAGAAATGGCAGCAAAGCAGACGTTGAATGGGAGATGAATGTAGGTTTTGTGACTTCTGTAGAAGTTGAAATATGGAAATTTGAGGGGTCTTGTTTAAAGACCTAAATGAGTTCAAACCAGAATCCTCTCAGGGAGAACATGTGAAGGAGAGAAACCTGTCTGGGTTTTATCATCTCATATTTGGTATGATTGGTCACGTTAATTCCAGTATATTCTATTCTATTGTGTTCTGATCAAAGCAGGGGATAGTGAGTTGTGGGAGAAGAGATCTTTCTTTGAGGTGACCTATGTTAAAGGGAGATATTATAGCAAGGGGTCTCAAGATGGAAAGATTTTAGAATTATTTTCTCTTTTGAAACTTCAGAGACAGGTCCAGATGATCCCTGGTTCTAAGTAAATGATATTTACATTGTATGCAATGAGAAATAGTTTGCTATATAGGTAGAGATCTAGGTATACATTATCTATATTTACATGGTTATCTCTCTCTGTACACACACACACACACACACACACACACACACACGACTTTCATCTTTGCTTTCTATCCAAGAAGGCTTAGGCACCTTACCATAGCAGTGAGAATTATTATCATCCCTAAGTATCAGGATTTAGTTGTTATCATTATGGGATTTATTTGTTAAATAAGACAAAAGAATTTGGTTTTGCTTCTGTTTGGTACCACCAAAACTCAATTCCTTGATGGACAACATTAAAATTATGGCTAGTTGGCAAGCAGGAATGGTAGTCATGATGAGACAAACCATGTACCTTCACTCTGGTAGGGGTATGGCAGGTGTTGAATACTGGAAGCTTATATTCAACCACAAAGATCAGCTGGAAGAATCTCTTGTTGGTTAGCCACATAGAGCTATTAAAAATTGACAATATCTTAATCAGCTAATACTAATTGCATGTTGTAAATTTTTTTTTAAATTTTATTTTATGTTAATCACCATACATTACATCATTAGTTTTTGATGTAGTGTTCCATGATTCATTGTTTTTGTATAATGCCAGTGCTCCATGCAGTACGTGCCCTCTTTAATACCCATCACCAGGCTGACCCATCCCCCCACCCCCCTCCCCTCTAGAACCCTCAGTTTGTTTCTCAGAGTCCATCATCTCTCATGGTTCATCTCCCCCTCTGACTTACTCCCCTTCATTCTTCCTCTCCTGCTATCTTCTTCTTCTTTATTTTAACATATAATGTATTGTTTCAGAGGTACAGGTCTGTGATTCAACAGTCTTACACAGTTCACAGCACTCACCATAGCACATACCCTCCCCAATGTCTGTCACCCAGCCACCCCATCCCTCCCACCCCCCACCACTCCAGCAGCCCTCAGTTTGTTTCCTGAGATTAAGAATTCCTCATATCAGTGAGGTCATATGATACATGCCTTTCTCTGATTGACTTATTTCGCTTAGCATAATACCCTTTGTTCCACCCGTGTCATTGCAAATGGCAAGATTTTGGTTTTTTGTTTGTTTGTTTTTGATGGCTGCATAATATTCCATTGTAAATATATACGACATCTTCTTTATCCATTCATCTGTTGATGGACATCTTTGCTCTTTCCATAGTTTGGCTATTGTGCACGTTGCTGCTATAAACATTGGGGTGCATGTACCTCTTCAGATACCTACATTTGTATCTTTGGGGTAAATACCCAGTAGTGCAATTGCTGGGTTGTATAGTAACTCTATTTTCAACTTTTTAAGGAACCTCCATACTGTTTTCCAGAGTGTCTGCACCAGCTTGCATTTCCACCAACAGTGTAGGAGGGTTCCTCTTTCTCTGCATCCTCACCAACATCTGGCGTTTCCTGACTTGTTAATTTTAGCCATTCTGACTGGGGTGAGGTGGTATCTTATTAAGGTTTTGATTTGGATTTCCCTGATGCTGAGCAATATTGAGCACTTTTTCATGTCTCTGTTGGCCATTTGGATGTCTTCTTTGGAAAAATGTCTGTTCATGTCTTCTGCCCATTTCTTGATTGGATCATTTGTTCTTTGGGTGTTGAGTTTGATAAGTTCTTTATAGATTTTGGATACTAGCCCTTTATCTGATATGTCATTTGCAAATATCTTCTCCCATTCTGTCAGATGTCTTTTGGTTTTGTTGACTGTTTCCTTTGCTGTGCAAAAACTTTTCATCTTGATGAAGTTCCAATAGTTCATTTTTGCCCTTGCTTCCCTTGCCTTTGGTGATGTTTCTAGGAAGAAGTTGCTGCAGCTGAGGTCAAAGAGGTTGCTGCCTGTGTTCTCCTTTAGGATGTTGATGGACTCCTGTCTCACATTTAGGTCTTTCAACCATTTTGAGTCTATTTTTGTGTGTAGTGTAAGGAAATGGTCCAGTTTCATTCTTCTGCATGTGGCTGTCCAATTTTCCCAACACCATTTGTTGAAGAGATGTCTTTTTTCCATTGGATGTTCTTTCCTGCTTTGTGGAATATTAGTTGACCATAGAGTTGAGGGTCCATTTCCAGGCTCTCTATTCCGTTCCATTGATCTATGTGTCTGTTTTTGTGCCAGTACCATACTGTCTTGATGATGACAGCTTTGTAATAGAGCTTGAAGTCCGGAATTGTGATGCCGCCAGCTTTGCTTTTCTTTTTCAACATTCCTCTGGCTATTCAGGGTCTTTTCTGGTTCCATAAAAATTTTAGGTTTATTTGTTCCATTTCTTTGAAAAAAGTGGATGGTATTTTGATGGGGATTGCATTGAATGTGTAGATTGCTCTAGGTAGCCCTGACATCTTCACAATGTTTGTTCTTCCAATCCATGAGCATGGAACGTTTTTCCATTTCTTTGTGTCTTCCTCAATTTCCTTCACGAGTATTTTATAGTTTTCTGAGTACAGATTCTTTGCCTTTTTGGTTAGATTTATTCCTAGGTATCTTATGGTTTTGGGTGCAATTATAAATGGGATCGACTACTTAATTTCTCTTTCTTCTGTCTTCTTGGTGTATAGGAATGCCACTGATTTCTGTGCATTGATTTTATATCCTGCCACTTTGCTGAATTCCTGTATGAGTTCTAGCAGTTTTGGGGTGGAGTCTTTTGGGTTTTCCACATACAGTATCATATCATCTGCAAAGAGTGAGAGTTTGACTTTTTCTTTGCTGATTTGTATGCATTTTATTTCTTTTTGTTGTCTGATTGCTGTGGCTAGGACTTCTAGTACTATGGTGAATAGCACTGGTGATAGTGGGCATCCCTGCCGCGTTTCTGACCTTAGGGGGAAAGCTCTCAGTTTTTCCACATCAAGAATGCTATTTGCTGTAGGTTTTTCATAGATGGCTTTTATGATATGAGGTATGTACCCTCTATGCCTATACTCTGAAGAGTTTTGATCAAGAAAGGATGCTGTACTTTGTCAAATGCTTTTTCTGCATCTATTGAGAGGATCAAATGGTTCTTGTTCTTTCTTTTATTAAGGTATTGTATCACATTAATTGATTTGTGGATGTTGAACCAACCTTGCAGCCCAGGAATAAATCCCACTTGGTTATGGTGAATAATCCTTTTAATGTACTGTTGGATACTATTAGCTAGTATTTTGGTGAGAATTTTTGCATCCATGTTCATCAGGGCTATTGGTCTGTAATTCTCCTTTTTGATGGGGTCTTTGGTTTGGGGATCAAGGTAATGGTGGCCTCATAAAATGAGTTTGGAAGTTTTCCTTCCATTTCTATTTTTTGGAACAGTTTCAGAAGAATAGGTATTAATTCTTCTTTGAATGTTTGGTAGAATTCCCCTGGAAAGCCATCTGGCCCTGGACTTTTGTTTGTTCGGAGATTTTTGATCACTGCTTCAATTTCCTTAGTGGTTACAGGTCTGTTCAGGTTTTCTGTTTCCTCCTGGTTCAGTTTTGGTAGTTGATACATCTCTTAGGAATGCCTCCATTTCTTCCAGATTATCTAATTTGCTGGCATATAGTTGCTCATAATATGTTCTTATAATTGTTTGTATTTCTTTGGTGTTGGTTGTGATCTCTCCTCTTTCATTCATGATTTTGTTGATTTGGGTCATTTTTCTTTTCTTTTTGATAAGTCTGGCCAGGGGTTTATCAATCTTGTTAATTCTTTCAAAGAACCAGCTCCTAGTTTCATTGTTCTGTTCTACTGTTCTTTTGGTTTCTAGTTCATTGATTTCTGCTCTGATCTTTATTATTTCTCTTCTCCTGCTGGGTTTAGGCTTTATTTGCTGATCTTTCTCCAGCTCCTTTCGGTGTAGTGTTAGGTTATTTATTTGAGACCTTTCTTGTTTCTTGAGAAAGGCTTGTATTGCTATATACTTTCCTCTCAGGACTGCCTTTGCTGCATCCCAAAGATTTTGAACAGTTGTGTTTTCATTCTCACTTGTTTCCATGAATTTTTAAAATTCTTCTTTAATTTCCTGGTTGACCCATTCATTCTTTAGTAGGATCCTCTTTAGCCTCCATGTATTTGAGTTCTTTCCAACTTTCCTCTTGGGATTGAGTTCTAGTTTCAAAGCACTGTGGTCTGAAAACATGCAGGGAATGATCCCAATCTTTTGGTACCAGTTGAGACCTGATTTGTGACCTAGGATGTGATCAATTCTGGAGAATGTTCCATGGGCACTAGAGAAGAATGTGTATTCCGTTGCTTTGGGATGGAATGTTCTGAATATGTCTGTGAAGTCCATTTGGTCCAGTGTGTCATTTAAAGTCTTTATTTCCTTGTTGATCTTTTGCTTTGATGATATGTCCATTTCAGTGAGGGGGCTTTTAAAGTCCCCTACTATTATTGTATTGTTGTCAATGTGTTTCTTTGATTTTTTTATTAATTGGCTTATATAATTGGCTGCTCCCATGTTAGGGGCATAGATATTTACAATTGTTAGATCTTCTTGTTGGATAGACCCTTTACGTGGGATATAGTGGCCTTCCTCATCTCTTATTATACTCTTTGGTTTAAAATCTAATTTGAGTGGTAAGGATTGGAACCCCAGCTTTCTTTTGGTGTCCATTAGCATGGTAAATGGTTTTCCACCCCCTCACTTTCATTCTGGAGATATCTTTGGGTCTAAAATGAGTCTCTTGCAGACAGCATATCGATGGGTCTTGTTTTTGTTTTTGTTTTTTTTTATCCAATCTGATAGCCTGTGTCTTTTGATTGGGGCATTTAACCCATTTACATTCAGGGTAACTATTGAAAGATATGAATTTAGTGCCATTGTATTGCCTGTAAGGTGACTGTTACTGTATATTGTCTGTGTTCCTTTCTGGTCTGTGTTACTTTTAGGCTCTCTCTTTGCTTAGAGGACCCCTTTCAATATTTCTTGTAGGACTGGTTTCATGTTTGCAAATTCCTTTAGTATTTGTTTGTCCTGGAAGCTTTTTATCTCTCCTTCTATTTTCTATGAGAACCTAGCTGGATATAGTATTCTGGCTGCATATTTTTCTCATTTAGTGCTCTTAATATATCATGCCATTCCTTTCTGGCCTGCCAGGTCTCTGTGGATAGGTCTGTTGCCAATCTAATGTTTCTACCATTGTAGGTTACAGACCACTTGTCCCGAGCTGCTTTCAGGATTTTCTCTTTGTCTCTGAGACTCGTAAGTTGAACTATTAGATGTCAAGGTGTTGACCTATATTTATTGATTTTGAGGGGGGTTCTCCGTGCCTCCTGGATTTTGATGCCTGTTTCCTTCTCCATATTAGGGAATTTCTCTGCTATAATTTGCTCCAATATATCTTCTTCCCCTCTCTCTCTTTCTTCTTCTGGGATCCCAATTATTCTAATGTTGTTTTGTCTTATGGTATCACTTATCTCTTGAATTCTGCCCTCGTGATCCAGTAGTTGTTCATTTCTCTTTTTCTCAGCTTCTTTATTTTCCATCATTTGGTCTTCTATATCACTAATTCTCTCTTCTGCTTCATTTATCCTAGCAGTTAGAGCCTCCATTTTTTATTGCGCCTCATTAATAGCCTTTTTGATTTCGACTTGGTTAGATTTTATTTCTTTTATTTCTCCAGAAAGGGTTTCTCTAGTATCTTCCATGCTTTTTTTCAAGCCCATCTAGTATCTGTGTAATTGTTATTCTGAACTCTAGTTCCAACATCTTACTAATGTCTGTATTGATTAGGTCCCTGGCAGTCAATACTGCCTCCTGTTCTTTTTTTTTTTTTTTTGAGTTGATTTTTCCATCTTGTCATTTTGTCCATAGGAGAATAGATGAATGAGAGAAGAAAATGCTAAAAGGGTAAAAATGACCCCAGAAAATATACACTAAACAAATCCGAAGAGACCTGAAACCGGGGGAAAAGAAAGGGAAGGAAAGAAAAAAAAAAAAAAAAGAAAAAGATTTAAAAAAAAAGAATATGATCAAATATGATCAGGCTGGTGTATAGATCAGTGCCACACACTAGATTTTGGGCGTATTTTGGTCTGTTAGAAGAAACTGCCTCCCAAAATCTTAAAGAAAAACTTATATATGTACAAAAATAAGTGTAAATATGATGAGGGGATGGAATATGTCTGTAAAGATGAAAATTATAAAAGATTTTATAAAAGGAATTGATAAGATAAGTTGGTTGAAAAAAGAAAGAAGAGAAATTAAAAAAAAAGGAGAGAATGTGATCAGGCAGGAGACTAGAACAAAGCCATACACTAGAGATTTAGGGTTTATTTTGGTCTGTTTGACCCAACTGTATCCCAAAATTTTAAAGAGAGAACAACTTATATATATACCAAAAATAAGGTTAACTACTATGAAAGAATAGAATATGGCTCTAAAAATGAAAAATAAAAAATATTTTTAAAAAAGGGATTGGTAAGATGTTGGTTGAAAAAGGGAAAAAGAAAAATTCAAAAAAAATAGGGAAAAAAAAGAAAATTATCTTCGAAAGACTAAAGAATCAGGGGGAAAAAAAGCCATGAATTCTCTGTGCTGTATTCCCGTAGTGCTGGAGTTCTGCCATTCTCATTGACTGGTGAACTTGGTCTTGGCTGGCTGTTCTTGCTGATCATCTGGGGGACGGGCCTGTTGCCATAGTTCCCAAATGTCTTTGCCCCAGATGGAATTGCCCTACCCTTGCCGGGGACCAGGCTAAGTGATGTGCTCAGGTTTGCTCTCTGTAGCTTTTGTTCCCTGCAAGCTTTCTGCATACCTTTGGAGGACGAGAGTGAAAATGGTGGACTCCCAATCTCTGGTCCTAGGGGAGCCACAATCTCCAGGCCCCACTCCTCAGTGTGTCCCAGAGGAAGGCAGTCAGTCACTCCCAACTCCCTGGTCTCTGGCTACACTCCATGCTCACCCGGCCTGTGACCAAGCATTTCTATCTCTGGTACAGGACCCCGTGTGGAGTCTCCAAACCCAGCAGATCCCTGCCGTGCATTCCCGTGCCGCTCCTCCTGGGGGAGGAAGGGGAGTCTCCCCGGATCTGCCGCTTGCTGGGTCCCTGCTGGAGGAGCAGTGGACCGACTGTGCCACAGATCACGGTTTATGGCAACCCTGAGCTGAGAGCCCACTCCTCGGCTCCATCTCTGCAGCCGGCTTCCCTACTCTGATACCTGTGAGCTCTGCTGCACTCAGTCACCCCTGGTCTTTCTGTGACCCCAAGGGTCCTGAGACCACACTGTCCCAGCAAGGGTTCCACCCCCCGTTTAGCCACTGGAGCGACGTCCCTCAGCGGAGCCGACTTCTGAAAGTTCCGATTTTGTGCTCCACTGCTTTATCACTTGCCAGTAGCGGCTGACGGAGGCCCCCTCTGCCGCCGTCTATCTTCCCAAGTATTGCCTCGGATTCACTTCTCTGCATGTCCTACCTTCCAGAAAGTGGTTGCTTTTCTGTTCAGAGAGTTGCTGCTATACTTTTCTTTGATCTCCTGTTGAGTTTGTAGGTGTTCAGAATGGTTTGGTACCTATCTAGCTGAATTCCTGGGACCAGACGAAGTTTAAGTCTCCAACTGCTCTATCATCTTGCTCCTCCTCCTCCATGTTGTAAATCTTTAGTTTGGAAGCTCTGAGAAGAGTAGCTTAAATTTAATATATACATATTATATAACTTTATATAATTATATATTATATATAATACTTGTATATATAACTTTATATAACTATATAATATATATATATAAAACTTTGAAATAAGTGCTATGCTTTATCTCAGTACTGCCCTTCATGTCATTGCTTGATTTTGCTTTACAATGAAATGGACAGAAATATCTGGTAGTACCTATTTTCCCCTAAGTTATTTTTTTCTCCACTAAAGTAATTAACCCTACTTGTGCTTTGGAAGTCACCATGGGATTACAAGAAAATTCACGTTTAAGAGAACCTCTGCCTCTAGCTGAGAACAAAGCAGAATGCCAAGAACACAATGCCAACAGGATTTGTCCTCGTTTGATAATTCCCTAGCCATCATCCATTTAGAATCAAGTCACCGTGGATCAGGATGAGCATTCTAAATACTTTAAAACATTCCATCCACTGAGGTTTAAGGTGGAAAACAGAGTTGAGACAACAGAAAGGCCTAGGGGATCAATTAAAAATATCACTGCAAAATGGAAAATATTTCCTTTTTTTTTTTTTTTAATTGATCTCACACCTCTGGTCTCCCAATATAGTTTTGGTAGCATTAAAACTCAGGGACTTGCATTGCCATCCTGAAAAACAAATTTAAAGTACCCAAACAAAACCCCAAATTTATTCTTTCAGATTTGCTTTTTTTGCTCTCAAAAACCTACTTTATGGTAGATCAAATCAAATGATCATTGCTTGTTAAAACTTTTGAATCAGGAGATTTTGGGAAGATAGGCAGTGGCAGCAAAATGTTTGGATTTTCCTGAATCATCACATAAACTCAGAGAAATTAGCAAAACCAAAATTCATGGTTTTGGAAGACATTGATGTGACAAGGTATGCCACAGTCCACAGAATATAAGCAGGTTTCACCATCTGTGTGGGAGAAAACAAAGGAAAGCAATAGGTCATCTGACAGGCCTGAGAACAGGAGAAAGAACCCACGAGATAGCCAACAGATACTAACTGGAATGCATGGCAGGCCAATTTTAAAATGGTATCTAAAACTGGGGGTGATTTTGCTGCAGGCCATAACAGAGGGTGCTTGTTAGGTATGAAGGAGCTAGAGCACTCTTGTGTGTATGAACTCTCAAAATTGACCTTCCAGGGTCCTTTCAGGACATGGCTGTACACTGACAAGAAATTGCTGGGAGTGGAATCAAAATTGTGCAGGACAGGGTTGGTAGATACTAAAGAAAGAGAAAGTTGAGGTAAAAATATGAGAGAAGAACAGAGAACAGAAATCTAAAAAAAAAAACAACTATATTTTCAATACAACATTTAATAGTAATTGTAAGTACTTAACACTACATTAAGTAGTAGTCCAGGTGAACTTCACAGTTTGAGTTCAAAGAAACTAATTTAACATAGAAATGAGTAAAAGAAAAGCATTTAGGTAAATCTCACACAAAGTTGTAATAAGAAAATAAGTAGTAGAATATATCTTTATAGAGGATAGAAGCATGCCAGAAATAGATGCTCAAAAAACAGATTAAGACTGTGACATTTTATTTCAAAACAATCTAAAAGACATTAAGAAAATGATAAAAAATATGAAAAACCAACAAAAATAAAAATTCAAAGTAGATGAGTTTAAAAAAGAAATAGAAATAATTTTTTTTAATTTAGAAATAGTGACCAAACTAGAAGGAATAAAAGAGCAAATAAATACAATAAATAACATCTTAAGAAACATAGAAGAAAAGAAGGGAATTTTTAAAATAAAAAAAAAACAGAAAAAGAATTCATATGAAATTGACAAATATTACAGATAGGCAAAGAAGGTCTAACTATTTGGATAATAGGAGTTCCTGAGAAGAAACTGCAGCAAGGGATCGGAGCAAATACTAAAAAGGATAATTAAGAATGTATTTTCTTGGGTCAAGAAAAATGAAAGTGCCTATTGAAAAGACACACTTTTCAGTATCAACCAACTGCAAGATACATTCTAGTAGAATATCTGGATTTAAAAAAAAAATAGGAAAGGAAAACAAAACCAAATGGGGCATCTAGGCAAAAGGAACACTTGACTTACAAGGGAAAGAATAATTGATTTCATCAGACTTTTTGATAACAATGCTTTAATACAGAAGAAAATGGAATAAAGAAGACACGATGAGAGAGTTAATGTCTACCAAAAAGGATCTTCCAGTATAAAAGGTAGAGATAAAAATAACATGTAAGAATATCTTCCCATCTGGGTTTCTCTTTGTTATTTTAAGAAATGTACTAGAGAATTAGCTTCAGATCACCGGAATGACTAGAGACATCAATGTAAAAACTGGCATTGGACATTAAATGAACTTGTATATCTATGCCTAAAAAGGGGGAGATTATGCTAAGTAGTGGCTATATGATCTGACAATGCAGACATAGTACAACCAAAAATGGAAAAATTAGAAGACATATGTAAAAAAAGTTTTAACTATTTTCAGGAATAATAATTGACGGTGTTAGTATTATTATTCTGAGATTCATGTATGTCTACAGATGTAATCTGGGAAAATTAAGTAAAATTCCTATACTCCCAAATTTGAATTATAAATATCATTATAAATTCATGAGGTATTCAGGCTTTGAGCATTAATTACTAACAATGAAAAAAAAACAAAAACAGAACATTATATGTCTTCAGGTGAAACAACACACTACTGCTATCAGTCTTGCTAAAGGAGTCAAATCTGATCTGGTCAAGCCTCTGGGTTTGGCTGTCAATTTGTGAGAAATACCCAGGACAGAAGAGCATGTTGAATTACCCATAAGCATGCAACCAGCAAAACCCAGACAGTGGGCAACCCCTCAGGTCAAGTGGCGCAGGTTCTTCAACAATACCTACTAAGGGCTGCAGGGGGAAACATCTCAACTATGAGATCTTCTCCATCTTGCTTGTATATTGGAAAAATAGAAGAAAAATTTAAGAATTCATATAAAACTTTTAGAATTACTTAACACTTGGTTTTATGATGAGAAAATTTAGGAAAGATATGAAGATTCTACTCATGACAATGATAGAAATAACTACATATGAGAGCCTATCATGTGACTCATATAATAACAATCTTACATGTATTATCTCTAATCTTCACGATGAGTCTGTGAAATAGACTGTTAGCCCCATTTTATAGTTGAGGAAATAGACACTGAAAGATAAAATAAATTGCATGACAGATTTACAACAAAGTCAATGTGCTAACCCAGGCTATGTATTCCATATAGCCCATAATGTTCAATGACATCATGTAAAAAATTATATTTCAAATGTGTGTTAAGGAGCCTACATTGCAACCTTAATGTTATCACTTAAGAACTTGAAAAGGCTACTTGTGTTAATGTCTTTTGTTATTGTCCAAACATAAAGCTAAGAAGACTGGTGTGGGATTAATACTTGGGTATTAACTTAACCCTACTGGCATCAGCGTATCTGAGAGAATTTATATTGGACAGTAACTTTGGCTCACTAGAGATGTCATATTTTTAATTCTTTTTCTATGATTTGAGAATAATTGTTGGCCACTGCTTCTAAACATTCTATCACTTTCAATCTTATTTTGCATCTCTCATTTTATGGAGATTTTGTTTAGCTACTTACTTAAAATCTTGGTTTCTGATAGAATCAGAACAAGAAGATGTTGGTGATGCCCCTGAAGGCAAAGTGAGAAATCATTAAACTGTATCAGTATTCTACAACTGGTCTCTCAGACTATGGAGCTAAGCTTCTTGAGGAAAATACCCGCTGAGACCCTGACCCCATGTAACTGGTTCTCTGCTTAGCACAGCCCAGATTTTCCATGCATGGTAAACAGGGAGTGGTCTCTTAATATGGCACTGGTTTTAGGGAATTTCTCATTCTGTTTGATATACAAAATTATATTAATCACCATATATTACATCATTAGTTTTTTTATTGTTATGTTAATCACCATATATTACATCATTAGTTTTTGATGTAGTGTTCCATGATTCATTGTTTGTGCATAACACCCAGTGCTCCACGCAGAATGTGCCCTCTTTAATACCCATCACCAGGCTAAACCATCCCCCCACCGCCCTCCCCTCTAGAACCCTCAGTTTGTTTTTCAGAGTCCATCGTCTCTCATGGTTCGTCTCCCCCTCTGACTTATTCCCCTTCATTCTTCCCCTCCTGCTATCTTCTTCTTTTTCTTTTTTCTTAACATATGTTGCATTATTTGTTTCAGAAGTACAGATCTGTGATTCAACAGTCTTGCACAATTCACAGCGCTCACCATAGCACATACTCTCCCCAGTGTCTATCACCCAGCCACCCCATCCCTCCCACCCCCCACCACTCCAGCAACCCTCAGTTTGTTTCCTGAGATTAAAAATTCCTCATATCAGTGAGGTCATATGATACATCTCTTTTTCTGATTGACTTATTTCACTCAGCATAACACCCTCTAGTTCCATCCACGTCGTTGCAAATGGCAAGATCTCATTCCTTTTGATGGCTGCATAATATTCCATGGTTGATATACAAAATTGTAATCCATTTCACCCCATAATATCTTTATTCAGATGCCACCCTGGGAAGCGGCATGATCTTCCAGCATCATGGACCACCCCAGAGATTTCTGGAGGGAATTGCAATAATAATATTTCAATTTGCTTTAAAGCCAAGAGTTTCATCTATGGAACCTTCCTTTCTATTTCCTTCCCTGTCCAACTCATTCTCACTCAGCTTAAAGCCAATCTTAAAATGGTGTTAAATCTAATACCACTCTCAGATTTCATCAATCTTTGAAGTTGGCCAGAGCTACATACAGTAAAAAGGCAAGCAAAAATGGGCCTCTATAAATTAGAGACTGGAAAGTACCTATTAGAACGGAACACCAAAATTCTGACAAAACTTTCCCCTCCAATATACAGAGCTTGAAAATTGAACTCGTTTTCTCCTTGGAAATGCCCCCCCCAAAAAAAAAAAATTTAAAACCTCTTTGCAGCAGTTTGTGATTCCTTGTGCATCCATTCCTCCGTACTATCTTGGTTCCTTTACTTCTGATTTAAAAATAAAAGTGATAAATTTTGCCATATTACAGATTTACCAGAAGTCCATGTTTCTCCATCATCTGCCTGTTGTTGATTTAGTTCCGGTCCTGGAGGCTTTAGGGTCCTACAGAATTGATATAAGTGAACTTGGACGCCTGCCCAGCAATATAGAGACCCACCCACACACTGAGCAATATTTCACATTGAAGGTCAATGCATGTTTAAGGATACAGAGAGAAAAGGTTAGCCATGGGTGTGTTTCAGATCTGGGAAAGATGAAGCCAGAGAAAACCATCCTCTCCTCCTTGGAAGACTTTGTGGAGGAAGGGGATTTCTAGGAGCTGTTTAAATGATGGATAAGAGACCACTAACTTCACAAAGATTCTGTTTTTGTAAATAAAATAGCTTCAAATCACTCACGTATTACAAGAAGAGTATTAGAAAAATACATGGCCAGAGCTAAATTAGGAGTGGCCCTTTAAATTTGATCACCCAAACTAGTCTTTAGATAATCTAATCATTGCTTCCAAATGTTGGTGTGTAGGTAGTAGGTATTTGTGCTTTTATGAGTGGCATATCCAATTTTGGTTGATATGGGCAATAATATTAAGGACGATATAAAATAAGATCTATAGAATCATTGAAAAACAGTAAATTTGCACAGGGAAGTGTCTTTGGGATTGATTAGGGCTGTTTTGCACGACTTGGTAAAGGTGAAGTGTCATCTCTCTTCTCTTCAGACAAATGAGTTTAGTTATTTCAATGAAAGGTTTTTATGGAAAATGATCATACTCTCTTCTACTATAAACTTTCAGACTATAATTTTTATAGCGGTGAGGTCTCCCTTATTATATTTTATTTGAAATTCAGACTTATATTTCTCTTTCAGTTTTTAGGAGGAAATTATTAGTGATTTATCAAAATCTTGTGATCTTAAGTAAATACCCATAATCTTGGTGGTTTATTTATGTATTAGCTATAAGTAAGAAAAACATCAGGAACTGCTGAAAGATTTAATCACAGTTTCTATCTTAGACCGATCTTTGTTTGAGTGACTTGAGTAAATCACCTTACATCTTCAGCATCTTCAGGCTTCAGCTTCCCCATCTGTCCAAAATCTAAAATGCCTAAAACTTATTCTCACAATACCAAATTGATAAAGAAATGAATACGTGCATGCATAGGCTGATGCACAGATGGAAGCATGGGTGTATACATGGGTAGGGATGTAGATAGATGCATGTTTGGGTGTGTGGATGGATAGATGGTTGGCTCTGGATGGATGCATGGACAAGTGCATAGATGGGTTCAGGGTTAAGTACATGGAAGAATGCATGGGTGCTTGGGTGAGCGCGTAGATGGATGCGAGGTAGGGTACATGGATGGGTTCATGAACTGAAGGATGGTGGGAAGGAAGGATAGAAGGGCATAAAATTTTTTTAAAAAAATTATAAAAAATGAAATAAATTCAATAGAAAAATGTACTGAAATAAAATTGGAGAAAATGCTAAAATTTATTAAAATATTTATTCCCTCCCAAAAGGCACTATTGTATCTAACATACTTTACAAATAATTTTAAAAAACTTGTGCCAAGCCCCATTCTAGATAACGTTGTGTATGTCTTTATTTGTAAGAGGCCTCTGTAGTTGATACTGCTGAACACGTTGCAGTGAAAGCCCTCATCTTTATAATAAGAACTTTGCAATTAACAAGAACAACCTCTTATTATTTATCTTCTATCAAGTCCAGTTCATTGTCAGATCTCCAAAAAGAGGTACTAAACATCAGTCTGAAGGGTTCCTCAGTCCATGGAGAGCCCTATAGTATACATAAAGACAACCAGGAGAGCTATTGCTGTGTTAATTTGTTTTGTTAGATTAATGATTCTTATGTTAATATTTAACCTTTTGTCAAATTGTGATGCATAGGGTTATACATCTAGATCAAAACAAATGAATAATGGGACAGGCATATTTTTTCATCTCATTTCTTTTTCCACTCGTTCACAACACTGTTTTATTGGCAGGGTGTTTCAAATGGCCTGTAATTAATTAAACAGAGAATGACATATCCTTTTACCACGTGAAAAGAAACACCATTGGGCAAACTACTGTCTTCATTCTTCCTATGAAACAAACTGGGACTGATTTCCATTTTTCCTAAATCTTCTTCCTCTTTAATCTTTCCTGAGGATTTGGAATAATAGTAAAGTTGTCCCTTTGAAGTCTGGATTGAGGGGAGGGATATGATATGTTTCTTGGAGGGCTGGCAGGTCAGGTGCAATGGACTGTGTCTAGGGAGGCAAATCGGAAAGCTTCTACATATTTTGGCGCTTAGCAACATCACAGGTGTAACTGGCAATGGTGCTAAATATGAAATGAATAACACCTGGGAATTCCTTCCAATAAAATGGTCTAAAATTACAGCGCTTTCTCCTCAAATAGACAAGAATGATAAAGTACATGTCTCCTTAGTCCCTCACAGTGTCACTTTGCCAGTTCTCAATTTTAAATGCATCCTTGTTTATCTATTCTCTTAATATAATTTGTCAGGGCAAAATCCTCACTCCACATAGTGCCCAGGCTACATAGCATAATGCCCTGGAACATGGTATACCCTGAATAAATCTCTGCTATATTCTTGTGGACTAGTTGTTTCTTTTCTTCCTGAGAAGAGGCACCGATTTTATCTCCCACTGCTGTAATTCGGAGCTTCTTAGTGGTCTCTTCTTGGGAGGTGACTGAGATTGGATGAGTGAACAGAAAACTTGAAGAACAGCTGTGTTTTGCTTCAGTTGTCATTTCTCCCAAGACAGGAGATCACAAGACCACTGTCCAGTGCTGCTAATCTGGTTAAAAGATGCCTTTTATCATGGACTCCTATCTGGGATTATCCATGTAAATTTTGCCAGATATGAGAACCTCACCTTGGGAGCTGTATCCCAAGACAGCAACTTCCTGTGAATACCAGACCCATGTAGGATGCATGTGTTTCTTTCTGACTTGGGACTGTGTAGCCATGGGCTGCTTTCATGTCCTCTCCAGCTTTAAAGCATATCATTGCCCTTTCTCTCCATGCTGCCAATCTCAATGACAGAAACAATCAGGTCTTAATGTTCAAGGGCACTCACATCAACCCCTGTCTGTTTCCGCCAACCTATGGGTATAGGCTTCCTGCCAGATGGCTGACCTAGAATCCTGACGAGCTGAGTTCAAGCTGAACTTGCCTCTCTGGTTGATGCTTTGGCCATCTGTTGACCCTCTGTATCTCAGTCAAGAGTCTTTAGCCCTGACAGCACAGATAAAGATGGCATGGTTTGTATTTGCCAACTTTTCTTTATTTTTTGCACTTTTTCCTGTATTTTTTCCTCTATTTCCCAAATCAGTGAGAAGCAAGTTTAAGGTGCATAAAATGTCCACTATTTGCACACATGCTACATTAGCTACTTCTCCCCCCAAACTGTAGGGCCGAGGTGATTTGGTTCTCTTAGGGTCTGCTCAACAATGTTGGTGGAATAAATGAAGTGATAGGTGAATGAAAAAACGGTATGCAGGTAAATTAAAGATGGATCTGCACCCAGGGTTAATGACGAAGTCAAGGATTTTACCCAAAATGGATGTATCAACACTGACTCTGGTCTGATTTAACTTATTTCCTCTGAAGAGAGCACCATGAACCACATTAACAGTGCAACAGCTTTGAGTTCTTCCAATTGGTGGTGAGGGAGCCAATCAACACAAGACCATTATGATAATTAGCATATGATTATAATAATTGCCATGCGAAAGGCTTCCTGGTCACTGTTAAGACCAGCAGGTAGCACACTTGCATATTGACCTCATCCTCAACTTGGTACCTTTAACACTAGCTCCCTTCCCCCTACCCCATTGCCCACTGCTGGCCATTCCCTCGAGTATACATACCATGTGCCAGGCACTCCAGTGTCATTCTGGGCACAGGACATTCTCTCTCTACTCTGCCTTCTTTTGAACCTGTTCCAATGCTCACACGATGCTTCCATATCTTCCTTACCTGAACAATTTGTATGGCTTCTATGTAACACACCCTTTGCTTTGCTGCTCTTCAAATAGGAATCACCTCAGGCAATTACTCCTCCAGCCCTTCAAGTCAATATTCCAGAATTTGGCCTATTCCTTGAAAAGGAGGATCCCATAGACCCACATCCAAGAAAAAGGGTAAACTTGGGGACTCGGGAGAAAAAAAAAATGGATTTGGACCTGTGACCAAGGAGTACCATTATAGGGAACTCTCAGGTAAACCACATCATGAGCTCCTAAGCCATTCGTGTCCTAACATTCCTGGGACTCTTCTTTAGAAAAGAACTGTTTCCTAACACACTGTAAAATTTTGTACAACAATAGCTATTACAGTTATGCAAAGCTAACATATTGAACACTTTCTACGACCAAAGCTCCCAATCCTCATAAAATTTTGGCATGCTAAATTCTATTGCATCAGTTTAGAAGGAAAGTGAAGCTCAAAGAGATTATCTATCTTGACCAAGCTCACAGAGCTAGTGAGTGGAGGAGCCAAGATCTGGACCTAGTCTAGTGTCCTTCACAACTGTTGCCTCCAGTTCTCCTCCTTGTCCCCTACCCCCCAACACACACACACACAAATAAATGAGTCTATCTGGGCAACAGTATCTTCTCATTTATAGAATAGAAAAATAGCTTAATAGCATTTTGGGTTCCCAGGAAGACTGCAAATATCAGGAAATACAATGTTGTCAAGCACTTTGCATATAGGAAATGCTAAATCAAGCTAAATTAAATTCGACAGAGTTCTAGACAGTTAAGAAGGCTTTATTAAACCCCTGCTGTGCTGGGCACCCAGCCGTGACTTGGGTTAAGCCTAATACTACTTAATTTATGAAAATGCTGTTATAATTATTCTGCTTTTTACATTTAGGTGCCCTCAAGAAGAAAGTACAATTTACAATTAAATATAAATTATTTATCCCAATTTTCTGACTTCTATTCCATTCAATACCCCTTGAGGAGCTACCTAACTGTGGTAGACACATCTTAAAAGGTCTGCGTAGTTCTTGATTACTGCCCTTTGCCCACAATTACCCCCTCTTTGACATTCATGGAGGTGATTTCCTTACAGCGATGTTTGACTTTGTATTCCAGGTGGGGCCAATCAGGTTCATTCTTCTGTGAACTTGAAACTTAAATTTAGAATCTGTACCTCACTCTTTGCATGTGCTGGCATGTGCCATGTGAACTATTTAGACAAAGACAGGGGTGGGGGTGGGGGGCTAGATGGGCAAGAAAAAGCAGGAGGGAAGCAAAAATGAGAAACTATTTATCTAAAGAGGTAGACAAGGGCACCTGGGTGGCTCAGTCGTTAAGCATCTGCCTTCGGCTCAGGTCATGATCCCAGGGTCCTGGCATAGAGCCCCGCATCGGACTCCCTGCTCAGCAGGAAGCCTGCTTCTCCCTCTCCTACTCCCCCTGCTTGTGTTCCCTCTCTCGCTGTGTGTCTCTCTCTCCAAAAAAAAAAAAAAAAAAAAAAAAAAGGAGGTAGACAGCTACACAGAGCAAGAGCACACAGAGCCCTGGAGAGAACTGTAGAATTGAAAGCAGAAATTCCCATTAGAACCCCTATTCGGTGGTGAAGCCATCCACTCATAATACTACACTTTGTGGATTAAGGACTTTATCCTGGTAAAATTTAGTAAGAGCATGGATAAACAAGGATGCCTTTAAAATTAAGAACTGGCAAAGTGATATTTTAAGGGACTAAGGAGATTTGTACTTTATTATTGTTTTCTGGTCTGGGAGAAAGCCTTGAAATTTTAGACCATGAAATTGGATGAAATACCCAGCAAATGTTTTACTTCTTTAAATTTTTTATTGTTATGTTAATCACCATACATTACATCATTAGTTTGTGATGTAGTGTTCCATGATTCATTGTTCAAATGTTTTACTTCTTATTTAACATCATTGCCAGTAATGTCCTAGGTGTTAATAAAGACACAGTGTAAGGACTGACCAATAGTTATTGCTTTTCCTCTGCATTCCTCTACTTATCAAATCCAAGGTCAAAACTAACTTTCTGTTTGGACTACTTGTTTTTTTGCAAAACATGCTGTTCTGTATAAGTTGCTCCTTGGTGAGGTAGATCTACTTCAATCAGAGTGACATCATACAGAAGGTGATGGTGAGGTTCCTGTTGTTCCCTTCACATCTGGAATTTCACACCATGGCCTCACCTGGATCGGTAACCTCCTGCTACTTTACCTATGCCTTCACTCACTTGAACTTCTGACCTCTGTGTTATCTTTTGAAAATCTTCTTCCAAAATTTAACTGCATTTTTTATGTACTGGTGACTCTGATCTGGGTCAGTTATGGTCTGGACAGTTATTCCAAAACATTTATGAAGGCCCTGGGGTAGGAGTTAGGGATACATCCCTGCCTTTGCTCTATTGATGGTCTACGGAAGAGACAAAGAGGGAAATGAACCACCACACTACAGAGCGTGACAACCACCACATCAGGATGTCTGAGCACATTGGAGGGTGACCCTCTCAGAGGTATAAAATGTCTAAGAAGGCTCTCTAGAAGAGGCAGGATCCACACTGAGTCCTGAAAGATGAGTAGGATTGAGCTGGGTAAAGAGTGCGTGGATGGATGATGTTCAGAGGCCCACAGTTAGGGAGCACATGGCATGCTGGCTGGATTGAATGTGCTTGGTCAACCTGGAGCCCCAGTGCTACAGGAGAGGGAGGTAGAGAGACTGGCAAGGGCAGATCAGGAAAGGCCTTGCAAGTCTTGTTAAACAGTTTTTAACCTCAAAGAGTTGGAGACTGGTAGAAGAAGGAAGCAAGGAAAGGAAACACAAGAAATCACAGTTTGATGAGAAGTTTACAAAGATCCAAGTGGTTGACCTGAGTCCACAGCCACTGGTAAATCAGACTTGCTGGATGACACATTTGTCTCTGTTGCAATAACTATTTTTTAACCGCAAGAGTTAGAAGTCCCAAGAAATTAAACATAAGTATCTTCATTTCAGTCTTGCTACCTCAGCTCACCAGAGGAATCAGTAGCATTATTTTGTAGCTATGGATGCTTCTCTAAATTTTCATTTCCATGGGAATATCTGGAGAGTCAATCAGAAAGTAGAATAAGCAGGTTTCATGGGATATAATCACTGGAGCAACTTTATGTTTGTCTTATATAATCACTTAAAATTTATTCAGTAAAAGTTCTTCCAGTGTTCTGAGTTGAAAGTTAAACCAGTCTCACAATTTCCTGATTAAGCTCTGTGATCACTTTAAAATTACCCAAATAACCTTAGTTATTTAATTTAAATATTTCAGTCCTGGGTGGACAACTTGTCACTGCATTCAAGGCTGCTGTCTGGTAAAGGAGAGAGCAGGGTCTTATTTCTCACCTTCTCTGCCACCTGAGAGCTGCCATCTTTACTGTCCCTCCCCCAGAAGTTTTGGAGCCTTGGAAGACAGGAGGCCTGGGGGTGGGGGCATGGAAGAAAGTTTCTCACTTGGAGGGCACCATCAGAAGATGGCAAGGTGATGTCCCAGCCTTACATCTTTCAAGCTGACTCTCATGTAAGGCCTTTGCCTCAGCTGGGCCCCTCGTGCCATGAGCAGTGCATTTTATCCCTCTGGCAGCTGTACTCTACTGGACCCCCTTTGCCCTTTCAGGCAGGCTCCTGGGAAGGAGATAAAATGAATCAAGGCCAGCTTACATCTTCAACCCCACATAATTCACATCTGATTTCTGGAAAAGACTCATGCTGCTTTTATGCATGCGTGGAGGCCAATCCCAAAGTAGCCATCTTTGTTTAGCTCCCATCTACTCAATTTCTCAGGCAGGAGTCAGATCCCCATCACACGAGCCCCTTAGCTACAGAGAACATGTCTGGCTCTCCACTGATGCGTACAGCTCTCTATAAAAATACCTTCTCCATATTTTCTGACTAGCCCTTTTAGAGCCTCATCAAAGGTGAGGGACTCGAAATTCAGGAAACCACTTTTCATACATTACTTTTGAAGCCCTTTTTGCTTAGGGCACCTCTTTGTAATCTGATCTTTCTCATATCTTGGTGCCTCAATCAAAACTTCCAGTGTAACATTTTGCTACATAGACCTGTAAGCATATTGCTACATGTTGGGTAAGTAAAGAGATGTTCCCCATGCTCCTTGCTTCTGAAAAAAAGTATTTGTGAGAGATGGGGAAGAGAGGAATTCATTGGCAGAAGTTAGGAAGAGTTTGAAGAGAAATGAAACAGAAGGAAAAAAATCATAACAAGAGTAGACTTTCAGTGGAACATCTGAGAAACATTTGTTGAGAAGATGGGTCATTGTTCTGGTTGGAAGTCATAACTGATCAAAGAAATATATCCAGTTAAGAGTCCTGGTCTCCGGCCAGAGCTATTATTTTGGTTTCAGGGAAGCAGCCCAGTGATTCTTGAGAACATATAGTTTATGAAATAGCCTTTAAGTTTGTGAGATGCAGCCTTGCTTAGGATCCCTTAGCGGTCAGAGAGACCATTAGCTCCTTCCATCCCCAAACGACTATTTGTATTCCATTATAAGCCAACTCATTAAAGAATAGACCGTTTATGTCAGGCTTAATGATCAACTCTGTAACTGGAAAGCATTGTAGTTTTGCTTCTCGTTTTATTTTCCCTTTCACATGCATGAGATTTGGGGGCCTTTAGTCAGAAAGTGTCTGAAGCTGAATCATCTTGTGTCTGAAATGAGATGTCTCCTGGAATAAGTGCAAGGTGGTTCCAGAAGAGACCACGAAGCCCCTCACTCTCCTCCAGGGTGGTGATGAGGAGCCATGGTTTACTCTCCAGGATTGGCAGAGCATCCCTTGTTGTACCTGGAGAGTGGAACAGAAGTCTACACTGTAACTCTCCAGGTTTGGGCTGCTGAATACACTTTGAGTGTCAAGATCTCAGTGGTAAAACTTTTGGTATTCAAATCATCAATTGCATCGATCCTTTCATAAACAGGTGGCTCATGTGGATGAAAACTGGAAAGTCAATTTTTATCCATTTTATAAAGCTCTCTCATTGACTAAAACATTTCTAGTTGTCTTTATTCAACACCTACTCCTTGCCAGCCTATTCTTGTTGTGAATACCTTTTGGGGTATCTTTCCAGGTCACTAGTCCCCCTTTAATCTCATTATCAAAAGCAATGACTCTCCTTCTCCAGCAGCCATCCTGTACAGTATGATGGATGCTCCAACCTCATCAGATTAGACCAAATTTGGGTACTATTTTACCCAAGCTAGACCAATCAGAATCCTTTTCTTCTAAATTTGGAATTGAGATCAATAGAAACCAGGGAGATTGTCCACATGTGGCTGGAGATGTAACATTTATACTGAGGAATCGGTGAAGCTGTCTTCTGCTGGGTAGCCTGGAGCAAAACAAGACATCCTACAAGGACAGGGAGAAATGATGGAGATTCACAGAGAGAAACAGAAACAAAAGATGGGGAGAGAGCATGGTATGAATTCCTGGCATCATCCTGGATCCAATGTCAACCTTTCCGAGAACTGGCTGCATTCCTGACCTTGATTTCCATGTAGGGTAACAGCATAATCTGGTTTGTCCAGTTCGATTATAATAGTACTCTCCTTCACTGTTCACACAATAAAGTCCACAAACATCCTATTTCTATGGAACCCTAATTCTTGTAAGAGAACACCCCTTTTGCTTTCAAGTTAGTTCAAGCGGGTTTTTCTCACTTACATTAGAACCAATGAGGATAGCAGCCTTAACAAACGGACATCTTAGAGAGTTCTCTTCATTTTGTAGATGAGAAAAGGGATGCTCTGGGGATTTAGGCAAATTATCCAAGATCAAACACCTAATAAATGGCGGAGCTGGGGTATCAACCAGACCTGGCCACCTCCAAAGCCTATGCAGTTTCCATCAGGCTTCAGTGTTTCTCAAGGACACAGACATCGGTTGTTTTTGTAGTCAACAAAAATTTTGTCTGTCTCGAAGCCTCTGAAGACAGATTGGGTGTCCAAAAAAATGAATCCCAAACTTTTCTGATTAAATATCTGCTTTCCAATTGCTCTTTGAAATATGAGATCGAAAATGGCAATGCTGATGAAGATGAAATGAGCTCGGGCAGAAGCCTGAGCTGAATTTGGGAACGATGATTAGTGAACCCAGTGCTGGGGAGAAACAAAGAGCTTGTTTGCCTTTTCTCTATTATCCATTTGTTATTGAAAAGGCGGACAAATCTCACCTGAGAGTGCTCTAATTAAAAGGTCTTTGGATAAGAATCCGAATGCAACAGAGGGACGATAAATTAAAGTGTGTTCTTTGTACTGTTCTGGTTTCATTAGCCACTGGACCACATCTTTTTCTATTATTCACCAGGGATCACTACACAGAACAGCAGTGAATGCAGCCACTGGCTGAGTCTGGAAGGCCCATTAGACACCAATTCTTAGCCTTTTTCTCCCCATCCTGGTAGAGTCACAGCTTTCAGAAAGGAGAGGCATTATATGTGTTTTTAATTAACCTTACCTGGGTGCTGGCTTTTTTCATCTAGGTCAGCTCTGACACAATGAGTACAATGTAACTAGATTTTCTCTTCAGGGATGATCAGGTCCTGGTTGGAATTGCAGAAAGCTTTTTGAACTAGACTTCCCTAATGCACACACACAAACACGCACGTGCGCGCGCGCGCGCGCACACACACACACACACACACACACACACACACACACACACACACACACAGTCTTTTCCCCTGGGGCTTGGACCCAACTTCCTAACAGAGGGAACATCCACCTCCATACCACCACCCACAAAATCCAAGCATCTTTCCTGATACCTTCCTTATTGGCATAAATGAAGGATCTCAGAAGTGAAAAAAGTCCAAGCCTAATAGAGGATGTCCGCTGGCATGCTTTTCTGAGTAAAGTGCTTATATTTTCCCCCACATTTCACCCTGTCCTCTTAATGGCGAAGGAAGTGGTGCTAATTTTACTGGTCAGCAATCAGAAGAGATCAATAGAGAGCACAGGTGCCAATTTGTAGAGGAGGTGTTATTTCTAAACAGCATGCCAAACTCCGGAATTATATTGAGTTTTAAGGGCAAAACCAGGTCTAATAACTTTTTATTCTTTCCAGTTTCCAATATGTTATTGTCTCACTTGCTAAATGTAATTTGCTCTGGCTACTTCCTTAGGGGAGGGGTGGTGGGAAGAAAGAGAAAGAAAGATCAAGTGGGGAAAGAGAGGAAAAGAATTGGAAAAGCTCTATAAATGATCAGGGCCCAGAGGATGACATAATACCAACTACGAACTTTAAATAGTCCGGCAGTGTATGCATTGCTGAAGCTTATTGGCCAGTTCTGACTGAGAAAGATTATTTAATGCAAATGTGTCATTTCATTATAATTCTCCAGCTAGTGTAAATCAAATTTCAACATTTGCTCAACATTGAGCCTAAAGCCACAGACAGAGAACAGATACGGTTCAATGCCTGGGGTAAGTTCTCCTCTATCAGGTTCCGTTCTCAGGACAGAGTTGTTCAACTTGGCTGTTCTACTCATCATGCATTAAGAAGGAAGTCCCAGAACCATTGAGCCTCCTCTGTATTTCTGTAATGCACCCCAGAATGGACTAAGTGGTATGGTGGTGGCAGGGTGTGATTCTGAAGAACAGTTTAGAATAAGCAAGATGCTTCTTGACCTGCCAGTTGGTAAACAAAAGTGCATTATCAACACTGATGGGAAAGGTACCAATAAAGGGGCTTTTGGGACTCCTAGAAGGAACATTTGGTTTTTCAGAACATTCCTTCATATTTTTGCTTGAAGGAAAATATATCCTTTTTATTTTTTCGCTACTAATTATTCTAGAAGAGGGAAGTCAGATTATTATTTTTTTTTAACAATTGCCTAAAATCGGAGTGGGTGCAAATCATACTTAGCTCATATTTGAGGGAAAACTACAAAAGAACAGATTGTGCATAGAAAGCCATTGCCCAATGATTTTTTTCTCTTTAAGATATTTCTATGAGGTGAGAGTCACACATTCTCAAATATATTTACACTCAAATTACTGTACCAACATTTAGATCATTTGCAAGTAACAGTGTGAAACCAGCAGCCTCAGAAGTATTTATAACTGAGATGCATGATTGGTGGCACAGAAATTGTTTTATAAAATACTACACCTATCATTTTCAATTGCTGACTTAAGGTGAATGACCTGTATAAAAATATAAATTATTTGTGTTAAGGAAACGGTAATTAAATATGAGCTTTGTGTATTAGTCATTAATCTTTCCATTTAAATGCAAATTCTTCATTTCAACCACTACTTGAAGATACGTCTAATATGAAACAAGTTTGATCTTCTAATGTATTATTTCAGATGAGGCCTTTAAAGTATGCATTTTCTTGTCATGGGGAAGGGTGGGTTCTATTCACATTTTTAAAAATGCACTCTAAAAAAAACAGTCAACCAAATACTACTTGAAACTCAAATATAAAAGTCCCTTCATTGGCCAAGGGATGTCTAGAAGTGTGTGTGTGGGGGGGGCGGAGGGATGTTGAGAGAAGTGTGTGGTAGTGGTTATCTACTCTCTCCCAACGATTCTGGATTCATGGACTGCTGCGGACCTTGGTGTTATTGTTGGATTTAAAAATACTTGTGCCCACCCAAGCATTCTCTTAACAGTCAAAAAATACATATGGCTTGCTTACATATTTTAATAGTAATTACTATATTATATGGCAGAAATCACCATGTTAAACTCTTGACTAGACTCACTCACTAAATCTTCATAATAACCCAGTGCTATGCATGTTATTGTTATCCACAGTTGATAGATCAAGAGGTGAAACACAGATTAAGGAATTGGTCTAAGAGTACATGGAAGTTAAATAAAGGAGCCAGAACTCAAACACAGATCAGCTGACACCAGAGCCTGTGAATTCAACTCTAGACTCTGCTGCCTTCCCAGATTAAATTTTATATAAAGGCATTTCTGAGTAATTTTTTTAAATCAGTATTTTAAAAAATATATATATAGTCCTCAAGTATGAGAAGGCTGAGATCCTCTGCTCTAATTGAATGAAGGCCTACATCTCATTGAGTTGGCTGTTGTCAGCTGGATGCTTCCTGAAAATAGGAGTTCAAGATGAGGTTGGGGAGAGTGCAACTGAGGGTGTGCAGCTCATTCATGAACTAACTTCCTGCCACTCAGTGGAAACAACACAAGGCTTATGTCAGGTCCCTTCAAGAGGGATGAATGATGGTGTTGTAACTATGAATAAACCATTCTGCAAATATAGCTCTCCTGTTCCTTATTAGATGGCTAGAGCGAGATAGCCCCAAAGAGAAAAAAATGAGGAGATGAAGTACAGACTAAGTCAGAAAATAGAGTTGGTGCTGATACTAAGGTTGGAAAAAAGCTTCTGTAACGTGCAACCCTGGGTAAAAATGGCAGTAATATCACCTAGCAGTGGCCAGTTAGATTACCCAGTGATTCATTTACCTGAGGCATATGTCAAATGGACAAGCTTTTTTTAATCCAGTGATTTTAGAGGCTGGCTGGGCTAGAAGAAAGAGTGGTAGACCTGTGATTTGCAAAATTCTTCAAGCAGCAAGTCTTGGCAGAATTCATCTGGGCTGTTGTCTTATAGGAGCTGGGTGTTCTGAAATAGGCCATGGGCAGTAAGGGGTCAGGCAGGTTCAAAGCCTTTTGTTTAGAGGTGTTGCACCTGCACTACTGGGGGTCTCTCTCAGTCCTTCATTAGGGCTGCACCCTTTTTAAAATCAGCTGGATAAAGAAAATTGGTCAATTCATACGGAAGAGAACATGTGTTGCAGAAAAACCTGAGGCCCAGCGATATCTGTCCCCTGCCTCCTCCTGACTCTGTAGCTTGTCCCCTTCTTGGGGACAGCTTCACCCTGACATTGTTGGGCTGGCACTTGCAAGTGGCCACCACAGGAGCATTTATACCTTGGGAATTGACATGTTCTATAAAGCAGGACTCTCGCTGCTGTTTCCCTATTTCCTTCCCCCTCCTCCCCTCCCAGCCAGTCATAAAACGTTGGCCAGCACAACCTCTGTCTCTTCTCTGCCACCACTTGGGTGATTTTTGGCAATGAAGTTCCCTGCAGAGTACTTCAGTCTCTTTGTCTATAAAATGAAAATATAATATTAGTGCCTAATCATATAATTTTAGAGAGGATTAAATGAGATAATAAATGTAAAGCACATGTCAGGGTGCTTGGCATTTAGTAAGTACTTGAGAAATTCTGGCTCCTTGGCATCCTCATTGCCTTTCATTAACCAGAATAGATGTGATCTCTCTAATGCAGAGATCACATTATTTCCCTACTTAAATCCTTCAGTGACCCCACCCGGCCCCCTCCCTGCCCATGACGATTAGCATCCAATCAAACTGAACCATGAGAGACTATGGACTCTGAGAAACAAACTGAGGGTTCTAGAGGGGAAGAGGGGAGGGGAGTGGGGGGAGAGGTTAGCCTGGTGATGGGTATTAAGGAGGGCACATACTGCATGGAGCACTGGGTGTTATACGCAAACAATGAATCATGGGACACTCCATCAAAAACTAATGATGTAATGTATGGTGATTAACATAACATAAAAAAAAAAAAAAACCTTAGTAGAGAAAATGAAGCAAATAAATGGCTTACTTGGGAAGCAACCCAGTGGCCTTAACCTACCGCTCCAGAGGGAGCATTTCCCCTCTGCTGGAAATCACCACAGAGGGTTTGATGCTATTTTAAGGCTTTGTCCTTGTAGTTATTAGGAAGCAATAAGGAAAGACAGGAAGGGCTGTTGTGGTTCGTTACTGCAGGCAAGGATCCCTCCAGGTGTGTGGCTGCAGAAAGAGGTCACATACCAGCAAAAGCTCATTTCAGAGACTCTTGTTGGACTCTTAGGTAAATGGACTATATTCCACCTCACAGAGCTTTGGTTAAGAGGACAAGCTACAGAATCAGGTCTTTAGTGTCCACCCCATGATCTAGTAGCTACATGACTTCAACAAGGTTTTTTTTAAACCTTTTCGAGTGTCTGTTTTTCTTCTACAAAATGGGCATGTGAATGCCAGTTTGTAATCTCACTGTGAGCACTGAGCATGGTAACTGGTATTAGCTCTATTGCTGTTGCTGAACCACCCTCTGTGGACGAAGTGGCAAATGCAGTGATGGGAAAGGGGAAATTCAACTATTTTTTTTCCTTTTCATCCTCCTGATGAGAGTTCTGCTATAGCTACTTCTAAGATTCTAGAAAACATTCTGTTCTCTTCAGGCATGAGCTGACACCAGGAAGACCATTTAGTGGCCTCATTCGGGCATTAAAACAAGAACAGTTTGTGGGGGTTGTTCCCGACTCATGCTCTAGAGGTCACTTTGGTCTCTGACCTCTTCAGTATGCCCCAGTTTTATTTGCTGGTCAGTCTGTCCCTTACCCTGGGAAGGCTGGGGGGGTGGGTGTCAGCCTCCGAAAACAGAAATAATTATAAAGGTTAAAGTAGTTCATGGCATTATAATTAACTGCTATATTAGGTATTTTACAATCTTGACACTGCCACAGACAGAAATGTTTAATCAGGATAGAAAGTGCCTCGGAGTTAATCCATTTTCATGGTGGAAATTGCAGTGAAGGTATGAAATCGGGCCAGCCTTCTCAGGAAGGAGAGGCAGCCCATTTGCCTTGTGGGTTGGATGCTAGTCACTTTTTCCTGCAGCTGTTAGAACTTCATTACTCAGAACTTTCTATGCTGTAAAGTAACTTTGTTACTATAGCAAAATCTATTTATCAGCCCTTCTTGGGGTCAGGATTCTTAACATAGTTTCCTCCTCAGAGCTCTGTAAGCCATGACCTGTGTACAAAAATAGCACAGTGTGTATCCTGGTTAAGCCTGAAAGAAAGTTGACCTTAGCCAGTCCAAACTCTGACTTGGACCTCTGACCCTCTCTTGCCTCCAGGCAGCACTGAGCAACCAAGAGAAGGTAGGAGTTGACAGTGTTCCAAAGGTGGCTGCGCCCTGGTCTGCAATGACTTCTTGCTCTATCATGACAGGTCTATATATGGCCCTTAGCACAACACTGGCATAAAATTGACCTTCGATGAGTGGTTAGTCTTTTTTAAACAGGCTCTACCACTCTGCCACTAGGCTGAGACAGGTCACTTAACCACTCAAAAAATCTCATTTCTTCCCTATAAAAAAATAACTTTGTGGGACTCTGGAGAGAAACAGAGCTAATAGATCTATGACACCTAGAATACAGGGTGAACCCCACAGATGGAAACCGTTAGGATTCCCCTGACTGCAGTAATGCATGAACCACAGAGTGGGCTTATCACGTGTGTTGTTATTACTTAAAATGGCTATTTTGAGGGCGCCTGGGTGGCTCAGTTGGTTAAGCGACTGCCTTCGGCTCAGGTTATGATCCTGGAGTCCCGGGATCGAGTCCCACATCGGGCTCCCTGCTCAGCAGGAAGTCTGCTTCTCCCTCTGACCCCCTTCCCTCTCGTGCTCTCTATCTCTCATTCTCTCTCTCTCAAATAAATAAATAAAATCTTTAAAAAAATGGCTATTTTGATAAATTTTGTCCTAGATATAAAATGAAGATCATCCTATTTAATAACTATATTAGTGTTCTCAGACAAATGTATCTACTGATTTTGAAGTCTGTTAGCTTTTGCAAAGGTGGAAGTAAATGAATATATAAAATAAAAATTTTAAGCCCTGATTTTTTTTTAAGTCACACCCTAATCTTCTCTTTTAGAGTAGGATTTCTTGTCCTTGGCGATGACTTACCCGTAAGGAGATATTTGGACAGCTTATACCCATTCTACAAACGGTGGATTTCTGCTTGCCACTGCCCATCTGATGGGCAATTTAAAAAATGGTTTCTAGCACCTGTGCAATGCAGAGCTACCCATACAAACACTTTACCATCTCTGAATGAGAAACAACTAGGCCCCCGATGCAATCGGGTCCGGAGGGTGCCAGATAATTTCTTTGTACAGCCTGCCTGTCCTTATCTGTGGGAGGTGTTTATTTTTAGCTCCCCACACTGTTTCTAGCACCGTCCCTCCTTTGGAGGCCGACAGCTTGTTCCAAGGATCTTAAACAAGCTGTTAAAAGCAAGAGACTGCTGAAGCCAGGGAGGCAGCCAAGCAGCCAAGAAGGTGATTAGAGCAGAGTTCACCTTAGGTGTTAGAGGCAGAGGACAGCTTCGGAGAGTGTCAAGCAAGTTGGCCAACAAACTTTTAAAAGATGGCCTTGGTGACACTCGCCTGGAGCTTTGAAGAAACAATGCTTAAAAGAAGCTGAGAGCATGAAGGCAGCTGGGTACGGAGGCTGATGCTGGATGTGTGACTTCTCATAAATAGCAGGAAGCTGGACTTCTGAGCTCAGACTGCAAATGCCAAGAGCAGAAGCAGGGAAAGAAATCCAGGGTCGGTGACATTCCCACAGGGCCAGCTGGTTGGTGCCTGTTCAGGCTAATTTGGGGTGGCAGGAGGTCTGTGCTTGAGGTCATATCCATAATCATGGTTAGTGTCAGAAGCCTACACCACCCAGACAATCCCTGGACACCTGCAGGGGAGAGAGCTCCAAGGTTAAGGAAATAAGCAAGGACAGAATCTCTGAGCAAGTTAAGTCCCACAGAAGGACTTTTTGTGGCAAGGAAGGAAAGAGGAGAGGCTGGGAACGTGACCTGTCTGAGTGGTACCAAGTGTGCTGAGTGCCCTTGATAAATATTAAATAGCAGTAGTGACATCATATCACATCAGGTGTGTCTTTAGGACTCAGGTGAGCCTAGTTGAACCAGCTCAGCATGGCAGTCACCCAAGGGCCTGACCCCAAGGATCTTTAGTGTGAAAGGGACAGATGGGAAGCAAGATAGTAAATTCCAGAGACTGTAAGAGCAGCTGCAGCTCTCAGACCTACCAGAACATGAGAGAGTTCATCACCACAACCACTGGTCAGCAGGCTGTCTGCCTGGCTGTTTTTATGTGCAGCAGATGGAAAGGTTGCAAGTGGCTTTATGGAACACCCAAGGCGAGACAAGGGAAATGAAATTCTTTTCTCACAAAGAACACTGCGTGGATCTTTGGGTGGCATTCAAAGACCTAGAGGCAATGAGAAGTGGGGTTTTGGCTGCCCAAGAAGATAGCAAGAGAATGAATGCACTGCTAGTAGATTGTAAAGAAAATAATCTCCACAGCTACAGGTGGAGCTGCAGAGCCAGAACATTGGCCTCTAACAATGGTGGAGTGTTTTCCTTTAGAGCCTTTTGTGCTGTCCACTCCATGGCCATTTTTCTGACCTTGAGGTATGCATTGAGAGTTGAATGAATTGCCCATAATGTAACCAATATGATGGAACCCAGGTCATTCTCTCGGCTGTTGGTGAAAGAAGTTGGACCCCTCACTCTAAATAAGTGACATAACTGGTCATCGTGTCACTTGAAAGCTGGGAGACAGTTGTGGGAAGTCTGTGGCCTTTGAAATCAGAGTAAACCTGGACTCACATCCCATCTCCACTATTGACTAGTTCTGTGACCTTAGCAAAGCCACTCAGCCTCCCAGCCATGAGCCCACAACTATGGAGGAATAGGGAATTAGGGAAACAAAGCCAGCTTTGTAAGGCTAAGAGAATGTGTCAATCACCCGATAAACTATCTGGCAGTGTTGCCATTCAACTAATTCTATCAATCTGTGTTAATAATAATAAAATCCAACAAGAAATTAGAACCCAAACAGCTATCTTTGGGATCAGAATCCAACAATGAGCTAAAACAGGGTAAGAACCTACAGTTCTAGATTGTCTTATGGCATTTAAAATTATGTCACAATTATGTAAGCATGCACTGTGGATAATTCTCAGGAGCAATGTATTAGAAAAAAATGGCATTGTCTCCCAAATACTTACAAGTTAATTATGTAAAAGGAAGAGAGAAAGTTGGAGATTCTGGGCCACCAAGAAGAGCTGTGTGTGGTTATATCTTTTTCAGCCAAACTGGGAATGTAGATAGAAAAATCCATGAAGCTAAGAGACAGAAAGGATACTTCCAGCTACGGGAAACAGGAATTGGAGAGGAAGGAGGATTCCAGCAACCGGGATGGAGCCGAAGAAGGGCGTAACAGAACATAGACCATTACAGGGAGGGCATCTAAGAGTCCACAGCCACCACAAAGGTATCTCCGTAAGGCTCTGGAGATCTCTAAGCATTCAGCTTGGTGCTTCAGAAGATGATGCCCGATGAAGAAGTCACCAATGCCAGTGCTACTTGAACAAAGAGGCAATAGAAGCAACCAAGCAGGATCCATCTGCTTAAGCTAGAAGCAGGAGACTTGGGGAGCATGCAGCCTATTAAATATAAATAACCCATATCATCGTAAATATTTTATATGGCTGCAGACGGAGAAGGTGCCATATTTTATACCCTCATTGTAAATTTAAATACTTTATTGTTGCCAATTTTGCCATTGCCCTCAGTTAAAATGAGTCATTTATGGAGATTGACAGTATTTGGTTATATCACTGGTGATCATTCCTGTCAGTGATTGGCCTGATGATCTCTCCCAAGAAAATAATTGCCACCTATCGGCAAACACTAGAGACTTATGAGTGTGTTTGCTTTTAAGTGATCCTAAAAGACGTACAGCTATGTGCATATATTAAGGCGGGAAGACCTTATCTTTTAGGATGTAGAAACTTGAGGAAAATGTTATGAAGGAAATCAATTCCTAAGCTTTATTCAAATAAATAAGCAGTAAGGGTTCTCAAAGAAGGCCTTGATATAATTTATATTTTTGTATAGCATTATAAGTATGAATGAATACCCAAAATGTGGTATATCCATATAGGAATAGTATCTTGAGATAAAAAGGAACACCATACTCAAGAACACACTACAATGTGGATAAATCTCCAAAGCATTATGCTGAATGAAAGAAGTGAGACACAAAAGAACACATATTGTTTGATTCCACTTGCATAGAATGTCCAGAATAGGCAAATTCATAGAGACAGAAAGGAAATTAAGGGTTGCCTAAGTTTGGGGGTGGGAACAAGGAATGACTGCTAATGGGCATCGAGGTTTCTTTAGGGGCTGGTGGAAATATTCTAAAATCAGATTGTGGTGATGGTCACACAACTCTGAATATAATAAACGATTATTGAATTATGACTTAAAATGGATGAATTTTAGTGGTGTGTAAATTTTATCTCAATAAATCTGTTAACATGAAAAGAGAAGGAGTGTGACATTTTCTAGATGCAACTAGAAGACCGCTTTGCTGAAAACAGAAGTTTGCACCCTCCCAAGAAGAATAATAAAATGGGACATGGGCTTAACCTGAGAGGCTGAACCCTATACTCTGTTCCTCTTGGTTAGAGCAGCATCCCTCACCACCTGGCAAAGATGTGACCAGTTTCCTTCAGGGTAGGCCAACTGATACTTAGACATGTGCCAGTATATGCATTCAGACACCCCAGCTCAAGGAAGAATAAGCAAAAGCAAACTAAGTGGACCAGTCCTTACAGGGTGGGTAGGACATTAAGAGCACCAAAAAGAGAAAAACTGGATTAAATGTGAATTAGTCCCAAGATAGGAGTGTCTCAACAGGAGTTGAAAGCCCAAATTGAGTGCGAGCCAGAGACAGTTGTTTTACAAGCAGCATTCACATCCTGGTACCAGGATGGAGCAGGGGTGGCGGGGGCTCATTGTGCCTTGCACTGCATATCCTGTCAGTGTGACATCCTGCCAGAAGCGGCAATCCAGCTTATTATTCATAAATGTGATTGGGAACCACAGTTGGGTATTTTTCCCCATCTGTCTAATTAAATGGTAAGTCCCAAAAGGCAGAGACCAGCATGAGCTCCAGCTCATGCTCTCGGCATAGTTTTTGGTACTGGAAAAATATTAAACAATGGTCTAGTAATAAAAGACTGGCATTTTTCACAGAGCTTTTATAGCTGAAGAGCAAAGCAACCCTTTGAATGGAGTTGCAGGAGTTAGTTCTGGTTTTCATATTTCTCAGCAAGAGCCTCACTCCCCACTGTCAATCACATTTTCATACCTGGTAAACCAAGCTGACTCAGGACTGTAATTGAAGTAGTTTCATGTTGGAGGATAACCATTTAAGATCTTAGGTTATAAGTAGTTCTTATTAGAACTAGGAAGAAAATGAGGAGTCATTTCTTCATGTTAGTTCCTGTAGAAGGGGTTGATCAAACTCAACCCAATGCCTAGAGTGGTGCTTTCTAATGAAACTTTCTAGGATGGTGGAAATGTCCTAAAATATAGAAGATATATGTAGCTGGTGGCTACCATCTTGGACAACCCAACACTGGAGGCTCTTAAGTGGGGGAGATTGAACAGCTTTTTGATAACCCACATCGAAGTATTTGTATACAACAGTGAAAAGTTATCACTAGAAATAATTGTCATGGTGATCTCTTCTGTCTAGTCAACAAATATTTATTGTGGACTTTCTGAGTCCCAGGACCTATTCTAGACTCAGGAGATACCTCAGTGAAAAAACCTGGCAAGGCCTCTGCTCTCACAGAATTTATAATTTTATAAAGTCTAGAACCAAAAAAAGAAAAATAAGCAAATAAATGGTTACAAATAATAATCTGTGTTTTCAAGAAGCACACAAAGTGATGAGATATACTGAGCTTTTTTAGACAGAGATGATGTCAGGTCTTGTTGAGAGTGAGGTGCAGGCTTCAGTTCAAAGAGAAGTGGGAAGGAAAGATTGTTCTAGGCGGGTGGGCAATCCTACAAGGAAACACCAAAGCAGGGAAAGAGCTTGATGCCTCTGAGAAACTAAATGAAGACCAGCATGGCTACACAAGGCAAATGGAGAGGAGAGATGGACAAGAGCATGTTGGTGATGTAGAGCAGGAATCAAAGTGTACAGGGCTCATTCATTCACTGGTAGAGTACATTGGAAAGTCTTGGGATGATTTCAAGCAGAAGAATGACATCAACAAGACATAAAATGTTTACTCTGGCTGCAAAGAGGAGAGTGACTTGAGGGGTGCAGAAGAGAGAGTGAGGACACCGGTTGGGAGGTTGCTATGGTCAAAGAGTGAAAGACAAATGGTGATGTAGTCCAAGGTATGAGTCTAGATGTGAAAGGAGGAGTTGGGAATTCAGAAATGATTTAGGGAAACTGACAGATCTGACTGGACATTGGAGTAAGAAGAAAATGGAGGAATCACAGGTCATTCATAGGTGTCTGGCCTAAGACACTGGTGGATTTTGGCATGACTGGCAATAATGGGAATGGAACAGAAATCTCTTTTCCCATTTTAACTCTCTATTGGCTTTGTGTACATACTCATTCTTCTTTATCATGGGAGGTTGGATGACAATAGATCTGAACTGGACCATTCCATTTAGCACTGATGTGTTTGTGTTTCCAGACCTATCTCTTGAAAGTGCCCTTTATGTATTGGCTACATTTAACTCTAAAATCTATCAAGTTGTAGAAATAAGAAGGAATCTTCTGGACCATTGGTTCCCAACCTTTTAAAATGTGGTACCCCTCTGTAACAATGACATATGGATCTCCATAGGATGGTAATAATACTGGCTGGCCACTTCCTTTGAATGGGATATGGACTGGGAGAAAGCTGCCAAACACACAGCTTCTCTAGGATTATACTAAACTTTCAGTTTAACCAGCTAAGAATCTGGAAATGTAATGAAAAAAAAAAAAATGTGAGCTACAGGATAGGTGAAGTTGCAGCACTTGGAATCCTGTTAGAGTTAGGAGAATAGTGGGGGTTTTGTAATACTGTTGCTGTCCAGCGCTTATATAATCAGCTTTCAAACTGTGTCCCAGAACTACCTAGGCACTTAAATTCAAGGAAGTGTTTAAAAAGAATCATAGTCTCCTACTTCCTGGCTCACACTTACGATCCCTATCCAGAGGAGAAGGCAGAGTCTGTGCCCAGGGTAAGTGATACCACCCTAGCCCTGTGTTGTGGAAAGCCCAGGTCCTGTTCTGTGCCTCAAAGAGCACTTATCCCTGGGTCAGGCAGGGTCTGTATTGATTATCACCCTTGGTCTTCACTAAAGTCCCTTGAGACAGACTTCTTTTTTTTTTTAAATGCTATTAACAGATGAAGGTGCTCAGATCTGAAGAGGTAAAGAATAACCATTTTATGTGGGGTGCCTATTAAGAAACTAGTGACAAAATGACTATAGATTCAACAGTGATTTTGGATAAGTTTGTATTTCATTCATTACAACAACATCCATCGACTTTGGAAAATTAGTTGCCATGCTATTCATTTAATATTTAAACAATGTTTTGAATGTCATGAATTCCAGGCCCTCTTGCAATTTTCATGCCCCTCCCAGGAGTTCTTGAGTCATGATTGACATCTTCTGATCAACCTGGAGCTACTTGTTCTAGATTTTTGAAAGCTGAAATTTAAAGAGAGCAAGTGATTTGGCCAAGGGCAAAGAACTTGCTGATAGCAGAGCGGAGGCACAGACCTAGTCCTTCCATCTTTCTATTTAAAATTTTTACTACTCTATCTTACTCCCTAGTAAGATGAATGGGTCATCTGCCTGAAGACCCTAGAAAAGGCAGGTCATTAAATCAGGATCGGCAGGAGGGTTGTAAATCCTACTGGTAGGAGTTGCCTGCAGAGCTCTATGGAGAAAGATCTTGAGGCCCTATCTGTACTTACTGGAAAACATGGTAGTAATTGATTACTGATATTTGCCATAAGTACGTGATTGGGAGTTAAGGCACATGCATCATGCATTTGGATGTGAACCAGTCAAGTCTTGGTGGCTTTTAGGTGAATTCAAGCTGGTTGTCCTCACAGTGTAGAGTCAAGTTCCACTTTCTTTGTGACTGTCCCTGTCAGGTCAAATGCCTTTAAAAATGAGCTGCAGAAGGGTATTAAACCTGGGCGTTGAAGGAAATTTGCCATCTCCTTTCTGTCCCACTTATCAGCTTATGATTTTTTGTTATGAGCAGACAGTAGCAAAAGTTCTGGGCACTGTACGTATACAAAAACCTTCCCTGACAAGGAGAGAGAGGTCATGCTGAACTGAGAGAAATTAGATCATGGTACCTGGGGGTAGCTCTTGACATTTATTCTGAAATTTAAGTTGAAAAACTAAAGAATAGCATTTTAATTTTTCTCTGCTCCAAACCGTTTACCTCCATTTACCTCCAAACCAGCAATTTATTGCTTGTAAGTCTGAGTACACAGCTGAGTCTGGAAGTAGCATTAGGAAAAGCACAATTTTCAGTGGAAAGCCTGAATACACAGACAGGGGTATTGGCCAGAAATGTAAGGGCAAACTAATTCAATTACTTTCAGTGGAGTTTAACCTATAATCTTCACTCAAGCATATGGGTACCTCAGACAAAGAGAAAGAACTTTTAAAAAATTGATTGTTACTCTGCGAAAGAGCAAGTAGGAAGCCAGCCTTGTGTGTATGAGGTTTCTTTGGAGGGCCAGAAATCTGTTTCTGTCAGCACAGGAAAAACCATCATGGAGTAAGGGAAGAAATGAAAACCAGAGTGAAAGTTAAACACTTTTTTTCAGATGACCTTGTATAATGATTAAAATGCTGAATTGCTTTTTGAAAGGTTTTTCCACCAGAAGAATGTCAGAGCCACCCCCACCAACCTGCTCCCTTCTTTTCAAAATGTCTGTGAGAGAACATAAAATGGAATATATATTTATATACCTTTTTTCTTAAGAGGACTGGTAAACAATTTGATCTCTTTTATCTGAAAGTTTTGCCAATGTTTTCATCAGTTCCTGTGGAGATGGCCTGTGATTCCGCTTTTTCTTTGAACAAAGAACAAATTGGGTTTCTTTGCACTGAGAAATAGAAGGCTAGCTAAAAGTACAGACTTCAAAATAATGCTTATCGTACATTTGGGGAGAGCATATTGAAAAAATAGTGCCTGGTGCCACCTGTACTGAGAAGCCTACTTAGGCTTCCATGAAGCTTCCAGAATCTTCTGGAAAAGCCTGTGAGATATGCTCAGCTGGAGACAGTGTTGGTATTTCCCTTTGATTCTGATTCATTCACTTGTATCTCCATTAGCAATTTATTTTTAATTCAGTGTTCTGTGGAAAAAGCATATTGCTGGAAAACAGACACATCTTACATACATATGCCTGACATTTTAAAAAATGAATGTAACACACTCCATGCTCAAAATAAACAGTCTGTCTTTCCCTTCCCCATCGAACAATATTTATGAGCCTCCAGGATGAGATTGCTAATATATTTGCCACCATCAGTATCCCAGGCCTGGCTGTGTAATGGCTTAGTTCTATTCTCTGAACCACCTAGGTGCTGGAGTCATTGGCTCTCAGGAAGACCAGTCTTCTCCAGGTGATCTGCTAGATTCAGGAAAGCAATACCTTGAAGATAACTGAAGAAAGTTCTTAGAGTTTTTGTGTTCTTTTTTTTTTAAATTTTTTATTGTTATGTTAATCATCATACATTACATCATTAGTTCTTGATGTAGTGTTCCATGATTCATTGTTTGTGCATAACACCCAGTGCTCCACGAAGAACGTGCCCTCCTTAATACTCACCACCAGGCTAACCCATCCCCCCACCCCCCTCCCCTCTAGAACCCTCAGTTTGTTTTTCAGAGTCCATCGTCTCTCATGGTTCTTCTCCCCCTCCGACTTACTCCCCTTCATTCTTCCCCTCCTATCTTCTTTTTCTTTTTTCTTAACATATGTTGCATTATTTGTTTCAGAAGTACAGATCTGTGATTAAACAGCCTTGCACAATTCACAGTGCTCACCATAGTACATACCCTCCCCAATGTCTGTCAACCAGCCACCCCATCCCTCCCACCCCCCACCACTCAGCAACACTCAGTTTGTTTCCTGAGATTAAGAATTCCTCATAACAGTGAGGTCATATGATACATGTCTTTCTCTGATTGACTTATTTCACTCAGCATAACACTCTCCAGTTCCATCCACGTCGTTGCAAATGGCAAGATCTCTTTCCTTTTGATGGCTGCATAATATTCGATTGTGTATATATACCACTTCTTTATCCATTCATCTGTTGATGGACATCTTGGCTCTTTCCACAGTTTGGCTATTGTGGACATTGCTGCTATAAACATTGGGGTGCACGTACCCCTTCGGATCCCTACATTTGTATCTTTGTGGTAAATACCCAGTAGTGCAATTGCTGGATCGTACGGTAGCTCTATTTTCAACTGTTTGAGGAACCTCCATACTGTTTTCCAGAGTGGTTGCACCAGCTTGCATTCTCACCAACAGTGTAGGAGGCTTCCCCTTTCTCCACATCCCTGCAAGCATCTGTCGTTTCCTGACTTGTTAATTTTAGCCATTCTGACGGGTGTGAGGTGGTATCTCATTGAGGTTTTGATTTGGATTTCCCTGATGCTGAGCGATGTGGAGCACTTTTTCATGTGTCTGTTGGCCATTTGGATGTCTTCTTTGGAAAAATGTCTGTTCACGTCTTCTGCCCATTTCTTGATTGGATTATTTGTTCTTTGAGTGTTGAGTTGGATAAGTTCTTTATAGATTTTCGATACTAGCCCTTTATCTGATATGTCATTTGCAAATATTTTCTCCCATTCTGTCGGTTGTCTTTTGGTTTTGTGGGCTGTTTCTTTTGCTGTGCAAAAGATTTTTATCTTGATGAAATCCCAATAGTTCATTTCTGCCCTGGCTTCCCTTGCTTTTGGCGATGTTTCTAGGAAGAAGTTGCTGCGGCTGAGGTCGAAGAGGTTGTTACCTGTGTTCTCCTTTAGGATTTTGATGGACTCCTATCTCACATTTAGGTCTTTCAACCATTTGGAGTTTATTTTTGTGTGTGGTGTAAGGAAATGGTCCAGTTTCATTCTTCTGCATGTGGCTGTCCAATTTTCCCAACACCATTTGTTGAAGAGACTGTCTTTTTTCCATTGGACATTCTTGCCTGCTTTGTCAAAGATGAGTTGACCATAGAGTTGAGGGTCCATTTCTGGGCTCTTCATTCTGTTCCATTGATCTATGTGTTTTTGTGCCAGTACCATACTGTCTTGATGATGACACCTTTGTAATAGAGCTGGAAGTCCGGAATTGTGATGCCGCCAGCTTTGCTTTTCTTTTTCAATATTCCTCTGGCTATTCGGGGTCTCTTCTGGTTCCATACAAATTTTAGGATTCTTTGTTCCATTTCTTTGAAAAAAGAGGGAGATAATTTGATGGGGATTGCATTGAATGTGTAGATTGCTCTAGGTAGCATTGACATCTTCACAATGTTTGTTCTTCCAATCCATGAGCATGGAACGTTTTTCCATTTCTTTGTGTCTTCTTCAATTTCTTTCATGAGTATTTTATAGTTTTCTGAGTACAGATCCTTTGCCTCTTTGGTTAGATTTATTCCTAGGTATCTTATGGTTTTGGGTGCCATTGTAAATGGGATCGACTCCTTGATTTGTCTCTCTTCTGTCTTGTTGTTGGTGTATAGGAATGCCACTGATTTCTGTGCACTGATTTTATATCCTGCCACTTTACTGAATTCCTGTATGAGTTCTAGCAGTTTTGGGGTGGAGTCTTTTGGGTTTTCCACATACAGTATCATATCATCTGCAAAGAGTGAGAGTTTGACTTCCTCTTTGCCGATATGGATGCCTTTGATTTCTTTTTGTTGTCTGATTGCTGTGGCTAGGACTTCTAATATTATGTTGAATAGCAGTGGTGAGAGTGAACATCCCTGCCGCGTTCCTGACCTTAGGGGAAAAGCTCTCAGCTTTTCCCCATTGAGAATGATATTCGCTGTAGGTTTTTCATAGATGGCTTTTATGATATGGAGGTATGTACCCTCTATCCCTATACTCTGAAGAGTTTTGATCAAGAAAGGATGCTGTACTTTGTCAAATGCTTTTTCTGCATCTATTGAGAGGATCATATGATTCTTTTTCTTTCTTTTGTTAATGGATTGTATCACGATTGATTTGCAGATGTTGAACAGGCCTTGCAGCCCAGGGATAAATCCCACTTGGTCCTGGTGAATAATCCTTTTAATGTACTGTTGGATCCTATTGGCTAGTATTTTGGTGAGAATTTTTGCATCCATGTTCATCAAGGATATTGGTCTGTAGTTCTCCTTTTTAATGGGGTCTTTGTCTGGTTTTGGGATCAAGGTAATGCTGGCCTCATAAAATGAGTTTGGAAGTTTTCCTTCCATTTCCTTTTTTTGGAACAGTTTCATGAGAATAGGTATTAATTCTTCTTTAAATGTCTGATATAATTCCCCTGGGAAGCCATCTGGCCCTGGGCTTTTGTTTGTTGGGAGATTTTTGATGACTGCTTCAATTTCCTTAGTGGTTATAGGTCTGTTCAGGTTTTCTATTTCTTCCTGGTTCAATTTTGGTAGTTGATACATCTCTAGGAATGCACCCATTTCTTCCAGGTTATCTAATTTGCTGGCATAGAGTTGCTCATAATATGTTCTTATAATTGTTTGTATTTCTTTGGTGTTGGTTGTGATCTCTCCTCTTTCATTCATGATTTTGTTGATTTGGGTCATTTCTCTTTTCTTTTGGATAAGTCTGGAGTGGTTTATCAATCTTGTTAATTCTTTCAAAGAACCAGCTCCTAGTTTCGTTGATCTGTTCTACTGTTCTTTTGGTTTCTAGTTCATTGATTTCTGCTCTGATCTTTATGATTTCTCTTCTCCTGCTGGGTTTAGGCTTTATTTGCTGTTCTTTCTCCAGCTCCTTTAGGTGTAGGGTTAGGTTGTGTATTTGAGACCTTTCTTGTTTCTTGAGAAAGGCTTGTATTGCTATATACTTTCCTCTTGGGACTGCCTTTGCTGTATCCCAAAGGTTTTGAACAGTTGTGTTTTCATTTCATTGGTTTCCATGAATTTTTTAAATTCTTTAATTTCCTGGTTGACCCATTCATTCCTTAGTAGGATGCTCTTTAGCCTCCATACATTTGAGTTCTTTCCAACTTTCCTCTTGTGATTTAGTTCTAGTTTCAAAGCATTGTGGTCTGAAAATATGCAGGGAATAATCCCAATCTTTGGGTACCGGTTGAGACCTGATTTGTGACCTAGGATGTGATCAATTCTGGAGAATGTTCCATGGGCACTAGAGAAGAATGTGTATTCTGTTGCTTTGGGATGGAATGTTCTGAATATGTCTGTGAAGTCCATTTGGTCCAGTGTGTCATTAAAGTCTTTATGTCCTTGTTGATCTTTTGCTTAGGTGATCTGTCCATTTCAGTCAGGGGGGGTGTTAAAGTCCCCCACTATTACTGTATTGCTGTCAATGTGTTTCTTCGCTTTTGTTATTAATTGGCTTATATAATTGGCTGCTCCCATGTTCGGGGCATAGATATTTACAATTGTTAGGTCTTCTTGTTGGATAGAACCTTTAAGTAGGATATAGTGTCCTTCCTCATCTCTTATTACAGTCTTTGGTTTAAAATCGAATTTGTCTGATATAAGGACTGGCACCCCAGCTTTCTTTTGGTGTCCATTAGCATGGTAAATGGTTTTCCACCCCCTCACTTTCAATCTGGGGGTGTCTTTGTGTCTAAAATGCGTCTCTTGTAGACAGCATATGGATGGGTCTTGTTTTTTAATCCAATCTGATAGCCTGTGTCTTTTGATTGGGGCATTTAGCCCATTTACATTCAGGGTAACTATTGAAAGGTGTGAACTTAGTGCCATTGTATTGCCTGTAAAGTGACTGTTACTGTATATTGTCTCTGTTCCTTTCTGAACTGTGCTGCTTTTAGTCTCTCTCTTTGCTTAGAGGACCCCTTTCAATATTTCTTGGAAGGCTGGTTTCGTGTTTGCCAATTCCTTTAGTTTTTGTTTGTCCTGGAAGCTTTTTATCTCTCCTTCAATTTTCAATGATAGCCTAGCTGGATATAGTATTCTTGGCTGCATATTTTTCTCGTTTAGTGCTCTGAAGATATCATTCTAGTCCTTTCTGGCTTGCCAGGTCTCTGTGGATAGGTCTGTTGCCAATCTAATGTTTCTACCATTGTAGGTTACATATCTCTTCCCCCGAGCTGCTTTCAGGATTTTGTCTTTGTCTCTGAGACTCGTAAGTTTTACTATTAGATGTCGGGGTGTTGACCTATTTTTATTGATTTTGAGAGGGGTTCTCTGTGCCTCCTTGATTTTAATGCCTGTTTGCCTCCTCACATTAGGGAAGTTCTCTGCTGTTATTTGCTTCAATATACCTTCTGCCCCTCTCTCTCTTTCTTCTTCTTCTGGGATCCCAATTATTCTAATGTTGTTTCATCTTATCGTATCACTTATCTCTCGAATTCTGCCCTCATGATCTGTAGTTGTTTCTCTCTCTTTTTTCAGCCTCTTTATTTTCCATCATTTGGTCTTTTATATCGCTGATTCTCTCTTCTGCCTCATTTATCTTAGCAGTTAGTGCCCCCATTTTTTATTGCACCTCATTAATAGCCTTTTTGATTTCGACTTGATTAGTTTTTAGTTCTTTTATTTCTCCAGAAAGGATTTTTCTCATAACTTCCACGCTTTTTTCAAGCCCAGCTAGTATCTTTAAAGTCAGGATTCTGAACTCTAGGTCCGACATCGTACTAATGTCCGTATTGAGTAGGTCCCTGGCTGACGGTACTATGTCTTGTTCTTTTTGCTGAGGTGATTTTTTTCGTCTTATCATTTTGTCCAGAGGAGAATAGATGAATGAGAGAACAAAATGCCAACAGGTTAACAACGTCCCCAGGAAATATACTGTATAGAAATCAGAAAAGACCTGAAACCAAGGGGAAAGAAAGGGAAAGAAAGAAAAAAGAAAGAGAAAAGAAAGAAAGAAAAAAAAAAACAAAAAGAAAAAGATTAAAACAAAAACAGAACAATACAAAAAAAGACCGAATATGATCAAATATGATAAGGCTAGTGCATAGATCAGTGTCACAGACTAGATTTTGGGCGTATTTTGGTCTGTTAGAAAAAAGTGCCTCCTAAAATTTTAAAGGAAGAAAGACTTATAAATGTACAAATTAAGGGTTGATACAATGAAGGGATGGAAGATGACTGTAAAGATGAAAATTATAAAAGATTTTATAAAAGGAATTGATAAGATAAGAAGTTGTTTGAGAAAAGAAAGAAGAAGATTTAAAAGAAAAAAGGGAGAGAATGTGATCAGGCAGGAGGCTAGAACAAAGCCATACACTAGTGATTTAGCATGTATTTTGATCTGTTAGAAGAAACTGTATCTCAAAATTTTAAAGAGAGAACAACTTATATATATATATGCCAACAATAAGGGTAACTACTATGAAGGGATAAAATATGATTCTAAAAATGAAAAATAAAAAATGTTTTTTTTAAAAAAAGGGATTGATAAGATGTTGGTTGAAAAAGGGAAAAAGGGAAATTAAAAAAAAAAAACAGTTAAAAAAATTAACTTTTAAAAACTAATGAATCTTGGTAAAAAAAGCCATGAATTCTATGTGCAGTATTCCCCTAGCGCTGGAGTTCTCCCGTTCTCCTTGATGGTGAACTTGGTCTTGGCTGGCTGTTCGTGCTGATCTTCTGGGGGAGGTGCCTGTTGCCGTGGTTCCCAAATGTCTTTGCCGGAGGCGGAATTGCCCCGCCCTTGTCAGTCCCAGCTAAGCTAGCTGCTCGGGTTTGCTCTCAGGATCTTTTGTTCCCTGCAAGCTTTCCGTAAGGCTTTGGAGGAAGACAGAGAAAATGGCACCCTCCCAATCTCCGCCCCAGAGGAGGCAAGAACTTGGGGCTCCACTCCTCAGTGCGTCCCCAGAGAAAAGCAGTCAGTCACTCCCGTGTCCCCAGTCTCCGGCCGCACTGCATGCTCACCCGGCCTGTGACCGATCGTTTCTATCTCTGGCACCCAACCCTGTGTGAAGTCTCCAAACCCAGCAGATCCCTGCGGTGCGCTCCTGCTCCGTTCCTCCCGGGGGAGGAAGGGGAGTCTCCCCGGATCTGCTGCTTGTTGGGTCCCTGCTGGAGGCGCAGTGGTCCGACTGGGCCATGGATCAGTTTATGGCAACCCCGAGCTGAGAGCCCATCCCTGGCTCCGTCTCTGCAGCCGGCTTCCCCGCTCCGATACCTGGGAGCTCTGCCGCAGTCAGGCACCCCCGGTCTTTCTGTGACCCCGAGGGTCCTGAGACCACACTGTCCCGCGAGGGTTCCACCCCCGCTTAGCCACTGGAGCGACGTCCCTCCGCGGAGCCGACTTCTAAAAGTTCCGATTTTGTGCTCTGTGGCTCTAGCACTTGCCAGAAGCGGCCGACGGAGGCCCCCTCCCCCGCCGTCTATCCTCCCGAATAGCGCCTCGGATTCACTTCTCCCCACATCCTACCTTCCAGAAAGTGGTCGCTTTTCTGTTCAGAGAGTTGTTGCTATTCTTTTCTTCGATCTCCTGTTGAGTTCGTAGGTGTTCAGAATGGTTTGATCCCTGTTCAGCTGAATTCCTGAGACCAGACGAAATCCAGGTCTCCTACTCCTCTGCCATCTTCGAGTTTTTGTGTTCTCAATGGGCGGTCCTATTTACTTTAATAATGGCAATCTACTTCCTTTGTGTTACGCACATTGAATAATAAACTCATAAAACAGTTGGCGTCCAGTAGATCTGAGATGAGTCCCTATTCCACTGTTCTCTGAGCTCCTGGGCAAGACTCTTGACTTCTCTGTCTCTGTTTACTCATCTGTACTTATGCATACACCCCTATCTTAAAAGGTTATCGTAAGAATTAAATGAAAAAATGCTCATATAGTGCTTAGCACAGTGCTGGGTATATTAATTATTATCAGTTGCTAAACCAACGATCAGACAACATTATTAACATTTATAAGTAGTTTTGCATTTCACAAAGGTGCTGTCTTGAACAGCATCTGAAAAGCAATCTGGTGTCCACATTAGCATCCTCTTTGAATGTGATTTTAATACTACAGATGATTTATCTAAGCTGGGTCCCTTAGCTCATTCCAAAATAGGTTGACTGCAATTTAAAAATACTTCCTCCAGGGCCCTGACCCACTGGGAAGCCATGATATTCTGAAGAAATCTGTCAGCTGCAACAGGTACTGGCCTTTGGTTGAGTCTTAGGGATTCAATCAACTGTGAGAAAGATTTTCTGCTAATAATTTAAAAAAAAAGCTCTAAGCAAAACCTATATATATATAACATATATATAATATATTATATATATAATATATAATATATTACATATATAACATATATACAATGTATTATATATAACATATATAATATATTATATATAACATATAATATATTACATATATAATATATATAACATATATATAATATATTATATATATAACACATATAATATAACATATATATAATATAATATAATACATATATAATATATATGTTTGATCGATCGATCGATCGATCTATCTATATAGATCCAGCTTGGATTTAAAGTAGATTCTCAAACTGAGTATTAGTATTTCTTCAATCCTAGAAAGGTCTAGCCCTATCTTTCTGAAAATTCCCTTCCCGTATATTTTTCTTCTGCACCTTCTCTGAAACATAGATGACTTAGCAATCTGTCGCTATTGTCTCATATTTGCTTTTCTGTTGTCTCTTTATCTGAGTCTATATTCTGAGTGGTTTCCTCAGTTCCAGAGCACCTGGAATGTATCTAATATGTTGTTCAAACTGCTCATTGCTGTCTTAAGTTTAATGACTAGATGTTCTGTTGCCAATATTCTATTTGGTTTTCTTTCAAATCTTCATGAATCCTTTAAAAATAATGTCCTGTTCTTTCACTAGTGTTTCTTTTTTTTTTAATTTTTTATTAACATATTATTTGTTTCAGGGGTGTAGGTCTGTGATTCATCAGTCCTACACAGTTCACAGAACTCACCATAGTACATACTCTCCCCAATGTCCCTCACCCAGCCACCCCATCCCTCCCACCCCCTTCCACTCCAGCAACCCTCAGTTTGTTTCCTGAGATGAAGAGTCTCCTGTGGTTAGTCTCCCTCTCAGGTTTCGTCTTGTTTCATTTTTCCCTCCCTTCCCCTATGATCCTCTGTCCTGTTTCTCAAATTCATCATATCAGTGAGATCATATGACACTTGTCTTTCTCTGATTGACTTATTTCGCTCAGCATAATACCCTCTAGTTCCATCCACGTCGTTGCAAATGGCAAGATTTCATTTTCCGATGGCTGCATAATATTCCATTGTATATACACATACCACATCTTCTTTATCCATTCATCTGTTGATGGACATCTAGGCTCTTTCCATAGTTTGGCTATTGTGGACATTGCTGCTATAAACATTGGGGTGCACGTGCCTCTTCAGATCACTACATTTTTATCTTTGGGGTAAATACCTAGTAGTGCAATTGCTGGGTCATAGGGTAGCTCTATATTCAACATTTTGGGGAACCTCCATACTGTTTTCCAGAGTGGCTGCACCAGCTTGCATTCCCACCAACAGGGTAGGATGGTTCCTCACTAGGGCTTCAATGCCTTTTTTATCTTTGAAGATTTTGAACACATTTATTTTATAGTTTCAATCAGATGATTATCTTTAGGTCTTGAGGTGCTAATTCTCCCACTTGCTGGTATCAGCTGATTCTCCCTCATGGGACTTTGTGTTCTTGTGCAGGTCATTTTATGAAGAAAAATATATCATTGGGTTTATCATCATTGGTGTTGAGGGTGTGGTGGGATAGGTACCCCTTTACAAGTCCTTTATGTCCTGGATCATAGAAATATCCCTACTGGGCAGTTAAACATGTGATTGTCCTGTGCTTATTTGTGTGTTTGTTTCTCAGCTGCGGGTTCCCATGCCATACATCAATTTGGACATATACCTGATCATTATGTGATGTACGCAGTGGATTTTGATGCCTTTGTGTGTAACTGCTTCTCCCACCTGTACCGCCAGGTAGACTGCCGCCATACACTGCAACTCTAGGCAAACAGAGGAGGTTTTCTGGCTTTCCTTTCACAGAAAGGAAAATATTTAAAGACTCCCACATTTCTGTTGAGGTATCAAGTCCGGCCTCTAGTCTCTCATTATCCAAAAAGTCACCAGGGTCTCAGATCCATCCAGACTTTGTGGCCCTCTTTGTTTCTGGACACCTGGATATTACCTCCCTTGCAAGCTCTGATATGGATGAACTTACTGGTTTTCTCCTTTTTATGTTTTGTTCTTCCATTCTTTTGTTTTTAGCAGGAGGATACCCTTCTATGTTTGTTTGGTGCTGTGGGTTGCCCAGGCATCAGGGAGCATGGCTCAGGCTTAATTCGTGAGAAGTGCTCACTCAAAGCATCAAGCCCAGAACTATTTCAATGCTTTGATTATAAACTTGGGACCTTTTGATAAAGTGACAACAAAATTACATCATCCATTTTATGTGTCTTGAATTCCTGTGTGTGTGTGTGTAAAAGCCCTAGGCATTTAATCATTTAAAAACACAAAGAGCAATTTCTCATGAGGATGCCTCCTTACCTAAAGAATAAGCTAGAATACATTCTGTTCTACAAATCAGCTCTAGATTATCTCAAAATCTAAAAGATTAAATGAAGGCAGTTTGTTTTTCCCATAGTGCTGCAAGCCAGTGACTGTGTTTTCAGCAATGAATAGATCACACCACTGTTGGGCTAATGTTTTCAGAGTGCCCAAGTGGCACATCAGTTATAAAATCCTTATGAAAATTTTGGCCAACGCCCTTTCTCATCGACATGGTAGTACTCAGGCATCTCAATAGTTCTTAATCTGTAGACACATAAGTTGGGTTCCAGAAATGTTCTGTTGTAACAACAATAACAAAATAGTTTGTTCTTACAGACTTTTCTCTCTCTTAAAAACATGTCCTATGGCCTGAAATAGCCACATTTCCCTGTGGTAGAACAGGCATGAAGGTCAGTACTTGGGACCTGAGAAGTGGAAGGGAGGTAGAACTAGAAAGTTGTGGCCCTTTCTTTCTAGCTGACAGGACAGTAGGGCCAGGACTGGGTAAAACAAGTGAGGTGTTTGCCTCGGGCACAAGATTTAGGGGGACTCCAAGAAACTCCATGATTAAGATACATGATATTTTAAGGCACTATTTTTTAAAAAGTCGAATTGGCAAACTGTGAGCCCGGGCTTTCACCTGCTGTGGTGAGTAAGGTTTCATTGGACTCAGGGCCGGGATAAGGGTAAGGTGAGTGAGACAGAGCTGTCTAAGTACATGGTCAGGTATCGTTCTTATTTAAAATTTGGATACTTTGTTCATCATGGGAGTTTTGCATTAATTTTTATTGAAGATATTGCCTTAAATATTATTTATCTTTATTGTTCCCTTAAATTTTGCACCCACAGGGAGTGCCTCATTTCTGTCACCAGGGTCTGGAAGCTATCATGGAGAAATGACAATGTCTGAACTGTTACATCTCCATGTCTAGTAGTGCAGGCACCAGGTCAGCACTCCGGCAGGTGTGACCTTCTTCCAGATATTGCACCTCTGGTGTTCTCTGCGAAGTGGTAGCCAGAACAGTACTCATTTTATAGGATTGTACTGAGGATTAACGTAGGTGGCGCAGCACAGCGCCCAGCACATGGGATCAGTGAGTATAATAAGTTGGTAGCGGCAATGATAGAAAGGACAGACAAGTTGAATAAGCTCTAAACAAAGGCCGATTGTTTAGGGCCTAGTTTGTCTTTCTAAGGATTTTTTTTGTTCTTTAAGATTTTATTTATTTAGAGAAAGAGAGCACATGAGTCAGGGGAGGGAAAGAGGAAGAGGAAGAGGGAGGGAGAGAATCTCAAACAGACTTCACGCTGAGCACAGAGCCTGATGTATGGGGCTCGATCCCACAACCCTGAGATCATGGCCTGAGCCAAAACCAAGAGTGGGACGCTTAACCGACAGCCACCCAGGCACCCCAGAATGTTTTTTTTTAATTGTGGTAAAACATACATAGTATAAAGTTTACCATTTTCACCATTTTTAAGTGATCAGTTCCATAGCATTAAGTGCATTCACATTGTTCTGCAATTATCTCCAGAACTTCTAGAGGTTTTGAACCCTATCCTTTCGGGCTTGAAGGGACTATGGAAGGCTTTGGAGCAGAAAAGTGGCCTAAAGGAGAATGTGGGGGAAATAAATTTGGGAGGAGAATCTAGAATGATGCAGAGTAAGAAAGAAGAGGGGGAAGGAAATAGTTAGGAGGGTCTGTCAGTGGTCCAGATTTGAAGTGGCAAAGGCACTGATCAAGGAGGTGACAGCAGTAGTAAAGAGAAAAGACAGAGGAAGACGGTGGGAAAGGTCCTTAGACAATGAGAGAAGAGTGGAAGGAAATGGAAGGAAATCAACTGCGTGAGGTGAGATTTTGAAGTGATTCAATTCATTAAATGTTGCTTTAGGCATAGAGACAGTGGAGCTGAGGGTCAGACAGATGCTTCCCTCTCAAGGTGGTGTGCTGTGACCAGCTCCAATCACAAGCAGAACTGAGTTTTCAATTTTAGGAATTTTCAAAAAAGATTTACTTATTTATTTTAGAGAGAGAGTGAGAGAGAACCAGGGGAGGGGCACAAAGAACCTCAAGCAGACTCCCGGCTGAGTGGGGAGCCCAACCCAGGTCTTGATTCCACAACCCTGAGATCATGACCTGAGCTGAAATCAAGAGTCTGATGCTTAACCCACTGAGACACCCAGATGCCCCCAATTTTCAGGAATTTTATGAGCTACCTATTAAACCTAACCAAAAGTAAATTGAAACTTACAATTAAATAAATCACATTAAAAACAAAGGTTAAAAGACTCAACAGCCATCATTTCCTGATTGTGTTATTCCATTATCATATTCTCTCTCTATTCTATCAGTTAGAGTGCAATGCTCTGTAATGGCATGTCACTGAGCATCCCTTCCCAAGGCCACATTCGCGGACACCCTGGGAGTAGCTAGAAAGCAGTTGTGGTGGGGATATTTACACTAGGAAACTGGTAAAGGCTAAAAATGGGGTGGGATTCATTGTTATCCTGATTGTTTAGACCTGGAAGGGTGATGGGGAAATGTTAAAGATGCACTTGTTGCTTAAAAGTGTGTCCTGTCGGCAGCCAGTACCCTAGAACTACATGTCAAATCAAGGTGAATGACTGGAGAGAAGAAGACAAAGGTTTGGCAAAAATCAACAAAATAATCCTATGCCAGTTAATTGGAATTTAACATAAAGAATACTGTAAATTTTATAATTCATAAATTGTGTGCTACATAGCCTTTATATCAGTAAAATTTATAATTAAAAAAATTTATAAACACATAAATATTTGGGCAATCAGTCGAACACTTACCATCACAGCTCTGACTATAATCTTCTATGATAAAGAGATTTATTGTATAAATATGTATGTATTATTGTATCAACCTTATACCTGCCTTTCTGAAAGACAAATGACTTATTTTCCAGTCAAAATGGAAAACTGGACGCACTCTCTACTTTATAAACAGAAATTGAGCCAGGAGTTCCTTCCAGCCAGGGGGTCCTTACACGTGGTACAGTTATCTCTAGTTACAAAGCCTCTAAGAGTCTCCTATCAAAATTCTGTGCTGCTGTACGAGCTCTCAGCTGGTTCATTTGAGTTGTGTCCAAAATGAGAAATTTCAACGGCTGTTGAACAGTGTTGTTTCCCAAGTGGATCGGTACAAGAACATTTGACGTCAGAGTCTTGGACTCTGAGATACATTAGAGGAAATTTTCAGCACTGGATCGTCTTTCCCTTCACCCACACTCCAAAGTGAGCCTGCGTTCACCAACACCTCAGGCCCAACTGGCAGGAACGGAGGAGGGATAGTTTGAGGATTTTGGTTCCCCCCCTCCCTCTTATTTCCTTTTTCTCTCTATGTCCACTTACCAAGATATTTTTTTGTCTTCTTCGTTCAAACTAGGCCAGTAATTAAGAGAGAATTCAGAAATAATGTTGATACACATCTGCGTTGCAAACAGAAGCTCCAATAAAGAAAGGCAGAAATGAGGTTTGCTAAAGATAGAACAAAGATCCTTCTGTTCACCAATGATTGAAAAATACAGATTCTGAAACATTAAATACAATATAAATAAACCAAACATAAACAAACATACATGTTGATATTTATATAAAAGTTGAAGCATATTCAGATATAATGGCATTTATCCTTTTTTACTTAAGAGAAGAAGAGAGGAAGGGGTATTTGTGAACAGGAGAACCCACTGTCTGAATGTCCACGTGGGTGTGCCCTGTGTTTAGAATCATACACATATAGAGCTGATTCTTGTCCTTGAGTGGTCTATAGCCTACATTTCCCAAAGTGGAAAATACATTGTTTTGTGTAAGTCCTAGCGATGTCACCAATAATCCTTGTCTTCCTACTCACCAATTGTCTTCTCTGTGCCAGACCAAGAGTGAGATCTCCTTCCCTCTCCTCATCAACACCAGGAGGAGGGAGGTGAGAGAGGTGACTGGTTTACATTCTAGCAACGGAAAGTTGAGAGAGCTTAAGCTATTTGTTCACTGTTACAGGGCTGGTGGGAGGCAGGCTAGGATTAGAGCTTGGGCCTTCTAATTTTGGAGTGTGGGCGCTTAGCCTCTGTGCTCAGGCTAAGGCGAGGGTCTAGATTAAAAGCCCACCTCTGCTACTTCCCATCTTAACATAGTTTGGTAGTGGTGGTAGGGATTTGCTTTCTCTTCCTAAGCCTCAGGTTCCCCTACTTCAAATAGAACCAACCTTGCAGGGTGTTGTGATAATGGAAGAGAATGTCAGTGAGGAGCTTGAAACAGACCTGGCAGGTGGATGACAGAAATCATAAACTGATTTGTGGGACCAGTTCTGCTGAGAAATGGTGCCCAGTCTTTAACAGGTAAACTTTAGCTGTGAGTATAGAGAATTATTGTAAAAACTCACCCTTATCTGACATTTATTCATTTAATATCTATTCACTTGTTCATCCATTCAACAAATATTAAGCATCTACGCTGATGTGAGGCATTTTCTTCAGTTCTTTATGTATTTTTTTTAATTCAACCTAAAAACCACACTGTGTAGCAGATGTAGTTTCTGAGGCATCTTTTTGGCATTTGCCGGTTTAACCATTCACACCACCTGTTGCATTGCAGGTACTGGGCTAGGCTCAAGGATGGGCTGAATGCATTTCCCACCATGGTGGGATAAGAGGCTTATGGTCTAGCCTGAGCATCAGCATGCAGCATGACAAGGGTGTGAACAGAGTGTCCTGACCACAGAGGGGAGAGACAGACTTGTGGTATGAAAGAATTCACCTCCCAGACAACCTTTGAGGGCACTGGGGAGGATGGAGGCAGGCATAGCAGGCCTAGGGAACAGTGAGAAACCCAGCATGGCTGGAACATCAGATGCAAGGCAGCTTGGGGGTGGAGTGTCCATTTACCCTTTGGAATATAGTCTTACTGTTGGCATGGCAACTGCTGCAAAATAAATTCAAGGTGGTGCTTCAAATGATGCCTCCGAGACTGTCCAGGAGTCATTTAAATTGCTTGTTTGTTATGTATAAGGATTTGCCTAACCTCCAACCTGCAACTATAGCTTGGCAATCTCTTGTTTATTGTGCTGATATTGTTTATTGAGTCATTATTCTTAAACCTTTTTTTTTTTTTTTTTTACTTTTTGCTTTTGCTTTTTATTTTGCCCATCTAGAAAATATGCCCAGGCATTGTGTTGATATTCCCAGGCCCCCTTGAGATACCCTAGGCCTTCCCTCTCTTCCTCTGATGGAAATGCTGCCACGGTAGTATTTGTCATCTCATTTCTCACCCCTGGACCCCTGCACTGAGCTATGGTAGATGTCACGGTGCGCTCAGCCCATCATGCCCCCTCCCCACTGTGAATTTGTGGAATGGTCCAGAATTCAGGCTCCTTGGAGCAGCACAGAGTTTGCACCTTCTAGGTTGAGGAATGAGACAGTCGGTGCTGACACCATGAAAGTATCATAGATACAAACCTGCCCTGCAAACTAACAGCACACATTTTTTTGCCCTTGATTGATTCTTAAAGCAGAATAAAAAAGAATTCATGAAAAGCAAATAAATGACAGGGTGCTTTTTCCTATTCAGGGTTCTAAAGCCAATAACAGTCTTTGGCTTCTTAGATCAGTGGTAGATTTGCCAAAGCAAAATAAATGTCTAAAACTCTTCCTCTTCCTGCTTTGTGTGTGTGTGTGTGTGTGTGTGTGTGTGTGTGTGTGTGTGTGTGTGTGTGTGAGACAGAGAGAGAGAGAGATAGATAGAAAGAGACCACCAGAGATAAAGAGACCACCAGAGAGAGAGAAAGAGACCACCAGCCACAAGCGGTTGAGGAGGGTGGAGTTAGAAGGGGCTGATGTGTCTTCAGCTTATTCAGGAGAGTTGATCTGTCCACCTTTCTAGGAGAAACTGAATATAAAATCCTTAGGCATGAAAAGAACCTCTCACATATGGACTCTTTGGGGATTCAATTCACACTCTTCTCCGCTTCCTTTCTCACCGTCTCTTTTGAACTTGAGGGGAAAGCATTTCCCATGCCGCTCACTTCTCTTGTTCTCAGATAATAAAGAGAAAGAACTAAGAGGCTTAAATGTCAAGATTTGTAGGCCCCACAAGGTTTTCAGTTTGAGCGACGGCTCAGCATCAGGCTTGGTGACAATGATAGGAAAGGGGTAGTGTGGCAGGTACTCCTTCAGCCCTAACTTTGTTCCAGGTACTGTTCTGAGAGCTGTACATTCATTAATTCATCCAGTCCTCCCAATGATCTTGGGATTAATGTTATTACATCCATTTTGCAGATGAGGGAACCGATGTTAAAGAGATAGGTCATTTGGCCCTGTCCTCACAGCTAATAAGCATGAGAGTGAGGACTTGAACCCCAGCATTCGACTATAGAATGGTAGTTCTCAATCAGGGGCAATTTTGGCCCCCATGGGACCTTTGGCCATGTCTGAAAACATTTTTAATTATCACAATGCGGGGGGGCTCTGCTACTGGCATCTTAGTGGATAGAGCTGAGGGATGCTGCTAAACACCCTCCCCCTAACAAAAAATTATCAACCCCAAATGTTCTGAGTGCCTCGCCTAAAAACCCCTGCCTGCCCTGGATTTATCACTTCTTACAGTCCTCGTGCTGAGAAGGATGATGGAGGCCAAGAACTGGTTATCCGACCTGAGATCAAATGTTTAAGCTGTGAATATAGTCTGATTCTCTGCTGGCTGGCTGAGCCACTCCACTTCTGTTCTCTAGTGCAAGGAGCAAGGTTCTCCTGAATGGCCTTTTGCATGACTTCTGGCTGAATTTGGCAGGGGGAGCTCCTTGAGTTTTGCCTAAGCCAGCCGTCACAGGCGACGTGGGTTTAGAATCTCAAGACCACATGGGAGGGAATGAGAAGAAAGCACTCACAACAAAGTTATTTTTCACTTCCTTTGCTCTCCCCTTCCCCACCCCTACCCCATCCTCTGTATGAGAAGTTTTCTAAGTGGGATCATTGGGAAATAAATCCATGACTTTACAGGAAACATCTTCAGGAGAGTGGGGACCTGTGGAATCCTTTGTTGGGGGATTTTTAAAAAATTATCAACATGAAATTTGTTTTAGCATTCAAGGAATCAGTGTTCTCTCTAGGTTCCTTAAGACTTGCTTCTCTTGACCCAAAAGAGTTCTGAGATTACCTTCAAGTAGTTACATTCGATCTAAATCCCCCGTGTAGTTTTGGGGGAGTGTGGTCCTTGACCAGTAGCCTCAGCATTACCTGGGGGCTTCCTAGAAAAGTAGTATCTCAGGCCCTGCCCAGGTCTGCAGAATCAGAATCTGTATTTTAACAAGACCCCAAGTTACATATATATACTGGTTTATGATGTTTTGATTTTTTACTCTGAAAATTATTCTAAGAATCGTGGGTCCAAATAAATGGCAGCTCTCCTCACTAAGCCTCAGATTCCAAAGTTTTACAATGTTCAAGTTGTGTCAGTTGGGCTCTGGGGCCCGATTGCTGCTCACAAACACTATGATGTCCCAGATTTATGTAATCAAATAGTTTCTGAACAGTCCTAATGAATCAGTGTGGAAATGTTTGAGCTACCCCACCGGTGATATTTCATACACTTTCAGTTGCCCACCAGGCTCTTTGCAGGACCCCCCCTCTCACCAGGAAGGAATATTTCTTATTAACAGCCATTCTGCTTTGGCTGTGGCTGGTTGTCAGCTATTTGATCTGACTTCCGTCACTTGGCAGTTTCTTAGTTCGATTGTGATGTCTTACAAAGTATGTGAATTAATCTACTTCCCAGTCCTCTGCCACCCACACCCCAGTTTTTAAGTTGAGGTCCCATTTTAAAAACCACATCCCAGGGTTTCTAAACCCTTGCATCCATCCATCTGAACATGGGCATGTGTTTCAAGATCACCATAGTACTAGACTTGCTTTCTTCCCTCTCCATTGAACTGCAAGGCTTTTTTTTTTTTTTCCAGGATATGTTCTTATTTTTATTTTTTTCTGCTTTTTTTAAAAATTTTTTTATTATGTTAATCACCATACATTACATCATTAGTTTTGGATGTAGTGTTCCATGATTCATTGTTTGTGCATAACACCCAGTGCTCCACGCAGAACGTGCCCTCTTTAATACCCATCACCGGGCTAACCCACCCCCCCACCCCCTCCCCTCTAGAACCCTCAGTTTGTTTTTCAGAGTCCAACGTCTCTCATGGTTTGTCTCCCCCTCCGATTTCCCCCCTTCATTCTTCCCCTCCTGCTATCTTCTTTTTTTTTTCTTAACATATATTGCATTATTTGTTTCAGAGGTACTGATCTGTGATTCAACAGTCTTGAACAATTCACAGCACTCGCCATAGCACATACCCTCCCCAGTGTCTATCACCCAGCCACCCCATCCCTCCCACCCCCCACCACTCCAGCAACCCTCAGTTTGTTTCCTGAGATTAAGAATTCCTCATATCAGTGAGGTCATATGATACATGTCTTTCTCTGATTGACTTATTTCACTCAGCATAACACCCTCCAGTTCCATCCACGTCGTTGCAAATGGCAAGATCTCATTCCTTTTGATGGCTGCATAATATTCCATTGTGTATATATACTACCTTTTCTTTATCCATTTATCTGTCAATGGACATCTTGGCTCTTTCCACAGTTTGGCTATTGTGGACATTGCTGCTATAAACATTGGGGTGCACGTACCCCTTCGGGTCCCTATATTTGTATCCTTGGGGTAAATACCCAGTAGTGCAATTAGCTGGATCATATGGTAGCTTTTTTCCAACTGTTTGAGGAACCTCCATACTGTTTTCCAGAGTGGTTGCACCAGCTTGCATTCTCACCAACAGTGTAGGAGGGTTCCCCTTTCTCCACATCCCCGCAAGCATCTGTCGTTTCCTGACTTGTTAATTTTAGCCATTCTGACTGGTGTGAGGTGGTATCTCATGGAGGTTTTGATTTGGATTTCCCTGATGCCGAGCAATGTGGAGCACTTTTTCATGTGTCTGTTGGCCATTTGGATGTCTTCTTTGGAAAAATGTCTGTTCACGTCTTCTGCCCATTTCTTGATTGGATTATTTGTTCTTTGGGTGTTGAGTTTGATACGTTCTTTATAGATTTTGGATACTAGCCCTTTATCTGATATGTCATTTGCCAATATTTTCTCCCATTCTGTCGGTTGTCTTTTGGTTTTGTGGACTGTTTCTTTTGCTGTGAACTGCAAGGCTTTAGACTGTGCCTTTACCAGTCAAATAGATGACATGGTCATCCAGATCTTAAACAAGATGGCTGCTACCCTGTTGAAATGATGAGATCGCCAGAGAGGTGTGAGGGTGCAGTGAAGACAAGGTCACAAAAGCAATTGTCTGTGTGGGCCAGAAGAGAAGGCGGGGGGCTATTATCATAGAGACTGGGGAGATGTGATAACCTGTGCAAGTGTGTTGGGGGGAGGGGTTGCAGCACATGCACATTTCCAGCTGGTTGTTCCCAGGAAGGGGGATGTCAGAGCCTTTATGTGATCTGAATTTTCTTTTTAATTGAGAGAAGGCACAAATCTGAGAAGACATTTTAATTTTTTTTCAATGTTGGCATAATTCAATTTCCTTTTGTTTTTCCATAAACATGGGGAGAACAGAATGAAACACATCTTACAGCCCTGAAGGTGTCCCTGTGGTGGGGATAACTCCATTTACAAGTTTTTAATGGACCTCTTCTATGGGCCTAGTGCCTTGTGTCGCTCGAAGTTTGTTTTGGATTACTCACAGCAGAATCACACAAAATCACCATGTGCCCTTTCTGGTCCCTGCCCAGGACAGCCAAATCACAAATTCCATAGAATCATTCTTTTAGCATGCTCTCTGGGAATTTCTGAAGACATAAAATTGTGATCCTTATTAAGTCTGGTGACTTACAAAATACGAAGACGTGAAAGAGTACCCTAGAATCTACTAGAGAAAATAAAGTTATTATACATTAAACAATAATTTAAAAACTGGAATGATGGGGGGGTTGGGACTCAGGTTTATAGATTACTCAGATCACTTGCCTTAAGCTCTAGGCAATGGCCAGTTTCCTCAGAGTTTTGAAGGCAGCCAGCTCTTTAACTGGGAAACAGCCTATAGGGACCAGTTGTGTACTGATTGAATTTTCTAAGCACAGGCATAGAGATGGGGGTTGAAAAGTCAGATGCCTCAGAGGCCAGTTAGGTGATGTGAAGGAGTGAAGCAGGCCAGCGTGAGAGGAAATGGGGAATGGAGTAGACTTGAAAGGTACGTGGCCCCAGTAGAGGGGGAAATTAATCTCTGAAAAAGAGAAATAGTAACTAGAGACCAAGACAAGCATATTAAAACAAAATAATTTGCAGCTATTTAGGCTCTAATTTTATTAGGGATTCAGAAGTAGAGACTTCAGTCTGCTCCTCTGATATTCCCCCTAATTGCACAGGTTACTTCTACCTTGTGGGGTCTGAGATCCTTCACATGTTGAGTGCTGGGATGGCCCAGATGCAGAAAAGCTCCAGCACTCTTGTTCTTTCTTTCTTGAGCATCAGGGCAATTGTGTTAGTGGTCCTTAAACTGAGCTTCGGCCCATGGAAAGAGCACCAATAACAACAAGAATAATGATCAACATGTACAGAGTGGCTATCATGTGCAAAACTGGGTGGCTTTCCTCCTAAGAAAGGAGAAGAGCAGACAGGCAGGAGCACACATGGTGTGCATAGAGACAAAGAGAAGGTGGAGACAGAGCTGAGTTTCTCTTTGGCTACTGCTCACTCAGTGCAAGTCAAATTTTTTCTTGATGATTATTCCATGTCACAGTAAAAAGGCAAAATCCATTCATTCATTCATTTAACTCATATTTATTGAGTACCTATTATGTGCTAGTGATAGGTTAAGTGTTAACTTGTCCAGGAAATTCCTCCAGGCTGGCCTCCCAGAAAAAGACTTGGCCTCCTTCGGTCCTCTGCAGAAGCTGGCCACAACCTAGTACTTCAAAGGTCAATCCTGGTGAATTCCAAGTCTAGGACCCCAAATCTCACTGCTACCACCACCGCATTATACTAGGTAAGAGGCCAATGCTTCCCCCTCCAAAAACTCTGAAGTGATGAATTCTGTCTCAAGCTTTTCTCATTATAGAGCTGCAATTGTAAAGCTTGGGGCTCAGCTGGACCTGATGTTCTGCCATGCTATAATGCTACTGTATCCTCACTTCTCATCATGCTGGTGCTTCCCTAACTAGGCAATTTAAAAGACCACACGGTTGGAAGGTCAGTGTTCTCCTACTGGGTTTGACCTCTAACCTTGCTGTAGCTCTGTGTGCTGCTCCAGAATGCAATGGGCAGTAAGGATCCATACACCTACTCCTACTCCTCTCTCCAATACTTTTCTCCAGTGATGCTGCTTGGCCACCTGCCCTTGTCTGCATGACTGTCAGAGGTTGGGCATGCAACAGAGAACAAGTCAATCAAAGTCCCTGCCTCATGGAGCTTACCTTCCTGTGGAGGAGATGGCAAATACACATGTGAGCAAATGACGGGGGGTGAGGCAGAGCAGTAGAGAGATAAATTGCAAAATGACCAGTACTGGGAAAGGAGTGAGAGGTGCTGTGGGAGCAGGGGATATCAGGGAGAGACCACCGAAAAGGTGGAAGCTTCCAGACAGCCTCACTTTCTTAGCTCATAATTTAATGTGGCTTCAGTAAATAGCAATATATTATTTGTTTTTTAAAATTTATTATAAAGCTAAAAGTGTTTATTTTTGTCAAAGCTTATGTCCATCCTTCATTTGAGGCTTTAAAATATGCCCTATCTTTTATCATAAAATGATACAGTCGATCATTTTAATATCCTTAACACACAAATTAAAAGTTGCAAAATAAGGGAGAGAGAACTTTTTATGAGCCTATGGCATTAAAGCCACCTAGAACCATCTCTCCAGCCAAATGTCCTGCCAGTTCTAATTATTGAGCACTAACTGCATGTGAGACACTCATCTAAATGCTTATGTGTGTTTATTTATTTTTGTGTTTACTTTTTTTTTTAAGATTTTATTTATTTATCTGACAGAGAGATAGCACAAGTAGGCAGAGTGGCAGGCAGAGGGAGAGGGAGAAGCAGGCTCTCTGGGGAGCAGGGAGCCTGATGTGGGGTCTGATCCCAGGACCCTCAGATCATGACCCGAGCTGAAGGCAGACACTTAACCAACCGAGCCACCCAGGCACCCATTGATGTGTTTACTTTTTAAATCTTCAAACTAACCCTGGAAGAAGGGGACTATGATCTTCTCTGTTTTGATAGAGGAGATAACTGAAGCACACCGAGGTGTGGAAACTTGGCTATGGTTATACTGCTAGTAAGTGTCAGAGCCTGGATTTGAACTCTGGTGTACAAATCCCAGAGGTTGTGCTCTGATCATCCCTTCCTCTCCACCCCCAGTCAACTAGTAACAGTTGGGAGGATGGTAGCCCAAAGTTCTGGCAATCATTTACATGTGTAGCTCCTCTCCTTCCTTCCCTCCCAGCACTGGATTTGGAAACCATTCAATGAGAATTACCCTAGACCCAAGGAGAAGGGTCCCAAAGACAGGTAGGCCTTCTTGGACATTCCCCAGAGAAGTGAAAATGCTTTGCCGGTGAACTCACTGTGCATATTTGCTGCTCTCTGGATGTGTCCCCATTGGGCCAACTTCTGTTCTCAGCTGTTTGAATATATTCTGGCAGCTCAGAGGTGTAATTCCTCCAAATGCCGCATTCCCGCTGAGCCTGCGGGATGAATTGTGCAATTTCAGGTGAGCACATCTTTAAACCCTAGCAAGGCTTGTAGTTTCTCCCCTCCTGCTTTCACTGCAGGTCCCGCTTGGAAGATTGAGGGTCTGAGAGCCTATGCCAGGCCCTGGGGTGCAGAAGGTGAGGTGCTGGGATGGAGATGGAGGAGGTCAGGAAGAGGGGTATGGAGCAGTGAGGGCTGCCCAGGCCAATGCCAGATCCCCACTTTGAGAACTGGGATCGTCTAATTTTCCAGAGTTTTCATTTGTTTATGCGTCTATTTGTTGTAAAAATATTTTCTGAATGTCAGCTATGGGCTGATACTACTAGGTCTGGAAGAATGGTAACTGTTAAGACAAGTCCACCTTATTGTGAGCAGGTGTAATGGGAGGGGGGCCATGACTCAGTCAAGAAGGCCAGAGACATCTTATTGGGGGCAAGTGGGATTAAGCAGTGTTACAAAGGTAAAAAGAGATCCCTCCTCCCTTCATCCTTAGCACTTTGATTCTCTTTACATGTCAGGCATTGTGTAAATTGCTTTCTTGCATTGTTTCCATTAATCCTGCCAACTCCCTGTGAGGTAGGTTTTATTTTTAGTGCCCTTTTATAGGTTAGAAATGTAAGAGACAGAGGAGCTAAGTGACTTGCCCAAGGTCTTTCAACCATAAGTCGTGGGACCATTTTTTCTCTTTTCTATGAGGCTGTATAGCCTTGAGGGCAGTTGGCAAATTCTCATTCTCACGGAGAATCCTGAGGAAGCCCAGGTGATCCTCCTCACACAAGCAAAGGCAGCAGGCAGTCTGCCTCGGCCCAGCAGAGCCACACTTGCATGGCATGGAGTCCTGCCCCAAGGGCATCAGTCAGCTGTGGGACGACCGCCAGGCAACACACCCCACAGCTCTTCTTGCACCCTCTGCTCAAAGCTTCACATAGGCTCATACAAATCTTCCCAGGAACCCATGAAACAGAGCAGAGCAAGGGACTGAAGCTAAGGGCTCTGGAATCAAGTCAAATCCCAGCTGGGGCACTCAGAAGGACCATCTTGGTACAAGTTTCAGAGACTGATTTTCATTTTCTTCATTTCTAAAATGGAACTTTAGCTCATAGGTTCCTGTGAGGATTTAAATAAGGCCATCTGTATAAAAGAGCACAATGGTGCTTACCACTTAGTAGGGACTCTACAAGCGGTCCTTTTTTCTAATGGTATCATCATGGGCATCTTCGTCATTAAAGCTGATGAGGATGGGCTTTGAAGTCCCCTAAGGAAATCACTTTAGGCCCACATGGGGGGGGGGTGTAAGGAGGGGGGCACCTCTGCGATGTTGGTGGGCTGTTTTGGCACCAGACTCGTGCAACAGCAGAGCAAGAGCTCAGATTAAGCTCCTAACGTATACATTATACCAGGGGAATGAACCAAAGGTGAGAAATAAACACAGTAAGGGAATGGACATTTCTAGGATTTCCCCGCAGAGCTGACTTGTTCACCATCTGTCTCCACCACCGAACAAAAGGCAAACTCTATGAGAAAAGGAAGTTGGTCTTATGTAGTTCTTTATCCTCTTCAGCTAGAACAGTTTCTGAGTCACTGTAGCTCCTTAATAGATATTTTCTGATTAAGCAAATGAATGACTGAATTCTTCTCTGGCCTGGTTCAAGGGTCATTTTACTAGAGGGTCAGGATATGGAAATGAGGGACTTCCCAAGAATGGCCTGAGCTTCCCACCTGAAAATCCAAATACCTAAATAACAGGAATACTTAATAAGTGGTAATTATCCCAGTGGACTGCCTATGTACTGATGATACACTAAGTGCTTAATGTCCGTTATGTCACAGTGCTCAACACCTGTGAGGTAAGCACTGTTATCCCCATGTCACAGAGCGGGGAAAGGAGGTACACACAGGTGAAGCAGCCTACCCAAGACCATATGGCCAAGAAGCCATGTGATCCTCAAAAAAAAAAAGCCATGTGGTCCTCGATGGGTTCCAGGGTCTGTTTGTAGAGCCTGTACTTTAAGAAACTACTTTCTCCAACCTCTCCCATCCCCATCTGAGGATCAAAGAAAACGCCAAATAGCCTCACTCTTTTCAGCGCACAAGGATACATTTTGGGAAAGACAGGACACATAATATTGAGTATCCATAGTCAAATTCGAGTACAAGTGAACTTTCCAGTTCTGTAACCCATATGGCCCCCCTGCGGTGACCACCTGCTACCCCTGGGGGACCTGGGACACTGCCCTTTCTCTACTACCTGCACCAGCTCACACATCGAAATGTGTCTGCTCAGTGGCCCATTTCTTCCAAGTTCCTCTATGCCCCCATTCTCCTGAGCAACTTATTTGAGCCAAGATAGTCAGGTGTTTTTTTCAGAGTATTCCTCCAGTCTCTAGTGCACATCATTGAAAGGAATGGGAACAGTAAGGCTCAGAACTCCCTGCTTCCCATCCCTGCTTCAGAAACAAGAGCTCAGCTTTCAACTTCTCTCCATCTACCTGTTTGGTTTCTGCCCTTAAACAAAGGATTTTATGGAGCAAATAACTAAATAAATAAGCTTAAAAACTATTGGTTTAATTTCATCCTCAGTGTAGTCATCTAAAAATGTTTTGGACTGTTTGCTCTGTGCTTGGCCATGTTCTCAACATCAGGGAAGTAAAGACAGGCAAAGTCCTTGCTCTCATGGTGCTTACATTCTGGTGGCGAGACAGGAATTAAACAAATTTATAATAGAAATGAGGACAATAACAGTAAATGTTAAATAACTAAAATCAAGCAATATGTCTGAATGGTGGGATCCCAAAAGTTATGTCTGAGTCCTAATTCCTAGAACCTGTGAATATTACTTTATATGGCAAAAGATGGAATCATTTAAGAATTTTGAGAGAAGGAACTTTTCTTAGATTATGCAGGTGAACTCTAAATGTAGTTACAAGTATCCTTATAGGAGAGAGGCAGAGGGCGTTTGAGACAGAAGAACATGAGGTGGTGGGACCACAGACCCAGAGATTGGAATGATGCAGCCACAAACCAAGAAATGCCTGGACCTGCCTGGTGTGGCCCTGCTGGTATCTTGACATCTGATTCCTGACCTCCAGAACTGTGAGAGAATAAGTTTCCATTGTTGGAAGCCACCCATTTTATGGTCCTTTCTTACATTAGCACAGGGACTTTAGATAGAGTGGTTAGGAAAACCTCAGAAGAGGTCACATGTACGCTGATATATAAATGACAAAAAGGATCCTCCTTGTGAAGACCTGGGGAGAAACATTTCAGGCAGAGGAAACAGCTAGTGGAAAGGCCTTAACGCAGGATTCTAGCAGGGAGGCTAGTTAGGATGCTATTATAGGGGCCAGGTGGAAGGTGTTCCTGACTAAACTAAAAGTTGTGGTTGAGAAGAGAGGGAAAAGTAGATGGGCTTGGAATAGCTCCTGTAATAAAGTCAATGTTAATGGTTTCTGGACTAGATATAATGGTGAGGGAAAGCAAGAGAAGATTTGGCTTGAACCACTGGAAAAATACTGGTGCTACTTGCTGAGATGGTGAAGAACAAGCAGGAAAGGAAATCAAGAGGTCTTCCCTTTATCATATTAAATTTTAAATGCTTATGGACTCCCAATTCTGGGATTAAGGGATACATCTGGGTGGGAAATCTAACTTTGGGAGCCACTGACAGATAGGTATCGAAGCTATGGGACTAGGTGAGATCATGCAGGGAGAGTGTAAATAGGGACAGCAAGACCAAAACAGACCCCAAGGTACCAACACAGAGAAAGCAGGATGATAAGGAGGAGTCAGTGAGGGAAACTGAGGCAGAATGACAAACACAGTAAGAGAGAAACAGTAGAGTGTGGTGTTTCAAAAGCCAAGAGAAGGAAGACTTTCTCTAAACAGGAAGGCATCCACCATATCAAAATAAGTTCTTCATGCCAGGTAACTTACATGCATTTTCACTGGGGAGTGAGTTTTCCAGGCCAATAGGTTTCTTCTTACTGCCATCTCCCATAATTGGTAGAGGCTCCCTGGAGTCCAGTGATGAGAAGTATTCCAGTGCTCCACCTGGGCTTGGCAGGAGAACCTACTATGATTGGCTGATGATACTCGTGTGAGAAGTTGGGCAAGCGTTCTGTGTATTTTAGGACCCTGTCTGATCCAGAGGAAAGAGATGAGTTAGGATAATTTCAGGGGCTTGTGTAAGGCATCAGGAGATAAGCTGTGGCTAGGGTGACCCATCAAATACCATGCCATAAGCCAAGTCCATCCTTGTGTAAGGACCACCCTGCATGGATTCAGGACTAGAAACAGGACAGTTTCTGGAATAAGGACATACAGAGAGGCAGAGACAAGAAGTGAGGGCTATAACTTAAGCCCGGGCATCAAGGGCTTTGAAATCTGACATCCAGATTCAACTCATAACTCTGCCACTTACTGTGAGGATACGGGTAACTAACCTTAGTGAGACCCATTTCCTCACCTGCTGAATGATATACATGCAATGGTGAGGCCATAGCAACATGTCAGGCCAAGTCTCTTGGGAATCCCTAAAGCAAGATCTGCTTTTTTGAGGGGCCCGAGTGATACCTTTAATTTAGGGGACATAGTAGAGGTTTATCCTCCCTCTATGGCCATTGCACCCTCCTTATAGAGAGTGTTACACAAGATAGGTTCTCAATAAATGATCAAACAGACTTGGATTGCAATGTCACTGATTCTGTGCTATAGGGACATGCTAAGTTATAATCACATTTTGTTAAATAAGAACCCCTTCTTAGAGTTATAACTGGGAATAACAACAAGAAGTATGTCAGTATGTGCCTACAATTTTTTTTCATGCTCCCAGCTTTTAGGGAGAATACTGTGCAGAATACCGTGCATGGCTATTAGGTCTTTGTTGGACAGATCAGGGTAACAGAGAGGTCATGGTAAAGAAGCTTAAAGAAGGAGAAGTAGATTTCCCTACATAGCATATGGAACATTTGGGGGATGGGGGTTACCTAGAAATCTGGAAGATGGGATTAAAGAGAAGGGGAAAGTATGGGTGTGGTCAGTATGGGCAAAACCACTTGAAGACAGAAGAGGTAATTGAACAGCTACCATGAAGAAAGGGATATTTGGAAAAGAGATAGTTAAGCTCTATGAGAAGAATTTTGCCATTTTGTGAGACATATATCCTCCCTGTCACCTCTTCAAGAGTCGTTCGGTAAAAATGTATATTGCTTTGCAAGACTTTTTGGATTAAAGTGTGTATGTGCGTGGTAACTTTGTGCTGAGGCTGGTCTTACGGTGACTGTTATTTAGGTTCCATGGGTAACAAAGTGTCTTCCTATTCATCTTCCAATTTGACCTTCATGGCACCTGTTATAAAAACTCATCATATTTTAGTTTTACATTGTTTCCTATCTGAACAAGGAGGGACTAAGTCTTGCCCTGTGTCCCTGAGTTAATCATCGGCAAGCCGCCAGTAAAATCCAAGTTTCCTCTCCCTTAGACGAGGGTGCTTTCTCTCCCCCCCTTCCCTCCTTCCCTGCCTTCCGTCCTTCCCTCCTTCCCTGCCTTCCGTCCTTCCCTCCTTCCCTGCCTTCTGTTCTCTCTCTCGTCCTCCTCTCTTCTTCCCCCCCATTCTCTCCCTGTGTATTCATGTTAGTAGCGAACCACAAGCATAAGACATTCCCTGATACACCACCATGCTTTTAGTTGACAATTTTAGTCCCAAAGAGTCCAAAGCTGTGTCTTCTGGGAAACCAGAGGGCCTGCCCGTGGTGTTTAAAGATGTGAAGACCCAGAGGACTTACATTTTCAGTTTCCAGTGGGAAGGCTTTGAATAGCAGCCTGGATGGTAATAGATGCATCTAGGCCCTTTGCCTCCTAAAGACAAAGAATTGAGAGCCCATGGGGATTTGGTGACTCCCCGGGGCCAAGCAGGGTTTTAATAACCTGGAGATATGGAGGCTGTCTCACGGGGGCTGCCACTCCACATTGGGTCACCCCACCCAGGCCTGAGTGAGTAACAGGCTGCTGTCCCCCAGGGCCCACGCTCCTGTTTTCTTCCGCCTTCCTTGAATTGCTGAAAGCCTATTCGTGTGCAGTTTGGCTAAGAAAAATCCTGTTGCTTTCCAAGCGGATGCTTTGTTGTTTCTGTTACACAAACATATGAAAAATCAGCATTTCCCACTCTGCATCGAGCCAAAATTGACTGCTGTCTCCATATAATAAAGCAGCATGTTTTGCCCCTCTCTTCTAAGTGGAAGACACAAAGTCTCAACAGACAGAAAGAACGTGTTTATTGATTGAGTTTCATCCCAGAAACTGGACTGCACCACAGGGAGTGAGCAGAGAGTGAGCAAGCGGGCCAATTTTAAATACTCTGCAAGTGCTCCTTAGCGGTATTAATGAGCAGTGGACTGAAGTGCATTAAGATCTCATGTGATGGAGTAAATGAAGGCAGAGCTTTGTGTTTCATAATGACCTGAAAATTCACTGGTAAGTGGAAGGGAAAAGAACCACTCATTTCCTGAGTTGCCCGTCCTCTCTTGCTGATTTGGAAATGCACTGGTTCCTCAAATGCAGCAATAATAAAGCTCTTATGAATGCCGGAACAAGCCCTGTATGCATACAGGGGAACACAGGAGTGCTTCGGCGCTGTCTTAGGAGAAGCAGCAGAGAGATATGGGGCAGCACAGCTGGGCAGAAGCCAAGAAGAGACTTGCCTCTAGCTCTTGTCATGAGTCTGAATCACCTCTACTTTTCCTTATCCTGTGCTGCTCCCTGCTCTCCTGGGTCTACCAGCTCCTTGGAGCAAAGTAGGCCTGTGAAGGGCTGGGCCTGGCCTCCAGGGCCCTCTCTACAGACCCTTGATCATTTCCCATCCCAGAATGAGCTTGCTCAGACTCCGGAATGTGCTACTAACAAATACATGGAGCTGAGCCTCTGGCAGAAGCCACTGCTTGCTGTCCCCGTGTGGTAACCGGTGGAAAACAGCGTACCTGCTGCTTGCCTGGATTCTGGCCTTGGGGGTCTGCAAGCTCCCCTCTCCTGTAGCAGCTGCCTTTTTTTTTTTTTTTCTTCTGCTCCTGGCATCATCAAATTGCCATACTTGAAAACAGACCCCTGGGGTAGCTCCTCCTTCAGCTATAAAACCTGAGCCTTGCTCCTGCCTGGAATATGAGCAAACTTGATTGACCCAGAACTTAGAGCCCCTGTCAAGGGGCTGCTTTTTCCCCTGTGAAGCTGCCCTTCATTCCTAAAAACATTGGGGAGAGCCGAAAATCCAAGGGAATTTGGGAGAGAAGTGGGGAGAGGGAGAGAATAAATGGCATGAGGCAGGGGGGTGCTTAGAATCTGGCAGATCTAGGCTCCGATCCCAAATCTGCTGCTTGCTACCAGCAAATTCACTTAGCCTCCCTTAGCTTCATGCCCTCAGCCATAGAAGGGGGACAATAATGATTCATAATGGGAAGATTAATTGGGATAACACGTAAAGGGCCTTCGAGCAAGGAACCGGACATAGACCACATATTGAAATGTTCCTTCTTCCACCCACCGCTCACCACCAATTTGCGACGACCAAGCACTTACTAGGTATTCTATAAATATCTGAAGAACAGAAAGATGATTTGAATGAGTCAACAAATGTGTAATTTAAAAACACTGAATGTTGTAATGGATTAAGCCTTCAGTCAAAGTCAGAAGATCTGGTTTTGAGTTCTGACTCAGATATAGCTGAAGGAACTACACAAGAAATTTGATCGTGAAAATATTTATGTAAGCTTTGTTTTTTCTTGGATATTTTCCTCCTGCATTTTGTATTGTAGGAAAATACACATAACATAAAATGTATCATTTTAACCATTTTTAAATGTATAGTTGAGTGGCAGTAGCTTCATTCACAATATTGTACAAGCATGACTACAGTTTTTTTTATTTTTTACTGTTATGTTAATCACCATACATTACATCATTAGTTTTGGATGTAGTGTTCGATGATTCATTGTTTGTGCATAATACCCAGTGCTCCACGCAGAACGTGCCCTCTTTAATACCCATCACCAGGCTAACCCATCCCCCTGACCCCCTCCCCTCTAGAACCCTCAGTTTGTTTTTCAGAGTCCAACGTCTCTCATGGTTCGTCTCCCCCTCCGATTTCCCCCCTTCATTCTTCCCCTCCTGCTATCTTCTTCTTTTTTTTTTCTTAACATGTATTGCATTATTTGTTTCAGAGGTACAGATCTGTGATTCAACTTCTTGCACAATTCACAGCGCACACCATAGCACATACCCTCCCCAATGTCTATCACCCAGCCACCCCATCCCTCCCACCCCCCACCACTCCAGCAACCCTCAGTTTGTTTCCTGAGATTAAGAATTCCTCATATCAGTGAGGTCATATGATACATGTCTTTCTCTGATTGACTTATTTCACTCAGCATAACACCCTGGAGTTCCATCCACGTCGTTACAAATGGCAAGATCTCATTCCTTTTGATGGCTGCATAATATTCCATTGTGTATATATACCACTTCTTCTTTATCCATTCATCTATCGATGGACATCGTGGCTCTTTCCACAATTTGGCTATTGTGCACATATCCCTTCAAATCCCTACATTTGTATCTTTGGGTTAAATACCCAGTAGTGCAATTGCTGGATCATAGGGTAGCTCTATTTTCAACTGTTTGAGGAACCTCCATACTGTTTTCCAGAGTGGTTGAACCACCTTGCATTCTCACCAACAGTGTAGGAGGGTTCCCCTTTCTCCACATCCCCGCTAACATCTGTCGTTTCCTGACTTGTTAATTTTAGCCATTCTGACTGGTGTGAGGTGGTATCTCATGGAGGTTTTGATTTGGATTTCCCTGATGCTGAGTGATGTGGAGCACTTTTTCATGTGTCTGTTGGCCATTTGGATGTCTTCTTTGGAAAAATGTCTGCTCATGTCTTCTGCCCATTTCTTGATTGGATTATTTGTTCTTTGGGTGTTGAGTTGGATAAGTTCTTTATAGATTTTGGATACTAGCCCTTTATCTGATATGTCATTTGCAAATATTTTCTCCCATTCTGTCGGTTGTCTTTTGATTTTGTGGACTGTTTCTTTGACTGTACAAAAGCTTTTTATCTTGATGAAATCCCAATAGTTCATTTTTGCCCTTGCTTCCCTTGCCTTTGGCGATGTTTCTAGGAAGAAGTTGCTGTGGCTCAAGTCGAAGAGGTTGCTGACTGTGTTCTCCTTTAGGATTTGGATGGACTGTTGTCTCACATCTAGGTCTTTCAAACATTTGGAGTCTATTTTTGTGTGTGGTGTAAGGAAATGGTCCAGTTTCATTTCTCTGCATGTGGCTGTCCAATTTTCCCAACACCATTTGTTGAAGAGACTGTCTTTTTTCCATTGGACATTCTTGCCTTCTTTGTCGAAGATAAGTTAACCATAGAATTGAGAGACCATTTCTGGGCTCTCTCTTCTGTTCCATTGATCTATGTGTCTGTTTTTGTGCCAGTACCATACTGTCTTGATGATGACAGCTTTGTAATAGAGCTGGAAGTCCGGAATTGTGATGCCGCCAGCTTTGCTTTTCTTTTTCAATATTCCTCTGGCTATTCGGGGTCTTTTCTGGTTCCATACAAATTTTAGGATTATTTGTTCCATTTCTTTGAAAAAAGTGGATGGTATTTTGATAGGGATTGCATTGAATGTGTAGATTGCTCTAGGTAGCATTGACATCTTCACAATGTTTGTTCTTCCAATCCATGAGCATGGAACGTTTTTCCATTTCTTTGTGTCTTCCTCAATTTCCTTCATGAGTATTTTATAGTTTTCTGAGTACAGATGCTTTGCCTCTTTGGTTAGATTTATTCCTAGGTATCTTATGGTTTTGGGTGCCTTTGTAAATGGGATCGACTCCTTGATTTGTCTCTCTTCTGTCTTGTTGTTGGTGTATAGGAATGCCACTGATTTCTGTGCACTGATTTTATATCCTGCCACTTTACTGAATTCCTGTATGAGTTCTAGCAATTTTGGGGTGGAGTCTTTTGGGCATTCCACATAGAGTATCATATCATCTGCAAAGAGTGAGAGTTTGACTTCCTCCTTGCCGATTTGGATGCCTTTGATTTCTTTTTGTTGTCTGATTGCTGTGGCTAGGACTTCTAATACTATGTTGAATAGCAGTGGTGATAGTGGACATCCCTGCCGCATTCCTAACCTTAGGGGGAAAGCTCTCAGTTTTTCCCCATTGAGAATGATATTCCCTGTAGGTTTTTCATAGATGGCTTTTATGATATGGAGGTATGTACCCTCTATCCCTATACTCTGAAGAGTTTTGATCAAGAAAGGATGCTGTACTTTGTCAAATGCTTTTTCTGCATTTATTGAGAGGATCATATGATTCTTGTTCTTTCTTTTGTTAATATATTGTATCACGTTGATTGATTTGCAGATGTTGAACCAACCTTGCAACCCAGGGATAAATCCCACTTGGTCATGGTGAATAATCCTTTTAATGTAGTGTTGGATCCTATTGGCTGGTATTTTGGTGAGAATTTTTGCATCCATGTTCATCAAGGATATTGGTCTGTAATTCTCCTTTTTGATGGGGTCTTTTTCTGCTTTTGGGATCAAGGTAATGGTGGCCTCATAAAATGAGTTTGGAAGTTTTCCTTCCATTTCTATTTTTTGGAACAGTTTCAGAAGAATAGGTATTAATTCTACTTGAAATGTTCGGTAGAATTCCCCTGGGAAGCCATCTGGCCCTGGGCTTTTGTTGCTTGGGAGATTTTTGATGACTGCTTCAATTTCTTTAGTGGTTATAGGTCTGTTCAGGTTTTCTATTTCTTCCTGGTTCAATTTTGGCGGTTGATACATCTCTAGGAATGCATCCATTTCTTCCAGGTTATCTAATTTGCTGGCATAGAGTTGCTCATAATATGTTCTTATAAATGTTTGTATTTCTTTGATGTTGGTTGTGATCTCTCCTCTTTCATTCATGATTTTGTTGATTTGGGTCATTTCTCTTTTCTTTTTGATAAGTCTGGCCAGGGGTTTATCAATCTTGTTAATTCTTTCAAAGAACCAGCTCCTAGTTTTGTTGATCTGTTCTACTGTTCTTTTGGTTTCTAGTTCATTGATTTCTGCTCTGACCTTTATGATTTCTCTTCTCCTGCTGGGTTTAGGCTTTATTTGCTGTTCTTTCTCCAGCTCCTTTAGGTGTAGGGTTAGGTTGTGTATTTGAGACCTTTCTTGTTTCTTGAGAAAGGCTTGTATTGCCATATACTTTCCTCTCAGGACTGCCTTTGCTGCATTCCAAAGATTTTGAACATTTGCGCTTTCATTTTCATTGGTTTCCATGAATTTTTAAAATTCTTCTTTAATTTCCTGGTTGACCCATTCATTCTTTAGTAGGATGCTCTGTAGCCTCCATATATTTTTGTTCTTTCGACTTTCCTCTTGTGATTGAGTTCTAGTTTCAAAGCATTGTGGTCTGAAAATATGCAGGGAATAATCCCAATCTTTTGGTACCAGTTGAGATCTGATTTGTGACCTGGGATATGATCTATTCTGGAGAATGTTCCATGGGCACTAGAGAAGAATGTGTATTCCGTTGCTTTGGGATGGAATATTCTGAATATGTCTGTGAGGTCCATTTGGTCCAGTGTGTCATTTAAAGTCTTTATGTCCTTGTTGATCTTTTGCTGAGATGATCTGTCCATTTCAGTCAGGGGGCTGTTAAAGTCCCCCAGTATTATTGTATTGCTGTCAATGTGTTTCTTTGCTTTTGTTATTAATTGGCTTATATAATTGGCTGCTCCCATGTTAGGGGCATAGATATTTACAATTGTTAGATATTCTTGTTGGATAGACCCTTTAAGTAGGATATGGTGTCCTTCCTCATCTCTTATTACAGTCTTTGGTTTAAAATCGAATTTGTCTAATATAAGGATTGCTACCCCAGCTTTGTTTTGGTGTCCATTAGCATGGTAAATGGTTTTCCACCCCCTCACTTTCAATGTGGGGGTGTCGTTGGGTCTAAAATGAGTCTCTTGCAGACAGCATATGGATGGGTCTTGTTTTTTAATCCAATCTGATAGCCTGTGTCTTTTGATTGGGGCATTTAGCCCATTTACATTCATGGTAACTATTCAAAGATAGGAATTTAGTGCCATTGTATTGCCTGTAATGTGACTTACTGTATATTGTCTGTGTGCCTTTCTGGTCCATGCTGCTTTTAGGCTCTCTCTTTGCTTAGAGGACCCCTTTCAATGTTTCTTGTAGGGCTGGTTTCTTGTTTGCAAATTCCTTTAGTTTTTGTTTGTCCTGGAAGCTTTTTATCTGTCCTTCTATTTTCAATGACAGTCTAGCTGGATATGGTATTCTTGGCTGCATATTTTTCTCGTTTAGTGCTCTGAAGATATCATGCCAGTCCTTTCTGGCCTGCCAGGTCTCTGTGGATAGGTCTGTTGCCAATCTAATGTTTCTACCATTATAGGTTACATATCTCTTCTCTCGAGCTGCTTTCAGGATTTTCTCTTTGTTTCTGAGACTTGTAAGTTTTAGTATTAGATGTCGGGGTGTTGACCTATTTTTATTGATTTTGAGCGGCGTTCTCTGTGCCTCCTGGATTTTGATGCCTGTTTCCTTCCCCACATTGGGGAAGTTCTCTGCTATAATTTGCTCCAATATACCTTCTGCCCCTCTCTCTCTTTCTTCTTCTTCTGGGATCCCAATTATTCTAATGTCGTTTTGTCTTATCGTATCGCTTATCTCTCGAATTCTGCCCTCGTGATCCTGTAATTGTTTATCTCTCCCTTTCTCAGCTTCTTTATTTTCCATGATTTGGTCTTCTATATCACTGATTCTCTCTTCTGCCTCATTTATCCTAGCAGTTAGTGCCCCCATTTTTGATTGCACATCATTAATAGCCTTTTTGATTTTGACTTGGTTAGATTAGTTCTTTATTTCTCCAGAAAGGGTTTCTCTAATAACTTCCATGCTTTTTTCAAGCCCAGCTAGTATCTTTAAAGTCATGATTCTGAACTCTAGGTTCAACATCGCACTAATGTCCGTATTGAGTAGGTCCCTGGCAGACGGTACTACCTCTTGTTCTTTTTGTTGAGATGATTTTTTTCGTCTTGTCATTTGGCCAGAGGAGAATAGATGAATGAGAGAACAAAATGCTAACAGGTTAACAACGTCCCCAGAAAATATACTCTAATGAAATCAGAAAAGACCTGAAACCAGGGGAAAAGAAAGGGAAAGAAACAAAAAAGAAAGGAAAAAAAAAAGAAAAAGATAAAAAGAAACAAGAACAGAACAAAACTAGAAAAAACAGAATATGATCAAATATGATCAGGCTGGTGCATAGATCAGTGCCACACACTAGATTTTGGGTGTATTTTAGTCTGTTAGAAGAACGTGCCTCCTAAAATTTTAAAGAAATAAAGACTTATATATATACAAAATAAGGGTTGATACGCTGAAGGGATGGAATATGACTGTAAAGATGAATACTATAAAAAATTTTAAAAGAATTGATAAGAAGATGTTTGAAAAAAGAAAGAAGAGGTTTAAAAAAGAAGGAAGGAAAGAAAGAAAAAAAAGGGGGGGTAGAAAATGTGATCAGGCAGGAGACTAGGTCAAAGCCATACACTAGAGATTTAAGGTGTATATATATATATATATATATTTTTTTAAGATTTTATTTATTTATTTAAGACACAGAGAAACAGAGAGAGAGAGAGAGAGAGAGAGAGAGAGCCTGAGCAGGGGGAGAGGCAGAAGCAGGCTCCCCACTGAGCCAGGAGCCCGACGTGGGGCTCGATCCCAGGACCCTGGGATCATGACCTGAGCTGAAGGCAAACACTTAACCATCTGAGCCACCCAGGCGCCCCTAGGGTATATTTTGATATGTTAGAAGAAACTGTATCTCAAAATTTTAAAGAGAGAACAATTTATATACATATCTACCAAAACTAAGGGTAACTACTATGAAGGGATAGAATATGACTCTAAAAATGAAAAATAATTTTTTTTTAAAAGGATTGATAAGATGTTGGTTTAAAAAGGGAAAAAGAAAAATTAAAAAAAAACAGTTAAAAAAATTAACTTTGAAAGACTAATGAATCATGGTAAAAAAGCCATGAATTCTATGTGCAGTATTCCTCTAGCGCTGGAGTTTTGCTGTTCTCATTGATCGGTAAACTTGGTCTTGGCTTGCTTGGCTGTTCATGCTGATCATCTGGGGGAGGGGCCTGTTGCCGTGGTTCCCAATGTCTTTGCCGGAGTCGGAATTGCCCCGTTCTTTCTGGTCTGGGCTAAGTATCTGCTTGGGTTTGCTCTCGGGAGCTTTTGTTCCCTGCAAGCTTTCTGTACAGCGTTGGAGGACAACAGTGAAAATGGCAGCCTCCCAATCTCCGCCCTGGAGGAGCCGAGAACTCGGGGCCCCGCTCCTCAGTGTGCCCCCAGAGAAAAGCAGTCACTCCCATCTCCCCGGTCTCTGGTCGCACTCCGTGCTCACCCAGCCTGCGACTGAGCATTTCTATCTCTGGCACCCAACCCCGTGTGGAGTCTCCAAACCCAGTAGATCCCTGCAGTGCGCTCCTGCACCACTCCTCCCGGGGGAGGAAGGGGAGTCTCCCCGGATCTGCCACTTGTTGGATCCCTGCTGGAGGAGCAGTGGCCCGACTGTTTCGCCAATCACAGTTCATGGCCACCCCGAGCTGAGAGCCCAGGCCTCGGCTCCATCTCTGGAGCCAGCTTCCCCGCTCTGATACTGGGAGCTCTGCCGCACTCAGGCACCTCCAGTCTTTCTGTGACCCCGAGGGTCCTGAAACCATACTGTTTTTGCGAGGTCCACTCCCAGCTTAGCCACTGGAGTGACATCCCTCAGCGGAGCTGACTTCTAAAAGGTCCGATTTTGTGCTCCGCGGCTCTATCACTTGCCAGAAGCGGCCGACAGAGGCCCCCTCCCCCGTCGTCTATCCTCCCGAATATCGCCTCAGATTCACTTCTCTGCACGTATGACCACTATTTCTAAAACATTTTCATCACCCCAAACAGAAACTCTAGTCTGTTAAACAGTAATGACCCATTTTTCCCTCCCTCCAGCCCCTGGTAACCTCTATTGTCTCTCTAAATTTACTGATTCTCAACAGTTCATATAAATGGAATCATATAATATTTGTCCTTTGAGGGTGTCTGGCTTATTTCTAACCAAGTATAATGTTTTCAAAGTTCATCCATGTAGCATCTGTCAGAATGGCATTTTTGATGGCTGAATAATATTCCATTTTATGTACATATCACATTTTGTTTATCCATTCATTTATTGGACCCTTGGGTTGTTTTTACCTTTTGGCTACCATAAATGATGCTACAATGAGTACTGGCATACAACTCTCTGAGTCTCTGCTTTCAGTGATTTTGGATATATATACCTAGAGATGAAATGCCTGGGTTATGATAATTCTATGCTGAGCTTTTTGAGGAACTACAAAATTGTTTTCCATAGTGGTTGCACCATTTTACCTTCGCACAAGCAATCCCGCAGTGGTATAGCCAGGGTCAGGGAAGGGGACGTTCCAATTTCTTCACATTCTTGTCAACACTTCTTATTGCCCGTCCTTTTAGCCACCCTAGCAGCTGTGAAGTAGTATCTCATTGTGGTTTTGATTTGCCTTCTCTAATGACCTATGATGGTTGAGCATCTTCTCATGTGTTTCCTGACCATTTGGAGAAATGTCTCTTCAAGTCTTTCTTGCCCATGTTTTAGTTGGGTTGTCTATTTATTAAGTGGTAGGAGGAGTTCTTTATATATTGTAGTTGTTAAACCCATACCAGACATATGACTTGGAAGTATTTCTACCATCTGTAGGTTGTCTTTTCATTTTACTTAGCCTTGTTTTTAAGAGTTATGGACACATGCACATATATGAGGGTGACTTAACATTATGAGAGTGATTCTTCAGTTCAAGGGCCAAAATCAGCCTTATAATTGTTTATCTCCAACCTCCAATGTAATGTCTGTCCCTTTGGATAGGAAGTTTCTCTGCACAAGAAGTGTATGACTTGATAGAGCTATACTTCTGCACTCTACTAGCTTCTCAGGAGCAAGAGGGATTTGAGTCATTTTTTTATACTAAGTAGTAACCTAAACCTCTGGTTAGGTCCAGCATCAAGCAGTCCACAGAGCCATAAAATGTCTTCTGAGTTCTACCAAACATCCTTGATTCAGCAGTGAAGGGAGGGAGTGAGATGACCTAATTGGATGGATTTCTAACATGGCTAAAATCCAAATAACCAGACAGCAGGCGGATCCTGACCCAGAAGATGGACTATATTTGGACAGAGCTTGATGTTTAATTGAATACATGTTTCAGAATTCCAAGGGAGCATCTTCTATGACTTTTATAATCTGTGAATCAAATATAAAGGAGGAATTCTCACCTCTTCACTCTGGTAAGAGGCAATGGGCCCAACCTTTGGGAACTTTCTGAGTGAAAACAGTAGGGGCTCCCAAGGCTGGAAGGGAGGGGGCAGGACATGGAGAAGCACTGTCCCTGCCTGTCTCCCTCCTCCCCACTCTTCATTCTTTTGTACCTAGAGAGGAAATGGTCAAACCTGAGAAGAAGAAGAGGAGGGAAAAAAAGAGGTAAGGAATTAAAAAAAAAAATCGACTTGATCAGCTCTAAGGTGAGCAGTCCTACTGCCACAGTAAAGTATAAACACTTTTGGGTATGATCCGTTCAGCAGGCAGGTGAAGTGTGAAGCCGAGTCTTCGGGGTCCCTGATGAGAGCCCTCATTAGAGGAAGGGGCAGGAGTTTCTGCTCTCACATGCAGTGGGAGAAAGACTCCAGACCTTTTTAGCCAGGCAGGGGTTTGGTAGTGCAAAGGAAACAACAGGATCTTCTCACCATGGAGCTTCATAGCATTAGTCCAAGGACAAGTAGACACTCCAAAGTCCTAGAGGCAAAATCAAGAATTTCTCTGCTAAGTGCTAAACAGGAGGTTCAGCTTAGCATGGGATCCTGGGATGGTGCTTTGAGATGTCTGCAGTTGGAGAAAGATTCCTGCCAGAAAAGGCCAGAGGCCACTTGAAATAGACAGGTTTATTTGATATCTGTAGAAACAAGAGAAGAAATTTAAGTGTTGGCCTGGGAGCCCATTTGGTGGTCTACTAGTACACACTCCCCTCCCTAAACACCCCCCGACACACACACACACACAAAAAAAAAAAAAAAAAAAAAGAGAGAGAGAGAGAGAGAGAAGGATGAGATGGTAATGGGAAAGAAGTATTTGTTCCTGGTCCCTTGGCTGATGCGATGCCAGTCTTGTTGCCTAGACATAATGCCAGACTGCATGACAGACTTCGGTGCCAGGCAACAGCAGAAGCAGCAAGCTGTATTTTTTTTATTCCTCTACCTTGCCAGATGCCCATGAAGGGAGCTCTCCCTTAGCCCATAAACAACCAAGACTAATAGAATATCTCTGGCAAAGGTGGTTGGCAGAAATCTCTGCCATCTCAAATATCAGGCTATAAGGAGAGACCCAGTTCCCTTGTTCCACAAGCAAAGTGTTGGCAAGCCACAGAAGGAAAAAAGACAAGGTAAAAACATGTACATTTTGGGGGAAAAATTCAGGTTGAGCCATATTGTTTTAATTGTCTCTGGAAAAATCTTTCTGTTCCATGAATTTCCAATTGGAAGACATTTGAGATGCTGCTCTTCCGACCAGAAATCAGGGATAGTAAGAACTCCCTGCACAAAGAGAAACATGCTGAGGTCCAGGGCTCAGGCCCAATCCTCCTCCAGCATTTTTATCAGGCTCAGAGGGTGGGTGGAGCAAGACCTTGGAAGTCATTCTTTCTTCTGCCATTATGTCAACAGCATGTCTTCCCAGCTCTGCGGAAGGCATTGCTCATTTAGCAAAGTTGGTATGTGCCCCTCCAGCCCTCTGAAGAGCACCTGGTCCCTGTAGTTGGCATCTAGAATTCGTAGCCCAGTCTCTAGGTTTGAATGGCTCCACCATTCCCTCATAGTATGATTTTTGGGAAAGTTGTTTAACTTCTCCATGCCTTGATTTCCTGGTGTCAGGGCAGTTTAGCCAAATAGTTAATAGTGAAGGCTCAGAGCCAGAGTGACTGGGTTTAAATCCCCCATTTACTGGCTGTGTGACCATGGGGAAAATTGACTGACTCATTCTAGGTGACATTTTTCTCATCTGTAGAAAGGGGGTCATAAGAGTATCGACCTTATAGGGTGCTTGGAAGCCTCAGATGAACTAATCCAGGGAGAGTGCTAAGAATGGCCTGCAGCAGAGAACAATGAGCCGGGCTGGATGTTTATCTTCCTATCAGCCCTGCCCTGTCCTCTCTTGACTTTTCCCCTAGCGCTCTGGCCACTCCCACCTTCCTTCAGTCTTGGAGCAGACTGACCTTCTGCCCAAGGACCTTTCCTCAGGCTGTGGTCTCTGCCTATGCTTGTACCCTGACTCTCAGGACCACCTATTTTTTGCTTTCAGGTCTCAGCTGTCGGGGAGGTGCCTACGAACCCCCTGGACAGATCAGAAGCCCCCTTGTGCCATAGCTCTCCCTTTATGGCTTTGTCACAGTTTTAATATATTAATTTATCATTGGATTGGCATGTATTAGATATTAGAATGTAAACTTCTTCACCATGACATTGTTGGCATTTAGTATTTTGGACATATTAGGCATTGGATGAGTAAATGAATGGAGAAATGCACATTTCCCTTGGGCTGGCCTGCCACCTTCCTGTCTAAGGACAAGAATTACATTATCACGGGGCTGAGCTTGCATCCACTGATTTTTGCAAAGAATAATACTAACAGTGGTGTTGATTTAGCTTTAGGAAGCAGTCACTAGTGATACTCTGAGACACAGAATATACAGGTGTTTGTGAACCTGCAGGTGAAAAAGATGGTCTGGGGGGGCGCCTGGGTGGCTCAGTTGGTTAAGCGACTGCCTTCGGCTCAGGTCATGATCCTGGAGTCCCGGGATCGAGTCCCACATCGGGCTCCCTGCTCAGCAGGGAGTCTGCCTCTCCCTCTGACCCTCTTCCCTCTCGTGCTCTCTGTCTCTCATTCTCTCTCTCTCAAATAAATAAATAAAATCTTTAAAAAAAAAAAAAAAAAAAAAAAGATGGTCTGGGGTTCGAGAAGGCAGTGGGGTGGAGTCACTAGGAGTATGGGCTCTTTGTTCAGACTGCCTGGCCTAGAATCTATGTCAGCATCACCAGCTGTGTGATCTTGGGCAGAATCTGTGCCTTGACTCTATCCTTGCTTATAACACTTCCTGGGGTCATTGTGAAGATAAAACAAGATCACGCATATAAATTTCCTGGCATATAGTAAGTCCTATGCTAGTAATTTTTTTAAAAAATTCAGATACTATTTTTCAAACACTATAACAAATCCTAGAGACAAACTTTTTTTTTTCCCCTAAATCCTTGTCTCCTTTAATGTGTCAGGTTTCTGACTATCTTAAGTGGAAATGTAATCAACACAGCCATTTAAATTTATATGTGATCAAGATATCTTGGCTGATGTTAATCCAAGCATTTATGATCCCTTAAGGTATGTTTACATTAGCTAGTAGAAAAAAATGTAAAATGCACAAAGTGCACTTGAAAGGTAGGCTTTGGTGTCTGTAGCCACATGTAACATGCAAATAAAAACTTAGCTAACAAGGTGGCAGGCCAGCCCAAGGGAAATGTGCATTTCTCCAAGGTGCATGTGTGTTGTGCCTTGAGCACATCCTTGAAATGCATACATGTGTCTTCATATGGTACTTTTCCCTCTGGGGTTGCACAGTTAAGCCCATAAAAATCATGATCTGCCTGAACATTTGGCTGAAGACTGGATATTTCAAACTCTGGACACTATGAAAAAACACTGTTTTCTTTCTGCCAACATCAACAGTTCTCTAGTCTGTTATCAGTGGAATCATTCTCCATTGTTCCTTCACCACCATCTCTGGGTAAATTAGGCTGTTCTTTGTAGAAAATAGTCACCTAATAATCTGTGTGCAGCCCAAAGAGGAGGGGCCCCTCTGGATTCTGCCCTCCTGAGTACCTCACCGGTATAGTGCTCGTTTGTGATTAGAGACTGCAGCGTAGCTGGTGGTATTCTCCCCACCTAAATGCACCTCAGAATCACTTGAGCCAAAAAAGTGTCTGGTTGTTGCCGAGGAAGACTAGTGTTGTGAGCGTTCAATATTGGCCTGCCATTGGTGGTGCTTGATAAGCAAAGTTTTTGATTACTCCATAAACCATATTTATGTATGGATTAAATGCTGTGATATGGGAAGGCATTTTGATGGAAAACTTATCTTTTCCAAACTCACTTATTCCAAAAATAATGTACTGAGTGTCAACTATGCCCCAGAGATCATTCTAGGCTCTGATTATTCAATGATGACTAAAATAAGCCAGATCTCTGCCCCCAAAGGGCTTATAATCTAAGAGGAGGTGGAATGAGGATAATAAATTAACTGAAATAAGTAAGTCAAAAGATAATTTCAAATGTGGTACATGCCAAGCATTTGAAGAAACTGGGTGATGCAATGGGGAATCAGAGGCTAGGAGCAACTACCCTGGATGATGAGACCTATTTCTGGAAGGAACCAGAAATAGGAGGATCTGGGAGAAAGGAGTTCTAAGCAGGAGAAAAGCAAATTCAGAGTGTATGAAGACAAAAATGAACTTGATCCTGTGAGAAAGACCGGGAGGCTACTGCTGCAGCTGATATCTAGTGAGTAAGAAGGAGGCAGGCCAGGGATAGATCACACAGAGCCAAGTAGGCCCTGCTCAAGAGTAGGACTTAATCCTGGAGATAGGAAAAGGTTGTAGGGTTTGAATAGGCATGTGCTTGGCTTGATCAAAATCTTTAGCAGGCTACTCTGACTGCTGTAATATCCTGACAAGGGGGCTCATACATATACCCAGACCCATTTCTTCCACTGAGGATCGGTGGAAGACTGATATGAATGACATAAAAATGAACTACTTTTCCTTTTACTTTGGAATATTTATTCAGTGCCTTAATATTATCCAGTCACTCTAAAGACCATATGCTTATGCTGGGGTTTCCTGGTTTGCCTGGCTTCCCTGGACCCCCATCCCCAGAGTTGGGGTAAGCCCTTCAATTCCATTGGGAATTTAGGGAGTTCTGTACAAAGTATGAAGTGTAGAAAATTCATATAAACAAATAAAGACAGACCTACCTAAATTAGATGGTGCTTACAAAGATATTTCTCAAGCCAGTTCACCCCAGCAGTTTTTAATAGAAAGGAATCAAACAAATCAGAATCATAATAGGACAAATCATGATTTTCTTCTTTCTGGAGCCTGGAGAGAATTGAACGGAAAGCAAGTGTATTTAACTCCCAACAACAAGAATAGTTCCTTATGAGTGAGTGTAGAGGTGACCTCTGGATAATGGATTCAGATGCTTGGTCACCCACAGGTTATAAGGTCTGAGCTCCATTGGTTACGCCTGTCTGGTCCACCACTGTGCCTGGCACTTACATGCTCAGTAAAGGTCTACTGAAAATGGATAGATGTCCACTACATATCCAGTGTATTAAGTACTTTGGCAGGGAATGGCAGCAAGGCCATTTATGCTGAAGGGGTCGGGATGGCAAAATACCTACCCATTCTGCTCACAGAGCCAGAGGTCACTAGGAATAGTCAATGAAGAGTGTTAGAGGATATATATATATATATATATATATATATATATATATATATATATATATATATATATAATATCAGTAAGGAGAGGAGTTTATGGTCAGACTGAAGGCTGGAATTCAGGCTTATGGCCATGGACTTTTGAGTGATTGCAGGGTCCAGGCTATGCCCTGTGAGCAGGGATCAGGAAGAAAATGGAAGAGAGAGGTGAGAATGTTAGAAACTGAGAGGTAGGTGCCTACATAAAAGGTAGAGGTTGGGATAAAGTGGAAGTCCATGAGTCAGATATCCAAATCTCTGATTGATGGGAAGGAATGGCCAGTACAAGTATACAAGGGTGATGTGGTGGGGCTGGAGTGGGAGGATGTTATAATTAAGTGGCCCAAGTCTCAAAGAATCATAGATTTTGCCGCTTCCGTTGGGTTGAAGTGTAATGACTTGTCTGCTAATCTTTCTGTCCACTAGATTGTAAGCTCCTCAAAGGCAGAGACACTGTTGCATCTGTTGTCACATTCCCTGTGCCTGGAATGTGATAGGCATTCAATATGTATTTGCTGTACTGAGAAAGTATCCCTGGTATACCCACCTAGAAGATTTCATGATTCAGCACCTCCTAATCAACCCCAGCAGTGGGTGTGCAAGTCCAGCACTTTCCTCATTTCAGTCAATTTGTGATTATTATTATTTTTTTTGCTCTACTATAAAGCAGCAGGCCCTGGGAGCAGGGATACTATCCCAGTCATCTCCATAGTCCTGTGCTTAGCCCACTAGCAGGTGTTTAGTAGATGCTAAGTGCTTTTTGTTAAAAATAAAAGATTTAGTGACATCCTGCACGCTTCTTATCCTCTAAATATGAAGGATTTAAGTGGGGTTAATGGTTTTTCTCCAAGATAAAATATGGTATACCTATATAGAGAAAGAGTAATTAAACAAAAATGTCATTTGGTAAGTCACAAGACATGTGCAGAGACATGCTGTTGTTCCTTATTGGAGTCGTTCTTATTTGCCATGCAACCTGACGAGTGCATGTACATTTCCTGACTATTAAGAGAAAGGGATATCTGAGGGAGCGTATAGGACCCAGAAACGCAATGAACAGATGGTGCTGGCTGTTGTGAGCTGGCTTTGACAAGGACAAGCAGGAGTGTGAGGGGGACTGAGCTATCCCCAGTGTTCATTGAGAGTTAATTGAGGGGTGTGCTCCCATTGCTATTGAAAGCCAGGGTTCATCTTGAGTAAACAAGGCTTTTCCAAGTGCCACCAGGAGATGAAAGAGCCACTTAGATCAAATCTGACTTGTGTCAGTCTCAATAAGCTCACCTACTTTCCACAGAAAGGGCATACTCTTTGCTCGAGTAAACTCGGCTATGTAAACATCCAACTAAATACATCAGGCGCCTGGAAGTATGGTAAAGAAATTGTGAAATGCCCAGGGCAGAAGGGCCTCTTGACCCTGGAACCAGCCTGATTTCACACTAAAATGACACTTGTCTGATTCCCACCATGTATTGGGAATGGCAGGTCCACTTATGTCAGACTCCAACCTGGTTTCCCCTGGCCACCTCCAGAATTGCCCACAGAGGCCCAGCTGAGATCACCATGAGCCTGTTCCTATTCTAGGAAATATACCACCTTCTCTTACCCAGTTAATAAACATGCACTATACAGTCAGTAGTAGCCAAACTTTAGCACTACGGGGACACTTGCCTGCCCTCAATATGGTAGGAGAGATGGAAACACAATAAAGTCTAATAAATCTAATAAAGTATGATGTGGCAGCAAGGGTGGTGAAGGCCGAGGCAGCTACGGGCAAACGGGCAGCTGAAGACGATGGGGATGACGATGTCGACACCAAGAAGCAGAAGACTGATGAGGATGACTAGACAGCAAAAAAGGAAAAGTTAAACTTAACAAAAAAAAGGCCACCGTGACCTATTCACCCTCCACGTCCCGTCGCAGAATCTAAACGTGGTCACCTTCGAGGAGAGAGTCCCACCCTCCTGTGCAACGCGGGCAGCGCCACCCGCAGATGACACACGCTCTCCGCCACCAGCCAAAACCATAATGTGAATCTGCAACAGGGGAGGAAAAAAGAACCAAAACTTCCAAGGCCTTGCTTTTTTCCTTAAAAGTACTTTAAAAAGGAAAATTTGTTTGTATTTTTTATTTACATTTTATATTTTTGTACATATTGTTAGGGGTCAGCCATTTTTAATGATCTCGGATGACCAAACCAGCCTTTGGAGCATTCTCTGTCCTACTTCTGACTTTACTTGTGGTGTGATCATGTTCATTATAATCTCAAAGGAGAAAAAAAAACCTTGTAAAAACAAAAACAACAACAACAAAAAATCTTATTCCGAGCATTCCAGTAACTTTTTTTGTGTATGTACTTAGCTGTACTATAAGTAGTTGAGATGGTTAAAAAGGCCAAAGATGAAAGGTTTCTTTTTTTCCTTCTTTGTCTATGAAGTTGCTGTTTATTTTTTTTTGGCCTGTTTGATGTATGTGTGAAACAATGTTGTCCAACAATAAACTGGAATTTTATTTTGCTGAGTTCTAACAAAAAAAATCAGGAGGCACAATGTCTAAGGCACAACACTTTATGGATTGAATACATTCTCAAAAGGCAACCTGTCAATTGATTTTTCATAAATTGGATCACATTTCATATGGTCCTAGAGAGCTCACTACAGGAGTCTTATGACAAATCTGGTGAAGAAGAAAATCCTTACCTAATGTGAAACATCATTAGTCTTACATTTATTGATTGATAAATCTAGATATTGGATCCACTTCTCTCTTCCTACCCTAGGTGTGCTGAGACACATGTTTAACCAGGTGGTTGGCTATGCGATGTCATAGGAAGAACATATTTCTACAAGGAAAACTTCATTTAGAATGAGGTTTTGATGTCATACACTTTCAAATTTGTTGGCAACACCGGTATTAATTTCTTAGGGTAAGTCAATGAAGGAAATCTGGAAGCCAAAGCCTAAGGGATGTGGCTCGGTCTCAGTAGTGCCACCAACAGCAAGGATAAGCTCTAGATCACAACTGGTGAATACCAGCAGCAACCAGGACCACATGCGGGGCTGTTAGGACTAAGGATTTGGGTTTATGGAAGTTAACTGCCTTTCCTCATAAGGAGAACTATGTGTGTGTGCTGCTAATTATGACTCAGGTGTTGAAAGTTAATACTGAAAAATATGACTAGCTGGGAAAAGGATCAATTAAAGAATTTTGAGACATTGAGGAGATTTCTAAAATATTTATTTTGGGCTCATATGTCAGACCATCATATAAACAAAATGTAAATATAGTCCAAAGATAAATGCTGTACTTTGCATATTTTAGGCTCATCATGGCTTGTTTAATGGGATGCAATCAGAGTTTCCAACAGGAATATTTAGGGAAGAAGCCCTTTTACTATGTTTCTACTTAGGTCCACAGAAGATTTTTATTTTCTTTAATTAATAGTCATAAAATAGTGTTATCACTTGTACAATATCAGCATATGCCATGTTTATTTCAAAATGTTACATTTATGCATCAAAATATTATACTGCAGTTTTCCTGTCCAATGGGGATAGAGAGCAATTGAGTCTCTCAGCAGGGCATGATATCTTCACTAATTAAGATAACTCACAATTACATGGCGCTTCATGATTTATATAAGACTCAGAACTATATTATCTTATTTAGCCCTTTATTTAACCCTTGTGGCTGGCTGGTTAGTCATTACCATCATCATTTCATAAACAAATCTGAAGCTCACAGAGGTTAAATAATCCAAATAAGGTAACAAAATAATGAGTGAAGTGCCACCAGGTAACTGTGTCCTCTTTTCTAGTATCTAAATGAGAAGCTCGTTCCTGAGAAGAAATCATGCTCTCTTTTAAAGGCAGCCACACTCACTAAAGTCCTCAAAGCCCAGTCCGACCTAGAGTATCACTTCTTCTGGGTACCGCTTAGATCTGTTTGTGTCTCAGAAGGCAAACTCTGGTTCTTTTAGACACAGAACTCTTCTGCCAAATTAAAAGTCAATCTGAAAGAGCAAAACCACAGAGCTGACAAATCTGAAGATCTGTTGTTACTATGTTCCTTCTCTCAGCATTGAACCTGGTGGTAGAAAAAGCCTGGCCTGTGTCCCCGGTTGGCCATTAGCTCAGCCGTGGATGTCTGTTTTAAATGAGAACAGAGTAAGGTTGGGTTTTCATTTTTATTTGAAGTCCAAGCCAAGTTTATTAAAGATAATTAGGCCTTTGGAATAGTGTAATTACAATTGACACAGGCCTCTTGCCAAGTTAGGCAAGCACATTCTTCCAATTACAAAGAGGCACTAACTATCTAAAAGGAGCAAGATGTCTTTAGCCCCACGGGCTTCCTTTCTGTTTCTTGAAGGCATGATGTTCTTTCCCACGCAGAGCTATTGCACTAGCTGTTCCCTCTGGCTGAGCATCCTGCTTCTGGAAATTAAAACTGGCTTCATCATGTCACGCTCTGCCCATGATGAGGCTATAACCAAGGTATGGATAAAGGGAAGGCTAAAGAATTAGGGCAAACAATGCAACCACCACACCCACGAATACGGAGTAAGACACCTATGTGGTATATGCCACATCTTTATCTGTCATGTATCGATGGACATTTAGGTTGCTTGCATTGTCATAAGAAGGTACAAAAGGGGTGTACACTTGGTAGAAAAGCCCAATCTCCACTATTTTTACTGGGTCTCTGGTATTCTCTTTTTCCCGTGCCGATCTCATTGTGTGACGTCTTTCTGTGTGTCTCTTTATTTTTTCCCTGCCCTCCTTTCGCTACATGTGGCTTTTCTGAATTTTGCATTTTTCTTCTTTCTATCTTAACATTTTTATATCTTCCTTTAAATAAAAAGGTATATATTTTAATGGTATTTACTGTATAGTTTTAAGTTCCTTCTTACAAATTGTAAGAAATGAGTAAAACTGTTACATTAAATTCAGCTGCTTTTTATGTAAGCCTTCCACTGATTTTTCTAGACATTATTTATACTCTATATAAAACTACCTCTTTATCTGACACTGATACATGCACCTTAAATAAAATGCTTTTTTATTCCCTACATTGTTGATGAGGATATAAATTGTAAGCCTTCTCAGGCGGGCAATTGGCAGTGTATTTCAAAATTTAAAACACATGTATCATTGAACCCAAGAGTTCTCACTCCAGAAATTTATCCAACATGTGTATTTGTACATGTGCTCAAGGGTGTTCCTTGCAGCACTGTTTATATTGGGAAAAAAAAAAATCTGTAAAGAATTTAAGTAACCATGAATAGGGTGCTGGTTACATAAGTACGACACATCTATACAGAGAGAGATCATGTAGTCATTTAAAAGAGTGGTAACGCTATATGATAAGAAAAGATCTCTAAGGCATATTATTAAGTGAATAATTTCAAGATATAGAATATTGTATAGAGTGCACCATGGTGCTTAAAATGGACAAATAAATATGTGCATAATTACTTATACACATGTACATACGTGGGTATATATATGCATTTCCATCTATATATACACATGGAAAATTTCTGGACAAAATGTAGGAAACTGTTTGCAATGGTTATCTTTATTGACTGCTCCTGGGGTGGAAGAAAGGCAAAAGTTTTTCATTGGGTACTTTCTTTTTAATGGAAGAATAATTAATATACCATATTTTCTTCCAGGTGTACAACATAATGATTTGATATTTTCATACATTAAGAAATGGTCACCACAATAAGTCTAGTTACCGTTTGTCACCATACAAAGTTGTAACTATGTTACTGACTATCCATAGTACAACCCTGTGTCTTATTTATTGTATAACTGGAAGATTGTGCTTCTTAATCCTCCTCATCTGTTTCATCCATCTCTTCAGTCACCTCCGTTCTGGCAACCACTGGTTTGTTCTTTGTATCTGTGAGTCTCTTTCTGTTTTGTTTTGTTTTTTAGGTAATACACGTAAGTGAAGTCTTACAGTATTTGTCTTTTTCCATCTGACTTACTTCCCTTAGCATAATACTCTCTAGGTCCATCCCTATTGTTACAAATGGCAAGATTTCATTCCTTGTTTACGTCTGAGTGATATTCCACTGTGTGTGTGTGTCTATACATATATCATATCTTTATCCATTCATCTATCGATGGGACATTTAGGTTCCTTCCATATCTTGGCTATTATAAATAATGTTGTAATGAACATAGGGGGTTTCCAAATCAGTATTTTCATTTTCTTCCAATAAAAACCTGGAAGTGAAATTGCTGGATCATAGGGTAGTTCTATTTTTTTTAAAGAATTTATTTGAGAGAAAGAGAGAGAGACTGGGAGAAAGAACATGAGCATGAGGAGGGGCAGAGGGAGAGGGAGAAGCAGACTCCCTGCTGAGCAGGGAGCCCATGTGGGGCTTGATCCCAGAACCCTGGGACCATGACCTGAGCCAAAGACAGATGTTTAACCAACTGAGCCACCCAGGCACCCCTAGGGTAGTTCTATTTTTAATTTTTGACAAGCCGCCATATGGTTTTCCACGGTAGCTACACCAGTTTGCATCCCCACCAACAGTGCACAAGGGTTCTCTTTTCTCCACATCCTCAGCAACATTTGTTATTGCTCATCTTTTTGATTCTAGCCATTCTGACAAGTGTGAGGTGATATCTCATAGTAGTTTTGATTTGCATTTCCCTGGTAGTTAGTGATGTTGGGAATTTTTTCATGTGCCTGTTGGCCATCTGGATGCCTTCCTTGAAAAAATGTCCACTTGGGTTTTCTACACGTTTTTTAAATGGATTTTTTGTTTTTTGATATTGAGTTTTAGTATATTTTGTATTTTAACCCCTTATGGGATATATCGTTTGCAAATATCTTCTCCTGTTCATTAGGTTGCCTTTTTATTTTATTGATGTTTTCTACACCATGGAAAAGCTTTTTAGTTTGATGTTGTCTTATTTATTTATTTATTTTATGCTTTTGTTGTCCTTAGGGAGACAGATCCAAAATTATCACTAAGACAAATGACAAAGAGCTTACTGCCTGTTTTCTTCTCAGAGTCTTATGGATTCAGATCTTATATTTAAGTCTTTAATCCATTTTGAGTTTATTTTTATATATGGTATAAGAAAGAATCCAGTTTCATTCTTTGGCATGTGGCTGTCCAGTTTTCCCAACACCATTTATTGAACTGTCTTTTCCATAGCCCTTCATGAATGACTATTTGAATTTGATTTAATTATGCTCTTTGGTGTGGACTTGGTACTGTGAGATGTTATTGAGCCAACTTGTCCTTTACCACTATAGAAGTCACATGGCAATAAAAGGGAGACTTTGTCCTCTCTTAGAAAAAAGTCATGAAAATACAGTTTTGAAAGAATGTTTTATGACTTCATTATAGTTTTTGATTTGGGGAACTATAAATTCCACAGCAATCCTGGGCAACTTCTAGATTTCACATAGACATTTGTGGTCTCAGCCTGAAGTTTTGCAATCTTTCTAGCTAGACATTTCTACCTCGATATTTAGACATTTGAACTGTTGTAATTCTTTTAAGGTTTGGGAGACAATAGAGAAGGCTGGAATTTTTAATTAATCATATGCATGATGGCCTAATCCATCTTCTTCACTGTGAACTCCTTGGGGTCAAGAGTCAATCCATAGGACACTGCAGCCTGAATATATTCTATAAACACTCAATTGATCAAAGGTTAAATGGTTTCTTTAAAAGCCCACTGTTAACCACCATTGCAAATTATAGTTATATTCTGAGAATAGATGGATTTTCCCTTAAGAAAACTGGCTTGAAAAAAAAATCCCGGGTTATAAACTAATTATTTAGACCAATACTATAGAAGTATGATGAAAGCCATATGTCAAATTTTAAATATTCTAGTAGTCACACTAAAAAAAGTAACAGAAACAGGGAAGATTTATTTTAGTAACCTTTTATTTAAGCTTGTATAGTTAAGATATTATTCAACATGTAATCAATATAAAAATTATTAATGAGATATTTTGTGCCCTTTTTGGTATGTATTTTAAGAATAAAAGAATAAAGAATAACAGAAATGTGTGTAAAAATCTCAATAACAATTTTTATTTTTAAAATACACCTCAATCTAGACAAGCTGTGTTTCAAGTACTCAGTAGGCATATGTAGATGGTGGGTACCACAAAAGACAGTGTAGATTTAGTAGCTGATTGCATTTAAAAAATGACCCATGAGAAGATTCTTCTAAAGTAAGAAACCTACTAGAGCATTTAAAATAAAATTCAAGTTACAAAGATGAGATTTACATTATGGCCTTTTAGTAATGACTCTGTTTCATAGAGGGAGGTATACTTAAAGTGGAATAATCATGGAATACAGGTAAAAGCTCACCTTCAGCATCAATTACTGCTAACCAAATCACCACTGAAGGTAAATTAAATCAACTATTTTAAATAAGGCTCAGCAATTATAAACACTTCCAGTAAACACCTTGCTGATGGTGAAATAGCATTTTTAAGAACAAAGGCTGAGAAGTGTGGGGAGAGCTTGAAATATTTGTAGCACATATGTGTGACAAGGGTCTGGATATGTCTTCTCTGGTTCTATAATGGGCAGCCTCTCAGCTACACCTCGCCCACTTCAAGTCAGAAATGAGAAACTTCAAGGGCTGTTGAACACTTGGAGAATTTTCACAGTGGAGCAGCTCAGGGCTATTTAGTGCAAACGTTGTGTAAATCATGATGCATTTGAAAAGCCTCTGTATCTGGTGGCCTCAGACCCCACCTGCTCAGTGAGTAGGTAGCAGGCAATGTTCATGCAGCGGTGAAATGCAGGCCTTGAGACCACTGGTGGCCTCCAGGCTCTCATTCTGCCTGAGTGTCATAGAAAGACCTTGGACTTTGTGCCAAAAGAGCTAGGCAAGTTCTTGCCCTGCCATTCTTTTACTGTGAGACCATAAACAAGCCATTGGGTGTTCCTCCACTTTAGGTGCTGAATTAGTCAGGATTCTCCAGAGAAATAGAACCAATAGAATACACACACACACACACACACACACACACACACACACACACACAAACACAGATTTATTATAAGGTGTTGGTTCATGTGACGAAATGGGGTTAAGAAGTCCTGCAGACCTGGGTCCTGGAGACCCAGGAAAGGCCGGGCTGTAATATGAAGGCCAGAGAGCCAAGGGTATGCATTCCAGTCTGAGTCAGAAGTCCTGAGAACCAGGAGCACCAAGGGCAGAAGATTGATGTCCTTCTCAAGCAATTGGGCAGAAAGTGAACCTTCTTCACCTTTTTGTTCTATTCAGGCTCTCAGCAGATTGGAGGATGCCCACCCACATTGGGGAGGCCCATTTGCTTTACCAGTTCACCGATTCAAATGTTAATATCTTCCAGAAACACCCTCAGAGGCACAGCCAAAAATAACATTTAACCAAATATCAGAGCATCCTATAGCCTAGTCAATTGACACACAAAATTAACTACCACAGGTGTCTTATTTCTAAAACAAAAGGATTGGATGAGATCACCTCCAGGGTCTCTGGAGTTTCTGACATTCTATGATTCTTTGTCTCCTAGTGAATTATGTTAGTGGGTGTGGGTGTCTGAATGTGTGCTAAGAAAATATGTGGAGTATTAGCTCCTGATAGGAGTAAAGGTACAGTTAAACAAAAGGCAAAAAAAAAAAAATCTCTGATAGGTGATGATGTAGGTTCAGGAGTCCTCAGAGAAATCAAAACTTTTTTGTGTGTGTCCTTTAAAGGAAAGACAAATTTTGTTCATAATATATGAATAATTCTGACTTCAGCCATGTATAAGCATATATAGCAAACAATGAATGTTTTCCTTCAACTTTTCCTGCTTCCACTATATTTCTCAGAGCTAACTACTGTCATTGGTGTAAAGTACATTTTTCTAGTCCTTTTCTCTGCATTTGATCATTGTGTGTGCCTTGTGTGGGTATTCTTATTTTTAAAATAAATGGCGTCACATTATATATATTTTTTGTAACTTGCTTTTTTTCACCAATAATATATCTTGGAGATATTTTTGTTAGTGTACCTACAACTATATCATACTTTTGAACAAATCCCACATTAATGTACCACAATTTATTTAAACATTTTTCCCAAGTGTTAAGTATTTAGGTTGCTTCCAGTTTTTCACTATTATAACATTGCTATGAATACCCCTGAGATCAAATTTTTATGCACATGTCTAAGTATTTCAAGAGATAGAGTCCAAGAAATGGGATTGCTGAGTCAAAAGGTCTGTCTGCTTTTAATTTTGATGAGTACTGCTAAATTATCTTCTACAAAAGCCCTCACCAACAATAATATTAAAAGGCCTACTTCTTCACAGAAGAATCGACACACCATTATCAATGTATATTTTTAAAAACTTTTGCTAATCTTATTGTTTTATTTTATAATTCCTCAACTTTTGGAGAGCTTAGTTTCTCTTCAAATATTTATTGGACTTTTGTATTTTTTCTATGAAATGTCTATTCATATTCTCTTCACAAGTTTCTAAGAAGTTATTTGTCTATTCTTTATTGATTCACAGGAGCACTATTCATATTCTGGATATTAATGCTGTCCTTTGTCTTGCATAAATCTTTTGCATACATTTTTCCCAGCCTCTCTTTTTAACTTTATGATATATTTTGCCATATAGAAATCTTTAATCCTTTAATCTTTATGTGTATTTATATATATTTTGTTTCTATTCTTGCTTAGAACAAGATTATTTCACAATGATCCTCCTGAACTGTTGATTCTATAATACTAGAGGACAAACATATGTGTATTGATGTGTACTATACTAGTAATGAAAAGAGATTTCAAAGAGTCTTCAAAATATGCGTTATTACTGATGTTTCTGAAGATCTCCTATCAGTGAAAGTGTACTATTCTTTGCATCCCTTTCTCCTCATCCGTCCATGGGACACTCAGGCTTGCTTTCTCTGGCACAAAACAACCCCATGCATAAGATGAACCAACCTGTCAGTGGTTAAAATTGGCCCTCCCATCCATTTCCCTGTATTGATGGTGTCTGCATTTACTCCAGCATTTTCTCCTCCTCTGTCTGTCTGTCTGTCTGTCTGTCTCTCTCTCTCTCTCTCACACACACACACACACACACATTTAGTGAGCATCCAGAGTGTGTTAGGGGCTTTTCCACATGCTCTGGGGACACAATGATGAACAAAGCAGGCAAGTCCCTCCATCACGGAGCTTGTGTTCAGTGTTATCGATGCTGTTCTTTTTATCAGGCTTTGCAGTCTGCAAAGCTCACACTCATAAACACAACTGGGGTGGTGAAGGGCATGGATTTTGGTGTCTGGGAGATCTGAGTTCAGATTCTGGCTTTATCTCTTTTAATCTGTGTGACTTGGGTTAGGTTACTTCAGCTCTTTCTGAATCCCAGTTTGCCTTCCTGTAGAGTAGGGAGATTAATAGCACCTATCACACAAGATTGCTGCAAGGATGGAATAAAGTATGTGAAGAATGTAGCCCTGTGCTAGAATCTAGTAAATACAATCAGTAAATGGCAGGCAAAATTCTTACTGTCACACTTTATCCTCACAAATAATCTGTAGGGTGGTGGCTGAGTAGAAATTATCAAGCCTCATTTCAGAGATAAGGAAACTAAGACTTGGTGCAGGTGCAGTCACTGGGATGTCCTGGGTAGAGGGTGTGACTGCCACCCAGACCAACCTTGGGGTTTTGCTCTCTCTGTGTACCACCTGTGTTTCCATTTCCTTAATACTCTCCTTAAGTTGACTATTCTTTAAACTTTAGCTTGAATAAGTACCTAGAATACCTGTGAAAAACATGGATTTGAAATGCCAGTTTTGTCTTATTTCATATACATGGAAAGAAAAAGAAATACTTTGAGTTTTCTAGAACCATCATCTGAGTCCCACCCAGAATCACCTCAGGTGACATTGGTGGTATGCATTCCCTGTAATATATGATGATGTCCCAAGATCCACGCCTAAAACAAACTGTAGTGGCTGGGGTCAGTGTTCTCTCAGTCGATGAAGAAATGATGCTCCAGTTCCCAAGCTACAGTGGAGCCACCCTGTCAACCCAGCCCTAACCTGGTTTTGTGAAATGCCAGTGTAGCCCCATTTGTCCAGTGGTCCTTAACATCACCAAAGAAAATGAAGCTAATTCAATGTAATTTAAATGAGTACATTGTGAGTAGCACATGAATACATCAACCACGTGTGGAAGTGGAGGCATCCTGCATGGAGTCCAAGAGTAGGGTTGGTGCTGAAAGTATGTGGGAGTGTTGGCTTCATTGGTCACAGCCAACACATCCACTGAAGTCAGGGATGCTCAGCCACAGTGTGAATATTTTGTCCAATTCTGGGTCACACAGTTGTAAGGACACTTTTCTCACTGGGGGAGGGAGGGGTGTGATGGACATGAGTAAGGAAGTTGGGGGAAGTAAACCATATCCCATCAGGAATGCCTTGAGAGGGTTGTTCTGGAAGACTGGGGCTCACTGCCCGGGGTTACTCCAGACAGCCTGCATGGAACCCAATGACTTAGTTCAGCCCTAACTTAGAGACAGTTTCTCAGAAGTGGAGCTGCTCTCCTTTCTGTTCCCACAGCACACCAGGCTTCCCTCTATGCCTGCATTTGCCACACTCTGCTGTATCTCCCATGTTCATTTATTCCCTTTTCATCAAATACTTATTGAGGACCTACTACATGCTATGCCTCATGTACTCTAGAAACACAGAGGTAAACACACAATAGAGATGGACCTTAGAGAACTTCTTATCTAGTAGGCATTATAGTATATGCCCTATCCAAAGTTAAAAATGTCACTACCATTTGTGGTGGATAATAAATACATGTTTAATATATTATAAAGCCTATTTCAAGATTGCAAATTCTATTTAAATTCATAATAAGAGGTAAGTACTGTTATTAACTCCCATTTTACAGATGTGGAAACTGAGACTCAGAGACATTAGCCTCCTTGCTCATGATCAGACAACAAGTGACAGAGGCAGGATTCAAATCTACTTCAGAAGCAAATGTTGAATGAATGAGTTATTCAAATTAAAACAGCTTGCTAAAGAAAACAGGTGTCTAAGCTGCATGATGGGCATGTCAGATTTTCAACCCTTTCCCCACCCCCAAGCAGAGGCTGGAGGAAATGTTTCAAAGGCATAATAGAATCATGAGCCATTGGTTAGATGGCCATCCCTCCATGCCCCTAGGATACTCAGACCATCCCTAAGAAAGAAGCTTGCCTTCTTGGTTAAGATACTGGCCTGGACTGCTGCACAGCATAAAAGCAGCCCTGATAGGCATTCTTTCCAAACCTCTGGTAGAAGCTATAGATGATGGAAGAAAGCAAAAGGACCCTTGAGCCCAAGACAACTTGAAAGGCCTGGTTAGATTTTTTAATTATCACTTTCAGAGTCCCCTTCTTGCTTCCACTCCAATCGGCTTTTGAGGGAAAGACATTCTTCTGTCTTTTCATGCCCAACTAGACTGATGGGAAAACTTTGTAAACCTGGAATTCACTACAGAGTCTGGATAGAAATTCTTTAATTTCCCCTCTAACTCTCCCCTGGATAGGGACAGACCCTGTAAGAGTCCTTGCAGAGGTAATGACATGGAACATAATCAAAGAATAATTAAACACTGTGAATCATTTTTTTTCACCTCTGTCTTATTAATTCCCCTAAGCAGAGTAGGAGCACCTGCCCTGCCGGGTGACTGGGCAGCACTGCTATGCAGTGCATGGTAGTCTGGGAGGTGGCCAGGTCAGCTGGGTGAGCGGAGCTTACCTAGTCACATGTACGGCCCCCTTCATGCAGGCCCCAACTGGCCTGGATGGTGGCCTGGGGGTGGCAAGCCTCAAAGAAAGAATTGCATATCCCACCGGGCCAGTCTCTTCAAATAAACCTATCTTTTACTCAGATTAACTTATTTCTTCAGCCACTTATATAAAACGCAGTTAGTGCACCGAGAACATGTACAAAATAAGCACATCAAACATTTGTTTAAAAACTAACAGTAAAGGGCGCCTGGGTGGCTCAGTCGGTTAAGCGTCTGCCTTCAGATCAGGTCATGATCCCAGGGTCCTGGGATCAAGCCCCACATCAGACTCCCTGCTCAGTGGGGAGGCTGCTTCTCCCTCTCCTCCCTACTTGTGCTCTCTTTCTCTTGCTCACTTGCTCTCTATCTCAAATAAATAAGTAAAATCTTTAAAAAAATGAAATAAAAACCAACAGTAAGCACATTTAACATTTCTCTCAAGAAAACCTTCTGAGCTTTGGAACTTGATTCTTGTCCCAAATCTGATGTCAGCCCTCCAGTTAATGCTTTTCCTGTCTGTTTCTCCTGCTACCACTTATTTTTGCTGTTTTGGGGTTTTCTTGCTCTTAATTAAGGAGGTATCTTCTAGAATATAGCAAAAAATCCCAATGCATGAGCTGGAGGTATTGCGTGTGCCTTTGTGCAAACTAGGAAAATGTGTCTCTGCCTCTAGATTCAGGAAGCCCTGTGCCAAGGTACATGGCTTGTGGCACAGAGGAGGATTGGAAATGCAGCCCACATCCCCTTTCAAGATGTACCCCTGTCCAGGGGCAGCCAGCCATGAACCCAAGTCTTGATTCTTCAAGGGCCCAATGGAACTGAATGAGGATAAGGGCTGAGGCCTGACATTCTCCACTGAGAACAAAACTGGGTTCTTAAGACCTTTGGCGATGTAGACATGTAGACTCTTGAGCAGTATGATTTTCAGACTGGCCTTTAAGGACTGTTTTACGTTCCAAAAAGGAATCTCAGGGGCTGATAAAGGAATGAGGTAGGAGGTCAAGAATATATCTTTTTTATTTAGGGTGGCCCAAACTTTTCACCTAGTTACAATGTAGAGCTCCTGTATGAAAGTGGTAGAGGAAGGGGAATCCTAAGGCTAAAATAACAATAGATTGAAGACCATTAGTCTGTGCTTCAGATCAAATTGTCAGGTCAGTGAGAACCTTCTGCATGTGGATTATTTGTGTTTGGAAAAGTATGGCTATCCTTAATACTTACACTGAATATATATAGGTACATAGCGGGAGACTGCTTACCATCTTTATGGTCATGATAGTCATTCGTACATTTACAGGTGTCTCTAGATATTTCCAGACAGGAAGGGAAGGAAGAATTTCTGGATGCTTGAGTACATATGGCAGCTGGTTCCTCTTGTGGTGTTTATCCAGTAGACCTCTTTATGAGTGAAGAGGAGTCATGCCAACACCCTTCAGACTCTGAATCAGGGATGGACTGACTACTGCTTGTTACTGCCTGGGTGAGCTGTACCACCCATGCCACCCAATAAAATTTAATCCATGTTAACTATCCCAAGGGCTGGAAGTGGTACTTGATGTGCATTTGCTTGTCTTCAGATAGCAAGTGTTCCAGAGCAAGCAGGTGGCTCCAGGAAGTTCTAAGATAAAGTAGGGGGTCCTGGCTCACCCCTACTAGGATTGATGAAGCTTCCCTTAGAGCCAAGAGTATAACTTATGTGGGCTGTTTTTACAGACAGTTGAATTGCATTTCCAGCTCTGAGCACTAATCTAATTGTCTGTGACATACGACTGTCTCTGAAAAGGAGACACAGGCTCTGGTAGTAGGGTGCCCTCTCTGCCCCACTCAGCTCTGGAACATCCATCTCAGCCTTAATCACTCAGCCCACAAACAACCCCATGGAGGCAAAGCCTGATAAGAAGCTGGGATGGAGAGGCTGCTTTGTGGCTCAGGTTACTCTATGTAGAAACTGTCCTTGGAACTTAACTTGGGTGGATCTGGAGCTACCTCTGTTGTACCTGAAGAAACCTACAATAGTGTCTCATTGTACTTAATTGTTCTCTGGGTTTCTACGAGACTTTGAAACTTAATCTCTTACAAAATCTTGAATACAAAGAAGCTTATTTTGCATACCTTGAGGTTAATGGAGACCAGGAAGAAAAAGCAGAAGGAAGAAAAAGGAGAAAGAGACAAGAAAAGAAATGAATTAGTGAGCATAACTTTGCAACCTCTGAGCATGTGTCTTTCTGTCCCCACTATAAATAACAAGAGTAGAATAATATCACAACTACCAGTTATTGAGTGTTTACTGCAACAACATTTTACAGGATGCCTTACAAACATTATCTTTACTAACCTAATCATTTATAAATGCAACAAGCTTTGAGTCTTTTATATCCTGAATACTGTGCTAACAGTTGGGGTTTAATAGTACGCAAAAATAGCCAGAGTTCCACCTTCATGGAGGTCACATTCCTGGGAAGAACACTCACAATCAAATGATTTCTCAAATATAAGTAAAATTGCAAATGAGGAAGGCATTAAAAAAGTGGGGGGAAGGGGGGCAAGCTAGGACTGGAGCCTCGAGTGGACATTAACCCAATTATGGTGTATAGTTGAGCTGGGATCCAAATGATGAGATAGGCATTAATCAAGGAAGATGATAAGCTGGCGCACCTTGTAGTTTGTGGGCACATAGCTAGTAGACAGCAGCTGAGCAGATACAGATGTACTGAAAGTGACATGGAGTAGAACATGATGAATACTCTGGCAATTCAGGAAGGAGCATTTTCTTCCAGCTAGAAAAGAACATGAAATTCCCCTGCAGAAGTAGGCATTGAAGGGGGACTTGACTGCACCAAGAGAGAGGCCCTGTGTATCAAGCTACCACATAAGACACTTGGGTGTCTTTCCCCCTGTGCACAGGATTTTGGCACCCTGAGCAGTCCCACAATCTCCTAGAGTAGCAGTTCTCGACAATGACAATTTTCTCCCCAGGAGATATTTGGCAAAATTTGAAGATGTTTTCGTTGTTACACCTGGGAGTGGGGGCAAGTGTTTCTCCTGGCTTCTAGTGGATAGAGGCCAGGGATATTGGTAAACATGCTACAATGCAGAGGATATCTCCCTGCAACAAAGAATTATTGGACCCAAAATGTCAGTATTGCCAAGATTGAGAGTGGGTCCAGGGATGGGCACTTAGGAATCAATGTTCCTGGTCTCTGAAGTACCTTTTAGAGACTTAATCACTTTCAATATCTTTCCCCCAGATTCTTTTTTTTTTTTAAGTCAACATCTTTATGTTAGTATTTATTAAAATGCTTATTACTAAAACCTACTTTTTTCATCTCTCTAGCCCTTACCATAGGATGTATGGAGGGGATAAGGAAATGCTAGAATAAGCGAATGGGTAAATGAATGAACGAGCGGCTCTTCCTTGTGCCCTTGGAATGTACCTCTGGTACCACTGGTAGCATGAAAATCCTGAATGGAACTCTTCCTTAGCATGGAGAAGTCTCAGATCAACTCAGATTAGTCTCAGGATCATCCAGGACCACTGTTTTTCTTATTCCTTACATCCAGTGATTCAGAAAATCCTATGGGTTCTACTTAAAAATCTCTTTTTTTCTCTTTTTTCTTTTTTTGGATTTTTTTTTTATTATGTTATGTTAATCACCATACATTACATCATTAGTTTTTGATGTAGTGTTCCATGAGTCATATATCTCAAATTTATCCCTCAGTATCTCCACTCCCTCTACCCCACTACCTAGTCAGAGCCAATATTAGTTCTCACTTGGATTTCCTGCTCCTTCTCTTGCTTCTGTCCCTGAAATGTTTACTTGATCTGCCCACAAGCTAACTCTCAGAGCCCATTTTATATCCTCAACCCTGATGACTCAGCTCCAGACCAGTAACCTCCTTTCTGCTTTTCAGACATACACAGCTCTTTTCCTACCATAAGGCCTTTTTGTGTGCTCTCACCTCTACCTGGGACACACTTTCCCCAGAAATTCTCATGGCTCATTTCCTCACTTCATTCTGGTTTCTGCTCACATGTCATCTTACCACAGAAAATTTTCCTGACACTTCTCTGTATGAACTAGGAGATCTTATCCTTTTTCATTCTCTTACTCTGCTTTATTTTTTTTCAGATCATCAGGTTTCACCTAACATTATGTTCTATTCTGTATCTATTTCTTTATCCCTTTTCTTTCTCTTTCACTATAATGTATGCTACGTGAGGGCCAAGATTCTTAACCAAACAGATATTTCCCCAGTACCTAGAAGAAAGACTGCCCCATCATGGGTGCTCCATAAATTATTTAATAAATGAATGAAGGATCAAATTCCTGTACACAGAAACTAATGAAGCCCTGAGAGGTCCTACAGGAAAGATAGGAAGTATAAGAAGGAAGGAGACATCAGTTCACCCATGGCGCTAGGAGGTAAACTGGGGTGATGGGTCAGAAAGTCCCTAGAAGCTGCAGGGGCTATGGGAATGCTGAGCTTCTGGTTGAGGGAAGATGTAATTGCCCTTTATCCATGGCAAGGGTACAGGGTAGCCTGTGCCTACTTGGCAGTCTTGGCACATGTGACTTGTAGTCTTTGTTCCCCAACCCACCTGTCACTGTGCATGAGATGGCCTTACCTTCTGCCAGGGCACAGGGGCCATCTTCCCTTTGACCTCAACTTAGAATACTGTCAATACTAATTTAATTAGCATTTGTATAGTCACAACTTTATCATTTCCAAGTCTAATTTATTTTAATTTCATGTGTGTGATTTGATGATCAAGAGGTTTGCTGAAGCTTTGTTTCCATTCGAAGCACAGCATATTTATCATTTGCTTAAAAACTATTATTCCCACCCCTCTCCAGCAAGACCCCTCTGGAGCATAAAGAGACAGGGCAGATTGTGGTGGTTCATCTCATTTAGAATTTCTCTGATAGATTTTTTTTTTTTCCTTTGTTTCCCTTTCCTTTCTGTAAGCGATCCAAGAAAACCCATTTATAGTGGGGCACTAGTAAAAAATGCTATGTGTTTTTCTACCCACTCAGTTTGGAGTGCCTTTCAGAATGGATTCCAGATTGTAAGGCTTTAGTTTCCTAATGTGGTCAAGAGAGCTAGAGACAGGATAATGTCATGATTGAGAGTACAGTCTTTGGAGTCAGGCAGACCCAAATTCAAATATTTGTTCCTTACTAGTGTGCCTTGGGCAGGTTACATAATCTCTGCGAGCACCTATCTTTTTCATCCATTGTATTCTCCATTATAAAATGGGGACAATAACGAGACCATATAGATTTGACATTTACTTATCTGTTTGTTGTACTCTGAATGCTCTATGGAAATAAATGAAATAGAGGTAAATATTTTGTCAACATTCCCTCAATATTTATTAATAGCTACCATTTTTCTATTTGGTTTCACATACCTTTACCTGCCATATCTGTGGCAGGCATGAAGCCAGGTGCAAGGGATACTAGAAATAAGGAGGGCACACATATTGCCCTCACCCTCAGTCCAGTGGGAGGGCCAATATGCACACTTATGGTGGCAACACAGTGATCTGAGCACAGTAATTGAGTTCAAGGTGTAGGTACTATGTCCTAAAGGAGCTAAAGGAACTGTAGCACTGTAGGGTAGAGGGGGTTGAGGGAGGCTTCACAGAAGGGCCTGACATAAATGAAGTAGGACTAATAGGAATTGGCACAAGAGGGAGAGGAGGTTGCAAGGACATTACACGCTGGGAGAGAATGAGTGCAAAAGCTAGCCCAGCACTGACGTGTTCCTCGAAAGGCAAGTATTGAGAACATTGGGCCTGCCAAGGGGCAACTGCCAGGGGCAGACTGTACCAAATAAGACTATTGGACACATTTGTTGTTGATTTAGAGAGTTGGTTCAAGATCCCGCATGACAACATATGTCACACTTAATTTCTAAAGTCCTTGTCCTTATTGATTTCCCATCCTTCCAGAAGGCAAGTGTACTCACAGAGGCTTATAGTGACCAATAGCGATAGTCTGGGGAAGTTTCCCACAGGAACTAGACCATTTCCAAACTGTTTCCTGTCTGTTCAAGCACAAGAGACTGTTTCTTTGAGACATCTTGGACTGGTCTGAAAGGGCCTCATTATTAGACTATAAGAATTTTGTATTAGATAAATCAAAAACTTTTGATCCCTTTAAGGGTTTTAACTATTTTTTAAATTGGTAATATGTGTATATTGATTAGAAGGTTCCGTCACATCACAGAATTCCAGCATTGACTAGTGACACAGAAAAGTCCAAGTGGGCTCTTCCATCCTCTTCTATGTGCACAGTTCTTCTTCCCCTCTTAGGGTCCTTCCCAGCTCAACTTTTCTATTCTCCATGATTTTCTTTCCAATCTATCTGGTTGCTCCTCTGATAAAGTTCAAGGTCAAGAGGGTGCAGGAAAGATTCAAAAGGATGACAGCATCAGGTACTACTAGGGATCTAGATGAACATGCTACCATGTAATGCCAATGGGAGTGAAACTCTAGTGGGGATAATTTAGCCATATTCGAATGCCTTGATTTTGAATACCATGTGACTGACAAGGTGGCGCCACTTCTAGGAAAGTCTCAAATTTATATCCTGAAGATTTAACCATAGATACAAACTTGGCCCCATTCTTTAAAAAAAATACAAAAAAAAAGAGGGGAAACTCCTAAATATCTATTCATACAGATGTAATCATAAATTATGTCCTATCAGAAAGGAAAATGTTGGCTCATATTTACTGACATTGAAAAAAGCCCACGCTATAATGTTAGGTGACAAAGGCAGATTACAAAACACAATGTTGAATGAGAGACTATTCCAATTAAAAAAATAGAACTCACTCTTAGTATCCTTTAGCTATAGATTTAGAAATAGACAAATAGGAGTACCTTTTTTTTTCTTCTCTATACTTTTTAAGTATCTTTTTTTTTTAACATGCACATATTTTAAGATCCAAAGAAAAAAGACTATTTTCACTTAAAAAAACAAAACAAAACAAAACAAAACAAAACAAAACACAAACTGTGTGCTCACCTTAGCCACATTTGGCACTAAGTCTTCCCGAGCAGGCACTCTAGAAACCACCTTTATTGTAACTTCTTGTCAGCATAGAGAGTCCAATGTCTGGACTTGTCTTAGAATTCCCTAAGTAATGGCCACCTCGAGGGAGTGATCAGGCTTTTCTCCAGGAAATGTGGAAATAATCTCCCTCTCTCTACTCTGGGGAGGGAGTTACACTCAGTAGATGCGTGAGAAACTAAATCTAGGAGCTGGGCACAATGGTTTTCATTTCCCCAGCTGTGCGAGACTTGTCACCCAAGTTTAAAAGAAGGCCTTATGTTATGGTCATTTAACAAGAATTTGTAGCACATGCATGTGTTGTGTGATAGGGCCATGCTGTTCTTGTGGTCTAAATAAGCCCTTGTCCTGCAATATCCTTTATAGTTGCCCAAATCTAGATTTCAATATGTTCAACATGCAGGTGGAATGAGGAAATCTCTTCAGAGACCCGTCCACCGCTTCTTATATCAGCAATTCATTTTGTAGCCTGGAGCTTAATATAATCTTCCCTCCACATGATTCTTTGAACTTGTAGGATTTCAGATCTGAATTTGGAAAGGAATTATACGAGTTGTCATATGTCCAGCCCTTATTAAATTTTGCTCGTCTCTTTATGCAGGAAGAAAGAAAAAGCAAGGGTTTTTTGTTTGTTTGTTTGTAGTTACTGTTCCTCTATAATATCTTCTTTTCTGTAATATCCTCACAATTAAGGGCAATGGCAAGCATTAATGAACACTTTTCTACCCATTTATAATTTACCATGTGCTTTTGTACTCATCACTTCATCTGATTCTTATAAGAGCTCTCTGAGTATGGTATAATCACTGCCATTTTCAAGGTAAGGCAACTGAAGCATATAGAGGCTCTTATCTGCCCAAGTGTATTAGTCTGGACTCCTTTGGTTACAAGCCCTGAAGCAGAAATACATCTTGCTAGAGAAAAAAAAGCAATTTATTAAGTCCAAGGGTAGATCTCAGCTTCAGGCACAGATGAATCCAGGTGCTTGAGTGATATTGTCAGATTTACCCTCCATGTCTAGCCTCTGTTTTCTCTGCATTAGCTTCCTTCCCAGGAGATTGTTTCCATACAACGTGGAACAGCCACCACAGTTCTAGGCTGTATCCTACCGACTTAGCAACCCCAACCAAAAGATATCTATTTCCCAATAATTTAACCAAATTCCTAAGACTGACTATTATTTGGTCCAATCTGTTTGTTTTGTCCAGCCATGTACCTGTTACTGTGACCAGGGAAGGAACATTCCAATTGGCAGGTCTTAGAGGGGGTGAAGTCAGCCCCACACCATAACGTGAACTGAGAGTAGGAAAAGGTTCTTCAAAGTGAAACATGGTACTGTTTGCAGAAAGGGCATGAACAGGAGGCAGACAGAAGCTCCAGCTCTTTGCTGTACCAAGCTGGAAGCTAATAAGTAATGAGTTGGCACTCCTTGCAGAAGTCTAGAGTATGACATCTCACCTCTGAGTTTTTGCAGGAAATCTGAAGACTAGAAACCACAGGCTCTGCCACAGTTCTCAAACCATCCTGATTCCTGACCTTTAGTCTATTTGACCATTAGATTATGTGGATATTCTTGAATCCATATAAGCACTTAACATTATCTTCCAAATTAAAGATATATCATGGGGCCCCCAGGTGGCTCAGTCTGTTAAGTGGCCGCCTTCAGTTCAGGTCATGATCTCAGGTCCTGGGATTGAGCTCCATGTAAGTCTCCCTGCTCAGTGGGGTGTCTGCTTCTCCCTCCACCTCTCCCACCCACTCATGCGCTCTCTCTCTCTCACTCAAATAAATAAAAGCTTAAAAAATTAAAATATATCATGACTTGTTTGCATGACCACTTTTTAAACATATAGCTATGATTAATATAAATTCATTTTAAAACATCATGGAATTCACAGAGGTTTTGGTCATAATGTTTATTTTAATTTGTATAAAAAAATTCATGTGTTATCCTGTTCAGGATTTTCAGAACATTCTCATCTCTAAAAAGGGGTGGGGGTCTTTAGGTTGAAATTACTTAGGAAGTCCTAGAATATTAGGATATTAAAACTCCATCTGAACGAGGGTTAGGAACCCATTTCTGCCATCATTTCTAATGACTTAATATTCCTTGGGTCTGAGTTCTGACCTGTACTATGGGGATAAAGTGTCTCATCCACATAACTTGTAGTGAGGCTCTTATATGAAAGTGGAACTGCTAGCAAGTATTTTTAAAAACTTATAGTATCATTGATATTTTTATTTGACTCCATGCTCAAGGATATTGCTCTTAATGTGTTCAGCAAACCACTAATGGCCCCTGATGCAAAATGTGCTTGTCTGTTTCTATTATGATTGTGCAGATCAATGAAGCTCTGTTTTCCTCTATAATAAACCACAGGCTTACAGATTTTTTAAAGATACCTTTTTTCCAATAGTATATATTCCAGGAAGCACATTTTATCTTTCTTATGCCCAAAACACACTCATGAGTGTAATAATTGATCAACCATTTAAATTTTCTGTTTAAATTTCTATTGTGGTATAATATACAGAAAAGTGCACGTATCCTAAGTATACTTTTGATTGATATTCACAACTGAAGACATTTGTATAACCAGCATCGAGATCAAGAGAAAGAACATCAGTCAATCAGTAGTTCTCTAGAAACACATCTTGTGGCCCCTTTCCAGTTACCCCCCGCCCCCGTCAAGGATAACCTCAACCCAACTTCTAACAGCACAAATATGCTTCATTTGTTTCTTTAGTTCATCTAAACAAACTCATTTTTTTCCTAGTTCTTTCTTTGAACATTGCATCTACAAGATTTATCCATTTTGTTGTGTAGAGTGACAGATGGTATATTTTTTATTGCTGCACAGTATTCCATTGTGTGCGTGAGCATGTGTGTACTCATCTTTCACAATATATTCATTCTATTCATAGGGATTTGAGAGGTTTCCAGTTTGGAGCTATTTCAAAAAGTGCTAATATTAATATTCTATATAGGTCTTTAGGCAAGCCCATACATGTATTTTTTATTGTATCAGAGGATGCCTAAGTTTAGCTTTACTAGACACTACCAAACAGTTTTCCAAATCAGGTGTACCAGTTGACATTCCCATAAGCAGTGCAAGACAGTTTTGTTTTCTCCACATGCTTGCTGATATTTGGTGTTTTCTGCCTCTATAATTCTAGCCATTCTAGTGAATGTGTATGCTTTTAATTTGCAGTTTGCAGTGTGGTTTTCGTTTGCATTTTCATAATGAGAAATGAAGTTGAAACAATTTTTCATATGTTTATTGGCCATTTGGATATCCTCTCTTGAGGGCACTTACTTATTCACATAGTATGCTTATTTTTCTGTGGGTCAGTATCAGTTTCCTATTGGTTTGTAGGGATTGGTTAACCATTCATTTATACCTATTTTATTGGCAGGAAAATTTTTAAAGTTTTAATATTTATTTTTAAATACAAAATCTACTAACTTTTTTTAATTTTTTTAAAATTAACATATAATGTATTATTTGTTTCAGGGGTACAGGTCTGTGATTCATCAGTCTTACACAATTCACAGTGTTCACCATAGTACAGACCCTCCCCAAGGTCCATCACCGAGCCACCCCATCTCTCCCACCCCCCTCCACTCCAGTAACCCTCAGTTTGTTTCCTGAGATTGAGAGTCTCTTATGGTTTGTCTCCCTGTCTGGTTTTGTCTCATTTCATTTTTCCCTCCCTTCCCCTATGATCCTCTCTCTTGTTTCTCAAATTCCCCATATCAGTGAGATCATATAATACTTGTCTTTCTCTGATTGACTTATTTCGCTTAGCATAATACCCATAATACCCATAATACCAATGTGGATGGTTCCATCCACATTGTTGCAAATTGCAAGATTTCATTTTTGAGGGCTGCATAATATGCCATTGTAGATCTACATACTACATCTTCTTTATCCATTCATCTGTTGATGGACATCTTGGCTCTTTCCATAGTTTGGCTATTGGACATTGCTGCTATAAACATTGGGGTGCACGTACCTTTTCAGATCACTACATTTTTATCTTTGGGGTAAATACCCAGTAGTGCAATTGCTGGGTTGTAGGGTAGCTCCCATTTCAACTTTTTGAGGAACCTCCATACTGTTTTCCAGAGTGGTTGCACCAGCTTGCATTCCCACTAACAGTGTAGGAGGGTTCCCCTTTCTCTGCATCCCCGCCAACATCTGTCATTTCCTGACTTGTTAATTTTAGCCATTCTAACTGGTGTGAGGTGGTATCTCATTGAAGTTTTGATGTGCATTTCCCTGATGCCGAGCGATGTTGAGCACTTTTTCATGTGTCTGTTGGCCATTTGGATGTCTTTGCAGAAATGTCTGCTCATGTCTTCTGCCCATTTCTTGATTGGATTCTTTGTTCTTTGGGTATTGAGTTTGATAAGTTCTTTATGGATTTTGGATACTAGCCCTTTATCTGATATGTCATTTGCAAATATCTTCTCCCATTCTGTTGGTTGTCTTTTGGTTTTGTTTCTACTAACATTTCTCACCATGCCATTTCATTAATGATTCATTCTCAGAACAGAACATTTATTTGGACCCTATTTTTATAAAAACAAGGCTAGCTGTTAGGCATGCAATGGTAAATAAAACATGTGGTCCCCATCCATATGGCACTTAGCATCTAAGGATGAGAGGGACAACAATACACAAATACATATATAACTGAGAGATGATGCCAATTACAAAAGTATCAGGAAGGGATAGAATAAAAGGGCTTCTCTCAGTTCCACACACTTCTCTCTCATTTAGTCTGAGACCTAAAGGCTAATAAAGATGCAGTGCCAAAAATGAGGGAAGAATATTCTAGCTGCCTAGAATATAGAACACACAACAGCATGTGCTATTCTCTGAGGTGGGAAAACACTTTGTATGTTCTAAGACTTGGAATGAAGTAGTTTGTCTACAGCATGGGTCAGCAAATCTTAAAAGGTAAAATAGGAAATATCTTAGGCTTTGCAGACCAGATGGTCTCTGTTGCAACTACTCAACACTGCTGTTGTAGCATGAAGGCAGCCATGGACTAAATGTAAACAAATGTACATGGTTGTTATTTCAATGAAACTTTATTTACAAGAATAGGCAATGGGACAAATTTGACCCATGGGTTGTGGTTTACCAACCCCTAGTCTAGATCATGGAGAAGAATGTCAGTCTCTTACCAGGACTACCTTGGTAGGTTCCTAACTAGCCTTCCAGCTTCTACTCTTACCTATAATCCATTCCCTTCACAATATCCAGAGCAAATGTTTGAAAGTCTTAAATTGGATGATGATGCTTTTTTCCAATTAAACATCCCTGATTAACTTTTTGGAAGCTTCTTATTGAACATAGAGTAGAATATAAAGCTGAGATAGGCTTGGGCTAGAAGTGAAGGGATTTATGCCACTGATTTGTAGCCTTGATTTTAGAATGAAATACTGAAATTTGTTTTATATCTATGTGCATGGGTTCTAATGACAACTGTGGGCATGGGAAAAAGGGGCATGATATAATGTATGGTCTCCAACTGCTCTTCAGCTAAGAGAAATCTCTCCCTTCTGAAAGTCTACACACACTTGACTTTGTATATTTCTCATTTTCTACCTTCTATTACACAATATAGGAGAAGCCCTCTAATTGCTTGGGTTTTGTCTGGCCTGGCCTTGTATTCACAGTCCAGGAGCAGATATGTGTTACTTGAACAAATGGATGGATATAATTGTGCTCTATACATAGTTTAATAAAAGAATGAATAGATTGAGTTTTGCAGGAGAAAAAGTACAAAAGATGATCCTGGAATTTTAGGCATGAGTGACCAGGGATAGCTGTGGCCTAATCAGAAATTAGGAAGTCAGAAGAAGGTTCTGATTTGTCAGGTTTCAGATATGGTGGATCTCTGGTGTGAGACATCAGTGGTGTGCAGGGGACAGGTAGAAATGAGTTCTGGGGCTTGGGGGAGAGATCTGGGCTGGATAAAATAACTGATACTAGAATAGTTTGAATACTGGGAGACAGAAGGAAAAGTGATTCAAGGACAAAAAAGTAGGTTGAAAGGTAAGGATGAGAAAGAAAGAAAAATTTCCCATGAATGATAAAACTGAATAACTATAAGATTTCTAGATTTTCAAGTAATAAAATCATTCAGAAGGAATGAAAATTTGTATAGGCCCTCAAGGTCAGTGCTACAGTTATTCATTGATGTTGTATGAAGTTACATTAAAATTCACAAAATAGCAGGGGAAGTCATTAATCTAGATTCTTAACAAGGTCCTCATTTTTTAATTAAAAAATTAACCATCTCCTTTTCTTTCTACACTACACGGTGAAAGAACACAGAAAAATGTGTCCTTAAAAAACTGTATTTGAAGTCAAGCCAGGCTTGGATTCAAGTGCTAACTCTGCTACTCATCAGCTATTTGACTTGAAAACTATCTTAACTGTTCTAAGCTTTTGTTTCTACATCTTTAAAGTGGGATGGGTAATAGTACTTTCCTCAGAGCATGGTTGTAAGGATTAAATGGGTTGTATAAAAGCCCATGACACCAGCAGGGCACAAAGAAACGGATGTTAGCAGTTGTAACTTGAAACACATCTTCATATCATGGCAATGTCCTCTGTCTCCGGAAGCCCTTGCTTAAAATAGACCATACAATGTAAGGATATGGTCTGTGCAGCTATCTGGCAGGGATTGAATCCTGGCTCTGCATCTTATAGCTGGGTAACCTATGCAGTTATCCTAATCTTTCAATTTCCCTATCTATAAATGGAGAAAATAATAGCATTTCCTTCCCAAGAATTAAGGAGTTAATACATTTAAGGCTGGGTGATGGACATTAAGGAGGGCATGTGATGTAATGAGCACTGGATATTATATAAGACTGATGAATCATAGACTTGTACCTCTGAAACCAATAATACATTATATGTTAATTAAAAAAATTTAAGGCTCTTAAAATAGTCTCCCACATAAAAATTCTCTATAAATATTTTTACAATTTTATCATCATCATTATTACTATTAGCTATGTAGCCATTCTAAAGCAAGACACAATCAAGTTTTATTTAGTCCCTATTTGGGATGTCCTGGAACTATATCAGAAAGATTATCCTAAAATTCAACATGTCAAACTCAAAAAATTATTTCTGAGAACAAAGTCCACAAATTTGCCCAAATCAAGGTAGGCAAGTTAATAGGAAATTATAGAAGACCACTTGTGGCACCAAGGAGCTCCCCAGTCTGTGCCACAGTTGTTCTATCTCCAGCTGTGAGACCCCCCTCTTAGTCTCCTCATCTCCTCTCTGCTCCCCTAGTGGAGAGAGCTGATGTATACTCTGTGGAAAGATTTGGATAATAACCCACAGGGAGTTTGTTTGGGTTAGAGCTGAAGACTCTACATTAGGCATCAGGGAGCTAGCAGGACCTTGTAGGACTCAGAGGCCCAGTTAGAACACAGAATTGAGGGGACCACAGAAATGAGATCCAGCATTGAGAACATCAGAGAAAATGATTCTGGGGGGAGGGAGCTTTGGAGAACAGAAGAGGTAGATGAGGTATTAGAGAACAGAAGTGGTAGATGAGGTATTGCAGAGAAGCAGCCTGGAAGGATGTCAGGAAAGAGGAATTCCCACATCCTGCCTGGGATTGAACTACAAACCCAGTTCAGTCATTGGGCCATTGAATCCCTGCTGGGCTGCACAGCAGCATCAAAGTTTCCAAGATGCCTTTCTGTATTTCCACTGCAATAGCAAAGCCCATAGACAGCCCCATCTCCAGGCTTGTCTCTGCTGCTGTGAGATTCCTCTGTGCCTCAGTTTCTCATATATAACATGGGAATCATAATAGGATCCACCTCATTAGGATTATTGGTGGACTACATATATGAATAGTGAGAAGAGAGCCTGGCACACATGTTTGCTATCAACATCATTGTTGTCATTGCATCATCATTACAAGGGGAAAGTCCTCAGAGAAAGCTTTAGTTCTCAAAGAGTCAAGTGTCAAGGTGAAGCCTTGGGGAAACAAAAGTGTGTTGGTTTAGAGCAGGGTCTTGTAGTTAAGCAGAGATCCCACTTCTCACATTTACTAGCTGAATGACCTAGGATAAGTTATTTATCACTTGAAGCCAGTTTCCTCATCTGAAAAAATGGGAATGATAACCATACCTACCTCACATTATTGGGAAGATTACATGATAGGAAGCATGAAGAACACACTTTGAACTGTCTCTACATATACCAAATGATCCATAAATAATAGGCACTATTAAAATTGAGACCACAAACATCATTCCCAGCTGTAACTTGAGTGTCAAGTGGAGAAGCAGAGGCATAGAGCTGAACAGGGGTCCTGAGCCTCCAGAGTCAGACTCACATAAGGTGGGATTTGGAAAAGGCTGTCCAATGCTGCAGTGGTTTTTGCAAAAGGGTCTTGGCCTTCTACTCTGGGCTGTCAAAAGATTAGTAGCTAAAAATAAATGTAACTCCTATGGCTAATCATGAGGGCTGTGTGGCTGCATATTACTGCCAAGGGAGAGGGGAGGAGAAATGGGAGGGGGCGCAGATTGCTTCAGGGTCACCCAGGAGGCAGTGGTTATTCTTTAAGGTGAGGTCATGGCCTCCATCTTTGGGGTAACTACACCCACATCCCTCATAACTAACACAAAACACTTTGCCCTCATTGCTGAAAAAAAAAAAAGATTCATAAGGGAATTAATAAACAAGCCAAAGAAAATTCTTGTCTGCCTTTTAATTATAGAAGAGTGATTGCTATGCTAATCATAATCAGCATCAAGGTCAAAAGTTTCCACCACTCCGGAATGAACATTTAGAAAATAAATTAACCAGAATACCAATGCTATTTCTGAACTCCCAGCTCACGTGGGTTTAAGATAGAACGCTGTATCTTTTAAGTATCTTTTAAGAGGATCCATGTAATGCTGATACACTGATTGGATAAATGTCACTCCACAAACCTGCTAATGCTCAAGGTGGGGAGGGGGGATCCATTAGGAGGCCCATGGATTTGTGTGATTGCCTAGACTGCCAAGGTAAAGAATGGTAAAGACTGTTGTCTTGAGTAAGATCTCGCTTCATCTCTGGCAGGTGTCACTACAGGATGTGTTGAAAGTACTTGGGTCTCAGGTTAATGTAAGTGATGAAATATTGATGTATTTGAATAATTCTAATATATTTTCATTTCCTCCTGGATATTGGTATTACAATAAAAATAACACTTTAATGTCTATGATTTTACAAAGTTAGACCCCTACCTCACACCATATACAAAATAGATTACAATTGTAAGACAAGTCAAATAAAAGTTTAAGAATACTGATACAATAAAATATTCAGCCATAAGAAGGAATGCAGTCCTGATATCTGCTACAACCTAGATGAAATTTAAAAATGTTACACTAAGTAGGAGAAACCAGACTCCAAAGTTTACACATATTATATGATTCCATTTACATGAAATGTCCAGAACGGACAAATCCTTTGAGACAGAAAGCAAATTACTCATCACCAGGGGCTGGAATGAGGAGGGAATAGAAAATAACTGCTAATGGGTATGGGGTTTCCTTTGGGGTGATGAAAGTATTTTGGAACTAGATTGAAGCAGTGGTTGCACAATATTGTAAATCTTCTAAATGCCACGAAAAGTGCACAATGGTTAATTTTATAAGAATTCCATCTCAATTTTAAAATGTTTAAGGGTATTAGAAAAAAATGTAGGGTAATATTTTATAATCTTGGGGTGGAGGAGTATTTTTTTAAGTAAGGCAGAGACCTCAAAGCCATCAAGCAAAAAAGGAACCAATGTGTACATATGAATTAAAAAGCATCTGTATTGCCAAAGATACCATAATCAATGTAAAATAGACAAACAGCATTCCAGAAGAAAGTGCCAGGGGACATTCAAGGCTCTGAGAAATTTTCAGATATCACTGAGGGCTTGGACATCACCCTGCCCTATACCGGATCTGATGCTTAAACCTCTCCTTCCACATCCAGTATCTCAGAACGCATTCCAACCTGGGGAGTTCCTCCCTTCTGCAGATGGCCTAGTCCATATTCAAGTAGCTCTACTATCTTGAAAGTGTTTTCTTATGTTGAGTCAGATTGTCCTGCCTAAGGATCCCAGTAGCTGAAATGGTTTTAGAGCACAGGCCTTACATTCAGAGAGATTTAGGTTTGTGTCCTGACTCACCATTTACCACTCTGTAATCTTGTGCAAGTTGCTTAACCATTCTACACCTCTACATTCCTTCATCTGTAAAAGAGGGTCAAGTGTCCCTCACTGGGATAGTCAGGAGAATTAAGTTAGATCATGTCTGCCAAATGCCTAGCAGAGATCTTGGTACATTTTAGGCTTCAGTAAATGGTGGCTGCTTTGATTAGTTCCAGAGACACAAACAGAAAATGGTTTCAGTCCTAACACATGGCACTTTTGATTCAATCATTCACTCTTTCCTCCCTCCTTCCCTTCCTCCCTCCCTCCCTCCCTCCCTCCCTCCCTCTCTCCCTCCCTCCCTCATCTAAAGACCTTCCCGTGGCTACAAGGTCCTATATACAATCAGGCCTCACACCGCCCAGTCTTTCTGCTAACTCTCTTACTTTACCGCTCACCCTTTCTCCCTTCTGACTTGTCCATTTTAGCCACATTGGCCTCCTTGCTTTTCCCTCAACATATTGGGCATGCTCCTACCTCAGGGCCTTTGCTCTTATTGTTGGTTCTTCCTGGAATACTCTTCTCACCAGTCACTCACTTCCTTTACTTATGTGTTCACGTGTCAGCCAACAAGAGAAGCTGTCCTAGACCGTAGCGGGACCACCCATCATTCTCAGTCCTCCTTCACTCTGCCTTATTTTTCTTCAAAGCACTGGCATCTATCTATTTGTTTATTGTCTGTCTCCCTCGATTAGAATGTAAGCCTCATAATGATAGGGACTCTTTTTTCTCCTTTGTGGTTTCCAGTACTTGGAGAAGAACCTGGCACACAGTAGGCGCGCTATAAATAATGGTTTGGTGAATATGTTAACCAAAATATGTGAGTACTTACTGTGAGCCAGGTGCGCTCATGCAGAGGAGAACAACAAGGTGCTTTCTGCTTCAGTTATAACAATCCTATCCTGACACAACATGGTTTTAACAAGCCAGCTAGCAGACTGTCATAGTAAATGTTGTTTATGTACAAGGCATCTTTATGCTGAGGGTAATAAAACAGCCCTACAGTGCCAAAATCCTCCAGTTGAGTGACTGGTTAACTGTTAGACCATAAATAATTTGAGTTGGCGAGAAATATTCTCACTTCATTGTGAGGCGGTGTACTGTCACTTCTCTGGATTCCATCTGACACGTTGGATTATTACAGATTAAATAAGCAATCCTAAATGGACTGTGGCCTAGCAACACAGGCCTGAGACAAAGGGGATGGGACCCCAAAAAACAGGGGGTGTGGCGATGTGGCCATGGTCAGGCTCACACGCTACATTCATTATGTGTATTTGTGAAGGCAATAACACTTACCCCTGCTTTGTCCCCCTCGGGGTACACTGAGCATGCTATCATGCCAAGGGCATGCACGGTGACTGTCCCCAGGGACTGGAAAGTGACTCTCCGTTCTCTCCTGCTGCTACTTGTAGCCATGTCTCCACACCAAACTGCTGACTTGACAGTGAATGTTTCCTGTAGGCAGCATTTTCAGCATTTCAGAGTTGGAGCAAGACAGACCTGGATTTGATTCCAGGCTCTGCTGTCTTCTAGCTATGTGACCTTGAACAAGTTAGTTGACCTTTCTAAGCCTCTGTTTCTACAACTCTAAAAGGGGATGAAAAGAATTCTGCTCTCGTTATTAAGGAATAAACACAATAATGCACACAAAGCATTTGGCAAGGTGCCTGGCACCTTGCAAGGGTCCAGTTATCACAATTGTGGTTGTTCAAATGATTTAAGAATCTCCTCCCATGTCCTAACTGGATGTTTGCTTGCTTGTATGTCACATAAGAGGAACATGATACAAAGCAAGACAGATGTGGGAATGTTTCACTGACTTCCTCACACCAGAAAAACGGTGTAATTAAAATAGTCTTCAGGAATGCATTCAGGGAGCAAAGAATCCCTGTGGAATAAATATGACTCAGTGATGCTCCCAGTCGGTTATATGCCAACCAATTCCATTAAAGTTTGAACCACGTCAAATTAGTGATTCACAGTTATGGGGATGGACATGGTCTAGCCAGACAGCCAGCCTGGAGGTTAGAGGATAAGGGCTCTACATCACCACCCTGTAGCCTTGGGAGCCCCCTTCTTCTCTGAGCCTGTTTTCTCAGTTGTACATTACAGGCATGCCATCCAGACATTTCACTTTTAAACAGTCCTAGAACAGCATGTACCCTAGATGCCCATTATTAGAAACGGACCCAACACCTAAATTCTCCTTGTAATGAACAGATCTCTAGCATGCATTCTAATCATTGAGGATTAATATTAAAATAGGATGCAGCACATGGCAACAAGCAGGAACATCAGCATTTTTGTTCATTTCTCTTCCCCCTCTGGAGAATTGAGTTATCTGAAAGGTGAATTGTTTGAAAATGCCCACGTTTGCATACAGACTTTGATTTTATTCCTGTGTTTATTCTAGTTTGGTGGTCCTCAAGCTGTAGTTTGTAGAAGATTTGCTATAGACCATTAATGATATAAAGTAAACATTTTCTACTTCCTAGGTATTTAAGGGATTTTTAATAGTGTTTTGCCCAACACACATTTTTTGGTCTGACTTTAGAACATAACCTCCCAGTAGTGTAGGGCCCCACAAGGAAAAGAAAACACTGCACCAGATTGTTTCTATTGTTTCTTTCCTGCCTGAAAATAAAGGTGATGGTGTAGGGGCTATTTTAGAGGAAGATACAGAAAATCAAATTAGGTCATATCCGTAAAACCACCTGGCAAGCTGTTTCAAAGGAATGTTAGCTGCTGGAACTGCCTGGGGGCAGGTTGTAACACAGATATTTTTGAAGCATCTGAGCTGCACCCCAGATCTGCAGCTGGGATGGGAGAGTGACCTGGATAGGGCCGGCTTTGAAAACGCTGATGGAGGAGGCACAGTTGCAGGAAATAGGGGCGGCCGGCCTGAAGAGCAGAACTAGGAAAGGAAGGTGGGGTGTGAACACTGCTGGCAGGAACCTATAGGGCTGGGGAGTTGAAGAAGCGTTCTATTACTTTTTCCCTAGCCCCAGAGGGCTAGGAACTCGGGGGGTGGGTGAGTATGGGAGAGTCTTCAAGAATCCATCCTAAAACCTGGGTCTGTGGCTCCCAAGCATCTAATGGACATGTGTCCCCATAACTGTCCCTTTCTCTTGCCAAGAAGAACCCTGTTCAATCACAGGTGTGGGCACGTGCCAAGAGGGGACCTCAGCCCCATAGGGAGCAGCACCTTAGAGGGCCATTGAGGCCAGTCCCTGTCACACAGCAGCATGTGCTGCCAGGCTGTCAGGGTCTGGATACTTGGACACCCCTCTGATTTGAGTTCTCCAGAGAGTTCTAGGCACTGTCACAGCAGATCTTCTGACATGAGTTCAAATCCTCTTTGCTACTTCCTAGCTCTATCATGTGGAGACGTGAATAACAGCATGCAACTGTGGTAGGAAAATGAGCTTCTCAGCATTTTGAACAGAGCTTCTGGCAGACCTACCATTCAGGATGAGGGGGACGCTTCTCTGAGACTGGGTTTGTCTCAAGAACCAGAGGAATCCAATGTTTATACACATTCCTGCAAACAGAAGCACAAAGGTTGTTACATACTCCTTGAAGTGGTGACATAAGCACCAAACGTAAAAGGGCTGTGGCCTGACTGTGTGTGTGTGTGTGTGTGTGTGTGTGTGTGTGTGTGTGTGTGTGTGTTGAGGTGGGGCGTCTCTTTGTGCCAATCCACGGTCCAGCAGAAACACTATATTGACTCCATGGATTGGTGTGAAAATTAAAGGAAACCAGGAAAGTAAAGCATTGAGCATGGTCTCTGGAATACAGAAAGTGTCTAATTAATGAGAGTTGTTGCTGTTGTTCTTCATCCAGTGGAATTTGCTGGGAGGGGAGAGTGAGTTGAAAGAAGATAAACCAACCCAGTTAAGGATCTGATTCCCCTCTCATTACCTAAATCCCTGAGGGCCAGGAAAGCCAACACTCTTGTGTCTGTCTAGAATGAAGCTCAAGCTCAGGATCCCTTTTCTTTCCTTAGGTTGTGGCCTCTCTTTCTTAGCCTTGAAAGATGTTTAGCAGAGTTTGGGAGAGAGTTGTGCAGAGTGGCCCCCATGAATCTCAAATGGCAAACATCCCCTTCATCCCAGGACTGACTCTGCCTGTGTGTTCCATCACTTGTCACCTGTTTTTCATAAATGAAGAAGTCTTTCCCCTCATCCGGTGACTTCAGGAATTCCTTTCATAGTTCAGTGCCTGCATGCACGACATGAAATGGTGTTACCATTATCTTTTATTCTGCTGCAACACAAACACAAACCAGACCCAAGGCCCACGCGTTTCTTGCTAGCCTATCAGGATGTGCTGTCTCCTCAGACTGAACTGACGATATAAAAGGCTTTGCCCTTGTCTGTTTGCTGGTTCAGTCTCTGACAGCAGTATCTTGTTCCTGGGCCACGGACTTTTTCCTGGCAGTCCAGGTCAGCAGAAGCAGGAGCTGACATGGAATGCATACAGAACCCAGACAGGTCCATCTTCCAGGTGACAGGTATCCAGCCCATCAAACTCCTAGGAAATCTCTTTCTTTATATCTCTTCTTTATTAGTTGTTTGAATTGGGTTATAAGCAACGGAGCCCAAGTCTGGCTGAACTATGCAAAAGATTAGCATTGACTGGAAGAAGAGAAGGGTGGCTCTCAGAATTGAGAAAAAAGGACAGGCAGGCCTCAGAAAGGACAGACTGGAACAGGCACAGGGTTGAGTTAGCAGAAGGACAGCCCCTGGGGCGTATCTGCACCATGCTGCTCATGATCCAGGTTCCCTGGAGATAGACTGATTGACCCAATGGGTTCACAGGCCCAGTGGATAGTGGAGTTGTTCCCATAAGAAATCTAATTACTGTTACTGGAGAGGCAGTGAAGAGGCTGGCCAGAGAAGGCAAGAGTGTCCACTGAAGGGACAGCAACCAGCCCTTGCTCTGAGATTCTCTGGTGTCATTCAGCACATGTCCTTCAGACCAGGTCAAACGGGACAAGGGGAGGAACACTTTTCAGTGCCTCCGTCCCTCAGAGAAGAAGGTAGGAATGTTCCAGGGGGCCCGAGCAGTCTTCCAAAGGGGGACCTAAATTTCTGTACATTCCACATCACTCCCTCAAGCCCCACAGGACTTAAATCTGTTGTCAATTTCTTTCTATCTAACCTCAACCTCTTTGGCTGTTGAGTGAAAAACTTTCTCATGAAACACAATCTACAGGGCAGGGTGGATCAGGGGAAGGAATCCTATGTTTACAGCCCAAAGGTCTGCCTATCTTCTGAACCTGTTTTCTGGTATATGAAACGGGAGGGGCCATTTCCTGTGCTACCTCACAGGAAGGAGGAGAGAATGAGTGTTCTTGAAAATTCTTTGCAAACTGTGAATGTGATGTGTCTGTGAAGACAAAACCTGATCAATATTCAGGAACAACAGTGAGTGTAGACGTGTTTCATCAAAAGACAGGCCAACTGGAGAACAGTGGAGGAAAGAAGGAGCAATCCAAGTAAGTGCCCTATACCTGAAGATCAAATTTCAAGAATTTTTTAGGGATTCAAGCAAATACTGGAAAGCACAAGAGGGGAGGAACAAAGGAAGAAATTAATTTGAGATAAAGAGCCTAGGAATCAGATATCTTCCATTCGTGTGTTTGTTTATTCATTTAATAAACTAAGTACCTATTACTTGACAAACATGAATTCAGGGGGGACAGAGATGAATAAAGGCTAATCTCCTTTCTAAAGTCCTAAGAAGCAAGGAAGAAAGTTGGGAGTTGTGTCCCTAAGGAATATTTTTAGCGTATGCTAAAACAGAGGCAGTCATCTTGATTTCTTTTTTAAGAAACTGGAAAAAAAGAGGTGATAGAAAATATCGAGATACCTTAACACCTTGGCTTTTTGGTCTGTGAACCTCTAAGGCCGAACCTGAGTTCCCTCCCCAGAGGAGGATCCCTGAAGGTATCTCTTTCATTCACTAGGAATTACCAAGTTCCCATAAAGTCAGGGGTAAGTCATCCCAGCTTTAGAGGCTGAATGAAAATTTGAATAAATTTCCCTGGTCTTTGAAGCCAAACAAAAGTGCCCTAACTTTGGAATCAACTGTAATATTAACACCCATAGCGGGGTGGTGTGTGTATAATTTATGAGTGAGTGGATTTCTTTAATTAAGAAATTAGCATTTTCCCAGATTGGACTGAAGTGTATCTTGATCTAAAGAAAGACACTGGGGGGCGCCTGGGGGGCTCAGTTGGTTAAGCTTCTGCCTTTGGCTCAGGTCCTGATCGCAGGGTCCCGGGATCCAGCCCTGAGTTGGGCTCTCTGCTTGGTGGGGAGTCTGCTTCTCCCTCCTGCTCTGTTCCTCCTCCCTCCTGCTTGTGTTGTTTCTCTCTCACTTATGTTGTCTCTCTCTCTCTCTCAAATAAAGAAAATCTTAAAAAAAAAAAAAAGCCATTGGAACCCCAAGCTAATTTTTGCAGGTCTCATTCTGTCTAGAGGCAAAGACTCAACTAAGAGAGATGATTTTAATTTTGATGTTGTTAAGGAAACACTTAGGGTCATTATGTACTTATCAGAAGCAGTTAACAATTGACAATCACTGTAATTGTTCAGCGACTTTCTGAGAATGAATCTAACTGCCTCTACAATACCTTTGATCATGCCATTCTCTAAGAATGGAGATGACTTATTGTTCTATTATTTGCCCAACCAAAACTCATGACAGGCATTGTTATATATGTGCCTTTATAGTCTCTGGTCTAATGAAAAGTGTAATTAAACCAAAAGGAACTTTCACAAATGAGTGCTTAGGGACTGATGCAGAAAACTTTTAGAAGTGTGTGTGTGTGTGTGTACGTACGTGTACGTGTGTGAGTATCTGTTTAACCAAAGCGATTTGGACCAGCTAAAGAATCCCTTGACAGTGTTAAACCACACAATAAATTAGAGCGAGCTGTCTTCTGTAGCTTCATGTGAGTGATATGAGGGTATTGACAGTAGAATTGAGCCTGTGGGATGGGAATGTGATAACAGGACTCCTTACAGTAAGATGCTTGTGATTGCAACATTTTAAATGGAATGTTTAGTTACCTTTGGCTCTTTTCCTTTTCTAATCTCCCCTCCCCTCTCCTTTTGGCCCAGTAGGGAAATATTATAACATAATGAAGAATATTTTAGAGAAGTAAGGGAAAAAATAAAAGCCCTTAAAAAAAGGGAACAAATTAGCAATTAATGCTCCAAACACAAGTAAAGCCCATTATCCTTTTATATTTAAAATCAGTTTGCCTTGTTGTATTTGACTACTATTTTATCACAAATAATCGCCTCAATTTGGTGCCTTCTGTGTTCTTCAATCCATTGCAACTAAAATCCCACTTAAGATTTTAAGCAAATGCAAAATTCCATCAACTTGCTGAGAGTGCAGTCTCATTTAGTGTTTAATGGAATTTCATTTTACGCAACCTTACGGATATTCTGATTTGCTAGTTTAGTCACTTTAAGTGGGCAATGGAAGCTGAAGGATGTTAACATAAAGCAAATCAAACATGACAGTTTTTACTATGCTTTTACACTGATGTTTTTTAAAGTCACAAAATAATATCCTTTAAATTTTGGCAAAAACAATTCTCATGAGAACTTTGCTGTGTATGGGTGAGACAGGTGACCTTTCGGGGATATTCACTCTCAATATTTGAGCAACCAACATACAACACAAAAATATCCACTGCCAGCTCACTATCATCCCCTGCAAATTCCCCTCCAGAGATTCCCCAGATCATAAGGAAGAGGCAGTAGTGCTGAAACTCGGTGATGAATTCCGTGGGCCACTGAGGGTCAGCGACTTAGAAAAACTTGGCTGTTTCCTCCAGGTACAGTGGTGCAAGTGACAGCAGTTCTCTCTCTTGACCAGGATAGGATTGTGGTAATTGTTGGGAATCCTGTTAATCAAATTGTTACTAGTCGGAATATTTATGGTCTTTCAAGTCTCATTTGTGTAAGGAAGTTACCAGTTTCCAGCTTCATCAGCCATGTGGCCAGCCCTTCCCACAAATGAGAGATGTTTTGGGGAAGGAAATAAAAGCTGTCTCGGGATGTTTCAGAGAAGCCATGAAGTGGATGAACCTTTGTGGTGCACCCTAGAAAGTCCTAGCCTAATGTTACTGGGACAGATTCACAATCCGTTGCTCACAGGTCTCTCTGCTATTGTTGACTTTTCCAGATAAAACAACAGAAATGAAGCCACTTCACAGTCTTACTTGTCCAGACTCTGGACTCAAGTTTGGGATTCAGATAAAAATTTCAAAGGCTCTTCCTGTTTCTAAAGTTGCTTACCAAGGAATATAAGATAGGTTTAAACATGTAATTTGTGTTCTCATAATGAGATATTTCTATAAGAGGTACAGTGAGGCAGGAGGGTTGAGATCAAGCTTTGCCATATTGTGACTTTGGATCTCAGCTTCCTCCCCTGTAATGTGATTCAGTGAGATGTCATGGAGACGTGAAGTGACAGTTCATACCATTGAGGGAGAAAGAGTGGCTGGTGCACTGGGCTGACAGCCAGGAGGCCTAGACTCCACTTTGGCCCTAGAGAGCTGGCTCTGGGTCTTGGGAAGCTACTTCATTTCTCTGAACTTTTTCTTCCTTTTTCCAAATGAGAGGCTGGGACCAGGTGTCCCTGCTCATCTGGTGACGGTTACCATTTTTTATCCACTCTGCTTGGAAAGTCAAGTTTCTGAGTCCTTCGTGTTTTCCAGTGGGTGGGCTGGCGGTGGAGCAGCAGGGTTTTGGAATCAGTTGTGTCTGAATTCAAGTTTGGGCCTCACTACTCTTAGCAATATGGCAGTGGGTAGATACTTAGCATCTCCATGCCTGTTTCCTCCTACATGGAGGTCATGATGATGTCTTCTCATAGGCTGACATGAGGATGAAACTTAAATTAGTAGAAGCAAGGCACTTAGTACAGTGCCGGCCACATAGTAAATGCATGTCTTAGTTTCTTGGGGCTCCCTTAACAGATTACAATCATAGATGCTTCAAACAACACACATGTGGACATTTGGGGGAGGGGGGCATTATCCTGCCTACCACAATGTTCAGTTAATTTTAGCTGTTGTATGGAATGGAAATTTTGCCCCAGCTTAGTTTACTTTACTAACTTCAGCACTGGAATGGAAATTACCAAAGAATTAAATTTCACTGAGCAGAAACTGGGGAATCATGCTCATTCTGTAGTTTGCCTTTGCTTCCTCCAATACAGCACAAGCTTCTGCTGACATAGGACTCCTGGTGCACAGAGTAAGTGATGTTCCAATGAGCTGGAATTTTAGCATTCTGATTCAGCTGATATTTCTAGCAAACTGTTGACCTAGTACTGTTTATTTAGGGGTTTTTTTGGTCTTGGTGGAGTGGCAATTCAAGTCAAAATTTGTCATGCCATTTCTCACACATCTGCTGCTTTTACCTTTAGAAAAGGCGGTTTCAGTGTTTATGGGGGAACCAAGGTTTTATGGTTTCCATTGAATATTTGGCCTAAAATCTGAGCTTTTAGAAAACCTGATGATTGTATCCTTCAAAAGTGCTCCTAGGCCTAAGTGGCAGAAACGCAACTAAAAGTGGCTTAATCTGAAATGGGAAGTTGTTCGTTAATGTAACTACAAAATCTTGAATGGATCTGAGTCCAAGTTTGACTAGATCCAGGGACTGCACAGTATTGGGAGGGTTAGAGTCTCTCTATCCCCATCTCTATGCTTCATTTGCACCTACATTGGCGTCACTCCAGGGAGAGACCCCTCAGAACTCTGGACCCTGGCAGTTCTGGCCTCGGATTAGTCTTATGGCAAGCAAATCCAGTGCAGACAGAGCTCTTCTTCCTTCAAAATCCAAGCCAAATCCTCAGATTGAATTTTCTTAGATCAGCTTATGTCATGAGACCACCTCCAAACCAAATCAGTCTGACCAGTGCAATGCTTGGCCAGGCTGAGGTCAAGGCCACCCTGGAGGCCTGTTCAGCTCCACCCCAAATACGTTGGTGGAGAATGAGGAGAAATGATTCCCAAGGAAAATCAAAATGACGTTTCCAGAAAAGGAGTATTAGATATGCAGTATGCAAAGCTAAGTGATGTCCCTCTCAGGTGAGGTTTTTATTGCTTCTCTGGAAAATGGAGCTTGTTATGTCTTCTGTCTTATTTGGGCACCAAGCATCCCCTGCTGGACACTGGACAGGCGCTCCCAGAAAATGTATGGGTGTTGGGACAAATGACACAGACACCAGAAGATGTGAAATAATGTTTATTAATCACATATAAGTAGCCATAGGATTTCCTGAGAAGGGCTCAGATTCTATTCAGAAGGAAGCAAGAAGGAGGGAGCATCAGGTGGCTTTGGAGTTTTTTGGGTATTTAAGGGATAGGGTTGGGGTAAGGATTTCCTGTAAAGGCTGGGATTTGAGGAGTGTGAAATCCCATTCCAGGGCCTAAGCTTCCTTATGGACTTGCCCAGATGTGGGGCAAGTCATAAACAGGAAGGGATGCGGTCTGAAAGCTATCAGTGTCAAACCTCAAAAATGGACTTAGACTCTTTTTCTAAAATTTTTTTTATTTTTATTTTTTTTAAAGATTTTATTTATTTATTTGAGAGAGAGAGAATGAGAGATAGAGAGCATGAGAGGGAAGAGGGTCAGGGGGAGAAGCAGACTCCCTGCTGAGCAGGGAGCCTGATGTGGGACTCGACCCCGGCACTCCAGGATCATGACCCGAGCCGAAGGCAGTCGCTCAACCACCTGAGCCACCCAGGCGCCCCTGGACTTAGACTCTTAATTATACTTTCTTTCCCTACTTTGAGGAAAAAACAAAAACAAACCCATAGAAGTCAAGGGTTTGAAATCCTGCCTACCTAAAACAAGCCTTGACTCCCAGTATTTATTTCTGATCAGTGTTGGAAAGGGAACATGTGGAAATTTTCCAGGCCACTTCCTGTTAGTGGGTCTTATAATATACATAGGAAATGGGTATGCATTGCACACGTGAGTTTCAAACAATAAGCAACAACAATGTATCTTTCCTCAGAGGAAAATGGTTATCATGGAGATAAAGCAAAGATAGCACTAAGCTCTGGTGGCTTCACGCTTGGCATGGTGCTAGGATTGATATTTACAGAGATAAATAAAGCCTAATGTTCCTGTCCACAAGGAGCAGGTGAGGTGGTTCATGAGATCACTGCACAACTCCAAAAAGCCCCTAAATGCAAGCGGGGTCCTGCAGCTTACATACAAGTGGTGTAGGAGGTGGTGACACATTATTTCTGACTGAGGACATATTGCTACCAGGGTATGTTTTGAAAAGGTGATTTTCGATATAATGCTTGACAAGCTAGAAGCATGTTGATGCTCTTAAGACTGGATGGATAGATATTTGGTTAAAAAAATACCAATTATATGACCATGCAAAAGAGCAAACTAGTGTATTCCACATCCTGAAGGAATCTCACAGATAGTTCATTGAGCAAAAAAGGCCATTCAGTATGATTCCATGCATATGAACTTCAAGAACAGGCAAAAGTAATCTATGAGAATAAATGTAAGCAATTACTTCAGGGTAGATGTCGGTAGTGACTGGGAAAGGGCACAAAGTAGCCTTTGGGAGGTGGAAAAGGAGCTGTAAATGTTCTCATCCTGACTTGAGAGAGGTTACAAGGGTGCATATATGTAAACATTCATAAACTGAGCTTTAAGATTTGTCACTTAACTGTATGTGCATTTTATCTAAATGAAAAGGGGAAAAAAAAGGGCAGAAATACCCTAACAGTGAAAACCAAACTTATATGCATGTGGAAGCCTGAATAATGGCCCCTGAAAGATGTCCACATCCTCATCCCTAGAATCTGTAAATATATTACCTTAGGTGGCAAGAGAGACTTGACAGATCATGATGATTTTGAGGATCTTGAAATGGGGAGTTTAACCCGGATTATCCAGGCAGGTCTGATGTGATCATAAGGGGGCATTGTAAAAGGGAAGTGGGAGAGTCAAAGGCAGAAGAGGGAAATGGGAGAACAGAAGCAGAGGTGCTGGTGATGATCTCTGAAGATGCAAGAAGGGGCCATGAGGCCAGGAATACAGGTGGTCTCAAGAAGCTGGGAAAAAAACAAGGAAACAGATTCTCCCTAGAACCTCCAGAAGGAATGCAGGCCTACTGAGACCTTGATTTTAGTCCACTAAAACTGATTGATTTCAGACTTCTGACCCACAGAACTATAAAATAATAAATTTGTGTTGTTTTATTCCACTAGGTTTATGATAATTTGTTACAGCAGCTGTAGGAAACTCATTCAGTAAAAATTATTTGGCAAGGAGAGAATTACACCTGTATGCTCTTTCTAATCTCAATTCATCTTCATAACTGCCCTTTGAGGCTGATACCATTATTTATCATCATTTTGTAAAGGAGAAAAGTGAGGCTCAGACAGTTAGGTGTCCCCCAAATAAAAGAAGTAGAGAAGCCATGATTTGGGTGCAGACTTCAGAGCTCAAGATTTTCATCAGTCAGTTTTGCCCTTGCCAAGCAGAAGAGCCAACAGCAGCAAAGCTGCAGAGGTCATGGTTTGGAGGAAACCAGAGTGCAAGCCATGCCCCAGGAGCAATCCCATGGCTTCCTTTCTAGTGGGCATGTTCTGCCTGTAGAGCTCTAAACCTGGCCTCCTCCACAGTCCATGGCCATGAGGAAGACAGTATGGATTTGTCAGGTTGCTATAAAAGCTTTGGTGACTGGAGACTTGTTTCAGGACTATGGAGAGCAGCTGAAATATTTCACTTGTGCCCACTGGGCACCACATTTCATGAAGATGGTGTTAACTAAGTTCACTAAAAAATAAGTCTCTCCCTGAATGTCCTGTACTGAGCTGCTGCTGTCACTTATATTCATAGATACACATGTATATGTGTTTGGTTTTATTAGGGAATTATACCAACTTATTGGCCCTGTCTCCCCAAATCCTAGGAGTCTAACAGACCCATCTTTATTTTCCAAATGGGTAGTCAGAAGATTGTTCAACTGACCTATACAGAGAATTACATCAAGTAATACAGGAGCCAAACCTGTGATGCTGGTTTCTGGAGCTCCACATTCAACGCAACTGAGAATAGGATATGACTTGCCCAGTTAACTGAAGGAAGTGCTCATTTTTCTCTAAGCCTTTTGAATATTTTTGCCAGATGATGGCTCTGCTCTCTACTTTGCTCAAAGAAACACACTTGTTAGGACTGAGGGCTTTGGGGGCACCTCCTACCAGCTGTGTGACCATTGCAGGCCACCACCCTTCAATATATGTCATGTATCTGAAACAGAATGTTTTCACTCTTCCAAACTCAGAAAGGATGTCAGATCTTTCAAAAACTTCAGAGATCATCTAGTCCAATTTCTACATTTTATAGGTGGAGAAATTTGGCCAAGAACAGAGGTGAGTAGGCAAATGGCCAAGAGAGAAGTGGGTGACCATTCCAACTGTATGGACAACTGTCAGTGCAAGGTTGGCTGATCATGAAAAAAGCATTACGATCAGAAGCATTTCCGGTAGACTATTAAGATCTATGATATGGTAATCATTTGAACAACTATGGTTATTAGTCTTATTTGCAGACACAGTGTTCAATTATGCAGAACATTCAAGTGCAACAGTCCCATGGAAATTTCTCAGCCATCAGTGCTGAGAGACTATTTTAAATGAATATATTCAGTGGTTTCCTCAGACCTACTTATCATACACAGGAGACCAACTTCCCATGGAAAATCAGTTCACTATAAGGGGAGGCATGGGAGCTTTAAAACACTTCTTATTGCACAGTAGCCAAACAGTTTTTTGAAAAAATAATCTTACCCTCTTATCTTCCAGGCTGTCCAGAAGGCTTATGCAAACCTCCAAGAAAGCAGAGGTTAGTTTGTTGGACTTGTCCTAGGGAGCATCCCTATACAGAGAAATCAATACCTCATTATCCATGGAGCCCTCCTGATGCTCACAGGCTGGTTTTATGTATTTATTTGCAATGTGAAGGGAAGCAGGCCTAAAATAAATACTTATATAGAGACCACAGCATGCATATCACACACATACCCAATTCAATAACTACATTATATGGACACTCCTCTGGAAATCTCAGGACTTAAAATACTCTGTTGGATTTCAGACACCTGCCAGAATCACTGCTCTCACTATCGGAGAATTTTGCCAAAACTTGCCAAAATTCTCCTTTTTCTGGTTGTGTTTTCTCACATCTCTGCTGTGGACTGTGACTAAGCCAGGGCCCCTCTAATGAGTCTTGAATGAGGCCTCTTCCCATGGGGAGCTTGTCAAAGTTTAGGAAGGTTTGACCATAGAACAAAAAGGACAGAGCATCCTACCTGGGACTTGGAGGGTATTCTTCAAAACGATTTCAAACTGGCCTAAGTGGTACAAGGGGGTGAGGGATGGGGCTTGGGGTTGACCTCTCAGTTGAACAAAATGCATTCTACTGATGAGTATGGCTTCAGTGAAAGACCAGAAGGCAAAGCTCTGGATTTGGCTTTGTGTCATAGGGTGAAGGGTTTTAGTTCCCTGGGCCCAGAGTCTGGAATGATAAGCTTTCCAAACCTGTGCACTCGGCTGAAGAAAAGACTCTGCAGCCAGAACAGAATTTTTTTTTTTTTTTTTTTTAAGAGCCTTTACTGCAGATTCCTTTTAGCCTAGAAAGGGTTTCATTCAATGAAGAGTCCATGAATGGGACCTCTGGGGATACTCCTTAAAATAGATCTGGATATTCACACATGGCCTGTTCTTTGGATAAGCTCACACACGGATTTTAGAACTACCTTTACCATAAAGATCACATCTTTTTATACCTTCACATGCTCCCTCTGTCAGCCTCTAGCCTTGGTCTGCCCATTGCATTAGGGATTCTTGAGGTTTTCTTAGCAAGTGAAGAATGGTGATAGGATGTCTCCCATTACCCAGGAGCTTGTCCACCTTATGAATATATCACTTAGTTTGGATGCACTGGTATAGCTTTTCAGTCCTGGAGAAAAGACATGGGAATACTTATTATTCTAAGGACATTTTTTTTTTTTTTTTTAGTTCAGTTGAGCAGTTGCTCTGTCCTTTAAGAAGTCCTGTGCTCCAAGTTTGCATCCCACTTAATGTACAAAGGCAGCTCTGGGATAGTGGATGAGAACACTGTACTGCTGTTAGTTCTTTATTCATTTATTCAATGAGTATTTTCTTATTCATAATTTACTATGTGCCTCTTTGCTAAGTGCTATGCATACAGAATCAGTAAGGGAGTCCATTCCTTGCCCTCATGAAGCTTCCTTGCTTTCTAGTGATGGAAATGGAGTAAGCACATGTGATGCTCTCTGGATGTGATAAGAAGAAGGAATAAAATAAGAAGGAGACAATGTCAGCACTGTGGAGGAATCTCACTAGATTGTGAGCACAGAAGGTCTCTTGGAGGAGGTGGTACTTAAGCTGAGACTTGAACCTTGAGAGAAAACTAAGACTAGAATCAAAAAAGAACATTCCAGACAGGAAGATAGCAAATGAAAAGGCACTGTGGCAAGAGAGAATGTGGTGTATTTGAGATTAGAAAAAGGAAAAGCTGTTTAGTAAAAGGGGAACCTAGCTAGGAAAGAGGAGCACAAATGTCAGAGAGGTGGGCAGAGGCAAGATCCCAGAGAAGCTTGTAGTCTGGGGACAGACATTTGTGTTTTATTCTGTGTACAGTAGGAACCATTAAAGTATCTTAAGTGGGAAATGATGGGCTCTGGCTGATACCTTTCACTGAAATTTGATTCATGCTGAGGATAAATTAGAGCATGGAAGCCAGGAGGAGGGGCTGGGAGACTGTCCCCAAAGTCAGACCAGTGGCAATGGTGGTTTGGTCTAGGGAAATGGTAGAGGAGGAAAAACAGACAAGTAGAAAGATAGAGGGGCAGACTATGAGTCCAGAGATGCACTAAGCAAGGTGATGGCTTTGGTGTAGGAGGGATCCCCAAATGTTAGCTTAGTGGACAGCATGAAATAGGTGTTAAATGAAGGTTTGATCTGAAATGAGTCACATTTGGAGTTTTAAGCTCAAATTCAATCTTTGCTTCTTATGCATCTTTAGGCTCTAGGGGAGGAAAATTAATTTCCCCATTATTCTTCTAGGTTCTTGGCTGAGACCCCCTTCCCCCATAATAAAAAGACAGATTAAGATGAGGAAAACAAATTTAATTACATACATACCTATGGTAGCTCTGCAAAGATAGGAGACTCAAAGGCAGTCAGACAATGAGGAAAGGGATAGGGGTCTGGGGCTTTAAAGGGGAGAAGGCAATTCACAAGAAGGGGAGAGGAGGAAATCTCCTCTGTTTGGTAAACCAAGGTAGCTCTGCCATGCATGTAAGTCTCTCAGAGGAAAAAGTTCTCTCTGGAAATAGCTCTCTTCTCAGTATAGGCTGCCTACCTAAATTTCTTAGGCATTAAGAAGGAGGTAAAAAGCTTTGCCTGCTCTGCTGGGTCCTGATTGCTTTCAGCTCCACATGCCAAAGTGGCCTATTTTGAGGTGGCACATTCTGCTACCCTTCAGGGCAAATCCTTTACCCTCTCTCAGTGAGGGTTGGAAGGGATGGCAGATCTGCAAGTCCATTGTAAATGGCCAGCCACCCAGATACAGGGGTTATGATGTAGATGGGCATTTCTGGAGACATGAGTGCTCATACTGATTTTACCAAGGGCTCTTGGTGTTCACTGACCAGGGCTTGAGTGCAGGGGACCAGGAGAACTCGGTGTTTTATTTCCACCTCTACCCTGACTTTGAGCTTAACTCCCTCTGGGCCTTCCTATGCCAGGAACGCAGAGAACTCTCCTTGCCCTTCCATTATTGACTTTGGATGAGTTTGTCCAGACCTTGTCAATTCAGGTGCTCATTTAGCTGATGGACAAGAGGTTAGTGAGAACCAGGCTGCTACCACAGACCCATCTCAGGAAAATCAAAGAGCAGCTGGGGGCTCTTGGGGGCTTGTTCATTATGGAGAGCATTTGGGTGTGTGGCTAATTATATGCTTTATTATGGATGCTAATTTGTGCTGGAAGCTGGTACTGTGCATGTTAGCATTTAGCTCTAGTTAATGAAGTTAAGCATTCAATATATCACCGAGCTCACAATTTCTCCTCTTGGCTAGAACAACTTGGTGTAGAAAACTAATGGGTGATTGTGTTGGGGAAGAGAACACGCTCACAGAGTGAGTTTATTCCCTATAACTCTGGGCTGTCTCTGATGTTGTATTGTGCCTGCACAGTATTAATGCGAGATAATTTTCAGTGAGATAAAATCCTGGGCTCTGTTAAGAGAAGTATCACTGTGATTACTTATTAGCATAATCACAAAGAGCCCCTGTGTGGGTTCCAATGAGGCCAACTGGAACCCTGTGGTTTCTTTTAAGACAGTCTTCATGTTTTAAGAAGAAGAAATGGAAGCTGGCGTAAAAATGCATTCAGCATGTCCCACTCAGCTCAGACCTAAGTTTAATCATCACTGATAACTTTAAAATACAGAGGATAAACAAACTTACTTTTGACCTTTGCAATGAAGAAAATTATCTATTTGCTCTGTTCTCATTGGTGTTAAGAGGAGTTATGCTTGTGAATCTCTGATACATCAGTGAGATAATAGACTTCTGTGTGAGCCATTTTTCTTTTACTGCCATCTTTCATGTTGGGCTGAAAGGAGGAAAACAAAAACAAAAACAATGTCCTCTATGAAGAACCACTTTGATTGACCCTGATTCTTAGGCATTCTTCCTCAGAGCCCAACTCCAGAGACCAGGCCCTCTGAAGGGTCTGACAGGGAAGGGGTTCAGCTGCCCTGATGGGGCTGGTTACTAGAGCCTCAAGTCTTCCAGAAAAGCTGGTTTGAGAGCTTGCAAGAATCCTCACTGTCCACCCCACAACCAAGGCTTCAGTCATGCCCTTTGTCATCTCATGGGAATTAGCACATTCTCTCACTGCACTGGTGTGTTCCATAGTCTTGTTGGGCAGGTAACTGGCTATCTTTCCTTGAGTACTTACTAAGCACCAACCACGATGCTTGGATGCTTAAAATGCAATACCTCACCCCCTCCTCATTGCTGCTTCACTGAGGCCACTGCCCCTTGAATGCCCAGATCTCACATGAGAAAAATAGAGAACACAGAGGACAAGGGGAAATGACTCTTAAGTCAGATTGATTGCCATGTTCAATGTTCTAAACCAAGGGTTGGCAAACATTTTCCTTTAAGGGCTCATAGTGTGTATTTTTGGCTCTGCTGGCTATGAGTTCTTTGTTGTAACTTACCCCTTTCTCATGTAGAGGGAATGGACCATAGACAGTATGTAAATGATGGGTGTGGCCATGTTCTACTAAAAAATTTTTTTGCAGAAAATGTGGGTAGCCAGACTCAGCCTGTGCCCCGTAGTTTGCCAACCCCTCTTCCTAAACACTTGCTCCTTTCTCCTCCTTCAGGATTTTTGGTGATGATCTTGGGTTTTGGAGTCCCATAGAGCTGGGCTCACATTCAGTCTCTGCCACTTGCTCACTATGTTATGTTGGAGTAATCCCTTAATGTTGGTGAGCTTGGTTTTCCTCCTCTGTTAAATGGGCTGAAGGACAACCTAAGAGGGTAGTTGAGAAAATCAAATGAGAGAATGAGTGTGAAGCATGGAGTACAGAGCATGGCTCTGGGAGAGCCGATGGACTGGTGGCCCTAGGTCCTTGGGAGATGCTCTGCTGACCCTGCTCCTGACTCCAGGGAGAGTCAGCCTCCGTCTTTCTGCAGTACCTGAGCCTCCCCAGAGCAGGCAGGGAATGTTCTGGGGCCAGAGATCCACTTTCAATCCTGCTTCTGTTTCCAAAAGAACAATTTGACATCAGGGAATAAAAGTCAATTTACAGTGGGAATTCAGGCCCCTAAGATTCCAGGGAACATGGGGTCTAATATTAAAGCACAAAGGAGGAAAGCAAGACATTTTAAAAAAAGCTTTTTAGAAATAGTAAGAGACACAAAGAGCCCCTCACTGTTTTACACTTGTAAAGAGACCCCTGCTGGATTCCCAGTTCTAATCTGCAATAAAAAGCTACAGGGCTACAATAAGGCATCTGGTTCCATTGACTTTCTTCCTTTTTTCTCCATAGCCTCTGGCATGAAAACACAAACCAGTGAGACACTTTAGAATTGTCTTCAGCAGTGCTTTTCTTGTCAATCAGCTGCTGATCCTGGAAACGCAAACATGGTGACATGACACAATTTCTGTTCTCCTATCTGTAATTCTGATATGAGCATCCTAGAGGAGCCACAGTTGTCAGCTATTTACTCACAGCTCCCCGGGGGCACAAAACCCTGGGACAATTAAACCACAGAATTAGATTGAAATAATGGTGATGGTGGTGATGAAAACACAAAGGGCCGGACAGGCTGGGTCCTGGCTCAGCCCCACACAGGCAGGGTGAATGTGTTTCAGTCCTTTTATTTAACAACAGTGTTACGCACATATATCTATTTTCTATTTCAGGACAAGCAAAAAATGATTCATTCTTTTCTCTACCACCTGCTTAGTAGCTAAAATCCCAAAAGGCATTTATTAGCTCACATAACTAAAAAGTCTAGGGGTTCTATTTGTTTCAGGTATAGTTGGATCCAGGAACTCAAACCATGTCATTAGAAATGAGACACCCACGTGTACACTTTGTGCATCTTTCCTCCCTGCCCTCCTCTTTCTCTCCTTGTATCTCTCCCTCATTTATTCATGAAATAGATGGAAAAAATTAGAAGGCCCCAAAGGCGATAGCAACTCTGAGGTGTAGAATCAGGTCAGGGTAGTCAAAGAAGCTTTGCAGCAGGAGGAAGTCTCTGAGTTTGGGATTCAACCTGTACTTACTGAGTATCTGCAGAAGAGTCTCCTGAACCTTTTTGCTCTGATAGCGTTTCCTGGGCCCCATCCCAGACCAACAGCATGAGAATCCCAGGGAAAGGCTCTGGGCTATGCTTTTCTTTGGCAAGTTCCTTCTAAATCTTGTGCACATTCCAGTTGAGAACAATCTTAGGGCTAACAGCTTCTTGTTCTGCACAGTTAAGCAATAAATTGTAATTCAAGTTTGCATACCGAAGCTAGACCAGGAAATATAAAATACATAGGGTGGATATTTTAAAGAGTTTCCAGAACACTTACTTTGGAAGGCTGTTGGATCCCCCTACTCTCCAGCCTTCCTGAGTAATAGACACAGACAACCCTGATTTATAAGTGAGCCCTGCTGTAGGTAGACAGCCTCCCTGGGTCCCTAAAAGAAGACAGTATTCCCTTTTTCATTCAGCAGTGCAGGAAGCATGGAAATCTTATGAAGAGCCCATCTCTAGCTAGCTTTAGGTCTAGATGACTTGCCTAGAAAAAAAGTCTCAGATATTAAGTCCCCAGGACATTTTCATGAGTTCCTTACATCTATCACTGCAATCTTGGAAGAGGAAAGTACACTGTCTGTAACTCATGTGCCCCTACATCTTTTTGCTATACCAGATCCTAGTGTGGGTTCTGCAGTGTGCAGACAGATGGCTGCATTCATGGTTTGGCTCTGCCCCATGGAGGCTGAGTGACCTTGAACAACTCTGAGCCTGTTAATGAACATCTCCAAGCCTTACGTTTCTCCTAAGCCACACCTATCTCACAAGATGGTGAGAATTAAGAGCGAGAAATACATGGGAGGCATTTAACATAAGATCTGGCACCTAATATGTGCTCAGTAAATCTCAGCTACTATGACTTGACCTTATTAGTACTTGATCTGTGATATGCACAGAAAGGATAAATAAGATTTTAATGTGAGAAAACTATCCAGGTCCTACATCTTCTGCAAACTGGCATTGGGTCTATAGAGCCTTAGGGAAAGGTTTGGCTTTTAGTTTGGTCTTGATTAATTATATATAATTATACAGAAATGATAATGAATATTTAGTTCATTTCCATCAGGGAATCAACAGAGCTTAGTAGTTAAGACCAAGACTTCTGGTGCAAAACAAACATAGATGTGAGCCTGGTTCTGTCACTTAACTAAGTCTGTAATCTTGGGCAAGTTACTTAACTTCTCCAGCCTCATTTCCTAGTCTATAAAATGGGAAGAATAATAGGATTCATCCTCCTGGGTTGTTGTGGACATTAACTGGTGGAAGTAAAGCACCATGTTTCCTCCATGGAAAGTGGTCTCTATCACCACCACCACCACCACCACCATCATTTACAAAGGCCCTTGTCAAGAGGGGTGTTTCTGTGCTCCATATACTTTATGGAAAGACAGTTTTATTGGGTTTGCCTTTTTCTTACAAAAAATGGCTATGCAATAAAATGGCTTATTACTATCAAGTCTACTTACATTATTAAAAAGGGGCTCTACCAGATAGAGAAGAGAAGCTTGGGTTGGAAGAATGGGTAGGGGGGGACAGAGTGACTTTCTCAGACTACTTAAGACTGTGAATTTTCCAGGATCCTTGGGGTTGGGTTGTGGGATGCATCACTAAATTCTTTTTGTTGGATTTACTTCTCCTTTCTCCCCCTTCCCTTCTCTCTCTCTCTCTCTCTCTTTTTTTTTTTTTTTTTTTTTTTGATGGCTATGGTTATGGAGGTCTGGATTTTCCACCCTGAAGTTGGGCCATCCCTTTCCTTCTATGGCAGATGTTGGTAAAATACAAAAGCGCCATTTGTTTCTTCCTGCTTATTCATTCTTGCTGCAGAATAGCAGAAGAATGGAGGAAAGCACCATCAAAGGCTTTTCTGTTCAAAGGGAAAACTCCTCAGTGATCACTATTACTGTTGTAAGTTCCTTCTGCGGCTTTGACAGTGTAATCATTTTCCTCTCCTTGATTTTTGCCTGTTTCCCGGAGGCACCTGAACTTGAGATGAAACTGGACCATTTCCTTACACCACACACAAACTCAACACCCAAAGGTTTCCCCCCTTTCAAGATGTGCCTGTTGATTAGAAAGCATTAGGGGCAGCTCAGCCTGGCTCTAGGGCATGGGCAGGGCACAGCCAGGCCCCACAGAGCTGGGTCTGCTTTGCCACCAGTGGGAAGCATAGCACTGCTGGTGCAGGGGAGGAATTTTGGAGGCAGGCCTGTGGACAAAACAGCCAAAAAACCCATTAAATCATAAGGTGAGAAGTTGTTCCCTTCCCACTTCTCTTTCAGTCCTCAAGGAGCAGGACTCTGTCTGGTGCCAGTGTATTTTAACACCTCTCTAACACTTGCTAACGTCCCTTTATAATAAAGTGAGGAGGCAGGCCTCAGAGGCAGGGCTTTCAGCAGCTCACAGTACCTAGCTAGAATTTAATAGCCTTGTATTCATCATTATGGTTAGCTTCTGTTTATGGCCAGGGATACTGCTTTTCCATTTGCTGCAATAATCTTAAGTTTCCTTGAAAAAATGTAAGTAAAAAGAAGAGTCAAATAAAATGAAATATATTAATAACATAGACATGTTAGCCATGTACCTTTTGAGACAGATGGTACTAGTCTGATTTTACCAACATGGGAAATGAGGCTCAGAGAAGGTGTTACCCAAGGTGGTGGCAATGATGATGACAACAATCCTGACAAACACAATGAAGGTTGGGAAGGTTGCCAAGAGCTAAAGTTTGGGGAAATTGTGCTTGGTGCAATGACACACTTTCCCTCTTTTGGGTTTTCTTCCAGGGTGGAGCCACCTTCTCTCAAAGTCAGATGGCTCAGGTATCAACCTGGGAGAGGCTGTCTGAACACAAAAGGCCTCGTTCTCCAAAGGGATAAAGAGACGGAGCGGGGGATATTTTAGCTCTAGTCTTTGGTTGTGAGTGAAAGACTTCCACTGGGCTCCATCACCAGAAGAGTCAGGGCAGCAAAGAGAGGGGACTTCAGAGTCTGGTCTATTGGGGTTTACATCTCAGCCAGCAAAGTGTGATTTATAGATTCTGGATTCACACCACTGGGGTTCAATGCTGAGCTCTGACACTTACCAACTAGATAACCATGGGCAAGGCACACATCCTTGTGCTGCAATTTTCCTTTCTGTAAAATAGGATAATAATAATAGATGTACTCATAGGGTTGTGGTGCAGATTGATTGGAATAACAATATGGAGTACCTAGAAAAAAAATGCCTGAAACATTATCTCGTGGTGAGTGCCCAATAAATGTCAGGTGCTATTATTGTTGTCATCATCATTGCCACCACCTTGGGTAACACCTTCTCTGAGCCTCATTTCCCTTGTTGGTAAAAATCAGACTAGTACCATCTGTCTCAAAAGGTACATGGCTGATCCACAATCAATGCAGGCTTCCTACCATTTTCTTCTCCTGAAAATGTGAGATACGTAAGCTAATGAAAACTTCCAAAGCTATACGTATATGGCTTTCATACCTTACTTAATTTTGACTGGGAGCACAACCACAATGAGGTTTTTGAGGGCAGATGTCTGCCTATACACCAAGTCATTGGCAACGCTTGATATCTACAGTTGTGAGAGGCAGATATGAATGTCAGTTATTCAAAATGGCACCTTTGCCTTATGGTGGAGTTGTTTGACTAACAGGGCCAAACAAAGTCACCCCATTTGTAAGAGTCCTTTTGAATAACCATATTCCACCTATAGCATTGGTGAGCTCCTTTCCTCCTAAGATAAAACATTGACGTCTTCAGCAGCTAAGCCCAATTTTCAACCCATGCTCCTTCTCATGGCTGAAGTTAGCACCATTTTATTAAGTTGGTAGTGAGCTATAGCGGCCCCACTTTCCCTTTGTTCATCTATCGATCTAAACTAATCACTTAATTAGCCCAGACAGGAAGTCTTCTGCGGTGTTAAATAACTCCAGAAACCTACTGGAGATGCTTGAGTGGACCGATTGGATTTAACTTGCATTTCATTACCTCTACACTAAGATATGTTAAATTCAGGGCCTGAAAAACAAGCTGGATTCTGTACTGGAAACAAATTCTGTTTACTTATAGAAAAAAAAAAATCATCCCTCCAAGCCAGTGGTTTTCAAAGTGTGGGCCCTGACACAGCAGTATCAGCATCACCTGGGAACATGTCAGGCCCCACTCCAAATCTACCAAATCAAACTCTGGAGGTAGGGTCTTGCAATCAATTTTAACAAGCCCTACCAGTGATATTTATGGAGAACTCGTGCTTTAGGCTGTCTCTCAGGGTTATGGACTTATTTTTGTGGGCCTACCTTTTAGCAGAGAGAAGAAAAAGAGGAATGCTGAGCAATCTGGATGGGAAGACTATTTACTAAATTATGACGTTGAACCAGCAGCCTGGGGCTCATTGGGAATCTGAGAGTATTATTTCAGATTCTTTCTTAGGAATGGCATGGGATAGGGAGATGGGCACCCCTGGCCAGGGTGACTGGACAGAATGCTCAGAGAGTGATCAAAGTGTTGCTTTATTGTAGAAATACGAGAGGACAGTGGGACATTTTCAGGGTGACATAAAGAGCACAAGAAAGCCTCACTTGCTCTCAGAAGGCTTCCCCAGAATGGACACACAGAGGGTACTTGGTAAATGCTCCTTGACTTGACAAAGATTGAACCTTAGTAGATTGGTTTTCCCCAGATAATTTTGATCTGGAATATGTAGATGTGTTTTCTCAGTCTCGGTTTGTAGGGAAAACCAGGAGTTAGCCATAGGGCATCAACTGGTCCCTCTTATTCTGTCTTCTGAGAAATAGCTTGGCTTAGAGAAAAGAGCTCCAGGCTTTAGGTCGCATATATGTGCTCTTACTAGTATGTGACCTTAAGCAACTCACAAACACTGAACTGCAGTTTCCTTATCTATAAAAGGAGAATAATAGTTACTTCCAGATATTTTTGCTAAGCATTGTAGCAGGGGCACCCAATACATACAATACTTGGCATACAGTAGTGGTTGGATAAATATTTGTTTAAAAGGGAGGAAAGAAAGAAGGAAGGTGGGTTGATTTTTTTGAGGCTTATATGAAATAGTGCTTTGAAAATGCCTGGCATAATGCTCGGTACAAAGATACCCTGCAAATAGTATTTCATGATGAGGAGGTGGAGAAGAGGAAGAAGATGACTGGATTCAGAAAACCATCTTCTAGGCGCCTAGAATTGGACCCATATTCTTGCTGAAACTAGCCCTGTTCTTCCCATTCTTCTTCCCTCTGCAGTCCATGGTTACTCTCCTTTCCAGCTACATCTCAGGGGCCATCACAGTTTTGGCAGCCAAAACTATAGCCTTCAATTTGATGTACAGTATAGATGGTCAAGATGTTTGCAGAACTGAAATTAACTGCAAACATGTGAGCATGCTTGAGGGTTGTTAGTGGTGGTTATTCCAAGTAGGACTGATAGGTTTTCAATCCCTATAACTAAGTAATTACATGTTAATTATTTTACATTGTTCTATTTCCAGGATAGGTAAATCATTAATCTTTTGGTTAACACATTTGCCTCAGAGTCAGAGGAAGCATTTTTAGTAATACTCTTCCTGTATGTTTTTAAGTTATAGAAATGTCATTAGTTGCTTTCATTTACATGATTAAAGGGATGTTTTCATCTTGAGAATGCTTAAATATTCCCTGCCTTTCCTTAACTATCCTGTTCCCTTTCCCTTTGAACATCAGTACAAAGGACCAACCTACCAACTTGATAGTTCAGGAGAGAAGTTGGGAATGGTATTTATTAAATTTGCTGAGAGCCCTTCATTATTGATTATTCTCCAAAAGGGACAGGCTTTTGGGAATGAGACCTGAGTTGATCCCCAATCCATCTATTATCAACTTTGTGACCTTGATCAAGTTACCTGACCTTCCTCAGCCCAAATCTCCATGTATATTGTATGGGGATCTTGTATGGATTAAACAAAATAATATTTGCAAATGTATCTACAATAAAAACACAACAGAAGTTCATTTCCTTCTCTCACCAACCTGTTGGGCAGTTATACTCAATAACTGTAGATCCCTGGAAGAAGCAGGTACATGGCCAGACCTAGTTTCAAGCTTAGATACAGAGAGGGATGGATGGGAGAGGTTTCCATTTCATGAGACACACAGCTCTTTGAAAGAATTGACGGGGTTTGAGAAGTACCGTTTTATAACTTTAGGTCAGCTGTGGTGGAGACAATCATGGGGAAAGTTCCTTTCAAGCTCTTTGCCAAAAATAGAGTGCCATTCTCTTCTGCCATTTGGAATTTGATTATAGATGGAACAATAAAGATAAGGAATGGACCTAGAGTTTGAAAAGTGAGCACACACAAATAAATAGGGGAAATCCTCCTTCAGAATGTTGTCAATACAGAGACTGGCTGCTGTGCTGTTGTCTGATAAGCACAGTGGAAATGGACTCCCATGTACACAGAGTTATCCATTATTTACCGTAACATTAGTACTTTCCAGCTCTTGGGCAAAAACAAAACCACCTAGTGGGTATTTGTGTCCAAGAAGAAATGAGAGAAAAAAAGAAGGCTACTGCTAGGGACACTGTTCTTTCCTTCCGAATTTTCTCCATACAGACCGGACCCACTTTAGCAAATGGAGTAATAGTTGTTTTTTCCATATTGGTATCAGTAAGCTTTGTTAGTCCTAGAAACATCTCTTAAAAGGCACTATAAACAGTCCTTATTGGGTTATCAGGCCTCCCACTGGGCATGGATTCATGGGGCTGGCATGGAAGTAGAGCTTCAGGGCTGGCCTTCTGCACCCCAGCCTCCACAGCCTCCGTAGTCTCCAACAGCCTCCACAGCCTCCAAACCATGGCAGACTTATAGGAAGATGCTGAGCTGAAGAAATTCATGGGAGGAAGGGCAGAAATGAGGCTCCTCTAGGGTTTTAATTGGATGGAGGAAATAGAAAACACAACTGCTGTTAGGCTTGCGGTATCACTCAACTGTTTCATCAGTGACTGTTTATTCACTTCTTTGAAAGCCATTGAATAAAATGTGGAATTAGCCCCAAAGGCAGGGGCCTGGTCTTCTGGCGACATCTGCTATTAAAACGAGGATGGAATTGGTGTCTGACCTTCTGGGGATAAGAAAAATCTGGTGTTTTTAGGGCTTTTCTTTGGACCACAAATTAGCAACCCTTGAGCTGGGGGAAATCACTAGTACTTGGCATCTGCCCTCACTGGCATTTTATCTTCTGAACACATCCTGTTCAGATTGCAGTGCTTTTCCTTTTAGCTAAGAAAGAAGCATCTCAGATGAGGCTTGGGAATGAGAGGCTTTAGGGTCTCAAGAAGGCATCTGCCAAACTATTGTCAATAAATAGGGCTTTGGCAAAGGCATATGAGAAGATTTGAAAGAAGATGTGATTGTCATACTCAGTCTATTGGCTTATACTAGATCAGAAACAGTCAAACACCCAACGTCTTAGGGAGTGGGTTGGATGGTGCCCTCCTCCCACAAGATACATCCACGTCAAATCCCGGGAACCTCTGTTTTCTTATTTTGAAAAAGGGTCTTTGCGGAGATAATTAAGTGAAGGATATTAAGACCCTGAGAACATCATTCTGGATTATTTGGGTGGGCCCTTAATCCAGTGACAAAGTGTCTTTAGAAGAGATACACAGAGGAGACACACAGAAGAGGGGGAAGGTGAAGACAGAGGCAGAGACTGGGATTTTGTCAGGAAAATCCAAGGTTTGCCAGCAGCCACCATCAGCTAGGAGAGATTCCCCCAGAGCCTCTGAAGGGAGCAGGGCCTCACTGGACTTTGGACTTCTGAGCTCCAGAACTGTGAGGGGACACATTTCTGTCATTTGAAGCCAGTAATTTGTTGCAGCACTCATAGGAAACGAATACACCATATGTCGATGATGGTGTTGGGGTCAGGGAGTAGCCCATAAGGCAAAAGAGATTCTTAGGGAGGCTTTTTGTCGTTCTTTATTGCAATGCCATTGATGTGTTTTATTTTTCTTTATAAACTCAAATCTCCCCTTTTATTAATATACCAGAGGAAAGAAAGAGCCTACTTCTGTCATCCTTCCTTAAAGAAATTGACTGTTACGGGCAAGGGGCATGCTTCCTCAGCCAATATCAAGAGCTTTTCCATTCCCTTTCGTTACATTCCTGCCACTCAGATAGCCCAGTCCGAGGTGTCTGATCACCTCATTACATGTTTATTAGTTTCCTGAAGCCCATTTTTGCCATCTTAAGCTCTTTCAGCTCTGCCTCTCTGCACCCAAGGCAGGAGGAAAATATAGCCGAGGAAAGGTTATGCATCTCTTATTCTGTTTTGTTTGCTACCAAAAATGGAAACTCTCTAAATTTTATCTAATCTTTAAGAAACCTTTGGTTACAGGAAGCACGGTAGTTCTAACAGATCGACTTCCTCAGTTATGCCTTTCAGAGGCCCCAAAATATCAATTTTTAAGTTACCCAACACACAAGATAAATATTTTAACTGCCATTTTATTTCCATCCAGGCCAAGGGACAATTTAGAAAAGGTTCTATTCTAAGTACATAGCCCAGGAAGTGTGGAAGGGCTGTCGATGCTGTTATTTTGAAGTTAGCCTGTCAGTCATCATGATTGAAACATAACCCCAATGGCTTCCACAAGTGTAATAAAATGCTTCACAAAAGGTTGCAGAATTGTAGGATGTAATAAAGTCTGCTTAGCTTCATTTCCAATGCCGCAGAGTCCTAGAGAATGAGGCCCATTTCCTTATGCCTTGGGATTTGTTCAAGTTGCTTTCATGCCTGGAAATGACAGAACATAAAAACAGACGTTTAGTTAGAACCAAGAGCATTTTTTGAGTTATGGCAATAAACAAAATTTAAGTTTGCTTACCGCTAATCTGTTGGATTGCCACTAACAATTTCGAAGAAGCCATATAGATGTGGGCAGAATGTGTGAAATAGGTGGGTTCCAACCCTGTTGATACTCCCTGGATCCCCACATTTTCTGTGGCTTCTGTCCACACCCCATGCCCCAGAGGTCAGCTGTGTGGTCTCTTAAGAATCTATTTTATGGACACGAGGCTTACATACAAATGAAGTCAATTCAGACCTTAGGGTAAGAATGGATTCTCAAGCATAGACGTTACCAGAATTACCTGGTGAGCTTGTTAAAAACACAGATTTCTTGAGTCCCCCACATTCTGACTCAGCAGGTCTGGAGAGAGGCCTGAGAATCTGTGCTTTTTAACGAGCTCTCCATAAAGAGTCTGAGATTTGGGGAATTACTGAGCTAGTGTGTAGAGGGCAGAATTTGCTTTGCTTCAAGGCTAGTTACCTTAAGGATTTGGGCTAGAATTAAAACAAATAATTTCTACTCATAAAATAGGAAAGGGGGAGGTTAACCTTGAAAGAAAAACCCCTAGATCATACAAATGCCTTTCATATCTCTGGCATTCTTCCTCTACCCCAAAGGAGAACGTGTTGGATCCTTGGCTTCTGGGCCTTAATTATTGGTATCAGTAAGTGGGAGTGGTCGGGAACTGGACAGGGTGAGGCTACCAGCTTGGAGGACATTGGAAAAGGCAGACAGTTATGGGAAAGCGAAAATTAAACAGGAGAGGAGGAAAGATGAGAATTTTCTGGGCTAGATTCCATGTTACTGGGTGAAGCTTGAAAGAAGAGGTGCTGGGAGATGTTGGGCATAGCTACCATGGGTGTGATATAGGAAGAGATTTTGAGGAACTTTGTTGAGAAGCACAAATGGACTTCCCCTTCAATGATTTCAAAAGACTTCAGTGTAAAAAAAAAAAAAAAGACTTCAGTGTAGATTTACATCACTTTTCACTTCCTGTTTGCTACTTGTCTGCTAAATGGATGGCTCTGTGTGCAACCCTGTGGACAGAGATCTGGGAGGCTGAGCAGCAAAACCTCTGCTTTCTAGGTCCAGTGCGTAGTTCAAGGGTGTCCCCAGTATGGGCTTGTTCAGCCCTACCTCGGTGAGGAGACCCTGGCACATGGAGAGAGTTTTTAGCGAGTCTAGCATTATGCTTTCTCTGTAAGTTCATACCAAGGTAAGAGAGCAAAGGGCAGGCAGGGCATCCCTTTGGAATCACATCTGGTCCCTTCTAGGACCCAGAACGTAGAAGCCTAGCCACTTCTGCTTCAGCCTTCACATTTGAGCTCAGGATCCACTGCCCCCTTCCCCCAGCATCTACTGCTATCTGTGAGTGAGGGGTGGAAAGTAGGGTGTATGCACCAGTTTGCAGCGCCCCCCATCCCCAGAGATGGGGGCCTGTCTCCTTTCTATATGACATTGGGATTGTTCTCTATTGTGCCCAGCACCACCCATCTTGTCTGGACATACAGGTCATCTCCCAATCATTCATCATTGCCCTTGTCCTTGAACAATTATTGACTTTGAGTCAGAGGCACCTGTGCAGGCCTGAAAATGGATGTGCCCTTTCTTTTCCTCCGCCTTACCTGTCTAGGGCAGATTTATGTCCTAGGAGAAGTTTCCCTCAGTTTTATTTTTGGTCTTTGTGGCCCTATGTTATTGGCCGCACCCGCCCTCCCCGACACCAACCCTGTAATTTCTGAATCTCCGCGGAAGCCTCTATCTGTACCTGAGCAGGCTTTCCGTCAGTCTACTTCCAATGCTTCCGCACACATCCCTCACAAGCGCTGGCATCCAAACTGTCTGCCTAGCTTCTGCAGGCTCTGTGTTCAGCAGTTCCTTTTCTCCAACGAGCCTGGAAGCTTGTGGGAAGCAGAGTCATCTTCTCATGCCAGAGCACAGAGAGGGAACGTGTCAGACTTTGCGGAGACTTGAGTCTGAAGTCCAGCCTCATGACTGACTGGCTGTGTGTCTGTAGGCCATGGGGAGCATGACCGGCTGGGGTCGGGGAGAGGACTGAGCCGGTGAATGCACACAAAGCCCTTGGAGCAGAGCCTCGCCCACTGCAAGCGCTCACTTGGGTTAGCCCCTGGTGTCACTACCATGATTTTTTTCTCCAGATTGCATTGCCAGTCAAAGCAAGTGAACATCAGAGCCTAGCTCTGCAGCAAGAGATTCAGTCTCGTTTTTGGAGAGGGTGCCCCTCGGCAAGGTGCTCATCTTCCCATCTTCTGGTTGGGTGTCATATAGTAGGTGCCCTTCATGTCCTTAGTTCCCTTTAATAGACCCTTTACACAATGGTGTTTTTCGGGGCTGCCTGGGTATATCAACAAATGTCTTTACTGAAGTGTGAGTGAAACCCTGAGGCGGTGCAAAGAGGTGAATGATGGGATCCTCAAGGCACTTCCAGCCCCTGTGGGAAGACCCTCGGCACAGGATGCGGCGAGGCAAAAGATGATTGGGTGCCAGGCAACCAGTCCCAAAAATGTGGCCTTTTTGGAGCTTCAAGAACAGAGAGCATGGGCCTGGAATGTGTGAAGTGTGACTGATTGCCATGAACGTGTGCTTTTCAAGTCTTTCTACATCTCTAATCTGGTGGCAGATGAAAACCGAGAATGCCCCACTCCCTGGCAAGGCCGTGCTTGAGGAATAACAGTGAGTATTATGAAGTTCATCTGAGATATTTGTTTTGCAGGGTAGGGAATAAAGGCAGAAGGGAAGCACCATGACCCTGGACTGTTGAAGAGATTTTTGGAAAGGAGAGCTTCGAATTTGGAAGGAAAATAAAAATGTCTAAAGGAGAAAGATTAAGTTTTGAGTAGGGCTGTCCGTGTGGTGGGTGCTGTCATCTTCTCGTCCGGCTCTCCCTGGAGGCCTCAGGCGAGTCTTCTACGTCGATTTGCATTTTGTCGTCAGGAGTTAGCGAGTACAGGCCTAAGCGGAGGTACCAAACGGATCCCCCCAGCTTATGAGCTAAACCATGCCGACTTCTTGACCGTGCCAGTGTCATCATACTCCAAAAAGTCCTTCTCCACAAAACGGGAGCAGAGTCTCCCATTTTCAACAGATTCAGCCAACCTCTGCGTGCATTCAAGACAACATCTTTGCACTAGTGTGTCAGTGAAGGAGGCTTCTACCTTGTCCTCTGTGCCTCCTCCTCTCTGATAGGCCCAGAGGAGGAGTTTCTGCTTTGAAGCTAAGAAAACAGATCAACGTCTCTCTCTTCTGTAGGTGAACCTCAGAGGGAGCCGGCCACGGTCCATCCAACTGACAGAAGACAAAAGGAACATCTGGGGCCACAAAAATTCAACACACTGTCCCCTTCAGTTTCTTGAAGGTTGTGTTTCTCAACTTGGCTATTCATTGGCATCACCTGGGGAGGTCTAAAAGAAAAATGACATGCCTCCCTCCTAGCCCCCCACCCCCAAGATTCTGATCTAACGAGTTGGAAGGGTGGCTTAGACCTCTGGGGGGAAACCACTGTGTGTGAAAGCAAAGAGCTCCAACCCTGTCTCCTTTTTGATTCGGCTCCAAAGTGTGCTCCCAATAAAATGCTCCAAGTGCCCTGTGCTGGAGACAAGTTTCAGTAGGTTTCAGATGCAAATGTCCAACTTCTAGTAAGGTTGTCCGTCTGCTGCAGTCTTAGCAGAGCCACACATTCCAGGCAAATGTTGGCCTTCAAAGGTAAGTGCTTCCTGCCCATGAGGTTAAATAAGATGACCTGTTTTGCATCCATTACCAGGGATGTCACAGAAATGGTTTTAAGGCAAAGCAATCACACTCACCAGCAAAACAAAGTCTTGAGACACCAACATCAAATTCCTCTGTAACAGCTCTCTTCTTTTAAAAGTAACTCTTTGTTCCTAGCAGGCTAGAGCTACAGGCAGACAGCCATGGAAAGTCATTCTGCTCACACCAAAAACAAGAGGAGCAATTTTCTACGGGCAGGCACCTCTGACCTCTGCTTTTCAGCTCTTCCTTAATAAACTTGTCTCAGAAATTGGGCCACAAAAGCCGCTGGTGGCAATCTCTTAGAGTAAGTGGGTAAAGGGGACGCTGGGGGAGATATAGTGAGGAACAGAGAGCCACTCTGATGAGGAACTCAGGCAGTGCAATTATCCTTCCATCTAGAGATAGAAGGGGTTACCCCCCAGCACAGTGGCCAGAAACCCAGCGGTGCGAGGACAGACTCAAGAGAGAAGGGCGACCTCATGCCAAGTTTCCTAACTCTAAACCATTCCTCTGTGGTGTGCCACTCGTACTGATTAATAACACAACTTCCTTTGATGAGAAAGTGTGCATTAACTTCCCCCGAAACTTCCCCGTGGCCCAGTCCCGCAGTTGTGCATCCTTGAGGGCACCATGGGGCCAGCCCCGCTCAGGAGGGGAGATGCCGTGTGCTCTTCTGCAGCAGAGTTGGGGCTCACCCTGGGGGCTGTCCTTTATAGAGTGGCCACAGACTCGGCATTGTCAGTTTTCTCTTTGAAGGGATAAATCAAACACTAAGAACAGCAAACACATGAGAAAGATGATGCCCAAGCTTGTAGCTGTGAGTGATTTACGGAGACCCTGCGGGGCTTAGCACTTCCTTTATCCCACTGTCTCCTGGCAAGTGAAGCTGCGAAGCCTTTGAGGCTTGATGGTGGGAGTGAGGAGGCAGAACAGAGCAAACCCGCTGCTGGCAAATTCGCAGTACTCCTGGAGCGTTTTCTTGTTGCCCACTTGAAACCAGTAAGGCCTCCGTCTTCCACATTTGTCCCTTTGACGTCCCCTTCCCTGTATCTCTACCCAGCAAAGACTCCCCTTAAAAGGCTTTCTCGTTCGGAGGGAGCTTATGAAGAACAGGTTTTATTTGTCTCTAAATCTTCAGCTGATATTACTTTTCCCTGAAACTCAGTTGAAATGAAAAAGGATTACTTTATATTTACTTACGTCTTTTGTGAGAGAAACTAATTTTGAGAAAGAAAGTCCCTACAATGTGAAATACTTTCCCTTCTTCCCAACTCTCCAAAGGGGCAAAAGGAAAGCTAAAAGGTATACATGCTTTGTCATTTACTTTGTCTGACAGCTTCTTCTTATCATGCTTTGGAGGGTGACCTTCCTTCTCGCATATTCCTTCACTCTGCTTGTGCTCTTTTGTTATAATAGAATTTTGGAGCCAAGTATGGAGCAGGCTACCTTTGATAATTAATGGCTCTGAGAGTTTGCTGAGTGTGTTATTTAATTAATGGCACTTGTGTCTGGAGTGTGTACAACTCTGTGGTTGAATAAAAGGTGTATTTGTTGAGGGATTATAGATAAATACTCAAGGATCGTCACACTGAAAATTTGTCAGGGTTCAGCACATTTAACAGCCTAATGGGGTTATTATATTTTTTGTTCTCTGCCATTTAAAAGGTACTGAAGTTGATATAACTCTGTCCTTTCTGCCTTGCATGTGAGTTTAGATTATAATCCAAAAGATCCTTAGGCTAATGGATAAAAATCTATTGCCTGGAGCAGGGCCTTTCATCAAAAACAAAAAGATGGAATCTTGAAGGCTCTATTTTGAGTATGAAACTGATGGTTAAATAAGTTCCACTTTGTTTCACTGACTCACTAAGAGACTAACCTGAATTACATTCAAGTTCTGCTTGGGACCAAAAGATCAAAGGTTGAAAACTGGCAAGAAAACATAGTTGAAGGCTACCGGGAACACAGAATATTTCACATCACCCTGCTTTTCCTGAGACTCTTTCTCATGCTTAGAATGACACGCCGATGAAAAGACAGCGATGAACACATCCGTGCAGAGATATCAGCAGTCCATATGAGGAAATCTCTATGGAGCTATCTCTATGGGTATTCAGACAGAGACTACAAATAGGAGGGGTTCAGTGTTAAGCTTGTGTTGTCACTCTGTGTGCCTAGACATGTTATATCTGCTCTCTGGACCACTGTTTCTGTCTTTGTGAAACAGTAGATTGACTCCCTTCTGGCCCAAAGATGCTCAGAGTGATTTCTTTCGTTAGGGACATGGAAGCTGACTGTCCCACTCATAGAAGAGATAGCTGAGTGCTCACTTTGAGGACTTGAGGATTATTTTTTTCAGGAAGGGACTCCTTGCTGGGCATATAAATATGCCAAGCAAGAGGGCTAGAAGGTTCACCCAATTTCCAAAGCCCAGCCAGATGGTCCAGGGGACAAGACTCAAGCAAGAAGCCTGCCGTCTTCCTTGTTCCGTCCCACCAGAGACCTCCCCCGTCACGGCAGACCGTGGAAACCAAGGCACCTGAACACAAAGTCCAACTGGAGGGAGGAAGTGAGGCCCTGAAGGTTGTGCTCAGCAGGGAAAGCCATCTGTCCCGAGCATCTACCAGCCAGCTCTTGTGCTAAGGATGTACATCTTTATGTACAGAAACTTCAGGCAGTCTTCACCTCAGCCCCATGAGGTAGATATCATAACCCCAGTTTTCCAGCTGGGGAAGGGTCACAAGTAAGTGCAAGATTGGAACCAGATGTGCTTAATCCCAGAGCTCAACCTCTGCACACCTGCAGTGGCCAACGTGGTAGCCCCTAGCCACACGCAGCTAACGGGCCCTGAAAGATGAGACTTGAGATGTGCAGAAAGTATAAAGTTTAGGTTTCAAAGACTTACTCTAAAAGAAGAACATAAAACAGCTCAATCATTTTTTTATTTATATTTTTAGATTATAAAGACATTAAAATAATAGTTGGATATACTGGGATAAATATAAATATTTATAAATAGTAATTGAATCAGTCCTTAATGTGGCTATTGGGAAATTTCAAATGACACATGTGGCTCACATTCTGTTCCTATGGGACAGTGCTGCTCTGTGACAATATCCTGGCCCCAGGCTCTGGAGTGAGCGCAGAGTGAAGCCGCCCAGGCGTGGGGAGACAGGGGGCTCTGCGGGTGTCTAAAGAGTTCATTTAGTATTTAGCATTTAAGAACATAGAGCTCTGGGTTCAAGTTAGGCCTGTGACTTATTTGCTATGTAACCTTGATCAAGTTACTTTGCCTATCCGTGCCTCAGTTCCCTCATCTACAGAATGGGAACTCAACTGTATCTATCTCATAGAGCTGTTATGAGACCTCAGGATGATATAGGCACGACACCTCTAGACTCTAAAGAAATGTCAGCAAGTGATTTGAACACTCATGATGTGCCAGGAGCTGTTCCAAGTGCTAGAGACAATGACCTTGTCCTTAGACACTCACTTGCTAGCGGAGGATGCAGACAACAAATAAATCTAAAATGTGATGACAGATGATGGTGAGCACTACTAAGAAAAAGCAGGCCAGTTTAAGGGAAAGAAGGAGACAGGGCCACTGCTTTAGACTGGGCACTTGGGGAAGGCCTTTTGGAGCAGGTGACATTTGATTAAATCCTGAATGGAGGGAGAAAAGGAAACAATTTCAGGCAGAGGGGGACAAGTGGTGCCAGGACCCCGAAGCGGGGAAGGGTTTGATGTGACCTGGTGACAGCAAGGAAGCAGGAAGGCTGGAAGAATGAGTGTGGGCGAGAGGCATGGGAGAGGAGACTGGATTTGATCTTCGGTTCTTTACTGTGGCCACAAAAACTTGTTGTGATTAGGCCCTGGCTGGCTTTCCCAAGGATGGAGGAGAGACATAATCTAGCTTGCCATTTAAAAGAGTTTCCTATTTTAATGTGTTCATTCTTTGGTACGACCTTGGGTGAGTTTGGGGGTATAGATATGTATTTTAAGAGTCATAGTCAACAGCTGACATAGGATATGCTACATACAGAAGTTATATTTTTAACTGCAATATCACAAAAGCTTACCCAGAATGAGGGGGAAGTTCTTAGGTTTTACCGAGAATACTTTTCTTTTAAATTTTTGCACTACATTGCATTTCCATGGAGTCTCATTCTTTGAAAGGATTAAAAAATTAAAATTAACTGCCCACGAGGTCTTCCCCCTTAAAAGAAAAAAAACGGCTCAGATAGATAACAGATCCTTAAGAAGAGAGTAATAAAACAGAACTTTGATAGGGGCGTCAAAGATAAATGCTGATTTTACTACAGTAGGCATATTCCTTGTTCCAAGTTGATAACTCTGGAATCTGCTGGAGCCACCTGAGAGGGGGTAAGAGAGGGGGTAGAGTTCTAAGAGCCGCCCAGAGCTCCGCAGTGCCAAGCCTGGCCTTGCCTGGCAGAAAGCTTCCTTTTCCTAAAGCTATAACTCTGGCTTATCATTTCTAATTAAAAAATGATTCAAGCAATATCATGGGCTTTCACTTCTTCAAAGCAATACCACACCATCAGTCTGCAGCTTAGAATGCCAACAGTTCTAAACTTTTTGTAGGCCTCATTGGAGCAAGATGTAGAGCTTTAGCAGAGGGAAAATTGCTATGAACATCTAATTACATTCAAAGCCATTTTTACCTGTCTTAAAGGAATGGAAATGATCTGCCAGTTTTTATAGACCTTCTTGACCTAAAGATACCTGCTGGCGGAAAGAGAATCCTCAATTGGGTTCTTTTAATGCTTTAATTATTACATGAGCTATCCTTTTACGCACTGACTCACACACTTTGAAAAATCCCTTAAATACACATTAAAATTGATTGGCTAATCCTAGATCGCGGGGTGGCTCTTGGAGGGCATGTAATTGTGTGTGGGCATGGGGGTTAGACACAAATGACACAGAGTCAACTACTTTATGGTGGGATAAGGTAGAGAGAAATCAGTTTGGTCACAGGTACTGTTGAAATTGTACAGCCGGCCTGCACAGAACTCAGTTACATGCTTGCCTGTTCTCGAATCAGTCTTATTGCTTGAGATTGACCAGCACTTCCTCCAGGGCGGGATACACTTCACCTACTGTGCCTCAATGTTTGGCTCAAAATGGTATCTCCATAAATAGTTGGTGATTGAGTCCTAGACCCTCAAGGTTAAGAGGGTCCTCTAGGAAGCAAGCAGTCTATGCCCCTGTTGTAGCCAGGACTCTTGAAGGCAAGTAAGGAAGAAAACCCAGTTCAAATGAGCCTCTGAAGAAAAGTGACATCATTACTGACCATTTAACTGTGAAGGGTGGGGTCGATGTAGGAATTCCTCCCCCCTCTGTATCTTTTTGTCTCCCTTCACTCTGGGGGCTTCTCCTGCATTAGACTTCTCCAAATGATGATCAGGATGACTGTCAATAGTCTCAAATACATGTCACCCCTTCAAGGGCTTATCTCTCTATGTTCATATACTGAATGGTAGAGAATAACTCTAATAAGCTGAGTGGGGGTTCACATGCCCAGACTGTGGCCTGTGGATGAGACTGGCAGTTCCAAATTTAAACGTCTGCTACCGGGGCCCCCGGGTGGCTTAGTTGGTTAAGCGTCTCCCTTCGGCTCAGGTCATGATCTCAGGGTCCTGGGATTGAGCCCTGCATGGGGCTCCCTGCTCAGCAGCAAGCCTGCTTCTCCCTCTCCCTCTGCCCTTCCCCTTGCTTGTGCCCTCTCTCTCTCTCAAATAGTCTTTAAAAAAAAAAAAAAATGTCTGCCACACCCCATCCTATTTTCTGCTCGAATCTCTCAACAAGCTTTTCAGTGTTTTGAAATCCAAGAGTTAATTTCAGACTCTTGGTGAAAAACCCCTATCTTTAGAGGAAAAGGTCTTGAATGGAGCTGTTGGGAGTCCTCATTGATCCCAAGAATGCAACATCTAATGCATTATGGTCCAAGGTTGATTAGCTTTGATTCACTCCTACTCATTGAATGCTATTTTAGCTTTTAGGAAAATATTCAGCTTATAACTATGGCTGCATAGAGAAACAGGGGGCAGGTACTGTCTCTTTAGCAGGGTTGTGAGAGGAAGATAAAGTGACCAAAGCCCCTAGCGCAGAAATTACCAATTCTGGCTCCTTTCCTGGAATTAGTGAAGACACAAGAAGAGTAAGTGGTGTCTTAAGCCTCAGCTTCATTGTATAATTCTTGTCGTCAGTTAGCTAGAGTTTAAGCAGGAGAGGATGTTTCTAAACAGAAACCCACCAATTTTAGTGTGAAATTAAGTGTGGGCTCCCAAGTCAGATTGCCAGCACTTGAACCTTGGCTCTCCACATAACTCTGAGAGTCCTTGGGCAAGTCCCATAGTGGCTGTAAGCCTCAGTTTCCACATCTGAAAATCAGGACAGTATTCCAGGGTTGCTGTGGGATTTAACTGACATAAAGCCTATAATGTGCTGGGTATAACTTGTCCATAATAAGTGCTCCCTGAGTGGTATCCTTAAGAATCATTAATAATAAAGTGCCCTCTCTGTGGTGATCTCTATTACTTAGTTCCCGGAATAATGATCTTGTTGGCCTGTGTGGCCTCTTAAAGTCAGGGAGGATGGCCAAGAGGAAGAGAATAGACTTTCTGATGTAGGAGCAGGGTGTCTGTAAAGAGTACATGCAATAATTATTCTTTTTTGTTTAAGTCTATTCTGGAATAATTGACTATCCAGCCAGCAATTAGACCATACGTTAAAGTCAATCTCTTCCTTCCTTTTCTTTTGCCCTTAATTTAAAACTTTTTATTTATCTGATTTATTTTTAGTCCTTTTTAGGGTGAAATACAACACATACAGACAAGTGCAGAAGATACACACACACACACACACACACACACGTGGTATACACATAAACACACATACACATATACAGGCGTATATACCCACACGGCTTAGAGAATGAATACAAGACAAACACACATCTTGCCACCGGCCATGGCAAGGAGTAGAACATTGCCTCTACCCTCCCACCCCACATTTCCCTTCTCAATAACCGCCCCTTTCTTGCAACCCCCAAAAGGTAACCACTGGTCTGATTTTAGGGTGATTGCTTCTTTGCTTTTCCTTATAATTTTACCCTCTAAGTGTATCTCTAAACACTATATTTAGTTTTGCCTCTTTTTGAACTTTACACGAATGCAATCACACAGTGTGTGTTCTTTTGTGTTTTTGTTCTTCCACACTCTTGCAAACATTTGCTATCATCAGTCTTGTAAACTTTTGACTATTGTGGTGGGTATATAGTGATAGTTCATTGTTTTAAGTATACGTTTCCCTGATGACTAAAGATCATTGGCCATTGTGATACCTTTCCAAAGTGCCTGTTTAAATCTTTTTGCATCTTCTCCTGGGCTGTTGTAAGGTTGTTGTTTTTTTTTTTTTCTTTTCTTTAAAAAACATCTGCGTACTGGTCCTTTGTTCGTTGCATATGTGGCAAATACCTTCCCCCACTCTGTGTCTTGCCTTTCGTCTCTCTTAATGGTGTCTTTTGATAAACAGAATTTCTTAACTTACATGTAGTCCAATTTAACAGTTTTGCTTTTATGGTAATGCTTTTTGTGTCCTATTTAAAACGTCTTTCCCTATAGAAGGATCATGAAGATATTCTCCTATATTATCTTCTAAATGCTTTATGGTTTTACACTTCACATTTTGAATTCTAACCCACCTGGAATTGATTTTCACGTAAGGTGTGAGGTAAGGTATAGTTTCATTGGTTTTCTACGTGGATATCCAATTTTCCCAGGGCCTTTTATTGGAAAGATTTTGTTTTCCCTACAGCTCTGTGACTTCATTTTAATCACGAATCAAGTATTCATGTATGGCTGGCTCTGGGCTTTGTATTTTGTTCCATTAGTCTACTCCTTGTACGGACACCATGCTCTCTTAACTTTTGTAGCCTTGTAATAAGTTGATATCCTATAGAGTAAGCCCTCCCACACATTTGTCTAGTTTTTTAATTGTCTCTGGCTACATTTCCATAAGCATAAGATTTAACTTGTAAATGTTCACCACCACCACAACCAAAAAAAAAAAAAAAAAAAATATCCTATGGTAATTTTGATCTGAGTTGCATTGAATTTACAGGTCAATTTGAGGCGAGTGGAGTATGAAGTTGAGTCATTCATCTCTCTATTTAATTCCTTTTTAATGCCTCTTACTACTACTTTATAGTTTTTTTGCTTAGAAGCTTACATATCTTTAATTATTCCTAGGCATCTGATTTCTGATGTTAACACAGGTATCTCCCCTGCTTTTTGAAAATTTACTTCAACTGCTTCACTTTTACAAAAGACCTACATTAGTACCTGTTTTTGCTAATGGAAAGAAATCCGAATTCGATTTCTGCTTTTATGAAAAAGGAAAAAAGCTAAAATAGCATTTAGCGTGCGTGTTTTTGTTTTTTTTTTTAAGATTTTATTTACTTATTTGACAGAGAGAGTGAGAGCGGAAACACAAGCAGGGGGAGTGGGAGAGGAAGAAGCAGGCTTCCCGCGGAGCAGGGAGCCCGATGTGGGGCTCGATCCCAGGACCCTGGGATCATGACCTGAGCCGAAGGCAGACACTTAAGGACTGAGCCACCCAGGCGCCCTAGAGTGCATTTTGCAGTGAGCACAGCCCTGCTGAGCTCCTTCCCTGGCCACTACACTCGGCATCAAGCTGCCACGACTTGTGTCTGTGAGCATCTGTGTTTTATCTCATTTTGTGCATCCATTAGCAAGATGTATCCTGAAGTATCAGAAAAGCCTAAAAGAGGTTATTTTGGGGTCTGGAAATGCTCAAAAAAATTTCCATATAAGTTAATGGTAATTGCTTCTTTGCTTTACACCATTTCGGCTGAGCAAATGTTTCAAAAAGAACACTCTGCTTTGAGATAGCGGCGGGGAAATCTACATAAGCTAACTTCAGTTTTTTTTTTCATTTTCTTGCTGTGTGGCTGTTATGGGCTGAATGATTGTGTCCCTTCACAATCCATAAGTTGAAGCCCTGAACTTCAATGTGATAGTAATAGGAGGTAGGGCCTTTGGAAGGTAATTAGGGTTAGGTGAGGACATGAGAGTGGAGGGGTCCCCATGATGGGGTTAGTGTCCCTATAAGAAGAGTAAGAGCTAAAACTTGCTCTCTCTCTCCTCCATGTGAGGACAAGGTGAGAAGGTGTCAGCTACAAGAAAGGAAGAAGATTCTCACCAGAACCTGACCCTATTGGCACCTTGATCGTGGACTTCTAGCTTCCACAACTGGTTTGGCCACCCAGTCTATGGTATTTTGATATGGCAGCCCGTGCTAAGAGAGTGGCTAATAGAGAAATAAAAAGCCTACATATATTGATCTTATATTCAGAGGTCTTGCTAAGTTTACTCATTAATTCTAATTGTTTCTCCACAGTTTGTTTTGTGTTTTCTGTATACGTCATACTGTCTACAAATAATGACACTTTTATTCCTTCATTTCTAATCCTCCTACTTTTTGTTTCTCATTCTTGCCTTACTGTATTAGCTAGGGCCTTCAGTACACTGTGAAATAGCAGGACTAATAGTAAATATTGTCATCTCATTTACAATCTCAGATAAATAGGGTTGAACGTTTCACCCTTAAGTACAAATTCCTTTCTAGTTTTAGTGTCCTGGAACTTTTATATTTATTAATTTGGATGTTGAATTTGATCAATATATTTTTCCGCATCTAGTAAGACAATGCTCAATAGTCTAATGTGAAACCACATTGCATTGGTCATAATGTATTCCCTTTTCATAGATTGTGCATTCACATACATTCACACACAATCTGTCTACCTATCTGATACATTTTAGGACTTCAGTATCTGTATTTCCACGTGCAATGAGTCTATAGAGTTCCTTTCTGTGATGTTCTTGTCAGGCTCATGTGCAGGAAGGCAACTGATAACAACAAATTGAGAAGTGGAAGAATTTCTTTCTCTTTTTGTCAATTTTCTGGCAGAATTTGTTCCATCAGTCATATGGATGATAATAATCTTATTCAGATTCTTGTTTCTTTCTTAATGGAATGGTAAAATGCAGCAGTAAAGTTATCTGGGACTGCTGTTATCGTTGTGAGAAGGGTTTTGACTGGGGTTTGATTTCTTTAATAGTTATCCAATTATTCTTATTTTCTTTTTTACTTTGTGTCAGTTCAGGTAAAATGTATTTTTTCTAGAAACTTACAAATTTCACCCCAATTTTCAAATTTACTGGTCTAAAATTATTCATTATATGCTCTTTTCCTTTTGAATGACTGCAGTATTCAGTTAGACATTTAGCATATTACTGTCAGCTTTTATTTTCTTCCAATAAATGCATAGAAGTCAAAACTACAAGTAAGTTACTCTCTAAATACATGTTTAGTTGCATCCACAAATTTTAGTTTTCTTCCTTCAGTTCAAAATTGTTTCTAATTTCCATTGATTGCTTTTTCTTTAGAATTCCTTTTGGATGAGACTGCCAGTGATGAATTTTCTCAGCCTTGTCAGAAAATGTGTTTGTTTCACTTTCATTCTGAAAGAATATGTTAACTGGGTATGGAAATCTAGGGTGACAGTCATTTTCTTTCAGTTCTTTAAAGATGTCACTCCTTGGGGCATCTGGGTGGTGCAATCGATTAAATGTCAGACTCTTAGTTTTGGCTCAGGTCCTGATCTCAGGGTCATGGGATTGAGCCCTAAGCCTGCTTGGGACTCTGCCCCTCTCCCTCTGCTCCCCACCACCATGCTCGTGCACTCTCTCTCTCTCTCTCTCTCTCTCAAATAAATAAAAAAATAAGATGTCATTCCATGGTCTTGTGATTTTCTGTTTGTTGTTGTTGTTGCCTTTAGTTTCTTGGTCTATTACTCCTTTGAGTGAGGTTTCCCCACCTCCACCCCCACTATTAAACCTGAGACTCATTTTTGCCTTTCTGCAGTTGGTGTGTTCTTGAATTTTGGATGGGTGGCTTTTGCCAGTTTTGAAAAATTCACAGCCATTATCTCTTTAAATACAGATTCCACTGGAACTGTTTCGGAACTGTGAATAACTCTCTCTTAGGCTTTTTCATTATATTTTATGTTTTCTGATCTCTTTTATAGTTTTCCCCACTCTTCCTTCATCTCTTTCTAGTACATTCTGAATATTTTTCATATGGCTCATCTTTAAGGGTTTAGTAACTCTCCTTTTGCTCCTAAATTCATTCCTCAAGTTATTGTATTTTTCTGCTCTAGAATTTCTGTTTGGTTCTTTTTCACATCATCTCATTTTCTTATAGATTCCAGCTCTCTGCTGATTTTTAAAAATCTGTTCTACCTAGGAACAAGTTAAGGAGAGTTGTTTTAATGACTGTGTCTTTTCATTCCAATTTTAGGTATCCTGTGATTCCAATCTTATTTGTATTCACGTGACTCTGCATGTGCTGTGGGGTATATGCATGCACACATTCATGTGTTGGGTATTTGAAGAAAATAATTTGTAGAAATGATTTAAGATCTTGGGTGGTATTTTTTTCCAGGGATGATTTTTTTTCTTTGTTTCTGCCAGGCACCTAATATGACTAGCAATTTGGGATCTTACATTTCCAAGACTGAAACTTTCTCAGTTGCCCAGATGATTTGGAAATTGGGCTGTGGCTGGTAACAGGGCAGGCTTACATCTGAGTCATTCTTTTCCCAAGGATATCACTTTCCTGGATTTTTGCATTCCCACCCAGGTATGGAGATTTAGAAAGTGCTCTACCATTGGAAACCCAGCTTTTATTGTTTGTAGTCCCATCTTTCTCTTCTAGACACAGATGCCCTCAGTAGAGAAGCAGCCGCAAAAGCTGGCCTCCTCTCTCTGGATTTCTGGCTGCTCTTGGATCTTGACCTTGTTATTTCTTGCTGCCTTGTTACCTTTAACAGATGTTTGTGTATGTTCTGTAAAATTCTTCCTAGTTGAACACAGTGGGATATTTAATTCAAATTATTTGGTCTGTTAGTGATAGCAGCAGAAGTCATTCTTTTTCTTTTCTCTTTTGGTGGTCTGAAAATATCCTGCCCTACAGGTTTTCTTCTTTAATTATTGTTTAAACCGAGTTATCCTAACCTGAACATTTCCATAATTTATCATCTTTAAAATATAATGGAAATCATAGGGAAAATAATGAATCTACATATTGGCATAACTAATGGACAATCGCAGTCTCCATTGCTCACGATTCATGATAAATTGGAGGTAGTAGAACATACTGAAATGTCTTTTGTATCCTCAGAGAGGTATTAAATCTAGAAGGAGCACAATTTAGAGCTGTTTCTGCTAGTGTTATTTCCTAGCTGTTACTTTGTGTTATTCTCATAAAAACCCTAGGATATAATTAAAATGCTTTCCACCATAGTAATTCAGAGAGAGGAAAAGTGAGGTACAAAAGAGTGACATGTCCAAGTCCACAGAGTAAGCTTAGTGGCAATGTTGATAGGGAGCCAGCTTAAATTATTTAAGACTTTTCCACTGAGAGTACAAAACAAAATGGCAGACAATCCAGACATTATTCTTAGGAGATGGAAAATGATCTTTTAATTCTTTGATTTGGTGGTGAATATGCCTAGTACTTAGGACAAATGATTAAAAATATGTATATTTTTTTCCTCTTTGGTGGGGGAGGACTGGGACATAATTTTTACAGAACCATAATGTTCACCTTACCAGTCTTTTCAAAGCACATTCTAGAAAGTTCTGTGTAAAGCTCCAGGCAATCATTTTCTTTACAAGAGGGATTATTTGCCACCTGACATTCTCTTGATTCCAGATTATTTATATGAGGCTCTAGTAGGAGAAACAAGATTTGCCCTGTGACAGGGTTGCAAAATGGTAATAGTGAACCAAAATAGTTAGGTCAGTGCATTGGGGCCTGGGAAGGGCATGGGAGTGGGTGGCAGGTATCCAGCCCCTAAGTAAACTGGCTACAGGAAAGTGAAGACGAGTTGCCAAGATGTCTTTCCAGCACTCTCTTTCCTTGTCTCTGCATGGCTCCTATCTTCTCCAAAGAGCATGTTCTACCTCATGTACCCTTAAAGAAGGGAAGAGGAAGAAGAGGGGGTACATTACATAGAATTGGGCTGGAGATCTAATTTTATTGACACTACTGAGACAAGTGGCCCCAGTAGGATGTTTTAATTCTCTAAATGTTCTTTCTTTAGGTCCTCTCCCCTCTTTCCTCCATTTTTTGGATTTTACTTTAATAAAGAAGATACAGTTTCCATTGCTCACCATTCATGATAAATTAGGAGTAGACCATTCTGCAGTGTCTTTTGGATCATCAGAAAAACATTAACATGAAAAGGAGTACAATTTAGAACTGCTTTTTCTAGTGTATCCTGATTGGTTGAGCACCTGACTTGATTGACGCCCCTGGAATGTCAAAATAATGGAGGACTTCTTATGTAAGAGGTGGCTTAGGGACATATTAGGCATAGAATGGAGTGAATTGTATAAATGTTATTACAAAATGATAGGTCAAAGATTACTAATATGAATTTTATACCTTCCTTCATCTTAACCTTCCATGACTTCTAGGAGAGTCTTTTTCCCATCTTCCTTTCTGGCAGAGACAGAGACAAAATGAGAAAAGTGGAAGGAGAACACCACACAGAGTGAAGAGAAGCAAGTGGCGGGGGGGAAGTCTTGGGAGTGGGGAAAATTTTTGGAAAGTTTCTGCAAGAGTGTGCAGATTGATGTGTGATACATTATCCATTTCTGGAGATGAGATGATGATGAGGATCCTGAGGATGGTGATATGATAGGCTTTGTTCCATCATTTTGCAAGATGCAGCTAAAAGTTATTTTTGGCATTTGGATTACACTTTTCTGAAAAGAACTCTGTGCTGAGGTTTCATGTCATTCAAAGACTCATAAGGGTTAACATTAACCATGGGACACTAGTCATTTTTCCTATCACTTGAACTAAATCTCAGAAGAATTCTGTAGATTCTTTAGTCATCAGTGACCTGTAGAAATCTTTTGCCTGAACTATTGGGCATATGTAGAGAAAGCGGGATCTTGGTAAAATATTTTAAAAATAAGCAAACTAAAACCCATTTTGAAACCATGGGGTGTGGACCGTCTCCGAATTTTTATAAAGGGAAGTTTTTCAAGTATAACTAGATGGTCATACTTTTGGGTTATGGTAAAATAAATCATTTAATGGGACATTAGATTTGATTATTTCTAAAGTTGCTATAATTCTATGGTTTCTTGTTCCCAATTTAGAGCATAGGAAACTGATTTATTAATGAATATATTAATCCAAAAACTAGAGTCTTTAATTCCTCGCTACAGAAATCTGGTTCTATAAAGGTAGTCTACACAGAAAAAAAGGGAGGCAGCACAGTGCCTTAGAAACACGAACTGCAGAGGAAGGGAAAAGCAAACTAAGAATCTCTTTTCCAGCTGTGTTTAAAATGATTTTTTTAAAAGAGCTTTGAATATACTAAAGGCAAAAGAATCTTCTCTTGTACTTCCATGCTAAAGAAAAAATTTTATTGTATCAATTTGGCAACGAGTGTTGGCAAACACTTTCCTTGGTATTGATGATACCTCCATGTGGGAATTGCCTGGTGGGGTTAGGACTGAACTGGCCAAGGAGCTGAAGTTAAAACCCTCCTCTCCCCTGAGAAAACATGAGAATACTCTAATCTGCTCCCTCGGCCTTTCTCATCAGGGGCTGCTATGCTGAGAGCAGAACCTCTCTGTGAAGGAGGACAGTTTTTCCAAGCCGGTGGGGTGTGTTTGTGTGTGTATGTGTGTGTGTTTATTTTATTTTATTTTTATTATGTTAATCACCATACATTACATCATTGTTTGCATATAACACCCAGTGCTCCACGCAGAACGTGCCCTCTTTAATACCCATCACCAGGCTAACCCATCCCCCCACCCCCCTTCCCCTCTAGAACCCTCAGTTCGTTTTTCACAGTCCACAGTCTCTCATGGTTCATCTCCCCCTCCGATTCCCCCCCTTCACTCTTCCCCTCCTGCTTTTTTTTTTTTTTAACATATAATGTATTATTTGCTTCAGAGGTACAGATCTGTGATTCAACGGTCTTGCACACTTCACAGTGTTCACCATAGCACATACCCTCCCCAGTGTCTATCAATCACCCAGCCACCCCATCCCTCCCACCCATGGTGGGGTGTGTTTTAAGAGGTACAATTCAGTGACCAGAACATGTGCTAAATAAGCAAAGCTGTCCTTTCTCATCCACCTCGACCGTCCATGATTATGATATAAGTGTGGTCCAGTGGCTGGAATTATGGTGATTTTTCAAAAATGCCAGTGTCAAAATTTTGCCTCGACAGTATATCTGTAACTACTAATAATGCTGTTTTGGGCTGACTCAGTTGCTTTGAAATTGCACGGCTCTGTTATGAGTAAATGAGAGGCAACCAATTATCTATAAAATAACGGCATGCACAGAGGCGAGTTTGATGAATTACAAATGAACTCTGCTGACACAACAGGGTGGGGAAACCTGCCCTGCTCTGGCTTTCTATCTGAGTTAGGGGCGATGCTTGCATGCTTTACGAACAACTTGGCCCACTCCATTCTAAAACATGGGCTGGGAGTGGGGACAGGGAGATAGTGAAACCTTCCCTCACTAGGACACATGTCATTGCTTTAAAATTAAGTAGGAAACTCAACATGGGTATGTAGAGGCAGCAAACCTAAGTGTTAAATACCTACATGAAGAATTACTATGCTCCAGGAAAGATGCACAGAGAAGCGGTAGAGATGCACTGTCCTCTGATGTGATTCAGAACAGAGACTAAAAGAGCCATTGCAAAGCTGCGTCCCGGAACTCAGCCCAGTGTGTAGAGAGCCACGGCATAAATCCACCGAAGCAGAAGACAGATGTTGAATTCCTGGAGCCAAAGGATTTCCACCTCATCAGAGATCTGTCAGGTTGAGGGAGCCTCATTCAGCAACCCTTGGACTGTTGGTTCTGCCTGTGCCTGGTGAAGGCAATGCCTATTTTTCACTATTGCTTAAGAAACTGCAATTCAAAGTCATTTTCTACTAGAGAAAGGACACAGGGAGTAGTCAGAGGACCAAATCATCCTGCAGGGTTACATGGGAACATCAAGAGAATTCCATACAACTAAGCGGATGTTGATGCCCTGATGGCTTCAAGAGGCTGAGAAAACAGTTCATAGTTTTGGGATGTTTATCTCTGTGGTCCTATGGCAGTCTGATGCTGAGGATTAATGTGGGTTTATACATAAGGAAGATACAGAATAGGGGTTTCTACTTAGAGGTTGCTGGCTATTTCCACACATAACATTGAGCAGAGAGCAGGGTTTTTTGTCCATCACAGACCATTTCCCATACTGGGCATCTCTGGCTATAGGCTTCCACATTCTTCTCTTCAACACACTGGTTTTTCAGGTAGACTAATGGCAAACAAGGTGTCAAGGCCAAGCCCTAGGAGTTGGCCTCCCAGGAGAAGCAGTGATTTTAAACAGTCAGCCTAGAGACTGAGCATGCCAGCATGGGGGGCAATGGGACATAATGCGGGGCTTCCTGCCCGGTGTCCTGTCCTCTAGCCAGGTACAAGAGACTGACCTCTTATCCCTAGGGAAGCTGACTCTGGTTCCCCCACGGGTGCCTTATCTTCTCCACTTTCCTGGTAAGAGGCATAGGGAGCACTGGCTGAGGGGGTTGCCACAGGCCTGGAGTCAGCTTGCTCTGGGTTTGAATTCTGACGTCCACTGCTGTTTTCCAAAGATGGGAATCATTTGTTTAAGATAATTTTAGGTGATCTTCATTGAATCTTGCTTAACTTACTCTCTTTGAATCCTTTTACATAGGTCACAGAGAGAGAGTCTCAGTTTGGTCCTGGGATTGAATGCCTCCGTAGCGGTGGCTAGCCTCCCCTTCTAACAAAGAGAGAGAATGAATCTCAGTCCCAACAGCTATAGGCGAGGAAGTGTGCCAAGCTGGAATTCATCTGCATTGTTTTTCTTTTGTCTTCATTTGCATGTTTCACTTCTAATCACAAGCAATACTCGTTTTTCATTGAGGTTCAGATATAAAGTTTAAAAGTGAATCAGGTAAATGATGAGCACACAATACCCTGGTGGGACACAAAGATGAAAAAAGAGCCTGAGAAAATGGGAATGAGAGCGATTTGGGAAACACTGTATTTGCCCAAGGTCATAGTATTTAGGCACATGGTCACAGTGTGGAGGAAAGAGGGCAGGCAGCCGAGGAAGGCGTTAGCTCAGTCTAGAAAAACTTACAAGCAGGGCAAAGTCAGTTGGTGCAAGTTCAGCCCCGTTTGGGTTCCTGCTGCTCAGCTGCGGTGTGGCTGGGGAGGCAGATGCTGGAAAGGCTGGAGAGGGAGTCCAGGGAAGAGAGAGGCGGGCAAGCAGAACAGGTGAAGAAGGCTAAGGAGAACATTCAGAGGGTGCAAGGGGAGCTGGGATAGGATGGCAGTGCTGGCTGGAAAATCGAGCTCTTTTAGCAAAGGTGGGCTGGACAGACACTAAGAGAATGGTCCTTGGGGTGTGACTGGGTTCTCTCTCAGCTCTGTCCCCTGCAACTATTTACCTTGGAATAACACTTAGCATCACTGAGTCCCGGTTTTCTCATCCTCTGCAAGATGGGATCATAGAACCTGTGCGTTCTACATTCGGTAATGCTGGCTATTATTACCGATGCCAGCGCTGCAGGCTAGTGTCTCTACCCCTGTGCATGTTGCAAATTGTGCAGTCTTGCTGAGTGAGCGACATCAGCATCTCGACACTGGCTCTGCCTAAGACTGACTTGCTGCTGAGGGTATAAATGGGGAGACCTTAGGCCAAGTTTATCTGAAGTTCAGATAAACAACGAATACTTCTTCAGGTCTAGGTATACTCAAATATTGTATGACAGCCCTATCTACCTATTTATTTATTTATATTTTATTTATTTGAGAGAGACAGCATGAGTGGGGTGGGGGGCAGAGGGAGAAGCAGGCTCTCTGCCGAGAAGGAAGCCCTATGTGGGGTCTGATCCTGGAACTCTGGGATCATGACCTGAGGCACCCAGGTGCCCCATGAGAGCCCTATTTATTTGATGAAATGTTTAGAAGTCCGGTGAACCCCTTAACATTGTATAAACATTTGGTGTGTAGATGCATTTTGAAAGGGAAGGAGAGGGGTCTCAAGAACCAGGTGGACCAACTTAACGTTTCTAGTAAACAACGTTCCCTTCCCCCTTTGTCTCTAAAGGGAAGTATATGTAGTCCCTTTAAAGATTAATTTTTAGAGAGGGGGTGGGGGGAAGGGCTGAAGGAGGAGGACAGAGAATCTCAAGCAGACTCCGTGCTGAGCGCAGAGCCTGACCCAGGGCTTGAGCTCACAACCCGGACATCAGGACCCGATCCGAAACCAAGGGTCGGACACTTGACTGACTGCACCACCCCGGCGCCCCTCTGGTTCCTCTAGGGAAGGGGATGCTCTTGGTGAAATCCTAGAACCCTCTGTTTAAGTCCCTAGCCTCCAAGTTACTAGCTGCGCTATTTGGCAACACATGTCATCCATCCCTCCTTTTCTTCATTGCCCCATCTGACTGCTGAGAACACTGAAGGTGATTTGTTTGGTCTGTAACAAAGACCTGTAAAGGCAGATCTTAATGTTAATGAATTTAAAAACCCACAGGCCCTGTGGCAATAATTTGTAAAGCAAGTTAGGATGACTCTTTCTGGCCAGATTTACAAGGCAAGTTGATTCACCCAGAAGACCGGAGATATTAGGCCTCAAGGCAGGACAGAAGCAAAAACTGACAAAGCAAAGCATATAGGAAACTTGGGTACTAAGTTTAAATCCTCTTCAAACGTCTAGAAAATGCATTCTAACACAGAATCCTACAATTCAGCAAGCCTCAGGAAAAACCTAGAGCTTTCTCACCTCTATCTGAACGTGTACCCATTACATAAGAAACCCGGGCCGGTGGGGGCGGGGGGGGCAAGCCTAGTAAGTTGAGTCTGAAGACCAGTGACTCCATTTGAATGGGACATTCCAAAATGACACACTGGCTCTCATAAGATGACTAGAAAGGGGTCTGCAGCTATGGCTATGGGTCTTTGTTCGTAGGCAGACTAGCTTGATCCGGAGCAAGGAAGGAGGGAGGGAGGAAGGAAGAAACGAGAAGGTGAGCAGTGGAAAAGGTTCAGGATAAATGATCAAAGACAGCTTCTGCTAGCACTACACGGTATCCCTCAGGCAACTGGATGCAGAGCTGACAAACCAATGACATCTTCCAATTTCATTCTCCAATAAAATTAGCATTCTAGAATGCAAGTGCCTGAACACTACAACATACCTGAACAATAATGGGGGAAAGGTAGGGGATACCAGGTCCTTAAGTAATTAGGATACTTTAAAACGGAGGGTGGGGGGAGAATGCCCAAGAAAGGCACATATATTAAAAACTAACTAAAAGAGATGTCTATTTCAAAGTGAAAACAGAATGCAATGAACGCGGTTTCTACCTAAAAATCATGATCACTAAGTGGTGGATACAATTTTATATAATTCAATTGCTACCAATATTCACTAATTGTGTTTTTAATTTGTGTCTGACCTACCTTAGCAGCTTATAATATAAACACAAGACCACATGAAGCAGCCTATTCCAAAAAGGAAAAAGAAACTATTCAGGGGAGAGGTGCTTTATCTGAGGTCCATGGAAAGAGGTTTATTAACAGGGCTGACAGATAAAATGCAGGATACATGGTATTTTTTAGCCTAGGGGTGCCCCAATATTTCATGGCAACCCCATTTATTAGAGCAGTTCAGAAGATCCATGAGGCCCTGGACATCGCATAAAAATTTCGTGTATATACACATTTTGAAAAAGGAGACTGGCTATAGCTTTCTACCAGAATCTTAAATCTGTGATCTCCCAACAGTTAAACATTCACTAATGCAAAGAAATAATTCTATCATGTCTGACCTTTACCTGTGCCCTTGAGCTTCCTAGTAGCCAAAACTAAAGGAAAACACAAAACCAGCGGTGTCTGGATGGCTCAGTTGGTTGAGCATCTGACTCTTGATTTTGGCTCAGGTCATGATCTCAGGGTTGTGAGATCGAGCCTCAAATCAGGCTCAGTTGCAGAGTCTGCTTGAGATCCTCTCCCTCCCTCTGCCCCTCCTCTCTAAAATAAATAAATCTTAAAATTAAAAAAAAAAAAAAAAGGCTATTTAGCTGAGGAGAAGAGATCCAAGTGGAAGAAACACTGATCCTGTCAGGAGGTCGTGAACTGGCTCACAGTGCCTTACAGCCCAAGGCGGGAATCTGAGACTTGAGCTCTTGAAGGGTTTTGGCTTTTTAAAGGATTGCAAACTGTCTTGGCCTGCTTGGTGAGGTTGGGTTGGAGAAGGGCAGGACAGTGACATGAGGTGGACTGGAAGGAAGCAAACAGACAGGAGAGTCCCGTAGAAGGTGGGTGGAGGCAGGGAGGCAAAGGAAACCCATAGGTAGGAATCCGTGCCTTGAGGGTCAGGGTTTTCTCCACTCTGGCTTTCATGTCTTTGAACCCCCCTGCACTGCACCTGCTTGTCTACATCCCCATCCTGGGCAGGGAGCCTCCTTCTGGGGCCCCATGGAGGGTGTGAGTGATGATGAAGTACCCGGTGTTTACCTGCACAGTCACTGAAAGTAGGCCCGCAGCATTGAGGCTTCTGCTGCCATTTCCTCCTCGGACCTCCACAAGGTTGGGGAGTCCTCCTCCTCCTTGTCATGTTTCTGGAGCTTTGGAGAAAACAATGGAATAGGCTCATTAATGGGTCCTTCCCAAGAGGACCTGAACAAGTGTTGCGGGCTGAACACAATTTGCAAATCAGAAGGTTATGTGTCTTTTCATTGCACCCGGTTGCCCAGATTTGAAAAATGGGGAGGTGTCATGTAAGAATCCACATTTCCAGCTTTTGTAATAAAATGACCAGATTAGGTTACTCTGTGGCCCATTCCACGCCTTGTCTTGTCTGTGGAGGCTGTGAGTGGGGGTCACAGACTGGGGAGCATCCTCCCATTTTCCATAATCCCCACCACTCTGTAATCTTAGGCTTGGCTGGCATCATTCGTTTATTTTACTCACCAGACACTGAAGGCATGGAGTTGGCTGCCTACCCATAACCATTCCCCCAAGCTGACCTGCGGTTTACCTACTCGTCTCTTTGGTTAGTCTCTCTTCTATGAGCTCTGAGCCATTTTGTTCAGTGAACCAAAATAACACAAGCAAATCTGTGATGATAATAGTACAGGAGCCATGAGTAATGAGTGAGAAATAAGAGCATATCCATTAAAAGAGGCTTAAGGAGGCAGTTAAAAAAATTAGAAAACATAAAAAAATTAACAATTGATCTAAGTCAACTGAATCATTTTAAAATCCTCTTCAAATACCCACATTTATTTTTTTAAAACATCTTGTATATGTCTCAGATTTACAGAGAGAGTAAATAAAATGTCAATTCTATCAGACAGCATGTTCTCAGAACTTTTCATTAGAAGAGCTCAATTTTCCCCCTTATTCTCCTATTGCAATTCAGTTTTATTAACTAGATTTGTTATTCCTGTGTGGGCCTTTATCCATTGTAAAATGCTAAAGGTATAAATTCGTAGGATGCGCAGTGTAGTATTTGGTAAGTCATTTGAAGAGATTGAGGTAAATGATTTAACAGCACCAATGATGGCTGGTATTTATGATACGAACGGGTAGTTTCTTTGAAGCGTATCATTTCATTTACTCTGTACCATAATCTATACACAAGACAGGCAATACTTGGCACCATCTTACCAAGGAAGAAATTGAGATCCAAGGAAGTTCCTTCGCTTGTCAAACTGATCGCCCAGCTAGGCAGGGGCAGAGTTGTTCCCAACAATTTTTGCCATTTTATCTATCCTAGAGGAACTGCCAGGCCACCGAAGAGTGGCCAGCTCAGTGCGCCAGGTGCATTCCCCCCAAAAGGCAGATCCTTTGAAAAGTATCCTGCTGCCTCAGCAAAAAGTCTCTCCACTACCATAGTGGAGTTTCCTACCTCAGGCCCAAATCTCTGTAAATCTAACCCAGAGACACCCCATCCCCACCCCACCCCCACTCCACCCCCAACCGCGTGGCCCCTTGCAGCAGATGGAGAAATTTCCCCAGTAGTTCAGAGCAAACTTTGACGCACAAGGCGAAACAGTGAAGGAACATGACAGCCTGGCTCTCTAGCTGAGCTGTGTTTCCACTTGGGGTAAGTTTGAGCCTAAATGAGGTTCATTAGCATATAACTGGGCCACAAATATGTTGATGAGGGTTATGGATCTTCCATTCAGAATATGGCTGCCAGCACTCTGGTTTTACATTTTGCCACATAGATTTAATTCTCCTTAGTGGAAGAAAACCACATTAAGAAGTCATTTCCTTCCTTGTGGAGGCAGATATGATGCAGTTGCTACAGGCGAGGCAAATGGGATTGCCATTTTTCTACTCAAGAACTAATTTTCATTTGGATACTAGCTTTGGGTCTGTTATAAATCCATCTTGTAACAATTCAATAGGATGACAAAGAACACTAATATACAGCCTGGAAAATATGGCTTCCCTCTTCCAGTGCTGCCATGGAAAAGGCACAGAAATCAAGCATCAAGTGGCTTCCTCACCACAGATCATACCAGATGAATCCAAATAATTTAGAGCCTGTGAGCATTAATGCCTCCCTGATTATTAGGCGACCGTCTGTTATTGTCATATGCCTTACAGATGGCAACGTTGTGCCGACACTTCGAAGTTGTTTATGCGAGGTAGGAAATAAAACAAAAGCTAATCATATTTGCAAAGTTCTGTTGTATATGGTTTTAAAAATGTAGAGGTTTCCCTCCTAAAAGTCCCAGACGGAAGCGTGTGGCTTTCTTTGGAACAGCAGTGTTCAGTGTTGGCTGCCCACTGGCATCACCTGGGGAACTGAAAAAAAAAAAAAAAAAAAAACAAAAAACAAAAAACAAAACGCTATAGCCTGGGTCCATCCAGGGATTCTGATTTCATTTGTCTGGGGATGGCCCGAGTTTGGGGATTTTTTCAAATTTCTCAGCTAATTCTAAGGTGCACTTACTGTTGAGAAGCACTGCATTTGGGGGAAATGTATATGTGTATAGATAGAACCCATGTACAGAGAAATGCTACCTTTGCCTTTAAGCCCATTGCTTGTCGCCCTATCCACAGAGCAGAGGCTCTTTGAAAACCCTGCTCTAGAACTGCTTTTCTTCTATTCTCATTCTATCAGAGTGTCTGGGCCACGGGCTTGTCCCAGCAACACTAGGATGCTGATCTAGTTCAGGAGTCTTTGAATGAATTTTCAGTCTCAGCAAAAATAGGGAGCCCAGGAACGACCCTGGTGAACAAGGCTTGTGTCTCAGGAGAGCCACCCAGGTGACTTGGAAATTAAACATACTGTCGTTTGGAGTACATTTCTGTTTCCATGAGGCAACCCAAGAACCTGGTGGCTGCAAGTTATTGCAGGCTAGCAGAGATAAACTCTAAGGACCTCAAACAGTAGTTCATCCAGAAGGTGCTACATGCCTTGAGGAAGCTTTACTGCGGGGGTGGGGGGGGTGTTCACTTCAGATGAACCCTCCAGATTAATTTAGGCTGCCCACAGGGAAAGGCAGTGACTACTTATTAATGCACAAGGTATTTATTCTGTTTCTGCGATGCTAAGGGGTAGCCTTGGTGTTAGCACACTGAAACAGACCCCTTTACTGTCCTCAGGGGGCCCGGGTAGGGAGAGTAGACACCAAAATGGTTAGTTATGAAAGAGAGGGGCATTTCCAAATGAGAGGGCTGCTGCCGGGCGGGCACGACCTAGTTTGAAAAACTTCTGAGAGTCAACTTAGTTTGGTAAAGAAACAGAGTGCTATAATAAAGAGTGATAGGGGAGAGGGAGTTATCTAAGGAACATCCAGCAACCTCTCTCCAAGAAGATGAGGTTAGGCCCAGACTTTGACAAAGAGGGGGTAAGCCCCCTAATCTCTTTGTGCCTTAGTTTCCCCCGCTGTAAAAAGGGAGCAGTAAGAGTTGTGAGTAGCAATGTGCTTGGCACATATTAGTAGTCAAAGCAACAGCAAACAACTATTATTAGGCTAGATACACTGTCCCCATGACAGTGACCACTGACCAACCCAGAGATGTTGTTATGGCCGGGAGTAAAAGTGCCTTTCCTACCTTCATGGTTCCCCAGTGGTATGTGTCTTAAATACCCTGTAAAAGGATTAAGAGCTATGGTCAAAATTCAGGCCCATACTAAGGAATCAACTGACACATTCAAGCCTGAGGAGGAAATTTAGCTCCTTCAGATTTAAATTGACTTACAATAATCCCTAACTCTCAGGGTTGTTGTAAGGAGTGAAAAAGGTATTAATGGAGGCTCCTCAGAGGTAAAGGTCAAGGTCCTAGAGTCAAAGCATGTGGTAATGGTCAAATGCAGTCAAATCACCCTGGCAGCATGGCCACCAGAGTTAGCGAATAAAAATACGAAAACAAACGAGATGAGTGTCTTGTGTATCTTATGCAGTATTTGGGATGTACTCTTACTAATAAGTATCATTTGTTTGATATTGAAATTCAGACTTAACTAGACTTCTTCCTGTCTTTTATCTGGTAACTTAGTCCAGGAGACGCCTTTGAAAAAGACCACAGGAAGTATTTGGCTTGCTTTTTGGTTGTTCCCAAACCTGCCTAGCTGTGAATCCTGGAAAAGATGCAAGCTGTCCAAAGGAAGAACAGACTCAAGGCTAGCACTGGGTGCACTGTAAGGCTTATTATTGCAAGAAACAAAGAGTAAATCCCCGGCTCCCTTTAACTCTCATAGCTCATTGGTTCTCAGGCGCACACATTTTCCACATTTTTCACATCTCTGAAGTCAAAGTGTGTTCCACAATCAATGGCGTGTCATAATTTAATTGGCAGTGTTTTTCTTTGTTAGTAGGTGGGAAGTTCAGTTAGTAGTAGTTGAATCCCAGTCACCTGCTTCCTCCAGGTGACTGGGATTCAACACACTACAGTGCTCCATCATCCCTCTTGATAATTATATCACAGAAGTTAAATGGCCATGAGAATGCTCAGCACCGCAGCACATCCCTCTCCTTCTCTCCATGCAACAGTGAAACTGTTGAACAGTTGACACTGTTTTCACAGGCACTTGGTTCTTTAGAGGAAAAGTGCTCACCAAAGTTACAAAGTTTGCAAAAATTTGAACCAAAAAGTCTTTATTCACATTCAACAGAGTAAAGTCTGTGATGGCTCCTGGAAGAGCATTCTATTTCTATACAGCTGTGAAAAGAGATTAAAAAAAAAAAAAATGTATCTGTAGTCATTCCACTTTATCTGCCTGAAAATGATTTTGGGGAAGGTAGTGTTAACAGGATTTCTGACTGAGGTACCAATAGGCATCGATGTTGACATTCCGCTCCTTCCTGGGCATTGAGCATGCTATCGGGAGGTATGTGGGGTAAAGATTAATTCCCTGATGTAATGCTCAAACTGCCTTGGTTATTGACTTTTTTATAGCTCTGTAATGGAATACAGTAGGAAGAATGATTCACCATAATTTAAATGTTTTTCAGAATCCGGAACTAACCTGTAGTAAAATGCCAAATTGTCTTCAAAGGGTGGGGGTCTGGGGGGAGAAACAATTTAATACTACTTCTTAAAGAAGCAAGTGGCTGCATATGAACTTGGGTGTTGTTATAAAGCACATTAATACATGTCATTGTTACTGGTTTTGTAAAACAACATAAAGAGCAGAAAGCTTAAACTATTTCTCATGGGTTGATGGCTCTGTTCAGACAGGTGTTTATATAAGGTCTTGGAAATAGTATCAAGGAATAGGGAAGTAAATCCATAATTTTGTTCAGATCTGATTCTCTGCCTCTACTTTCAGTTTCGCCAACAAGCATTTGTTGAATGCATGATATATCCCGGGCACTGTTCTAGGTCTTATGCCATAAAGATGAAGAAGCCAAAAATCTGTGCCTTCTGGGGACTCATCACCTTACAGGGCAGACCAATTTATACATATGTAATATAATACAAGTCAGTCTGGTACAAGGACTGGGCTGGGCTACAAGTTCTATCATCGTGCTCTCAGAATATCTGAGGGGGAGAGTTAATTCTTCCCAGGGTGGGGTCTTGGGTGGACTTTACAAAGTTAGGATTTGCACTGGGCTTAAACGATGGTGATGGGAGTTTAAGGACAAGGTTATGCTGGGCGATGGAAACAGCTTCAGCAGATACATGATGTGTGTGCCAGAAATCCTGCAACTTATGTCACGGCTGGCTTCACCAACCGTGTGCATCCCTCTTTCCCAAAGAGTCCTGATGTGGGCATGCCTGACCATCTAGGAGAGTGGTCAAGAGAACTGAAATTTAGTTGTCATGTTGACAAGCCTTAACATCTCATGGTTTAAAGAGGGGGAAGATATCTCAATGGCCCAGAAGAGGGCCTCTAGTCTATGATCCAAAGCCACAAACAGTTTTGAATCCTACTGAAAGTTATTGCATTTTCAGTCTTCCTCCAGTCCTTCTGATTAGCCAAAAAGAAAGTCTCAGTGCTAGCATGTCCTTAACATGGGATCGGTGTGACCTCTAAGGACCCAGAGGAGCCATCCAGACTCTAGCTGGAATTTAATAAGACTGTTTTGTTTAGATCACATTTATTTTGAGGGCTATTGCCTATTTATGATGTCTCAAATTTCCTTTTAAAGTAAATTTATTTAAAGTAAAGCGTCGATTTAGAAAATAGATGAAGTAAAACACTGTCAGAAATACAGGATTAAATGTGGCATTAACCTTGAAAGGTGGTCCAGAGGTGGGAAGTTCAGCTGAGCGGAGGGAAGTCACTGAAAATGTGAGGCTAACGCGTGGGCCTTCTAGAATGGTGATGTGGTTGTTTCTATTGGGCTGAACTGGAGAAGCCTTCAGAATTTTAACAGATCTTGAAAGTCAATATTATAGGACCTCTGAAGAAAAACCAGTGCCTCGAGATCTGTAGGAATGGTAGAATGGTGGGGAGGGGATTTGGGAGGAAGACCTCCCCGAAGAAGTGCTGGTTAAGCTGAGATGTGAACAATGGCTACAAATCCCTGAAGCAAAGAGGAGGGAGAAAGGGTATTTCACACAGAGGGAGCAGAAGTGCAGAGCACTGAGGAAAAAGGAGTCTTGGTTGAATGACTAGGAAAGCAAGGGACATGGTAGATCATTTGTAGCCCGTGGGGATGGCTGAGAAATGTGGATTTTATTTTTGGTGCAAAGAAGACATTAAAGGGTTGGAAGCAGGGAAGTTAAAAGCTTAGAATAATTTTTTGTAGAGTGGCCTGGCTGGAGAATGAGTTAGAGATTCTGGGTCCTGCAGCAGCCAGACCAGAAACGATGGGACCTGGGCAGGCATGGACATGGACGAGAGGGGGGACAGAGGGGAGCTCAGCTGCCCCATGCACCAGTGTGGTGATGACTCGGTGGCAATGTGTGCAGTTAGAGACGGGGGCTCCGTGCCTCCCTGGAGTAGGTGGGCCTTTCTCTGACAGCTTCCTTCTGGGCCCTTTGTAAAGCATACACAGATGCTGGCTCCCCTGCTCACAGCTGCTCTGAACCAGTATGAAAATCACTCCTGTCCTGCCCACTGTGTGCCTCTCCGCAGTCACACGCTTCCCAAACTCCCCAAGAAGCCTTCCTGGACCATTTAGATCAACTTGAGTTATATTTCATGATTCTGGATGTCACCTCCCTCTGTCACACACACAGCCAGATCCTGTGAGCACACGTTTCCTCCCCAAAACACCAAACACGATTTCTCTACATGCTGGTTCTTCAGCAGATGGTCACCCACTTATGCCTTTCTTGGTGTCCTAATGAATCCCCTCTTGCTTTCATCTGATGCAAAATAATAGTAAGTCTGTGCTGCCAAACTTGGGCAGCCACTTGGGTTTTCTTAGAAACCTGAGGTTATTCCAATATTTCTTTGTGCAAAAATATGTTAACTGCCTCCCTTCTCTCTATGTGAGCTGGAACCCTGGCCTGATGGCCACATGGTGAGACCTCTAAGTGCAACCAAGTGACCTCTGGTTACCTCTTATTCACTGTGAGGTTTCCAAAGCCCTATTTATTGCCCTGATGGAAAGAAATCCAGGTAATAAACAGAGCATTCATCATTTGATTTGTTGCCCAAGCTTTGACTTAAGCCTAACTCACTTGAGTTAAAGCAAGAGTTTTTTTGTTTTTTGTTTTTGGTTTTATTTTGAGTTGTTTTTAGTGCTGCCAATGAGGCCAAAATGCTGAAATAAGCTCTTATATTAATTAATGGCATCCTATTTTCAAGGGGTATAGAGTGTTGATGTTTAAGAATTTGTAACCCCCCAAAGTATTTATTAACTAGAAAATCACAGCACTGGAAAATAATTATGCCAGACCACTGTACTATAACAGAACCCAATTGCTTATCCAATTATACATTAAAGTATCACATTGTCAAGCCGATTGCCAAAGCAGCAAATGAGACTTTGCCAGCGTCACAACTTGGACCAGCTATTACTCAATTGACTGTACTGTGAATGGTCTTCAGAGTATCCCAGGCACCCTATAACACCTGTACAAACCAGGGTGGGCAGTCAGGTTTGGTGAAGTACATGCCTGCTATCATAAAATTGCTTTAATTGGTTAGACATTGTAATTTGTAGTTCTCCATCAGAAGCCTGTTAGGAGCAGCTCAGCAAAGGGAGACTTCAGCTCCAGGTCTTATGTGGTTAATTTCAATGAAAACAACAAAGTAGTCTCTTCCTGTCAGAGGCACAATCAGTAAGGCTAACCTGAAATGTATATTTGAGAAAGGTGACCCCAGACAGGGCCTCCTGGGTCTGCCATGCTGCCTCCTGGCCAGCCACGATTTAGAACTTTCTTACAACATGGCATCAGGGCAGTCAAGGAACAGGGCTCAGGAACTAGACCTTGAGGGGCTGCCAGGGGTGTTGATATGGGAGTCTTTACATTCAAGAATCATTAGCATAGACAGAGTAAAATACAAACCCGACTTACTTATTTTTAGGACACCCTAGGGCTAAAATCTTCCTCAGAACTTACCACAGTGAGCCTCATGTTCCCAAAGAATGAGAGTGATTCTGCCTCAGTCGGGTTAGGAATTTCAGATGAAAATCCCATGAGGGCAGTAGTGATTACCAAGGCTCGGTATTGAAATCAATTGTGCTCACCCAACAGTTCTTGGTATTTCCATTATAATAAGCCCTCAACAATAGCTAATTTGGTAGGAAGCCTCCTGTCCAGTTCTCATGTGTATGATAGAAATCACCAAATTATAGTAATAGCCACCGGTGCCTCCTTACTGGCCTGACACCGAGTATGTTTTCAAGAAGCATTGGTTAGGGTTGCTTTCCCTCCCAACTTAGTGGCTATATAAGTTCATCATTCCCATTTTCTGGATGAAACATTTGAGTCTCCTAGACACTTGAATCACTCAGCCAACATCCCATGGCTAATGAGGAACAGTAGTTGTTTGGATCAGAAATATGATTTGTGGGCTCCTAGTGCATTCTTGGATCCATTCTGTAAATTCTTGGCAACTTTCCTGTGGTTAACATTTTTGAGAGCACAGATGATAGCGCAGCCCAGAGAAGAAAACTGAAGTTGCAAACAGAGATCTACCGCCAATCTGGGATCAGGCTGGGGAGCCTCCTCGGAGGTGGCAATTGCAGCTCAGGCAAGTTTTCAGTAAATAATTGCTGATCCCTGACACCTCACCCTAGGCTCTATTGTATAGGAGCTTTACTGGCTTTTTAATGGGTAGGAAATTGGTGAAGCAACAGGGACTAGAGATTTCTACCAGTTTTATTTCCCCAGGCCTCCTGTTTCTAGAAACATGCTCACCGAGAAATGAAATGAAACTCCTTCTGAAAGGGAGTTTTGTGATGGAGCAAACTTCGGAAAAGGAAGCATTTATTCAAAAAGCAATCTCCTAAAAAAACAAAAACAAAAACAAAACAATTTCTTTGGCCGGCCATGTTCCATCGCCTTCCCCCCACCATGTCTTGGATATTGGTGTTTGAGCCAGAGTGTTCTCCTTTACTCCCAGACGGATGTCAACTTTGGTACTCAGAATGAGGAAAGAGAAAAGGCAAGGGGCCAGTTTTCTGGTTTCCTTTGAGTCTCCTGAATGTTTCATATTTGCTCCTGCTACAATATGGCTTCTTTTTCTAAAGTCCCCTTACAGAATCTTTAGAAGCACAGTCCAAGCAAGAGAGCTCTCCTTGAGGAGACCCACGTGGAACATCTGTACTGCAAGAAGCTAAGCAAACACACAACCAGAAACACACCACCGTAGACATGGCCCCAGAATCCTGTTCAACACAATGTTGCAGGCAGCAACAACTAAGCCCTCAAGATAAAACTCATCTGGAGAAACCAAAGGAGGTGTGTGGGGGGTGGCAGTTGTACAGTCCAGGTCCTCCAAGCACTGGAAGCTCAATTCCCTGCAGAACTCTTTCAATTATTCAACAAAAAATAGTAATATGTCTACCCCATTGCATTACACTGTGCAGTGGTGAGCAAGCTGGACAAGACAAGGTTTAGTGCCCTTGAGAGGCTTACATTTGAGGAGAAAAGACAGACAATGAGGAAGTAATCAAATTGGTTACTGCCATTCTAGGGAATAACAGAAGTACATTAGACAGTGCAAGCAGGGTAGACAGCTCTGCGGAGGTGACAAGGAGGCTGAGAGGGATCAGCAATGCTCAGACCCAGAAGGACAGAGGTATCCGTGTGGTCTGTGCACTGGCTGAAGACCAGTGACGGGAGCAGAATGAGGAAGTGCCCAAAGAGGGGGCCAATGCATTTCCCTTTAGTACTAGAAGCACAAGTGCTAGCCGAGGGATTGGATGATTCTGTCACATCACCCTTTTTGGGCACCTACTTTTTGCTGGGCTTAGAAGAATATTAATCAAGTGAAGATGTAGTAAGTCCAGACTCCATGAACTGAAGGTAGGGAGGCTAACTGGACCAGCTGAGCCCAGGTTTCCCTCTGAGATAGGGCAATGCCACTTTGTAGCTTGAGTTTTGCTTACTGGGCCTCTACCCCAGCTTAATACCAGGCCCTCCTGACAGGGAATTTTCTATAGAAAAGCAAGCGAATGGCAAACTATTTGCACAAGTGGTTACCACCACGGAGCAGCAAGGACACAGGCTGACCTCGCAAGCGGCTTTCTGAACGTTCATTGTATGTTTGGCAGAGCTAAAAGGGCTACCCAACACCATCTGGCCAGGTACCTGGCACCGGGACCCCCACAGTGGCAGATGAAAAATGAGGAACATAAAAGCTATATTCCAAGGGTATGTACCACTCCCCTGGATTGGTCATGAATTTCTTCTTTTTACAAGATAATCATTCTGCCTCTGGTTACGAAGCCACACCCAACAAAGCTGCCACACACCCATTGAAAGTAACCTGTCCTCTGTTATTCACAAACCCATTCACTTCTGATGGAGCTCTGCCAATGCCCTTCAAAGCCTGGCCGGGTGAGTTGCACAAATAAATTAGGAGCCAATCTTTCCCGAATGCCTTTCTCTCTTTCATTTAAAAACCTCTTTTAATGAAGACATAAAGCCTTGGATGCAGCTGAAATGCTAAGCTTACCATGCGTGACAGCAGATCTTTGTCACAAAGGATTTCAAACGCCTTTAAAAGAAAAAAAAAACAGAATACTTGAAAGAAACTGAGATTTCCTTGTTATAGCCTCTCATTTTATATACCCCAAAAGTGACCATAATCCAGAAATCAGCACAGAAAACAGATGTAATCCAACTGTAAACATACACACATACAGCTTCACCACAGTGAACACTTAAAATACAATGTCAGGCTTGGGATTATTTGGAAGCATCAGGCTAGAAAAGAGATACCTTCACCTTTTTCAGCCTCCTACTGTGCATCTAACCTCTCATTTATTTATTACTGAGATGCTCAAGAGGCACTATAGAAAGGGCCAAGCCTAAGATTTATATTTATTGATACACTATTTATATAAATTATATATGAAAATCCAGGTTTGACTCATATATATATGTATATGTGTGTGTGTGTATAATTAAGTGTGTATATATATATATATATGGCTTGATTTTAAAATGTCATTGTTGGGAGTTATAACATCATGAATGAAAAACACATAAAAATCTTTTAAGAGTCCTAATCTTTTAATTAATCTCATCTCAGTGCTGCTCAGGGGTTTAAAGGAGTTTGGTTACTTTTTAAAGGATAAAAGATCAAAATGTTTTAAAGTAGCTCCTTAAAATTTCAGGTTATCTGTTTAAAGTCCCAGAAACAAATATTTGTAAAATGCTTGTTCCTAGAATCAGGATCTGAAACCAATATTTACAGTTCTCCAGTCCAAACATCCAAGGGGTACTCATGCCCTGCTTGAGATCTTACCCCACCCTGAGACAATGGGACCCCTGACCGACAGGCAATGCCAGGAAGCCATCTGTCCTCGCCTAAGTCTGACTCTCCCTTCCCCAACCTCTACATATATATCTTAGCTTCAGCTCTGAGGATCACGCAGCACCAGACCAAGTTCACATACAAATATCAGTTTCAAACGTTGATGCATTTGAGCTACACTTAAATCTGGCAATTCTGTGGCCTAGAGAGAATATGGACCCTTGGGATCCCTCCGGCCCGGCGGTGCAGGTAAGAGGATGTATTGAAGCACCCTCTTTGGGAAATGGTTTGGCATGATCTCCTAAAGCTGACATTCGTAACACCCTGTGCCCCACCAATACTACACCCAGGTATATACCCGAGAGAAAATTTTCTCACATATATGAGAATGTTCAAAGCAGCTCTAATTAAAACAGCAAAAACCTGGAAGTGACCAATGTTCTTCAGAAAGTAGATGAATAAACTCTGATACATTCACATAATGGATTATTACACAGTGATCAAAAGAATGGTTTGAAAGAGACAATTAGCCCATACGGACAGATCTTAACATATAATGAAGGAAAAATAATTTCTAGAAGATAATATACGCAGGATACTTTTTTATAAAGTTAAAAAACAACTTAAAAATCTATCCTTTTAAAAAATGCATAGAGATGCCTAAAAGAATGTAAAAAGAAGTGAAGCAGGACACCTGGGTGGCTCAGTTGGTTAAGCGTTTGCTTTCAGCTCAGGTCATGATCCCAGCGTCCTGGGATCGAGTCCTGCATGGGGCTCCCTGCTCAGCGGGGAGCCTGCTTCTCCCTCTGCCTGCTGTTCCCCCTGCTTGTGCTCTCTCTCTGACAAATAAATTAAAAAAAAAGAAGTGAAGCAATGGGACGAGATTCAGGGTGATGGATAACTCGGGGGGGGAGGGGGAAGGGGGGTGTGGGCTCATCATATGGTTAGGTGTTGGATATCAAAATCATAGCTTTTGTGCTGAGTGATGGGCTTGCAGATACCCAATTAGTCATTCAGTATAACTACATCAAAGCAGGCCATGAATGAAAACAAACATGGTCATCCTTGGGCAACATGTAGTTTACAGCATAGGATGACTGCAATTTCCCTCCCTATGGAAATCCAGCTCCCATTCAGAGAAACTCCGTAAGAATTACAACATGGTAGCATTTGCTATGTAAGAGCACTGAAGTTATTAATTGAATTCCAGATGTCTGAAATTGATGTATCCCTTCACTGAATCCCCCCTAGGATCTATTTTGGGTATAACACTTCACACAGGATGCTGTTCTTAATTAAAACCGCTCTGCCTTAAGAGCTTTATGTCTGTGAGATAGTCATCCAAATATTCCCCCTCCATAAATTTCCTCTGATGTCCTATTTCTGAAGCAAAAGTAATACTCGCCTGGATCTTAATAAACATGTCTGCAGTGGTAATATATATTTCACATGCTTTCTACATTTCATTATCTCTTTTAGTCCTTTTCTTCATGCTGATTCTCAGACCAAGACTGTACTGGAAGGGCTTTGCAGCCTGATGCTGTCTCTGTTTCCCACATTGGGGGCAACAACCAGGAATCTGATTGCTATTTGGGTAGGAAACACAAGATGTTGAAAAAAGCCATTAATTTCCAAGCTATTTTGCTCCTCTCCCTCTTTAATGTTTGATTTTGGCAATAATGGTCTAGTTTGTTGACATTAGATTGAAGCCTAGTAGCAAGTTATCAGTCCAAGATCTGTGAGTGTTCCTACATGGTTACTCAGACTGTGTCTACCAGATGCCAAAATTTAAAAATTCAAAAATACTAAATATCTGGCATTCCAGAAGCAAAACAAAAACAAAAAACAAAACCCCTGCTGATTGACTGCTCTTTCACTTTGCAAGTAGTTATTTGGGGCTTGGGTAGAGAGAGGACTCATCTACTTATAAAGGGAGTCAGATTCAGGACTTAATCCTCCAGCCAAATGACAACTAAATCACAAGGAACAAATGTTGTTCTGTGGAAAATGGACCCCTGGACAAAGGAAAGATGCTCTTGGTCCAATACCAGGGACCTTCTGCTCTAGGGAAGAGAAAACATCAAAGGAAGGGAGCCCAAGAACAATGATAGCATAATCACATTGTTGTTATTAATGGATTTTTACTGAGCATGTGCTAAGTGCCAGGTACCAAGTGTTGGTACAGAGACAATTGCGTTTATCCCTTATTGAATAGCCCTGGCGCTGTCTTCTCCATTTTCAGGTTAAGAAGTTAAGATCAGCGATGTGACCTTATAGCTCACAGGTGGCTGGGACTCCAGGGCCCACTCCCTAAAGCTGCATGCCCTCTCTCATAGAACAGCATCCACGTCTGCTAAACAATGGGGACTCAGTTCAGGTGTCTAAATTAAAGCACTTCTGCATGGGGCGCCTGGGTGGCTCAGTCCTTAAGTGTCTGCCTTCGGCTCAGGTCATGATCCCAGGGTCCTGGGATCGAGCCCCATGTCGGGCACCCCGCTCAGCGGGAAGCCTGCTTCTCCCTCTCCCGCTCCCCCTGCTTGTGTTCCTGCTCTCGCTGTGTCTCTCTCTGTCAAATAAATAAATAAAATCTTTAAAAAAAAAAAAAATAAAGCACTTCTGCATGCAGAATCTCATTGGATCAACTTTGGGGTAGGTAGAGGCATGATATTGTCCCCATTTTACAGAATAGGAAACAAAAACCCAGGGAGATTGAGCTGTGGGTTTCTTTTCTGTAGTCTTAGACTGAAAGCCTTGGCATGTTTCTCTACGAAAAAGGAGCCTCGATGAAATCTAATAGGAGTGGCCTGAATCTAGATTTTGAAGCAGAACAACACAGTGGGAGAACCAGATATTAGGGCCTCTCTTACTTAAAAAGTATAAATTAAATTCTAGGTAGTGGCCCAGGGCAGTCTCTGAACCCTTGCTATCAAATGCTCTCGTCCTGAGTTATTGGCCTTTGACATGGCTTTCTTGGAATGATAGGCCCTTATTTACCTTGTCACTCCCTCTCTCAACCCTCTGCAGCCTCTGTGCCTCCCCTGTTTAAGCAGGAGTGGCTCTTTCAACAACCTGCCTTGTTTTACCACCAGCACATACTATTCTCTGCAAGGAAGACCTTCCTGCCCCTGCTCTCCCAAGGCTGGACCAGGTGGCCCCTTGATGTGTTCCGTTTCAGGACATGTACTGTGTTGTAAATATCTTACCCACTAAATTATAGGTCCTATGAGGGCAAAACCATGTCTATTAGCAATATTCAATCTTCCCTTAACCTTCAAAAGAATGTTATATGGTTCAATCTAACACCTTAGTGAAGACCTTACAAAACCAGAGCTAAGGCACACAATAGGTGTTCACTAAATACTTTTTGCTCAAATCAACGAACCATAACAGATACTCAGGAGGGTGACACAGATATTGCCATCCTCAGTCCTCAAAGAAGGGTTTGATGATGTTCTCCCAACCAAATATTATAATACTAATGCAGGAAGAGAGACACACTGTAAAAATGATACAGAACAAAAAAGATTTCTCGGTAGCCCTCATCAATCTGAAATTTAACCATATTTACTTAATCAAAAAAATTTTGTGATACAGTAAACTTAGGGTGAACCTGAGTAGACAGCCAAATGTTGGGGGTCCTTAGTCTTTGCTCATGGATCCCCAGTGGCATCATCTTCCCTCTTTCAAAAATAAGGAGAGAAAGCCAAAGAGCAAACAGAAGGGCAAATGAAAGGTATGTTCATGCCTGCACAGAGGGCAGCATCGTACCCTTCTCTGTGACCTATAATGAATGACAATTTCCCTGTTTCAGAGCCTGGAAAATCACCAAGGAAGTGGACCTCTGTTGTCTGACACCTAATCATCCTTTGAAGGAGAAGCTTGAGAGAAATGGAAAGAACACAGTAGAGAAGAGGCTGTGGTCTGGAGTATGCTCTGGGTGGTCAGCGAGTACCCGTGGCCACATCCCCTTCCAGAGCCAGCCCTGTGGTGACAGCCACCCGTTTCCCAATGGGTGAGGGGAACATCTTGAAGAAGACTTGGCATGATGCCTATCGGTTTCTACAATGTTCCTTCTCATTGTGGGCATCCTTCTACGTGGCTTCTTAATTGTACATGTGCACACGCTGTGTCAAATGGAGTTTCCATCACCTCTGCTTGCTGAGTATTACATTTTTAATCAGTATATATAATTACTTACCACAAGCTGCCAGGCCAGATTTTCTGAGCATTAGTCTAATTAACTTAAGCTTGATAATTATGTTTCAGATACCATAGCAGTACACACGGAATTTGCAGATTATGCTGCCAGCTTATTTGATTCCAATAACATGTTTTCTCAGACAGAGGGTTAGTTTTGATTTTTTTTAAATGGCCATCTGATAATTATTTAGGTTTCAAAGTTTTCCCTCAAACAAAATCATTGTGCTATTTAAGACAAGCTTCTCAAATAATTAATGCAGAATGGACTGAAATAGGTTTCTGTGTATTTTTACACACACAAATCTGTTTTATTAATATAAGCTCAGGCTGAGGAAATATTCAAGTATAAAGTGTTCTGATGGTCAAATGGCAGAACCTTCCATGTTTCAACTGGTGTGTGCTTTGCCTTTTCCCTTTACATTTACTTGCCCTCTAGTTGATGAAAAATGAGAGAAAAGGAGAGGCAAAAGAAACTGAAAACCTCCAAGACTTGTAGGTGAGAAATTAGGGCATGCTAAATTCCCTTAAGAATAATAAGCAATGTACTGAGGGCTTGTTATGTGCCAGGCACTAAGTTAAACCCTTTTTGTAGATTATTTCATCTAATCATCTGTAAACCCTGTGGTAGGTATGTGTTACAGATTGAGTTGTATCCCTCTTTTCCCCCCAAGATATGTTCAGTCGCTAACCCCCAGCACCTCAGAATGTAACCTTGGGTCTTTACAGAGGGAATCAAGTTGAAATAAAATCATTAGAGTAGGCACTCAGGCAGTAAGACTGGTGTCCTTATACAGTGGGGAGGTTTGGACACAGCCATGCACACAGAAAGAATGCCATGTGAACATGAAGGCAGAGACTGGGATGATGGGTCTACAAGTCAGGAAATGCCAGCAAACCCCCACAAGCCAGGACAGGGTCATGAAACAAATTCTCCCTCAGGGTCCTCAGAAGGGACCAACCCTGCTGACACGTTGATTTCAGACCTCCAGCCTCCAGAATTGTGAGAAAACACAGTTGCTTAACTGGGTTTAGGCCACCCACTTTGTGTTGCTTTGCTACCGCAGCCCTGGCAAATGAATATAGTATGCACGACCCCACTCCCCATCTTACAGATGCCAAGGCTCAGAAAAGCTACGTGGTATGTCCAAGGCCACAGCTGTCACATGGCAGGGATGGAGTACACAATGGGGCCTTTCTGACTCCCAAGCTCATGCCCTTGACCTTACCCACACCCCAGCCATGAGCTACTGCCTAGGAGTGGGGAGAGAAGCAATGTGACACATCCTGGAAGTGGCTGATGTGCTGTGATCATTTTACTGCTTCTTCATTAAGAGTAAGACTGAAGTGGCACACGTTTCCAAGTTTATAGACAGCTGCTTTCATTTAAAACAAAAAATGCACGCTGGAAATTCCCACTTCCTAGCTTCTGAGGGCAACGAAACAGAATGTACCTTTCCTCATAGGGACAGCGAAAGCACAAGTTTGTGCTCTTCTCACTTCGAGCATGAGAGAATAATAGGCCAAAAGATCATTGCCAATTATGGAAGGCATAAGGGGAAACAACAAATAGCCACTCTATTCAATCCACAGAACCAGAGAGGAAAGGACCGGTAGGTTTTCCCAAGATGTTGGAATGGATGGAAAGAGCAAGAGTTAACAAGCCTGCTCCATAAAGGCCACAGACGTGGAATAAGAATAATTCTTGGTAAAAGATGCAACCTTGGTCCAGGACAGAAAGCAGAGGAATGCGAAGGAAAAGAGAAAAAGACACTTCTCTAAGAATATCTACTGGAGGGGCACCTGGGCGGCTTAGTCAGTTAAGCTGCTGCCTTCGGCTCAGGTCATGATCCCAGGGTTCTGGGTTCGAGCCCTGATCGGGCTCCTTGCTCAGTGGGGAGCTTGCTTCTCCCCTGCCGGGCTCTCCCCCTGCTTGTGCTTGCTCTCTCCCTCCCTCTCTCTCTCTCTCTGTCAAATAAATAAATAAAATCTTAAAAAAAAAAGTCTAGTGGAATGATCAACAGAAAGCTTGACACCAGGCAAAGGTAGGAAGCCTCACATGCACTATGAGGGCCAGTGACATCTGGTGTGTGTAAGAGAGTAAAACCATCCAAATCCCCCCAGGAATTTGTGAACTAGAAGCTGTCACCCCCATATGACCAGAAATAGGAGCTCTGAGCAGTGAAATAGCTTAGGGTTAACCAGCAAATCACTGGTAATGCCTACACAGAAGAACGATGCAAAGGGCTGTATGAGAGACACTGAGGCAGTCTTTAGTAGTACTGCCTTTCTCCTTCTAGACCAGTAGTGTTAAGTATCTATCAGTATGTGTACAAGCTTACACTCAAAATATGGGCTACTCGTTACTGAGAATTTTCACAAATTACATCTAAGTTCCTCCAGAAGAGGGTTCTTAACATTTTGGGCCATGTCAGACCCTTGAGGATCTGATCAAAGCTATGACTCCTTTCCCAGAAAAAAACATGTGCGTACAAACACATACTCTTTACATGAAACTTCCCTGGGGGCGGTGGGGGGCGGATCGTGGGTCTCAGTTAAAAACCCACAAAGGATACTTATATCTCCAAGGACCCCAGCAATGTCATGATGTAACAAAAACATGTAGCATGCCATTGCACACCTCGATGGGGAAAATTCTTCTCCTCCATCCCTGGCTCATATTTCTGTAATGCATTTGTTTCCCTCACTGCTGGGGAGCTCTACTGTGTTTTGTTCACCTTTCTTCACATGGTACATCAGTGCCTCCTGAGCCAGTAAGTATAAAGTCAATGTTAAGTGAATTTTTAGAAGGCCTCAAATTGAGGTCTAGCACTCCCTCCGAGCCCCAGTGCTTCCCCTCCTTGAATCTCACTTTCATCACCTACACTATTAAATGGAGATCCTACCACTAGTAGCCCTGCTTTTTCTGAAAGATTTTGGAAGGAACATGTGCAATAATACAAGTGAAAGCAATTTCTGATAGTAACAGTGAGCGCCTATTGCTTACAGACCCTGTTTCATGCACTTTACCTGTCTTCATTAATCCTCACAACTATCCCAGTAGGGTGGCACTACATATGCCCAATGAACGCAGGAGGAAGCAGAGCCCAGAGAGATCTGGGAACTGGCATAAGCAGGCACAGGGCTGGGATGCTAACACAGGCAGCTGGGCCCGCACCAGCCCTCCGGACCACTGTGCGTCATGTCTCTCTCCAGACTAGGCAATGCCATACACGTGTCTGAACCTGTTACCACAATAAGGCGAGATGGTCCTCTATTAACATAGCAGAGCTGGGGTGGGTGGATTTCGGGAGGCTCGACAGACCACCAGAAGAGCTCAGTGTTAGGACCACGACCAGTTGGCATATCACACCACATTAACAGACCTGAGCTCCGCTGGTAGAGCCAGCCTGAGCTGTGAGGTTGCTCTTCTGTGAGAGAAAAGCCCCTGCCCTTTCCTCTTAGGCTCCCCCCAGCACTCAGAACAGTGATTTCAGGCAGCAGCCTCATGTTGGACCCTGGGGTTGGAGACCAGGGAGTGGAGAGCCGAGGCCCCTTCTAAAATCTGTCAGATTCACATGGACTGACTGTGCCGACCCCCGTGAACACACCTGCAGGCCACTCAGCTTGTGACTCAGCTGCTGTGCCCTCTGAGCACATGCCACACCACGCAAAGTCCTTGCTTTCCTATCTCAGACAAGGAAAGTCAATGTCTGACTTCCCTCCTCTGATCTTTAGTCAGAGACGTATCACCTGGAAAGTTCCCAAGGAGTGCACGCCCAGATCAACTTTGGATGGATTTCCAAATAGTCTGCAAAGCCCAATCTTCACTGTCAAGCAATCAAATGGCCACAGCTGATGTAAAGGCTGGGGACAGAGCAGTGGCCAAGCCCCAAGCCTGCCCTCTAACCCTGGTGGGCCACCCAGAAAACAGCCAGAGCAGCGGCCAACCCTAAGCCTGCCCTCTAACCCTTGGCAGTGGCCAAGCCCCATGCCTGCCCTCTCGACGCTCAGTGCCTGCATGCCTTAGTGTACTTAATCTAAAACATCTAGAACATGAGTAGAGCATCTTCCCCCAGCGTTCTTCTCTGTCCTGCTCATCCTCTGGGTTTCAACATGAATGTAATCTCGTTAAAGAGCTTTGGGTGCCTCCCGTGTATCACCTGCCCCCTCAGGTCCATCTCAGTGTGTTTCCTTCAGATGGCGGCAATCTGCAGCCTTCCTACCCCAAGAATGGACTGCTGACCAATGTCACTGGGGGCTCTTATAAAAACAGAATCTTAGGCTCCAGCCTGGATGAGTCTTCAGCACTTTACTGCTACTTGTCCAGCACAGTAGCCACTAGCCCCAGGTGGCACTTGAAACATGGCTAGTCTGAGCTGAGATCCATTACACATGTAAAATACATACCAGCTTTAGAAGACTTAGTGCAGGGCTCCTGGGTGGCTCAGTTCGTTAGGCTTCTGCCTTCTGCTCACGTCATGATCCCAGGGTCCTGGGACTGAGCGCCACATCGGGCTCCCTGCTCCACGGGGAGCCTGCTTCTCCCTCCCCCTCTGCCCTTCCCCCTGCTTGTGCTCTCTCTCTCTCTCTCGCTCTCGCTCTCTCACTTTCAAATAAATAAGTAAAATCTTTTAAAAAAGTGCAAAAAAGAATCTGAATCATCTCAGTAATTATTTTATACTGGCTACCTGTGGAAATAATATTTTGTATACTGCAGGTTAAATATATTAAAATGTTTTCTTTTTTTTTAAAACAAGACTACTCTAAGGTTTTATACTATATGTGTAGCTCACATTGTATTTATGTTGTACGGGGCTGCTTTAGAATGTGAGCAGCTCGTCGAGGATGATGATCAGGATCCGGTGTCGGCGAACTAGAGTGGATGGGTCGAATCAGGCCCCTGGGCTTCCCGGTACATGCACTTCCATCGGGGCACAGCTGCTCTTACTCCTCACGCAACATCTGTGACAACTCCCGTGCTCCAAGGGCAGAACCGGGTAGGAGCAACAAAACCCGGCTGGCTGGCAGAGCCTAAAACATTTACTACCTGGCGCTTGACAGGAAAAGTTTGTGGACCGTCATCAAGAGCACCGGCTCCAGGGGTGGACTGCCTGGCCCCCCCAGATCCAGTCACCACCATCTTCCAGGACCTGAGGTTGGGCGAGATACTTCATGCCTGTGCCTCAGTGTCTGCATCTGAAAAGACGGATGGGACGACCTATCTTACAGAGCAGTTACAAAGATTTGATCAGTTGATGTATGTGAAATTCTTCAAGGCCTCTTACTGACTAGGTTCTCAGTAAACATTAACCACGTTTGCTATCACTGTGAGCAATGATCAGAGGCGATAATTACACAGTTTGCTTTGTTACCTTCTTTCTTATGTGTCGCCCCACCAGATTAAAAACCCCGGGGGAGCAGGGACAGTTTCTATCTTGATCCCGCTATTTCGCTGAGCACAGTTTCTGGAAGTCCACAATTTCCATAGTGGAAATTCAGTAAATATCAGCTGAATGAAAGAGGCACAGAGGAAAGTACTCTGCCGAAGGCTGCCTGACCAGTGTATTGCCAGGACTTGAACTTGGTTCTTTCTGTTCCCCAACCTCTTACCCTCTCCTGCTACACCAAGTGTGGTCTCTAGACCACCAGTGTCGTTGTCACCTAGGAGCTTGCTAGAAATGCAGACATCCTGGGCCTGTTGAATCAAAAACTGTTTTACCAAGATCCAAGAATGCCCAAGAGATTCATGGGCATCGGTGAGTTTGGGAGGTGCCCCTTTGGGCTGTCATTCCCAGTTAAGACTCTCTGCTGTTCACTCAACGAAGTAATTAATGTAGTATCAATCTTTCCACTGAGCCCTCTGTTTGGGCCCCCTAATACCAGAGTCTATGAGCCTGGGGGCGTTTAGGTTCTGCCATAAATGTCACTGCGCTGTGTCAGGAAGTGCCCTTTCTCCTGCCAGGTTCAAACCACTGCAATGCTGGGATGACCTCTCTGCACAGAAATCTGCTTAACATTCCATGCCGGCCTCTAGTGACCAGGCCACAGGCTCTAGTGGATGCAGGGGGCCTGAAAATCTACTCCTAAATCACCTCCCTCTGGGTACCTACCTTCAGTGAATTCATTCTCCTCTGCATTTTACACGCCAGTGGCTGCACCACCAAAATAAACAATCCATCCCCACATTTAATAGCTCAGACACCTTCCTTTTGAGTCTACAAATGAAAGCAAACCACTTCCTACTCATATTAAAAAAATAAATAAATAAAATTCTCCCCACACTGACTCTGGTTTTCTTACTTACTGTCTGGCTCCAAGACTGTATGTTCTTCACCTAACTATTTTCTTTAGAAATGGTCCATTATGTGGCACTTCAGAGGATGAGGGTGTTTAAAATTAGCACAAAACCTTACAATGGGTTCCCATTTGTCACAGCAAGAAATTTCAAATTGTGGCCATCAGATGAACATTTTAAATTAGAAAAAGACTGATTAGCATAATTCTTAAGGGTCTGAACTCTAAACCCACAGATGGCCTCTGAGAGGATTGACGAGGCAGAAAGGAGATTAGGATAAATCTAATTAGTTAGGGGTGTTCCCGTTTCTCAAGTCAAGTAGTGAGGGATGGAGAAGACGTGACGGATGGACAGATGGATCTAATGAAGCCCCATTAAACTCTTTTTGATTCCCACTCACAGTGAGAGAACACATTACCCCATTAATGGTTCTGGGAACTAACGCAGCCCAAGTTTGGCACTGTGACCTCGGAAAATGAATTTGAATTGCCTGCCCGGCTCTCTGCGCATATCTACAGGATGTAAATGAGCCTGAAAACTCCATGCCTGCTGAGGCGCCATCCCTGCGCATGGGCTGGAAGCCCCCCACGCCCCACCCCGCTCAGGGAGCCCGCCTGTCTCCTGGCTGCTTTCTCAAGGCCCTCAGGCTGGAGTCCCGCAACGTTTCTGCTCCTTCTGTTCTACAACTTGGACCTGTCCTAGGAAATGTGCTGTGGTTTGCCTAAGTCCCCGATGCTCCATGCTGACACAGATGACTATTGTTCTCTTCACTGGGGCTGATGGCTACACATTAGGGACGGGAGGGCAGGGCTAAAGGCAGGGGGCCCTGTCCTTGAGGAGCTCATGCCTCAGTCACAGAGAGGTGAGAATATAACAGCACATTTCACAGGCTAGGTGCCAAATGAGGGTATGACGGGCTCCGACAGCTCAGAGAACAAGGCGGAAACGGTGGTGGGCTCTCAGGGCAAAGTCAAGGAAAGAGAGGCCCATCTCTCCCACTGGATGACCACAGTCACCTCCTGCATGTCCCCTTTGCTTCTACGCTTGAGCCTCTACAGTCCAGCATCCCTGAGAAGTCAGTCAGATCATATGAGTCTCTCCAGTAATAATCAGAGCTGACACTTACTGAGCAATTAATGTATGCACTGATCTAAGCACATTTCATATAGTATTTCATTTAATATTCGAAACAGCCCGGGGTGGTAGGTCCTAGTATCATCCCTATATTACAGATGAGAAAAGAGTGACACAAAGAGGTTACCTGGCCCAACAAGTAGCAGAAATGATAGACAATTTCAGGCATCCTTCCTCTAGAGCTCAGATTCTAAAGCCCTGTAATGGGCATTCTTTGGCTCCTGTCCTCCCATCACACTTGGAATAAAATCCAAGCCCCCCTCTGACCTCATCTTCCTCTCATCTGTCCCATGCTCACTGTGCTCCAGCCACGCTTTCCAAGTACTCCAAGTGTGGTCCACACCAGGCCCTTTGCATTTGTAGCACCCTCTGTCTGAATAGTTTTCCCACTTTCTCATACCCAACCTGGAAACATCTACCTGACTGTGGTTCTCATCTCCCTCTCATTCAGGGTCATGGCTTTAAACATCATCCCCATGGCTCCCAAATTTGTTTCTAACCTGGTACTCTCTAATGAGCTCCAACCCTGTATTAAACAGGTTCCCTGACGACTGTTCTTGCATGTGCAGCAAAAACCTCAGGAGAACACCTGACTGATAGCTTCCCCATCCTATGTCAGTCTTTCCAGTAAATACCACTAATCATCCAACTGGTTACTCAAGCCAAATATTAGGAATTCTTAGTCTCTGAGCTCTCATAGTCCACTCCATCAACAAAATCGACCTGTTGGATTTCGAAGTCATACTGCCAAAGTTGGCCTACTTCTCTTCATCTCCACTGTACCATGATTTATCATAAACCACTGTGATAACCTCCTAATTGGTCCCCTTGCTTGCACCTTCACCTTCTTTCAACCTGGCCAGAGGGATCCTTGGACAACTTAGATCATGGCATTTCCTTCTTAAGACCCTACACCTCTAATCTCATACTAGGCCTACAAGACCTCCAGGCCACTTCCTGCCTCTGTAACCACAGCTCCTTCTGCCTGTTCACCAATGTTCCAGGCCCACTGGCCTCCTTCCTATTTCCTGAGCATGCCAAGCTCATCTTAGACCCATGGCTTTTGCCATCACTATTTACTCTGCTTAGAAAACTCTCTGTTCCTAGGTTTCCCCAGACTTGCCTCTTACCCTTTCGTTATCAGCTGAAATGTTCTCTCCTTGGCAAAGACCCTTCTGATACCTCTATCCAAAGTAACTTGCTCCAGCACAGATACCTTCATCATACTACCCTATGTTATTTCCTCTTGCTATCTGGGATGATGCATATTTATGTGTTTACTTGTTTTTGTCTGTCTTTCCCAGAGGAGTAATCTCTTTGAAGACCTGGGTGTGATCTGGCTTGTTCACCACAGTATCCCCCAGTGTCCAGAACTTTACGGGGGCATCAAGAGTATTTGTTTAATAAAGAATTCCATGTGGCTATAAGCTAACAAAATGCAAATGGCAGCGGTAAGACTGAAGACAGATGATGCTGATGAGACTCCTACAGTCAGTGGGGATGGAGGGCAGATAAAGAACCAATGTGAAGGGAACTTCTAGGGAGTGGGAGGGAGTTTAACACCTTTCCTTTGTTGAGTGACTGTTACCCATGAGACCCTGAGGCTACACACGTGAACAGACTGCCATGGTCTGTCCTCACAGTGTTGTGTTGTAGCATATTGTTTAAATACTCCGTCCCCATTTTAGGATAGGGCAGGGGGAAGCAATTTTTTTTTTTTTTTTAATGTAAAGGGCCAGATAGTAAATATTTTAGGCTCTGCAGGTCTACAATTCGTAGACAATTCATAGAGTATGTGACAAAAATTCATGAAGTGAAGCCACCATACACACTCTCTGTGCCTTCCTCCTGTAACTAAAGACTTGTGTCAGAAATACTCAACTCTGCTGTTGTAGTGCAAAAGCAGCTACAGACAACACAAAGTCATGGCTATGTTCAAATAAAACTTTGCTTACAAAAGCAAGCAGCGGGTCTGATTTAGCACATGGGCTAAAATTTAATAAACTCTGGGACTTTGGGGTTCTTTAGGCCTATAACACAGCAAAGTAGGCTTTGGAATAATCAGGGTTTCTTGTAGAAACATCTAGGTTTATTATTTACCTTAAATCCCCTCTGAAGCTCTCAGAAGACACTGCATAGACCTGAGCAGTGGATCCGAAGTTCCTGTTAGTCTTCTGTTTCAGTCCACTAATCAACCAGCTTTTGTAAGAAACCTCACAATTATGTGGAGTTGAATGTGCTTAACCTGATGTAGAATAACTGAAAATGGCTAAGGAGAGGGTGGACTTGCCACCCCTGGGACGGGACAGGAGCCCCAGCGTCACACCACTGTTAGAAAGGGGGAGGGTGGGGACTACTGCTTGGCTATACTGACCCAGGTTAAGCTAATAGCTTGGCATCATGATGACTTCAGTCAGGGAGGAGAGCTGTGGCCAAGTTTGCAGGCCTTCATGAGGCATTTGCCATTTAGCTGTTGGCTCATTAGCTTGGACATAAGAAAAGATTTCTAGAAAGAAGATGGCATCGTTGTTTGCTATTCTTGTTCTGGGGTGCTTTTGGAAACAACAGCTGTGATCAGAAAAGTAAATATTGTTAAGGGAAGTGGAATGGTTGTTCTGGACAGAGACCAATAGCCAGGCCCCAAGAAGCTGGAGACAACAGAATCAAACCGTTAGGCACATAAGCCATTTCTGGGCTCTCTCCACAGGTTACCTTTGTGGTGGTCGTCTGCCTGGTTTCCAGGGAGCCTTCAATTAGGCTACTGAGCTGAGCTGATTTATACCTGTGCACTGCATTGGCTCCATTACCATTAACATAAATAAGTCTTTAGTCACAGGAGGAAGGCACAGAGAGTGTGTATGGTGGCTTTATTTCATGAAAATATCCCTTTTTCAGAACACCAGTTTCTTCTGGATAGAAACTAACTAGATTGCCCAAAAAACATTAACATTAATAGAGAACAATAGAGAGTCTCGATATACTGAACTGGGGAGAATGGGTTAAGCTTGCTTCAATTCCAAGAAAGTCTCAAGTCAGCGTGCCTCTCCCAAGAGGGCCACCTCCCTAATTCCTTTTCCTCTATCTCTGTTTCAACTAGACCTGGGGTGCACAACAGGGCCTGTGACCCTCAACTCGGCCAGCACAGAACACATCTGTTTAATTGCTTACGGTGCTCCCAGCACTTAGCAGTGTTCAAATAAATACATGAAGAATAAACAAAGAGAGGGAAACTCCCATCCCATCAGAGTACAAGAATTCTGAAATGCATGGTCACAGGGACACATGGTGCCCATCTCTATAGAAAGAGGAATAAAACTGACTTCCGTGGAAATACTCTTAGGCAACAGACAGGCTGTGCTGTGGCTTTCACCTGCCATGTCACTGAATGTCTTCAGCATCCTTGCAAAGTAGGGATTTTTGACCAATATTTCATAGAAACCTCTTACCACTTTCAGTGGAGATACCATCACTCATACAAATGCTATGGTGGGGATTCACCAAGATAGACTATATATATATATAAACTCTTTACCCAGCCTAGGATCTGATACAGAAGTGTTTCAGTAGATGACAACTGTAGGGATGATTATTGCTTGTCCTGTTACAGATGAAGAAACAGAGACTGAGTGGGTTACAGGGATCAATCCAAGGTAAAAAATGTGTCACAACTGGGATTTGGGCCCAGTGTGTCCGGTCCGGTTCTTTCCCTATTTACAGGAAAGCAAAAGGAAAGTATACTGGTTCCATCTTCCTCTGTTCTTTGACTTCTTAGCTTTAGTCCCGGGAGGTTCAGAGCTACTTTAAGATTGTTACAAATTCTATTCCGAGTGCTTCACAGATGATCAGAAAATAGATTATATACCTACTTTACTTTCTACACTAGGTCTCTATGATACAATATAAAGATAATTCTTTGTATAACAGCATACAGATCCCTTCCTCTAAAAAGTCCTTCCTACACTGAATGGATGTTCTGATGTTAGTTAAGCCAATTTCCACTTCACAGGTAAAGACACTTAGGATCTTCAAGGCATTTGCTGGGCCCCATTCTCTGGGTCGTGAGCAGAGCCTGACCTAGAGTGCTATGTAGCATCACCCCTTCCATGGGTCACAAACACACAGGCAAAGGTCTTCAAAATGTATGGGCATGCTTGGAAAATAAAAGCATTTCTAGGCATATGATTAACAAGCCAGAAAGGCCATGGCGCTTGACAGAATGGATGAGGCATTTCAGAAAGACAAGTCAAGATGCATTTATGAGTTGAATGCATCCCTCAGCTTGCTTAGCTGTGCTACTTGGTTCATAAACCAGGGATTAAGTCAATTTTCATTTCAACTTTCTCTTTCACCTTTAAGCAACCCCTAAGGTTTCCAGAGAATTTTGTTTGACCTTTAGCTAAAGTTCAACCTCTACCAAGTTACCAATTTTCGATGGTCCCTGGATGATCATTTAAGACAGATTTCACTATAATTCAAGGCAAGGATAATCCCTGGCCAAAGAGTTCACAAAGGAAGGATTCCCAGTGGTCTCAGGGATGGCAAAAGTTACGGATTCAGTCCTGCTAGTGAATTTTACTGATATTCTCACTGTGCATTATTGATCAGTAAAGTCAGCCTGGGTGCATTTGCTGGACATTGAACCCAGGGTGTTTCTTTACCTCCATCTGCTCCCAAATGAGGATTCTCCCCACGCTCCCTTGTAAGCTAAACTCCAGGAAAAAGATGCAGTCCTTTGGGAGTTGTCATTTACTTCCAAAGTTATGATAGGAATGTTAAACCCATCAATGGACTTCGATGCCCAAACCAAGTGGGATATCTTTGCTCTAAAGCACATATGTTCTAGATCTGCCTTTATCTCACATCTAGCTTTCAGAGACTTCCCAGCAACACTCAGAGAGGAAATGTGGAGGGGAGCAATGGAGAGAAAATCAGGCTTTTCCAATTTGTAGCGAAGAATGGGACTGTGAAGTTGTTTACTTCTTACATATCCTGACTTATTTTGTCTATCAGATCTGCCTGACCCCTAACCAAGTATATAAAAGTCTTTCAATATGGCTATATATTTAATCAGAGGGTTTTTTCCTCAAATTTTTGTTTATGTAGTCAGCTCCTGGATTGTTGTGTGCATTTCATGAAGACAGAGTTGCTCCTGTCCACAGAGGTAAAAACAGAGCCCCCAGTTTGCATGAAAGTCAATTCATTCTTATCTGCAGACTCTATATTCATTAAATAGGAAGAATTCAATGTCCATCTCATTCATGAATCAGAACAGAATGCCTTCATATATCATTTTTCTAACTTCCCAAATACTGTGAGAACATATCGGCCCCTCTCAGTATCTCAGTGGACTGGAAGCATGTTCATTTTAGAGGTAGGTCTCATTGCTTTCTGCAGACAGTTCAAAACCATGATGCCTCAGATTCAGCTTCCTGCATTCTTTCTTATTGATTGGCATACCTCAGGCTATTAGGTTTATTAACTAAATGATAATTTTTTTAGGGGGGTGAGTATACAAGGAGATAAATGTTTCACAAATAGACTCAAAGCTTGCAGGCAGGAGACATGCAGTGATTTACAAAGTATTTATCTCTCTGGCATTTATTTTTTCCTCCAGGAAAAAGTAATCATTGCTACCATCTTCTGAAAACAGAGGTGCCTATTTTCTGGGCAGGCTTGGAGACTAGCCAAGGCAGTGTGATGATTCCTGGAATTTCAACACACCTGCTGGGGTGCTGGATGGAGCGAGCTCCTCCCACAGACATACCTGATCTGCCTGGAGAGTCACCCCATGGCCTCTCCCTTCCTCCTGGGAGCCCCTGCAGCAGCCCTGAGTATGTGAGTATGCACCCACCTGTAATGCAAAGAATAGTTTCTGATAGAAGCACCTGCCCCTCCACAGCCTTCTTTCTCTGTCCTCATGCAACACTGTCTGACATTCCCATTGTCCTGCCAGAGTTTCTCAAACTCTGGCACTATTGACGGTTTGGGGGTCAGTTAATTCTCAGTTGTGGGGGGTGGTTTTGTGCATTTTCAGACGTTTGGCTGCATCCGTGGTCTCTACCTACCTGATGTGACTAACACACCCCTCCTCACCACTGGTGACATCTACAAATATCTCCACACATTGCCAAATGTCCCCTGGGCATAAAATTACCTCAGTTACATCCAATGCCTTGTCACAAGTGGGAACTAATGGGAAAAACTGAGAACTTCCCCGACCCCACAAGGAACCCAGAGGGACTACATCATTATCAACTCTCACGCCTGGTTTGCAGACCTCACTGCCAATGTCAATGAACCAGAGACCCCCAACAGGATGCAGGAAGGGGATCTGGGAAGAGCAGTAGGGGTGAGTTGAGAGATTATGGGTTCTTGGCCAAAGCTGGACTGACCTGGATCTCCCTCAAAGTTGAGAGCCACATCATTTAGAAAACATTTCAAGCACCCACTATGTCTTTCACCCCATCAATCAAGAAGTTATCTAACTTCTTAGATTGTTTTCCTTCTCTGCCTCCCCACATTCACTCTTCTAGTTTTTGGGACCATCTTCTTTCCCCTGGGTTCTTCCAAAGCCTCCCTGCATGTCCTTTCTTCCAGGCTTGCTCTTCACTGTCCAGCCCCAGCCCCCAGCCCCTGCAGGTGAGTGGGCTTTCTGAAATGCAAAGCAGACCATGCCAGCCAGCCATCTGCTGACTTCCCTGGCTTTCCAGCCTTCCAGGATAAAAATCCAAACTCCTTAACAAGGCCTGCAAAGCCACGTACTTCATTACCTCTTTCCCTGCATTACATGCGACTTCATGTCCCCACTCCCCCAGACACATTCCCCTGTAGGGACACAAGTGGTTTTAGGTAGCAGCGTCATGACCGTAAAGAATGAAGAATTTCACCGTGATCATTTAGTGTCAATATCCCTTTCTCCTTGTGTCCTCTCCAGGAGCGTGCTGAGTTGGGTGCTCCTTTGTCCTCCACACTGCTCTGAGGCTTGACAATCTCCCATTTTGTACCAGAAAAGAACAGGCCTCAGACTCAAACAACAGCATCCAGATGAAATTTAATAACACCATTTTATTGTTCGTTATATCTACTTTTGTAGTTGCCTTCTATTTATACCACATTGTACTACTTTTCTGTTACAAGAATGATATAATCTTTCCTTTTTCCATGAGTGTTTTCAGGCAGAAAAAGGAAGTTGATTTGAAGAAGCACCAAAAGAAGTGGTTTCTAGACATGGCAGAGACTGTGATTAATGATTGATATGTGGGGAATAAGGACTTATTTAAATTTATGCCCTGCTCCTCCCCGCTCGGCGGGAAGCCTGCTTCTCCCTCTCCCACTCCCCCTGCTTGTGTTCCCTCTCCTGCTGTGTCTCTGTCAAATAAATAAATAAATAAACTCTTAAATAAATAAATAAATAAAAAATAAATTTATGCCCTGCTCTTTCATACCCCAGTCTCACCTGTCCCTCAGACAGGCTAAGAACAGGGAGAAGGCAGGGACAGGGAGAACTGGATTGTTCCTTGTAATGATTCATGCGTCCTTTGGAGTTTGATGTAGATGTCACCTCACCAGCGCCCCACCTGTGTGCTCGCCTAGCACCCTGGACACCCCTCCTAGGCTCCAACATGGCACCTCTGAGCTCTGCTTTATGTCTGTCATGTTCACGGTGGTTTCCACAGCGTCTGGTACAAAGCTTAGCAGAGATGAGATGCTAAATAAATACATCTTGGTTGGTGGGATGAAATGGCTTCACCAAGAGAAAGGCAAAATGAGGTGACCAGATAATCCATGTCACTGAGGATATTACCCACTTCCCTGGGTGACAGACACAGAAGACTTGATGATGTAAATTACTTGATGTGCAACTTCCATTTTTCTTCCATTTCAAGCATCAGAATTTGACCTCCGCTGGCCACTGAAACACTCTTGTGGCTTGGCCCAGCTGGGTCTAGTGCCCAACAAGGGAGCACAGCAAAGAATACACAGAAACCAAAAAGACATAAGCTTGCAAGTCCCAAGTCTTTCTTTCTACTGGAACTTTACCTTTACAAATCTGTAGCACTTGAAGGTATGCTTCCCTAGCCACTTCTGGACTGTAACAATTCCTTTTTTTCCTACTGACAAAATCTGATACTTAGCCCGGAGCACTTTCTTGCCAGGAGAGAACTGTGTCAGACTTGTGACACTTGATAAAATACTACGGTAATGTGGAATAATGCTTTGAAATGTTGCCAGGGTGAGCATGCATGCAGAATGATGGAAATTGCCTGCAAATACAAATGGTAGCTCTGTGGCTCATCTGTAACCTCAACGTAGGAAAACTGTGATATTCTTTTCCCTCCTTTGCAATTTGCACAGCCTCTCTTTGGAAACTATGGAGATTACCCCACTGAAAGTAACTGCCATGTTTACTCCATGCACAATTTTTACTAATACAATATCCCCATGTAGTCATTCGTCTTCTAGGGTTCTCCTGATACTCTAAGCTGTTCTGTAGTGCTGCTGTGAACATCTCATTGAAGTAGTCATGTACCCAAAACCAAAAGCTTTATAGAAGGGTATGGAGGTTATTTGTGCAGTGCTGAAAATGATGTTCACTTTATCCACCTGAGAAATCAAGATTGCATAACTGAATGGGATTCAGTCCTCACTACACCACCCCAACCCTCCAACCCCCACACACCATGATGAATTCAATGGGAATTATCAGTGGGTTGAGCTGCATAATTAGAAGAGCCACAACTGTAGGGTGTTTACTATATAGTAGGCATTTTGCCCTCTTTTAGGTAAATAACATACTATATAATGAATAGAATTATCCTCATTTTGCTCTTGAGAAAAATGAGGCTCGGAAAGGATAATGTGTTCAAGGTCTCACAGACAGTAAGTGTCCCAGCCAGGAATGAGCCCAAGGTCTGTGTGATTCCAAAGTTTGATTTTTTTTTTTTTTTTTTTGCATGATGAACAATGTTGAACTAAAGTCAGCACCCTTCCTTCCATGAATTGTGGTCAAACCGTCACTATCTGTGGGCTTTCAACATTATTTGTTGGTTGTCATGTACCCGTAACTAGCAAGATACGTGAACCAATGGGCGGTTGCTTATTCATGAAGAGCCAGTAGCCTAATGAGAAGTTTCTCATGCACAAAAGATGGCCAAGCTGTAGCAGAAGAAAATTCAAGTTCATTTCAAAGGCATCTGCCTCTTCATGAAAAGTGAAACCCCATTCTTTTGCTGCAAAGGAACAATAAGAAAATGCATTCCCTATATATTGATTACTTCACTTATTCTAAAATAATTATAGTTACCATGGATTAGGTACTTTCTACATGCCAGAACTCACATGAAACACTCTGCATGAAGGAATGAAGGACAACATAACCCTCACAACCCAGTGATAGAGACACTACTATTAGCCCCACTGGACAAGTGTGGGAACTGAGGCTCAGAGATGATTTTATCTTACCAAGGTCAGTCAGCTCAGTTGGGATACAAACCCAGTCTCTCTCACAGCCAACAGAAGTCATAATACAGCAAAGTAGGGCATTCTGCCTTGGTGGAACCATTTTGACATCTACGGTTGTCAGTCAAATCCCAAGGGCTTCCTGGAAATGCAGACACTGTGTCCATGGTTGGAAGGGCTTCCCTTCCCACCTTACTCCCACTCTACACTCCAGCCCACTGGCCTTCTTTCAGGTCTTCAAATGGCTCCCTGGAATGCCAAAGCCTATGCACTTGTGCTCCCTGGGAACATACTTCTTTTCCCCCCCTCATAACGTTGGCTGCCGTCTCACCTTTAGATGTCAGCTCTGGGGCCACCTGCTTAGAGAAGCCTTGCCTGAACCCTTGACTTAGTAGACTCCTTCATGAAAGATTGGCCCTTTCCTTCAAAGCGCATCTCTGCATTGGTCCCTATTTGCTCAGATGGATCAGTGCCTGGGTCTCCCATTAGACTCATGCTTGCGTTCCCAGCACTCAGACCTGGGCCTGACTCAGAGGAGCCTCTCGAAACCTGTTGGTGGAAGAACTGGCACTGTGACCTCCTAAGCACATCTGCTTTCCTTTGTTGATGAGGCGCAAGAAGGGGGGACGGTAAGCCAATGTACAGTGGGATTCCAAGGCTAGATCTCCTCTCTGTTCACCAAGTAACGTCTCAGAATCATGCACTTTGCTGAGTTAATTTTTATGTTTTTTCCCTCATCTCCAAACAGCAAGTCATCTTGCAGATCAATGCCTGAGACTAAAGAGACTTATAGAATGTTAAGATTATGCACATAAATGTACCGACTATGACAGCCACACTAAGAAGAATAGTAATACTGCACCAAGCGATAGTTTAGCAACCTTTGCCACTTACAAAATTCACAGCCAATTTAATTAAAAATATAACAGCTCTGAAAGCTGCTAAAATGAGTATGACAACAATCAATCATTTTGTAATAGTGTTGAAGATCCATTAGGGACGTTGCACTGGATGCCAACTTTTTTAAGCCCAGATAGTAGGGGCATTTCATTCTGCACAATTAATGTCACTGCATTAAAATATTGACTACCTATAAAGAAAATACCAAACATCTTTATAACCCACATTTTTTATGGGCAAAACTTGCTTAGAAAGGTGCTTTGAATTTATTTGTTACAAGCTGCACATTTCACATTCAGAAAATTAAAATGGTTTCTACTGACTAACTCATTTAATCATTTAGTTGATTTAATGAAAAACACTATGCATTTTTCTCTCTCTGTTGCTAAGATTAATACTTTCTGTTCATTAGCAATCAAATATTGCAGGAAGGTTTACATCTTATTCTCACTTAACTCATTGCCTTTTATTTCAAAAAATCCTAATAGAATTTAAATGGTATCTTTTAAATCACTTGGAAATTTTTCTCTTAGTAACTCACTTTGTCTTGTGGAAGACAGAGCGCTCACTGTGACACTGAGACATTCATCCCCAACTTCCCTTTCCAATCTCTCTTTCTGGTGGGGGGTAGGAAGAAGCATATATATATATATATATAGGACAGGGATTGGAGACTTCAGAAAAAAATTATGAATCTAGCTTCCAGTGCCTCTAATTCATTTAATACATCAGCAACATTGTAGCATCCCTTAAGATTCTGATTAGAAGGGCCCTTTGAGTATTAAAGAGGGCACATTCTGCGTGGAGCACTGGGTGTTATGCACAAACAATGAATAATGGAACACATTAAAAACTAATGATGTAATGTATGGTGATTAACATAACAATAAAAAAATTATTAAAAAAAAAAGAAGGGCCCTTTGATTTATTAGTGGGGTTTTATGAGCTGCCTGGGAGAATGAACCCATTAAAAATGTTAACCATAAGCATCTGGCTTTCATTTCATAAAGAACCGAAGCTACTGGGCACAAGTAAATGGGTGCAAACATGGCACCCTTCTGCCATCACTCATGGAGGTTCCCACTGTTAATGCCATTTCCTCACAGCTGTGCCCTCTGCAGGTACAGCCTCATCTCTGCTCTCCACTGTGATTTTCAGGAGTATATAAATGGACAGTTAAATTCCACTTGAAATACCTCAAAAAAAAAAAAAAAAAAAAAAGGAAAGAAAAAAGAAATATCTCCAAGGGCAGATTCTACAATGGAATCTTTTTTATGACCAGAATAGTTACAAAAGAGTATAATCTATTTAAATTACTGAATAATGGAATCAGTAGTTTAAAAGCACGGTGCCAAGTTTTTCATTGCTTCTGTGCCAAAAAATGTTTGTTGACCCCCAAATGCTTGATAGGAGGAAATAACAAAAGGTAGACAATGGTGTTTTGTACTGAGTGTAGATACAGTGGTTGAAGGACCCTGGGTGCCTGGGTGTAAAAATATAAGCACTGAATCAGGAAAGCTAAGAGGGTGAGGACAAAGGAAACTTTTGGGCAGTAAGAAAATGATTCATTTTAAGGTGATACTCAGTGAGACAGCGAAGTACAGCAACAGGCGTATCCCTAAATTTGATTCTCTATTTCAAGGTGTTTTCTGCTTTTCTTGTGTGCATGCATGCATATATATGTAAGTGAATTCATCTGTCTTCCTCACTGTGTTATACATTATCTATTGCTTGTGGGAGAGGGACATAAGAATTTTCTTTTCCATTTTATAGTTGAGAAAACTGAAATGCAAGGCATAGGTATACTTTGACCCTAGTATAGTGAACTTTCCTTTTAAGCACTTCTAAAAGGGTAGTTGTTCTATCATTTGTGCAATTATTAAATCCTTGTTGCCGCTCTAGACTGTAAGATCCATGAGAGGCACAGCAACGCCTGCCTTGTCCATCAGTGCAGCTCCAGAACTAACTTGGTTGGTAGATGCTTTGTAAACTTCTTTTGAAAGAATGAATGATTTTCCTAGGTCATTATCAATGGAGCATTAGCAAAGAGGGATTAAACTCCAGGTCACCCTTCTGTTCTATTTGTGACTTTCTATTCACCCTGTGACTCTGTTCAAATACCAACCCCTCTGGGAAGCATTTCTGAGCTTTCTCTCCTACTTCTCCTGGGCTCAATAAATCCTTTATACCCATCCCTCTGTGTTTTGTATATGTAGCTTTCCTTTTTTGCGATGGAACCCCTTTCTCTTCTAGGAAACCATTATATTACTTAGTCTTGGGATGGAGTTGATTTTATTTCTGCCTGGCCCTATACATGGACTCAGAATCTCAGTCTGGTCGCTCAGAGCACCCTATCCCTCTGGCCACGGTTCCTGGTTCAACAATGGTCATGTAACTCAAGTTGGACCAGAGTTCTCTGCGCACATTCTTTTTTATCAGCATTGCTAGGAAAAACAATCTTTCCACTTAATCTAATAGGATGTAAGCCTCAAGCTGCTACTATTCACATCACCTCCCTTGGGAAGAAGCTACTCGAAAGAAGTAGAGAAACACAACACCCTTGGTGACACAGCTTGTGCCCCCAGACCCAGCCATGCCTGAATCAACTCTACCATTAGACTTTTAAGTTACATGAGTAAATAAATTCTTCCTCCTTCCTTTCAAGCAGTTTGACTGCTGACCATGGCTTCTTGAGAGCAGGGGCTGACTCACTTTTGTATCCCCGGAGGGCAGATCCTGCCCTCAGTAAAAGCCTGAGGGTAATGATAATTGAATGATAAACCGACATACTTCTTAGGGCAAGGAAATTTCCAGGTGTTTGGGGAGTAAGACTATCCATAAAAGCTATTTCAGGGGCTTTGTATCTTTTGGATCAAACTCCCATAAAAGAAGGAAGAGATAATACAGACATTCTGGATGTGGAGGTGTCAAGGTCAGTTGTATGAGAAAGTGTAAGGTGCTCGGGCAGATAAGGAGGTTCATAGAGCCTTACAATAAGGCAGTGGGAAGAGCGCAGCCACACAATGGATTTCACATTTCTGCATTCCTACAGTGACTAGGTCTTAATCATTATGACAGTACGTCTACGGCAAATGGAATTAACAATCCCACAGGCTTTGGAAATGTTAAATTGTTAATAAGCCCCTTAGAGCTTTGCTTCTCTTTTGAACTCCACGACTGGTTTTGGGCCACAGATGAGTGTATTAAACCAGCTCGATTTGAGCTGGTAATTGAAGGCCTCTCGAAGCCTGCCCAGAAGAGAAAGTCTTCCACTGTGAGGAGGAAGAGATGGTGCTAACATGTGATTTTCATTTTTAAATCTAAGGCCTGGCCATATCTGGCAAAGCAATTCAAGAAAACATGGTTTTCCAACTATTTGAAAGGTAAAGGTTCCAGGTACACCCTTCTTGTGATCCAAAAATCTGTACTTGTGTTAAACTTAAGAATCACCCATACCTGAGTTTAAATCCTGGATTTGCTACCCTTTTGGCTGGAAGACCTTGAACAGATAACTCAATACCCATGAGCCCTTGCGTTCTCATGGATAAAACCAGACGAGATGACCTCCTCACAGACATTTTGTGAAGATTAAATCAGATCACTGATGTTAAATGCTTAGCAAGAACCTGGTACACACTAAGAGCTCAATATACATTAGCTATGATTGTGATGACAACGACCATGACCAGGGCAAGCTTTTAAGTCAAACACTGCAATGTCTTATTAGTCATGGAATAAGCCAATGTCTTATTAGCCATGAATTAACATCTCGAATGTATTTGTCCACCTGTCATCACTTCCTCTAGGTATTGCTCATACTAGCATCATGTCAAATTCCCTTTCCTTTGTTTCAGAGGCTCTATCCTTTTTGTTTTTCTAGGTCTGAAGGCCCATGAAAACGTGATGGAGTCTGAGTGAGGAGCCCCTCTCTCAAGCTCCAATATCACCCCATGTGTTCTACATGACATACACCCCCCACCTCTTTCCCACCACACTGTGATTGCCCATTGACTCATTTCTAGAATCTTTCTGATTAATTATAAAGGAGGCTCAGGGAGGTCAGGGACTATATCTGCCCAGATCACCATTTTATTTCCCTTGCTTAGCTCAGTGTCTGGCAGATAATAGGTGTTCAATATTTACTGAATAAATAAATGAAAATCATAAAGCTTTCCCCTGACCCCTTAAATATTTCACCTATATTGCAGCTTTTGCATCTCATTTAAGGGTCTATCTAGGGACTCCAGAATAAGAACCTCTATTTTAGATGATCATTAAAAACAAAGTAGGGAAATTTGCAGGTCAAATAAAGAAGCAGCCTTTCTTTGTTACAGGCCGGAAAGAATGTGTAGATCAAGTGTGTGTCTCAAGAGAGGAAGGGCAAAGTTGATGTTGACACTGTGTTACGGATGAAGGGAAGCTTTGTCCAAGTCCCTCATATGCCTTAGATGACCATGAGAGCCAAGGCTTGCCCAAGGTCACATGGCTAGTGGCAGAGAGAACCCAAGTCTCCCAGCTTCCAGACTGGCACTCCCCAGACCCTCACCTCCCCGCTCCCATGCTGCCTGCCAGAAGAACAGTGGTTGCAAGAATTCAGTGAAGACTTCCTTCAGAGCATGGTCAGAGGATAATTTAAGGCAAAGCAGAATTGACATAACCTTGGTGAAAATGGGGGACAGGTCTTTACAAGAAAGATTTGATTCAGGTAGGTAAAACCTTTGGAATGAAGTTATTGCCTTGCTGCCTCATTTGAAAGAGGAAACCATTCTTTCTCTCTGTCTTTAGTGGGGATGTAACTTCAGAGGAAAAAATGCCTGGTGCTGGAGAGCATGCCCAGTGAAGGCAGGAATCCTCTTGTGTTCCCCATTCAGGTTCTGCAGGGCCCTTAGCCTTGGCCCCCACAGAATCCCCCAGAGTGAGGCAGATACAGCCCACGGCACTTCCCAACTGCATTCCATGTTAACATGAATCCTTGATGAGCTTCTTAGCATAGGGCACAGTTTTGGAATCCATTAATCTTACTGCCACATATGCAAGATGTTTCAGATAAGCTCAGCCAGAGATTTGTGTTGTTGTTGCTGTTGTTGTTTTTAAACCAGGAAAAAAGAAACTCACACTCCCTGTCATGCCAGATGCTCTATCAGATAAATATCACACACAGTTTTTTAGAGAAATACTATGTGATTTGAGAACATCTGCAATTCTTTAGAACATACTGTTGTCAGAGCTGACTTAAACTAAATATCACACATCAGACTTTCCTTCAAAGGTCTTGCACTAAATTTTCCCATTACAGCACAAATGGCTCCTTCGGAAACAGTATCAGACAGAATTAAAAATGTGCCAGCTCATTAGCATCGCCACAACTCGATTTCAGGGGCATTCATGTTATCAATGACCAAGTTCATTCCTGTTGCAGAAATGACAAGTACAGAAGAGATCTCCCCAGCTGCTACTTTGGTTTGCAGTGGGTGTTACACATTCGGGATATTACATTGTCCTTACATTAATTTCAGTAGCCACCACTATTTACAGGGGGGTGGAGGGAACTTTGTACACATGTCCTCCTATAATGTCCTCAAGAGTCTTGTGAGACAGCTACTCTTTTCCTGCAGGGCAGGGCACTGAGGCCTGATCCCCATGTGGTATGGGTGGGTGAGCATTTGTTGTGCATTAGGCACTCCACGATATGTTTTATTATATCTCATTTCATCCCACCAAACCCTTTGAGGTCAGTGCTGTCATCACCCCCGATGACAGGTGAAGAAACTGCGACAGGTCTCTAACTCAGCCCTGGTTTATTCCAAAACTCATGCACATGGTTTCATTTGACAATATGTGGGAGGGTCCAATTTTTGGTGAAGAGTGAGGTCTATGTAGTTACATCTCCTGGACTCCACCCTCCCTATCTGATGACCTTGGGTAAGCTCTAGTTAATCCTTCTGTGGCTAAGTTTCCTCATTTGTAAAATGGCATAATAATAGTAACTACCTCAGAAGGTTGAGAGAATGCGATGAAAATAAAGCACTTCGCACAGTGTCTGGCACATAGTAATTACTCAGCAAATTGCTAGTATTGCTAATGATAATATGAATAATAGGTCTTATTATTTTTATAGAAAATAATGCTGCTTCAGAAAGTATACAGGGATTAAATAAACCAAAAAAGTACACTGAGTGTGAGTTTAATTGTATATTAAGGACTAAGGTCAAAGAAAGGCTGCCACCAAGCAGAACAGAGCTACATTCAATTAGAAATGGTGGCTGAAGGCCCCGCTCTTCCCCAGTGCTGCCTGCGAAGGTGGCAGCCATCTCCTACCCAGGATCATGGCTGCCCTCAGACCTCTGGTGAAGTCTAAGATCATTCAAAAGAGGACTGAGAGGTTCATCTGGCACCAGTCAGACTGATACGTCAAAATTAAGCATAACTGGCAGAAACCCAGAGACAGTGACAATAGGGTGCAAAGAAGATTCAAGGGCCAGATCCCGATGCCCAACATTGGTTATAGGAGCAATAAGAAAACACAGCACATGCTGCCCAGGGGCTTCCAGAAGTTCCTAGTCCACATGTCAAGGAGCTTGAAGTGCTGCTGATGTGCAATGAATCTTACTGTGCAGAGACTGCTCAACAGTGTCTCCTCTAAGAACCACGAAGCTGATGTGGAAAGAGCAACCCAGCTGGACCTCAGAGTCACCAATCCCAATGCCAGGCTGTGCAGCGAAGAAAATGAATAGACAGACAGCTTTTGTGCTTGTCATAGTTGTTAATAAAACCATCAAACTATTGTCTGGCTAAATAAAATAAAATAAAATTAAATTAAATTAAATGAATGAATGAATGGATGAATGTATATATGTGGCTGAAGGGGGAGCCTTCTATTTTTAGCTCAAACGGGCTTATGTACCTATCTCCTTTCTGGAAGTTGTGCATTGTTCGAGTATTCGTATGGCACTCAATGACCTTGTCTTCATTTCTGTCACTATCAAAATCTCTCCTGAATGTCCTGCCCTGGGGTCCCTGGGTATGTTCTAGTCCATGCCTGCAGGGCAGAGGTGGGGGCGAGGAGCATGGAGGAGGAGTGTGCACCTTCAGCAAGACATAGTTTGCCCTAGTTCGCATTTTGTCGCAAGACAGAATTGTGTCTAGTGATTGAGTAGATGTTGCTGTGGGGGCTGGACATGGTGTCTCCACTCTGTGCTCAACACGCACTGGGTTGTGTCGCTCTATATTTAATGTTCTCTTATGAGTGTCCAATAAAAGGAGACTAAAATCCAAACCCCTTACCCTGGTCCTGCATGATCTGGCCCCAGCCTACCTCTTTCTTTCCCCCACCAAGACCATTCTCAAGTATCTCTTGAACACATGGAGCTCCTTCCATCCTCAACCTTTTACCCCAGCTCCTCTCCCTCTGCTTCTGTTTGACTTCTGTTCCCAGGCTCTTCAGCATGGCTCCTTCTCCTTCTGGCTCTTGGCTCTGACTCAGTCTTCCAAGAGAACTTCCCTGCAACTCCCCAAACCACTGTGGCTCTCTCTAATCTTTTCCTCGCAGTATCCATTGCTACCTGAAATCATCTTATGTATTTGTGAGTTTATTATCTGTCTCCACCAAAATGGAAATTCCTTGAAGGAGAGACCATGCCTGTTTTGCTCATTGCTGATTATCTTGTGCCTGACACATTGAAAGTGCTCGATAAATACTTGTGGAATTGAAGAACGAAAGCCTGACAGAGCAGTCAATAGACCAGGAGTCAGAAGCTGTGTCTTCTCGTTCTCATTTACTTCCCCTCACCAGCCATGGGCCCTGATGTAGTCCCATCCTTACCTCGTCTTGGCTCTTTGTCTGCTAACTAGGACTGATCATGCTTATCCTTCTCTTACAGAATTTCCTTGATGAGGAAATAAGATTCATATGTATGGGTCTACGAAAATACTTAATAAATTGTGACTATCGAGGATGCAAAATAGCTTTCAACTGCCACGTCAACTCCAACTGGACAGGGTTGTCTGAAGCACGGGCCTGCGACAGATCCCCGGACTTCATTGTTCTGAGTGAGGAAGGGTGCAGCAATCCTTTAGTGATATCTGCCCTGGCATGGGGAGAGGGCCTTAGGGGGCTGGTGTGTCACGTACTTGCTGTTTGATATTTAATATCACTGCTAAAATTCTAAATTTTTATTTTTGGAAATCATCACAAGAGGGAAGCATCAAGAGAGGCAAGAAAGCAAAACCAGGAGTGTCCCATGTACAGCAGTGTCACTCAGTCACCACACAGTAGCGTTGCGATCTGAAAAATTTCCTAAACGGCAAAAGGCCAAATGCATTCAATGAAGCTATAGTGTCACTGGTATTTCCTTTGGGATAAGCCACATATATTACGTATAAAGGAGGTGCAGTCCAGGGATTCTCCCTTTTCACCCCTTAGTGACCGGTCTCTCTGACACCGCTGTTACATAATTTTGAAGGCGGTGAGACAAATTTTAATTCATTTAATAATTAGGTCAATAAAAACCATTATAGCTGAGAGCTCCATTAAGAGTCCATAATGTTACCTTAATGGGGGAAAAACTAATACAGTTCTGTTGGAATTTTTCCATGAAATTAATATTAGAGAATTTTAGTGGGCATCTTAAATAGCTTAAATAGACATTTTTATTAACAGAACTAATCATGGAATTAAAACAAATGAAAATTGTTACATTTGCGATGATAAAAGTACCCATGTTCCTGGGATTTTTATCAGGTCTGTTCCTATGAAGAACATTTACTATCACAAGAGCAGTACATTAAATTGCCTGGATGGCTGCTCATGGCCCTTCAGAAGCTGCCAACTCGCGTTTTGGTGATTGCTTCTGGGACGTCATGCTGGGAAACATTCCAGAGCCATAGGCCCCCCCCCCCCCCCGACCAAAAGGCTTCTCTCAAGTCCTCTCTTTGGTTTCTAAGATTAAACCCCCATAGGAGGTCAAGAGCTAGGACATCCAAAACAGATCAGAAAGACCCATGGCATGGAAAGGGTTGTGTCTACACTGCCCAGAGATGTTTGATCACCCCTATGTCATTAACTTAATCACTAAAGGTAGAAATTAGGATGAATTAAAGTAGACTCAAGTATAGGGTTATGTGATTCAGGTAAATTTTGACCAGGAGAGCTAGATAGTGGGAGGAAAAAGATTAAGCCAAGGGCTCACTTTCTGGCCACATGAATCCTATGATTCTGGGAGTTATTCAAACACACAAGTCCCTTTATATGGCTGCATCATTGCTACTTAGCTACCAGCAACCACTTTCATAATCAAACATATCAGAAAAGGATTCGGGGTGATCAATACTGACCAAAGGCCAAGGCTACAGATGTGCCTAACAACGTAATACATGAACAGGACATTTGCTGATACACACAAAGAGGTAGCAGCTGGAGTATGTGAGGGCATGCAAACAGCACGGGACTTTGGGGTGGGAACCCCTGCATTTAATTCCAGCTCTTCTGCTCCCAACAGCATGACCATGGGCAAGTCAGCTCACCTCTCCACTATTCAGTTTCAGCATGTGGAAACAGGGATTGATGGAGTCCATGGTCGTTGGGATATGTGAAAAGAATATCCAGTACTGTGGTTGACAGAGAGTAAGGGCTATTCTTGGGCATCTGGGCAGATTCAAGGTCTTATTTCCCAGGACATATTTAAGATATGAATGGGAGGCCTTGTCTAACCCCCAGCTACACTAATGTGCTCCCAGGAAGGGTTATGCATGGCCAGCGGTCCTGAATCTTAATACCAGAGGGAAGATACACATCTTCACCAATTACTCTACTTCCTTCCCTGGGGAGACTCCCATGGATTACAAACACGAGGAAATCTACGGAAATATTTCTATTTAACTCAATTCTTAACACGTCTGTTGGGAAATGCCATTCTACGGTAAAAGAGGCTTCCTTTGAAGGCATATGTATAGGCTGATGTGTGCAACATTTGCAACTAATCGGCATTTCAGGTGACAAGGCAGGTCTTAGGAACAGGGAGGCACAGTACAAATGAACAAATTCATTTGATCTTCCTGACTCCTAATCAAGAGTTGGTGTCCGAGAAGGCTTAGGCAGGTCATATTGGTCACAGGTATAAAGACATGCAAAACGGAGAAAAAAATACCTTAAGAAAAAAAAATTTATTAATGGCAAAAGGCATGCAGTTCCTTTCTCAAGGCCTGTGATTTTCCAACAGATGGGGATAATCTGCATGGGTTATTTTGTGCCTGGGAAGTAGAAGGGAAAAGGTGGAAATCACAACAATTTGAAGTTGTTACTAAGGATTCATGTTTGGAAACCAGCAGGGACACTTTGCCCTAAAATAAATTCTGTGTTAAAACAACGATAGCCAGAAAGTCCTATAAAAGAACATCCTGAAATCATCCCATAAACTTTATTTTGGAGGGGAATGTTGGAGAGAAGAGACTCTTCCTGAAACTTCTTTCATTTAGTTTGTGATATTACTGGGCTTTAACTGGAGATTCACTATTCCTGTGGCAAGCACTCACGTTTGCTAAAATTACCAAATATTTTCTGGAACAGAGAATCTTATCAGAAAATTGATCTTTAATACATAAAGGCATCTTGCAAGAAAAAAGTCCCTTTGGGGGGATTTTTTTTTTTTAATGGTTCACTGCAGGCTTTTCACTCTCTCATGGAAATTTGCAGATTGCTCAGATATTGTTTCCATAGGAAGAGGGAAAAGGGAACAAAGAGAGACATAATACTTGTGACTTTAGACGCTCCTACCATTTTCCAGTTTGTTCAGTGAGGGCAGCAGAGGTTAATAACAAGGAAGTAAAAACCATTCAGGAATACAAAATTATTTACAAAAAATCAGTTTGTGCATTGCCTTTTTCTCTGTGACTCTGACAATTGCTAAGAACTGTAAGCGTACTCGCTCTGTATTATTTAAATTAAATTATCAAATGCAAATGCTAAATATGAACCTCTCAGCAAAGCACTGGATTAGAACACCACATCCTCTATTCAGACTAAAAGCTGATTACTGGTTCTGGAGCTATAAACATGTCAGACAATAATTTAATTGCTTTGCAGGTAGAGGAATATGCAATATTCTTATTCTCATGCTGGAACTCAACACGGCTCTTTAATACAACATAATGATCATAAACGTACACAAAGTCCTCACTTGACACCTGCTTTATGGTAAAAAGAAGCTATAGCAAATTCCAGCAAAGCTCAAGGAACTAGGCAGTGCCAGATTTTTTAATCACTAAGCAAAATGGGTTTCTCACCATGTGGCCCAGGCTTTTACTCTGGTTCATTGAGTTAAAGACGCATTTTCAAAATGGGTTTAAATCTATAATGAATTTCAGGTGCAAAGGACCACCTTCTAACATCTAATTTCCTTCCTGCCTTCAGCTGAGCTGTTAACCAGAGGCAGCCAACATGTGCACCCCTTTCTTGGGCCACCAGTGAACACAGATGTCACAATCAATACTCATTAACTACAGAATCAGGATCAGAGGAATACTCCGGAAAAGAGCGAGGGTCTAAAATGTAACCAGGAGGACTTTGTAAGCACTTGGGAGCCTTCCAGTTGCTGAGTGTTAAACCAAACCCAGAAAGGAGTGGAGCAGTTAGGGAGAGGGGTAGGGAGGAGAGGGACTAACATTTGGTGACTTCTCTGTCTTGGAGCCCTCCATGCATCAGCCCGTGACATTCCCAAGGCTCCTGGGAGGTGGGCAGAACTGTTCACATCTTACCGCTGAGAAAACAGAGGCTCCGAGTGACTCATCTAATATCATGCAGTCACAGATGGTCACAAACAGGACTAAATCACAACACCACATCAGCTCCCCCTTCCCAGTTCACCACAAGAGGTGTCAAATATTTCTTTGCAAACTGGTAATGAACAGGAGACCTTGAAGTCTGGGGTCCAACTTGAATACTAGACTCCCCCCTAAATGCTATACAGAAATCACGCTCAAGAGCTGTGCAATAGTCCCTATTCATTTGCAGCCCGCTGCTATGCTAACTCCTCTGGGCTAACACACAGCGAACACCATGTATCAGGACCTGTGCCACTTCCATGCGTCTCCTCACAGCAACCCCAATATCCTTGAGGAAACACCCAGCCTTTTACCCGTATGAGGCTGCCTTAAATGATTCACACCCAATGGAGTCATGGTAAATGTAAATGTTTGCCATTTTTTGCACTGTACTACTTTTTAACAATTTCTTATGCTGGATATATTATTATTTTTTTACAAAATCAAGAATGATTTTTTGGCAGGAGGCTGGGTGCAAATGTAAATCCACCAATATATTAAGCGTGGTTAAATCTGGGCGGTAGGGACACAGATGATTGTTATTTTCTTCTTCGTACATTTCTAAACTTTAGTTTCCATAAATAAGTGAAAATGTAATCTTTAAGAAAAGAAAATAGCAGCCCTTCACCAGTGCTACAGTGAAAGCAGAATAAAATCCAAACTTTTTTATTCAATCATAGGAAGAACCAGTGCTTATTAAATACTCCCTATCGACGCCAGGTACAACACCTACCATTTTCTGTGCATGACCCTGTCAACTCCTTCCAACAACTCCAGGAGGTAGATTGACAGCTACGGGGTCACCATCCTCACTGCACAGGTGAGTCAATTGAGGTTTCAAGCGGGTAAGTGGTAAGTGACCTGCACAAGGTCACTGGAGTATCCACTGGCATCCACTAACCTCCTCTGGCCTGAAGTTGCCCATGGGTCCCCCGACCCTTGCTCATGCCCTAGGCTCCAGCTACCAGAGTCCTTGCCCTTTTTCAGACCACAAGCTCCACATTCTCAGGTTTGTACCTTTCCTTATTCCCTGTCCTCTACTCGGGACGCCCTTGTCCCTCCTCCATCCATTCTTCCAAGGCCATATCAAAGATCGCTTCTTCCACAAGTTTCCTGGAGACCCCTGGCTGCAAGTCACCTCGGCCTTTCCCACATTCTCCTTAGTATGTGCCAGAGTTTGCCAGATGGCAGACCCCTCAGGCCCTCTGACTGCTTTGTTTGCACGGCATGTTCGATGTTGTCAAGACTCACAGATTGAGAGATTTGACACAAAATGTTCTGTATGTCTTGCCGCCCTGGCCCTCCTTTCCCGCTTGGCAATAATTAACCGTGGCTAAGTAACCACTGCACTCTTTAGACAGGAAGCCCTTGCTCAGGTTCTCATAAGTCTTCTTTTTAACCCCACTTCCTACCCTTGGTGCCTTTCCCTGCACTCACTGCTACTGTCTGGCCCCTGTGGACATGGATGTTTGAGACCATGGATCAGAGTTTGCCTCCGATTTTTATTTTAGAGGGACTTTATCTCTGTCTTGCATATACAAACCCCTTATATGTTTGGTGTTCCCTCCCTCCCACTGCTCAGCACAAAGCAGGTGCTCAGTGTGGGCCAGAAAACAGTGAAGTCACTATTGCCGGAAGCCCAGGGAGGAGCTGATGGAGATGATTGATGATGGTGGTGGAGGTGGCGGTGGCAGCCTGGATTAGAAATAGTGAGAACAGATTCAAAAGAATCTCTCCTCTGAAATTATAGCCCTTATTCATTTCTTTTAATACTTTCCATCTTGAACTGTAGTAATCTGGATATACTTCTTACCTGTTCTATTAGAGTGTGCCCTCCTTACAACATGTTGGGTACAGTACTTGCCCGGCAACACCCTCAGCCCAGCCTGGCAGCGTGGCTCACATAGACCAGGCACTGGATGAGTATCATTTGAAGGATCATAAACCCTGACCCTGAAACTCAGCATTTATGTTTCTGCTACATTTAAAGCCAACCAAACTCATGTCCTTTCCTTCCACTCATTAAATTAAAAGCTCAATACATTAATGATCTGAATGAGACTCAAGAGTCTAAGAGAGTCCCCCTCCCCCCCCGTTTATAGACAGGGGCCAGATAAATTTTTCCCAAGTTGCAGGGAGAGAAAAAGACTAAAGAGTGAGGACCTGAAAGCTATGCACAGGGCTAGGCAAGGTTTCCATGTTCATGTCATCTCATGGTCCTCATTAGCGATGCTGCTCTTTTTCTGGGCCAGCTGTAGCACCTGCATTAATAGGAGACCCGTGAGCTGGCTCCCCCTGCTGCATTAGCAGTCCCTGCCTCTGTTTTGGCAGCAGTGCAGGTCTCATTAGAGTGTGAGGACACGCAAATGCAGAGGGCCTCATTTTAAGAAAACACTTTGCATATGAACAAAGGTGGAAGGATGTTAGGCTTTTAAAGAGAAACTCCATCCCACTCATCACTCAGCAAAGTTATCCGGAGATTCTGCTAGGTAAAGAAGTTCTTGACCTTTTCAAGCTATCAAAGGTAACCCAACAAAGCAAAGGGGCTTTGTTCCCCCAATTTCTTTTTCTTGGTTGCCTTGGACAACCAAACCTGAACAAAACAGCCTCAGGGAGACTGCCATGTAATAACTCCCTATTTGCTTCAGCAAGAGACATCTCAAAGGAAGGATTTTTTAAAAGAAGCAGTGTATCAGAATGAAAGGAGGCACAAGAAATCTGACAATCCAGGGCATGCAGATTCTGAGGAGGGATAAATGCACGCAGGGACTGATTTTCGGAGCTAGGTCTTCAAGCATTTTTAAGTAGAAGCTTGGCATCAGGCAAGATATGAATATTCTTCATTGATGTGACTTTATTCATGAAACAGCCTGTTTCCTTGAGCAGGAGGGGGTCTCGAAGACATCTCACGAAGTTACTATCACATCAGATTGTATCTGTATCTCAAATTCTTTTGGGGAGAAAAAGAAATCGTAGAACCCACAAGATGGGCTCAGAGGAGGTTCTCACGCACTTAAATCCAAGCAGGGACTATGGCTTGGTCAAGTTTGAAAATATTTAATACACCACACATTTTATACACTGTAGCATTTTAGGGTCAATATTTGTTTCCTTTCTTATCCCACACATCTGGGTTTTTCCTTAAGGAAGAAGGCACTGCCATCTTGGTCCTCCTTGTTAACTCTTCCAGGACCTGGTAAGGGGATGTCCTAATCTAGAAAGGCTGGAATGAACTGCCAAAGTCAGCTGTACTCTAAGATTTTTGGGAAAACCATTCTTTTCTCTCTCCCAGTTTGGTGGGCTCTCTTGAGACTAGTATTTCCTTACTATTGGAGTGATCTAATCTTAGAGTATGGTGTAGGCCTAAGGGAAAGGAGGCGAGGAGCTAAGGAAACCATTCTGTGTGCTTTGTTTTTGTCTTTAGTGAAGCAAGATCCCTCTTCTGTTTAGCTGAGAGCAGTGGAAATTTGCATGGGGCATGGAATCAAAGACTGAGAGAGCCCTTTTGTGTGATTTCATGTTCTGTACTCACTTACCCTTTCAGAACTTGTGAAGAGAGAGATGAGGGCTGGTGAAGCACTGGAATAGTATTTGGGTGATTCTTACCCCCAGCTTTTCTATTTCCAACAGGAATATTAAAAGTGATTTAATGCAATTCATTTTACAGATGAAACCTGGGGATCCACAGTCAGGGAGAAGACCCATCCAATGCCACAAAATTTGCACTCTCCTTACAATGTCCTGTATTTATATCAGACATGTCCACTGTCCCACCCTCCCCAACTCTCCAGGCATGGACTCCAGCCTTCTCTTCACTCTTTTTCCCCCATGACACAACATATAAATCCTTTAGGGTTCTTACCTATGGAAAAAAGAGTGTCCTGCTTTCCAAGGGAGTCAGATAATGATCAGAGGTTAGATTGATGCCTAAAAATTGACTCTACTCTTTACTTCTCTTGCCAGATAACCTAACTGATGCCCTGGGTTTTATAACATTCCTTTTCATGTAGATTGTCTCACATGATTCTTACAATCTCCCAAAAAGGAGTGGAAAGGTAAGTGACATCTGCGAAGTACCATACCACATACCATGCTCAGTGCACACTTATGCCTCATTTAAGCCCCCAGAGTCCCCATTTTACAAATAAGGTAGCTTATAATAATGAGGCACGGAGAGGCAAAAACAAAAACAAAAACAAACAAACAAACAAAAAAACAACTGTGGCTATAAATCTGGCAAATGGAGGAAACTGAATCTAGCTCTTGGACCTCCAAGCTGTATGTTCTTCCCAAAGCTTCATCCTACTACTACAGTTAGACTGATCATGGCTACATCAAAATCTTTTAGGGGAAGCTTCTAGATCCCCAGTAACATTTCCGAATGAGACTTTTTATCTACTTGCCTCTCTCCCATCATGCACAGTCATTATTGCCTCTAGTGAATAACTGCACATTAACAAATGATATATATCCCCAGCTGGTGGGGCCAGAGGCAGCTATGGAACATGATGATATCCTCCTAGTAACTTGACCCAAATCATTACTGAAGAAACAACGAGAACAACAAAATCAAACGCAAACCACCAAAACCATCTTCATCTCAAGATAAAGACAAGGGAAAGATGTTCAGAAAGTCATATGGTTTCTTTGCTCTACTAATTGTCTAGTCTCAGTTCAGACAGTTCTAGAAACAACACTCATAACCAGGGCCATTGTCACACCTCTGGGGAATAGGGAAAGCACCAGAAAAGAGGTCTCCACTGGAAGCCAAGGCTCTGGCTATGACCCTCTCCTATAGAGAACTCTATTCAGGAACTTGCTTGAAGACATGCCCAGATTTCTGGATTACAGAAAAACGGGAACACTATAAATGGTTAGCTATTTCAATGGACACCCAGAACTGTATTTTGGAATGTTGCACTATATCGAATTGGATAGGATTTCATTGAAATCCCAGGGAGCCTTTCATATAGCCTCCCAAATCCAATGTCATACATTTGGGGGGTGTGTGAGGGGGAGATCTAGCTTAATGCCTGTGAGAAAACAGGAATTCACTGTGGGTGCCATCCTCTGGAATGAGCAAGGCAATGGGATATAAAGTTTGAGACTTAGAAAAGACTTCAGAGGTCCTGTCTTTTCATGTTACAGGTGAAGAAACTGAGGCCCAGAGAAACTGATGGCTTTTTAAAAGTTACACAGCGAGTTAGAGTCAGGACTCAGGCCTCCTAAGTCCCAGGCCTCAGCAGGTGATTAGCTAACCATAACATAGGGCGACCACAGTGCACAGCAACATTATACCATAATTTCAGAAAAGCAAGGGAAAAGGAGCTATTATCCAATGGAAGCTATTCTGGATTAGCAACTTTAAAGATGAGCATTTGAAGGACACATGGTGACCAGTCTGGAAGAGCAGAGACACAGGGGCATGACAGTGCCTACAGACGTAGGAGAAAAACACATTAAAATGATGTTCCCACGGAAGAAGAATCAGACTCCAGGTTGGTTTCATGGGGCAGATAGAGAACCAGTGGGTAGATCAGAAGGAAGCAGATTTTTTAATTATGGCAAAATACACATAAAACTCTCCATTTGAACCATTAATTCAACAGCATTTAGTGCATTCACAATGCTGAGCCACTATCACCACTATCAAGTTCCAGAACATTTTCATTATCCCAAAAGGAAACCTGTACCCATTAAATAGTAATTCCTCATTTCCCCCTCTCTCCAGTCCCTGGCAACCACTAATCTGCTTTCTGTCCTGATCGATTTGCCTATTATGAGTATTTCATATAAATCAAATCACACAGTAAGTGGCCTTTAGTGTCTGGGGGATGCAGATGTTCCTACAAGGCACTCGGGATTGCAGGACAACTGCGTGCTTTGCAAGGGGGCGGGCTCTTGCCTTCCAGGAGGTTTGAGTTCCAGCCAGGGCTAGAATCCCTGTGGTGGGGGCACTGTCACGAGAAGTGGCCTGGTGAAGGACGGCGAGCCAGGGCTTCTCAGCCAAGCTTCCTGGGATGACCTCTCCCACCAGCACCCCAGCTCTGCCCTGCGGCCACTCTCTGCTGTATCAGAAAGCACAAGTCTAGCAAAGCCCGCTTCTCCTGCCGATTTCCTCTCTTGCTGCTCTCCTCCCGCCTCCTGTTCTGTTGACACTTGTTTGCCAACTTGCCTGACACACCGCAGGCAATCTTCCCCTCCCTTGAGCATGTCTGACCTGAACGTACAGCTTTCTGCTGAGCTGATCTGGAGTTTTCAGCGGGCTGTTGGTGCAGCCAGGCATGTATTAAGAGCAGGGATAAATAAGGATCGTCTGAGCTTTAACTACCGATTTGACTCAAGAAGCTCAGGAATAATCTATAAAACCGGACAGTCAAGGGCAATAAAATTAGCTACGAAAGGACTATAGGGTGGAAACACTATAGTCTTCTGGTGCTCTGACCACAACATACACTTACACACAAAAGCCACTATCAGCACTGCCACAAGCCTTACAACAGCTTGGAGGAGACGCATTATATTTGAGAGGCTGGTTTAAGGAAAATCAGAGGGGGAATCTAAGGGGATCACAGAAGTGTCATTTTCCAGATGGTCATAATAGATTTCATCCATGACCTAGAAAATCATATTAGAACAAGAATATCAGGCCTGTTCCATGTCTCGGACTGTTAAGTTAAAACATTCTTTCAAAAAAAAAAAAAGTTAAAGAATGTGTACTGGGTTGACTGGTGCCCTCCAAAAATTTGGAGGAAATAGGTTTTTGGAGATACAGTTAGTTACATGAAGTCACACTGGATTAGGGTGGGCCCTAAATCCCATGACTGGTGCCCTTATAAAAGAAGGGTGATTTGGAGACACACGGACATCCACAGAGGGAAGAAGGCCATATAGAGCTGGTGTCAGAAATCGGACAGATGCACTAATAAGCCAGGGAATGCCAAGGATTGCCAGCAACCACCAGAAGCTAGGGAAAAGGGAAGAAGGCTTCTTCCCTAGAGCCTTCAAAGGGAGCATGGCCTTGTGCTCGCTTCGGCAGCACATATACTAAAATTTGAATGATACAGAGAAGATTAGCATGGCCCCTGTGCAAGGATGACACGCAAATTCGTGAAGCGTTCCATATTTTTTTGTGCAAGACTGTTGAATCACAGATCTGTACCTCTGAAGCAAATAATGCAATATATGTTAAGAAAAAAAAAAGAAGAAGATAGCAGGAGGGGAAGAATGAAGGAGAGTAAATCGGAGGGGGAGACGAACCATGAGAGACAATGGACTCTGAAAAACAAACTGAGGGTTCTAGAGGGGAGGGGGGTGGGGGGATGGGTTAGCCTGGTGATGGGTATTAAAGAGGGCACGTTCTGCGTGGAGCACTGGGTGTTATGCACAAACAATGAATCATGGAACACTACATCAAAAACTAATGATGTAATGTATGGTGATTAACATAACAATAAAAAATTAAAAATAAAAAAAAGATAAAAACTGAAAAACAACAGCAGGATGCTGTTCTTTATTTCAAGCACATTGGTAGGCAGGAAAATTAGGTCACTTACAGTAGCAAAAACTTCCTATCTCCCCAAACGGATATTCAAATGCAAAAGCATGTATATTATCCACATAGTCTCTTAGGAAAACAACAAAAATGTTCTTAGCAGTCTACGGGATGAATCAAAGCAAAGAACTGATCAACGGGGGAAACTGTGTAAGAAACTTGTGAGCACTAGCTCCTCTTCTATACAAACTTAGTACTAAGTAATTGTGCTAACGATGGGTATAAAATAATACAAACACAAATACCATTGAAAGAAAATATGTATAATGTAAAAATAAAATAAATAATTTGATGAAAAAAGAAAAGGGAGCATGGCCTTGCTGACACCCTGATTTTGGACTTCTAGCCTCCAAACTTGGCAAAGAATAAATTTCTGTTGTTTTAAACTACTCAGTGTATGGTGATTCGTTGCAGTCACTCTAGCAAACTATTTTAGGACAACCTGATTCCCTCTTCTTTTATATGGGGGTAAAGACCTATTTTAAAAAATGGAAAAGACTTTAGCCCTTATAACAAATCTCATTATATATGCTCAACTACTGAACACAGGTTCATAAACAAGTAGTACCCAAACCTACTGACATTAAGAGTCCTTTCTTTCTATTAACCAGGTTTTGTTTTATATTTTTGTCTGGTGGTCTTATTTGTCTCCAGGTAAAGAGAAAGACTGACCCTCAGATCCCTTTGTCCTCAGATCTGCTCCTCGCTCTTTGGGGGATGCCTTTCTTCAGGCTGCCAAGCAGAGTCTTCTCTCAAACTGTTTATCCTTTGCTCCCCCTTGTCATTTTCCAGAGAGAGACCCAGGGACTCAGAGGCAAGCTCACAAGGGCTGAGCTGTGATTCCTCCACGTTGATTATAATTTTTATCACATTATATGGGATCCCTCTGGTGGTTACCGAGAGACACGTCAGTTTTGAGAGATTAGGGACAAACCAAGAAGCTTCAAATCTACAGGATAAGAGAATCAGGGTTTCCAAGTTCTGGCAAGACAGACAGATGCTGCACTGCTTTGGGCATCTTCCCCAAGTCCGAGTGACAGCTCCCAGGGCCCAAGGAAGGCTCCATTTGTCTGGGGCATGAAATGCTGCATTGGTGATCCTTGAAAACTAACATCATTTGTATTAATGGGAATAGTGGATGCAGAGCTGTCTTGCCATAAGAAAAACAGCACAGAAAATCCCAGCCACATCAAAGGAGTGGGTTCTGGCTGCAGGGATTCAGAATGACAAAGAGCCCAAGATGAGAGGTTGATGGGGACAATATTGCCAGACCCCGGTATGGGACAGATTTCTGAGCATCTCATCAAACATCTCCAAGAACAGCTCCTCACAGTGACCCTGCAAAGGCAACCAAAGCCGGCCCCCTTTCTTATTTGCAATTACCTATAAAAGCATCTATCTGGCTGGACCCAGCCTGTCTCTCGGTTTAAAACAGTGGCAGAATAAGAAATAACCTAGGAAATGAGTCATTTTCTTGACTGGCTGGGGCACCCTCAGTTGATATTGGTAAGGCTCTATTAAAATGCCTTTATGTCCTGATATGCATAGATGTGTTAATTTATAGCATATTCATCAGAAGACCTAAATTAATTGCTCTCTGATGAATTCTCTAACACCTCCTTTCTGTTTTTCCACCTCCCCCCCCCACCGCAAAGTACACTGATAAGGTCAGCAGCACTATCAAATGCAACACACTTCAACTTCCTTCCAAGCTCTTAATTAAAGCTAATTAGTAGTTTCGGTAATTAGCACATGTAAGCTTTTTACTCTCTGAATTAATAAGACTTACTCCGGTTTGGAGCCAAGTAGACTTTTCGCTCTCTAGTTCTGATTCCTGAACTGCCTTGGTTGGTTAATTTAAAGCATGTCTGTTCCAAGTAGAATACTGGAAAGACACCATTACTTAACAGTGGCCTGCTCTCAAGCCAGAGTGTGAGTTGTGGATAGGCAAGAGAAGAATTGTTGCCACCAGAAAAATGTCAGAACCCTTTGAGGCTGCAGTAACTGACCACTCTCAGCCCCTCAGTGTGAAATGGGTCGTGTCCAGTTACCACATCCCTGGGACTTCACACATCTCCAGGATGCTCGTTTTCACTTACGTCACCTAGGGACGACATGTCTGCACTGAGCACATCAAATCCTCCTGATTGTAACAGAACACAGAGGCAATGGCTGTGGGGTACCAAGAAATAACTGCTCATTTTGGCTCAAATAGAAATCAAAAAGAAGAAAAATCATTAAGTCAAATCAGTTTCTGCTTTTGTATAGACAAAGAGATTTTCCAAATAGCTTTATGTTTCTTTTTTTAGTCAGTGTGTGGGCACCCTGCATGCCCGGACAGAATTAAGTGTGTTTTTAAAATCAAGAAATCAAATCTATATTCTATTAAAAGAAAAAAGGCTCTGTGATTTGTTTTCAGACTTTAGAAACAGTTTGAGAAAAATCTTCCATGGGTGAGCTCATTTGCTACCCTTCTCAATACTAATGTCGGGGAAAAAAAAACAAAAAACAAAACAAACAAAACAGCTCACTGATTTACTGGATCCCTTATAGGTCCAGAACAATTGTGCGGGGAGCGGGGAGCTCATAGCACCAGTCATTTTGATGCCTCGGGGCAAGGAAAACAGTCACTTCTGGGTCACGGGATTCTCATTTTAATGGTACGACTGGAGCTGTGACAGCCACATGTGGGTCCGTATGGGACAGCCAATGTTACTAAGAGCAAAGACACATTTGGTCCTGTGGATGTCTGTGACTGTGAGGGTGACCAGGGATAGTGGGTTCCCATAGCCTCTCAGGCTCAATTCAGTAGGGAGCTGTGTCTCCCCATGAATGATCTCATTCCGGGAAGTAGTTGAGTGAGTTCCATAAACAGTGGTTCTCACATAAGGGTGATCCTATTCCCAGTGGGTATTTGCGATGTCTGGATACATTTTTGATTGTCACAGCTGTTAAGGGAGATGTGAGTGGGGGTGCCTACCACTAGAATCTAGGAGGTGGAGGCCAGGGATGCTGCTAAACATCCAACAAGGCACAGGAGAGATGCCTACAATGAATAATTATCTGGCCCTCGAGGTCAATAGCGTTGAGATTGAGGAACCCTGATACAGAAGACCTAAACAGGGTCTGAGCCTCTCGTTATATTTACTAAATAAGAGGCAAACATGAGCTTTCTTGACCGACTATGGACTGATCTTGGCCTTATAACAATTAGAGACTTTATGACAATGATATTACCTCGAGGGGCTGGAGTGGAACCAGGCTGAAAGCACGCTCAGGGTGATTCCAACCACCCAAAGCCAAGTGTTGGGCATTTTTATACTACAGCTTGGACCGACATATTGCATTATGGATGAGCTCACATGCCATGGCAAACAGTTTAAGAACGATGCTTATATTTAATGAATCCTAAATGGTTTATTACTGAGGGTTAAGTTCCTGCTTCCTGTGGGAATTTGACATTTATGAAAATGCCCGTGCATTAATTATTCAGCAGAGATGTCCTTCCTATGGAAATTCACTTTCCTGATACACGTGACAGCGCTACATTCCCTGTCTGCATAGGCTACTTTGTTGTTAATCCTCCAAGCATTAATTAAATAAAATTTACAACCAAGCCAGGATACATCTACCCTCAAATATTCTGCAAAAGACAGCTAAATGCTCTTTGATTTTTCCGGCTAGTAGCCAATCGTTACCCATAGCTACTTACATTCTTCCTTTTGTTCTTTAAACCATAAACCTGGTATCTCTTCCCACTGAGAAAGAAAACTATGCTTAGTAATTAAATTACACCACATTAAACTTACTTAACTTAAGTTCACCAGCAGGGAAAATTCCATGCCCCTGGGTTTAACAATAACTCCTAATCACACGTGCAAACCATATCTTTTCTGTGAGTTGTTATAATTTTCGTTCCTGGAATTCCATTAAAAATGGTAATGTCATTACTCCTGTTAATGCTCAAAACCAACAGCATAATCCTGCATTTTAATTAGTAATTATAATTAATTATTATTTCATTAATGAAATGTTTAGTTGGTAATTGTCTTTGAGCGCCTTACTCCCTAGGCTTATAAGCATTTCATAACATCTAGTTCACTGCCTATTTCTGATGAAGTGGCACGGTCAACCTTATTTTACTTTAACACTTTCATGTGGCTCTGCATCTCAGGCCCTTGACTGGCTGCATATTTACACTTTGGAAAACGTGTGGCTTCTGGCTCTCGATGAGGTTTGCACGAAGACTTACCCTCTCATGCTTCTCTGCCAACTTAAGAAGGCAAGTCAGTGTGCTGCCAGAGTGCATAATGCGTGAAGAGAAAAATAATTCTTGGAACCCTTGGTTAATAATAAATGTGGAATCCAAATTCATGGATTTTTGAGAGGAGACAGAGCAAGGGTTTAGAGGTACTCTTTGGAACAGGAAGGTTGATTTTAGAGCTTAAAGAATTAAAAATAAGCTGGGAGGGTTGTCAAGAATTTCATATCAGGCAAGATTTTTGTTGATCCTTTTGCAATTATCACAGATAATCTTATTTACTTGGATGGTATTTTAGGGGTAGGAGGAAAGCCTGTCTTCCCCATGAAAATGTAAACACCCAAGGGTGGGGACTCATATATATGCCTTGTAGACAGTTGTATTCCCAGCTCCTGATGCAATGCTGGGTGTACCTGCCATTCAACAAACAGCTGGATAGGTCATTGTTCTGGTGTGGCATGTGGTTAGGCCATGGAGAGGGATACTGAGGTACGAGAGTTGACAAGTTAAGTCAGGGCTCTGTGATGGGAGCGGGGTGTTGGATGCTAGGAGCTACCATATTGATGGGCTGATGGGCTTACGAATGACCTAGAGTCAGAGCTGTCTCTAATAGGGAATCCTAAAAGGAGGACAGATTCATCTTCTTGCTCTCCATGCAAAATAAAATTTAAAAATATATACATGTATGCATACACAGACACAGACACGTCGAGCACTGAGCAGAGAGAATGATTCAGAGAAGGGAAATCTGCTATCCTCTGGCAATTATACAAGGAGAATCTGAGCAAAGAAAAGATATGCCGCTAGTATTTCAGGGAAGGATTCACAGCTTCTGAGTGAAACGGAGCTAGAACAAGCTCAGGCTGGTTGGAGAACGCTCCATGTGTGCTGTGCATTACAGGCAAACTATGTAGAAACTTCCAAATCTCTGGGAGAAATAAATGATGGCCAACAGCTTAGTGTTGGCCCAAACGTCAGAATGCACACAGCCGTGGTCTGGGAGGACTGAAAAGCCATTGAGGTCCTGCGGGATCCTTCCCACTGGTGATCTTCGAGGCTGCTGATAATCTACAGCATGACGAAATGTCAGGACAAAGCTTAAATTTTGGTCGTATTTTACGAATGTCTGCATTTAACAAGTTAATGCTTTAGCACATATACATATATAGAGCAACTCGTTTGGAAGTAACACCAGAAATCACAATTTGAGACCCTTTGTGAATGTGAGTGGAGGTCCAACTAGACCCCCATACAGGTCCTTTATCTTTCTTTTTTCCCTAGACCACATGGACTCTAAAAATAATATCCCTCCCCTATTATCCATTTAATTTCCACAGAGCTCCAGACTTGTGGGGGAAAGCTAGGCATGGGGTCCCTCCCTCAGGGAGCTCCCAATCCAGAGCCCACTTCCTTTTGGACTTTCTTTTACTGGAAATCGCCTTTCCTTTTCTAGTTTCCTTTGCTGAGTTTCTACTTATCAGTGGGGTCTCACAAAGGCTACAGTGGTGGGAGGGGTAGATACACCTGAGAAAACATTTAAGGTCATTGCACCCTAGAACGAAGGAGCAGGTTGCTTAATAATCCTGAGTATGTGCTCTTGCTCAAAAGGCTGGAGCAGGACTTTTAAAATAAATAAATATGACTTATTGGACACTTACATCACATGGATTGTCACTTTTAATCTGCTTCAGAGAAATTGGACTAGGCACAATGAGAATGAGGAGTGGGCCCATCCCACATACATCCAGGTCCATTACATGCTTTGCTGGAGGCCCAGGTGGGCTCTGCCTTGTTTGTTCAACTTCAGCTCTGATTGGAGCTGTTGTCCAGGCCATGTGGAAGGGAAGGGAAAGATCAGCCTGGGCCAAGCAGGAGAGTACTGAAAGTGAACTCCAGGAAAAAGTATGCAACCCTCTTAAACCATAAGAGAAGACATTTGGCCATTTCTAGCTGTTCTCAGGAAGGTGAACCCACTTACCCACTGGGCGTGTCTTACTCAACAAAAACTGTGAAGGCCAGTCCATTTGTGGGCTTGGCCCCAGAAGATCATGTCTGATACAGACTGACAGCAAAGACATGGCTGCAAACGGAATCCTTGGGAGATGGTGCGTAAGGCAGCTAATTCTGCTGGGCCTCCATTCCCTCCTGTGTGAAATGGGGACAGGGAGCCCTGCCCCCAGGCTTTCTGGGATGATCACATGGAATAATGCATGCAGAGACATGAGCACCGTACCTGGCACACGGTAAACACTCGGCAGTTATCATTGTGTCATCCTCAATATGGTTTTTGCTTATTTGCTGTAGTCTTTTTGCTTTCATTAAAAATTTAAACAATACCACCAGCCTCAGTTGCAGGCATGGTAAGCCTGGATTTAGAATACCGTTAATTCCCTTCCTGGTGTGATTTGAAAAGGAGGAACATTCTACGGGATGGTTTAAGGTCCATGGGAAGGTGTGATGGTGAATCCCGGTGTCATGCTCACATATTATTACCAGAGAGAACAATAAGAGCCATGTGGGATGATTTAAATGCATTTTTTTTTTTCCCAGACAGTTATGAGTAAGGGGAGCAGGAAAGTAGCTCACTAGCTCATGCTGGGAGGCAGGAGCACAGACAAGAAGGTGCTACACAAACACACAATGAGAGAAAAGTGTGTCTCTCAGAGTCCACTGTAGGAGCCTTCCTGGCTTGTCAACCTTTTTCTCTTTGAACTTTCCCCTTCTCCCCTCTCCTGAACCACATTCCCTGTCTTAAGAGCGGGATGGCTCCTTATCCACATGTATATCCCCTTTAAAGACTGGCAATTGTTTTATGCTCAGAAAATGTTTGCTAAATGGATGTTCTGAAGCTCTACAGAAAATCAGCAGACCAGAAGTGAGGTGAACAGGACGCAAGCCAGGAAAACGGCTGGGACAGGGGTCTCTTCCTTGTTAAGGAACTGGTGTGGACGCACAGGACATGACAGTAACCCTTTGTTCGGTGAGAACAATTCCCAGAGATGAGGCTGAGGCAGATGGAGACAGCTCCCCATACAGTCTGAGCTCTCTGCAGACCCCGGCATCTTGGTAGATCTGAGGTTTAGCAGATGGTGTTTTTGCATTAATTGTCTAAATTACCATCTATAAGATCCTCTGTTTTCTAAAAACTGGTTTGCCGTAAGGCTTTCGGCTTTTAATTTAACTTAAATATTTGTGTGTGTTGGTAGTGTACCTATGTTGCAGGTTGGCCATCCCAGAGGGGCTGTGTGAGAGATCCTAGGAGGAACGTTGGAGTGTAGGGGGGTGCAGCAGAAGCTGGTCTGCAAGACGAGACTATGCCCACCAGTCAGGTGCGGGAAGAGTCTCAGCACCGACCAAGAAGAGAATGCTTACCATGGTGGCTGCTCATGGCCCCACCAGCACACCAGCATTAGTGTCAGAAGAAAGATGAACTCTGGAGCTACACAGAGGCAGTCCCAGAACCTTCCTCCAGCCTTCAAAAGGCACCTAGAAAGCTTTGTGGCCAACTTGGGTTGTCAGTTTCATTGGTTTTATTCACAACGATTTTCTCTCCAATCCAAGCTCCTCTTTCTTTAAAAAAATAGAAAGGAAAAAAAAAATACAAACAGTCTTTGCTTTACTAGCAAGAAATGAGGCTGTAGAGCCCTTCAGAGAGCCAGGACCTATTTTCTACAAGCTTGGGCTGGGAGTTTCTAGGGGACTCCAAAAAAGGAAAGGAAAGGACAGGGAGGGAGGACAGGAAACAGGAAGGGAAAGTGAGAGAGAGGAAGGGAGGGAAGAAGGGAGAGAGGGCAGAGAGGAGAATGCGGACAGCCATAGCTTATGACTGAGGCGGGGGGTGCAGGCATGGGGGAGAGAAGAGAGCCCTGTATTAAGAACTTGTATGAATTCTGGAAAGGAGTGAGAGAGAGAGAGAGAGGTCTTTGATCCACTCCAGAGAGGGAGACAGAAAACTTCAAAGCAGAATCGCAATCTCCTGCACTTTCCCTGCTGTAAGTATGGAGCATTCATTAGGGAGCAGCTCAGCCCCCCTGCCCCAAGGGTGGCTGCCCCAGACAAGGGATCCAGCTTGTTCAGCCTCCCCCAAACACAGCATGTGCAGGGCTTGAGAACACAGATTCCCGAGACTGTCCGCTCCTATATGGGATTAATTCACTGATGGAAGGAATCTCTATCCAGGGCAGCTGCTGCTAAATATCAGCTTCCCTTGCAAGATTCAGAGAAAGGGGGGTGGCGTTTTGTCTCCTTGACACTGTGAGTCAGTCACAGGGAGATACAGCTGAATAACAGCCCAGGAGGAAGATCCTTGATCTCCTCAAACTCTTCAATCTCAAAAATAAGGTGTTTTTTGGCGGGGGAGAAGTGGTGGGGATTTCTTTACCATTCAGCTCGGCTGGTAGCCTTTTATAAAAAGTAAAATTTGCTTTTATTAAAGGCAACAGATCTGCTTATGGGAGCACCACAGACCTCACTGGGATTCATTTTTCCTAGTTGTCCCAGAAGACTGGCCAGACTTCTGGTTCCCATGGACACTGGAAGTCATGCAGTGAGATCATGTTTACTTAGCTACCTCTCCTTAAACAGAACTGGTCACCTCGACAGAGTTGGGGGGACATGAGTCTCCCCAAAGTAAAGCCACACTGGAATGCTCTCCTTCCAGCAAGGCCCTGGCAAGAGAAACCAGATGCCTCATCAGCACGGAGAGGAGATGAGCCCTCAGCTTCTTATTCTTTGTAGTGACTCATTTGTGTCACAGTCAGTAAAAATGGCAATGCAGTGAGGAACACGGATAAAAAGAAACATCCTGGAGAATTCTCCTGGTTATTTTTAAAATATTGTCTCTGTTGACTTGAAGTGGTATAGAAACAGTTCCATATGCTGTGTTCCTTTTTTTCCCCTTGCTTCTTATAGTTTAAACATAGATGTACTATCGGATACAACTTCTGTTAACAATATGGCCTCCTGGTTAGCAAAGGAGTGGTTTTCTTCTCACAGGCTTTGGAAGGGGGAAAGCTGTTAGCCGCCTTGCATCCCCTGCTCACATGTAATTGTGGGAAGTATTATGCTCTTAAGTTCTTTGCCACTTCTTTTCTGTCACGCAAACCAAAATGACATACTCGTTTCTCTAGGTTCTGGCCTGCTTTGGACCAAATGAAGCCCCAGAAATTGCTCATCCTAGCAAGTGCGTCTCTTTTATTTTTATACAGAATAATATGTTTGTCTATATTTCCTATTGTTTTATGGAGATTATTACCAGTACTTCTTCACTCATTTTCTTTCTCTTAAAAAAATCATTTTCATTTATACAGATTAACTTATTCATACATTTGTACATAAAATTTCAAAACAGACACAAAATTATACGCCCTTTTGACCACCCTGGCCTACTTTGGCCCCCCTCCCCAGGGGTAAGAACAGTATTACCAGATTGACTCATATTCTTTCAGACATTTTCTGTATATTCACACAGATCTATGTATAGAGTTATATGTCTTGTTTTGTTTCTACTATTCTTAGATGAATGGAATTATACCATAGAATGGATCCTTCATGATTTATTTACCCATTCCTCTACTGAGTGATATATATACTTTGCCTGTTAATTTGCTAAACACCCAGGCTCCATTTCCAACATTTGTAACCAAACCAGGCTGGAGCAGTAGAAAGAATACAAAAGTGGGCTGGGTTTTAGTTCAACTCTGTCACTAATGCCCAGGTGGCCTTGGCCAAATCACTGTCCTCTTTGGGCCAGCTTCTCACCGGTTGGGGGCCGGGCAAGGGCACTGATCAGCTTGTTCAGGCCACAGCCCCTTAGTACTAAGGTCAGGCTTTTCATACTGCAGTATAAGTGATTTAATTTAATAAACACATATTTAGTGCCAAATATGTGCCAAAGTTCTCTGTTATCCAAATGCCTCTACACTTGGAATTATGCAGGTTTCATAGGAATCATTGGTACTGCCACAGTCTAACTCAGAGGACAATGACTGGTAGGCTGTGGAAACTACACAGGTACTTTCTCTGAGCGATGCAGAGGTTTTGTTTTAGTTGAATTAGTTATCAATATTTTTTAAAAGATTTTATTTATTTGACAGAGAGATAGAGAGAAAGCACAAGCAGACAGAGAGGCAGGGAGTGGGAGAGGGAGAAGCAGGCTTCCCGTGGGGCAGGGAGTCCAATGCGGGGCTCAATCCCAGGACCCTGGGATCATGACCTGAGCCGAAGGCAGACACTTAACTGACTGAGCCACCCAGGTGCCCCTAGTTATCAATATTTTAAAATCAGGAAATGTCATAGAAAAATACAGTCTTCTTACTTCTCTTAGAAGAAAATAATATTTGGCAATAGTAGGCTATACATCTGGACAAAGAAAAGTTATAGACTGTGTAGGCAAGATGGGCTCTTTCATGCCTTAGAAAGATCGTAGTGCTGCCCCAGACAATGGGGAAAGTACAAAAAGGCAAGAAGCAGCAACAATTCAGAATGGTTCAGGCAAGTCTGGATCAGGACAGTTCCTCCACCCATTCTCTCAGTCTTATCCAGAATTCCTAATCCTCTTTTCCTACTTGATTTTTCTCTCATCCTCTCCACATGCTATCTGATATGTTTTATCTCTTACTTCTTCATTTCATTTAGTGTCTCTCTCCCCTATTCCAATGTTAGCTGTATAAGAGCAAAGATTTTCGTCCATTTTATTTTTCAGTCTCAACACTAAGAATGCCACGTACATAGTAGACACTCAAAAAACACTTAGTGAATTGATGGGAAAAAAAGGAATGGATGGTTGGATGGTTGGACAGATGGATGGATAGATGGATGGGAGGGAGGGATGGAAGGAAGGAGGAAGGAAAGAGGGAAAGAAGGAAGGAAGGAGTTGGAACAGGTAATCTGATAGGCATAGTTTCATGGGGATGTTCCCATCCTTGAAGAGAATCAGTCTGGTATGGGGGACACCTTTGTGTACAATGAATGATAAACAGATAATAACACGTATCAGCATTATGAACAAATTATTAAGGCAGAATAGAGAAGAAAGAAATTGAACCAGAGTATATGAAGTTCTTAGAATAGGGCCAGAGAAAAATGAGTAGAATTTCTCCAGCTAGAGAAGAGAAAGGAAGGCCATTCCAAGCACATGCACCTCCATGCACAGAAGCTCAGAAGTGTGAGTGTGCACGAAGACTCAGAGAATAACACATAGAGCCCAGGGCCGAGAGTGGCGTGTACAAATCAGATGGCTAGGCAAGGGGGTTAGGACAAGATAATGAAGAAAATTTGATTTGCTAGGCTAATGTGTTTTAATTTTATATACTTTGTCAGTGTTTCTCAGGGTACAATCCTTGGACAACAAGATTCTCAATGGGTCTCCAGCAATGCAGCTCAGAAATCTGCTCTCATAAATGTGTCCTCCATGTGGTTCTTACATGCACTAACATCTGAGAGGCACAGCTTTAGAAGCTATCCATTCTCAAACATGTCTGTTCACTTGGATTACCTGAGAGGCTTTAACAGTATGAACACGCCCTGGCTTCAGTCCACTACTGGTGATTCTGATCCATAGCCCCTAGAGCCTAAAATATTTGCCACTGGTTCTTTACAAATGTTTGCATGTCTCTGCTCTACAGCACCTGCTGGCGATAGAGAGAAGGGGGAGGGGAGCCAATTTAGAATGGCGAGGAGGAGTTGAATCGGGGCAAGAGAAAAGAGTAAAGTGAGAGACAACATGATGAATCCATAGGCTTTTCTGGCTGATTCAATGTATGAAACGAGAGAATGAGAAGAGTCATCAGTTTCATATTCCCAATTTGGAGGTTTGGGCGAATGCCATTAACCAAGATGAGGTTCGTGAAAGAGAAGATGATTATAGGAAAGTGAGTAGGATCCAAGTTAAAGACTTTCTGAATTCAAAGTGCAGATAAAGATGCCCAGGAAGCCACTGGGGATATAAGCCTAATATTCAGGTGAGAGGTCAGGGCTGAAGATCAAGACTGAGGGGCTATGATCCTAGGACAGGAGAAGTCATGGAGTAGACCAGACCAGACCACACATGGAGGCAAGTGGGCCAAGGGAGAAATTCTGAAGAACCCCATGGGTTAAGGGGCTGACAAACGAATAAACCTGAGAAGCAGGCAAAAGGGGGAGAGAGAACAAAAACAATAATATCTGTGGGAGCAGAGCCACTGGTGTTGGCTTTTGGGGTGGTCTTTTCTGGGCCTAGGAGGTGTGGAGAATGCTCTGGAGACTGGGTGCCTCCTGCCAGCTTCCTATGGAGACGACCATGGCAAACACCCCACACCTATCATCTGCAAGGAGACAGCTGCAGTTTTGCCTCTTCTCATGTGGTTTCCTCACACCCACCCCCGGGGAAGCACAATATGATTTTCCCACAGAGCAGATGGGATGCTAGCTGGCATCACCCCTGCCTTGCAGAGTGTCCCCTCGGCTCAGCTCTGACAGAGAGCCTGGTAGTGCAAACAAGGCTGGCTCACCAGTGCCTGGCACCCAGCCACCACTGAGCCTGCCCTGCTGATGCCCGGCGATGTACCGACCAACAAAGCCTTAAGCACCAAGATCAGAACAATTCTTAGAGAGTTGCCTTCTCCATATAGTTGGAGAGAGGAAAAAAAGGAACAAAGGAGAGAAGACAGAAAGAGAGAAAGAGGGAGGAAATTAAGAAAGGAGGGAGCTAAAGAAGGGAGAGAAGACAAGAAAAGAAGAGCAGTGTAGAAACTGACTAGCCACAGAGCTGGAGGTCCTCACACTGGGTATCGGACCTTGGGAGCTGTTGTGTATACTGAAGGTAACCACATGGGCTAGGTGTCTAGCACAATACCTGAGACACTGAGCACCCCCTACACGTCTGGTAGGTCAGCCTCTAAACTGATTGACCCTTTGATAATTTTCACATGGCCATGCAGCAAAATCCATGTGCAAAAGGTTGGGGGAAATTCCCTATTGTGCTACATTCTTTTTGTACTCTGGTTCAGCAACACTGTTGCTGAACAGTGTTTAGCTTGGGTAAAATTTGATACTTCAAGAGTAGTCCCCTACTGAAGGGAAAAGGGAGCCCCCCTTCTCCTAGGGAGAGACAGTGAGTACACCATCAGTGAAGGTTCAGTGCGTTACAGCAATGCACCAAAGGTAAGTTACATGTCTTCTGCCAGTTTCCGGCTTCTAAAATGTCTCTGCCCATTTCTTCCTTTTTTTCAACCACTCTCTCCTTCCTGCCTCCCTCCATTCCTCCCCATCCTCACTGTGGTGGACTAATGTTTGAGGGGCATCTTTCTAAGACTTTACTTATGTCTCCTACTGGGAAGCTTTGCTATTTGGATTTTCCAGTGAGCTCTGCAAAGGGGCTCTCAAAGAACTTTCGAAATCTGCAGTGCTGCATATGTTTTGGTAAAATGAAGCAAAGGTTTTATTTATTTGGTTGGGTTTGCTGTTGGAAGTGTTGCAGCCTGCCCCTGGGGCCTCCTACTATCTTGACTAGCACTTCTAGAGCATCCCTTCCTGCTGACTTGCAGAGGGTTGGATTCTTCTTCAGTAGTGCCTATGCTGCTGTATTGTTGCCTGTTTGCTTAACTTCATATTTCTTCTCTGGATGGATTTTCTACGAAGATCATCCCTACTTGTTTGATATTTCATTTCGGATCTTGTCATTTTCTTTTTGAGTGTGCTTTTTTTAAAAATGGATGTTTCTTTGGTCAGAACAACTTCCCATGGGCCTCAGCAGGTGTTAATGGCACTCTCATTTATATCATAGAGAACATCAATTTCTAGGGGACAGGTGAGTTCTGCTATGGTTCAGAGGAGAAATAAATCCTTTTGCAACTTTGGTTATTTTATTTCATATCTGTGGCCTCAGAGGAGGAAAGAAGTTGACAACATTGGCCACGTCCATCCATGAAGACTTCTCCATTATCAGTTCGTTCCCCAGTCTGGAGTAAGGAACACTCAGAAAAATGCTCAGGTTCACTCATCTAATTTGCTGGGTCTGCAGAAGAATAAAACTATGTCTAAGGCACATAGACAGTTTAAGAATCAGGCTTTGAAAGAAGTCCTCAGTTTATCTTGTGCATCAGTGAGTCTCGCGCTAGAGAGGACTAAAGGTTCCCATGTGGGCCTTTGGTAGAGAAGAGGCACAAGTCAATGGACTGAGACTCTGTGGGTCCCAGAAAACCATTTGCCCAATCTGCTCTGGGCCAGCTTTGCAAATGTCCCCAGCAGAGCTGGCAGTCTGAATTCATGAAGTGACTGCATCTGAACGCAAGGAAATTTGATATCCTTTACCGATTTTTTAATGACCATTTACATGGCAATTTTATATCCATCCATCCATCCATCCATGCATCCATCCATCCATCCATCCATCATTAGTAGTAATGTCCCTAAGGCTGCTTTCTTGCTTAAAACAAGGAATCTTGACAGCTGAAACTGATTTCACTAACCTGCCACAGCTCTGGGGCATCCTCCAAAACATGAATCTTTTTGCTATTTTCGGTTTAATTCACTAGTATATTTCCATATACAGAGTAAATGAGAGTGAATACACATCTAACTCCATTATTCTCTTCTACTCTGGCCACCCTACTTAAAACTGCAATGTACCTCCCTTTAGCAATCCTATTCCCCTCAACTGTTCTTTGTTTTTCAGCCTAATATGTACTGTACTCATTTATTATTTTTATGCTTTATTGCCTGTGTCTAGAATATAAGATCCATGAAGGTAGGGATATCTGTCTCGCCTGGCCCCGCCTGGCCCCACCCCCATGATCAATGTCACAAAAACACCCCTATGTATTTCCAAATTTCTCATATGGCTCTGATGAGACTTTGCTTGGTAACTACTGCAAGTTGTTTGTTTGTTTGTTTACACCATAGTTCCACATAGCAAGTAGTAAGTCTACTTTATGGCATCTTATGGGCCCTCTCAAGGATGATACCTTTTCCTTCCTATACGCCTCATTCAAGAGATTTCAAAATCCTTTCACATAATTAAAGACAGTGATATTTTATGGTAAAACTCAGCTGTCAAATATGCCTTCTGTGCCAGTCATTAACAAGCCAGTAAACGAGTATTTACTAAGTGCTTTTGAGTGTTATACCATGCTGTGCAATGTACATTTCAAAGCATTTCCATGCTCATTTCAAAGCATCCTGCGTGTGCATATTCTGGGCCACTGGAGCTCAGCCTCTGATCTAAGCCTGCCCCCACCTTGTAAGCAAAAGTTAGGCACTTCAATCAGAGAACAAGTTTGACTGATTTCTTTTAGCCGTACTGCTCAGTTATTCAACCGTGATGGACAAACTGATGAGTTAAATTGGAATAACACAGTCCAAGAGAATGACATCTGAAGTCAGTGATGGCAAAAATAACAGACATTTCTATGACAGAATATCAACAAATAATTAGTGATTGTCTGCTGGATACAAAATTCTGTGTCAGAGAACAACATAAGGTATGGTTAACATGGCATTGATATCATTCTGCTGGGGGGGGGGTTGTGACAATGGAATATGTGTGTGGATACTAATACATAAGTGTTGATACTGAGAGTTGCTAATACTGAATGCTTTACACGCACGATCTCATTTAATCACTAACATGAACACTGTGGATATCCCATTTTACAGATGAGGATAATGAAGCCCAGAGAAGAGAGAGGACAAGCTGTCACTCAGCTGGGAATTGGCGGGGCCAGTACTTAAACTCAAGGTTGTCTGATGCCAAAGAGTGTTAACCATGATGTGATAGATTAACATTTTGTAATTGCCTAAAATTGGCAGTTTCCATCTTCTTTGGTCGTATAGACACAAACTCATGGAGACAAGTGGGAAATATGTATTTTTAAACTCTGTCTTTAAAGTGCTGTGTGTTGCGTTGCTCTGAACTTTCCACTCCATCTCATCTTTATTGTTTTAATCCACTGGTCTCTGCAAATGTGACGTTTGAACACAAATTGCTCATCCTGAAATGAATTTTGATGTCCCACATGAAAGAAGCACTTAGAGATCTATCTCTATTCTATTTCAAGCGACTTATGTAAGAATCCTTTATGATCTTTCCTAAAATTGAAATGAAAACCACACTCTGACAACATCACGGGATAACACAAGTGTTCGATTCTGTGAACAAGGTAGCAACATCACTGATTATTTGGAGTTTAAGGCAAAGAAATAGCTATTTCATTTGATTTTTTCATTTCTGAACTCTACTGTCAGACTGCAATCCTTTTTTCTATCTTCATATAGCTTTTTAAAAATGATCATCAAAAACAAGAAACAAAGAAAAAGAAATAAACTACATTTTCTTGCTTCCAGGACTGGAGACATTTTCCCCTTGGCATGCACTCTAGTAAGTAGGAAGATCCAGAATGAAAGTTACGGTGTTGCTTCAGTAACTTCTAAGAAATCAATATAATTTTGGTTTTCTGCTACATCTCTCAAAGAACATTTGATGTATCTCTTAGTCCCTGACAACTTTCTTCACACTCTGAAGCAAAGCCGTCTCAGCCAAGTAGATGTGCCTGCAGATGATAAAGGGTGGTGATTTGAAGTCTGTATCTTTTTAAAAGAGAGATGCAAAGTTCCCAGACAAATGGCTAGATATGACCCGTTCCCATAGATTTACCAAGCACTTGCCTGAGTTTGGGGGCCAAATTCCATTCATTAAGTCTTTGAATCAAGAAAATGAATTCCGTGCTCATTGAAAAACACTATTTCAACCATGTCACATCCTTGGTTAAGACGGATTTATGGGAAAATCTCTTTCTTATACTATATGTGATTTTTCAAAAGTAAGCAATCTGCTGAGTTTTGAGTTTTGTACTTTTAAGGAACAGAGGGTTGAAAAATCACTGTATGTATACATACAGATACATATACATATACATATATAGGTGAGTTGGTGGTATGTGTTTATATGTACATATTTATATGTATATAAAGACATACCACCAACTCACCTAGTTAATAAGACAAAGGTACTCAAACAACTCATCTGGTATTATGTGAACTTGCCAGGAAAGAAAGAAAATCTTAAGTATTTCAAAGGCTCTCTAGTTTAATCATCACAATGCCTATGAAGACACAACATACAAGGAATAAAAGATGAAAACTGGATGCAGAATTATGTTTATTTTACATGTATATGATACCCATTGGATACCAAGAAGTAGGTGATGGTTACTTAAAATAATCACATCAGGTTGATTAAATAACACAAAACTAAACATCAATTTTAGTTGTAGACAAGGATACACATGGGTTCAGACCATCTCTGCATAATTAAAAGTGTATCATTCCAGTGCCTTAGCCTCTGAAAATTTATCTTTGTTCCATATAGATCTATGTGGTTCTAACTAAAGGATTCCTATTCATAAATCAAGATCTCAGGGGAGATGGGGTTAAATGTTTGATATCCCTAGGATTTCCCAATGTTCATATGCCTCTATGCTCCTGCATCTCTGTACCAGCAGCAGGAGGATGTGAGAGACCAGGGACCCTCAAACTTCAAAATTAGATATGTAAGAGGAAACATGCAAGACTCAGCCAAGAGAGTTTAGGTCTGCTCCTTCTCCCATATTCCTTCGTTATAACACTTAGAACATGCAGAATCTGACACCTTCACTATCCTTGGAAAGAGGAATTGATTAGGTGGTACTGAAGAGACATTTAGTGCACTGTGACTATCCATGTGCTCAACTGCATTTCCAAGGCCCTTACAGATAAGGGGCCCACTCTGACCTATCCTGGCCGATGGACTCTGGGTGAAAATGTCACATTAAGGACCAAAGAATTTAAAAGCCAGTACATGACCTTCTTGCTCTTTCTTTCTCTGCTTCAGTGATGTGGAGGATGCTTGTCCAGATGTCAGAATTATAAGATACAGAAGACCTAAGTCCTTGTAAGGGAGCTTGTAAGGAAGCTGGCCCTGGAGAGCCACCAGTCCCTCAACATAGTCTGTGTAAGGAATTAAGTATATGTGTCATGGTGCCAAAATGGAGGGAAGGTATTACCCAGAATAACACAATTTACCTTGATAATCTCCATCAACTGCTAAGATAACCAAAGCAATCCAAAGTGCCATAGTAGGACACAAAGGCTAACCTACACACATTTATTTCTGCACCTACTCCATTGGAGAAGTTTGAGACAACCCGTTAGGTAATCTGCCTCCCCAAGTGGAAAGAAGGAAATTCTAGGCAATTTTTCATTTGGGGTAAAAGCTGGGAATAAATACATGCCTTCCATTGAAACACGTTCAGATACTCAGAGATATCCTTAATCCTAAGTCCATGTGTAATTGCTTCCCTGTTTAGGGGCTCTGAAATATGCCATGTCAAACCTGTTTCCTAAAAATGTTGCATTGCAATTCAAAAAGCAACCAAAGGTTGTTGAAAAATCTCTGGGATTTTGCAGTGTGCACACAGGCCTAAATTCAATCATTCTAAGGAAAATATTCCAACTCCCCCATTCTCCCATAGTCTAAGCCCTAAAATGCAGCATCATAATTCTGCAAATATAAATTTCCTCATTATCTGTGGAACAGGCCAATCACAGCACAGACAGCCACCCTGGCAGACCAAAGGAATAGCACTGGCCCTCAAACAGACTTCTACTCAAGCCCTGCAGGAGGCTCCGATTCTGCACAGCAGCTACCCTTTATAATTGGGTCATCTGTTCACTGGGTGATTTATACACAATACGGGGTCAAGGCTGATGCTCTTAGAATAGCGTGCCTGCTTTCCCCCAGCTGCATAGGATGAAGTAGGATGGGGGTCCTGGCATTTATAACCTGTCCAGTCCAGTCACTCTGGCCCCAAAGAAGTACTGATGTGAGCTACAGTTGTGTGTTATTGCCAGATGCATAGGGAGTGATGCTGGTAACATGGGCTCTGCAGCCAGCCTACCTGGGCAGAAAGGCCTACCCTACCTCTTCCTAATTATGTGACCCTGGCAAGCTATGAAACTCTATGAACCTTGGTTACTTCATCTGTTAAATGGGGGGGTGGGGCTTATAACCCTACCTGTCTTGTAGGGTTCTTGTGAAGGGGTGCTTGAGAAGAGCTCAGAGGCATGCCTGGCATAGAGAGGGCATGCAGTAATTCTTACTCCTTCATGTTATTAAGCATGACCGCTATGACCTAACAGTTGTACATTACTGATATCATTATTATCATATTCATGATCCCTGATGATGGTGATGCTGTGATGATGATGATGACAGGAAGAATCACTGACTAAGTGCTTACCATGTGCTTGGCACTCTAAGTGCCTTATGTGGATTATCTCTTTGAATCCTTAGGGCGATTGTTTAGATTATTATCTCTTTTTGACGGATGAAGACATTGAGACTTAGAGAGATTAAGAAGCTTGGCCAAAAATCAAAGAAGTAATGGAGCAGAATAGAAGCCAGGCAGACTGAATCTGGAGCCCGTGCTCTCAACCATGACCCCACGCTGCTGCATGTATCCCACACAGCCCTAGGCACGAGCTGTCTTTACAATGACTCAGGCCTGTGCCGTGGCCTGTTTGTCCAGGACTAAGACACAGGTTGCTTAAAATATGTGTTACACAATTGATGGGGATATGCACGCCTAGAAAGACAGAGTTAGGCATCAATCCATAGATAGAAAAGATCTACATTTCTACCAGGCTATATAAAATTTAATCAAATAAATTATTAGGAATCAAGTAATCAGTCTGTTCTTTCAATGAATTCCGCAATACTTTTAAATTAATTAGTATGTTGCAGTACTGGTGGCATACCCATGCTTTTAGACTGAATGTAATCAACCCAAATTCATATAGATAGGTTGACCTTGTTCTGTAAACACCCCAGTCTACTCTTTTTGCAAAGACAACCTTTCCCTGAGAGTTACAGTCTGCTCTGGCCACAATGATTGTGTGGATCAAAGGCCCTTTGCCTTATATCAGCCTGGGCCAAAACAGTCATTACCATAGATTTTATACTTTTCCTCTTTAATGGACTAGGCCTTGAGGATCTGGGTACTGTTTGGGAAGTCAGAATAAGATCTGAAAATTTCTTTAGGTGCAGAAGGGAGAATGATAATATTCCTGTGTTCGTCAGTGGGGTTTTCTCCTCTTTTCAATGCTATTTTGCACCCAATATGAATCTCTCCTAATCTTCCCTCGCCTTTAGAATAAGGAGAGTCCTTGCATGGATCATTTCTTGTACACTTACAAAGACAAAAGTGTTAGGGGTTCTATGCCGAAGCTGGAACGGTTGACATTTTTAAAGTTATTAACCAGACCTGTCATGAGCGAGCCTGGTTCCACAGGAAGTTCTACCCCAGTCTCCACACATGAAATATCAGCTCCTGACCTACCAAGAGGCAACATCTGGAGTAGTGACAGGTTGAGAGCAGGGCAAGGGGGCACAGATCATCTAAGAGAAAATGGTTCATAACTGGCCCCAGGACGTCCTGTCTGGATGGGCACCCAGATTCCTACCATTCTCCTTCACTTCCTATAGGACCTTACATCAAGACTATTCATGAATGCCAATCAATACAGCACACCCTAGATAGAGTCCTCCCCTGTGTTTATTAAACAGATAAGGCTCAGGGCACCTGGGTGGCTCAGTCGGTTAAGCGTCTGCCTTTGGCTCAGGTCATGATCCCAGGGTCCCGGGATCGAGCGACGCCTGGGGCTCCCTGCTCCGCAGGAAGCCTGCTTCTCCCTCTCCCTCTGCTCCCCCCACTCTGCTCTCTTTCTCTCTGTCTCAAATAAATAAAATCTTTTTTAAAAAAATGGATAAGGCTCGCATATCATGGAGATTTGAGAGACCAGGCAGTATTACTCAATTCTGAGAGGAGTTTCTCACTAGACGGTTTGCAATTCTCTCTAAATTTCACAGGCTGAGCTGCTTTGCGCCACCCCATACTGTTAGGCTGGGCCTTCTCATCCTTCAGGACTGCTGCGACATGAACAAAGTGAGCCATACTACGCCCCTTCAAAGGCATTTAGTGCATCTGTTAACAGGCTCAGCTAACTCAGTGGGAAACCCAGTAGGTAGGCGGTGGCTGGTAAGGACGTCAGATGTAAAAATACCCAGCAAACCCCTGCAGTTTGGGTTCTGTCTTCCTTCCCTGGTCTCCTTGCCCCCCGGGGGGCCGACCCCTGCACATGCCAGGACAGCTCCGCCCTCGGGTTCTCCTGCCGTGTGAGAATGGGGAGCACGTCCTCTTTAGGAGTGCCACTGGCCATCCCACTTCATGGACTGAAGAGGCTGGGGGACTGCTGTGTCAGGGCCGCTGCAGTCCAAATCTGTGAGCGTGATGGGGCCCAGGCTGTTAACAGGTGCAGCCACCTCCCACTGGGGAGAGAGACGCCGGCCACGTGTGGTGCTCATGGACTCGGCAGGGAGCCGCCGATCAAGACAAATGCCAGGACTGGGTGGAGGGGCCTGAGCAGGATGCCAAGTCCACCGAGGCTCCCACAGAGGCTGGACTGGCCCTGCCCCTAACAGAGACACTCCCTCACTTCCACGCAGGCAGCGTTTACTTGTTGCAGGGCTCTCTCTGGTCCCCAACTCACAAAATGTCTAGGTTATCATTCCCTCAACTATGTTCTGCACAACACCTGTGCTTGGAGAAACACAAGCTCACGTTCTGTGGAGAAAGAGAAAGTTATGCTTTTCGAATTTGCTGAGGAAACACCACTTTCGTGCCAGCTCCTGGCAACGCTCAGGGCACATTCTCCCACTAAAAAGCACCTGAGGAGTCCTGGCATATGGAAGCCTCAATTTTAAGTCACTATTTCTCAAACCAATATATATCTTCACGAGCTCTTCTACAGATGTCCCCTGGAATACTATTTGTGCAATTCTGGCTTACATGACACACAGAAGTTGAGAGAATTGGTTTTCTGCATCAAAACTTGCCAAAGGTCCTCCCGGCACTAGCTCACTTTCCAGGAGAGCTAGTTTGGCACAGCGGTCAAGGGGAGAGATTTGGGGCCAAACTGCCTGGGTTTGAATGTTGCCCCCAGGATCCACTGGCTGTGAAACAACGGGCAAGTCCCCAAACCTCTCTGTATGCAGTTTTCTCCAGTGTAAAATGGGGATAATCACGGTATCTGCTCCAGAAGACTGTGGGCTGATCACATCAGGCAGCAGCATCTGTGAAAAGCTCAGAGGGTGCCTGGCACCCAGTAAGCACGGGGTCAGTGCTCTCTGGCATCATCACCACCACGTCCACCCAGGCTCCCAGATTCCGATTCTGCAAGCTGTTCTGTCTCCAGCTTCTTTACCCAGCTCCACAGCCATTCCCTCGCCCGGTCCTGTCCCTGCCGTGAAAGGCTCCCCGTGTCTCCAGCCCTCCTAGCCAGCACACGTGTCCTCCTCACTCCACGCTGGGAGCTTACAGCTTCCCCGAGCTGGGTCCCCTGCCATCAGTCTCACCCTCCATATGCACCTGCTGCTCTCCATGGCCAGAAAGACTGCCTCGAACCCTCTGTTTTCTTGGCCCCGCCCCTGCTGACAGCTATACAGTGGTTCGCCCTCACTGCCTCACTGACAGAGCTCAAAATTCCCTGGGACTGCAAGGCCCTCACAAGGCAGCCCAAAGCCACTGTTCAAGCCTCATGCTTCCTTTCACTCCCAGGCTTTGCTCCTATGGTTCCTCCCACTGGAAATGTCCTTCCTGGTCCCTACATGGGCTCAAACTGCAAGTAGATTCCAAGGCCTGGCTCAGTTCCTGCACGGTCATCGAGGCCCTCCCCCGTCATGCCGATCTGCTCTAGTGTGGGGCCTGGGCGCATGCCCTAGGGCTGGGAGCTGGGGTTTAGGCCCAGAGGCCTGATTCACTGCCCAGCTCCGATGGGCACACACGGGAAGCGGTCTGAGTGAGCTGGGCAGCCTATCCACATCTCACTTTCCTTACTTGTAACGTGGACACCAATTCTGTTCTCTCCAGTGTGATCAGGAGGTTTAGATAGAAACACTCTGCACACGTTCCAGTTCTTTCCCAGAGTTGTCGTGACTGCCTTCTGAGGAGCCGCTGATTTGGTGAGAGCGCCTTCGAAGGCAGGAGAAGGAGGGACCAGAAGGGAGGCCAGGTTGTCAGACCTCCAGCCCCAGCCTCCACATTTCATCCAGAGCTACATCACCTCGGGTCAATTTCCCTTATATATTTAGGATCGGAGTTGGCTTTAATTGTTTAAAAAAAAAAAAAAAAAAAAGCCTATTCCAGAAAAGAATGCGGTGTGTGATGGCAAGCCTATGTGGTGTTTGATCGTTAGCTGCACCCATGCCCCATGCAGGCTGTGACATCGCTGGCGGGCTCCCCAGTCTTCCGCGTGCCCCTCGGGAGCATAGGCTGGGCCACCCCAGAGCATTTGGTTCCCCTAGTGAGAACTTCAACACTTGTCAGTGAAGCAGCACTGCCTTGCTCTCCCCAGCAACTCCGGAAAGCACCCATAGACAAGGTTAAGCCCGCCAAGAGGTTCCTTTCCACTTGCCTGAGCACGTGGCTCGGCTTCCTTCTCTCCCCCAGTCTTCTGGGAAGATCGACTTCAGCCCCAGCTCCATTATCTCTTTCTCTCTCGCCCAGTGCCAAACGCCAGCCGGAGAATAGCCTCTGAGATCTATGTTTCCTTAGAAGGATTCAAAGGATCATAGATATTAAAGATGAAGGAGAAAAAAAATCTATCAGGACATCTTGTCCTCTCCTTGTGCAAAATGGTTCCGGCCTGAACATTTTCTAAATATTCGTCAGGCCCGGTATTAAAGGCTTGAAGTGACAAGGCCCCTCAGGGGAGAAGCCGGCATTAAACCTCACTCTTAAAGATGATTTCTTTTACTGACTTCTTCGGCCTCATGTTTCACCACCGGATCTCACCTCTCACTTTCAGTTAAAGCCCTTTTTGGTACACAGGCTGCAGTGAGTGGGGACAAGAGAAAGTCCACAGGAAGGGTCAGAAGAGGGTAGAGCTGTCACTCGGCAGGCTAGGTGCCCTTTTGGCTCCGGGTAATGAAAAAGGAAGGCCAAGGTGGGAACCTGACTTCCAGCTTAACTTCCATCCAGAAGAATAAGCACCCGCTCCATCTTGCAGATCTCTGCTTCCCATTCGGAGAGCCCAGAAGCAATCTTGTCACTAGAAGATAAAGTCTCACATCTGTGTCCTTCCTGAACTGACCCACTTAGCTGCCGGGAGGGGTCCTTTTGGAGGGGCAAATGCTCTCACCTCCAGCACGCTGCCTCCTCACAGAAATGAGCACCCTGGGTGGCCGCCTCTCCCAATTGTTTAAAAAGGGAAACCAGAAATCATGAAATCTCCTAAATGTTGGCAACCACCTGCAACATGCAACAGCATGCATCTCCTAACCAAGTGAGTTAAAAAATCATTTTTAACTTATTGTAAAGGCCTAGCTGTCACCAATGCGCTCAGCTCTGTGAGATTTCTCCTATCTTAAAACCGATCACTTTTTCTTTAGCATGTATGTGGGAATGTTCATGCCATCTACTGATCATTTTAGTTGTAGAAATTTTGCCTTATGAGTTTCTTGAGGGCAGGGACCACGTCTGATACTGCTCGATCCTAAGTGCCTAAGATGCACAGATGTTTATTCTGCTGTCTTCTGCAAGGGAATGTCCCCCGAGCATCCGTTCATAAAACTGGCCATGCCCTCAGGGAATGGTTAATACCACTGTGAGGCTAGATCACTTGGGTTTGTAATCCTGCCTTACCACTTGGTAGCTTCCTTTCTGGGACGTTGAAAAATTTCACAGAGCCTGTTTTCTCATCTGTAAACTGGGGATGATAACAGCTTTGACTTCACAGAGTTGCTGTAAGGTTTAAATGAGATATTAGGGTAACGATCACTCAGCACATAAAACAACAGCTCAATCAACATAATTTGGTAGCTGTTTCATATTCCCATTGTACCAAAATACCCAGAAACCGATGATGCCCTCACGTTGTGACTACATATTGCCAAGAGTCTCACTAGCCTCATCTTATTCACCTCTGGGTTTTAGAAGGTCAGATCGGCTTGCTACATTCTTGGCAGAGTCCTTAGCCCTCTTGATGGTTGACTATGGTATGCATAAAAAAAAGTCAGATAATCTTGTCTGGGTTGACTGTCATCCAGGACGATCATAGTTGCATGCTAGCCTAGGTGTGTGCAGGACTGTGCTGGGGACAGGAAGACACACACATATTGTGGTAGACACACATATGCCCCGCCCCAATTCCCCTTTAAGGAACGACTTACCGCCCACCCGTGAGGCAGGTGGTCAGCAAACAGTGTCTGGCCACCAGCTACTTTCAGTGGGCCCCGGGCATAGAGAGCTGCTTCCCTAGAGGTCCCACCCTCCCTGGGCAGCCAGGATCTGCTGAGTAAAGCAGGCATGGAAGGACAATGTCATTTCAGCTCATTGCAGGACCACCCTGATGGACAGTATTCATGCCAGAGCCCACTTGGGCTTGGGTGATAGTTTGCAAGGCCTGCCTTATAGTCCACCCTCCCCTGTGTCTGGTCCTGCTTCCGCTACTTCCTTTCACAGGTGTTGATGCCTATTAAACATCCTGCACCGTGGACTCCACCTTGGCCCTGCTTCCCACAGCCCAGCTTACCACACACGTGTGTGCACATGCACAGCTCCTCCTCAAGCCCCAACACAGCTTTAATAACTAGGAGGCAGTCAAGGTTGCTCATAGGGATGACCAGTTTTGCACTGAGATCTATAGGCTTTAGAGTAGAGGCATCTACAGAGTTGGGAAAGATTATCAATTATATTTTAATATATCTGTATTTATAGAAAGGGGACACCAAAAAGATAAAATGAAACTATGGCCCCTCAACAGGTTTCTGGATCTTTGAGTATTTTCAGTAATTTTGTGTTTTCTAAAATAATATCAGAGTTCTGGGAAATTATAAAAAAATAAAAATAATAAATGACTCCTTTGTGTTAATACTCAATAATTTTCTCTCCCCAAAGTACTCATGTTTAAGAGTATATTAGGGAGGGCACATTCTGCGCGGAGCCCTGGGTGTTATGCACAAACAATGAATCATGGGACACTACATCCAAAACTAATGATGTAATGTATGGTGATTAACGTAACAATAAAAAAGAGTATATTAGGGAAATTAGGTAATTAAATGGAAAGCTGAGCTTATGCTCAGGTGCCTGGCTTTGTTATTATGCAATAAGGATGCCATACAACTGTCCCCCCTACAGGGTCCCTTCGATGGGGTGAAAAGCTCTACCAGAAAAAAAAGTAGTAGTTCAGAGATAATCCCTCATATTCCCAGTAACAATAAAATACTTGAGAACAAAGACAGCATTTCAGGGTTCCTGTCTCTCACCCTTGATCCTGAGTATTTAGCTGTATCTGTCCTTCCTTGCTGCCTTTATATTCTTCTTTGCTCAAGTATCACCTGATCTAAAATGGAATAAATTCTGTTATGCAAATTCCACGTAGGACAGTGCTCTCATATATGAAGGTTAGATTCACATCCCTTTGCAGGCAAATTCCATTCACACTAACATGTACAGTTGTTTGCTAAGAAATCAGATTCTGCCATCAGAAAAATGCATATGGAAAAGATGAAATCAAGGCGCATGCAATGTGAGCTGTGTCCAAGCTACGGTCTAAATGAGGCACGATACCAAAACTCCAATCTGAGTGGTGGCCTACTAACTACCCGAGGCCTCCAGCTCAGAAATATATGTAGACATGCAAGGGAGCAGGCTGCTGGAAAGCTGTTCCTTAAGCTTGCCAACAGCATGCACCTAAGGGCGTGTGGAAAGCACGAAACAAGAGAGGCAGGTTTACTAGAAAGGAGCTAGTTGGCTTCCAACTAGCTTCCAGAGCAAAATATCTAAAACTCCACAGTTCTCTAATTCGAAAGATTAGCATTGTTTTCAGAAATACAAACAGATTACCCTGAAGTGGTCAGATGTATTATATGAATGGTTCAAAGAATATGCATTATTTTTTTCAGTGAAGGAAAAAGGCTACGTCTATTTTGGACAGAATTCAGCAATATTGTAAGAATATATACTAAGCACACAGAAATTACCTTTGACTTTAGTTCGTTAAAATAAATTATACATATACAACTGTTATGTACGCACAACCTTAAGATAAGCCATGCTTTTTTTTTCCCCATACAATTTTAATTAAGTAGGCTTTTTCAATGTCTTTTTTTTTTTTAATTATCTGTTAGGACCAAATGCTAACATGAAATTTTCTGCATGCTGGCAGCTAATTCAATAATATTAGAAAGGTGAAGCTCTATTCCCTGGAAGGGAGAGGCCCTAACACAAAACATTCATTATTTCCATGTAAATTGCAAAAGTAAAGATGCTGGATTTAGCATCTAAGCAGAAGGAAACTGTCACTTTGCATTATCAGTGGGAAAATGTTGTAATTTGCAAAATTCCCTAGCAAATTTTGATTTGACAACTCAACCTCTTTGTCAACGTCTACCTTAATTTATAATTTGCAACTTCTTAAGTACTATGTTGGGCCAATGGCTCTGGGTGGTTTTCTTTGAGGTAATGGCATCCTATACGTATTTTTCTCCCCCTCCTGGCACTGTCTCATTAAAATGAGACTCAGACTCAGAGAACCCTGACAGACCTAAGCCCTCCAGTAAAAACCGTGGTATGTCTCTCCTCTTAAATTACACAGCAGAAGTGAAGTCTGGTACATCACACATGGAAGAGAAGCTAAAGGGCAAGCTATCTGAGTTAATGAGCTGATACAAGCTCAGGCTCTCTAACCAGCGAGGTTAGGGACAGACAGCATGGCCACCACCAAGAAACTGTGTTTAAAATATCAATTAAAAATGAGTCACCTCTCTGTGCAGCTCCCACACTTACCACTCAATACCGAGACACTCTGGGCCATGACAGAAGGGGACTCACACACATCTGAGAAAAGGCACCTTGGAAGTGAGACCCGTGACAAGCAAGAGCCTCTGTGCATCCGTAAATGTGATAATGAGACAACAGGAGGGCTGCTGCACAAGGGTGGGGGAGGCGGAGGTGGCCATCCTGGTATCCTAAGACCCAACTGTACGTTTCACTTCAGCCTGACCCCACTAGAGCTCCTCTTTGTGGAATGACTTGGATGACTGCCAGAGGTGTTGGCTACATCTAATAGTCATCCAGTCTCCTTTGTCCACCAGGGGTTGGCAAAACAGAATCAGCTAAGGAAGCAGGGTCTTTGCCATCCTTGATGGAGATGCAGTTAGGATACTCCGCTCTAGGACGAGATGGCCTTTCTAGGATCCTTGGGCAAAGTCAACCTAGCAGAGTGCAGACCATCGACTGCTGTGTGTTCTCACATGTGGAATCTTAAGTCAATGCACGTGGCGGGGGGTGGGGGGTGGGGTGGAAGCGGTGATAATTCTCACAGCTCACCAACTATTATAGCTCATTAATTATTAGCTAACCAAAACTTTCATAGCTCATTAGCTGCTGGTTAAATGTCAAAGTGAAATATTTAATACGAACCATGAAGATGAGAAGCAGCAACTTACAGAGTGCTTCTTACGTGTCAGTCCCTACAAGAAGTATTTTACATATGTTTTTGTACTTGATCTTTACCACCTCTATGCAAGCGATGTATTTTTAGCTCCATTCTACAAACAAGAAAGCAGAGTGTGAGAGGCTAAGTAACTTGTCTGAAATGAGACGGCTAATGAATAGTAGACCTGGGGTTCAAACCCAGCTCTGAACGATTCCAAGTCCATCCAATTATCACTTGATACACACCCAACTTACACAATGCTTAGCTTTCTTCTCGGTCACCTCTACACTGTAGAGAAGTTCCCTTCACCCCCAAACTGGGCATATTAAATGCACTTGTGTTCTAATAGACAATAGCGTCTTGCCCCCAAGCTGTACAAAGTATCACCATCAATAGTTGTCATTCCCACTAGAATTTGCCTTGACCCCTAATGATGCTCCATTCAATGTCAGGCTAGTTTCTACATGGAGGTATTATTTTTAAGCTGCAAGTTTAAAGCTCCTACAAGCTTCTGACAACATGCAAATCCGGTATTACTTTGGAGTTCTTTTTTAAACAAACCAGTAGGAAGATTCCAATTAAGTGACAAAGAGTAGTCACACATACCTGTAGAACTGATTCTAATTTACACCTTAATCTTGTTTTAATACACACTGTGTGAGTCTTAGCTCAGACAGAGATACGATCTGCCCAGTAGGGGATATTAGTTCTTCCTAAGTATTTTAATTAAAAAACTGTTTTACTGAGTAGCTTCTGTAAATCGAGTATGAATGACTTAATGTATAGTGGAGTCCTGCTCTCTAGGGTATGGCTGTCCAACCAGCCACATTCCATCTCCTTAAGTAAACTAGGAGGAGGTCTTCCATGTAAGCTTTGTCTTTTTTAAAAAAAACCCTTGAATGGTTCTTTGTTGTTGGAGTAGAGAGTAGAACAAGGGAAAGAACTTCCAAGTAGAAAATACCACCAGCAACAACAGTGGCCAGGCCAGCATTTATAGCACACTTACTCTATAACAAGAAATACACTCGACCCCTTGCATGAATACTCATTCTTGAAGTAGCCTCATAGGATATTATGATCCTCATTTTACAGTTGAGGAACTTGAGACTCAAAGAAAGTAAATATCTCAAACTAGTCCCTATAAGCATCAGAGGAAAGAGTCAAGTCCAAGTTTAGTGAATTCCATAGCCCATGATTTTTATCACTGCAATAGGATATACTTAACTTGAACCATTATATAACAAAGTATAATCTTTGGCCCATCAAATATCTTTTAGATACTTCTAAATATCAAATTCAAAGGTTAATCTAAATTAACTAAATCTTTAACATCCCATCATGAAGGGATGGTGTTTTAAACTGGGGAGAAAAGAATTTATAGTTTTTTGATTGAGAATAATTTCCACGGACATATTTTTCTTTTTATCATATTCATTATGTGGGTGTGTGAGGGAGAAAGAGAGGCAGAGGGAGAGAGGGTGGTCACTTTCCTCTTACGCTATTTTGGAACTTTCCAGAGACAGTTTAAATCAGCTACCTAATTTCCACAAAGTACCCAGGTGAAATTACACTTATTTAGACTACAGCATTCTTAACTGTCACAAAGACTCAGTAGTTGAAAAGCACGGTATTCATGGAATTCCTGAATCCCTGTGTTCCTTCCCTGCAATTCCCGGCAACACTCTTGCCACCATAAAAATCCAAATAACAGATAAAGCCTTCAGAAGCTGATTAGTCCCTGAGTAAAGAAAAGACAAAGAACAGATTTGAAAAAGAAAGAAAAGAAAAGAAAAGAAAGAAAAGAAAAGAAAAGAAAAGAAAAGAAAAGGAAAGGAAAGGAAAGAAAGGAAGGAAGGAAGGATGGAAGGATGGATCATTGGAAATACTGGGTAGAATATTTTATGTATAATGTAAATGTATGTACTTCACATGTAAATTGTGAAGTATAATGTGTATAATGTATGTACTTCACATGTAAATTGTGAAGTAAATTAATTAGCTCTGCATCGATTGGTATCAAAAGTCATTAGCCCTGCACTGTGAGAAAATCCAGGGAAGCCCCAGATGTGCGGAAGAAAAGGCCGTGAACGAGATCAATCTTTGCTCTTCAACATTGATGCTTTAAAGGATCCCCACTGTATAACTTGCCCAGAAGCATTCCAGGGGGAAGAACTCATGGATTTATAGCTGCCACATGTGTCACTGAGCACAAATACGCCTGATAAATAATTGAAGCTCAGCAAAGCAAACTCCTCCCTGCGCTATCATATGAGCTAAAGAACAGAGAGAGGAAGGCAAAAAGGTCAAGTTTCCCATGTGAATTTCCACTAGGCATCCCACTTATCAATTAGATCATTACTCTGCCTCATGGAAGTATCAGCTCATTGTATTAGGGAATCCAGGTGCTAGTATATAGTCAGCAAATCTGGTTTCCTTCCTTCCCATACTACAGAGCCCTTTCCAAGAATCCAAGCACAGGGCAGGGCATTATCCATAATCCTCACAAGAATCCTTTGATTTCTATTTTTTTAATTTTAAATTTAATTTTTTTTTAATTTTCTTGTTTTTGAGAGAGAGAGAGAGAGAGAGAGAGAGAGCTGCAAAGCACCAGTGGGCAGGAGGTAGTGAGGGAGGGACAGAGGGAGAGGGAGAGAATCTTATGCAGGCTCTATGCCCAGCACAGAGCCTGATGCAGGGCTTAATCTCATGACACTGAGATCATGACCTGAGCTGAAATCAAGAGTAGGAGACTTAACTGACTGAGCCACCCATGCACCCCATCTTGTGATTTTTACAGATGAAGAAATTGAGGCCTGGGGACAGAGCATAATTTATCTTAGGGCACAAAACTAGTAAGTAGTAGATCTGGGATTTTATTCATTTATTTTAGAGAGAGAGAGAGAGCATGAGCAGAAGGGACAGAGGGAGATGGAGAGAGAATCTCAAGCAGACTCCAGGCCAAGTGCGGAGCCTGGTGTGGGGCTCAATCTAATGACTCTGAGATCATGATCCAAGCCGAAATCAAGAGTCAGACGCTCAACCAACGGCGCCACTCAGACACCCCAATCTTAGTGTTTTCAATGAAAAAGGTGGACATAAATGCAGCTCAAATAAGATAACAAATAATGATTATCAACAACTCTATGCCAAAATCTTTAAAAAACTTAGATGAAAAGGTCAAGTGCCTAGACATGTATAAGTTACCAGGATGGGCATAGGAAATAAATAATAAAAGCTTATATAGTCCCATAACTATTCAAGAATTAGAAGTGGTGATTAAAAATCTTTTTGCAAAGAAAACACCATGTCAGATGGTTGTACAGGCAAGTTTTTCCAAGCTTTCAAGGAAGAGATCATTCCAATTCTGTACAAACTATTCCAGATAGAAAAAAAAGAACTTATTCCCTACTGATTCTATAAGTTCAGTATAACCCTGTTACTAAGACCTGACACAAACATTGCAAGAGAGAAAAATTATAGCCTCGATTCACTCATAGGTACAGATGCATATCATTCTTCTTAGTAGTGTACTCAATTATAATCCATAAGAAACTTGATTTTAATACATAAGTAGCAGTGTTAACATTATAGAAGGATCACATTAGCTTCAGAAGGTACAAATTTCCTAGCTGTATGACGTAAGAATGTTACTTAAGCTCTCAAAAACTTAGTATCCTCCTCTACAAAATGTTTCGTAATATCTACCTAATTGTCGGATGATAATAAATGAGGTAAAAAATATAAAGCCCTTAGCTCAGTGTATGGAAGTAACAATAAGTCACAGGTGCTGTTTATCATGTGTTTAGTTACTTGGCTGAGTGTTCTTACAAACGAAGAACAAAATGAAACAATTTTCCTTTAATGCTCACAACCTCAAGAGCACAATCCTGGCTTAAGGAATGAAGTAACTGAGTCAGGAAGAATTTCCACTTGCCCAAAGTTACACAATTTGTAAAAAGTCAAGTTAATATAACAACCATGTGCAGTCTGAACACTGGTGTACAGTGGGCACTTCCAGTTGGAAGCAGTTTGAATAACTGCTTTTGGGGACACAGTGCTTCCTCTGAGAGGCACTCTAGTTCCTTCCATGAGGCATGGGATGTGTTCCCCTTTTTGGGAAAGGTAGTTTTCAGATTGGGTTTGATTTGTGACATGTGAGATTAAATTGCAGCCTTTCTAATGGAAGGGCTTCAGAGGGCAGGAGTGAGTGATACACTGTCATTTATCCATCCCTGTGTGGGGAACCTGGAACGTTAATGAGATCAGACATGTCATGGCAGCTCCCTCCACTACTGCTGCAAATTCTAGGTCAGAAGAATTTTTTTGTTTTCACTCTGGCCACTTCCCTGCCCACCTGGAGCTCTCTGCCAGGTTCCTGAGAAATAAGATTTATGATAATTTATCTTAGGCAGGGCTTGTGGCTTTATTCCATTAAGGTTATCAAGAATGTGGCCAATATCCATTTCATATTTTCATAGGAAAAGATTATTTACACAAACAACGAATCTAGAAAAATGAATGAGAGTTCTCAATTGGGAGAAAAGGTGAGTGGCAGGAAACATGAGGCCTGGGAACTCTGCTGGCTTAGAAGAGTCAGTGGGGAAGATAGAGGGTTTCATTCTGTTCTTTCCGCAGAGAAGCTTCCCTATCAGTTGGACACAGAGAACTAACAAAGATTTAAGCATCAATTTGCCCTCTACATGTGGAAAACACCATCCCATTAAAGATTATACCATGACATCATTTATTACTATGCTGTGCAAGGTGATTCCCTTGTATCTTAAGAGACTTTATGCTTGTCTTTGTACTACTGGCACCTTAGAAAGGAAATCAGCAAGGATGTATTTTTTTTTAAAGATTTTATTTATTTATTTGAGAGAGAGAGAATGAGAGAGAGAATGAGAGAGAGCACGAGAGGGAAGAGGGTCAGAGGGAGAAGCAGACTCCCTGCTGAGCAGGGAGCCTGATGTGGGACTCGATCCCAGGACTCCAGGATCATGACCTGAGCCGAAGGCGGTCGCTTAACCAACTGAGCCGCCCAGGCGCCCCAAGGATGCATTTCTCAGAATTTATGTCCCTAGTGATACTAGGAACTGTGAATGTTAACATATTTTCAAGAAGCTTAAGATAGAGAAAACAAGATGGTGAGAGAGGGTTTTGAAGATGCCTGGATGCATAAAAATTTTGAGCTGAACCTCCAGGTACCACCTGCTGGCCCCTAGCCCACACCATCCAGCTCTCCTAGTGTTCTCTAGGGTTAGAGCTTCATGTTCAGTTGGCTCAGCTGAATATTATCAAGCTATTTCTTCAACTATGCTTACAATCAGCTTTGGAGAGAGGTAGGTAATACTGAAAGAGTGAAGTGGGTGGATGGTGAACATTTGAAACATTTGTTCATTCGACCCAGATGCAAATACATTATGAAAGAAATAGGGTATGGGAGTTTCCAAAACCCATACATCAGTGAAAAGGCATAAATGGTGATTTTCCCTTTCTTTCCCATCTTTCCTTCCCTTTCCCTGCTAGAGAGAGATGATAGATTCTGAGGAGGAGATGGTGAGAGGGAGAGGCATCTCATGGAGGTCCGTGGTCAATGGGAGCATGTGCTACAGCTGGAGATGCAGGACAGCATGAAGTCGGGAGAGTGGTGTGTGCAGTGTTTGAGGGAGCAGAGAAGAGTGGATGAGGGCGCAGCGGTGGTGGGCAGGGAAGGATGACAGAACATTTAGGAGATTGCTTATACTGAGCAAATGAGTATATATATTGAAGACAATGTGAGCTAGGTTTCTTATTGTCTCCAAGGGCATTTATAAACACGGAAAGGGAAAAAGTAAGATTTGAATTGGAAAGTTACACTTGAATGAGTATGAATTCATGGTGGGATGTATATGTACACATGCATACTCCTGCATGCATATATAATAAATGCATATGTAAGGATATATGCATGTATTTCCTAGCTCTGTGTGTTGAGAGGATGTAGAAACAATGACATCCCAGGAGCAATGAGCACACCAAGCACCCGGATGTTAGTTTCTAAAACTATCCTCCACTAAAAGGAACTATGGTTGCTTGGAGAAACAGCTGATTCCCAGGCAGGACAGGAAAAGTATAAGATGATCCTGGAACTTCTTATTTGGTACCAGAGAGTAAGGACATGTTCAAATAATGATAAGAAAACCTAGGAAACACCAACTTGACTAGGAGATCAAGTGAAAGGATGGGTCATTATAGTAGGCCTTCTATGTGATGCACGGGGAAAATCTCAGCATCACTTCTGCAGAATTCCTGCCAGTGATGCATGCAAGAATGCATGACTGGAGTCTAATCATGAAGATACTATCTGTAAGCGTCATCTTACCGGAAAATGTGAGATAAGACTGAGAAACGGATCCAGATCAAAGGAAACTATGAATGACACCACATATTCCTGGATGGGATCCTGGATCACCAAAGAAAATGAGTCATTGTTGAGACAGTTGGCAAAATCTAAATGGGGTCTACGGATTGGATGAGGGCACATATTAATGCTGATTCCCCAAGTAGGAGAGTTTTTATAGTAATGAGAGGACAGTCCTTGCTTTAGGAAGGCAAACTGATATTTACCTAGGGGTCAGGGGGCACCATGTAGAAGAATATCTCTATTTGAGAGAGAGAGAGAAAGAAAATAAATGCATTGATATTAAAAGTTGGGTAATTTGGGTGAAAGGAATGTGACAGTTCTTGCCACTCTTCTATAGGTTTGAAACAGCTTCAAAATTAAAAAAAAAAAAAAACAACAAAACTTAAAGTGCTGAGCTCTGAAGAGTAGAAAACAGCATACGTTGCAGGGAAAGATTACATTATATACAGTCTGAATACCTTCTGTGCTTATTAAGAAGTACAGATCCTAGAGAAGACCCTTTGTTGGGAAGAACTGGTAAGCAGGACGGTGAATGGCAGTGAGTGTTGGTGATCCAGATGACTTCAGTGAAGAAAAGGAAAGGGAGATTCATTATAAGAGAAGAGGAGAGGGTGACGGGATGGGGGTGTGAGAAAAAAAAATTGTTAGACATTGAGGGAGAACACGCGCACACACACATGCAAAGAATTGCCACAGGGAATAGAAAGAGGAAAAGAAGGATGCTAGGGAAAAGCTGGGTAAATTCTGTTGCAGACCATAATCCTTCCATTATTCCAAGGCACTGCCAATAACATCCACATTATTCATCAGCACCCACTGGGATACTGTGTGCTACCCTGTTTGATTTAATGATAAGCATGAGGCTGATTGGAGGACAGGTGCTGAAGGAGCACAGGGCAGCCCAGAGTGGACAGGTACATTTGGCTTTCAGATGAAAAGTGAGATGAAACATAAACCCAAATGCTCTAATACATGGTATAAAGGAATGAGACTGAGGCTCAAGAGAGTGGCAGATACAGTATGAAAGGACCTCAAAGGATGAATGAAAGAGAACATTCAAATTCCTTGAGCTCCCTCTCTGGACTAGGTATTTTATATCTACTATCGCATTATTCCTCACAGTGTGCTCAGGAGGTGGAAATTAGATACAGGAACTGAAAGGTATAGAGGTTCGACACCAGACCAAGGTCCCCCAACTAATAAATGGCAGAGCCAAGATTGGACACCAAGTTCACAAGACACCAAAGATCATTTTTATTCCACCACAGTAGGCTGCCTTCTCCCTGGGGTACAGGGATGGAGCTCGGATGGAGAAGGCTTCATGGAAGAAGTGCGCAGACTTCTGTGTAGGGACTGGTTGGCAGGAAGAGGGATGGACTCCTGGCAGAAGGTGAAGGAAGTGCCAGCACGTGGAGATGAGGAAGCCGGGTGGTGGCATAGGGGCAGTGCAACTGATTTCAAGGACGGCTAAAATACAAGATGACCCATTCCATGGCAAGTATGGATTCCAAGCCCATATGGGGGTTAGAAAGACTGAGTCCCTGATGATGCCGACTGGTGGGCTGCAGAAGGGAGAGCACTGGCAACACTTCTGTGTCCTGCTGCCATGCCCTGAAGCTTAGGGTCAAAACCCAGTGTGCACAGACTCACAGGGAAACATTTATTTTCAGACATCATTTAAGGTAAGCAATGCCTGAAGGACTGAAAGTGTCAACTTTCAAGGTGCTATTTTTGAAACTGCAGAACCTTCCAGTTGGTATACATTTTCTGAAAATTTTCCCCATCATTATTAGCAATTCTGCCAAATAATCACATCCCTAAAAATATTTCCTCCTTGATAATGCACAAATGAGGTCTCTTCATGGAAGAGGAGCAAGGCAAAGAAGGTGATGAATTGCAAATCAATCATAATTTATGCAGATATTCTACTGAAAACTACATTCATCACCTTTTCCAAATAGCACCACAAGAACTTCCTTTAAGTACCAGAAGGCTATTTTCACAAATTGGACACTAATTTATTTCTCTAATCGATGTATTTTTATGCCCAAAAGTCAAAAAGTAAACAATGCAGTTAGGGTAGGAATTATAAACTGGAAGAACATGGGACATGGTATTCAAAAAAAGAAAAAAAAAAGAATGAAACAGCCAAATACTTTTTCTATGGCTTTAGTTCTGCTTTTTTAAGTGCTTTTGTTTCCAAAGGACGTTGTGATGTAATTGGTCCTAGTCATGCTGAATATGAACCCAAAAATGCCAAATTATCATGAGATGCATTTGGGAGAAAAATTGCCATCCGTGTTCAGTGTCCCTGGCAGCTACAGATACGATGAGTAAATGAATAGAGCTCTATCTTCCAAGCCCGACCACCACAGTCACCAGCATCTAAGAACAAATGGTCATCCAGCATGACGCAGTTGCTATTTCTCTGACTTGCCTGTGTCAAATGTCACTTTTTTTTTTTTTTTTGGGTAGCATCCCATTTCTAGGGGAACAGACAGAGAAAGGTTTAAAGGCCTTGACTCTGGGGATTACTGATTCAGTGTTTAAATATGCATGCCTGGGGCTAGTTAGCTCTAAAGGAAATCCTGACTCAAGATTGTGAGGGTAGGTTGATTTGGAAGGTGATTCCAGAAAGCACCAGTCAGGGAGTGGGGAAGTGAGGTAGGGGAAGGAATACATGCACCAGATGTGTTATTTTTTTGTGGGCTAGAGGGACTGAATCCCACCGAGAGACAGTGTACACATGTTTCAGACTTATTCCACCACAGGAGCGAGGGAAGATGGGTATTTATACACTAACTTCATGTAGTCATATATGATAACTGCTACCACAGGGAAGTAGGGTAGCAGGGAATTACATCTCCAATCAATTTTGCACTGCTCACAGGCAGAGTGGACAGCATCAGTGGCCAGCCAGAACATCACTGTGTTTACAGATGGAAGCCAAGGGTCAATGTGTAGTGGAATGATCACTGTCCACAGGTACATCAGCAGCATCTGCTGCAGGATCTTTTAAGGAGCAATGCTGAGAAGCCTGGGTCAACACTTGATTCCAAGCCAAAGAGCATGCACGTGCATGTACACACACACACACACACGTACACACACTCTTTAGGATAAAGTCTTAATAAGCATCAAATAGACCATCAGACAGCCATTTCAAGACCTGCTTTGAGATGTACACCAGTGCTTAGACTCTTCCAGTGCTCATCAATGTCTCAAAGACTAAGCCATCTAAGTTATCTGCCCCTTGATCTAATTATCTGCTCAAAGGACTCAAAATGAAAGGGGAAAGTCAAGACACTGCCATAAGAAGGGAGAATGATTGCAATGTATAACTTATTTACTGTCATATAATCCCATGGCAACCTATACATCTTTTTTCATTAGCATTCATTACATTTGTAATTATTTCTTTTTCATTATCTGTCTTCCCTGAGAGGCCATAAACTCAATGGGGCCAGAGACCATGTCTGATTATTCAAAGCTCTATTCCCTATGTCTAATACATAGTAGAAACTTGATCACTCACTACTTTTGAATGCAAGAATAAAGGAATGAATGAATCAAGTTATTACCATCATCCATCAGGCAAAATGAATTACATAGCCGAGGTGCTGGACCACTGTTATATATGAGGTAACTTGCTACAAATTAGAAAATGGTGTTCTCTTGTTTTGGCAGATAAATCCCTGAGCCATGGCTCACTGTTTAACAAAAGAAATGCAGACTGGAAGTCAGCCCTGGCTCACCCATTATTAGGATGTCTACTGTAGTCATAAGAACTGTATACTCATATTTCTGGTTTTCCTTCTTCCTATGAGTAAAAGTAATTTCCTGTTCCTGTGAAATTAGATGTGGCCACATGGCTTGCCAAGGCCAATGAATAAAAGCAGAAGTGAGCCAACTTCTAGGTGGAGGCCTTTGAGAGTGCAATTTAGCATAATTTGCCATATTCCTTTCCTTTTGCCATAGTAACCAGTAATATTTCAGATGGTAGAACAATGATCAGCCTATATCTCTAAAGGGAAGATGATAATTGCAGAACACCCAGCTAATCCACAAAGATCTATGGCATAAGGTAGAAAGATAGTTTTATTTTTTATAGATTGGGGCTGTTTGTTACTACAGCACACTTAGCTCATTCTGACTGATACTGTGCACAGCCAACAGTTCTATATTTGGTGACCCTGGGTAGATTTATATAACTTGCACATTTTCTTCTCTCATGAACTTCTCTGCATACCACACCCGCATGAATGCATTGTCCTCTCTTTCTGCATACAAGAGAACCTCTAAGAAGCATCACTTTTCTATGTGGGAAAGAAGATGGAGAGCTTAACCACTTCTGCCAACAGAGGCCCTTCTGAAATCATGTGAAGGAGAAAAAAAAAAATGCTGCATGCTGTTCATTTAGAAGGGAGGCCTAATTCTTCCATCCTCATGTAATCTCAAGAGCAATTTCTACACCATCAAGGCCACCACTCCCCAGGGGGTCAGAGCTCCAGGCTCATAATTAGTTGTCCTACTACTACTATCACTGCTAATTAATGGTCGATGTTCAGCTTAAATTGAATCCTGCCCATTTCTGACTCCTACACTTTAAGTCAAATACAGTTCCCATTTCCAAATTCTGCACTTCATCTTAACAGTATAATTTTATTTAAAAAAAGAAAAAAAAAACTAAATCAAGGAAGAAATGACATTCCCCAAACTAGTTAGTTGGGTTATCAAAATTAAAAGCATTAAAAATTAATAACATAGGATTAGTATTATTATAGAAATGCATTCAATTTTATATTAAAATACAATTCTCTTAAGCCATGGCTGTCACAGTTAAAATGTTAATAGTATTTAAACATAAATCCTTCTCCCCATGAAGTGAGAATCATTGTGCAGGCACGTTAGCTATTCTATTCGCTTTAGAGATGCTGCCTGGAAGAGCATTTTAATGTAAGCCTTGTCAGTGTTAATCCTGATGTCTGATGCCGAGATGTGTGTTATATTACTTTACGTAACTGAAAAATGGGAAGCCTTTATGTTGGAAATAATGACCTCCTCTCAGAAGCAGGGCCTGGGATATAATGTGGTGCCAAATGGGATTCTAGGCTGGAGCTTCTGCAAGACTTGAAAGGAGCCAGGTCTTTTGTTCAGACACATTCAATCACTAACAAAATGGTTTTGCCCCTTGCTCTCTACTTAAGGCTCATTTACAAAGAAGAGTAAGCAAGAGAGACAGACTTGATTCATGGAGGGATGGCCAACCAAGCTTTGGATTTGGGTAGACAATGGTGGGAATGTACCAAGCCATTTCTTCATTGCCATAACCAATAGCCTAGTGCAATGGTGTTCAAAATGTGCTCATGGAGTCCAAGGTCATGTGTAAGAGCTTAAAGCTCACTAGGGCCTGGGTCAGGGAGAGAGAGACCCAGTAGGTACAGTGCCTTCTTACTGCAGCAGAGAAGTTTTTATTTCTTATTTCTTATTTCTGTTTATATTTGTTTCATATACCTGTTAATGATGGCATATGAAATATGGTTCTACTCTTAAAAGAATTCATTAATTCAACAAATATTTACTAGGCACAAACAATAAACCCCTAAATAAATAATTTCAGAGAGTGATAGGTGGCATACAGACAATAAAGCATGATTATGGGATAGAAAGTGTGTAGGATAAGGGCTACATTCACATGTGGTGAGACAGAGAAAGCCTGGTTGGGGGGTGGAAATTGAGTTGAGACATGAATAAACAGAAATAGTCCATCATGTGAGATCTAGAGAGGAAATATTTCAGGCAGAGGAAGCAGCCAGTACAAAGACCCCGTGGCAGGAACAAGCTCATGTTTCTAAGAACAGAAAGAGGGCAATGTGACTCTAGTCTGGAAAGAAAAAAAAAGAAGCATAAAAAAAATAGGGGGGACAGATCAAGCAGATGTCACTGTCAGGTGCACGGAAGCAATGGAAGGTTGAAAAAAAGGGGGCATGACAAGATCTAAGTTCTAAAGGCTTCTGCCCCATGGGAAATAGACTCTAAGGGTTAAGAATATAAGCTGGGGAGTAACAGGAAGACTGTTACAATTTCTCAGGCAAGAGAACATGAGGGCCTGGGAGAAAAATGGAGCCGTGAAGATGGTAAAAATTATTTGGACGTTTACTGGTAAATCTGATAAGAAGTGATGGTTTGAAACCACTAACCACAATTTGAGAAGGGGAGGGTGGAAACATGTTGCATGTAGGGAGGGCAGAGTGGGGGATGATGCTCAGAAAGAAGACGACTGTCACTTCTACAGACGGCTCTGGCTCAATGGCTTGCCAAAGATCAGCACAGTGTTTCTGGACTGAGACCTGAATGTTTTGCCATTGTCTTTCTTCAACTACTTCATTCTTGCTTCCTGATCGGAGCAAGAACTTTAGGTCGGTCTTGAGACATAAACCCCAACATATTTTATACTCTGAGTTAATGCTCTTTTAGGCTCAGTGAATGAACTTGGTCTCTTTTTAATGTCTAGATTACCTATTCTCTCCCTTCACCTGAAGGTGGCTACAAACAAAATGATCTCTAAATTTTTACTTCCTATGACAAATAAGGGGTTTGTGGACTTCATTAATATGGGGACTGTATCTTTTTCCCCTTCGCAACCATCCCATATAAATAGCCTCTAATTAGTTAAAAGACTCAACAAGTTATACCATCAGAACAATGTATAGTAAAATCTGATAGCCCTAATTATCTTAATAATCAGCAGAACCACTCTCAACCTAAAAAGAGGATGAGTCGTTACTGACAATTTATGAAGATTACCCACTTCCTCTTTGTTTGCTATGCAGTTTGCCCTTTCCCTGTTAAAATCTGGACACACTTTCTACTTCAATCTAAAAAGGTGATTTTTAAGAAGTTCCTGAAACAAGACAGGACCAAAACATAAGTAATAATTACATTTATTCTCAATTAATATCACAGTGAATTTATCACAAAACACATAATTAAGTTATAATTGAAATCTCAGGACAGAAACTGCCCCCTTTTAAGATTTCTCTCTCCCCATACACACAAAAATGAGAAGAAATATTTTCTCATTCTGATCCTAAATAACCACTGAAACAGTGACATCACTTGCTTTCAATGCAATTTGCTTTATTTTGTGATTACCTTATCATACGCCCTCTTTATTTTTCCTGTGTAATTGCTTTAATCCTTTTATCTAGAACCAGAGGGAAATCTCTCATCTTCACCTTTTTGGTATGCTTCAGCTCAAGGAAACTATATAATTCAAAACTAATCCAAAATTTAGGACCAAATATCACATTTTATACACTTCCTAGACCTTTGAGAGTTTCACTCTTAATATATGAACAAAATCTTCCCCATACCTACACCCTAGGGTATGTCCTTACCATCCCAAGTCATGAGACAAACCTATTTGCGGTTAGAATGCAGGGTGGGAAGGCAGCTTAAAGTGTGTCTACTTCAATAATTTTTGGATATGGTGAAGAAATGGACTCCAAGAAGAATATAAGGACCAAGGTCATTCGAAGAGCTGGTGACAGTCTTGAGACTAAAACCCAACATATTTTACTCTCAGTTAATGCTCTTTTAGGCTCAGTGAATGAACTAATGCAGAAACACTTAAGAAATAACTTATATCTCTTTTCATTATGTTTTGCCACTACAAAGACTGAACATGGTCCTACCAAGAGAGCTAATTTCAATATTCAAAAAAGAATAATCTTCTCAAAGAATCAAGGGATTCAGCAAGTGATCCCCCTTCTGTCTGCATTTCAGGACACCAAAACGCCAGTCCTCTGCACAAACATGCTTTCTGGATTCTAAAGCAGGGAGATTAATGTTCTTCCATTTCCTAGTCACAGTATAATCAGTATGAAGGAATAAGATTAGTGTTATGCCATTTCCACACACAAAAAATTTCTCAATGCGACTGTCAGTGTATGTGTTTCAAAATGATAATGGGGAATGCTTAATACAAGGTATTGCTCCTTATCTATGGATTGTGAAAAGAAAATTAGCTCACACATCCCTTGATACAGAAAGCACATATGAAGACCTGAATTACACCATCTTGCCATCAACATTGCTTTGCTAAAAGTCAGTTTATGCCCCAGCCCCAAGTACCACAAGGCTCATAGTGCATTTCTCTGACAGAAACTCAGAATTTGAAACATATATTACTCTTGCCTTCAAACCAGTCAACATTAGATGTAAGCTCCTCAACTCCATGGCATTCAGAAACTCAAAATGATGTCCTATTAGACTCTCCATCTCTTGAATCTGATTTTCTATGAGTGTTGGGCTAATTTCTTGCTCAGCTTGGGGTAGAGGAGCCTGGAGGAGGAGATAGAGTGTCCAGCCATTTTTAGGTTTAAATTACACCAGCTCAGTGAGTCCAGATTGAAGTAGGAGGAGAAGAAAAAGAAGAAAAAAAAAAAAAAAAAGGATCTTCCTACTGCTTTTATATAAAATTCCAGGAAAAGAGTTTAATTGACTGTTCAATCATATGCTCACTCCTTAGATCAGTCACTGTGGCCAAAAGATGGTATACCTTGATTACATATGCCTGGTCATATCCCCATTCTGTGGCTGAGACCAGAATACGGTGCCATTGTCTTTTCTTAAATATTTCAGTCTTGCCTCTTGATCTGGCTGAGAACTTTATGTTTCATATTACCATACTATGTACTGATATGGATACCATGAATAGGAGACCACCCAAAACTATATGACATGTGGGCAAAATGTAATCCAGTGAAAATGGGCCACTATTACTAGGAATCATTGAAAGTTATGCCTGGAAGACAGAAACAACAGGTGTCCACTGCTGTTTCAAATGAGTTCACCAAGAAATCAAAGTCTGTGTCCTCTTTAATAATGTACTTTAATTCCAAAATCAGAAGTAAAAGGGTTTTCTCCAACCAACAAGCTCAAATAGTTCAGCTCCTTCTACTAGATGAGCCAAGAAGAACGAGCAATGCATAAGAGTCTCTCAGATCACTCTTTCTTTCATGTTTAAATTCCATAACTATAACCACAGTTGATAAATTTTCTAACTTATACCACATTAAGGAAAAAAAATACCCTTCATCTGGTTGTGTTCAATGCTGAATGCCTGCATTTTCACGTACTAGTCACTGCCCCAACCTTTCTTAAAGTACATTCGTTGTTTTTTTTTTTTTTAACTTTCTGTCTAAGGTTACCAGATGAAAGTTGCCTACTGTAATTCTAGGGGGTTTTTGTTGGTTTTCCTATTCATCTAAATCTATGTGGTTTGGAGTTTTCTTCTGGAGTAACATTAATCCTAATGATAGCTGCCACTTTTTACCTACCAGTTATTAAATCCTAACTATATTTAGCATCACCTACATTATTATTAATCTTCATACCAGCAATTATTATCTTCTCCATTATATAGTAGGGGAAACTGAGCCTTATAGAGCTCAAAGGTTTCCTCAAGGTCATGCAACTGAGAAGTGGTGTAGCCTGAAGCCAAACTCTTCTCTCTGCACTACCAAACCTCTGCTTCTAACTTTACACTCTATTCCTGCCTTTCTGTCTACCAAGTACTTCGTCTCTCCCACGTACGGTGGCAAACACTACCCATGCATGACCTCATTTAACTCTTACTTTGCACTTAGAAGATATAGATTTGCATTCCCATTTTATAGGTGAGAAAGCTGAGGCTCAAAGAAATTATCAACAGACCTAAGTTATCTAACAATTACTTTAAAAGCTCAGATAGTTTTATCTACGAATCTCTTGCTACCCATTTTGTTTTGTTTTGCTCAACCCAGTCTTAATGGGCACTCTTGCTACAAATCATCTCATTGTGAAAAACAGTTTAAAAAAATAGAGCCAACTCATAAGGACAAGGACTGTCCTCATTCTTCCTGGAGCTGGTTCCTTTTGGCATTGCGTAATGCCAACTCAGTCACATTCAAGAAGCTTGCCTTGCCTTCTTCAATGCCATAACAGTAGAATGGATTTCTGGAAATAGAGAGCTACCTTAACAAGGAAGGAAGAAACTGCAAGGTGCAAATGACTAATCTCTTGTTACCTTCCTCTTAAAGTTCCATGCATATGTGCTAAAAAATCAGAACCAGGGGAGCCTGCCTCTAGTTTGAGAAGATTCCAGATTTCAAAAGTTCTGGGTACTATTTGAAAGGTCATTCATTACCCTGCTTTTGCTAGAAAAAGACACACACACACACACACACACACACACACACACAGGCACACATGATTCTTCCATATCGGTGCTTCTCAAACTACGTGCAGTGAAGGACATGTGTGTATATATATATTTCACCTCTATTCACGGCCGACCGATACACTGCCCTAGTGCGGATGATGAGAGACAGCTGACACCACAAGTGACTCACCACACGAGTATGACCACACTCAAACTGGTCCTGACCTTATTCAATAAGACAAGTCCACTGATCATGCACTTTGATGTCAAGGCAATGTCAAACTGTGACAGAGCTTCTCATCCCAGACTGGTATCATGCATTTCTTCGGGACTGGCATTAACCCTCCTATGATATTTTGAGTCGCCGTGCTCCATAATTTTAGACCCAGGGGTGGCAAACCCCATGCACAGAGTGGCAAGGAAGTATGCATGCTGCTAAGGAAGCCACCACTGCGGCCACCAAAATGACTGTTTCTGGAGCCAGTTTGGGCAACAGTGGATAGTACCAGCACTGTAAATATTTTCTGATCTTGTAGAGACCCACCTGCATTTTTCTGTGTGTACTATTAATAATAACTAATATTTGAGTCTATCTTGATGGTTTTCAAAATGTTTCTTATATGTTAGCTAAAATAGCCCCACTACAGCCTATGAAATACCTCTACCCTAGCCCACTCCCCCTCATTCTACAAGAAAGGAACTGAAACTGAGAGTATTTGTGTAACAAACCCAAGCTTACATAGTCAGTTTTAGAGCCTAGCAAGGATGACACCAAAGTTTCATCTGATTTGCCAACCCTGAATGACTGATGATGATTGCCAGGAGGGTACTTGGAGGCTCTGTGTGGGCTCAGTGTTAAAGTGTCTGACAGATTAGCAATGTCTTCCAGGTCAGACTAGATACACTGCATTCTCTTGGATAGATTCCAGTCTAGGTAGACTGATTTCATTCTCCAGGTATTTTACCACTTTACCAAGAGCTGATTCTCCCAAGGATCCATATCTGAAAGAGAGAATCTACCAGAACAATAACTAGAGAACATTGGGGCTACAGCATAGCCTCATTCTAATTGTTTTACTCAGGTCACCTACTCTCCTACCCAGCCTCCAGCCAATTGTTTCCTCTTCCACTATTGATTTTTGGGCAGCTATCTTGCACAATGTAGTATATTTAGCAGCATTTCTGGGCTCTACTTTCTAGATGCCAGTAACACTCTTGCCCCAAAGTGACAACCAAAAATGTCCCCTAGAGGGCAAAACCATGCTGTTGAGAACCACTGCTACAGTGCAAATGGAATTCTTTCTCATTCTATGAATACCATGAAATAATTGTTTCTGTACCTTCGATTATATTTTATACTGTTTCCTTTTTTAAAAATTTCTCAACTTCCTTCTCCTCCCTGCTATCTTCCCTAACCCATCAAAATTCTTGTCATTCTTCAAGATCATTGAAAAACCTACCCCAATGAAAGGCCTTTCCTGATCAATCTCTATGGTTTTCGACCCACTTTGCACCTGGTCTGCATCTTACTAACTCATCTGAGTGAACTTCATTTTACCAGCATAATCCTATTGGCTTATTTCTTCCCAAACTGATTGTAGGCTTTGTAGGGGACCACAATCCTCACTGTGACTCAATAGTACTCAGCACAATATCACCCTTGTTGATGGGAAATTATAATTTATTGAAATTAAGTAAAAAGAGATTTTATTTTTCCTCATTTAGGACTTTCTGTGGGTTTTTGGACTCCAGTTAACAGAACTTTTTACTGGCTTTCAGCAGCCACACAAATCCCTAGTAGTTTTAGCTAGTCTTCTCATTTGGGGAGGAATGAACAGTGCCCTTCCCAACCCCAGTTGTAACAACCACAGATGACTCTGGACAATGCCAAATGTCCCTGGGAGATGGGGAATGGCAAGTGGGGGTGGTGGATGATGGGGATAGACACAAAAGAATTGCCCAGTTGAGAACCACTGTCTAGTGTGAGGTCCCATTTACACTGTTGTCCCAAAGAAATTAATAGCATCCTCCACCCCTTTACTTCAAATATTGGAAGAGGGATTACACTATATCCCTACTTACTCTCCTGAGGCAGTGACTTTGCTCTCTCCTCATGCAGATTCAGGAGTGAAGCAACACATTAGTCTGAATCCCTCTGCCTCCAAGGAACGCATTTTTGTGGTGAAAAGATCTCCTCTTCAAAGAGTATAATGCTCTCTTCTCCCTTCATACAGGCAGTTTTGGGAGATAAAATCAGCACAACCTTTCTGCAGGGAAATGTGAAGGTCATAAACTATCTCCGCCTCCCAAAAAAGAATCACGTAATGTTTACAGCTTTTCTCGAAAAGGTTGTACATTCTATAGATCTCCTTCCATGTCATGCTAACCCTAAATGTCTCAAAAACAAGCTCAAAGCACTCAGATCCATCGACCCAATTTATTCTGTAGCCAAGAAACAGCTGTGTTCCACATTACCACAGAGGGCTCATTCTCTACTGATGGGAGATGCCAACACACCTGGTTAAAAAGTTCAAAAAAGTTTAAAATGAATCAGCCATTTTGACTAGCACAGTGGTTCTCCAGCTTCCCTGTGTACGAGAATCACCTGGAGGGCTTGTTGAACCAGAGACTGTAGAGCCCCCTCCTCCCAGATTTCAGTAGGTCAGGGACAGAACTCATCATCTGCATTTCTAACAAGTTCCTGGTGATGCTGTTGCTGCTGGTCTAGTGCTTTAGAAAATGCCAACAGCTCCCTGCTTACCCCTCAAGGATCGAAGCATTCAATACTGGGGAATGGTCTGGGGAAGAAAGAAGGGAGCTCAGGTGTCTTAATCTGACTGCTTGCACAGTTGTCTGTTTCAGCTAATCAGAAGAAAATTATTCTGCTGGGCACCACACTAGGTGCTAGAGATGCAGCCAGAGCAGGACAGACACAAACCCTTTTCACCGTACTCACTGCACGCCCCCCTCCACACAGCCGGTTTCCCCTTTTAGAGATGAAAGCTTTCCTATGGGCTCCAGTTCCATGCTTTCTGTACTCTGTTCTATTTATCAGCTGTTCATCAGTCACTTCAATCACTCTCCAAATCCCCCTAAGACAGGTCCCATTTTTCAAAAGCAAAGACAAAGAAGACGGGATGACAAAACGGAACAGAAAACCAAGAGTTTCTACAGGCATCTCCTAGTTCATCAAGTATTTCCTTTTTTCTGTGACTCTGATCATTTCACGGAAAACCCTTACAAGTATGGCCCATACCATTCTCATCTGTCCTTTAGTTCCCTCTGGAGACGGGAGGGGCATGGGTTTATTCCTCATTTGTTGCAGGTCCTGAGAAGAGCAGTGTTTCTCTCCAGCACTGATAACTGAGTTCGAAGGTGCCTCAGACTTGTTTCCAGGTAACAATAATTCAGACTATGATTTAGGATGTTTCCTTTCTTCTGTCACTGTCGCCAAGGCCTGAGGGAAAGCAATCTACATTCTCGTTGACCTCTGCGGCAACTGCCGGAGGTGTCAGCCATTTCTTTTTAACTACTCCTCACTGTTTACCTTTTAAGAGTTTCCATCTCTCAGGAATGCTCTGGCTTAACCTTTTCATCATCATTTGGGAAGGTGAGAGGAAGTGTGGGCCAAGGCATTCTCACTGGAGTCACCAAGACTCTTGTCTCATGCTGGGCTCTTTGTGGGGCTATTATCTTTGTTCAGGAAATAGGGAAAATGCCCTGCAATTTGTAATCCCTCCTGTGTAGTGAAGGGGAAGCCTATAAAATAACTATATTTTTGTGATACTAGGAGCATCCAGATGGTTTTGTTACTCTCAGTTTTTAAGAAAAATTTACCTTCTTTCCCAACCAAAAATGTGTTTTAAGGTAGTTATTCATTGGTTAACTTAAAATTACCAGGGACCTAACAATGGTTTGATAGCAGAAGGGGGACTCATTTTGTAAGTACTCTGTTAGGGAAAGATGGCTCATGAACAGGGTTTCTTTTATATGGTGTCCATGGGTCATATTCATATGGGTTCATATGACATCCATATATCAGCCATGGGTTGCATCATTTTCTAAGATCTCAGACTTTCTCCCAAGCACATATGCCCTTAGGATCAGAAACAACTTCTGGTTCATGAAAAAGAGTTTTAGTTCAAGAACTGTATAGATTCCAGATTGCAGAGGTTCTCTATCCCAGTGGCGAAACAAGCAAAAAGAGGACGGTCATTGAAATACACATAGGTCTGCCAGATGGGGATCCCTGGTAGGTACAATTTAGTTAGCTCATATGCATAATATTTCCTCAGGTAATAAAGGAACCCCTGAGTTCCTCTGATGGGTCTTTGGCTTTCCATGAAATCATACATATCAAGCACTATTTACAAATACTCCCTCTTTCAAAAGGAACCGCACCGCAAGCACAGCATGTGGGAAAGGAGAAGCTACCAAATTAGGGCAAGGAAAAATATGCAAATGCTCTTGGGTCACTCTGAGGATCACCTCACTGTCATTTATGTGCATGAGGACTGGGATGCCCTCTACAGCATTAACAGTTCTTTGTAGCTATTTTCTTTCATGTTCATGGGCTCTGAGCTATGTGAATTTGTGGCTTTGGTGTAATGAGGACAGGTTGTTATTTTAACCATTCCTTCAGTTTCTTCTTGGAGGTAGAATATGAATTACAAAATTGGTGAAGCTAGAACAAATATTCCATTTTGGAGACAGAAGGGGTCTTATGCAGTATTTTTGTTCTACAAAGGAATTTGGATTTTATCTTGGGGCAGATCGGTCCTTGCTCCAGAAGGGGATATTTTGGAAAACATCCTCTGCTCATGTAAATATAAGGTATATGCCTCTCTAGTTGAACTGGTGAAGTCCTCAGTCAGCAAAGTATTCTAAACACAGATGCTTCAGACTCTGATATTAAGAAATATATTTAATAATATCAATTGGACATGTAACGATGTTCAACATCACTAATCATTAGAGAGACTGCCTCATGCCCATTAGAATGACTATTATAAACCTACACACACAGAGAAAATAACAAATGTTGGTATGGACACGTAGACATTGGAACCCTTGTGCACTATTGGTGGGGACATAAAATGCTATAGTCACTGTAGAAAACAGTATGGAAGGTCCTCAAAAATTAAAAAATAAAATTACCATATGCTCTAGCAGTTGCACTTCTGGGTTTATATACCCCCAAATAATTAAAAGCAAGGACTCAAAGAGATATTGTACACCCATGTTCATAGCAGCATCATTCCCAAAAGCCAAGATGAAGAAGTAATCCAGTGTCTGTCAACAGATGACTGGATAAACAAAATGTTACATATCTAATGGAATATTATTTAATCATAACAGGTAGGAAATTCTGACGAATGCTAGAACATGGATGAACCTGGAAGCCATTATGCTAAATGAAATAAGCCAGTCACAAAAAGGCAAATACCGTATAATCCTACTCACATGAAGTATCTAGAGTAGTCACACTCACAGAGACAAAGAATAAAATGGAGGTTGTCAGGGGCTGGGGTAAGAGGGATATCGGGAATTATTGTTTAATGGGTACAGAATTTTAGTTTTGCAAGATGAGGAGAATTCTGGGAATGGATCGCAGCAAGGGTGGCAATGTGATTGTACTCAATGCCACTGAACTCTCCACTGAAAATTGTTAAGATGGTACATTTTATGTTATGTGTATTTTACAATTTAAAAAATAATAGAAAATGCAAAAATATATACAATGAACGTCTTAACAAGAAACTGTGATCTTAAAGAGATCGTTTTTTCCTAAGTGGAAATGTGTATTGCATTAGGGCTGAAGTCATCTAGTATGGATGATTTTGATGTTTAATGACAAAATTATTTAAATATTATTTGTGATGTCTAATAGCAATATTATTTAAAACTGAATAACTGAGAATTTGAGAGAAAAATTTGATTGCATGCTTTCACCACAGGGGGAGCAGCAGACCCATCCTACTATGGAGACTGGGATGGTGCTTCCCTCAGAGGAAACAAATGTTCCACAGTCAGTCACCCTGGGGCGCAAAAACGGACTTCAAGATGAAGAGAGGTAGAGGGCATTCCTATCTTTGGGGATAAATGGGCCCCTTAATCATGGTAACAAGCTAGAGGTGAGGGCAGGGAACTCCCATTCCATCAAGGGTAGAAGCAGAAATATCTGAAATCCATTTTTCAGCTAGAGCTTCCTGCATTAGTAGCAGACACGACTGGTGGTCTTCCCACTCTCCATTCCTCTTTTCTACCTTGCTAAAAGATCCTCAGTTTTGTCAAGGTAATTACCTTTTTCCACCTGCTCACCTTCTTTGTGGGTAGCTAATCCCACCTTCAACTGAATTGGTCTACACCATTCGTGGAAATAGAGGATATAATTTTTTTTTAAGATTTACTTATTTATTTGAGAGACAGTATGCATGAGCAGGGGGAAGGACAGAGGGAGAAGGAGAGAGAGAAAATCTCTTCCGCTGAGCATGGAGCCTGACACGAAGTTGGATCTCAAGACCTTGAGATCACGACCTGAGCCGAAGTCAAGAATCAGACGCTTAACCAACTGAGCCACACTGGCACCCTAGAGGATATAATCCTGACCACTGACATACCCAGCTATTGGGGAGACACCCATGAAACACCTCCTTGTCTCTTAAAAGAACCACCTAGGAAGACATGGGCACAACTCTTCTGCTGTTTGGGTGGAATGGCTGTACCACCATTGACATCTTGTGACCATGAAGGTCACTAGTCTTGAAACAAAAGCGAATACAGAGAGAACACAGAGCAGAAAGAAGGGAAGAAATTATATTCTTTATGATGATGTTTGTGCCAAAGAGATACCCAACCATGAAACAGCTTACCTTTAAACTTATTGTTTGAGCTTTTTGAATCAGAATCTTTTATAATGTGTAGACAAAAGCAATTTACTTAACTGATTCAGACTTGTAATTCCTTCATGTTTTCCTTGAGTCATCAAAAAAAATTTTGTTATGATAGTCTAGTGTTATCTATGCCTTTAAAGAATTAAGAGGAGACTGAGGGCCACAAAGGGGATGAAGAGGCCCTGGAACAAACCTCAGGCGTAGTTCTAAACAGCAAGCGGTGATGAGCAGTGAGCAATGACCCACAGCAGGAAATGACAAGTGACATCAGAGTTGGAGGTGTAAGACATGTAAATAAGCCCTAGAGGTCTTCAGAAAGATGAGAGGAGGGGGATTCGTTTAAGATGTTAACTTCATTTAGGGGCACCTGGGTGGCTCAGTCAGTTAAGTATCTGCCTTCGGCTCCGGTCATGATCCTGGGGTCCTGGGATCAAGCCTTGCATCAGGCTCCCTGCTCAGCGGGGAGTCTGCTTCTCCCTCTCCCTGTGCCCTCCACTCCCACTTGTGCTCTCTCGCTCTCTCTCTCTTGCTCACTCTCTCTCAAATAAGTAAATAAAATCTTTAATAAAAAAAAGATATTAACCTTGCTTAGACATGCAGAATAGGGGCTTGGGCTATGATCACCAGATAGTAAAAGGAAGAGTAAAGGCTGAAAAATAGGAAATTCGGAGGCATTCAGACAATATTGGCTACAAAGGTTATCACGGGATCCCCTTTCAAGAAAATGAGAGACTCCCGTGGGACTTCTTACATATATATATATCTCTCTCTCTGTCTCTTTCTCTCTGCATATTTTCTGTAAGGATACTAGTCATTAGAATGACAAATTGAAATTGGTGTATTCAGGCAAATGGAATGAAAGTTCCTCATGCCTCCTCCCTTCTCCCAAAGTGAGTTGTATAATTATGCATAGCGAGTCAGATGAGAGTAAGAAAGCAAAAACCCTCACTCAGGCCTGGACAAAAGATAAAACAGGATGGTCAAAAGCATGATTGGTTTCTACCTTAACAGCTTACTTTCAACTCTTCAAAAACTAATAAGGAATAAGAAGCTTTATTTTAGGTTAATAGTTACATCATTATTGAAGAACCTGGCTCATATTAATGAGCCATGAGCATTTCCTGCCTTTAAAAAAATTATAATGAAAAGAATGATGGATTGTACTTGGCATATTTTCCTCTCTGTGGTTGTATTCCACTGCAATTATACAAATATAATATAATTTTTCCAAAGGCCATGGCCACCTGACAGAAGCATTTGAAAACCAACTATACTTTGGGCTTCCAGGTGTGTGTGTGTGTGTGTGTGTGTGTGTGTGTGTGTGCGCGTGCGCGTACGCAATGTGATAGTTCAGAAGAGAAACTTGTATTAGATACCAAGAGCCTTGTCTTCCTGCTTCCAGTCACTGCCCATGGGTACTTATGCCAGTCATACCTGAATTTTGATAACATTGACTTTTCAGAGGTTCTTAAGACCTCTAACTGACAGCTGTCCATTATACCAAGAACTGTTATTTTCACAGGAAGGTTGGAAGCCTATTTTTGACTCTCAGTCAGTGTAAAGAAATGCTGCCCCAAAAAGTGAAATTCTTTTTCAAAGACACTCACCCGCTAAGCACCAGAAAGAGCTCAGAGCTTTCAAAAGTGCTGTGAGTCTAAAGATTCAACAGCTTTGGGAAACACAGCCTGAGTGGAAACAGGAGAAAAACAATACAAAGACAACATCAGGTGTGTGATCACACACAAGTGAGGTATCAAGATATATGACCTCATAGTTTTTGACAGGGGTTCGGAGAACCACCTAAGTTCCTTGATACTGACGTTAACGAGAGAGGGTTTCAGAGCAAGTTTCAAGCGCAGAAGGAGGAAGGACTCAAACCCAAGCCCCATGGAGACTGCTACCCTGTACTGAGAACTCTGCAGGCAGTTATCTTTCTCCACCTGGCTCACAGCTTATGCTGTGATTAAACTGAACCCTTCTGACTGTAAACCCTTTTGTTCTGTCTCACTATTTCACAGAGGCTTGGTGTGTTAATCAAACTGTCATCAAAGGAAAAAAAAGGGACACATTCCATCCAAATGAAGAAAAATTTGAGCTTTCTACAATAAACACGTTTTACAGTGGATGAGCTTTTCACAGAGTAATTATTTCACTTCTCCCAAAGATTACTGATTACATCATACAGAAATACTAAGAGAGGCCTGTTTTATCTTCCCCATCTATCTATGGTTCTTGTGCAAACTTATACTTGTTACCATGAAAAATGACAAATTTGCCAACTGATCAAAATGTTAACAAGGTAACTGTCAGTGAGATGGATCTCTGACTGTCACTGCAAGCCAGAACATGAGGATACATTGATATTTCTCAATGCAGCCACTGCTTCCCCAATGTTCACTAACAACATTTCCACGGTGAGGGTAATAAATCACCTAGAAATAACAAGCTATATAGGATCTCGGGATATGATAAATTCATCCTAACAGCACTACCTGCAAGGTAGAAAACAATTGTTAATGATCTAAAGAAAGCCCTAATCAACTGCCATTTGCCATAATGGGGTAGATGAAGCAAAGATGAATCCTAACCATTTGATGCATGCAATGACAAAATTGAACTCCTCAGAGAAAAACACACAACAACAAACAAAATACAAATGAGTTAACGTTCTGGAGGATCAGATAAATGGAAGATAAAGTTAATAATATAATCCAGATACAATTTTTATATTAGACATGGGTAGGAATGAGATAATCATAGCAATTGCTGGGTTCATAAATACCCTATAGTGGAAAGTTCCTCATGACACTAATAGACTGGCTCAGTTCTTAGTTTCGTGGACTTTGTGCCAGTACTTTGATATTAAAACTCTTAGATCACATTATTTCTGAGCCTTTAATCCAGTGGTTTAACCAGTGGAACCATTTTTGTCCCCCTAGCATTATGGTCAAGTGCCATACCAATGGAACCAAGAGAGAAGAAAAGAATAAGTCCAAGCGGAGATAAGAAAAAATGGGAACTCAAACACAAGATAGGAAAGTTCTACAGGAAGATCATGGCATCAAGTCACAAAAACAAAGAAAATATGGTTTCAAACTGCTCAAGTACTGCTCATAGCTACATTCTTAGGGTTTTAAGAGTAAGATACAATTGCATGGCAGCTATTAGTCTAATTCTTCCCCTCCTTGCTCACTACCCTTTGGCTACTCTGCCTTCTGCTGTTTCCTAAAATACTCCAAGCTCCTTCCCTCCCTAGAGTCTTTGAACTTCCTCTTGCCTCTGTCAGGGATCTCTCTCTTCCCTTTTTCCCTTCCTCCAGCTTACATCTTCTCCCATGTTCTTCCTTGTCCATTCATTTCAAAACAATCTCCACTCCCAGGCCTTTTGGTCTCTATCACAGCTTCCATTTCGAAGGCAGCAAGAACCATGTCTGTCTAGATCACTGTCATTTCTAAGCTTCTAGCATGTTGGCTGTCACACAGTAGGGATTAAGCACAGCCCAGAAGCTGAGCTCTGGGATGTCAGACTGCCTGGTTTTGAATCTTGGTGCCAGAACTCAGTAGATATGTAACCCAGTATGAGTACCCAATTTCTGTGTGACTCAGGGTCCTCATTTGTAAAATGGGGAGAATAGCAATGCCTACTAATGACAGTGTTTTAAAGATTAAATGAGATCATGCATGTAAAAAGAAAAAAAACTTTAGATAGTATCAGGCACATTGGAATCCATTTAAATTCATTAGCTGATGTTATGATTGCAAGAACAGAGGTAATTCTGACATATTTAAGTGAATTAATTCATGATAATGGATGTTAGGTCAATGAGCCATCTTCTTTATTACTTGTCTGTATTTTTACTATGAGCCCAAACAATACTATATTCATTCTAGTTCCATAGTCTCAGACTAAATGGAAAGAATGGATTCTGGTCTTTAAGTCTCTTTAGGGAGTACCAGTAAGTACAGTCACTTCCAATATGGCAGCACTGGAAATAGCAATGCCATTGTTCATTTGGACATCTCAACAACCTTTAATAATATATTTTAAAAAATGGGTTCATGGGTCTATCCCCTATAAGAAACAAAGATGTTCGGCACACAAACATTTGTCATGGGCAGCAACACTGTACCTTAGCTCCCATTTCTCAAAGATTTATCTCTTCATCCATTCCATAATCATGCAATTGAAGGCTTCTGATGGGCCATGTAACAAGGAAAAAATGATATGAAGACCACCTGGCTATGGAGATATCTGCTTCTAAAGAGGCCGGGTTCCAACCCAACACAAGCTGTTGACCAAATGTATTATTTCTGCAACACTGGCACAGTTTTTGAAACTTTTATATATTTATACATTTGGTTATTTATTCTTCCACATATTAGAATGTGGAGATAAAATTATCCTTAGGAAAAACAGAAGAAGGAGAAGTGGGCAACAAGTCATTAATAAAATCATTTCGGGGAGGTGGGGAGAATGGGAGGACAATGGGCCCCACTAATCTCTATGAGGAAGTAGTCCTTAAGCTTTTGGGGACCAGAGGGCTCTCTGTCAGATTCTGCTTAAAACTATGGATTCCCAAGGCAAGTGCACATAAATGTTCATGTATAATTTTTAGGGGCAGAACAACCTCATAAAGTCCATCGATGAACCACACACTCCAGGTTAAAAAAAACCCAAACATTTCTATAAAGACTTAACATTACCCTCACCTCCTTTGCATGCAGTCCTTTTGTCCTCCACTAAAAATGAGTAAAATTAAGTTTTAAAAAAAGAAGGAACTAAAATATAAGGACAGAATATTGGAGTTTAAAAGATCTTTGCTTGGTTACAATCTAAAGCTAAGGTTATTTGCTTTAACATATAATAATGCAATTTTATTAATTAAATGCAAATTGAAATGATAAGACAAACCTATAGCACTATAATTTCTGAATGGGTAATAACATGTCAGTTTTTTCCCTAACAAATTAGCTGAGGCAAACTTTCAGTTACTAAATTATAGTAATATGGGATACAAGAAAAAAATTTAACATCAGGTGCTATGAAATTATTCACATTAAGAACTTTTATTTCCTACTTTCTTTTTCACTAAAATAATATATTTTTCTCATTTTCAGCCAGTCTAAACGTGAGGTATTTATTTTGCCTACTGTTCAAATTAAACACTGAATACTCTCAGGGGTAGATATGATCAAAATAAGAGTCCTTTAAAATGCCTGCATACAGTGTAAAAAAACATTTAGGTATGGAAGACAAAACATCAAAACACACACGCACATTTATGTGTTTGGAAATATACAATTAACATCCTTCATGAAATAATTTTGGGGACTCATACTACTGAAATATCCTCACATCTTCAATTGGGTAGATAAAAAAGTTATTAACAATATTCAAGTGCAGAAAACAATTAGGAGGGGGGATTATTATAGCACATTGTTTTCAAGGTGAGCAGCCAGTAATTGAGGTTTAAGAGATCCTTCAGGTAGTACTTAGTGGAGAAATCCAGACGTGGCAAAGGAATCTACTTTCCATTTAATTACATTATCTGAATCAAGGATATAACTTTCACCTTCCCACAAAGCAAACTGTTTACAGAGATGACTCTTCAGGCAAGTGAGTGGAGGTGAGGAGAAATTAGGAGCTTCAGAGGACTTCAGGTGATAGGGAAGAATATAGAAAACAGACACACACTGTAGAGAGGGAGGCAGATGCTGTTGCAAATGTTGCTGCTTCCTAGAAAAGCATGAGATCGTGGGCCATCGCTCCCCTTCCTGTATTAGCCCTGGTTGATCTCTTTTGTCACTAAAGAAACATGGTGTCATCCTTAACACTGAACAAAGATACCTAACACTCAAGAATATAGAGCTTTCCAAGTTGATAAAAGGCAAAACTAAATGGACTTTGGCCATGACTGTGCTGCTGACAGAAGAAGGAAAGAGAGTTTCCAGGGGAAATGATTTTCTTCGGTGTTCTTACTAGGTCAGCAAACCCCCATTCTTTTCAAACTTTCTTCATCTCTTGCTTATTTTGGAATCCACATACGTTGGATACAGTGATGTGTCAGGGTTGGTTTGTACTGACTCATAAGGAGCCATTTATAGAATTTTCAGAAATTTTGTGAGCCAGTTGCTTAAAAAGCCATGAAAAGTTAAACTTTGTAACTTGTAATTAAATAAACATTAATAGCAACAACAGTATTTAAAAATCCTCACTTCCTAATGATTTCACCGTTCTCTGTGCTTCTTCAGTATTCATGTCTATTTTATTTGTATGGTAGAAATCCCATACAATGGTGTGCTACTGCACATCTCTTTCTAACTCTGCATAGTGATGTCTAGTTTGCAGTTTGAAATCAGCCATCATGGGAGTATTTATATGATGGAATTGGCAAACACTACAGGTTTACTATTTGGTTGGTTATCTAGTCTGAAGGAAGTGATGGAGAAGCTATGAATGCAGGTTAAACTTAAAAGTGTTTTGTGTTTTTAACTGTTACATTGTGAACAGCACTGAAAATTGAGAAGATATTCTTCCAGTATTCTAAATCTATGACCTCACTCAACAAAAAGTCACTCATGTTATTGACCAATGAGTAACGTTTTGGCATATTTCTTCATTTTTTCACTTTTGTCTTAGATATTAATGTAAACAAAATATCAACCAGCATTCATGTCAGACATTTGCTGAACTGGATAGTAACCCAGCATTATTTCTCATCTGAATTTCTCAAACTGTGGCTGAATTGCAACCAGAAGTTGACTACAAATATAAGAATTCAGCCAACATCAACAAAAGCAGTCTGTGAGAGTAAAAATGTGTGGTGCTATACATACTTTATTTCAGTAAAATTTTATAATAAACTTCTATGTATATATGAAGATACATTCACATACAAATTTTTTTTCCCCTGAAGGGATGATTTTTAAACATTTACCAGCACACCACTGGATATAAATACAAAAAAATATACTTAGTAAAAGATGATCATTCAACTTTCCTACAGACAACTTCATTATGGTTGGAAACTAGAGGCTAGGAGATTTACTGGGTCATTATTTGCTATACCATTTACTTCCCCAAACAGCAAAGCTACCACATCGGTGACAGATGTGAATCCTCCTTCTGTTATTTTGAGGGTAGACAGGGGAGTCCTGCTAGGGGATGGTAGGGAAATTCATGTTTAGCAGGGAGGAAAGAACAGGAGAAGTCAACAGGCTGTCAGTTGCCAGTGGACTGCTGAGAAGTAGCTACCGGACATAATAGAAAGTATTCAAACAAAATATCATTAATGTGAAATCTTTGGGAGAATATGTACTTTGTCTGTGTTGAGATAATATTAAGAGATCCTGTTTGGTATGTGGTTGTATTCAAATTAGTTTAAGACTGTAATGCATTTAATTTTAAAGACAGAAAAGACCTTAAGCCAATGTTTCCTTGCAGTTTTACATTTTAGAAAACAGCAAAAAAAAAAAAAAAAAAAAATCACCAAAATCAAAAACTAAGCAAAACAAAAACGGGATACCAAAACAGACATGCTGTTTTGTTGTTGTTGTTGTCTCCAAATAAAGATATTTTTAAACCCTTCTGTTATTAGCCTCATGCCCTTAAGAAAGTTCATCAGTTGGCCATGAGGGTCACTCAGGAGTTAAGAGGTACCCAAAGTTCATTTACTATCAACATTCAGAAGGGGAAACAGGAAAAGCATTGGGTCCAACCGATGCAAGACACATCAGCCTTGTCCTGGCTGAAGTTCAGCTTCAACTACACAAATACTGCCTAAAAACACTAAGAACCAACGAGCACAGGGACTGCCATGTGTCCTCTCTGTTCCAGAGTCTGAAGGAAGCAGTGACCTCAGGAAAATTAATCCAAAGGGCTTCTAGAAAAGAACATCAAGCTCATGCTACTTGGTGCTATATATTTTTTTTTTCTTTTAAACTATTGACCTCTGAGATTTGATTTACTCCAAGCTCTTCTGAGCATCTGTAATAGAACAAAACGCAGCAGCTGCAGCCTATCGGGTTTTGCTTTAGTAGAGTGTAGTGCTCTGTCTGATCATCGCTTTCCAAGATCCAGCTTCACATCCTAACTTCATCTTCCTTGCAAAGCTTTGCTACTTTGAATGCTGCTTTTTTTTAGGTCCTGAAAGTAGAGATGCCTGGGGTCACCAACAGTTGGGTTTTTTCTTTGACTTCCCTCCATGGAAGCCACAAGGCATATATGAAGGACATGAACACTGCTTTCATTTACCAAAAGAAATCAGCTTTCCACTGGGGATTGCAAGCACGTGCCAGGTTCCCCATTGTGGCTCATAAGAACTCACACACACTCAGGGTGAGTAAAACCAGCGGGAGGCAGGTCTCAGCCAAGAAGACATTGCTAGTTTTCCTTGAAATTTTCAAACCTCTGACCCTAAGGGAAGGCAAAGCCAGGCATTTATACTTGCGAGGACAGGAGGGTGATGGGATCAAGGCAAAAAGACACATTTGAGGGAAAGCATTCTACTGGGCAAACTGACATGGAGGTTCTAAGGCAGCTTTTCCTACCTGTGAAAGCAAGAGCATCACAGTGCCTTCCTAGGGCTCCATGGTTACACGTAACATTTTCTACCACATGAAGACAGTACCAGAAGGCAAGAAACGCCATGTTCCTATCACATCTGACAATGTGGAGATCCACTCTTACCCCAAAGTTGTCATTTGGGAAATGAAAGAGAAAGAGACGGAGAGAGAGAGAGAGAGAGAGAGAGAGAGAGAGAGAGAGAGAGAGAGAGAGAGAGAGAGAGGAGGCAGGAGGGAGGGAGGGAAAAGCAAGTACCCCCCCATTCTCAACTCCCTTAGTTCCCACCAATTCATTCTCATAAGCCTGAAGCCGTATTTTGCCTGAGCATCTCAGCTCATAGAGCTCAATGGAAAGAAGGAATTGCACTCCCACTAATTGAGGACCAACTCTTTCCTAGGCACTTTGCAAGTACTGTGCCATTAATTAATGCTCCCTATAGCCTTATAAGGGCAGCATTAGGATCCCTGCTTTATAGATCAAGAGAGTAAGGCTCCCTCACTAAGTAAATATATATTTATTGAGCATCAGCTATTTGCCAGAAATCATACTGCACAGTTTCCAGAGAAGAGAAAGATGTGGCCCCTCACCTTGCAGAATTTCCAACCCAGGGGAGCTCAGAGAAGCAAGAGCCTGGATAGTCAGTAAGTAAACTTCTGGTTGTCTGGTGAAATAAGGAGGAGGCAAGGAAAGAGGGGACAGTATGAGAAGATAAGAACAGAAAGAAAGGGAAAGGAAAGCAGAGGAGAGAGGAGAGGAGAGGGAAAGGGAAAGGAAAGGAAAGGGGAGGAGAGAAGAGGAGAGGAGAGAAAAGAAAACAAGTTGCCTGAGGATGCTCAGGTAATAAGATGAAGAACCCAAATTTGAATTCCAGACTCTTCACTCTCCACTTCACCAAGTCATATAGCCTTACCGCCCTGCTGATTTCTGAGAAAAACAAAGAACGAGATAAAGAACAGTAGCGGAGGAATCTGTTCCAGAGCTCAATTTCGTTCACTGGCGTCTAAGCATCATCTTTGGGGCAAGGGCTTCCTTTCACGGCTGTGAGAAGAACAGGGCCTGAATTCCAGATTTGAGATGAGGACCAGAAAGTTTCAGAACACAGCCTGCCCTTTTAAACTCATCTTTATTAATATTCTTCAAGCACCCAGGTAATGAGAAAGTGCAAAATACAGCCCCCTCTGGCTGCAGCAGCCAGAAAACCAAAAAATGAAGACTGCTTGTCATGCCATTCTGTTATAATAAGAAATGAAGAGGGTGCAAACAGGATACTAATTAGCAGTCATAAAAACTCAAGGCTCTCGGTAGCTCATCTTCATATCTGGGCAGTAAAACAGTTAACATGGTAGAGTAGCAAAGAGCAATCCCTGAGGGCTCAGCCAGCATGAGCCAGGGGACGCAGCCAGATCCAGTGGCACAACCTGTACTCTCCCCAAAGTCTAAATACCTTTGGGTGACTGCCCAAGAATTAAAAATTACCCAATCCATATAGAGGCAGATGCCTCCTAACTCAGCAAGGGACAGTAGGGGACATGGCTGATTTCCGATTGGTCATTGCCGAGGCCCTCTCCCCAAGACGTATTCCCGTCTGTGGTCTCCCCCAGATTCTATGCAGAAGGCTACTTCTGAGAAATGAGATGGTTTTATTAGCATGCAAGGGCCAAAGTTTAGCCTGAAGGAGAGACACCTTCATCAGTAAAATCTTTTTTGATTAAATTCAGTCTTTCTTCTTGGGTCTGCTCAGAGCTTAGAAAATAAACCAGGTGTGCTTTCTAACTTTTATCCTCCATTTGTTCCCTGAGGCTTTCCAGGATTCTGTTGCCATCAGGGCAACGTGGGAGAAGAAAGAAGGAGATCTGTTTTCTTTAACAAGTTGCCTCTTAAGAAATTTAGACCCAATGATTCAGACTTGGAAATTCACCCCACTCAGATACCTAGCTTGGCCAAATGGTCATGTATTCCAGGTTAACCAATTAACTTATTATAACTTTAAAATGACCATACACTGCATATATGGAGAACCACCTTTTAAAAAACAATTTGAACCTTTTTTTTTTTTTTTAAATAAGGAGAAAGATGTGTCTCTACTGCATGTGAATCTGAAGCTTGGCAATTTTTTTTTTTCTTTTTGGGAATGATACCATCAAAAGAGCCAAATTTGCTGGCAAAGCAATGATGTGAGTGAACTGTATAATCATCATCATATTTATCTTCTTTTTCACATTATAATAAGGGATATATAATACCCATAGTAATATCCTCCACTCACTGTGCAGTAAAAATCTGGGAGGAAAAAAAATCAAGACTTTCTTTTAAATAACAGCTCCACAATAAAAAAGAGACTGTGCCTATTTATTTTATTATCCTTGAAAGATCTGGACAAGTATCACTGGGAAGGGATTGGGTCCTCATCTCCGTACCACCGGTGATTTGACCTGCCCAGGATCTAAACGTCTTAAGAGTCTGCCTTTGTGTCCCTCAACCTACTCCCACGAACACCCACTGTCTTCATTTGTCCCTAATGCTTGGGATTATATTTAAAAAAATGTTCAACAGTCCATGAGCCCTGGACAATCAGAATGGGACGGGATGCCAGAAATCTGCAGCCAGTCTAGCCTTCTCGCGCATACCGCCTGCGTATCCAGTCCCCAGGTCTTTCCGAGGCTCTGATGATAATATGGGCACCTCCCTTAGGATTTGCCTTCCTAATTAGATGCCTAAAAGGACAATTCATGAATCTCTAGTGGTGCTAATTCTAGTACATGTGCCACAGGCCAGTAGAACTATTCTCATACCGAATGAAGCCTCCTCTTACCAACCTCAAATTACACCGTGGGAGTGAAACCCTTCGCACGGTCCCTGACTCACTGGGGATCCATGACCAAGTCTTTTACTTTCTCTAGAAAAACCCATTCTATATAAGAGACACTGCAGCCTTGGTCCCACTCTCCCTCAAAGGAATGCTGAAAGGTCAAGTAAGAGAAGACACTGAAATGTGCTTTGAATGCTTTCAAAGAAAAAAATACTTTCTAATCCTAAGACATAATTGTTAATAAATGGTTTTTCTTTTACAGAAGGGTTAAAGGATTTTTAATACATATGTTCTTTGGTGCTCATTAAGAAAACTCTAATTCTTCATGGGTTCATAAGCACACACATACTAAAAATAATTTGCAGTGATGGTGCAGAAATGAATGTACAATCCTAATGAGAGAATGCATATTGACTGGAAACGTGTTGTTCTTTTCTTCCTTCATTTCTTCTGTCAGAGATATTGTATTGAATTTTCTTCAGAGCGTTTATTAGTGCCTGTTTAATATTATCCCTCTCTTTCATGTGAAAACTTTCATTAGACTCCTAGGCAAAGCTTTAGGCTTTCAATGAAGAGGTTATTAAAAAATAATATCTAAATGGTGCACAAAATACCACATTACAGTTAATCGACAGCATTGTCACAAAGCACAGAGATGGGGAAGATATTAAATACTGGAGAGCCCAGCCTGATCCATCAGTAATTTCATTATTTCCAAGTACAAAATTAACTTCGAGAGGCTAAAGACTGTAAGGCTCCTGGGGGCTTCATTTGTTCTGCACAGATGATTTCCTTGTGGGCACTCCATGGAGGGAATTAGACCTGACTTTTTGGTGGTTGCCATAGCTGGTTCTCCAGTCTTCACATTCCTTATGGTAGGACGGCCATACAGACGGTCCTGGGCATCACTTTGGAACTCTTTCTCTGGGTGTCTAGGAAACCAACCATTGGACTAGAAAGGGCTGCCATAATCCTCCTGCTTCCTACTTCCCTGGGGGCCAGGTTCAAGGAGAGGCTGGTCTTAGGGTCCATGAATAATCATTGCTGCCTCAGCTCATTTCCTGTTGGGGAATTTCTGAAGCTCATTTGTTAACTTCTCAAGGCAAAATGGTCACTTTAATTCATACACAAAATTGGAGCCAATTCAATGATTCTCTTTTGTTAGTCTGAAATCAGCCAAACCAGCTGATGAATCTGTGTCTAAATTTCCCAAGTATAATCTTTGCAACACTATTACCATAGAACTGCTTTGAGAAAGAAAGAAAGAAAGAGAAAGAAAGAAAGAAAGAAAAAAAGAGAAAGAAAGAGAGAGAGAGAGAGAGAGAGAGAAAGAGAGAGAGAGAGAGAGAGAGAGAGAGAGAAAGAAAGAAAGAAAGAAAGAAAGAAAGAAAGAAAGAAAGAGAGAAAGAAAGAGAGAAAGAGAGAAAGAGAGAAAGAAAGAAGAAAGAGAGAAAAAAAGACCAGAAAAAGAAATGAAATAATAAGAAAAATGTGATAATTCAAAGTACTTTTAGAAATGCTGATTGTATCTCTTCTTGGAGTTTCATAAAGAATGTTAAGGTCTGAGAATTTCTGCAGTTAAGAATCCCGTTTAATTTTGTTTAGCTGAGAATTTTTCAAGGTTATTTACCATAGAACTTTCTTCATTTTCCCTCTTCTGTCTCAACCTGTTATGGTTCCAGAGAATGTACTTTGGGAAGTGATGCTCTTAGTTAATCCACACCTGCACCCTGCCTTAGCTGGCAGCCACCAATTTTGATGCAATCACACAAGCATGCACTCAGTATTTCTCCAACACAAGTTTAGAAGAAAGGTAATATACTCTTTAAGGGTAGGTTCCTAGTGTGGTGGGACACGTGCCAAGACCTCTAAGAACTTACGTACTTTCCAGAGGCCTAAAAATCTTTGGGCTAAAGACTATGAATCCGTCCTTCCAGCTGTCCAGCTGAGGTCAAGGGCTAACTCTGTGGCACCTGGAATGTCAGGAACTGGGGAGACCAATACAAGTCAAGTGTGCCCTCCAGAGGCTACCTTGCCAGTTACAGACAACTAACCATAAACCATGAGATGTGTAACATGAAAAAGGGGAAGTTCATTCTGCATGAGGGGCAAAGGAAAGTTAGTAAAGACAGTAGTTGCTGAAACACGCTTCAGTGGAAAGATTTTGCCAGGTACAATGAGTAAACTGCATGAGAAGCACTGAGGCTGCAGATGTGAAGGGATGGTCTTCCTAAATTGTTCATTCCCGCCAACATCAGAGACAATCCAATAGGTCTGTGCTCCCCCCACAATGCCCCAGAAAGACTCTTCATGTCTCAGAAGCAGGTGTCCATATTAGTCATCTCTTTATGGGCACCCGCATAGGGATACATTTATGCCTTTGCCTTATGAAACTAAAGGGTCCTTAGAAACTGGATATTCATGGATGTCTTACAAGTATGGTCATTTTACGTGACCATGAAGAATGACCCATTTGAAGCATCCTTGCAGTAAATTCTTTGAGGAGCAAGGAATCCATAAGCACTCAGAGATTTGTTTACATTTTCCTGAATAGGACATAGCTGCTCTTAAGACTATCAATTTTAAAGAAATGCTGAAAAGCAGACATATGATAACTGCACTGTCCCTGAACTAAAAGTAAAAAGATGAAAGCAAATTTGCAAGCTAGATGTCATTTGACGATTTGAGGTGAGATCATTGTCCCACCCCCGAATTTAGCCAGATCCCTCTCTTCTGAAGCCACCAAGTTGCCTAGAGGCTCAGTCTACCCCTAAATAGTGACCCTGTAATTTGCAAGTTGAAGAAGAGTGAGAGAAACTGGCAAATTTTCACATCATCAGGAGGGATATAGCTGGTCAAATAGGCAGTGGTATTTAAACACAACAAAGTGAGTTTTGAGCCTCCTAAGCAAACTGACAAATTGCCCTCTGGAGTGCAATTCCCATCATCAGCCCCACTTTGCCAGGATAGCTTGTCTTCTGTCTCTACTGCCTAATCGCTCTCCACTCCAAGAAGGGCAGTCAGTGTGATTAAAATATCAGCAAAACAGTCCAGTAATTGGCCATCTTCTTTGTTAAATATAATTCTGGTCAGCAAGATTGATAGGTTCTTTTGGTCATTAACAACCTATGAAACAAGTGTAAATTTAAAGTCATCACTTTCCTGAGCCCTGGTGTTAAAGAGGTTAGAGGGCAGTTACACTCACGCGGAGTCAAGAGCTGGAAAATTAAGCCAGACTTGAAAAGTAAGACTTAACAAAGTAGTATTCTTCAAACAGTGCTGTGGACCTATGTGAAACTGGGGTATTATTCATGCTAGGGAATTTGTTCCATCACTTTTTTTTTTTTAAGGAAACTAATCCTTTTTTCTAAGATTTTTAAAAATTTATTTATTAGAAAGAGCTCACAAGCAGGGGGAGGGGCAGAGGAGAGGGAGAAGCAACTCTTCCACTGAGTAGGGAACACTATGCGAGGCTGTATCCCAGGACCCTGAGATCATGACCTGAGCCGAAGGCAGACGCTTAACCGACTGAGCCACCCAGGCAACCCTAAAGGGAAACAGATTTTAATCAATGCCTAGCAATAAAATTTAGGTGAGGATGAGAAATCCTTAAACACTGAGCCCAGCTGAAATTAAGATTTTATCAGAAATGAACCACCTATTGATCAATCATAAAAATATTACCTAACGTTGAGTCTAGGACAAAACATGTTCTTTGGTCATGTCTGGGCATCCTAAAAACATTGATTCCTGAAGAGTGTTTTCATATTTCATACAAAAATAGATATGGAAACTCTTAAACTAGTCTTAAGACCATATTTAAAAGTGGAATCACTCATAGACACAGTCATTATAACATACTGTATTTTAAAACTATATCTATAAAATTTCCAAGTATATAGTCAGTTGTATTGGTCAGTTAGTGTTAATATTATCCTTATGACACCATATTTTGATCTAACATTTTACCTAACCAAAGTTTGTTGCTGGCCCATCTGTCTTATTTGACATTCACAGGCCATTCACAGGGAAAGGTAGCTAACTCTTCCATTGGCGTATTTACTAGTAGCACAAAGAATCAATCCAACTGGTGACACAGCCCAGTCTCACTCTACCCATGAATGGTCTAATAAAGAGCAAAATGGCAAGAATAAGAGGGAAGAATATCTCCCTTTAGCCTCCAGGTTTTAGATCTCTGGGAAGGACTCTTTGCAACCCAAAAAGCAAAGAATGTAAGATGAACTGAATCAGTGCAGGCAGGCAAACTGGATTTTGTACACTCTAATCTGGAACAAAAACACATCCCCAGGACTGATCCTCAAAGGTATCTCTACTAATGGAGAAATTTAGGGATGTCTCCAAGGATTAAAGACTAAGACCACCAATGTGGCAATACCACAAGCCTGCTGAACACCATATTTGCAGAAAGGATGTTGTTTTCCTTTATAAAATTAAGAAACAAATGAGTAAGCAGAAAAATACTAGTTCTATTGATTAAGGTTCAGAGGAGCCTAGAATGTTACTTATAAAATACATTTCAACTATGTTTCCCCTTCCTTACAGGTTCCCTGGATATTAACTCACATGTATCTGCAGTATCTCCCTGTTCTTTCTCAGAAGTTACAGCTTAATGCTTGAGGGGGAAGAATTAAGGTCCTGGCAAGTTAGGTTTGACCTCAAAGACCAGCTCTGACCAAATGGTTGTGGCCCGTGTTGAGAAGGATTCTGAGGCCACATTTGGACTTAGTGGAAAAGAGTAACATGATCAATTAATAATGCCTATAGAGGCAATTTCACAAAGAGGTAAAGAATGCATTCTGAAGACACACTGAGATGTTTGAATCCCAGCCATGTAACTTACCAGCGAGACAAGGTACTGATGGAACCTCAATTTACCACATACAAAATGGTAAAAATAGCAATGACTATAGGATTATTAGCATTAAATATTACACATTAAGCAACGTTCACAATGTCTAGTACATAATTTTCACTTAGTAAACATTAGCACCATCACCAGCAGGACTAGTCACCGCTGTTGCCAACTGGCATTGCAGAGTAGAGTGGTGGTCTTCTTTGCCCATGGAGCTGTTTGTGTTCTAGATGCTCCTCAACTCGAGCGTAGAACTAACAAGTACCACATTTTGAAGACAAGGTGGCCATGGGGAAGTGGATAAGTCAAAGCTATACAGTTCTTCATATGACTGAATATATGAATTTGGTAGAACTAACCTCCAAAATGCAACATATTACAGTAATGTTGTTATAACATTTTTTGACCATGAAAGATGAAAATGTCTTTCAATAACTCGTATTTTCAGGGCACTACAAATTGATCAAAATTGGTGTGTCCTGACTTAAAATATGTCATTTTGCCCTCTCCTGACTTCCCAGACTGCTAATAACATGCGATGCCACACTTCCTATGCTCAACCCAACTGAATAAAGGATCAAAAAGAGACTGGTTCCACCTCAGATGTTGCAAGAAGCCTTCACAGTTTGCAAGTTTGGCTCCATCATGAACAAGCAAAGAAAAACTCTCAAACCTAGTGCGTGAGGAGAATAGGCTTCTGAATTTGGCTTCTGTAGTAGCGCTTCTACTGGTTACTGTCATCAGGCATCAAGAACTCGAATTAAGGCACGAGTTCTCAACTGAGGGCAATTTTGCCCCCCTCCCCCCAGGGAATATTTGGCAATATCTGGAGACATTTTTGGGTGTCACAACTTGGTGGCAGATGCTACTGGCATCTAGTGGGTGGAGACCAGGGATGCTGCTAAACATCCTGCTGTGCACAGCCCCATCTCCACAAACAAGAGTTCTCTTGTTCAACACATCCATAATGTCGAGGTCAAACCTTTCCCTAGTATGGAACACAGATCAGTGTGGACTCATTTGCTCAATGTTTCCCTCACTAGACTGAAACCTCCACGTGGGCAGGGACCACTGTAGCCTCTGTGCTTAACATAATGCCTAATACTTAATAAGGACTCTATTAATTTCTGTGGTTGAAATGAAGAAATCCTGACAGATAACCGAAAGAGGATAGCTAACTCTTCCCTACAATGCTGTACAGTTGTACATACACGTTTCTTAAGAATTTACTTCAGTCCTGATGTTTTTGGAAATAGGTACTCCCACATCCTTCTAACAGCACTTGAATGTTTTTTCACATGTGTATTCTGTATTTTGAATGGTGATAATAGAGTGGATTTGAAATGCATTACTTAGTCTATATGTGAAGTTAATATATTTTCATTAATAATACATACTGGTTTTTAATGTAAAAAAAAAAAAGTGAATAAACTGCAACAGTAGAAAACACCACAGGTCACCACTTTTCTTCAAAGCAGAGCAAGCACTTCTTCCACATCGAAGTCATAAAGGAAGGTGAAAAGAGAAGATAAAACCAAATACGACTTTGCTTATTGGGGCATGAAGCACTGAGACAACTTTAATAAATCCATCCCTTCCCCTACATGCCCCTCTTCACTATAGCAATAACTGGGGCCACAGCTAGAACCTACCAATAAGTTGTGTCAACTCACCACCAAAGTATTTCTAGAATCAACACACTTCTCTCCTGTGTTACTGCTACCAGGCATGGGCAAGCCATCATCATCAACATCTCTTAATGGGACACCCTGATTTTATTTTTGACCTCTAACTTCCATTCTCCACCCAGTAATATCCCTTTACAGGTACCAATCACAGCCCACCATTCCTGTGTTCAAAACCTGCTCAAGTTGTTACTGGAGCTTAAAATGCCTTAGAAGGTTGGGCACCTGCTCACCTCTTCACACTCCAATCACAATGCCCATTTTCCTATTTAACCAACACATCTAGTCCCTTCTCCCCTCAGAGCCTCTGTACTGGACTGGAATGCTCTTCCTCCGGATGCTTACATGGCTGCCAGTGGCATATCACTCACAAGTCAATTCAAAGTCAACTCATCAGAGAGAAATTTTCTGACTATAGAGGGTAAAGAACTGCCCTCCCCTCTTCTTTATCAGACATGTTACTTTGTTTTATCGTCTTCAGATTATGAGTCAAAATCTGTGAGCTTATTCTTTATTTGCTCCGTTATACTTGCATGCCTGGCCATCCCTCCCCCACTAGTGTGTCAGCTCCATGAGAGCAGGAGATTAGACTGTCTTCTTTGCTATATTTCGAGCACAGAGCCTGGCATAGTAAAGGGGTCAATACCTATTTGATGGATGAACAGATTTCTCAAGAGTGAATGAAATGATATGTAAATGAACTATGAAGAATAAAAAAGGCATCCCTGAAAGGAAATATACATAAACTGCCACTTGCAAAAAAGTTTTCTAGAATTTCCAAATTAAACCCAAATTGCATCCTTTGTTTAACTGAGATCAATCCAACATAAGCCAAATCATCAGAACAATTTGAAAAAAGTAGTTAATATTTATCAATCACCAGACACAACTCAAATTAAATTAACAATGTGTTAGTATAAATCTTTCATTCTTTTCATGAGCACTAAAGTTCATCCTATATTTTTAATCTCTTATGAGCAGAGATAATGAAATGATGACATGAAAATAGCGTGAATAATTTTAATAATGCTCAAAACATAATCACAGCAATAATTTCATAGGCTTCCAAATATGGTTCAGCAATGTGGACCAGCATGGTATGAAAATAAATTTGTCTGTTTTCCTTTTATAGTTTTTGTCACTATGAAAAAAATCATTAAAATATTTAATATTCACAGACAGTATCTAAGGCAAAAACAGGAGTGTGCCATCCTTGCAGAAACCTGGAACACAGCCAAGCGTAATGTTGTTTTTTTAGGACCATGTGATATATTTGTGTGCATGTCAGCTGTGAAGAAAAGAAGCCAGAACTATGTTGGCAGCAGTCAGGAGGGTGTAAATGATGGCATCCTGAATCAAGCAGTCAATGATGAGAAGAACAATGGAGAATTGTCACATACACCTTGCCTTGCTTTGCCTTCTGCCCACCTTTCAGTCCAGGAACACCCCAAAACTTGTAGTGTTGTGAACTTGCTAGAGTCTTGGGGTATCTGTTTCTTCACTGACACCATAGATCAGTGCAATCCAACAGAATCTTCCACAGTGGTGGAAATGATCTAATTCTGTATTATGAGCTAGCTCTTAAACACATGTGACCATTGAGCACCTGAAATGTGGCTTGCACAACCAAAGATCCGAATGTTTAATTTTAATCAAATTCACCACATGCAACAAGTGGCAAGTGGCTACCACAATGCGCAACAAAAGCCTAAGTGGCTTCTGTTACTCCCTCCCTTACTGGTCTAGCAAACACCTACTCATTGTACAAGACTCAACAAAAATGTCGCCTCTTAAAGAATGTCCTTCCTGTTCCTGTTTCCTCTGTGGCAGGTTCATATACTTTGAAAATATTCATTTATCACTCTAACATAATTACTTTATGACATGTTGGTCTTTCCACTAGATGTGAATTTCTCGAGGGCAGGGACTCTGGATCATCTCTAAATCCTTAGTTCAGTGCTTGGAACATGAGAGTTATTTGACAAATATTTGCTGGATGCTCAAGTGAAATAGTGAAACCATCTTTAGATATGAGCAAATATGAGCAGAACTTCCCAGGAAAGTTCTTCCCCAGGGAAGGTTTTACTGCCTTCATACAAGAAGTTGCAAACCAGATATAAACTTCAGATTTGGTAGTATTTTGTGATGCGTATTTTTTTAAAGATTTATTTTTTTTATCTTAGAGAGAGAGAATATTGGGGAGAGGGGCAGGGGAGAGAGAGAATCTCAAGCAGACTCCCCCTAACCATGGAGCCCAACACATGGCTCCATCTTACGACCCTGAGACCATGACCTGAGCCAAAATCAAGAGTCAGCCGCTCAACTGACTGAGCCACCAGATGCCCTGCCATGTGTAATTTTTTTTTAATGGAAATTGTTTTCCAGTGTTAAAAAGTAAGATTTCCAGGAATAATTATTAGATCTGGCAATTTTAGTCTTATATTCCTGCTTGGCAAGAATGAACCAGAAAGGAACATGCAGCTGCAGCCTTTAAATAATAAATACACTCTACAGATTTTGTTTTCTTACTCCCAGCCGACTTTAATCATTTATGGTCTCTTTCTTCTGTGGGCATTTGACCTTATAACTCCAGACACTGAATGAAGAACCATGAAGCTCAAATTCAGACACTGATCTCTTACTTACAGTAGTAAAACAATAATAGTAACAGCAACAACAACGGGTGCTAACACCGACTGAGCATCACATGCCGGGTATTCTGCTAGGCCATTAATACACACTGTCAGATGGAATCCTTCAAACTACACCATGACCTAGAAAATATTTTTAGCCTCATTTTGTCAGTGAGGAGACTGAGACTCCAAGGAATGACACTGGCTATCAGCGGAAAGATTTGTCCCTAGGTCTGTCACCAGAGTCCTTGCTGTCGTCTTCCTATTCCAAAGCCCCACCTATGCATGTTTCTCTGGGCCTGGATTTAGACCCCGAGACTGATTCAAAGTGGGACCCTGGGCAAGTGGCATAACTTTTCTGCTCTTCCACTAGCAATGAACTTCAGAAAGAAGAGCTGACATTACCTCCAGGAGCACATGTGGGCATATGAGATGATGCAGGTGAAATACTGAACTTCTCAGACATTTTCACAAAGGGAAAATGATCTCATCTGAGTAGGCAGATAATGGCTGGGGGTAGGGTGACACACCTGGAGGAGGGAGGCAAGAAAGGTTTTAACCACTTAAAGAAAACAATGGCACTGTGGCTTCTGCTAGCATCCAGCCTTGAGCATCAAGGAACCCTCACCTAGGGAAAGAACGTCTCAGTGGAACTAATAAAAATTTGGCTCCTTGTAGCTCTGTGCCAATTAGGTGACATCGGAAGTATACAAGTCAACAGAGGGTATACAAGTCAGCCGTTGTGGGCCCAGTACTACTCCAGGCCAGGAAATGGCACTTTTTCTATAAAGATCCAGATGGTAAATATTTTAGGCTTTGCAGGCCATATGTGAACAAATGAGCATGGCTGTGTTCTGATAAAACATTATTTATGAAACCAAGCCATTGGCTCACTCACTATAGTTTGTAACCCCTGACCTAGGCACCATGAAGGCAGAATAGAAGCTCAGCAGGAGACACTGTACCTGCTCTTCACCTTCATTCAGCACAGTGACAGGAACAATACAAGATGGTGTCTATTGGATTCATCTCTCCAGGTAGTCTCAAACCTCGAATGTAGAGGCCCGGATAGTGACAGTGACTTAACTAATAGGCTCTCCAGTAGCTCCAGCCCCAAACTAGCTCTGTAGGGCACGAGAACAGTGGGTTTCTAAGTTGTTCCAGTGGATGGTTCCTTCTAGCAACAGCGTAGGCTGGAGAGCAGAACAGGTGCAGTGACATGGTTGTTCAACTGCATGATACAGTACCTCCTTGACTAAATCAAAAGTTAACAGAAGAAAGGCCTGCGGTACCCAGAACATTGGCACATGGGAATGCTTGGGTTTATACATTTAGACCAAACCAAATGTCTTTCCTCCCCTTGTACCCTCTTTGACTCCCCCCAAGTGCCATCCCTGGCACCACCTTGCACTAAGCCATCCATTTGTGCTTGAACTGCTCACTCCTTATGTACCATGTATTCACCAAGACTAGGGGTGGCTTCTGCCTTAGGCTAAATTTTCAGACTCTGTTCAGTCCTTCCTTGATGTGATCATACTGAGGTTGGTTGTTTTTCTTCCAAGTGTGTGACCAACACGATTCATGTAAGAAAACATTTACCTCCTGTTCTGTTGGTTAATGAAATCTTTCACTATCCTTATTCTTTTGATTTTCTCATTCAACCCTGTTTTCCTTTATAGTATTAAGTCCACCCATTTCTGCACTATCTTTTGGACTTTATTAATAGTTTTAATGTTATCCTTACTCTTCATTATTTTACTTTTCAAGTGAAATGGTGAAGAATATGAATGGGCACATTATTAGGAAATATCCTAGTCTAAGAGTCAGAAATACAGAGGTTTAGCCCTAGTCTGCCTTTGCATCTGTGGGACTCCGGACAAATGAGTGAACACCTTTGACCTTTAATTGCTTTACCTACAAAATAAAGTTAAGTCTGCCAATCCCAGAAAGAAGCACAAGGATTAAATGAGTTAAATATGGAAGATTCTTCTTACAACTCGGTAATAAAAAGATCTATAATCCAATTAAAATGACTCAAAATAGACATTTCTCCAAAGAAGTTAGGCAATAACTTAATAAGCATGTGCAAAGATGCTCAACATCATTAGCCATCCTGGATGAGATAGCACTTCATACCCACAATGTGATAGCACGTCATACCCACTAGGATGACTATAATTAAAAAGTTAGAAAATAAAAAATATTGGTGAGGATATAAAGAAATTAAAACCCTCATACACTGCTGGTAGGGATGTAAAATGGTATAGATGCTTTAGGTGAAACACAGAGTGGCCATATGACCCAGGAACTCTATTCCTATATATATACCCAACGGAAATGAAAACATATGCCAACACAAACACTTGTACATGAGTATCAGCATTCCTGTCAGCATTATTCACAAGCAGACTTATTCATAAAAAAGTAAAAATCAACCCAAATGGCCATCAATTGATAAACAAGTAAGCAAAATTTGGTACAGTCATATAACAGAATATTATTTGGCAATAAAAAGAAATTGAATACTGATTCATGCTACATGCTGTATGATTCTTGAAGATGTGATGCTAAGTGGAAAGAGGTTGGTCATAAAGGACCACATAATGTATAATGTCCATTTATGTGAAATGTCCACAGTCAGCAATTCATAGACACAGAAAATAGATTACTGATTGCCAGCAGCTGGGGGAAGGGAGGAATGGGAAGTGACTGCCTTTGGGAATGGGGTTTCTTTTGGGGGTGATAACATGGTCTGAAATTAAACAGTGATGACTGCATACTCTGTGAATACACTTAAAACCATTTAATTGTACATTTTCTTAAAGATTTTATTTATTTATTTGAGAGAGAGAGAGAATGAGAGACAGAGCATGAGAGGGGGAAAGGTCAGAGGGAGAAGCAGACTCCCTGCTGAGTAGGGAGCCCAATGCCGGGACTCGATCCCGGGACTCCAGGATCATGACCTGAGCCGAAGGCAGTCGCTTAACCAACTGAGCCACCCAGGCGCCCTAATTGTACATTTTAAATGGGTAAACTATATGGTATTTTAATTGTATCTGAATAAAAACTGTTACTGTAAAAATATGGGAGGTTTCTACCCTAGGGCCTGGCACATGGTAAAAGCAAAAAATGGTCACTATTATTATCATTAACTCATCTGGACATGAGTTTCTCCATCTTTAAACTGTATTAGATTATTCTGAAGCCTTTCAGCTCTGTTATTCTGAAAATTCAAGTGCTTAAATATACATGCAATGAGGTCTAGAGAAGGAAGATTATTGTGGGCTGGAGTAGTCAGGAAGTACCTTTAAAGTTTGGACAGAGCAATGGTGGAGGAAAGAGCTTTTAGAGTTACTGAAGGTAGCAGTCCAACAGCACAAGGTGGAAATGATTTAGTCCCCTACTGGACCCATAAGGAGGGCAGCTGGATTAAGCAAATGATTCACCAGTGCGAGGGGCAAGTTGGATAAGCAGTCAAGGTTTGATTTCAAAGGATCTTGAAAGCATAGGTCAGGAGGTTTGGACTTGTCTGAACACTGGAATGCTAGGATTTGAATTTTGAGAAAAGTAATCTGCCAGTTCATGTGTATAAGTGGGAATGGCTGGAACAAAGTCCAAAAGGTATACCAGCTGGTGAGCGCTTGAAGAAAGAGGACAGAAAAGAAATGATACAAATAGTGCTGCTTCATCATTGTACAGGTGACAGAATTCAGAAGGAATAAACTCCTTCCTCAATATCTAACAAAATTAATAATAATGGCCACAAAATAATGGTGAAATCCAGGGAAAATTTAACAGTAAACCCTAAATGGGGAATCAAGTACAAACCCATGTCATAAGATTCAAAAGTAACTGGTAGGAATAAGGATGTAACTGGGTTACATCCCTACAAAGGGGTCTGTAACCCAAAATGGATCAAGAACCATGGGTTCCCGGATGAGGGAATAAACAGAGGGAGGGAGAGAAAGAAACAAATAGAAGATAATTTTGGTGTGATTTGGAGTTACATTAAAATCTCCCATCCTGGGGCATGTGGATGGCGCAGTCAGTTGAGCATCCAACTCGATTTTGGCTCAGGGGTCATGATCTCAGGGTCGTGAGGTCAAGCCCCATGTCAGCCTCCCTGCTTAGCACGGAGTCTGCTTACGATTCTCTCTCCCTCTGCCTCTCCCACTTGTACTCACTCTCTTTCTCTCTAAAATAAATAAATAAATATTAAAAAAAAATCTTCCACCCCAACCTTCAGAAAGATATTGCAAAAAAAAATTAGTTGACAGAATTATGAAATTTCTTCTAATTTCATCCACAATCAAGACAGAAGTACACTGAAGACATGATTTGACAGCTTTGAGAAAGTCCCAGAAAACTTCTAGAGAGTAGAATCCCAGGAATTCTGCCTACCCAAGAATAAGAATAACTATAAGAGGTGTTTAGCAAGAAAAATTAATAGAACATGATGAACAACAGTGTATAGGGGATGGACTTCAAAAATGAGCTGGAAATGAACCAGGTTTTCTAGCTGGAATTGTCCAGAATGGGGATGCCAACAGTAAGGATGGACAGAAGAGGGAGATATTTTATGGGAGAAGGGGATGCATTTTATTTTCAGATGTATTAAGTTTGAGCAGTGCATCACTTGAATTCAAATGTCTGGATCAACCTGACCTAGAGTCTCCCAAGTAGTAAGCCTTTTGTAGATGTGTGCAGGATGAATGAGCCCACTGCATATAAAATGTTAATTGAAGATGAAAAAATGAGAGCAGCTGTGAACAGATTTTCTTTAAAAAAAAAATCACCCTTTTCAACTACTTTGGAATCAACTGGCTCCATGATTCTTCAAAAATTTTGAATTTCAAGCTATCTTTTTGATATTATAGAGCCACAGTCTGAGTCATCTGGCACTTAAAAATAATCATGAAAAGTATATTAGAGAACAGAAAAACTGAATATGTCACTTCCTCCACTGACAGAAGGAAAAAAAAATCCTATTTTTACAACTTATTTAAAGACTACTTAACACTTCAAAAAGATTTATGATAGGTAAATTTCAAGAAATTGTTTTCTGTACTTTGGTGTTATATAATCGTCAAACAACAGAAATCAAGTCAATTAACAAATAAACTTAAAAGTGCAAATACTAATCCTTTTGTGGAATTGTGGAATTGTATGTCCTGTTTTCTAGAAGCTACTACCTGACTCTGGGACTGGACTTTTAATTAGAGGAAAGCTGAGAGAGTGAACCATCAGATGTGTTCAATTATGGGTTCCCTGATGAAGCTCACCGCCCTAGGTCCAATGAATAGTTCCTTTTCAAAAGACCCTTTCCTCCTCCTTGCATATTCTGACATTTGCTCTATAAGAGAATAATGCAACAGTCAAATGCTCTCAAATGGAGACAGTTGGATCTTGAGTGGACACAGTGAGCCTCGAGGATGTGAATACAAATCTTTGACTATGTGTGACTGTGTATACACACGTGTGTACATACAAGCCTATGTGTGTATAAAACTTCTTGCACAAAATCAGTTTTACTAATTTCCTAGATTTTTTAGAAGATTTATTTCTTTATTTTTGAGAAAGAGAGAGAGAGAGAGAGAGCAAGCAAGGGGTAGGGGCAGAGGAAGATAGAAATTGAAGCAGACCCCATACTGCCTGATGCAGGGCTCAATCCCATGACCCTGAGATCATGACTGGAGCCAAGACCAAGAGTTGGAGACTCACCCAGCTGAGCCACCCAGGCACCCTTAATTTCCTAGATGTTGAGAACATTTTTCTCTACCTCAAGTTGGGCATTCTTAACCCAGGATTTAAAAAAAAAAATCATAACATTAAATGCAAATCTTTATGGTATCGGTAAATAACTAAAATTTTTCCTAGCTAGGGAGTTTCTAGCTTTCAGCAGGGCTCTCAAAGGGGTCTGTAACCCAAAATGGATCAAGAACCACAGCATGGAGGATCCCTAGAAATTAAAGACAGTGAAAATTTATTTAGTCAATCTGCTTGAGATGAAGAGTCAAATTCACAGTGCTTCTCAGGACTCAGTTCCTGGAGGCCCCAGTCAGTCAGTGGTGGAATCCTACTGTGTCTCAGTTGTCTGCATGACTTCCCCTCCCTACAATTTTTATATCCAGCTAATTACTTCCTTAATATTTCCATAAAATAAAATTCCTAAAGTGATAGAATCAATCTTCTCATAGTCTTCCTTTTCTAAGGGGACTATTGTTGTTACTTTGAAAACTGTAAATAGCATTCACGATGATATTTAATTTTAAGTTTGTGCCAACATTTAGTGGAAATATCTAAGTTTTGAAATAGTAGGGAGCTCACATTCCATCTAGTGTGTTTTCATTTTATCTCCCCTTCTCAGTGAATTTTAAAAATCAACTGCAGTGTCAATATCCTTTCTGCTATGCTAATGTGGCCTCCATGCAGAAATCAAAGAGAGGGAGTCCTCAGGGTAAGTGGTTCTTTCTCAATTGAACTAGTTAGTGTCAGAGAATCACAAAGTTATCAGAGCTGAAAGTGTGCTTAGAGGTGACGGAGATGAGATGAATGCCTCTCAGTTTGAGGAAAGGGAAACTGAGCCCCAGACACAGGGAACTGACCAAGGTCTCATTAGCAATAGAGCCAGGACGTGAACCTCTACAGAGGGAAGGAAGTTGGTCACTTCCCTGTACCTGGAATACCCTTCATCAGAGTATACTGCCCCACGGTACTCAGTGGTTTCTGCTCTTCGTGTGGTTACTATTGCTCATTTCCTACCCATATAAGGCAGACTACTATTTCAAAGTAATCACTGGTTTGCCATTTCCCTCTTGACCCTCTCGCCTGGCTAACTGGAAGCATATCTACTGCTTAGCAGTAGTCCCCTGCACTCACCAACATGGCTTCTAAGTGCAAAAGGCACTGCCCAGTGTGAGAGAGAAATGAGTCATGCAGGGATAAGGAGGTTGAAAAGCTCTACCTGCCCATCCTCAGACTTGAAAAAAAGATTTTCAAACTGGAGAAGGGACAGAACTAAGAGAGAGAAAGCAAGTGAGAGACAGAGAGATAGAACGAGAGAGAAAGCTCATGAGCACGCACTAGGGCAATGTGCTCTACCCCAGCCCTTCTTCCAAACCCCAGGCTGAATCCTGAGGTTTGAAGATACATTACTTTGATACTTCCTACTATAACAAATTTCCACAAAATTAGTGGCTTTAAAAACACAGGTTTATTATCTTATAGTTCTGGAAGTCAGAAGTCCAAAATGGGGTCTCAACAGGCTAAAATCAAGAGGTTGGCAGGTCTGGGTTTTTTTCTGCCTAGGGGAAAAATCTGTTTTCTTGCCTTTTCCAGCTTCTAGAGACTGGCTGCATTCCTTGGCTCATGGCCCACTTTCACCTTCAAGGACAGCAATGACCAATTGAGTCTTTCTCATGCTGCATCGCTTTTGACACTGACTCTTCTGCTTCCCTTGTCCACAGGTAAGGACCCTTGTGACTATATTGGGTCCCCTCAGGATAATTCAGGATAATCTCCCTCTTTTAAAATCAGCTATTAGCTATTTTAATTCTATCTGCTACCTTAATTCTTTGCCATGTAGCATATTTACAGGTTCTAGAGATTAGGGCATGGACACCCCCAGGAGGCAATCATTCTGCCTTCCACAAGTGACTTGCTGGAAACCTCCCCTTTGGGTTGGGAATCCAAGAGTAGAGTGTACTTGTATTCTGCTTTCCCCATCAATAACTCTGGTAGCACATTTCTCTGCAAAGAGAATGATGAAGTGTTGTATTGACAACATAAGTGTTTGCCAGGGAGTCCCAAATCTCCTGTAGGTCTCAGGAAAGCATGGAAGAACAGAAGGACTTTTCTGTGCCCATGAGAAGAATGCTGAAAAGCTGGAAAGGACACAGAGTCAGTGCCCTTCATGTGCTGTGACCAGAGGCCTTATCAGGACCAGGGACACCTCAGGGAGGCAGGAGAACATGATCACCAACCCTCAATGGAAGACTGCCCTGCTTGTGGGTATCAACATGAGGATATACCCAAGGACCAGGCAAGGCAAATTACTTAGACACCAGATGCCAAAGAAATAACAGCCAAGGACTACATAACCCCTGCCTGTCCCACATGACATGTGGCTCACAATGGTCCCAGAGAGCAGAATGCTGAACTGAAAGTTTGTAAACCAGAATAGGGCTGGATTACAGGCCTGAACTCACTGAGACAGCACTGAACTTGCTGAGCAAAACCTGGCCCTGGGCTGATGAAGTGGTCTGCTCTCGTGGCCACAAATTAAACCCAACTTTGGGATTAAAGAGTATTTCATTTTTCTATAGTCAAGTTGGCAATTGTGAAATTAGCAACTGTTATATGGACCACTCATGAACCTCAGAAATAGTAGGGGATGACTTGGTGATGGAGAAGAAACCCAAGACAAGACAAAGTGAGTAGGGAGCATGATACTTCAGAGCATTATATCTAATGTATTCTTTGTGACTCTCTGAGCAGGAACTCAGGGAAAATGTGATCCTAAAGAGCAATTTTTACTAACAAGTCAGAGAGTGGAGACCCCACAAAGGCCATTTCTCTGAGTATTGCAGCTCAAGTGGTAAGTCACATATGAGCATCTCTCATGATGGATTCACCAAAATTAAAGTCTCTTTCTTTCACTACATCCACTAGCCAACAAACCATAAATGTTGGTCTTTGCCAATGAGTCTAAAAGAACATAACGTCTGCTTTTAAAAAAATAACTACCCTCTAATATTTTATTTAAGTTACGGAATTTTGAACATTCACTATATAAAGTTTGGGAAATGCCAAAGGGTATGAAGAAAGAAACAGGCGTGACCTATGATTCTGTTATCCAGCCACAATACCTTTTAATTACCAGAAGTATATGTTTCCACTCTATTCTTGATTTGCATGACACTACTTTCATTCAAAATTATAGCTCAATATTTTACGCCATCAAAATTATTTTAAAGCACTCATCCATATGTATGAATACATACCATTAAAATATATTCCTCTATTATTTGACATTTAAATTATTTCCCAGGTAGGGATTTTTCAAATGAAATAGGTAAGTTATATAAGTTTTACAGACACACACTCTGAGGTGATTTGGAAACTATGATACAGATAACATTTTTGAGCCTATAGTGGAATAAGATAGAAATATTTATTATTGAGTGTTGACACAATTCCAAAATATGAAGGTACATGAAGATTATTCTATCTTGGAGTGATTTATCTTAGAGAGTGCTGGTGGGGCTCTCAGGGGCCAATTTTCAAACTAATTACAGGTAGATTCAAGAAATGAGTACAACGTCCGGAGCTGGCCTTTGTGATTTGATTCTGGAGTTGCCAACAAAGTCCCACAGTACCTCTAGACTAAGGCCTGATATTCCAGCTTTAAAATCCTGCTCTTTTCCCATCAGGATTTGTTAGTTTGCAAAATACTTTGTCATCTCAGGGAAGTGAACAATGTGAACTACTCTTGTTACAATTAAGGTACAGGTTCTTTCCTGAGAGGAGATTTTGACAGGATGGAAGGTAGTACCCAAAAAGTGAACGGGGGAATTTGCAGCTGATAAAGAAAAGCCACGGAGCTGAGAAATGAGAGAACTAGTCTCTGAATTCAGAGGGTCAGGGGCGTAACAGATTCAATTCGGCAAACGTTTTTCAAGAACATACTCCATCATAATGGGATTTATTGGGTGTGAAGAGGTAGAGAGGACAAAGGTGATTAAAACACTTCTGGGAGTTCACAGAGGCAACAGAGTGAAAGAGAACTGAGCAGTATGAATCTCCTGTCTGTTTCTTACCCTCTTGTGTGTGTGTGTGTGTGACCTTAAAAAAGTTATTAGGTTTCTCTGTGCCTCAGTTTTCCTATTCTTGAAGGTAAATGTACTCACTGCCCCACCCTGCACGTCATTGGACGTATGACCTAATCAGCAGGCTGAAGTCATAACCACACCACAATTTCCCTCTCCAATTGAGAATATTGCCCCTAACTTCTCTCATAAAGTTGAATTCAGCTGTATACCAGATCACTAATAGATGAAATCCCTCAAGCTCCTCAGGTTGTTGATTTTGAGATGAGACCTGACTGAAGAAATTATTATGTGCCCCAGGGAAGGAAGGTAAGTGGTAGACACACTATGTGGATGGAAAATGGCTTAAGAAAACAAGTTTGATTGCTTATTTCAGATCATGAAAAATAAATTCAGCCTCAGTCTTCATATCAACTGATGTGGCCAAGATTACTAGAGAAGCCAGTCGAAGGTTCATACATGGATTTGACCCAACTGTGCACATTCCTCTTCAAAATCTCTGAAGAGTTTTCTAAAGAGAACCAAAATTCTTTTAAAGGAAAGAAAAGATGCAGGAGCAGGGTTTCATTTCAGGGAAAAGGGAATATTCTGTAAGTTCCTTAGTTACTGTTAATGTAAGAAGGAGTTCCAGCAGGTACTGGTACAGCTGGCCTAGAAGATATTTATGGTCCATTGAGAGTTGTAAGCAAGGACTGTTTTTTTTTTTTTTTTTTGAGGAAGAAAAAGGCAGCAATTTCCTTTTAAATATTTTAGTTTGTTATCATGACATGACTACGCTATAAGGCATGCAAAAGTATTTAAGAGGTCCAGTGAGCAAAACCAGCTCAGAAAGGATGACCTTGGGAATTGTAGAAGCTTGGCTAGAGTGTGTTGATGACTTTCTTGTGTTTAAAAAAAAAACAACAACTATAAAAAGGGGTTATAATAAAGTATCTAGCTGGGGACTAGTGGGTCATATTTGAAAAGCAGAGAAAATGTCTAACTTTGGAAAATGCCAATTTCCTACACTCTAAGTCTTACGTGCTTAATTAGCAGTGGTGTGTCCAGGACTTACGGGTTTCTTGGAAATCTGGGATATGTGTGTGTGAGTGAACGTCTCTAGGGTCGAACAGAGACCTTGAAACTGTTTGAGATTTAGCACTGGAAGTCATAGTATCTAGACAAATCACTCATCTCACTATCTTTGAGTTTTCCATAAAAATGAAGGATAGTATTTGCCTCAGACCAAAGGTTTTGTAGTCAAATGGACTGTGATAAAAACAAGCTTTGTCATGAACTAGTTATAATGTCTTCAGACAAACATTTGCTGTGAGGTATTAATGATATCTTCTACCTCACAAGGTTTAAGAAAATTCAAGAAATGTATGTATAGCACCTAGCACAGAGTCCAGTCCATTGTGGACTCCCAGTAAATGAAAATGATATTTTTATTCTACTAGTAGTTTTCATTAGCCCTCTCCCTAGGAAACAAGATTAAGAACTAGAATTGTTTATTACTATTCACCTATTATTTATTACTGGTAGCAAATCTCCCCCGCCCCTCATTTGAAATACTGGAAACCTAAAAGATATTGAGATTTAAATAGCAAGTTTAACATTAAAGAAGTTGTAATAAACCACTGAATGGACCCAATGCATAGATTTTAGACCTATGTAAGTATAGGAAACTTTTCTAGATTTCCTTGATTAGAAAGAAAATCTGGCATCTCTCAACTTGGCTCCTCTAAATCTGGGGGTCATAACAATCTCCAAAAGAGTTGCTTGCCAGTAAGGTAAGGCAATTTGAAAGTCTTGGAATAAAATTGTAAATCAAAATTTCTTCTTTCCAGAAGAGATTCTGTTAATGGAAATGTTTGTAGGTCTGGACAGTGTGGGCTGCATACTTGTGGCAGCTTAAAAAGTTTAATGTGGTCAAAAATTATTGAGCTGCTGTTTCTCTGAAGGCTGTTGGCCCAAGGCAGGCATGATGACAGTTACAGGTAATGACATTGCACCTGTGAGATCTCCCCTTGATGGGTCCCTTGGATTTGGAAAACCTCCTGGAAAACCTCTCATTTTCTGGACAGTCACCTACTCCAGCTTCCAACTTCTCACTTGCTCCCACCAATTCTTTATAATACTCTCTGATAATAATATGATAGTATTAATAATGTTAATAATTATCAAATAACGGCTAACATTTATTAAGCATTAACACTGCATCAGGCATTGTTCTGGGGCTAATTTATTCTTCCAGCAGCCTCATCATAATCCCCATTTTACAGATGAGGAAACTGAGGTATGATGCAATCAATCTGGATCTGAGCCCAGCCTTAAGTCTTGATATTCCCATAAAAGTACATTTAATGGGGGGCAGCTGGCTCAGTTGGTAGAGCATGTGACTCCTGATCTTGGGCTCATGAGTTCGAGTCCCATTTTGGGTGGAGATTACTTAAATAAAACATTTTTAAAAAGTACCCTTAATGGGTTTCTTTTCAAAATTGGAAGAAAGTTTGGCCACCTGAATAATGGTTGATTAGGCAATGGTCCAAAGAAACAATGATCAAAACAGTGGCTCATCCATCTTCCAAAATTCATGGATTACTTTGCGAATCCCTGGTAAAATTAGTAGAAGAAAAATAAATTTAAAAAAAATGAAAGTAGACTTTGTGTAGAGGAATTCACCTGGCCATATTTGAGGTCATTTCATTGTTAAACTTCCACAAAGCATTTGATCAAGGATGATAGGCCCTAGCTCAACTGTTTGATGACCTATCTCTTGTGTTATCTTATGGTTTTATGGACCAGGAAAAATAAATTATTATGCTCTGGATATGGAAAGGTAGGGTGAAAAAATTAAGAGGTTTTGCATTAAAATTACACTTTATGAAAACTAATGAAATTGTTTGGATTTAATAAAGTCTGAAACTGCACTTTCCAGTTTGGTAGCCACTAGCGACACGTAGCTAGTCTAAATTGAGATGTACTTGAAATATAAAATACATACTGGATTTCAAGGACTTAAACAAAAAGAGGATGCAAATATCTCATTAATAATGTTTTGTATTAGGGGCACCTGGGTGGCTCAGTTGGTTAAGTGTCCAACTCTTGGTTCTGGCTCAGGTCATGATCTCAATTGTGATCTCAATCCCAATTGTGAGATCGAGCCCCAAGTCAGGCACCATGCCCAGCATGGAGCCTGCTTAAGATTGTCTCTCTCTCCTATACTCTCATTCTCTCTCTCTCTCACTCTCTCTTAAAAAAATATTTTGTATTAGTTACATGATTAAATGATAATCTTTTGGTAATACTGAGTTAAAAAATATATCATTAAATTAGTTTTCACCTATTTCTTTTCACTTGTTTTAGTGTGGCTACTGAAAAAATTTTAAGTACATATGTAACTCACATTATATTCTGTTGGGCAGTGCTGCTCTAACACACAATATGTGAAGTACAGACTGGGACATTGTGATAGATACCACCTGACGGTGACATCAGTATGGCCATATTTTGGGCACCCAGGCTGGGGTTCCAAAGGCTAGGCTATGTTTCTAGGGCCCTATGTGCTTTTTCTGAAGCAGGTAACTTGGAGACCTACCATTCTCTGTTGGTATGTGACACATGACAGGTCCAAAGAATAGGTCCTGCTCAAAGCTAATGGGTAATAAGACATATTCATAAAGATTATTTTAATTAGGTATAACATTCTTTCGTCTAAAAAAATGTCAGTTGATAACTGAAAAGCAAAATAAAAGTGCCTTGGGGCTTTAAAATTGTATTCATTTATATCTTTCTTTTCCCCTTAATTCTTGCTTATTTTGCTTTTCATCTTTAAAACAGAGATCAAGTCAAATGTTTGGGGACTTTTTTCTTTGAGGCCATTATAATTTTTTTTTAAGTAGGCTCCATGCCCAGCATGGAGCCCAACATGGGGTTTGAACTCATGACCGTGCGATCAAGACCTGAGCTGAGATCAAGAGTCAGACTCCTGACTGAGCCACCCAGGTGCCCCAAGGCCATTATAATTTATATTGATAGAAAAGTGTCAATGCTTAATTCATATCTCTTTTCTTCTTGCTGTACTTATCCACTTCTGCACATAATTTATTCCTCCAATAACCTTCCCTATTCCTACTCCCCATGCTTACAACTCTCAAATAAAATAGATTTGGAAAAATTTCTTATGTGAGGTATTGATAGTTTTCTTTAGTAGGTCACAGGCTCCAAGTTACTGAACATTTTTGGACACTCTTATTAAGTGACTGCTTATAGTTTTGTCAGGAACCTTGAATATAAACTTAATTTAAAAATTTAAAAATACACAAATGGTCCAATCTTCACTTACTAATGTTAGTTGAGGTTTGATTGCAGCAGTCACTGTGTAACCAAAAACACAACTGTGACAGAGAGATCTCAGCAACAAGGACTTCTTAGAGCAGGCATTTGCCACCTTACCTAGCTTGATCTTATTGACTCCTGCTGGGATATGCCTGTTTGGAGACAGGATTTACTGTAGAAGGCAGAAAGGACCCTGGCCAACAAAGCCTTATTCAGAAAACATGGAGTGGTCTTACTCTGGTATGATGGATAGAATGACACGTGGTTAACTTTTTGCTGCTTATTGCTCATTAATATGCAATTGAACATATTCAAATGACAGAGGAGAGCAGTTCTGAGAAGACTGACCTAGGGTGGAAGTTCTCGAAGCCAACTCCAGGAAAAACTATAGAGGTGGCATCCCCTGCCTTGAGGCACATCCTATAGATACCTGTCCTTCTCATCATTAGCCACTCTTCTGCCTTCCTTCAGTGTTTTTCCTTTTGTATCCAATGACTTTATGATTCTCCCTGGAGGCTCCCAGCCGACCATCTCCACCATTATAACCCTGCATGCTTCTCAACATTTCCCATGCGTAGAGTCCATCAAATGTAACTAACATGAATTGTATACTCCTTGAATTCTTATCTCTACTAGGAAAAAATGGGCGGAAATAATTTTTAACCAGGTAAATGTTTCTTTTTTTTTTTTAAAGATTTTATTTATTTATTTGACAGAGAGAGACACAGCGAGAGAGGGATCATAGCAGGGGGAGTGTGAGAGGGAGAAGCAGGCTTCCCACGGAGCAGGGAGCCCGATGTGGGCCTCGATCCCAGGACCCTGGGATCATGACCTGAGCCGAAGGCAGACGCTTAACGACTGAGCCACCCAGGCGCCCCAGGTAAATGTTTCTTTGCTAATCTTATGTTCCTCTCCTCCGAGGGACAGAGAGATCTGAGTAATAATCTGACATAGGAAAATGTAAACCAGATGTCTACCCAATTCTCTTATTGTTAAAATAGGTAGCCAAAGAGCATTCAGAGATCCACTCAGGGAGAATTTGATGTCAAAGATTATTAATTTACCACTAACTATATAATTATTTGTTGGTTATATCACATCCAGATTCTTTGAGGTAGAAGTTCTCGTAACATTGTAATAACTTTGTATGGTGATGGATGATAATTATACTTCCTATGGCGAGCATTTCGTAATGTATATGATTTTCAAATCACTATGTTGTACACCTAAAACTAATATATGTTAACTGTGCTTCAATTAAATTTTTAAGAAAAATTTGAAAGTTCTCATGAATTTAGAAGAACCCACAGAGTTGTTTTATTCTTAACAAGAGGTAACCAAGTTTTCATTCCAAAATTCTCAGTCAAAAATGCATTTCTCAGTATGAAGATATCATTGAACCCGGGGTGGGGGGAAAGCTAATTAACTGTCTCATTGAAACATTCCTTCCCTTTTGGAGTCAACTGGGGACCCATGGACTTTGAGCCCATTGTCAAATGGTGTGTGAAAGAGATCCAAGTTCAACAATAAATATTATCAGCAATATAATAGTTTTCTCCAGCCCTCAAGGCCAAATGACCTGCATTTTAGCAAATTGATTTTGTTCATGCATTGTGTTAAGCCAAGCAATTGTTTCCCATGACATGCTTGAACCCACTGTTGCTCTGTCTATGAAATTCATGGTTGAATTGTCCAATTGCTGATTGCTATTCCCATTTGCTTTAATAATAGTCACTTCCTTCATCAGTAATGGGTTTTATATACAGTGCACAATCAAAACCATTCAATGTCACCCATAAACATTTGATGAATTGTCTAATACAGTTATGAGAGTTGCTTATTTGGGACACAGCTAGTGTAAGCCTTACTGAATTAATGAGATGATGTACCATGGCATTAGGCAATGGGTGCTTTCCTCCCCCACATTAGCTGTACGTTCTCTTTTAACCAAGGACCCATTTAAGTCATTAGCATAATCTTCATCAACTTGTCAAGATAATGGAGGGCCCCCTAAGTTCAGAGAAGGCCTCACATAATTCATGGATGTTTAAAGAACATGGATATAGAAAGGGTTTGGGAGCAATGGACAAATAAGATCTGCATGGAAAACAACACCAAAAGGGCTTTATAAGAGATTTTGCCTTGAAAAGCATGAAGTGTGAACTCAGTTTTGAGGGAGAGAAGGGAGACTCATTCTCTGAAATGGGGAAGATAAATTAGCTAACAAAATGCACAAAGACAAATTTGGGACAGAAAGCTGGAGGAAGAGCAGATAAAGATAACCCCAGAGATGATAATCCAGGTCGAAATGAAAGGAAGAGAACTCTCGAGCCTGCTTTCAGCAAATCCCACATCTGTATTTGTTACAGACACGTGAGTCTACATTTTGGGGGAGGCAAGTGACTTATCAACGTTGACACGTGCCTACCAGACTTCCTTAGCAATCAGACAAGGTTTATAATTACTTCGCCGTCCTTCTGACATGGGACGATTTGGAGCTGGGTGCACACTGATTTCTGACCAGTAGATTCTTAGATTCTGTTCCATAAATCCTCCACTAAATTAACTTCAGATGGCTGACATCACCATGTCAGAATCTCACCCAATGTAGCAAGAAGTTAATAAATTGACCCCGTTAAAAAGCAAGATACTCTCTCCCTTTAAATTATGCTAGGACTAGTAGGGAATATCAAGTTCTTCTTCTTCTTCTTTTTTTTTAAAGATTTTTTTTTTTTATTAGAGAGAGAGAGAATGAGAGATAGAGAGCATGAGAGGGAAGAGGGTCAGAGGGAGAAGTAGACTCCCTGCTGAGCAGGGAGCCTGATGTGGGACTCGATCCCGGGACTCCAGGATCATGACCTGAGCCGAAGGCAGTCGCTTAACCAACTGAGCCACCCAGGCGCCCCAGGAATGTCAAGTTCTTCTAGTTCAACACCTCATTCCCTCATGTACTCATTCATTCAACAAATATTTCTTGGAGACCACCTCCATGCCAGATTAGGTCCCTGTTCCCAAGTCCCTACAGTGTGGTTGGGAACACAGGCACTGAATACTAAACTAAAAAATTATTTCAAGTGTGGTAAATATTAAGAAGGAAATAAATGTAGTAATATGATAGAATTATTGTGGAGGAGATAAGAGATGGGTTGGGGGTATCCACCTTTGAGAAGGTGACATTTGAGCTGAGATTTAGATGAAGACACGAAGCCACTTGAGGTTATAGGCAAAGAAAATAACGGTGCCAAGGCCCTGAGGTGGGAACCAGAATAATATATTTGACAAAAGCAAGCAGTGAGAGAGAGTGAATCTAACAGGGGCTGGAGAGGTAGGCAGGACACAGAACTGAAGTTAAAGAACTCACCCAGGGCCATAACACTATACACGAGTAACCAAGGAAGTAAAATGGAGGTTACAGAGAAGTGACATGCACAGTAGACGAGATAAACAGTCCTGTAGAATAGTGACATTTGAATGGTAGAGGGAAGAAGGGTAGTCCATGAAATAGACAGAGATCTCAAACTCAAATGCCTTTAGTGGCCAGACAAGTATCATAAACATGTGAGGCAGGCGTTGGTAAGAGACAGGGAGTTGGGGGAGATGCAGTGACCTGAAGAATGAGTGACGTGCCCAACAGCATTCAGACTCATTAAAAAATACTTTGCAGGCAAAATAAAATACATATGTGGAGGCAAGCAGAGCCCATGGACCATCGATATGCAACAGGGATCTGGAGGAAAAGTAGGAAGCAGGCTGAGAATGAGAAAAGTCAATAGAGCCTGGTCACCCATAACTCAGAGAGGAGAGCTACACTTATATTTCTATGACCTACATTAAAAAGTTTATTAGGCAGTAACCCAAAAGCTTATTCTGATGACTACTACAACAATAACTCACACTAGTTGTTACAGAACTTGCCTAACTGAAAAATAAAGGTAATGATCCAGTGGGTCAGATTTGTAAAGACTGGAATCCTAGAACCAAGGGGTACCTCGAGGACTGGATGTAGAAGTCCTCTTGAAGAATCATGGCCATCCACTCTGTGCCTGCATGGATCCGGGAAAGGGAAACCCCCACACACCGCCAACCACACACACACATACAAGGCGCTGTAAGTGTTCAGCAAGTTCTATCAATTTGATCTGTTGTTACGTGGAGCTGATATCTGGCTCCTTTTAGCCCCAAAGCCCTAGATTTCCACCCCATCCCTGCCAGAGACACACAGATCATTTAACTTTTCCCACCTACTGGCAAATATTTAGAAACAGTGACTCTGTCACTGCCTTCCCTCTGCAAGTCTTCCCTTCTCTAGACAAAATATCTCCATCACCATGTCCAGACTCTGCCATCCCAGTCACCTTTCTGTGAACCTTCTCTAGTTTGTCACTCTTTCTCCTGAAAAGGGGCCCAGGGAGAACACCACATTCCTAGCTGATTTATAATCTAGGGCTTCTTTAGGCATCGTGTTCTGCAGTATTGGAAACACAATTGCGTTTTATGGAGCCCCGTCTCCTTTGTCCCTGTTCCCACTCCCCACCCTCCAAGGCAAGTGTGTTTGTTGTATTTTGTGGACAGATAGATAATCTAGAGTGAGAGCTCCCATCAGCATAAAGAATGCCGTCCCTCATCACTCTATCATTTCTGATTAAGATCACTCAGTCTAATGTACATTATGTCTTGTACCAATAATGCCTGTGCAATGCTTCATGCTTCCTGTGCCACTTTCTAGACATTATCTTATTATGTGCTGAAACTGGAAAAGTATATTTTTGCACAAAGAGGAAGATGAATCTGAGAACGAGTAGTGAAAGGCAGAGGAAAAATTGGAAATCTGACCCCTGAAAAGAGTGTTGAATGGAAGCATCCAATGACGTGGCTTTGAATCTAAGTTCTCCCTTTACCCACCAACTGCAAGTTCTTTTAGAAATAAAATTAATGATCACAATAAGAACAGCACCACTACCTATCAATAAATGCCTAGTAGATACCAATCCCCACAATGAGCTTTTTAGGTATGGCATATCATATGTTTCGTATGAGTCTTTGAAGAATGTTATCTCCATTTTTAAAGATAGAGCTTCAGTGACTTGCCCCATGTCACAAAATTAGCAGGTGACACTTGGATTTAAACCTAATTCTGTCTGTCTCTGAAGTTCAATCACTTCATAGTTTTATACCACAATCGCCCTTTGTGGGCACTGTCTATACTACATGACTTAGCAGTTAATTGAAAACAAAAAAACAGAACTCTTATAGTAATTCCATCTCCAGAGATGCTTCTCCAAGTAGGGAGAAGCAGGAACATGTGTTGCCTCACCAGTGGGGCTAGAGAGGCTGTGAGAGCATATGCACAAGGGCAAGAGCGTAAGGGAGGGGAGAAAGGCCACACGCCAACCTCAGCGTTGGACATTGTGTCTTGAACTGGGCTGAAATGCAGGCCCACAGCTCCTGTCGTAAGCACATTAGGAATATAAATAAGATTTCAAGGTGACAGTTCAGCCTAAGAAAACAGTGTTTTCAAGCACTTTTAATAACACTTTAGCAGTATTCACTTGTATATAAATCATGTGCTAATTTATTCATTAAAATAGCCTGTACTTGGCAACATTTTATTAACCTTAGTTTATGCTAATAAGATCAGTACTCATATTTTTTAAAAATGCATCTCTTTATAATTACTCCATAATTCTGATTTTCTTCCAACTTGAACTAAGCCCTTACTAACTCCAAGTCACATTCCACATCTCATGAAAACGAGTTCAAATTACAATATTATAGGATAGAACTTTCAGAAAGCACAAATTTGGGAGAGAGAGTATTCCCAGATCTAGCCATGATCAGAATCTCCTGGGCACTTTCTTATGCTCCCATGAATTACAGATTCCAGTGTGCTCCTGCAATCTACTGGGTCAAAATCTCTAGGGATGGGATCTATGGGGAATGGAGATCTGCAGCAATTGGTCCAAAAACCAGGACTTAGGAACCAGTAACTAGAACATTTCCACTCTGCACAGGCCTATTGCAGCTCACAGGAGGCACAATATAGTGAGGGATATCCCAAAAGCATGATCACCAGTCACCGCTGAGGATCCAGTGAGTCCCAGAAAAATTAATTTTAAGTCTCATTATTAACTGATGACCTTTCATTCTTTATTTTTTAGGGCCTGGGTAGCCATTTTAATACCTAGTTACTGCAAAAAAACACTACAAACACACACACACACACAAAAAAAGACACACAAATACAAAAAAAAAAAAAACAAACCCTACAAATATAAAACCAGGTGGAGATAATCGTAGGGATAGAGCCACATGAACAGCTAAAATAAAAAAAAAAAAGTACTTTAAACGTTGTTCTCAAGTGGTTAGAATAATAGTGTCAAAAAGATGGCAAAATTGGTACCTCTTTCCTATCTGACACCTGTGATAGACACTGCTAATCAATCATAGCATTTGTCTTTGTTTCATCCGGAAACAGCCTCAAAACCCTTTCCAACCAAGCACTCAGGGCATCCCTGCCATCTGATCATTTGGGGAACATATGTGCCCTTCCCTGGCTAGTATAAGTAGTTAAACTGAAATTATCATCTAATATTTTACAACAGCATATCCATTATAGGATATTTACCCCACAAAGTGCACACAGACCCCTGAAGTTTCTCAGGTAGATGAGACCATAGGAGCAGATCACCTTGCTACTTCATCTCTATAAGTGGTTTCACATTTATATTTTTTAATGAAAATATCCAGAAATCAGTTAACTGCTAAAATGTTTATAATACATGGGCAGCACTCATATCATTCAAGCCAACTAGGCTCTGCTGATGATAATTCAAAGTTTCACTTTGAATAAATGCTATTAGGAGAGACAAGCTGAGGTCCAAGGGGTCTTTAAAATTAAATGGAGCATCTGCCTAGAAAAATAATGTATGAGTCGCATTGATTTCCATTGATCAGCAGCACTACATATTTTCTCCTATGGAGACTCCGGGCCCTATTGCCACATAATATTTAGTGTCCTGGTAAATGAGAGGGTGGAAATCACAAGGACACTTGCTTTCTGCCACATTTCATTTGAAAAAGAAAATCATTATAATTCATTTGTCTTTGGTTCCTGTCATGGCTATTCTCGGCTCCTTGGCTTCTACCGTCACTTCCCAAGTCATACTGGGTGGAATCCCATGTAAGCCCATATATCAGGGTGATGCCTAGTTCATCAGCTTGATTTCATCATACCGACAGCCCCTGTGATCACGCAATAAGATCAGAGAGAACAGACCCACCTCATCATAGATGCTGTCATTCCTGTGAAAGTCTCCAGCCTTCCTCGGAAGAACGTGGACGTGAACATGCTGAAAATGAACGAGAGAGAAAAGAAATGAAATGTGATTATCTCCCCATATATTTCAAGACTTGACAGTGATGCTCCCATGAAGCCCAATTACTCCACATTCGTTCCTGCTGGATTAGTTTTCAGAGGAGGGTGATGTTCACCTTCAGTAACTGTATCTGAAATCCATGGAGAATGGAGAGGCTCAAAACAAGAGAGAAAAATGTGGTGGCATGGATGAGAATTTGAGTGAAATGCCAGGGTGTTTTGGGGGGGGGGTGTCTGTGGAATTAGCCATAGCTGTCAGTCTTGGCTATAGTTAGCCAGTGCTTTGAAGTGACAGCATGGTTTAAAAAGTTGACTACAGGGACTCTGAAAGGGACAAAAACTCAAAATTGGCCAAAAGAGAATTGCATAAGAGCAAATAAGTGAGAGTAGCAAAGAGTGTGGGCCAAGTTACAGAATCATGGTTTTCAAATAAAAATCATTTAACAGTAATACAAATAGTCCTCCTTTGTTAAACATCTACTTACTGTGATAAGAAAGCTCTATGCTTAGCATGGATCTCATGTACTGCTCTGAATAATCCCATGAGGCAACTTCTGCTCTCAGATCCCCTTTACAGATGAGGAAATCTACCCTCAGAAGTGGTCAAGACCCCACAGGAGGTGGCAGCATCCCTGCAGGAACCCAGGGCTTGTGGCTCTTGCCCCCACACTCTTCATGAGCATCGATGCTCCTTCTGTGAGTTCGATCTATTAAAAAGCCCGTGTCTCCAGTCTATGAAAGCCCCCAGGTAATAGTCATAGCAATGTTGTTATGCAGAGATCATGAATCAAGGCACATCGCATATCTAATTCAATATATTCTTCAAGGCTAAACTGCTGTTTGAAAGTTTTACTTTCCAAATAGCCTCTGTTGTACCTTGGCTAAAGTTAAACCTCATTCCTGCCCTTGAGCTATGTTCCTGCGTTTATTACAAACCGTGGGGAGGAATGTGAAAATGAAAAGCCTAAATGTAGAGAGGCAGACAAAGAATCAGACTTAGTCCCTGATCACGCCCACCCCTTCTTGATTACAGAGATCAGGCTCTGAGCTTCCAAAGGGCCTCTGAAGAATGTGAGATGAAGTGTCCCTATGGCTTTGCTGCACATGGAGGGGAAAAATGATATGCTATTAAAGCAGAGGCAGGGAACAAGGCGGTCCAAGATGAACGAATGCAGAGGAGCCTCACATCAGCCCCTGAGTGCAGTCCCCAAAGAAGGACACGTTTTTGCCAGAATATTCTCCAGTTGATGATGGAAGGTAGTCATAGACTGTTCAGCAACTGGGACAGTGTATACTTCAGTTACAAAGACAGAGTGAGCTATAGGGAGACAAGGGGAACAAATAAACAAGGCAACATAAGTTGCAAACTGCCTGTGGAACAAAGTCTTAGGAGAAAGCAATGGAGGACGGGCTCAGGCTGGAATACGCTGAAGGACACAGGCTGGCTGACTTCAAGGTGAGACCAGAAAAATGCCACAGCACAAGGAGAGAGCTCCCCTCCGAAGGAGGCTTCACTCGACCCTCGCTTCCCAAACCTGCAGCTCTCCTTCCCTCCTCTTGTTCTTTCCCCTTTCCTTTCTTCCTTTTCTCCTTCCTTCCTTTCTGCCCTGCTTCCTTCTTTTCTTCCTTTCTTCTATCCACCCACCCACCACCTCCCTCGTACGTGGAATAATCAGGTATTCCACACCAGTGCCCCGCAGTCAAACTGCCTACTGTGAACCTGACCGACGACTTCCTGGCCGTGTCCCCTGCCTCAGAAGGGCCTGGATCTCTGTATCCTTGGCTGCAGCGGGGATGGCAGCAGTCTCTACCTCACATGGTCATTAAGAGGATTCAAATCCACTAAGCCTGCGCTCAGCATGCTGCTTTGTGGATCATCGGTATTCAGTACATGTAGCTATAACACTATTACTCTTCTTCTTCTTCTTCTTTTTACTTATTTTCATTATCATTTTTTTTTGACCTTCAGACCAAGTAGAGATCACATCCAGGCACTAGATCCCACACTAGCAAGGAAGAGATTTAAGAAGCTCCTCGAGTGGGGTGTGTTTCTAGTTTATCTGTTGCTACGGCTTGTTTCTCTTGCATTGACTGGTGGTTCTCAAAGTTGAGCATGCACCTGGGCTTGGTGAGACACATATCCTTGGGCCCCCAAAACGTGCATTTCAAACAAACTGCCAGGTGGTGCCAACGTCATTGGTATAGACTATCCTTCTGCTTCCTGACCTTTTTCCTACCAAAAGTGACCACAGGCACCAAGGTCACTAATTGTTTTGTCTGCCCTATCGACTTCTGGAAGACCTACTATTACTAAGTGCTCCCTGGCTTCCTGCACTCTTGTCACCCTCTGTGCCTTATCCTTAAGGATGTGCCTGTTGTGCATTAGTGAACCAGGGCTGGCTATGAACTTAATATTATATGAAGGGAACCTCCTCGGTCCAGGCCCATCCCATGCCTCCTCTTCTTTACCTTGCCTGCCTGGGTTTAATGTTCAGGGCTATCTCTATAAGCTTTGTTATCACCCAGTCCTGGAAATGTCTTTCCTGATCATTGGTAACCACCTGAGATTTACGGTGACACTGATGACAACAAACAGCTCATTATGTAGGTGCTTCTCCCCAAGGGCATAGACCTCAACGCAGCCTGATATCTTGACATAAATTCTTAAGTGACAGACTGATCACAAGATCCTGACAACCCACTCAACTTCTCAGACAAGGGAAATCATGATAAACCCAGCTCACAACTTCACTGTTGTGAAGGAATACCATTACCACGGCCTTCCAGTAGAATGGTATTCCAATAAAACAAAACAAAACAAATACAACCCTATGATCAGCACACATGGGGATATTTTAACATAACCTGTCCTTAGTGAATTCATATTGAGCCTCGGTGATCACCACTTACTTTTCTAAGTGGTGTAAAACTTCTACTTAATAAAGCACTCCAAACTTTTGCCAGGGTTTATTTTTTTGCTAGAGTTTAAATTTTGCTAGGGTGTCAAGCAGTTTAGCTGCTTGAGTTTTCTGAAGAATACTTCAGAAAAGCCATGACATATTCCATACCAAAAAAGTTTTTATGGTCAAGTAAAATTTCACAATGCTCATTAGCATATTAAGGTATCAGACAAGAATCACATTAAATACACTTAATTAAATATGTTCAGTTAGCTACCAGGAAACTTATTTAATAATGGAGATCTCAAATCCTTATTTATATAACATCTATTTATACTTTTCTAATACAATTATTCATGCAAAATTATTTATAACCAGGTGCTACTCTAGGAACCAGGGATACAGTACTAAACAAGACAAAGTCCCTCCCCCCACAAAGCTACATTCCAAGAGGTGATGCAGAAAATAAACAAGCAAATAAATATACAACTTAATTTCAGGTGAAGACAAGTGTTATGGAAAAAATATAGCAGGCAGACCTAAAAATTCAGAATTGGGACTCTTACACATTTGAAGTTTGGGAAGAAAAAAAAGGATTCAAAGTTAAGGATACGGTGAGGAAAGAGACAAGTCAGGAGAGGGTCAGTGCTAACGCTGAGAGAGGAAGAAATTTCAAGAAGGAAGGAGTAATCATCAGTGTCAATGTTGTTGAAAGCTTGAGTTGGTTTCAGTCAAATCAGGGGGATAAACACTTAACTGAAAACAGACTCAATATCATTAGTCAGTACGGAAATGCAAAGCAAAGCTACACTGAAATATCACCTCCTATTCAACAGAAAGGTGATTAAAGAAAAAAAAAAGGTAAGACAATAACAAGTGTTGGTGAGAATATGGAGAATTAAAACCTTCCTACACTGTTGGTGGGAATGTAAAAGAGTATCACTGGTTTGGAAAATAGCTTGACACTTCCTCAAAAAGTTAAACAGAGTTTCCATATAACCCAGAATTCCACTCCTAAGCATGTGCCCAAGAGATATGAAAACATATGTCCACACAAAAACTTGCACATGAAAATTTATAGCAGTATTATTCACAACAGTCAAATAGGGGAAACAACCCGAATGTCCATCAAGCAGTGAATGCATCAACAAAACACAGTACAGCCACACATTGGAACATGATGTGGCCATAAAAAGGAATGAAGTACTGCTAAGTCGAAGAATTATGCTAAATGAATTATGCCACATGAAAGAAACCAGACATAAAAGGCCAGATATTGTCTGATTCCATTTATGTGAAATGTCCAGAAAGGCAAATCCATAGAGACAAGAGAGTAAATTAGCAGTTGCCACGGGAGAATAAGGAGTCACCACTAGAGGGCATGACGTTTCTTTTGGGGATGACGAATATATTCTGGAATTAGTTGTGATGGTTGCACGACATTGTGAATATTCTAGAAAAACTTGGAACAGTATACTTTAAAAGAGTGAATTTGATGGCATGTGAATTATTTATCAATAAAGCTGTTATTTAAAAAGAACTGATGTAGATTTAAGAGAGAGGGGAAGGTGAAGAAAGGGAGATAAATAAGCACAGGCAATGTTCTAAGGAAAAGGAGTCTTGGAAAGAAATCAATGGTTCTACAGGCAGAGGAGGAAGGAAATCACTTTTTGGGAAATATGGCTGAAGTTTCCTCAGCCTACTAGTTTCTATAATTATTATAACCTTTCGTAGTAGAAATCATTGTTAGCGTTTATTTAAAGCTCGCTCCATGCCAGTCCCTAGGATGATTGTACACCATTTCAATGAAGCCTTCCAAGACTCCCAAGAGGTGATTAATAAATGCATTATCATGTTCAGGTGACAAAATAGACCCAACGAGGTTAAGGAACTTGCACAAGCTCCTGCAGAGAGTGACCAAGCACTGAAATCTGAACCCACATCTGTCGTGACACCATCTCTTAAGAGGCCACCCTGCTTCTCCCAAATATCCATTCCAAATATAAGGACACCTCCTTGCCGCAGCTCCTTGACGCCTCTCTCAAGCTCCACGATTTCTCAGTCATGTCTCTGATCACATCTGCAAATCCTTTTGGGATCATGGGATGGAACTGTCCTTTTACGTAGAAACTTCAATTCACTTACAGCAGTGTTATCTCCTGAGTTCCATTTCTCTCTTACTCTTTCCTAGCTGGAAGCCATGCCCAGTATCATAGAGATGAACAAAGTTGTTCAAACGGCAAGTCTTTGTTTCCCTCATTTACTAAATGTAAGTCATTTGCATCAAGCAGGAGATCCACCTTTCCTTGGTCCCTGTGGTTGAGCACATTTTAGCTTTAAAAGCCCTTTCTGTTCTCTCTCGGTTTTCCTCCAAATGTGGGATTTCTCTGAGTTTTAATACCCTGCCAACATTTTTGTAGGCCCTGCCTCTTTTGTGCTACGGAGCTTCTCCTTCCCTTTTGAACACACCTACTTTACCTCATACTCACTTGAGGATGGTCGGTGTCGCCACACTAGTGTCTTTTGCCCTTGCTGAAATGCAGTGCGAGTTGGTTATAAGGGATACAATCATGGCAAGGGGAAAGGCAAGGAGGGCTAGAGGGAGACAGCTACCCTCTCAATAACCAGTGTCCTGCCACCCTCAGCTACTGCCCCATGAACCTCCTCGCTCAGATCAATGAGTGGCCTCAGAAGGCAAATCTGATTCTAATAAATAACAAAAACCACTGCAGATCAGGGGCAGATAGTGACCCCTCCAGTATGTTCACGTCCTACTCCCTGAACTTGTGAATACATTAGTTTCCATGGCAAAGGAGAAGTAGGTTGTAGAAAGATTAAGGCTGCTAACGAGTTGCCCTTAAAATGGGAAGAGTGTGGATGATCTTGGATTATCCACCTGGGCCCAGGGTAATCACAAGGGTCCTTTTTTTTTTTTCTTTAAGACTTTATTTATTTATTTGACAGAGAGAGAGAGAGAGAGCACAAGCAGGGGGAGCGGCAGGCAGAGGGAGAGGGAAAAGCAGGCTCCTTGCTGAGCAGGGAGCCTGACATGGGGCTCAATCTCAGGGCCCTGGAATCATGACCTGAGCCAAAGGCAGCTGCTTAACTAACGGAGCCACCCATGCACCCCATTTACAAGGGTCCTTAAAAGTGGAAGAGGGTGAACATTATCAAAATGTAAAACCCTGGGCTTCAAAGGATACCATCCAGAAACTGAAAAGTCAACTCAGAGAATGGGAGAATATTTTTGTAGATTCATATATCTGATAGGGCACTGCATGCGGGATGTATGAGGAACTATTACAGTGTAATGAAAGACAAAATTCCAACTAAAAAAATAGGCGAGATAGGAATAGGCATTTCTCCAAAGAAGATACATAAATGTAACAAGCACATGAACAGAGTCAGCAGGCCACCCTGTCTCAAGAACTTCACAAAAGCCAGCCTCCTGCCCTTCCTTCTCTGTTTTCCCAGTGGAGGCAGATGACAATACTTAGAATCAACAGAAGTAGGGCTGCCTAGGGGAACCGTAGAATTGATTGTCTACAGTGGAACTTTTGAGAGGGAAAGGAGGCCTGTTCCCAACTACACTGGCCTGTTTATAACGACAGGCCCAAGCCTGGACTATTCCAAATGAACCCAGACACACGTTTCACCCGTATACTAGTTGTATAGTTGGGAAGGACAGTGGTGTCACAGAGATGGGATGTGACATCTCCTCAACCTGCCTTAGGATCTCCTCTCTGCCACTGTGATCGATTTGGTGACCCTGGACAATTGACTTGTTCTCAGGAAGCCCCATTTCCTCCTCCAGAAAAATGGAGACAGTTGTAGCTCCTATTTCTTTGTGTTTTGGATGTGCTGATACGTCTGGAGCACTGTGAGCAGTTATGAGCGTATACTGTTCTCACAAACATGGTAACTCCTGGTGTAACTGACAGTGACTTAGAAATGGATGGATGAATGGTGTGATAGTACGACAGATGTCTAAGTAAAGTTCTTGATTTATGAGGAAAAAAATAATTTAATGATGTGTCGGTGTTCTCTTTACAGAAAAGAAGCGGATTAAATTTAGGGGATTCTTCAAACACGTGATGACATAGCCCACATCTCTCGAGACGCAAGGTCTCCCTCAATCAGACGCTTCAAATGACAGCCTCAGAATAATGGGTGATGTGTTTATTTCTTTTTGATACCCAGATTATATACGTAAAGCTATTTATATAAGAAGGGGGGGGGAATAAAAGGCCCAGAACTTCTTTTTGAGACCAAAAAAAAGGTTCTATTTGGCAAAAACAGGATGTTTTGCCTTTTGGAAGTCAGGGAGGAGGAGGAGGTGGACATCGAAAATCTATTGTAATTTGAGAATTAGAATCTGTGGAGGAAGTCAAAGGAGTGAAAAACTAGAGGCAAGATAATGGGCAGGGAGACTGTGTTAATTCCTCCTGCCCAGATGTTTCTCTCCACATGGTCGCTACTCTACCGCCATGCTTCCCTTTAATTCACTTAGGAAAGGAAAATGGAAGAAGCCACTTGAAATGTAATTGTCTCTTGCTGTTCCTGTTTGGGCCTATTATACAAACAGTAGGGAGATTTCTCATTTTGTTCTGTTTATTGCAGTAGGATTAAAAGCAGGAGAAGGAGGGGAGGTGCTTCCAGCACCTGCTTTTTTAATTGATAGTGATTTCCTTGCTACCAAAATCCAGTGGTTTTTAAACAAAGTCGGTACACTCTCCTCAGCAACATCAGCATCTTATAAACACATCATTAACACAGGAAAGGTGCTGGAACTAAAGCAATAGCTCCCAGTTCCCGCTCAGGGTGAATGGCCCAGATGTCAGTCACCTTTGAGTTTTCTCCTCATTTGCAATCAGTGCTTTTACTTTACAAAGACAAATGATAGAAAAGGCAATTTGTCTTCCTGAGGGCCCTCTTTTGAATTTGTGAGCGATGGGTAAGGAAGTTGTTCTACTTTTTATGTGTTCATTTTGTTCTGAATTTCAGCGGAAGTACTCCTTAAAACAAAGAAAACAAAAATCATCTCACGTGATCCAGTCCTTGGCTACGAAGATGAGCTACTCATGCTTGCCGTGCAGAAGATGGGGGGAACTGATTGGCAAAACAGATGCACTGACACTAGCTCATGTTTGCTCAGGTCTCCGAGCTTCCGTTCTTGTGAAGGAGAAATTGAAGAGGAGCCTGCCAATTATTTCTATGTCCTGAGCTTAAAGCCAAAAGGGAAAGACACATTCCCAGGCTCTCAGAGGGCAGGGACATTTTATACAGCATTGGATTCCATCATCTTGCTTTTATTTGACTTGAAAAGACCTTAATTTTTAGAAAATTTGAAATTTAAAGCTGTCTGGTCGCTAAAAGCTCCTTTAAACTCTTATTGTGGTTTAGAGCCATACATCATCAAAGCCGTGATGCTGAGATGATGTGCTGCACCCGTATATCATGGGAGCACTGTCTGTCTCATGATATATTATTGTAACTCACAACTGGAGCACCACCATTGATATATGGCTTAAAAACACAATTGTTAAGGCAAAAAACTCGACGAGGTCTCCACAAATTCTGGGAGTTTTATTTTGTTTTGTTTTTTAACTGAACTGGCTTTTAGCTTTTATTTTTTTCTTAAAGTCTCTCAACTTAACTGGGCCAGTCTGGGCAGAGGAACAACACTGTGTTTCTTCTATTTCATGAAAGGCATACCAGTTGCTTGAACATGGCTGATATTCTAAAGGACTGAACACTTTGACAGGAGGGTCAGAAAGCATCACTGTGCCTGTGCCTTTTGACAGACCACTAATTTTGTTCTTGAATTGACCGTGTCAAGGTGTCCTCAAAGCCCCGTGCGCAGGAGTACTCCAGTGACATTTATTTTGGAACTACAAAACCCTACTTCCCAAAGCAAGTAAGGCAGAATCTGACCATAAAGAAAACACAGGCTTTGGGGTGGTTGTGATGGTTCAGAATAGAGCACATTTAGCAAGGCTCACTACAGAACTGAGCCTTCTGGTTCAGAGTAGGAGCAGACTGTCAAAAATATTTCCAGAATTCCTGCGGTGTAATAGAGAAATAATAAAATTTAGTGAATATTTAGAATATGTTAGCATTGGCCTAAGCACTTTATCTACATATCTCCTTTTATCCACACAATGATCTTATGTGTTAGAATACTGGTTTTCTCTCTACTTGAAAGGTGAGGCAAGGTGAAAGAATTTATAAATAAAGACATTGAGGCCTGAGGAGAAGGACTGAGCAGGTTTTCTCAATTGCCATGCCCAGGGATGACACTTACTACTGGCGCTGTAGTATAGTTAGACGCACCCCCGCAGAAGTTATAAGCCAACTGCTCCATACGCTACTCACCCTTAGGATAGTAAGCACTTCTGCAAGAGAGTCCCATAAAACAACAGATTTCATATAAATCTGAGATCAATCCTGTACACATGTTCTCAATTATCTTTTGGTTCATGATTGATTTTCAGTGATAGGACAGCTTCAAGTTTTTAAGACTGTTCGGTGAGAAGAAAGTCAAATGTATCATCACTGCCGTTTAGAAAGTTGACAAACTCGAGCAAGATTTATAAAACCACGATAAACCCATGTAAATCTGGTCATTTTTCTGGCAGGAGGGCATGCTCATGCAACAAGACAGGTGGAATTCCAGGTATGTTGGGGTTAATGTAGAGCATGAAGTCAGCCATAATATCTGACTTGCTAAAATGGAACAGAGGGGCCGCTGGGGGCGATGGAAAGTTTCGGAGAAGGGCGTGGGCCTTTGGAATGCTGAAGGGGGTGCCTTCCCCAAGCTTTCTTAGCCCAAAGAGCCGCCCTGTGATCTAAGAGACGTATGCATTGTCCCTTAAACTATGTTTAGCAGCACTGGTAGAACACACAGATTAGCATATCGTATCTTCCCCGTAAATAGATCCTCCTAGTTCCAGTAAGACCCCTTGTCACACATCACGTGCTTGAGAAACAGTGATAAAAATTTGTGATTATCCTGAAGGACCAATAAAAGTGGGAGCAAAGAAGAAGAAAGGGTCTTCCTCTCTGAGCGTTGACTCCCCTTGCCTTCTCCTCTCTGTCACAGCAAAGTTTGGAGTCCTCTTTCATCCGTCGGTACAGGGATCGCTGGCCATTCTTGGCAAGGTAGACTGACTCAAGGACAAAAAAGTCTTCCCATTAAGCCCCACACGTGAGGGTTCTGTTCACTGCTGGGCAGAAAGAGAACCTTAGTGACAGCTCCAGTAAAATAATTTTCAAGAGATACAAAGAATGTTTCCAGATTTGTCATCCTTGTATTTTATGAGCAATTATGGTAGCTGCTGTGTTTACAGTACATATCCTTGATAAGAAAAATTACACAGCGTTCCTTCCTCCACATGGAGGTCCTTCTCTGTCATTAACCCCCAACTTGTAAGAGCCAGTTCAAATGCCACCTTTTCTGTGTAGCCTTCAGATTCCCCAGGGCTCCTCTGATTGTATGTATCTCAATGTCTGCTTTTCACTGTAAAGTACCAATAATTACAGGTGCCTCTCTTCCGTTAGTCTGGAACTCTGGGTTATTCCTGACTGTATTTTTCTCCTGGTTATTTACTTCCCCCAATCCTACATTCCATAGTATGTAAATAAATGCTCGGCGGGTGGATGGGTGGAGGAATGGATAGATGGATGGGTAGTAGGTGATTGCTAAGTGTTCTTTATTAGGTTGCTTTAGGAGAAAGAAGAAAGGAACCTCATATATACAGATTCTCTTGGCCACTCTTGTCTTTTCCCTCTGCTTAAGAGTTCCTGCACACACAAGATGTAGCCTGTGCAGAGCCATTATGATTACATCGCACATTCCTTTTTCCCATTGAAAAGTATTTTTTGTTTTTACAAAATTGTAAGTTTGAAGGTCTTATCTTTCCCGCTTCATATAAGTCCTTTTTAAAAAACTCCTCAAATACTCTTGAGTGTCTGGAGCAAATAGCTCATCCTGAAAACAATCAGATTTGCACAGACTGCCAAGGGGATGTATTCTTTGCTCAGCATTAACTTTAATAAGAGTCATTGTGGTTCTCTCTCAGGAGAAAAGAAAAAACCCACCCTTTCTTTGGATAACTTGTGACCTTGACAAATTAATTCCAGGATATTCCCTTTGCTAGAAAGAATATCTAGAATATGTATTTTTTTTATTTATACACCGTATCAGAACATTAATCCACAGTTATTCCCTCTGGGTATTTTTCTGTTGGGTATACAATAAAGGATTTGGATGCAAATGAAACAATTATGGCATTTTTCCTTGTCTTACTCATTCTGTGACAAATGCACATTGCTTTACTGTTTGCTATACACATAATTACAGTTCTTTAATTTATGTTTCAATAAAATGTATAATAATAAACGTTTACTGCTCCATGAATAAACATTCAAATGAAGCCTCTAATGGAGGTTACATGTTTCGAGGTACCTCTGTGGCTTTCTAGAAATCTTGCCCTCTACTTAATGAACATCATTTCCATAATCTGTGCTTTATTGCTAAAGCCTCCCTTTAGGAATATTTTACAAAGAAAAAAAAAAAGTGAAATATTATCAGTCCAAAGGGAAAAAAAATGTTAAGGGGATTAGCAACTTGTCCCATTAAAGGGATAGGACAAGCTTTCATGTCCCTCCAGAGACAGTGACACAGTAATTATGGAAATGGTGCTTCCTAATTATCTCACTGGCCAAGTGCATCACTACCATAGTTTTCATCTTTAATATCTGGTTTAAATAAAAGTGATGAGAAGCCCAGAAAGGTCAGCCATGAAGGGCAAGCTTGTGCTACTTCCCTTTCTAGTGCTAACAGAGACCAGGAGGCAGATCTATAAGTTCACGGGGGTCAGGCTAGGACAAGATGGACGCCCCTGGGTGTGAAAACAGACACACGATTTGAGTATCAGTTACCCAGAAGTAACTGAATCCAGACTAGATCCTAAGTTGGGTTTCAGGCTGATGGTGTCACACTTTGTTTTCAATGTGAGTTATTTTTTAGGAAAATTACTTAATATAATTTTATGTCATTATCATTTCAAAACGTTAATCTATTTCAAATAATTTTTACAAAGTGTGTTCCAAAAAGCAGGTGCTTTTAAAAATAACTACAGCATAATGATACATTTCTTTTCTCTTTGTCCAACAGTGACAACTGGATTAACCAGAAAGGAAAAAAAAAAAAAAGGTGCCAGATAAAATCAAGGAACAAAGATCCTTTGTGGTGTGGTAAGATCCAGATACTCAGCCTCTGAGGAGTAGTGATGAAATGCGTTCCTTCATGACCTGTCAGCCTGCTTCATTGGTGGGCTGGCACACTATTTAAACGTTGTCCGGAGGGAATCATTTTACATAGTGAAAAGTTGTGTTTCTTTAGTATGAATAAATATCTCTGGGCCTGCATGCAACATTTTGAGACTATGCTGTTCACTTACCAAAGGATCAGTAGCAAGCAGGGAAAGTTTCCTAAGTGAAGCTCCCTCTCTCCCACCATTTTGTGATTTGTTATGAATAATTAGTTCCTTGCTTTAAATGTTACTGCAAAATCTTTCAAAGGAACATTCTCTTTCCTTAACACGAGCTGAATACAAGATTTTCACCATTTCAATATGGCTATTGTCACATACGACTCCAACAAAGTAAAACATTCAGAATAAATAGAATTTAGTGTGATCCAAATTTTATTATCAGAATTCTCCGTTGGATTTTTTTCCCACATTCCACTTTTCTCTTGGTACATATGCTTTCTTGTTTTCTAATGTTCCTGAATTCACATATTAGGCAGAACCATCTTTTGGAGGGTTACATTCTCCTTCTAACTCAAGTGAGCAGGTACTGATCTGGGAGTCATGCTTTTAGAAAAGACATCCTCTTTTAGGATGGGCCAAATCTCAACCTACAGAGCTACTAAGTGGAGCTGCTACTTCTTACAAACATTCTACCCAGATATGCTATAGAAAGCAGGAACTTCACAAATGAGATTCTTTTCAAAGTAATCATTGTGAAATATACCAGAAAAAAAAACCCACCCCCACCCAACGCCCTGCAACCCAGGAGCACTGATTTGATAGCTCAAGACTGGGATAAATGACTCCAATTAGGCCACTGATCCCCAGTTTTATCGGGACCTCCTAAATCGTATCTTGGTTTGGGTCTAGAATGATGACACTAGGAGCATCCAGAGGACTGCATATCATCTCAGCCTCGCTCCCACACAAGGAGCCAGGGAGATTTGTGGGACCCTGTCTGGTGGCTTTGAGGCTCCAACAATGAATGCTGCTAAAGCAATAATAATAAAAAAGGAAACAGGCAGTGAGGAAAGCCTGGGAACCATCTCTCTCTTTTCTCATAATATACTTTATTGTTCAATGAGACAGAGTGATTCCATAGGCATGCCCAGAAATTAGATAATATGAGAAATCAATAATGTTTCCTTTTCTGGGTGATTTCAGCAACTGAGGCCTTGGGATTTATGTTGACTCAACTTTTGTAGTCCAGAATGGCATGCTTGCTAGCTTCTGTCTCCATGGTTCCATGTGGACTGGCCACTAATGGAAGACACACTGCATCATGTCCCTTAGTTCAAGTCCTCCTCCGGGCGGGGGGAGGATGACAGGAGCACTCTACTGTGTTGGCAATGACTCCAATTTGTTAGGAATCTGCCCCTAGACCTGAGATCTACAGTGGTGGAGCCCTTTTAGGAACACTTAGCAGGAAGGCTCCCTCATGGCATGGATCAGAATTGGTTGTCCAGGTGGTGAAATGAGGTGAACAGCTTATGATGACTTTCCTCTGCCTTTTGACCTTCAGAATTAACTTTGGATCAAGAAGGGCCAGCTGATGGCTGACCATTCTGTTGCACATAAGCAAACAAATGTGTTATTGGTGTTGGCTTAGGACACTGTTGGGCCCTGGCTGCTGTCAGCCTTGGCTTAATTCATTAATGTGATGAACCAACAATCCATCTTTTAAAACGAGTTATGCAAGCAGGCCATGCCAGGCCCATGGATGTGAAAGTTGGGGGACATTTTGCTCCTGAGAAATGTCACACTTTTGTCAGCAAAGAGTCCAGGCAGAGAGCATCCCAGATCGTGGTGAACAACAGTCTTATGGCCAGTGCAGCCCATCAAGGGCTCTCCCTAGACACACAGCCACCGAGTCTAGATTTCAGGGCAAGCATACCTCTCACTTTAGGCCCAGGGACAGAAGGCTCAGGTCCCTGGCCCCGCATCACCGGTTAACAATGCATGCATTCTGCAGCTGGACCCCCTGGCCTCAGGTCCTGGTCCTGCCACTCACCAGCTGTGGAACCTGGACCAGTCACTCACCTCAGAGCTTCTGATCCCTCCTTTGTAACACAAACCCCCTCCTGCGCTTGCTGTGAGGACTGAACAGATGAGTACTGCGAAGTACTAGGACTCGGAACCTAGGAAGCCCCGAGGCAAGGGTCCACCAGATGCCACCGCGGTTGCAGCGCCCCCCGCCCCAGCCATCACTACTGCTACATGACCACAAACATCCTTCGCTCTTTAAATTAAATTTTTAAATACTCATTAAGCAAGTCCTCTTCCAACTCTCTTTTAAGGACTTCAAGCCCTTAAAAAAAAATTATTCTGTTGAAGCCTAATCTATAAAACAGACAGAATTAGAAGCATTCTCCAGACACCATGGTGTAACCCCACACCCCTATCCTGGCCTCAAAAAAGCCCCAGAGCTTCCAAAGAGCACGGTGTGAAAACATTACCTTCAACCCACTGGGGAGGGAGACTGAAAGCAGAGAACCAGGCATTTCTCCCTGCAGGGTACAAATGCTTAGACAGCAGAGCTTGGTGGTTACCAGTGCCAAGCTCTAAAGTCAGATGAAATTCCCATTCCACCCCTCACTTCCCGGGTGACCCTGGGAAAGCAGTTTTGCGTCTGTAAGCCTCAGTGTCCACACTTATGAATGCAGCTAAGGAAGTACCTTCTTCAGTGGGCTGCTGGATTAAATGAGCTACTCTATGGAAAGCCCCTCCCACATCTCCTGCCACTGTAAGGAAATGCAGGATACATGTGAGCTGCTCCTCTGGCTATTATCACGTAGGCCTCTGCTCAGGTGTTACCTCCTGCTATAGACTGAATGTTTGTGTGCCCCTAAAATTCATATGCTGAGATCCTAACCCTATTCCCTAAAGAGATGGTAGGAGGAGATGGGGCCTTTGGGAGGTGATTAGGTCATGAGGATGTAGCCATCATGAACAGGATTCATGAATCCTACTCGTGGAAGTGGGCTCTCACCAGACGCTAGCTCTGAGGGTGCCTTTATCTAGGATTTCCCAGCCTCTGGAACAGCGAGAAATAAATGTAGCTCTTTAAGCCATCCAGACTATGGTGTTCCAGCAGCCCAAACTGGGACACCTCCGGGGACTTCTCAATTCCTTTACATAAAAGAAGCCCCACTATTCCATAGTCTCCCCCTTCCTTACATGAAATGGTAATCTGTTTTTATTTTTTCATTTTTTGACATATTCAGAGCTGGCATCCCATTACCTGAGAAGATGCCTAGCACATAGTCAACAGATATGCGGAGAATTTGACTGGGTTAAGAGAACTAGGAGGAGGAAGGGGAGAGAGGAAGTAACCCTACTCCGTCTTCAAGAGATCATAGGAATTCTCCTGGACCTGACTCTATGGGATAGAAATCTTTAAGGGAAAAGCAAAAACAAAACTGATGGCATATACTTCGTGCACATGACATAAGGTAACTGTTCTCAAACTGTCAACTACTCTTAACAGTAGGGTAGTCGCTCTGCTGTGAAGTCACAAAAAAGGTGGGCGGATGGGTGAATCAAACCAACTTGGGGTGGGCAACAGGGAAAGTCCTGCCAAAGATGCCAGGGTATAGCTGGGACACTAATGTCCTCACTGGCCTCTCCCCCTTTTCTTCTCCTGAGGATTCTCTACATTATGATCCCTCTCGCTCGCTCACTCTCTTTTTCTCATAGCTGGCTTTATTTTGTCCATGGAAACGTCTTCCATATAATACCACATATTCTCTCTTATCTGAAAACATGTCATAGCCTCCCATCGTGGGTATGATGTAGTTACACATCTATAGCTGGGGTTCTTCACCGCCTTTATGTCTACTTTGAGGACCTGGGTAATATTTGGATTCAAAACGTGATATTAGCCATCGGAGCAAGTCCATGAGGTTCAGGGCGACGCTCTACACACCATGCTGTCATGACTTCTGCAAGTGCTGCCGGAAACCCAGGAGAGGAAGACACATGCGTCTATGGGATACTGTGAGGGCAAGTGCCCTGGGGCTCCCCCGATAACCACCCCCAAATGCATGAGATGTGGTGTGGTTGGTTAAGGGGAGAAGGGCTGTGGTGGAGTGTGGTGGCTGAATTGGAAAGGGTTGGGAATGGGGAGTGTGTGGGGGGAAAGCATGGAGATGCCACGTTACTTTTGATGAGCACTGACTCTCAACTGCCTGGTTCCGAAACAGTCAGTAAAATCCCCTCAGGCCTTGGGGTACGGATTCCCTCATGAACTCTGTCTTGTGTCCCAAAGTGGCCTCAACAACAAGAGGTAGATCCTGGCAAGCCATTCACACCACTACCATCGGGGTGGCTGTAGGGCCCTGATGGAGGGACTCAAGCCTTACTCCAGGCTCTACTCCCCTCCACTCCTCTGAACTCCTCCTTCTGGTTGCAGCTCCCCAGATGTGCATCCATACTTAGCCTCTCAGCCTGAATCTTTACATGTGGCCCTTCCTATGGGCCACCCCTTTGGCTCTTAGGCAAACATCGACCTTGTCCTCCATCCTTTCAGAGATCTTTGGAATCCACATCCTGGGCATCTCTCATGAACTACCTTCTTCCCAACATTCCTGTGCTCAAACTTGATGCCCCAAACCCAGCTTGAGCCCAGGTCTCCTTTTCACCTCCTGACAGACCTGCAGATGACATTTATCAGACTGTTGGCTAAATATTCAACCAACAATGGGGATGGTCAAAGGAAATCATATTTACAAGAAGAAGGCTTTCCTTGAACAAAAGAGAAGCAGAAGAGCAGTTCTCCTTTTTCCAAGAGACTTCATGTGTCCATTCCTTCACAGCAGCGTTTTCCAGGTCCCCAGCTGCCTGGTTCCCTCACCTCCCCAGCAACTCACTCCTCTTCTGGGACTCTCCCTTGGGGGCTCTGCCTCAGGGACTAGATACCTAAACTGGTTCCAACCAGAATGCTGAGCCCACTCTTTGGAGCAGGGACCTGCCCTCCTATTATACTAGTAACAAGAAAAATAAGGCATCACAATAAATCTGCAGGTGCATCCCAGAAAGCACACGGCTTTGCTCAGATTTTACTCCTCGCATCGGAAACCCTTGCTCAAAGCAGGCAGCAAAGCGGAAAATGCCAATCGGTAGGAGACCAGGGCTCAGGGCTTAAAGAGGGAGAAGGCCAGCGAGTGCCAAGCATTTTCAGGTTGACAGAAGTCAAAGAATTTGTTTAGGGCTGGGACCACAGGGAGATTAGGCAGCTGGATAGGAAGCAGACAAAGAGATATTCTCAGCCTCAAATAAATCAGCATGGAAATTGGAGGATTTCTACCTTAGGGACAGAAAAGGAAGAACACTAACACCTGTTCTATTTGAAATGCACCCCCCACCCTTTTCCCAGCCTCTCTCTGCATGGAATACAAGAAGAGGGACCCTTGGGGACCTTCCCTTCAATGAGAACCATTGAATGCAAGTGGAAGTCAAAAACTATTCTCCTCGGCTAAATTGCAGAAGCCGCTTCCCCCGGCACCTGGCTAAAGGCAGCAGGGCTGCCCCCCACACCTGCACTTCACAGTGGCTTTTTAGAGACCTTGCAACTCTCTTGCAAGCACAGAGACCAGCCCTGGAGGGGCAGAAAGCTCTACCACAGGAATTCCTCTATCCCCAAACATCCTTCCTTGGCTACACAGAAGTCCCGGCTCAACAGAACTTACACATCCCTGAAAGCCACAGGCAGCCCAAGGAAGAGACCAGTAGGGACAGATGCGGCTCTGAAGCCGGCCTGCCTGTGTGTGAATCCTCATCCCGCCACTCACTCCCTGTCTGACCTGGGGCAAGCTATCTGACTTCTCCAGGCCCTGGGTCCTCATCGATAAGACAGATGTAACATTTTATAAATCTCATAGCAGACCCCCAACCCTGAGAATTAGGAATAAATTACATAAAACAAGTCCTTAGCAAAGGTCTAGTGCACAGCAGGTACTCTTTAAATGTTAGCTATGATTATCATTTTTATTCCATTGCCAACTTCAAAAAATATTTTTCATTCTGAGAGCATTATAGATTCAAAGGAAATCACAAAAATAGTGAAGAAAGATTGAGAGTCGTGTCCCCTTCCCCTATTTTCTCCCACTGTGGAACAATGTGGTGTGGGTGGTACCACGCAGCGAGGGCACCACGTCAAGCCCGGGAAAGTGACTCTGACACAACATGTGTATAGCTCTGAGTCATTTTAGCACGTGTGTAGATGCATAAACACCACTGTACTCCAGAGACAGGACACATCCATGAAGGCAAAGCCCTCCTTTGTGTCCACTCACAGTCACGATCACCCCTACCGCCTTTAACCCCGGCAGCCTCTGAGCCATGTTCTCTGCCTTTATAACACCATTCTTTAAAGAATGCTCTGTAAATAGAATCACATGTTATTTGACCTTTTGAGGTTGGCTTTTCTCCCCCCGCTCAGCCCTCGAGATCCATCCATGCTGTGGCAGGTATCAGTCATTCACGCCTTCTCATTGCTGAGTAGATGTCCATGGTAGAGATGTACCATGTTTTTTTTTATTTTATTTATTTTAAAGATTTTATTTATTTATTTGAGAGAAAGAATGAGAGAGAGAGAGAGAGCACATGAGAGGGGGGAGGGTCAGAGGAAGAAGCAGACTCCCTGCCGAGCAGGGAGCCCGATGCGGGACTCGATCCTGGGACTCCAGGATCATGACCTGAGCCGAAGGCAGTCGCTTAACCGACTGAGCCACGCAGGCGCCCGAGACGTACCATCTTGTTGAACTACTTCCTCACTGAAGGACCTCACGGTGCTGTCCGCTTGTGGCTACTACAAATAAGCTACTCTGAACATTCATACACGAGTTTTTCTGGGCATGTATGTTTTCATCTCTCTGGGGTAAATGCCCAGAAGTGTAATTGCTGGCTAAGGACACGTTTGGTTTTTAGATTCCCACCAGAGAGATTCAGTTTCTCTACAACGTTGCCAGAATTCTGTGTTGTCACTTTACTTTATCTGTTCTTACCTGTGTGTAGTGATATGTTGGTGTGGTCTTAATTTGCATTTCCCTAAGGGCCATGAAGCTGGCATCCAACTTGTTAGTTCAGAGAATGAACACCAGGGGTGATATTGCCCCCAAGCATGGCTAGGCCAGCCAGGGAACATGTAGACCCAGGCCCAAGGCACAGGAATGCCTGCATGTCAATCAAAGTAACATGAAAAAATGTAACCCCCCCCTAGCTTACACATGTACAAATAGTTTAAGCATGTACAGGGAGCCAACCAACACTATCCTGAGCTCCTAGGCACCAGATGCACTTAATGAAATCTCTAACATAAAGAACAAAGACATTTTGCAGATTCTCAGTCTTTTGCGATGGAACAGACCTCCATGGGACCAGAGAAAGCAGCACCAGAAGCAAGTTAAGTAACATCTGTAAACAACTTAATGGGTCTCCAAATAACTGCATCGACTTTCTCAGAAGACTCTTGTCCCAAATTTTTCCCTTAAGAACCCCCACTTGTAAGCCATTAGGGAGTTTGAGACTTCGAGCATTAGCTCCCCATTCTCCCGGTGGCACCACATCAAGAAATAAGCTATCTTTCTTCCCTGCAAAAGCTCCACATCAGTGTTTCGGTGGCTTGCTGTGCATCAGGTGGAGGAGCTTGTGTTTGGTTTCATGACAGCTGGTGATGTCAAACAGCTTTTCATGTGCTTTGTTGTCATGCTATGCTCTTGTTGGGGAAATGTCTCTTCAGGCCTTTTGTCCATTTTCTAATTGGATTTTTCTTTTTTTTTTTTCCTGTTTTACAGGGTTTTGAGAGTTCTCTAACATTCTAGATATGAGTCTTTTAATCAGTAACTTTTTAAATTTCAGGACCCCTTCCCTGGTCCCTTTAGCTGGAGATCATCTCTTCTTTCCCTCACTTCTTTACAGAGGTTTCCCAGGGGATCTCTGTCCCTGTCTACTTGGGCTCTTCCACAGACAGAATTTCTCGCCCCCTGACTCCTCTATATGCCCTCGGGGCTTGCTAAGCGGGGGGCACCTGGCTGGCAATTTCATTAATGTCCACCAAGTGACTGTATGAAAGTTACCTGGATTTTCATGCAGTGACTCAACCTGGTTCTGAAGCAGAAACCATGGTTACCATGGATATAGAGACTCAGGATAGATGTAAATCATTTAATACCATGGAAAGGATAACTAATTACAAGAAGAAATACACACACTCTGATGTGTTAGTGATTAATTTCTTCTCGGCTCCCATACTTCTGGCTAACACGGAAACACAGCACCGTTTATTGAAGAGTATCTATTTATGCCAACCTGTGGCTCACATTTGGCTAATTTAGCACACATTCATTTCAGAATGTGTGATCTGTGGGCTGTGTTTACATATGAACATCATATGCAAAACACAGGCAATTGTTTAGCGCTTCTAACCTATTTCTAGTCTTCCATTTAATTAGTGAGAGTTGCTGAGGAGAATGCAACCCGGCATAAAACAAACAGCTACCTTCTTTACAAATCACAACAATGCATAATTAGACAATGAGATACCTGAGCTGTGTAGAGTCGTTTTGCCAACAGAATTAAAGCTGCAAAGAAGACCAAGTCACGGGGGGTGGGGGTGGGGGTGGTCATGGAAGGAGTACAGGTAAGGAGACACAGGGGTGGACTCTAGCGCTTCCTCCTGGCCCCGCTGTGCCTCAGTGTCCTCCCTGGGTATAAAAAAAAGACAATAACAGAACAGTCTCCCCCTTTCTTTCTCCCTCTGCCATGGATGTTCTATGGATCACAAGTAAATAATAGAGACAAAACAAAAAAACAAATAAAAAAACCTAACTTCGTCTTTGTTAAAGGAAAGGCACAACATAAAATATAAGAATTATCACTGTAGTTAGTTAAGAGGATTTTATTATTTTGGTCTTACATGACAGAAGAAAAACAACTACCATTCAAGGAGCCTCTCTGTGATCCACGCCCACCTCCCTCCTGACCTTGTCTCTCATCCCCCTGTCCTTGTTCATACATGCCAGCCACCATGACTTTCCTCCCTTCCCCATGATACCAGGCACACTCTGGCCTTGGGATTCCATACTTGCAAATGGCCGCACCACAGAGAAGCTTTCCCCTGTGCTGCCCTCTAATCAAAACTGCCACCCACTTCCTTTTTACATCACCTCTTTAAATTTCTTCCCATTCCTTACCACCATCTGAAAGCGTTTTGTATATTCGTCTCCTTGCTTTATTTCCCCCTTCCCTACTACCTTCCAGACTGAGGAATAGCCAACTATGACTTCAGATGAGTTCTCTATAGTCCCCTGATTTCCTCTGGGACAGACATCTCAGGCACCAGGAGGAAAAATCTTCCTTTCACTTCACATACTTTGGAAAACATGTTTAGTTCTAACACTGGGAGCCATTGTCTTCAAGTGGAGTTTTCAAGAGCCCCCAGGATTCTGCATTCCATAAATAAGACAACTTCATATGAGGAAATAGTAGTCATCATAGGAACAGTATTAGGTTGGACTATATGAAATGGCTGAGATTTGCTGTTTTGACCTGACTGCTTTCCTGTGGTTCAACACAGTAACAAGGAGGGTGGGGGGAGACTTTGCTAGATGCCTAGCTTTGTGTTAAGGGTTTGAAGTCACATTAGCTCGTTCACTTCTTACTGCAATCCTCTAACCTGGGTATTCTAAGCATTCATGTGTTATAGATGAGAATACCAAGGGTTAGGGAGGTTAAGGGATTTGTCCAGAGAAGAAGTGCAGGCTACTATCCTAACCCTATATGATCCTGGAGAAAATCATATGTGTTCCCTTTGAAGGGACTAGTGTGCATTCAGCTGGGATCACAGCCCAGAAAGGATAGTGGGCCACACAATCTCATGGTCTCTCCCCTTGACTGAAGGTTTAGAGGTGGCTGGAGGGTCACAGGTGCCCAGAGGACTAGAGGTGGCTGAGGCATTATAAGCTAATGTTTACCTCATCATCAGAGTTCTTTGGGTAAAAGACAATCAGCAGAAAGTGCTTAAATACACTTTGGGGACAAACGATTTAGTGGGGAACATACATCGACCGCTCATCTAAGGAATGTGTGAGCACTGAAGGGGAAGACTGTTAACCCAAAAACATCTGGGATCTGAGACTCTAAGGGTGGACTAAAAGGACACTCCAGGTCGGGGAACAGCCTGAGCAAACACCTAGGAAGAAGAGTATCTGACATCCAATAAAAGTCTTACTTGCAAGGTATGTGTGTTGGATATGCTCACGTGGAATATCAACTCAAGGCCAGATTGGGATTAAGAAGTGCAGGTGTTTCAGGGCTTCCTTTTGGAAGTTTCTTATATTAGTAAAGTCTCAGAATTCTAGGAGGGACTTTGAAAAGTTTCTTCGAATTCCTTTCTTTTAAAAATGAGGAGAGCAGAGCTCCAAGGTTACTTGCTAGGTCCAGAAGTAAGAGGAGAACTCAGAACTGTTCTCAAAGGCAATCACTTTAAATTTAAATGTTTATCATTGTAGTCTGAATTTAAGGGATGAAAATGACACTGGCATTTGCTACTTTTCTGCATCAATACCGTTAAGGGAGTAAAATGGTGAAGAATTCAGACCCTTGAGTTGCCAGCTTCAGTTGTGAAAGCTGAGCTGGCCACTTACAAGCTGTGTGGTCATGGTTAGGACCCTAGCACTCTGAGTTTCAATCTTCTCCTCTGTGCTATGGGGATCATAATAGTATGTCTCAGAGTGGTTGTGAAGATTTGGTCAGATCATGCAACAAAATGGCTCTTACCAAGGTCATCAGTGATGACGGTTGCCAAATTTAATGGACACTTTTTGGTCCCTAACCCACTTGACTTCTGGACAGCGGTGTCTGACACAGATGGTGACTCTCCCCTAAATGCCCCTTTCCCCCCACCCAACTTGGGACCTAGGATGACCTTTCCTGGTGTTACTTCCTCTTTGGATACTCCTCAGTCTTCTTTGCTGGCCTCTCTTCTACACAAATTCTTTTTTTTTAAATATTTTATTTGTTTATTTTTGAGAGAGAGAGAGAGCATGAGTGGTGGGGAGGGGTAGAGGGAGAAGCAGACCCCCCACTGAGTGGGGAGCCTGATGCCGGACTCGATCCCAGGACCCTGGGATCATGACCCAAGCCAAAGGCAGATGCTTAACCAACTGAGCCACTCAGGCACCCTCTTCTACACAAATTCTAAATGTTGGAGAACCTAAAGGTTTGGTTCCATAGCCTATCACCTCCTCTAGCAACATACTTTTCCTTGTCGATCCCATTCAGTCCCATTATTTTACGTATCATCCAAATACTGATGACACACACTTTTATATCCTCAATGACCTACTTCCTTGATCTCCATACTCAAATGTCAAACTATCTACTTGAGATCCTCATGTGGATGTCATGGAAGAGTCTCAAACCAACATGTCAAAATGGAACTCTCCATTGCCCAATCTCCAAACTTAATTCTTCCCCATCTTGGTAAATTCTTCCCTCTACTTATCCACTGGTCAAGCCAGAATCTACAAGTCATTAATAACTCCTCCATATCCCTCTCTCCCAACATCTGTCACTAAATCCTAAGGATTTCACTTCCAAAATACATGTTAATGCTGCATTCCTTTCTTCTCTACCAACACCACTGTCTCTCGTCTTGGTGACTGCAAATGGCCCGTGAGTAGGCTCCTGACTCGAGTCTTATACCTCTATAGTCATTTCTGCACACAGCAGCTAGCATAACTTTTAACAAATGGAAAGCAGATCCCAGTACTCTCTTGTGTTACATCCTTCAGGGGCCTCCTGTTGCTTATAGAATAATGAAATCACAAATAAGTCTTCTAATTTTTCTAGGATCTACTCACAAAACTCCTTTAGTACCATTTTCTTCTTTGGTCATTATTCTGCACTCCTTCTTGCCTGCTTCCCATTGCTCAGGTAAACCATGCTTTCTTGAGTCAGGACCCTCACATGTTGTTCATTCCTTAGCCAGCAAATTCTTCTTCCTTAACCTGGTGTTTAAGAGATTCAGTTTGTGAGTCAAACTGTCTTACTGCTTGTGACTAGGGACAGTCTCCTTAGTATTATGTGCCTTACTTTAATCATCTGTAAAATGGGGATAATAATATTATTTATATCATATGGTTGTAAATAATGAATGAAATAAAATATATATTGAGAGTAGTACCTGGCATAAATGAAACACTTCACAAATGCTGCTATCTTAACAAAAAATCCCTAGCATCCTTCGGCTTTCAGCTTAAATGTTACTTCTTAAAGAGTCCCTACTTATTCTAACTCCCAGTTTGAATCCAACCTGTTTTCATAGAATCAACCTTAATCAGTCAGCAAATATTTATTTTGAGTCTTACTATTCATTTCTGCCACACTATACTCTTAAGTTCCCCAGAACAGGAACCTCATCTGTGTTTCCTTCAGTCCTTGTAATTCAGTCCTCAGAATTTTGTACAGGAGTAGAGAGAACATAGTAGGCACTCAGTGTAATCACTGAATTGTGTCTCCCTCCCCAAATTCATACTTTGAAACACTAACCCCCAGTGCTTTTGAATGTAGCAATATTTGGAGATAGGAACTTTAAAGGGGAATTAAGATAAAATGAGGTCACTACGTCGGCCCTAATACAATGTGACTGGTGTCCTTATAAGAAGAAATTTGAATACACAAATAGACACCAAGAAAGTGTATACAAGAGAAAAGACCATGTGAGGACCTTCTAGCAAGAAGGCAGCCGTCTGCAAGCCAAGGAGAGAGACCTCAAGAGAAACCAAACCTACCAACATATTGATCTTGAATTTCTGACCTCCAGAACTGTGAGAAAACACAATTCTGTTGTTTGAGGCATCAAGTCTGTGATATTTTGTTATGTCTGCCCTAGCAAACTAATACACTTAGTAGACACTCACTAAATTGAATGAACAGATGAATGTGCCCATGCCAGCCCAGCTCCCAACACGTGGTCTGTATGCCAAAAAGGTTGACTCCTGTTCTTGATATAATGATGGCCTCCATAATAATGACTCACTAGCAAATCCACCCAATGTACATTGCTCAAGTGGACAGAAAAAAAAAAGTGTTAGTGGCACTTAGTGTTTCCCAACTGTGATATTGAAGTAGAATATAAGTAATTATGAAGAGCTGAGACCTTTCTTTGTGAGCAACCAAATACCACTCTTAGGGATTCTCTCTGTTTACTAATGGGCACATGTTGGAACTTGGCCATTTTTTCTGACAGACCCTTGGATATATAACATGGAAGGTAGGCATTTCATACTCAGTAAACAAATATTTCTCGGACATGAAAGCAAAACTAGAAATAAATAAGTAGAATATTGTACCTCCAGCATACTAGGCCAGGTGTTTTCATAAATATATCCTTGAACATGGACACATGTGTGTGTGTCTTAGTATATACGTGTGAGATATATGTGTATATATACATTTAATTTTCCACTGAAGGTGACCACACCATATACTATCATAGGATCTCAAGCAAGACATTTAGCATAGGTAGCCATATGACCCACATCTACCAAACTGCCTTCAAAATAAAGCCCTTCTATAGCTGGAATATGTACCTGTCACAGACAACTGGGGGAATATCTAAAATCGTGACAAATCACAAGACCTGGCACAGTTTTTGACAGTAGCACCATCTCTTATATGGCAGTCCCTTACAACAGAGCTTCATATGAATGCAACCAATTCAGCAAGTTATTGGCTCATTATATGAAACAGCATGTATATTGATTCTTATAATAGATCTTGGAATTAAAACACATGATCCCTTTAGAAGGACTGTGAAGAATCACCAAGCTGATGATTTGACAGTGAGTTCTCACTGAAATAGCACAGGCTGTGAGAGAAAAGGTAGATGACTTCTATGTTGAAGAAAACTCTCCTCTTACTCACTGATTTTTTATTGAAGAAAGAAATATGTAATGAAGTAATATAATTAGGTATCTCCCATAAGTAAGGGCAGATAAACAAAATGAGGAATAGCAAAAAGGTTTTGTGCAGAGTGCCAGTGCCGTTCAACTAGCTGCTGCTATGTAGAGGGTTGTATTGAGAAGTCTGAGCTTGAAAGGAAAAAACTGCCTTGGTGGAGTAACAATGTGTTCTATGATTGTGAAATTGACAGGAGGAGATGCCTGTTATGTGTTGTCTATCCTAGAACAGATGTCTCTAAGTTCCTTTCCAGTGTTAACCTCCTATGCTCTTCTCTTTTCTCTTCTTCCCTCACTTTTGATCTTATGATTGGGATAAACATGGTAAAATCTCCTGAGAATCCCAACATGCTCCTCTGATGCAAAGTAAAGCAACTGGTCAGTCTCAGCTCTCAGTCCAGGACTCAAAACACTAACCTTTACTCTCCATCTACTGTCATTTTAATTGTTGTGTGGCTTTGGTATATGCATTGAAAAGCAGTACCAGAATGCTGACTGTTACTCAAGTAATTAGACTAAATTATGACAGACAAGATGAGATAGATACTAGAGACTCAGATTTGTGAATGACATCCAGGATTCTCTCCTCTGATATGAGATAGATAGACGAGGCACCATCAGTATAATCCTATTTGCATGTGGAATTATAATAGCCAGAGAGCAATGTAGTGAGAATGGTTCCATGCTCTGCTCTATGTATGGGGTGGTGACAGTGATCCTCATCAGCATCAAAGCTATGAAATTCATTCTCTAGTTCTCTGACACTTCTTGATCATTGCTATAACTACCATTTAATAATGTCTCAGTATGAAAAGTCAGTGGGCCAAGACAGTGAGAACAGACTATTTCGTGTAATACTTTCAACCAGTGCACCTATGAGACATTATTTTCTCTATAGAAAAATGCAGTTTAGGAAGGGTAAATAACTTGTAATAGAAGATTAACAAACTAACACTAAAGCACTAACTAAAACGAAAGCACTAACAAAAGCGCTTTGACTTGAAACCCATGTTTGTAATCATTTGGCATACTGTCTCTCATTTCAATGCATAAGACATGCAGCAGTACTGGGCAGGGGGGTGATAAATCTCACAAAAGGTAATTTGGGTTATTCGTCCATTCATCCATCCACCCATGCATCTATCTATTTATTCACACATTCATTCTTGCTTCAACAGATAGTCACCATGTACCTATTGCTGTAGTTGGTGGTGGGACAGAGTAATGAGCAAAGCAGAGAAGGTGCATGACCTCAAGGAATTCACAATCTAATGGAAGAGGAGACATTAATCAATGATGTGACTGTGTAATCATACATTGAGATCATGCTCTGAAAGAAATGAGTAAGTTCAATAGGAGCACATGACGAAGGAGGCTGACTTCAGCTGGGCGTCCTGTCTAAGGAAATGAGGCCTGAGATGTGAACTGAAAAGCAAATCTACACTGATTAGATAGAAAGGAGGTGGGGAATAGAAGTGGAGCACTGCAGAGGAAAGAACAGAATATATAAAGGCCCAGGGAAGGAAGGAACATGAAATGTTCAAAGAGCTGACGGTCAGTGTGGCTGGAAGAAGTCCGTGAAGGAAAGAGTAATGCGAGAACCTGGTAAAGGTCAGACCACTTTAAGGAGCATGGAACAGCAGTGGGAAACCATGGAAGGATTTGAGAGAGGGAGGGGATAGTGGGGTGGCAGCAACTGTTCTTTTTCATAATCAACCAGACTTTAGGGATATAAATAATATAGAAGCACGCTAGAACTAGAATGGGCATACAGCAACCAGTAAATAGGTTACTCAGATAAGAAAGGCTGATAACTTAACTAGCTGGTGCCATCGTGATGAGGAGAAATGGAAGAATCTAGGGAACATAATGATGTAAAAATCTAAGGATCTTACTAATGGATTGGATCAGGGAAGATAAAAAAGCAGGTGGAATAAAGGATAATCTCAAAGTTTCTGATCTGACCCAGAAACTCCAGAAGGCGGCCGTGTTGACTTTGAGATACCTTTAGGGCACCTGAGTGGAAAGGCCTGTAAGAGGTTGGGTTGTAGGGTAGGGGTGAGAAAAGAGGTCTGGAATGGAGATAATACCTTGAGAGTCCCGTGCATAGTTAGAGATGGTGGTTGAGGCCTGGGGAAATCAATAGAGAAGGGATACTATGAACAACAATGTTCAGGGGAACTTAGGCAAAACATGATTGTCAATCACTATATTCTTCTAATTCACATTCTCCCTCCGTTATGATTATCCGCAGCTTTCTTTTTCTCCCATTTTATTTATTTTTTTAATTTAACTTAATTTAATTATGTTATGTTAGTCACCATACAATACATCATTGGTTTTTGAGGTAGTGATCCACGATTCATTGTTTTTGTATAACACCCAGTGTTCCATGCAGTATATGCCCTCCTTAATACCCATCACCAGGCTAGGACCTCTATTTTCTTTTACAGTTCCCTTCATTCTATTTTTCTCGATTGTTTTACATGTCTTATTTGACACTAAATATGTCTACGGCTACTCTAACTATTGTGAAATGAGAAGAGAGAGGATCAATCACTAGCCTTCAGAAGAACCAGAAGAGACTCCAAGTGGTCCAATAACCCTGGCAGCTAATGCAGCAAGTAACAGATTAAATTTACTAATAGTGCATTCAAAGGAACGCTCCTTCTTGAGACTCTAAGATGATTCTCGCTGCCTTTCTATCATGAATGCCAAAATGTTTGAAAGTTGTGGTGGGCGAGGACTGGGCCCAGAATTTGATGCCTAAAGGATTCCCCAATGTTCAGTTTTAGGGTGGAGTCAATTCACCATGGCTGAGTGGAAGATTCAAAGATGTTAGCACACATTAGCTACTAGAACCATTTTTCTCATGTTCAAGCTTACTGCTTGAGTGATTTATGCTTGAAATGATATGCAGTTATGGAAATAGAAATGTAAAGATGAAGCAATCCCCAATGGCAAAAACTCTAAGAGATGTGAAAATGCATGTACTAAGTAATGAGTTTAATTACCAAATAATTAATACTAAGCACTCAAATTTAACCAACCCCTGTTTCTACAAGGAAGGAAATAATTTCATTGTTCTCACTGCCCTCTATTACACTTTTTACATTATCTTAAAGCCCACTTTTTCATATTTTTCCTATGCTGGGCTATGAGCTTATTGAGAGACAGAATAGTGGTGTCTGGTTATGTATTTTTTTTAATCCTCTAGGTCTAGTACAGTGTCTAGAACATAACAAATTAATTAATACAACCAAGTGAAGCAAGCCTTCTCAATTCACAGTCGAATCATTCCACAAAATAATTAATTTGAATTTTTTCTAAAAATGAAACCATGGAGATGTACCATTAAAAGGCTTTAGAACTAAAATGTTTAATTCAATAGCCCTGACTGCATCCAAACAAAAGGAGCTATATCATTCATATCTTCCTCTTGAAAGCCAACCCATATGGTGAAATCATTTATATGGAATATTAAAATGGGGAATAGAATCAGCCTTCTGTTTTTGGCAAAAGTGCCGTCAACTAAAGCTGGGGCTTCTGGAATATAATTAATATTGCTTATTCTCATTTTTTTTTCTTAAGAGCTACTTTGTTTAAAGTTTAATCAAACCCAAAAGAAAGCATTACCTATTTATAGTAAACTGGTACTCTTCAGGATTACTTAATTTCAGCTAGTTCTAAGTGTCAAAAGTTTTGAAGAGCAGAAGACCCTAAATATGAAATAGGACATTCATGTGGTTGGGTGTGTGTGCTGGGGGCAGAGGTCTGTCAAGGAAAAATAAATTATTACTGTTCTAAGCAAAAAGATGGTTAATGAGATCCTAAATGACACACACTTGTTGACTACAAGGTTATAGAGGCTTCTTCCTTTCCATTGTTAAAGAGATATTTAAAGGTGAATGTCCCTTCTAACCCTAGATGGAAGTAATAGAAAAGAGTATTTTCTGAGCACAATTTTCTTTTCCTTAAAAGTTTTATTTATTTAAATATTAAATTCCAACCTAAAGCAATTGTTCACATATTTGTTTGCTAGTTCAAGAGCACAAACATGATATGTGGGAATGAGGCTCACCATAAAGGATATAATAAAAGAACAACCAGATCTATCCATTTCCCCAATATACATTATGCATGTATTTTGAATTTTACATGGAACTCAGCACTGCTAATATTTTATTTCTAACAGGCCAGGGATAGTAAGAAAAGCAAAAAGTTTTGGTTGTGTTAAAGATTTTCTGGTTTTAGGTTGGTCAAAAATATTCAAAGCTCATGCAAGTTCATTCAAAGTCTAAGTGTGAATTCTATGGGTTAAATGTTACTACAGTTAGTTCCTGAAATTGTCCACCATTGTTTTTCTTTTTTGAGGGAGAGAAAGACAGAATGGGATTGAGAGACAAAAAAGAGAAACTTCTATTGATTACCTACCATGTTTCAAGTATCTAAGTACTATATTTGGTACTTTCCTTTTTTACCCTCATTTATTCCTAAAAATTAAGTAGCTGAGGTTCTTATTCTTATTCAGTGAATAAGTGGTAGAATTCCAGTTTCAAAGAGCAATCTGTTGGACTCCAAAATGAGTTATCTTCCCATAAAGTTATGCTACAAACTGGAGAAAATGGTTCATCTTTAAAATATCTTGTGAAGAAATCAATGGAGTTTTCACAGGAATATAGGCAAGCAAATTAAGAGAACATGATTTAAAATGTTGGATGTGAATTGGTAAACAGATGCATGTCACTAAAAAGTCACATTTTTCATCATAATAGTTCTCTGTGTGTTGGCAAAGACCCCAGTAAAGCTGTTTTCAAACAACAGAAGTACAGCTGGTTAACAAGGGAATAAATCTGGTCAACCAAGTAAGACTTTCAATTCATTTAATGCCAATTATCTGTATGGAATTTTTCATTTTTTTAAATAAAGCAACCCATAAGTAAGCTGACCCATAATATTTTTTTGTATTTAATAACTGTAATATTTAGGTCAACCTCTCTACTAATACCCTGTATATTAATCATGGTAAAAGCTAAAATATGTTATACTAAAATTGATCTTAGACACCTTACACAGGAGTATGTAAAAGGAACATTTGAAATTAGCTGGAAATTTGGGGGTATTTCAGAAACAACATACCATTCATGTTCACAAGTTCCTCTACTCTCCATGAAGAATACGTGGACCAATACTCATCAGCCATTAACCCATTACTTCTGTATAATACATGTCAGCTGATAAAGTATGTTCTGATTCATTATCCCATATGATGGGATATTTAACTCATTTCCAGAGTACAGCATTAAACTAAAAGAGTTTTTACTTCACATACAAAACTAGTTACTTACGATTTCTTCTAGAGTTTGATCAACTAGAAGAGAAAAGGCTCTCTCATTTTTTGGTACAAATTATTTACAAAGTTACAAAGAACCCCACCAGAGTTCACAAAATAAATTATAATAGATAAATAGCAGCACTCAAATATTGTAAATAACAATGGAGGACACACATTTTTGCCTATTCCCAGTTAAAGGTGTCATCAGTTTCAAGTTCTGAATTTAGGTATTTAGAAAATTAATCACATGTTGCTGAACATAAATCTTAATTCCAGTGTGTATAAGCAGGAAAAAGTGCATTGTGTATGTATAATTATTGTTATTATTTTTAAAAACCCTATATATCATACCAAAACAAATCAATATAATGCCACCAATGTGAATATCATTAGGCTCAGCATCTTAAACTCAGCATGAAATCTACCAGACCATAAATTTGAAAGAAGAAATTCAACATCAGTCCCATAAATCAAATTAACATTAGGATAAAATCTATTAGAGCAAAAAGTCTTATTCAGGGGCAAATGGTATTCTCAGGGAGGGGAAAGAAAGTAGGTTTATGACACTCTGCTCTATTAACCTCAAATCTTAAGATACGTCTAAATAGGAGAGTTCCAAGTCAAGTAGATCAGAGGTAGCAAAACGATGTTTATATTGTGACACAAATCAATAACATATATTTTTAACAAAGCAATACTTCCTAAATTTATAATGTTTTAAATTGCCTAGCAGAACATAGCATGAATACAAGATATGGATGTAGGTGTCTTTGTGTATAGGAAATAGAGATTCTATTAAGGAGATATATCTGACATAGACACATGCATATATATGTGAGAATATGTAGAATTATATACTAAATCTCACAGAGCTACAGAAATATCACCCTGCTTGTTTTATACATTATTATAAGAGAATATTATTTAAGACATGATAATATTTTTCTATTTGTTTAACTTAAATTATTTCATCTCTTGTAGAATTATGTCCTCTTGTTGCTAGAGAGTAAAATCTCTTGGTAGCATAACATGCTCGAAAATTTTGCATTAACACATCCATGAGGAACCAACTTTCTCTCACCCTCAAACAAGAAAAAGGGGTAGACCTTGCAGTTCTAACCTCCCACTGGGGTTTAGGTTTATTGGACAGAACCAGTGATTCTTAAAAGGAACTTTTAAAAGAGGATTAAGTCCAACTTCCAACCCACACAACATGTATGACTATAACTAAATTTATATTAAACGTGATATTCAACACTATCTTTAAATACTAAATATCCTTTTATCTCCAAATACAACTAGACCATCAGAGAAGAAGTTGAATCAGCTTCTCATTTCCTCCTTTCTGCTCTGTCAAGGAAGATGAACAAGTTGGAAAGAGCAAATCAAACTGGTGGCTCAGAGAACTGATGGCCAGCATAGGCTGGGAAATGAGACTTCAAGGGAACATGTCATCGTTTTAAAGGCCATTCCGAACTGGATGAATGGAAAGAAGTTGCAAATAGAACTGATGAACCAATGTGAGGTTTTCTGAGAAAATATCACTAAATTCAAAGGTGTCCAAAAAAGGATAACGCTAGAACTTGCAGATCAAAGTGTTGATCTGCTTTTGGGAGCCTGAAAGAATCACCATCATAAGCCAGGGTATCCAAACAGGGATGGCTGTAGTACTTAACCTTTTGTTGGGTAAATATGAAGATGGCACATGAGGGAAGAAGTAATCCTCTCTTGGTCCCCGGGCATAAAACTTGCAGTGGAAGCCTGGACTGGATTTTATCCTCACATCCACGTTGGCCAGGAACATTCATGCAACCTGTGCAACCCCTTCAAGTGGTCCTTTGATCTAAATATTGTGTAAGCATAAATGCCCCTTTGTCAAAAGAACTAACTACAGCCTTAGAAGCTTGACAAAATCTGGGTAACATTCTAAAACACATTGTTTTTAAATTGTTGGCAATAATTTGGCAAAGATCTTCACTAAGAATCAGCATGGCTCCCAGATGCATCCCAGTTTCTATGTCTGCAGGATAACCTCAAGGAATGCAACAAAATACAATGAAAGGTATTTAGAGTTATCATAATTCTCCTTCAGGGAAGATCAAGGAAGAAAAGACTAAACAAAAAAAATAAGGAAAAGAGAGGAGAAAAAAGGAAAAGGAGAAGGAAGGAGGAGGGAAGCCTAAGAAAGACGAAGGAGAAAAAAATGAGATACTTTAGGGGGAAAAAAGTAAGAAGGAATAAAGAAAAAAGAATCAGAGTATCTGTGAGGTGATGACACTCTCCCTCACAATAGCCTTGCGAAGAATGTCACTTCCATCCAACAGAGCAGAATGCCAGAAAAAGTACCATTTCAAAGGACTTGGGGGGCAGTTTTCCCATTTACCAATTTGAAGGGACAGTGAAATAAGGAAAAACACCATCTCACATCCTAGGGAGGCATTTTTAATGTACATGAAGGACTGTGGAGGGCAAACTTGCTTTAGGCTGCACCCACTGCTAACCTTGACTGTGTACTTTTCTACAAAGGTCAGGTGTCCAGGACTCTCAGCTACAGGTGATGAGATGATACAGTTTCAATTTAATTTCATAGTAAAAACTAGGGTTTTTTGATGAAGCAAAGGCCTGCTCAGAGAGAGGGCAGGGACCTATGTGAACCTCAAGCAGTTCAGGAAACCCAAACCTATTTGAGATGTGCTTTAGACTCAGGGTAACGGGCTAGTGGGAATAAACAACAAAACAAACAAAACAAAACAAAACAAACCAGAGTTGTACCCTTGAGATATCTCCAGGAGGAAGGTTATGGAACCAAGAAGTAACCCTTCAGCTGCTGATTCCAAAGATCAGATACCAGCACTTTCACAGCGCCTTCAACTATAGTTCTGTGGTTTCATTCCAACATTCTCTATCCTCCAAGAGACAGACAGAAATGGTGCCTCAGCTCTTTCAAACCATCACTGCCCATGACGTTTATTAACTGCCCAAGCCTGGAAGACGTGTGCCAAAGCACATTTCCCAAAACATGCTCCTACATACCAAAGCATGCTCTGTGAACAAAATGGCTTGCTGTCCAGTAAGGCTGGAGTTAAAGTCACAGTTATTTATTTACTGCTAGATTTCTCAAAGCCTTTAAGGTGCCAATGTTGCCTACAAATATCTAAGAGAGAAGCCAAGAATGCAACATTTCCTAAACGTTCTTCACCGGGGTATCTTAGCTTTTTAATTTTGCTAACCATCCTGACAGAGAAGTGATCTGTCCAACACATTTTGGGAAATATAAGATCAGCTAGATGGTGTGGGAAATCCATGTTTCTTGTATTGCTCACACATGGAACTCTTTGCACAAATGCATTATACTCCACGTGTAACCACGTCTCTCACTTGTATAAAACAACAGAAAGCCCTCTGTATCTAAATCCAAAAGGACGTGACCTGTTCTGTGCATATTTGTTGTGTTGCCCGAGAATATCTAACAATGTTTTTTCTACTCCAATCTTCATACCATCATTCAAAAATAAAACAATCACATTGCATGGGATTCTTCAGTTTCCTTCATTTGTATGTGGTACCAGTCTTCATGTGAAATTCCTTAAGAGTGTTTCTCAAAGAAAGTTTTGTTCATACAAAACAGCCCCCAAACCTCTATATTTGGGGACTCTAATATGAGATAAGTGGAAAAGTAAATGCTAATGTTTCATTAATCCCAATGCTTGCATTTCACCCCAACCTCTGCTGTGCTCTGCTATCTCTGAAGTGGCGTGTTTGCTTTTCAGTTCACCAAAAGCCCTGGTTAAACAAATGTTAAGCTAATGGGAACAGTAACAGTGTTTTGTGTAATTTGGGGCCATTACCAGCTACTTTATGCTTTATTTGTATACTCGTGTGTATTAAATGCATTTTGTTAAGTTCACCTGAGGATATTTTCCTTCAGCAGGGATAAATCCATACTGTCTTTAAGGTGACCTACATTAGTATAGCTGTATTCACACTAATATTTCCAGCAGTTCTTTCAAAATCAAGATATTTTCTTGACAGTAAAATAACAAAATATACTGTAGGCCCAATATTTCAGAGGCCACTGAAATTCTGTATAATAAGCCCAGCAAAAGGATCATTGAAGTTAACCAGCCTTGAGAATTTCAGCTATGCCACCTCCTTTGGTAAAACTATTTCTAATGCTTGTCATTTCAAAGGCACATCTCCCTCCAGCAAACTTGACCTTTCCTTTTCATTCCCACCCAGAGCACGACTGAGTGTCATTTTGCTGGGCACCCTGCTCCCTTCACCTGCCTTGTGTCTCATACATTTTCATTTATCCACACTCCTCGCCTAATACCATCACGCTCCCAAGTTTACCTCTGGGAGGACAAAAAGGATGGTCTTTATGAACAGATGGTCTTTTCAAGGAAAAGTAGTTACATTTCAATACAGATAAATGTACTGTAAATAATGGCCTTAAAAGAATTTAGCTCTTTAGGGGGAAAAATATGAGAGCACAAGATACTATTCTTTAATTACATGAGATTTTTTTCTTCCTTTGAAGACAATACCAATTCCTAATGAAGCATAATGAATCGTAAAGAGGCACCAATGCTCATTCCAACAGATGTTTATTGATTAGTGTTGACTGAACACAAACACAACGAAGTGCTGCTTGCTACCATCAGTAAGTGGTGGGAAGTAGCACTGACTCCCCCTCGTTATTTTACCTTCAAAGACAAGCTGACAAATCTATTTTGTCTTGAACAGCTGTGTTCTTATTTTTAAAGGGTTGGCTTACAACTAAGAAAGCAAGTGGAGGGAACAGCCTTTTGGTGTCCAATGTGTTATCTGGCAAGGACAGATTGTTTTAGGGTGCAATGAAAAAGATTTTTAATGAAACTACGTTTTAAATGAGCAGCATATGCTGAGTTTTCCCTTCTGCTCCTCATCCTGCCATTTGTTAATTTTTGTTATTGTTGTTCTCCGGGACTCCTAAATTTTTCACACAAGCTGTCTCGTCCGGCACTAACACAGCTTGGGGTGAATTATCACTTGGGATGCAAAAACCTCCAGCCTTCTTTTTTTTTTAATTCCCATATTTTCCACATTTAACCGGGGTTCACTGGTAAGCCAGTTGACTGAACGACCAAAGAAGAAAAATAAATTCTCCCTCTATGTTTGTTTTCAAAGCCCCGGAGTCTGAGACGTGACTTCAGGACATGTGTGGGCTCCTCAGCCACCTGAGCTGCACACAATCCCGGGGTCACAGCCCAGAACAGAGGTCTCGAGGAACTCTGAAATTGGGAATTAGGGCAAAATTTTTTCCCTTTAATACCATAATGCCTCATATTAATTTAAACGATTCTCTGAGAGAATGATTCTGTGGCCCAGTTAAATATAAAGTTCAAGGAAATGAATTTCAGTCTTTGGCAATCTGAGTTCTATTTGAAAGCTGTCAGCGTTACAAGATTAAAAAAAATACAGAGAACAAGAAAATCTTTGGACAGCTGGTACTTCGATAGATGCAAGAATTATATATATATAATATATATATTATATATATATATATTTTAAATGTGAACACACCTGGGAGAGAGGCATCACTATTATCTTTGCTAGAAAGGCCTCCTAATGAGAATGCCCTTGTGTGTGGAGACTAAAGCCATCAACAGCTGTGTCTGAAGGGTCTGGTTCAAGGGGTGATTTCTGTGTAACACCATCAATGTGAGGGTTTATAAGCTCTGTTTGGGGGCTAACCTCCTTTCATGATATGGAAGGAGGAACCTGGAGTGATCCACTGTTTTATGTTGGTTCTCTTTAGGAAGTAAGCCGAAGCCAGGTTTGCCAAGAAAGAAAGAGAATACCCAACCAACATCTGTCCATAACATGTACATCAACCAATAGGAAAACAAAGGGCCTTGGAAGCCTACATGGGCTCTTGAGTCAGCTCTGGGCTCAGGCAAACCTCTCCTTTCCAGGCTCCTCTATTCACTAGCTGTATGACACTGGGACAGCTCAGTAAATCTTCTAAGGTTTGGTTTCATCACCTATAATGTGGGCATGATTATGGGGATTTCAGGTGTCACTGTGCAGATGATATGAGTTACCATGGGGCCCAGCATACATTAAGGATACATTAAACGACAACAAAATATAATCGTAAATGTCACTAATGTCCATTTTGCATTCTATCTTGCTTTTTCCATTCATTTAGGTCCCTAAGATTTCAACCTCTTTGTGGTAGACCCTGAACAGACATGGCAAGCTCTGTCACTCAACTTTGAATGGATGGTAATGTCATGGTTAAAAAGCTGCACATGTGATGTGGCCCATAATTATTAGGTAAACTGTGGACAATGTAGCAAGATGGTACTAGTGTCCTAGTAAGGATGGGTACCCAGAACAAAGATGTTGGAATTAGGCGTGTGATTTGCTAAATTCAGCTGTGACACACATGTAAGGAAAACATTCCAGAGTTTCAGGCTGACTTGGTAGCATATTTAAGAGGCTTGATAAGCCCCAAATGGAGCTTGTGAGACCTCAGGCCACTTAACCTTGGACAATAAGAATAACAATGTCACCAACGCAAGTGTGTCTCCCATTGAAGAAGTGGAGAGACTTGAGAAGCTTGTTTACCAACCATCCCCATGTCTCATTTCCTGGCATGCATGGTTGGGAATGTACTGTTGGTATCCACTGCAGTAAACTATAAACTTCACTAAATTTTATGGGTCAGGTAGCTTATGGTCACTAAGACTTCAACCTAAACCATGCAGGGCACCTATCCACTTCTTTGAGGTCACAAGTCCCACAGTTGGTCCAGTCATCTCTTCTCTGCAGATTCTTTTTTTTTTTTTTTGGTTGTTTTGTTTTGTTTTTTAAAGATTTTACTTATTTGAGAGAGAGACAGCACATGAGACAGGGGAGAGTCAGAGGGAGAAGCAGGCTCCCCGCTGAGCAAGAAGCCCGATGCGGGACTCGATCCTGGGACTCCAGGATCATGACCTGAGCCAAAGGCAGTCACTTACCCAACTGAGCCACCCAGGCACCCCTTCTCTGCAGATTTTATCTGATCCCAGATTTTTGACGATAAAATTCACCAACCAGGACCCATAGGTCTCAGCAGAAAGTCAGACCCAGGTTTTAGCCCACCCTGCTCATAAAGCTTGGTACTACAGTTTAGATAACTAAGTTCCTATGTCTTTACTCAGTCCAGGGCTCAGGAACATGCCCAGTACTCCTGTTCTTTTGGGATTAAGGTTCTGCCTTGTTCTCTTGAGGTTCACCAGGGAACAGAAGGAAACCAGTATCTGCTGACCCTACCTGGTACTTTCATCACACTGGCACTTGGTTTTTGCTCTTTGGACACTACCTGGGCTTTCTCACTTCCATATTTTTGCTCTTGATTTCTTTTCCTCAACCCCATCCCAATCTCCAACTTACCATTGAAACCCCACCCAGTTGAATGCTAACTCTCTCATGAAGTTCAGACAGATAGACTCTCTCTCTCCTCCAACTCTTAAAATACTTGATTCTTCACTTCTGTTGCTTCTTACTACTTCCTATGGATGGTAATTAATGCTATGTCTTACTTTGCTGTCTACATTCTTGCCTGTCTTCCAAGCTCCTCTTTCCTTGTCCACTCATATGCCCTCCAATCTGTTTTCCATTCAAATATCACAGTGATCTTATTGAGACATGAACCTGATTCTACTTCTGGCCTCTCAGTGGTTTACCGCTGTACTTAGGATAAAGACGAAGATCCTAAACACAACCCAGAAGACTTCAGTTGGCCCTGTTTATCTTTACGGTCTATCTGACATCTTCATTCTTCTCCAGTCTTACACTCCTACCACATCACACTCCTACTGGAGTGTAAATTTGCTGATATAGGGACTATGTTAGTTTTGTTCAACATTTCATTTCTGGGGGTTTGCATAATAACATGTAAGAGTTGCTCCATTAATATTTGCTGATTGAAACTACTTGGACCAAGGACGAGGTTTCATTTTTCTTCTTATTACATCAATTTCTGGCAACTAGGAGAGACTTTCTAACCACCCTCCACCAACAAAAATATGGATATAATGTCTCAAAGCTTCCTGTTTCTCCTAATAGTACCATTAAGCAGGACCATAGCAGCAATACTTCACAAGGCTCTGTAAAGTGTTCAAGCACAAAATTTTGAAGATAAAAATTGTCTGTGCCATCTATAAGGAAGAATATAGTCCTCCTCGGCTACAGTGGCATTTCTCAACAACTGATATGGAGTGCCTCATAATTGCTACAGCCATAGCAATCTACATGGGCCATAAAGGCAGGCCAAAGGGAACTGTTATGACCTCTGAATGTTACCATTGACTGTTTGGCCAAGCTGTACCCCAACCCCCAAATGATAGATGGTGTTTTACAAAATGCCCAAAAAGAAACAAAAGGGGGGAAAAAAGTTGGGTTTCTATTCTATGCATGGTTTGGCCTCCATTTGTGTAGGAAGTCGTCCCCTTCAGCAAAGGGAAAAATACTAAACTTTGTCTTCTAAATCTTGCTCCCAAATGTGATGGGTAGATGCTTCACTTTGGCAATTAAACAGCCACCTAAAGTGCCAGGTATTTAAGCCATTCTGGCGTTAGTTCAACTGACTATTCTAGCGCATATAAAACACCTTCACCCAGCATGAGACACAAATACAGACTAATTTCTACCTCATCTACCTTGCATTTCCTTATGCTTAATACGGCCACATATTAAGTGGCACTAACACACTCAGCAAACCTAGTGAAGGATGGGTCTCTGTAAAGCCAATCATGTTTGCGTGTAGAGAGTATAAACTTCACACCTATCTCAATGATTGCAACGTGCATGGCAGCCAAGCTCAATAAATGTTAAATCACAAAACTCACACTAAAAGCTGTATGTGCTTGAGGGGGGTGAATTCCAATTTCGTGTTCTGAAGCTGCCTAATATTCAAAGGTTGAGAGGGGCTGCGAAAATGGCGGCCAAAGTTGAAAGAAAAGTACTACACCAGCTCCTGATCTTACCAGGAATCAGTACACTAATCTAACAAGAATGAGTTCTACTTTTACTGTGACTACTCATAAATAATGATTCTAAAGGCAACTCCTGGCATTCACTAGTCTCTGTTCTATTTTTCTCCATGGCACTTATTTCAATTTTTGTGTGTCTCCACCCCTCAGTTGGAATGTAAACTCTATAATGGCAGGGATTTTTATCATTTTTATTCAATGCCATAGCCCCAGCAGTTGGGATATAGGAGACTATGATTATTTGTTAAAAGAATAAATGAGTTCTTACCGTTTGCCAGTTCTGTGCCTATTGCTTTTCAAGAATTAAGAGAAGGCGGCATAAATAAGAGCCATGAGCTCGGGTTCCAGAGTCACATAACCTGGGTTCCAAAACTTATTAAATTTTGATCTTGGGCAAGTCACTTAACCTCTCTGTCCCCCAAGTGGTGATCCTAAAATGGAGGTGATGATAAGAATACTACCTCAAAGAGTAGATTTAAAATGTAGTAAGAGAGGGCGCCTGGGTGGCTCAGTTGGTTAAGCGACTGCCTTCGGCTCAGGTCATGATCCTGGAGTCCCGGGATCGAGTCCCACATCGGGCTTCCTGCTCAGCGGGGAATCTGCTTCTCCCTCTGACCCTCTTCCCTCTCATGCTCTCTATCTCTCATTCTCGCTCTCTCAAATAAATAAATAAAATCTTTAAAAATAAAAAAAATAAATAAATAAAATGTAGTAAGAGAGTAAATAGAAGGTGCTCTGCACAGATCCTAGGCACACAATTACACAGTAAATGTTAGCAATTATTCTTATATTCTTACTGTAATTATTTTTTATAATTATTAATAACACAATTTTCAAAACAACAGCAAAATCTAGGGCCTACTATTATTTTTTTTCACAGTTGGACCTTTGAAGAAGAGAATGCTATTGTATAAAATAATGAAATGGTAAAGAGCAGAGAAAGGTTAGAAAAAGAGGGTGGGAGGGAGGGAGGAGGAGCAAGACAAACAGAAGTGTTGCAACAAGAAGGAATCAAGAGCCATTAGCCCAGAAATAAGAGGCTTCATCTTGGAGAATTTGGTGACGTTTGGTCCTGTGAACACATGGGAGTCAGATGGGCTAAGAGTTGACCCATACCTTAGAAGCTCCAGAACTGGCTATAAACTGGAGTAAGCCAAAGAGTGAATTGGAAACTAACAAATTGGGGTAGAAATCCAGGCTGTAAAACTTGGAACTCTGACTCACTGGCTCCATTTCCTTTATTCTCAAAGACAGCAACAAGCCCAGCTCCTACCCCAGAAGTGGAGTATTCCAGGACAACTCAGGGTATTAGAGTATAAGTTCTGTATTCAGATGGACTTGAGTTCAGGCACAACTCAATCACTTACAAGTTGGGTGAGTTACTTAATCCCTCATACCTCTTTTTATTTTCTTTTTTTGAAAAATGGGGAATACTAACTGGATCTACTCCACAAGGTTGGCACAAAAATGAAATGAGATAGTTCCCAAAAAGTGTTCCATACAGTGTATGGGCAAGAGAATCTTTCAACAATCATACAAGCACGGGCAGGATTTAATTTTGCTGAGTGAATGCTTCTCATAAAATTAATGTGTTTCCTCTTCCATGCTATGACTTCCCCAAAGGGAATATATGGTAGAAGCACATCTAAAACCACCCCCTGAAGCATGTTAACAATCAACACTGTCTTGAGCAAATTAGCACAGTTTTCAAATACTAAACACTCTCAAAGAATTAGGTAGTCTACAAATATAAGTAAGAAAGTTTTCTTAAGAACTAGGCAAAGGCAGATAAATCATTTACATCATGGAGGTAGTCACAAGGAAAGAGAATTGAGAAAGAGAAAAGGAAGGGAGGGTCCAATTTTAGTGTTCAATATCCCCAAGCATATATCCCCACACCCCTACAAACCAGTCCTATCACAGTCAACCAACAAATTTAATGCTTGAAATCTGCCTCTACCACATCTACATTTGCCGTGGTACTTTCTAAATATCTTCACTTCTGAGCTTGTCCTAGAAATACTGACAAGGGAGAGCAAATTTTAGTTTAGGTTCAAAGGCCAGCCATTTCAAAATGTCAAGTGAAATAACATCCCAAGTCCTCCGTTGTGTTGATAAACTTAGACACAACAAAGAAATCCTGACCCACTGAGGTCAACCATTCAAGAAGGAAAACAAGTAGGCAAGATATTTCCGCCAGCACTGGGAGAAATATTTGGGAGCCAGACATGGTTTAAAGGCACATCTTATGGGGAGTTCTTATTTGAGGCTCTTTGTACCACCAGGAGGTCTCTGAGTGGGCCCTGGGGGTGGGGAGCAGTGAGAATCTGGTGGAATTGTTTGAAAATATGGTTTTTTATTGTAGAGCTAGGACATAGTTTTCTTTTTTTTTTAATTTAAATTCAACTAGCCAACATATAGTACATCATTAGTTTCAGATGTAGAGTTCAATAATTCCTCAGTTGTATATAACACACAGGGCTCATCACATCATGTGCCTTCCTTAATGCCCATCACCCAATTACCCTATTCTCCCACCCACCTCCCCTCCAGCAACCCTCAGTTTGTTTCCTATAGTTAAGAGTCTCTCATGGTTTGTCTCCCTCTCTGATGACTTCCCTTCAGTATTCCCTCCCTTCCCCTATGATCCTTTACGCTATTTCTTATATTCCACATATGAGTGAAATCATATGATAATTGTCTTTCTCTGTTTGACTTATTTCACTCAGCATAATACCCTTCAGTTCTATCCATGTTGATGTAAACAGTAAGTATTCTTCATCAGCCAGCCAGAGGGGTCTAAGAACCAAAAGAGTTTAAGAATCTAGAATGCATTTTCAACTCTCTCATTTTGTAGATAGAAAGACTAAGTCCCAGGTAAAACAGGACTTGAATTTCTCTCAAGATTATTTATCTGCCAATGGTCTTGCCTTTGCCACTAGACAAGTAGCCCCCAGACTCCAGTGTTCTGTTTCTTCCATGTGTAAAGTCCTATTTGGAAGCAACTTGGAAGGGTTCTCCTTGCTAAGAGGACTACAATTTATGCTCCCTTTCCAACATTTTGATTTACGTTTCATGAGAAAGTAGGCATTCCTGAAGCACTTATTGAAAAGAAAGCCAGCCTGCCAAATCAGCAGTGATGTGCAACCCTTGTAGAAGAACCCACCATGGGCCACATCAATAGCCAAGTGAAAGGATCATAAAAAGAAACACACTGAAGTCTCCAAGACTCACAGAGGTTATTACACATGATAAGAAGGTCTTCTCATTGTGTAGAGTCTAGACAAATGGATCTAACATTACAGCTTGATAGCAACAACCAAGACACAGTCACTGTGCTATGAACAATGAAAAACTGAATATGAAATATTCCCTTCCACAGCCCCCCTTCACAAATTTAAAGCAAAGAGAATCTCTCATGCCAGATATGAATGCATTTATAAGTAGTGATCTGTGGCCCCAGCACAAAAGACTTACACACACACACACACACACACACACACACAGAGCAAATAAATCAAGGACACTGATATTTTTAGGCCAAATTTCTAATAGCTCTGGTTATTCTACCTATTAATTGATAAAGGCACATGGAAAAAGAGATAATTGGAATGTTTAGAAGTTGGTGGACAATTGGCAGTATTCTGTTTTTAAGGGTTACATAGTCTCAGGACAACTATGAGATTATGAGTCAAAAATATCATCAGCCAAGTATATAGTATTATGAAATACATTTCGTATTTCCTCTGGGCCAGACGCTATGCTATGTAGGAATTTTTCATGTGCCATCTCAGTTAATCCCCATAATAACCCTGTGGGTGAGCACTACTATTAAGTCCAGTTTATAGATGAGGAAACAGAGACCCTAAAATTGGTTAAGCAACTTGCTCCAGTCATATGGCTAATGAATCACACCCTGGACTTAAACCCCAAAGTCTGTGTGTTCTTCCTCACGATGGTCCATGGTCTTGGCCAGCAACTTTGGGGAAGTTCTGTCCTAAAGCTGGGTTTATAGGGCCACCTTACATGCCAATTAGGACTTTAGGACCTTATTTAAAATTTAAAGTACTTCATTTCTTCCTAAAAATGGAAATAGAACACAGAATATCTACAACATACTATATTATAGTTAGAGCCCTGGAATTACTCATGTATAATTAGCTATACCCATGATCTGAATATCTAAAATATCCTTAAAAGCCCTACTATAAATATGAAAGACTAGAATAGTTAAAGAGCTAATTAATTAGCTGTGTTCTTTTGTTCACCTCTTGGCATTTCTTAGTTCTCTGAAAAACCCAAACTACTATCTAAGCAGAAGTTCAGAACTGAGGGATCCTTGCATGGACCTTAGAGAATGGGAAAGGTGGGGACTTTGTACTCCCTGAAATTACTGAAAGACTTTTGGATAGACATACATTTTTTTTCCCCTAAGGAGAAGGTCCAAAGTTTCTCAAGAAGGCTTAGGACCTGAGCAGGGAAGAAAAGAAAAAAGAAAAAGAAAACCCAAGTCTTAGAAAATTAACTGAACTGTACCTTCTGCATTTGGGGGCTTAGAAATTCAGCAGACAGATGCATTTAAACTATTCTGTGGAGCCATCAAAATGCTGTTCTTTCTGACATTGTTTTGATTTCCCTTTCAACATCTGAAAACTGTTTTGACATAAGTAGCTAAAAATGTCACACTGAGGCTGAAATACCCCAGAGCCAGGACCCACCAAGATGCTTCCAAAAAACATCCTTAAAGCACCAAGGAAGATCCTGACCTGGACTTGTGGTCCTGAAGAGCTATGGAAGTGAGGGGGCATTTTAGACTTGCAGGGTGTTTGTGTAGCCGATGCATTAACACCTCCTAACTCATCAAAGCCAGAAACACAGTTTGTAAGTTACTGCTCCCCTCAATGCATTTTTATCACATATTTTGCACACGTTTCTATTTCCAAGATTCAGGGAAAACAAGATGCTTAGTTGAAAATGTTTACAGGGAGGCCTTATAAATTACTTGATAGTCTTGGGAGAGGGAAGTATTTTGCAAAATAACAGCTGTGGGAATAAAATATTTTAGAGTTTCTTTTGGGATCACTTTGTTTTCTATTGATACCGAAATCCTTCCTAAGTAGAAATATCTCAAGCAGGGGTAAGCAAGTGCTGATGAAGCCCCTTTAGAATTTGCATGCCCTCAAAGAAGATTCCAGGGCAAGGGGGCGACTCTGAAACTCTAAACCAGGAGGTGATGGGACTGCTCTTTGGTGATTTATTGCATGACTGAGAAATGGGTGGCTCACTTAGTCTCTCATCCCGCCCACAGGTAAGTAAGCCCATGCGACAGGGATACATATTTTCAACAAGAAAGAAACTGTAAAACTGAGTGTCACTATCCTGCCACATAAAGAACAACAGTAAATGATAACTGAATGATAAATTTCTTAATGGAAGGTTCTAGTATCTCTGGAAGATGAAGCAGCCGCTCTTTCCCAACTTATGAAGGTTGGCTGGCAGCACTGTTTGACAACAAAGACTTCATGTGTCTGAGATGGCAGATATACCACACTGACTCTTCTTCCTAATTTAACAAATTTGAATGCTATCAAATTCTCTCCCCAGTGAAGAGATGATCTAAAACACCACGTAAGCATACATTGCTCTTTTCCCCCCCTCTCCCTCTCTCACATTATGTCTGACACTGTCTAAAGGAACCAATACCAACTTACTAAACTGACTCGTCCTCCCAGCTACTGATGAGTATCACACATTCAGACATGAATTACCACATGAGTGGTAATTCTCCATTTTTTTCTGACTATGATCAAGTTTCATGTCAGGCCAGGGGCAGTGAACTCAAGAGACAGCAAGCAATTCTGTTGAAATAATACATGAAAGTATGCATTTGTATTCTTCACTTGAAGGAGAGAAAGGGGTCCTAACTTCAGATGCCTGAAGGCTCAATGCCTCTGCTTTAGTTAGAGGTTGTTATTAAGCCATAAAGCTACAGCCTCCGTTGCATTTCAGAATTGGGGGTGGGTGCCTATGTCGGGTGATGAGGTGAAGGCAGGGAAGGGCTTCAAGCTCTGGGGAAGCTGTCTGGACTGCCACACTGTCTAAGGAGCATCAAGTGTCACTCAAGGTCAGTGTGGAGACCTCACAGCCAAGTATAGCTTGCTGCCACAGGAGGAGAGGCATTTCTTCTACCACCACTGGAGGGATTTCAATCCCAGCTGAGGGCCGCTGTGAGGGTGTTGGAGAAGAGCTCTCAGTAGGGATGGGAACAACATGGAGGCACTGTGGGATCAAGCTGAGAGTCCAGATTTGGTAGATTCTTCATTTTGGCTTTCTGGAACAGGGGGAGTTCTATCCTACAGAGGTGCCTCTATTTCAGGTCCCTCCTTCAAAGAGCAGGGCCTGATTCCACCCACAATGGTGGCATTTCTCTTCACTTCCTTACTTCCTACTTTGTTATGCTAAGACCTACCCCCTGCTCTTATGCGGGGAGCCGGGGGGGGGGGGGGGGTTAGAAAAAAAAGTCCCTGTCATCAGATAGCTCATACTCTGGGGTCTGAGTGTATGGAGCGGAGGAAGACATAGGTAAAACAATAAATTTTAAAAAAAGACATGTTCTTATTAGAGAGCAAGAGCTGCTCTGAAGAAAATGATAAAACAGGGGAGTAGATCGGATGGCTGCACAGTAGGACAGAGGAAGGTACTTCCACTCAGGGACCAGGAAAAGGCTCTGAAGAAGCAACAGAGGGGAAAGGGGCTGATGAGAAAGAGGTAGCCTCGTGCAAAAATCTGGTGCAAGAGAATTCCAAGCAGACAGAAGCCCATATGCTAAGAAGAAGGGCATGGACTTGTGTGTTCAAGGAAGAGAGGAGAGAGCAGTAGGAGAGAAGAAAGAAGCAGCAGTGGGAGCACAGTTTGGAGGTGTGTTTCATTCTACAAACATGGGAAGCCACCAGAGGGTGTTAAGCAGAAGAAGGACATAAACTGGTTCTGTTTCAAGAAAGGTAATGATGGCTATTTATCATAATTTCCAATGTGTGCTAAAATTAAACATAATCTTAACTATGAATTTAAAATTATGATGTGTAACACCTTTCCGATAACAACACTATTTTTCCCTGAAAAACTCTGTAGTTCTTTTATCAAAAAAAATCTAAAGACAAAGCAGCTACAGAATTTTAATTGTTATCCCACATAACGGCAATGAAGAAACCAAGCCACCACCACCAACAAAAAACGGCAGGCCCACGGTAAAAAAAAATAAAGATAAAAATAAGGCAAATGTTCAGTTAAGCCAAGTGAATAGATTTCCTTGCTGCAAGAAGAAAAAATTCTTAGAGCATCTCATGGAAATGGAGTGTAGCAGAACATTATGCTTTATGTTATTCCTGAATCCAAATATATATTTGTTTGTTTGTTTAATTTTATCTAAGAGGATGAAAATGTTCATTCCTGGAATGTCTCCATATTACAGAGGACTTAGTGTTGTCTTGTCCTGATCTTTCTTCTAAACTTCAGGATAATTCCTATGTTTTCAGCTGATTACCTGGTTAAGACAACATAAGGCAACTAGAAAATGGGCCATCGCTAATGTGACAAATGGCCAAATGCTACTGCTGTCCTTGAACTGCGGTCTCTGGTTTCCTGCTACGAATAAGTAGGCCATCAGTGGGGACCTGCAAAATCCCTTCATTATACTAAGACTCCCACAGTGGCAATGCCTGGCTGGCATTATCTAACCTATAGATAACACCTGGCACCTGACAGTCCACCCACATTGCTACAGTTTTATAGCAAGGAACATATCGGAGGGCCCACACATTGAAGCAAAGTGATGCCCTCGATAACTAAGAGTTCTTATGGAGTTTCTGGACTGATAAATGGTCAAACAGAGAAGTTAACAAACAGAAAACATTTAATGTGAAATGGCCTAAATATGCCAAATTAACCTCAGATGAACTCAAAATACCTTCGGCTCTGGAATTGACATTAATCATCTTCTGGAACCCAAGGAAAAGCCTGATGTGGTTAATTTTAAATTTCATTTTATGATAGAAAGCAGTACAATCCCACAGGATTCAAGGTATCTATTAGTTTACATTCTTGCCAGGGTCAGCGAAAAAAGCCCACTATTGATCTGCTATTAAAAATCAGTTGACTTCACTTCTTTCTGAGCAGGTACTCCCTGATTGCTGAGCACTAGCTGGTTTTACCTCTACTGAGTGCCAACATGAAGAGATAAATAGACTATTCAGAGAGAGCTCTTCACATTACATTAGCTGAATAAATAGTGATATATGGGTTTCTTCTCTCAAGCGCTGCCTTAACCTTTAAGATGAGAGCGATGGAGATAGGGTTTATACATCCTATTAGAATATTTACACAAACACAAAATAACTTCCCCGAAGATCATTAAGAGAAAAAAAAAAGATGAACATTTTGTCTCTTAATTGTAGCTTCTGAGATGCCAAAAAAGGCCCATAATAAACTTTGCAGATTCAGAAGTTAAATGGAGTCACAGAAGAAACCTAATTTACTGTTTTATGAGCAGAATCCAAAAGAAATAGGACAAAGGCCCTGTAGTACCTCAATAGGGCCAATTCAGCTGAAGTGAAATATATTATCAAAAACATTTTGCTCGACTTCACAGACATATTCAGAACATTCCATCCCAAAGCAACGGAATACACATTCTTCTCTAGTGCCCATGGAACATTCTCCAGAATTGATCACATCCTAGGTCACAAATCAGGTCTCAACCGGTACCCAAAGATTGGGATTATTCCCTGCATATCTTCAGACCACAATGCTTTGAAACTAGAACTCAATCACAAGAGGAAAGTCAGAAAGAACTCAAGTACATGGAGGCTAAAGGGCATCCTACTAAAGAATGAATGGGTCAACCAGGAAATTAAAGAAGAATTAAAAAAAAATTTATGGAAACCAATGAAAATGAAAACACAACTGTTCAAAATCTTTGGGATACAGCAAAGGCAGTCCTGAGAGGAAAGTATATAGCAATACAAGCCTTTCTCAAGAAACAAGAAAGGTCTCAAATACACAACCTAACCCTACACCTAAAGGAGCTGGAGAAAGAACAGCAAATAAAGCCTAAACCCAGCAGGAGAAGAGAAACCATAAAGATCAGAGCAGAAATCAATGAAACAGAAACCAAAAGAACAGTAGAACAGATCATGAAACTAGGAGCTGGTTCTTTGAAAGAATTAACAAGATTGATAAACCCCTGGCCAGACTTATCCAAAAGAAAAGAGAAATGACCCAAATCAACAAAATCATGAACGAAAGAGGAGAGATCACAACCAACACCAAAGAAATACAAACAATTATAAGAACATATTATGAGCAACTCTATGCCAGCAAATTAGATAACGTGGAAGAAATGGGTGCATTCCTAGAGATGTATCAACTACCAAAATTGAACCGGGAAGAAATAGAAAACCTGAACAGACCTATAACCACTAAGGAAATTGAAGCAGTCATCAAAAATCTCCCAACAAACAAAAGCCCAGGGCCAGATGGCTTCCCAGGGGAATTCTATCAGACATTTCAAGAAGAATTAATACCTATTCTCCCGAAACTGTTCCAAAAAATAGAAATGGAAGGAAAACTTCCAAACTCATTTTATGAGGCCACCATTACCTTGATCCCAAAACCAGACAAAGATCCCATCAAAAAGGAGAATTACAGACCAATATCCTTGATGAACATGGGTGCAAAAATTCTCACCAAAATACTAGCCAATAGGATCCAACAGTATATTAAAAGGATTATTCACCATGACCAAGTGGGATTTACCCCTGGGCTGCAAGGCTGGTTCAACATCCGCAAATCAATCAACGTGACACAATACATTAACAAAAGAAAGAACAAGACTCATATGATCCTCTCAATAGAGGCAGAAAAAGCATTTGACAAAATACAGCATCCTTTCTTGATCAAAACTCTTCAGAGTATAGGGAGAGAGGGTACATACCGCAACATCATAAAAGCCATCTATGAAAAATCTACAGCAGACATCATTCTCAATGGGGAAAAGCTGAGAGCTTTTCCCCTAAGGTCAGGAACGCGGCAGGGATGTCCACTCTCACCACTGCTATTCAACATAGTATTAGAAGTCCTAGCCACAGCAATCAGACAACAAAAGGAAACCAAAGGCATCCAAATCGGCAAAGAGCAAGTCAAACTCTCACTTTTTGCAGATGATATGATACTGTATGTGGGAAACCCAAAAGACTCCACCCCAAAACTGCTAGAACTCATACAGGAATTCAGTAAAGTGGCAGGATATAAAATCAATGCACAGAAATCAGTGGCATTCCTATACACCAACAATAAGACAGAAGAGAGACAAATCAAGGAGTCGATCCCATTCACAATTGCACCCAAAACCATAAGATACCTAGGAATAAATTTAACCAAAGAGGCAAAGGATCTGCCCTCAGAAAACTATAAAATACTCATGAAAGAAATTGAAGAAGACACAAAGAAATGGAAAAACGTTCCATGCTCATGGATTGGAAGAACAAACATTGTGAAGATGTCAATGCTACGTAGAGCAATCTACACATTCAATGCAATCTCCATAAAAATACCATCCACTTTTTTCAAAGAAATGGAACAAATAATCCTAAAATTTGTATGGAACCAGAAGAGACCCCAAATAGCCAGAGGAATATTGAAAAAGAAAAGCAAAGCTGGCGGCATCACAATTCTGGACTTCCAGCTCTATTACAAAGCTGTCATCACCAAGACAGTTTGGTACTGGCCCAAAAACAGACACATAGATCAATGGAACAGAATCGAGAGCCCAGAAATGGACCCTCTACTCTATGGTTAACTAATCTTCGACAAAGCAGGAAAGAATGTCCAATGGAAAAAAGACAGTCTCTTCAACAAATGGTGTTGGGAAAATTGGACAGCCACATGCAGAAGAATGAAACAGGACCATTTCCTTACACCACACATGAAAATACACTCCAAATGGTTGAAAGACCTAAACGTGAGACCGGAGTCCATCAACATCCTAAAGGAGAACACAGGTAGCAACCTCTTCGACCTCAGCCGCAGCAACTTCTTCCTAGAAACATCGCCAAAGGCAAGGGAAGCCAGGGCAAAAATGAACTATTGGGATTTCCTCAAGATAAAAAGCTTTTGCACAGCCAAAGAAACAGTCCACAAAACCAAAAGACAACCGATAGAATGGGAGACAATATTTGCAAATGACATATCAGATAAAGGGCTAGTATCCAAAATCTATAAAGAACTTATCCAACTCAACACCCAAAGAACAAAAAATCCAATCAAGAAATGGGCAGAAGACATGAACAGACATTTTTCCAAAGAAGACATCCCAACGGCCAACAGGCACATGAAAAAGTGCTCCACATCGCTCAGCATCAGGGAAATCCAAATCAAAACCTCAATGAGATACCACCTCACACCAGTCAGAATGGCTAAAATTAACAAGTCAGGGAACGACAGATGTTGGCGGGGATGCGGAGAAAGGGGAACCCTCCTACACTGTTGGTGGGAATGCAAGCTGGTGCAGCCACTCTGGAAAACAGTATGGAGGTTCCTCAAACAGTTGAAAATGGAGCTACCATCCGATCCAGCAATTGCACTACTGGGTATTTACCCCAAAGATACAAATGTAGGGATCCGAAGGGGTACGTGCACCCCAATGTTTATAGCAGCAATGTCCACAATAGCCAAACTGTGGAAAGAGCCAAGATGTCCATCGACAGATGAATGGATAAAGAAGAAGTGGTATATATACACAATGGAATATTATGCAGCCATCAAAAGGAATGAGATCTTGCCATTTGCAACGACGTGGATGGAACTGGAGGGTGTTATGCTGAGTGAAATAAGTCAATCAGAGAAAGACATGTATCATATGACCTCACTGATATGAGGAATTCTTAATCTCAGGAAACAAACTGAGGGTTGCTGGAGTGGTGGGGGGTGGGAGGGATGGGGTGGCTGGGTGATAGACATCGGGGAGGGTATGTGCTATGGTGAGCGCTGTGAATTGTGCAAGACTGTTGAATCACAGATCTGTACTTCTGAAACAAATAATGCAACATATGTTAAGGAAAAAGAAAAAGAAGAGGATAGCAGGAGGGGAAGAATGAAGGGGAGTAAGTTGGAGGGGGAGAGGAGCCATGAGAGACGATGGACTCTGAAAAACAAACTGAGGGTTCTAGAGGGGAGGAGGGTGGGGGGATGGGTTAGCCTGGTGATGGGTATTAAAGAGGGCACATTCTGCGTGGAGCACTGGGTGTTATGCACAAACAATGAATCATGGAACACTACATCAAGAACTAATGATGTAATATATGGTGATTAACATAACAATAAAAAAATTTAAAAAAATTTAAAAAAATATTTTGCTCTGGGAATATTTCAGAATAAGTTTTTGCCCTCCTTAATCTCTTGTTAAGGATTCTGTGCTCAATTTCCAGTGTGGACCAGTTCTTACAAAATGGAAAGAAACTGAGCCAAGGTAAGGACCTGGGGCTGATTACCCATATATTACAAAGTAATTAGTGCTTCAAATAGCACCTTATCCACTATGCTCCACCATACACACAGAAAGGGGATGAGTTCTCAGCAATGACGACAGCCACAGTCTCTGTTCTCTTACAACATCTTCCAGAACATCCCAGGGGCTTCGATATATAACTTGCAAAATCACCAAATCCTGAATTTCCTATTAGTAAATTAGAGATTGTAGCAAGGCAAAGGTAACAGATGAAGTCCTATGCATTATGTATTAGGATTCTTCTTGACAAAAAGCAGGAGCAGTTGGGGCGCCTGGGTGGCTCAGTAGCTGGAGTCTCTTACTTTTGGTTTTGGCTCAGGTCATGATCTCAGGGTCCTGAGATGGAGCCCTGCATTCAGCAGGGAGTCTGCTTGAGATTCTCAATTTCCCTCTCCCTCTGCCCCTCCCCCCACTCGTGCATGCATGCACACACTCTCTCTCTCTCAAATCAATAAATCTTAAAAAAAAAAAAAAAGCAGGGGGCATTTTTATTGACTCACATGAACACACCCCAAGATGGACAGGCGGAGTTGGCCTAGGTCTTTGTCCTCTGGGTTTTGGTTTCATTCTCTCAGAATGAGGATAACAGCCTGGCAAGGGAATATGGCTTCAGGAAGCCCCCAACCTAGTCATCAGGGAGGAATGGGAGAATTTTCCCAACAGAACCAGAAAAGCACAAAATAAACAAAAAGAGAAGCCTGCCTTGGGTCAAGTGTCCACAACTCTATCACCCCTGTGGCCAAAGAGGGTGAAGTTACCATACCTCATTTGCTGATGAGTAAGGAAGGGATGCTGGGCAGACGGAGGACAACAGCATCCATGGACTGGAAGGACAAGGTACAGAACACACCTTTATGGATTCTGATTCACCAAGTATACAGTGCTAGCAGATGCTTACAGGATCATCATTCTATGACTTCAGGTGAATAATTCTTTTGCCTCTTATTAAGTAGTACACTATCCTTACTATACCAAGAGGAAACTCCTCAGTCACTAACTGCTGGGTATGCTCTACCCGATTGTTTTCCCAGATGTGGCAGCAGTATGCTGAATTTCTCATCCTTACTCCATATTACTTTATTATTAGTGCTTCACACCAAGTTCCCCAGAGCAGACTTAAGTGCAAGTGGATTTCTGGAGACATGCCCTCCCATTAGGGGAGTGGAGGAGGTGAGACAGGTAAGGGAAGGAAGCTACTACAAGGTATATTCATTAGCAGGTTCCTGCTTTGAAGAGCTGGGGCTCAACCCACCAGGGGCCTCTGGGAGACAGCAAGGAACACGTCTCGGAGTTTCCCCACCGGTGGCCAAGAGGACTGGAAAATCGACCTGTTGATTTCCACTTCCATTTGCTGAGGGCTATTCTTAGGGAGATACTAACTTCCCAGCACTTTAGGACTGATCCTTGCACTGGTGGGAGAAAGCTCTGAGTGGTGAGGAGAAGGCTCTTGTAATAGAATGGCCTTCCTCAGTATGTACAGGAAGGGTTAGTCCCAAGGGATATGGCCATAGCACATTGCTTTGACTCCCCCCAGTGACACACATCTATGAAAATTGGCATTCATTTATTTGGCACCTACTTACCAAGCTCCTATTTTGTGCAGGTACTCTTCTTGGTGCTGAAAATACACGGAGTGACAAAACAAAGATTACAGTCTTACTTAATACTCAGCAAAGCTGAGCTGGGCAGAGGCGGATTCCATGGGCTGTATATCACAACCTTTCCACAACAACGCTTTCAGCATGGTCCCTAATTTGAGAACAGCAGGGTCCTTAGTCTTGGGCTTCCCTATCACTAGTCCAGCCACACTGGGGTCTTTGAGCCAGTAATAAATTTGAATCAAGAACTAGAGCAAAAAGATGGATATTGGAAGGAAGTAGCTTCCATTACAGGACACTGAGATAAATTTTGTTTTCAAAACCCTTTGGGGACCTCTCCCCTGTGGTGGCTTGTGCCCAGAGGCACCACAGAGTTGTCTGCTCTTCCTGTGACAGCTGAGCAGGGGTGCAGCTTCTGGACATAGAGAGGACTAATGTTAATTTGACCACCTGGGGCTTAAACAGGCATCGGTGACTTCAAATGTGCCCTGCAGAAACTAACTGATCTCCATTTCAAACACAAAGTCCTCTGCCTTCCAAATGATAGAGAATTCCATTTTATCTACACTGGCCAGGTAAAGCAGTGTATTTGCCAAAACTCTGGACATGGACAGTTGTTTGTAAAACCTTAGAATATCATCAAGCATTGCCTTAAATAAACCCGTTACACTTTTACAGAAAGTAATCAACTATATGTAGAGGTAAAAGACAAGTTAGGCCTATTCTACTGTATGTACCCTGTATATCTATGCACATAATTTAGAATCTGCTAGAAGGCAATTTTACTTGTTCTGATGGTCTCTACCATTTGGCATTTCCCATCTCAGGGAAATGAGTCTGACTTCATAAGAGCTGCTTAGCTGGGAAGACTCTCGTTTATTTGATTAATGACTATTGAAATAGATGGTCAGAAAACAAAGTGTTAATGGCAGTGGAGATGAGTCTCGCGTGGACTACAGCAGGATGAGCCAATATATGTGGTGCATGCTCTTGACAGACATCACTCAACGTGCCCAGAGTGAACCTTAGAATCCTTCATGGTACGGGTCTCCAGAAAGTCATGACTGATATTCTAGAGCAGATACTCAAGATGAAACTTATTTGACATCCATGATTTGTTGAGAGAGCCTGAACATGGCATCACTGGCGGGGGGGTGGGGGGAGAGGGAAGGGAAGGGGGAACAGGGAGAGAGGGGGAAGAAGAAAAGAAAATAAACTTTAAAACCAAGTACCTCTTCCTTTGTTCTCTGTAAACGCTGCCATTTAAGGATTTATTTTTTTTTTTATTTTTTTTTAATTTTATTTATTTGACAGAGAGAGACACAGCTAGAGAAGGAACACAAGCAGGGGCAGTGGGAGAGGGAGAAGCAGGCTTCCCGCTGAGCAGGGAGCCCGATGTGGGGCTCGATCCCAGGACCCTGAGATCATGACCTGAGCTGAAGGCAGACGCTTAACGACTGAGCCACCCAGGCGCCCCGCCATGTAAGGATTTAAAGCAAAGGGGATAAGCACATGCTTACATGAAAATATGCCACTTTGGCATACTAATAATTTTGAGCCGAAAGCAACAGAAAAATAGCAGATGCAAGAAGAGCTCTCTCCCTTCCCCCTTTTGCCTAAAAGCAGGACATAATTCCCTGGGAGAAAGGTATCTTCCCTTTACCAGGAAGACAGGAACAGTCTTAACCACCACAGATGGGAAGTCAGTGCTGAATTGAATTTATATACACACGAACCTACTGAAATAACCCTTACCTTCTGTGAGTTTCCCCCATGTCACTTTCCCACAGTTTACTGACCCAGCACAAACCCCATTTTCCTTTGTCTTGTTGCGTTTCCACACTTTATCATTCTGTTAAAATGGTATGTAAACTCTCAGACTTGCCTACTTCTTTGGGTTTTCCTTTCTTACATATATAAAAGCCTCTATATATGTGTAAAACTATTAGCATCAAATACAATGTGACTATCTCCCTCTTGTTTATCTGTCTTTTGTCAGTTTAATTCTCAGGACCAGAGAGAGAATCTAAAAGGGTAGGAGAAAAAGTCTCTCTTCCCTGCATACAACAGTTTATTACTGTCCACCAGGAAACTGCATTAAGCTAACTTTCCTGAGAAAACTCAGAATCATTCTTTCCAGAAGCAAAGAAAGAAGAACAAAACAACAAAAAAGACCACATCCTTAAGATAACTGAGCAGTTTTCAGAAGGAAGAAATTGTCCAAATAAAACTCAAGGGCACTCTACCTTTAGAAGGATGGTCAAGAAAGGCAACATATACAGAGAAGGATTAAAATTCCAAAGACCATTTTTTTCTCAACCCTCCTCATTTTTTCTTCGACTGTAGTTACTTTATGATGAATCATTCTCATATCACCCAGAAATGGCTGTGACTGGATCTCCCTCAGAGTCCAAGGGACGCTGGGTAGGAGAAAGTGGTATAATTCGTGTGTGTGTGTGTGTGTGTGTGTGTGTGTGTGTGTGTGTGTGTGTGTGTGTGTGTGTGTGTGTGTGTGTGTGTGTATTTTTAACTCTGTAAAAGTTTTCATCTTACTTCTGGTGTTGACCCAGATCATCATTCACCTGATATAAATGAGCCTGGCTATGAACAAGGTTAAGAATTAGGGCCAAGAATGATCTATTAGTTCATCTTGCTTGTTCCATGGGGCAAAAGCAGAATCGTTTCTCTGGAGAGTTTCCTTGAATGGTTTTCCAAATCTCGCTTGAAATTCCATTCAAAATCTTGGAACTTTCCTCTTTCTTGAAGCCCACCAGTAATTAGTTGTTTTACTACTTCCAAGGCGATGATACCCAACATGAACCCCAACTACTAACACACATCACCCACTTTTATACTGCAAGCTCATTTTCAAGCATTATTTGTTTTCATAAACTTGAGCTAGGAAGACTCTTTCCTCACTGCCTTTAATTAATAAAGAAAGCTTAATATGCACTTTCCCCCCCATCAATCTGGCACTAAAAAATGCCGAATTGCATGTGCAGTAATTTGAAAGAAGAGTTTGGGGCTATTAGAAGAAATTCACATCAGGCATTTCTCTCCATGGCCTACTTATATTCTTCAAAGTGAAGGAATGTTTCAAGGAAAGTAAAAATCTTGGGGTACTAGAGAAGTCTGCCCCATCTAAAGTCCTATTTTTCAATTTCCTACACAAAGACGCCTTATGGTGCATTTTAATAATGTAACTTGAAATATATTTTGAAAGAGGGAACAAGTTGTAATCTGATCCAGGACAGAACAATGCCTCACACAAATTCTTGAACAAATACCTGACTGTAGGAGCCCTGCTCTTTTGTCTCCTGGGTAATTATTTTATACATTTGGGAGGTTTATAGGGAATGCATATGAGCTTTTCAAGTAAAGAGGTGTGAGGGTCTGACTCTTCCTGCAAATCTGAAAGGAAAAGAGAATATGAAATTAACAGGTAGCCTCCCATACTGAACCAGAGATCCCACAGGTCACCTTCACTGCTGAATATTCCGAAGTTACATTTGTTAAAAATGCAGAAACAGCTTGAAAACATATCTGACTTTACCCTTTAAAAGTAGGATTAAAAATTTAAGTAGCTTCATGAATTCCTCTCCCACCTCCCTATTCTCTGGTATTTTATTTTATCCCTAATGCCCTGACAGAATGTATGGTTGGTTCCTTTATAACATGATCAAAGAAAGCAAACATGTGAAAATGTCCTTTTCCAAATAAACAGACTCTAATCTCAACATTATAATCACAACATCTCTCACTCAGGTGTTTCCCGACTAACTCTATGTGCCACATACTCAGAGAGGCAGTGGGGACACACGTGGTCCCATTCTCCTGAGCTGACAATCTACTGCGGAGGACAGATTTTAATAGAAGAATCACACATATGCAGGAGGGTTTCAAACTGAGACAAGGAGCAAACCCCTGTGAGTTGAGGGCAGACTTGCCCACGGAGGTGGTACTCTTAAGTGGAGATCAGCATCATGAGTAGGGGTTCAGGAAGCAGGAGGAGAATGGGCACCCCAGGATGGGAGAAGGTATGCACTGAAGACTTAGGGCAGAATGGAACAGGGCCAAAGTCCTAAAAGCAAAGGAGAGGTGGTAGTTGGGGAGATACTTAGCAACAGATTCTCCTACCTATGCTGGCAACAGACACAATCTCAGGTTGATGAATAGGAATGAACGTGCCGTTATCTAGATGGCTGCCACTAAGGGGCAGCTTGGGGTGAAGGCAATGGAGAGCATCTTGCCTCAGGGCTTTAGACTCAGGCTTTCAGAAGGTTCTGGGCAGGTGAGTGGATCTGAAGTACCTGGGAATGTGAGAAAACGGATACATACATGGTGACTTTCTCTGCCTTCCAGTGGCTTCCATTTAGGAAAGGCTGATATTCTCACAGGTCAGGCCCCCGTGTCCCCAGCCTTGCAGATGCTGATATTATAGGAAGACAGTGTGAGCTCTGATCCCCCTGAAACCTTTGAGGATAGGGAGACAGCCTTCTTACTAGGTCAGTTTGGCTGCCGAGGGATGAAATGTCTGCTTTGTCACACAAATGACCTAGACTCCAAACTTCTGCCAGCACCTGGAAGATGAAGCAGGGCCTTAGCTCTGGTTCCTCTTAGAGCAACACAAGGAAGGCTCTTTTGTACTTGGGTTAACGTTTGCTTCACCCACAAGGAGTTTTACAGGTGACTCTGGGAGACAAGAGTCATTTCCAGGAACTACCTCACGGTGGCATAGGAAGGTCTCTGAAGGCTGGGCTTGTGGGGGTCTGAAATATCAAATTATGGTATAAAGAAGCTTCAAGTTTGCAAATCATTGTATTCCACAATCTATAGCTAAACGGAAGAGAGGGAGACCTCACGAGGTGTGTTCAACCAGAAGCACATCTGCAGAGTTTGGTGTCTTCGCCGGGAATCCATCTCAGGGAACACAGAGCTGCCTACCTGTCATCCTTCCCTTCCCCTCCCCCCCCCTCACAATTTTCACATGGCTTTATTTTTAACAAACAGTGCTCAATTTCTCAGACATCATTATATCAAAATGACATGTTCATCTCCACAAACATCAGAGAGAGAAAAACCAAGAGAGAAGCAGACAACAGAGGGTTTCTTTTCTCTCGCAGGGATTTCCCCGGATCGAGAACTGATAGATCTCAAATACAACAGAGAAGAAAGGTCAGAAAAATGGATGGAGAAGAAAACCTTACCAAACCTTGTCTGTATGCTGTTTGTTTTTTTTCCCTTAACCACGTGTGGGAAATAACAAGAAACCCTCGTATTTTACAAAGGCTACTTTTGGTGGTTGTTTTAAAAAAGACATCAGCTAAAACATAAATTTAACCATGGATGATTTCAGTTTTCTGCTTTGTATTTTTTCTGTATTTTCCAAAATATCTACATTGAACAAGTATTACCTTTGTAGTCAGAAAAGAAACTATAAAAATCCTCCAAATGAGATCTCTGTCTGTCTGCGCTCAGGGAGCTATTTGGCATTACGAGAGAGAGGGGACGATATGAACGCTTGTGGTGCCAAGTCTCTTGTTTGCCTCAGTCAGAATAATGTCTAATTCTATTTCCCGTGGATTTTCATCAGTCACTAGTTCATTTAAATCAGCTATTAAATGAATAAATGTGAAATCTTAAAATACACTGAGAGAAAATATATTGTTCCATATTAAGCAAGCAGTGTTTCCAATTATATGTGAGCGTATGAGGGAGCCAGTTCTCACTCACCGGATTTCAATCCACTTTGAAAAACTGCTTACTCCTCCACTTTGCTCCCTGATTAGGACATTTGATCTCTGGGAACCTTTACCATTACTGTATCGTGATAACTCTTGGCTAATAGTCTGTGAAGAAATAATTACTAATAACCCACACCAGCCAAAAGCAGATAGAGCAATGTGAGCAAAGGACTAAGGCTGGTGTTACGTGGCTCAATGGCCACTTGGGGAAAAACAACAAAAGGATTTTTATTGACCTAAGTGGTTTAACAAATGACACTTAGGTGATCTATTGGCATATTAGAACAGCAGCAAAACTATTGCCTTATTAAGTCATTTTTAAAATAGTCATTATAGAGCTTTTGCCATAAATCAAGAACAAAAGATTCCAGGAAATAAATTTTTATAAAAAAAATTTAAACATACAGTAGTGTTGAGAAATGGAGTTTAGAGCTGTTTATGGTTATTGATTACATTTTCCAGATGTCTTTCCTAGGAATAATCCTTCTATGGGTTCAAACCTGAAGAATCAGGATGAGCTATTTCAGGTAAATTTGAGGGATGGCAGACTTTGGCAGACTATCAGCCCCATGAGGTGAGGGACCACATCTGTTTTACTTAGCAGTATATACAAAAGAATGGGCTGTGTGTGACAGTGGGTGTTACCCAGCAGGCGCTTAGTAAATGCTAAACAGATGAGTGAGATTTCATAGCATCCTGTGATCTTGCAAGCAGAAAATCACAACCTTTCTGAATTTAAACATACGGGGCAAAACGCATTATTATACAGACTCTTACTGAAATTTTGGTATTTAGGAAAAGGACTGAAACTTTCTTCAGGTAGAAAGATGTTTCATCCAGTATTTGCTGTGCGTCGTTTGGCCTGATTTGGCCTAGAGCATAAATGATGCTGATAGAAATCGAGATCCCATGGGGTTCTACCACAATCCTTAAGCTAATGGGATCTTGCATTGAACTCATATTTATCCCTTCCTTATAAATTCACTTGCTCCAGCCTCCTCTTAGAATCTCAAGCAGAAAGACTCATTAGTATCCCAGCCTTCAGCCTTATCCAATTGACTGCTATCTTGTTGCTCTCTAGGAAGTATCTTTCTTTTCTTCTCAGTCTCTTTCTCCTTACCTCAATGAGTCCTGAATGCTTCTGGAATCACATTTAGAAAACAGATCCTGGGTCTTGAATATCTTTATAAATGGACTCCAACCCTGCTCACCTCTGGACTGCTCTTGACATGCATATATGTGAGTCAAGATGCTCAACCCACTACTGCCATCTCGATGCCTACATTAATAGAGAACTGATAGATCTTTGCTTTACATGAAACATAAAGGAAAAGAAACACATACAGGGTACGGGTGAGGGAGACATTGGCTCCTTATGTCATTGAGTCCCTGGATCAAGCCATACCTGAAGTCAGAGCTTGGATGGACTCTTTTTAATTATATGAATCAATAAATCCTCCATTTACTTTATCCAGTTTGGGTTTTCTGTCACTTGGAACTGAAGTAGCTTTAACATATGAAGGATAAAGGAGATGAGGGCAAAGGGAAAAAAAAAGAACCCAAAAGGAAGAAAAGGGGTCAGAGGGAAAAAACAAACAAACAAACAAACAAACAAAAAAAAAACAATGAAAGATTTGACAAAGTCATAGGAATAGACAGTATGGAATAAGAATACAGAGCATGAAACCCAGAGTTCACTGCTTTTTTCCCTGCTCCCCCGCTTTTCAGAAATCAGTACTATTATTTATTTCTACACATAGCTATGCAATGAGAACTAGCCTGCCATCAAGACCCCACAAATACAAGACATATATCTGCTTTGGGTGACTTATATTCGGTTTTCTTGTTGTTGTACATTTAAGAATTGTTTGCATAATTAGGTTTCCCAAGGGGAATACAAATGCCACTTTTAAAGAAATACAAATGGTAAAATCAATTTGTAGAATATTTCAATTGGCTCAATGAATGTAGCCTCCACTAAAACCAGATCATTTCCCTACTAGTGCTTCTTCATAAGCATGTACCAAGACCAATCAAGATTTTCAGGAAACTGTTACAAACCCTTAATTCCCAGAGACTGGATCAAGCAGCCAATGAGCAAAACCTGAAGCAAAAACTAATATCCCAGGCTTGAACTCAGAACCCCTGAGTTTTATTAAACATTTATTAGAGATTTTACATAGGATATGCTGCTCTGTGCCTATTTTCCTCGTCTTCCAAAGGGTTTCATAATGCTTTGTGTGCAGTACCAGAGGTTATCTGTGCAATAGACACTGACCCACCAGTTATTCACAGAACAGAAAGGATGTGAAAATCACTACCACAGCTTTGCAAGAGCATCAACAATAAAGACCCAGACTCCAAATATGTCAACAGACCTGAAAACATTTCTGAATGCAATGATGCTCAATCTACCACACAGTTACCAACTTTATTCAGCCAGTAGTATTTTTCTTCAAAGACTGGATGCAATGATTCTACCCATAAGAAATCCAAGTGTTACGAAATAATAAACTTGCTAAAAGCTAAAAAGGACAAGCATGTTTAATCCTACTAATGGCTCCCGCCTCTATTATTTCCCACAGGCAATTTGTTGTCCACCCTTCTTGTAGAATGGCTTCACTGAGAGAGAAAGTTCTCTTATACCCAAGGCACTTTCTTAACCATCTGAATCCATGGTATTTATTTTTCACCGTGAACTCATTGCTTGGTCCTTACAACATGCTGCCCTGTTGTTGGTTCTTTATGTACATTTCCTGTCCTTCCTCCAGAATTGCATCCCCCTGGAAGAGAGGTACCAAGTCTCACAGAGCTTCTAAGTCTGGAGCTCAGAACACTCTCCAAAGTCAGTAACTCGTAATGTTTGTTAGAGTTCCTCATACGTTCTTCGAGGCTGGTAATTGATCACTTTTTTTAAAAAAGATAAAATTGGTTATACATGGACTGTATTCAAAAAGCATAAAAATTTCTAAAATAATATCAATGTGATCACGGACAGTGTTTTTAAGGGAGATGTTAAATTCATTATGACACCTCAAACACCAGTTTGCAAAAGGCTTCTGCTTTCCCAGTTTAGAAAACTCTGTTGTCAGAGTAAAGTTCCAGATTCCACTCTCCTCCTCCACAGACAATGAAATGTTTTGGTTTAAAAGCTGTTGCTGGGAGTTGAGTGTATTAGCCACATTCTGATGAGGCTGGGGCTGCGGAAACCAGGCTATATGAGCAGATCGGGCAGACTCTACCAACATTTTCTCCGTAAATGAGGTGTCGTGGGTCTGAGTTTCTGTTTAGCTGTGCCTCTGACTGGATTCTAGCTCCTGAGCAAGTCACTTTTCCCCTCTGAGCCTCAGTCACCTCATCTTTTAAATTAAGATAAAATTCCTGGTGGCATACCTACTTCCCAGGATGCTGGGAACACAGTAACAAGAGCACTGATGATGTTAATAGTTTAGTGATAATAGCTAACATTCACTGAGATGTCCCATATGCTAAGTGCTGTGATAAAAGTCTTATACTTTCTTGAACTCTTATGATCTTCACAACAATTCTACGAAGCCAGGCACTATCATTATCTGCCTTTTACAGATGAAGTAACTGAAGATCAGAGGTGCCAAACAACTTTCCCAAAGTCACATACCTGATTTAAGAAAAAAAAACAAAAACAAAAAGTAGAGGCAGGATTTGAACCCTGGCATTCTGGTTCTAAAGCCTTACCCCCTGTGCTATTCTGCCAGGCACAAATCATTCAACGCATGTGATGTGAAGCACTTTAGAATTCTCAATTAATTTTAAAAAAGGCAAAGTATTACTATTAATACAAATAGATGTTCATTACAGTTATTGAAAGATGAGGTAACCATCAATTCATTTAATGAAAGCCCATATTCTTCTCTAATACCAACAATCCACTGTCAAAAAAAAAGAAAATCCAACTAGAATGGCCTTGGCACATCATCACAAAAGAAGTTCCACTGACACCATCTCAACCAAAGAATTCATTCTTCCCTAGAGTTCTAAAGTGAAAAAAGAATCCCATGCCTCATCTGACAAGAGGAACAAATGCTTCTCACAGCTCTGGCAATGTGCCGCTTCTGAAATAGCAGGTTAAGGAGGGCACCCCCACTCGCACTGCAAACCAGGAGTGGGGCCTGCTGAGGGATTCCCACCACGACGCCTGTGCCACCTGCAAGTCACACATCACCCCAAAACCGCCCAGTACCAGACTGCAGGCCAAATGAACCTCACAAGCCTTACAGAGAGCCGGCCACCAGTGAGACATAGCACTGCCGGGCCAGGCTCCCAGGGCCAAGGGTGAGGACAAGCTCACGATGCGATGGGCTATTTCTGAGCTCCCCCCTTCAGCTTGTTTCCTCACTAAGTTACTCCGACACCACATCTGTTTCTGTTCTAGTCTGGAAGCCTCAGCAGCAGGGCAGATGGCAGAGTGTTTGCATAACGAATATTCTCCGGGGTCAGTCTATGCAGGCCAGCAGCGGGTCTGTGACAGGAGGGGCAGGATGGCAGCAGGGCCCCTCTCCCAGGGAAACAGTGCCGCCATCCATCCCCAACTTTGCTGGAGAAACTTCCCACCCCGTGGAGGCCGGGGTATGTCTGAGCTCTGGATGTCCTCAGTTCTGCCCCTCTCCTGACCGTCACATCCTGGATCCCCCAAATCAGCGGCCGCAACAGGAAGCTACAAAGGAAATCTAGTGGCGACATTAAAAATGCTAATAAAAAGAGAACAAAACCTCATCATATTTAAAACTTATCTTCAATCTCAATTCCAGGTAAACTTCCAATTTTGCGCTCTTAAATTGAACTTGAGATTTAACTCTCTGAAGTCTAAGCCTTTTAACTCTCAAATCTCAACTTCTAATGTCTCCTAACTCTATCTTCAAGTCAAACTTAGTCTTTTGAAGAGCGAAGTAAAATTTCACAGCTGACTGAAATGAGTTCATCTGAATTTCGAGGGTGGTTTAAGGTCACACCTGGTCCTTAGAGGCGAAGGAAATCCCCACTTTCCGTTATGCACATTTAATATCAGAATAAGGGTCTATCTTGGCTGGGCTATATGCTACTGCCCATTTTTTAAAGAATCCACGATGCACAGGATTAGTAACATTGTTTCTTAAAGGAGCCAACACCTGTCTCAGGGGCACATGCTTTGCAGACGTGTGCGTCTGGAGGTGATACACACAGCTCCCGGACCCTCCCAAGGACACTTGGTAGACTTCATTGCTTGCAAGAACTAGCTCTGCACAGTCAGTTCTGTTTGACTCATTTGCTCACACTGCTTGGAAACCCATGTGCTTCTATTAATAAGAATTCTGGGCCCATTAACAGGATGACACAAGGGGCTGGAAACCAACTGGACTCCACTTTAACTCCTCTCCGGGGGTTTCTCTTGACATTCTCATCAGCCTTGCCTGACCCAGGGGTGATGGAGATGAAGACCCGAGAGGATGCTCTCTTTGAGGGTAGGGTCTGCATCTCCTCGTGCTCTGCTGTCATCATCGAAGCTAGAAGAGAGGCTGGGTGAGCACTCGGGTCTCAGTACATCACTGGTAAAAATACAGTGTGCCAAGCACCGTGGGGAGAGTTTCCCATTCGTAGCTTTTTGTGATACTCACAAAATCCTGTGCAAAGGGGAGTAATCTTAAGATCTTGTGGGGGTCCAATTTCACAGACAAGGAAACAAAGGCAGAGAGAGTTACACCACTTGCCTAAAGCCTCACAACTAAGAGTAGATGGAGCCAGACTTTGAATCCATGGAGCAAACAATTCCCATGAGTGAGAGACACAGGTTACAAGGTAAATCTCTCAAATGCGGAGAACATGGCTTTTTGCAACCTGCCTCAAGATTTATCCCATCCACTTACATTAGTAGTACTACCTGCCCCTGGAATATAGGTGGAAGACAGCAATTCGGGCAAGGCCAGTAGAGCAGTCCGTGGACAGGTGTCGGGGGGCCAGGAGACCCCTGAAATGAAATGGAACATTTTCCATGTATACCTGAGTTTTTCCACAGAAAAGGTCCATAGCTTTCAGACTTCAAAGATTCTGTGATCCTTCCAACCCCCAGAATTTAATGAGTTAGCCGCTTTTCATTAAATTATGCTTCTAATTGTCACCCCCCAGAGTCAAAAGGCTCTAGGTGACTTTTGCATGCCTGCTAGAGGGAAAATAATTAGCGTGAAAGCTTGGTGGGTATTAGACACGAGAACGGTCAGTCTCTGAAAACACCCTTGGTGTGGAAAGAGCCCCCACAGATCATGACTTAATTAAGAATATTAGCTCAGAATTCATTCCCTTGCTAGCATTGTCCACAGTGAGATCAAAGAGCAGCTCTATCAATTTATTGCCCAGTTGGTCTTGAGAGTAGTGACATCATAGGATCCTGTATCATCGACCAGATTCCGTGGTCTTCAAAATATGAAAAGGAGCGAACAAATCCCCACCATTCAGCAGTGCCTGTAACTGTCAACAGTGTTTTTCTGACCATCTAATTTTCTACAGTCTTCATCTACAGCACGAACACCCAGCCCCGAGGCTCTGAGCCATCCTCCTGCCCAGCAAACACTGAATGAGAGCCTACTACGTACCAAGGACTGCAGTGAGACACTTGCTCCTAGGCCATCTAGATGCCCCCACGTGATTCTTGGCACCATGTTTAAAATAGAAGAATCCCCAAAGGACACCCAGATGTGGGGACAAGCTTGGCAAAGGAGGAAAAACCATGCCATATACACAGTTAAAGGCACTGATGAGTCCTTAGAAGGACAAGAGCACATTTCTTCCAATTCCTAAAAGGTTTCCAAGCAGGAGAGGAAGTCCAGGATTAGACCAGACTGCCCAGACTCTAGAGAGAAAAACGAAAGAGCCAAGATTCCAGCCTTCCGCCTGCTGGTTCACAGGAAAAGAAGAGGAGGAGGAAGAGAGGAAAATGAAAAAGGAAACAGCACACTTTTCTAATTGGAGTTATCTAAAAGCGGAATAAAATAGCTGGTCAAGAGTAAGCCAGCCTTCACCGGAAGGGTTTTATGTGGATTTACACAAGGGATAAGGGTAAAGCTGAAACTATAAAACATGAAAGATGAGTTAGTACAAGATGATTGTATTAAAACACAAAGAAATAAGTACATCTCGTCAGTGTGTGACCCTTTAAAACTAGTACTTTGGTTACATTGTTTGCAGAGAAGAACATGATGTTCACAAGTGAACACGAATTACACGTTTACCACAGCTATTACTGTGATGACCTTGGGAGTTGACTCATAGTCTTCCTCAACCCGATGAGCCTGCTGAATATAATCAGTTAGGTTTGTAATTAACGTTACAATTTATCTAACACATCCCCCCCACCACCTTACCCCTACCTCTCCCTAAGGCTCAGGAAACTGTTGGGCGATCAATATGAGCCCTCTGCTGTAGCCATCTCTCCCTCCCCCCCTCCCTCTCTCCCTCTCTCAGCATTTCTATTATGGATAATTTATTAAACCTTAAATTTCCCTCCTATTTGTAAGTTTCAGCAAAATTTAGTCAGGTCTCAACACAGAGTGTCAAGGGATAATTAGGACAGTTAGCAGTAATTTATCATTTCTCAGCTGGATTTTCAAGCTTTTGCTGACTGCCTGTAGAAATCCGTTAGCCAGTTCTATCCCGATCACTATGAACTCTTCTTTATCTTTGTGCAAATTGCTTTCCTACTTTCCTGAAGTGAGCTGAAAGATGAGCCCATCCATTCCTGAAAACCCAGCCACCGGTGTGCTTGTCATCAGAGCGCGGCTGAGGCCAGGGCTTCAGATGAATGACGATAATGGCTAATGGAGGAGATGACGCCCCAGGCAGCTGTGTCCCAACCTGCTATGGGTTAGAAATTTAAACCTGGCAGTCCGACTGCACGTTAGATCTTCAGAAAATATGCAAAGGCATCTATGAACACACCAATGTACACGTTACAGAGCAAATACCACCTAGCAGTCCACCAAAGATGAAAAGCCTGGAGAAGCCAGGGACAACAGCTCTGCACTACTTCTGTGCAAGAGGAGGATGCTATTAAGCCTCAACTGGAAGAGGGAGGACCTTGTGTTCTTTAGAGAGCCTCATTTACTAGATGGTGAAAAATGAATGCTCTGGGTAATTTCATTCTGAATTGATTTATTTCTAAATGGGGGAAAATTGACACTCGGTGAAGAAAGTAAAAAGCACGTCTCTGGAAAGAGCCGGCTAGTCTCAGGTATAACCCAATTATTTGCACACAGGAAAGAGGAACACAGGAGGCAGGGTAGAAGGTCACCCAGGAAAGTGATTCCTTGCAATGAACACTTTCCTTTCCCCCTCCTGACAGACTCTCAGAAAACTATAACCCAACCCATATTTCCGGTTTATTTCTGATTGTTAAACCTAATCAAAGTTCACTTTTTAGAAATCCAACAGTTATTCTCAATTAGATTGCACAGCAAATTAAATCATAAATTTCTCTATCCTCACCCTGGTTGTCACATTCCTAAAATACAACTTTTCTCCCTCTGGCATTCTATTTAAATCTCTGAGGCCAGGCTCCAAAGCAAGTTATAGATTTGATAATTTGCTAATGTGGCCACAGTAATTGTTTGAGCCATATTTATGATTTTATTGGCTCTCACAACAATCAATAATAATCCATTGATGTCCCCGACTCTGGGGTTTTCTTACAGGTGACAAGTGGGGCAGTGGATTCATTTTTAATGTACTCAACTCCCGCCCTGTGAGAGTCTTGCATATATTAATAAAGGCCAAGAAATGAATGGCATTGGTGCACATATCTTACCCTGAAGAATTAGCTGCAGGGTAAGATTTAATGTTAAAAAGAAGGGGAAGAATAGACTAACAGGGCCCGTTTTGTACGGCACGACCATCATTAAAGTTAATGGAATTACCTTGTGGTCATGCACCAAAGGGAGCCTATTGGAAGTTAAGCTCTTCTAGGGCCATTGATTCTCCAACTTTCACTCAAAGATTCCCGTTGGTGTGTGATGAGTATTGCAGATATGTAGCAGCACTTCAAGCAAACTGCCAGTTAAGCATATTAAGGAGTAACGATAACTGAATATTTTAGAGCAGATGATCAAGTTGAGGATGCTTTCCACTGGAAGTGGCAAGAAATGCAACTCTGTCAGCTTAAACAAGAGGAGGCTTGAATGGATCACCTAACCAGAAAGTCTAGAGGTGGTGCAGGCTTCGAGACTGGTTAATTCAGCAACTCAATAATGTCACCAGGGGTCCAGCCGCTCTCTCTGCCATTCCGGCCCCAGCATCTGCTTCGTTCTAAGGCAGGTTGCCCCAGGAATCATAAGGTAGCTGTCAGCAACTGTCAGCGTACTGCTTCCTTATTCATGTCCCTTCCCACAGACAGTGGATACAAATTCTCCATGATGCTGGGAACAACCATCCCCAAAGCGAACGGAATCCTACCCTCTAAGCGGCTTAGGTGGGAGTTAACTAAGGTCCTAACTGTGGCAGAGAGAAATGGCTTAGGCCAGGGATGAGTAAACTACAGCCCTTGGGCCAAATCCAGCCCACAGCCTGGTTTATAAATAAAGCTTTATTGGAATACAGCCACATTTATTTGTGCAGATTCATTTACATGTTTTCTGTGGCTGTTTTCATGCTACAGAGGCAGGTGTAAAATTGCGACATCTGGCCCTGAAAGTCTAAAATGCTTAATATCTGGACATTTATGAAAAAGTGTGCCAATTCCTGAAATAGACCAAGCAGGGTTCACACCTAGAGTTAGAGATGGATTCAAACACGCCCTAACTTCTTGGCTGCTAAATAATGGAGGAATTTAGAAAGCATGCAAGAGAGACAACCACAGTGCTCAAAATAGATTTGAGACAAAATTACTCAAGTTCTAGAAAAGTGGGCTTAGAAACTGAAAAACCAAATTAATTAAGGTGACCCATCACATCTGGCACAGGTGAAATACCCTCTGCCCTTGGAATAAAATGCAAACACCGAATACATTTAAAATTGAGTTAAAATTCCTTACCAGGGTGTACAAGGCCTGGTATGACTCTTGCTCACCTCTCTCTACCCCAAATTCATGCTCCCCAGGGCTGTCAATCATCTCCTAGATCCTAGAATTTGCCAAGCTCATTGCTGCTGTCTCCTCTGCCCAAAATGCTCTTTCTTGCCCAGCTCTCCTCTGGGATGGATCCTTATCATTCCTCAAGTCTCAGTTTACCTCTGCAGCAGGCCTGGGCTGGCCACCCTATCTAGGGCAGTCACTCCACCATCTTTCCTCCCTCCGTGTTTTTCCTTTCACAGCACCCTGTTACTGCCTTGTTAATACTGCTCAAAGCTCACAAATATTTCCTATGTCCCTTTGGATGTAGACGAAGACAGACAATAGGTTGAAAGTTATTCCCTGGATGATTGTTCTTCCACTGTACCCCAGTGCCTGGCAGTACCCGATGCATAATAGGTGCTCACCAAACACTTCTTCGGAGAGGAATTCATAGGTACTACAGAACTTCCACAACCCCTCAGTCTTTCTTTGCGACAGCACTTATTTCAGACTGCCCTTAAAGACAGAGACTAGGTCTCACTCTTCTTGGTCTAGCAGGGCCTGTGACAATACCTGGTGCATAGTAGGCACTGGAGGAATAAATTAAAATAATAAAGACTGAGTGCTAGGTAATAAAACATGAGCAGACAGGATGCTCGTTTCCTGTGAGGTAGAGACAGGATACCTTTCATGGTGAGGAAATTTTCATCATCAACCACAGGTCAAAGCGGTTCAAAACTAGAAGAGGCTGCCTCACAGCACACTGGGTTTCCAGATAGAGAGGAAGATGACAGACCAATTTAAAGGCTACAGAGGGGGATCATATGCACAACAGGTGATGATACCACATGCCTTCCAAGGTCATTTACCCTTCTGGGATTCTCCAAATTATCCCAGGCTCTGAGTTTCTTCCTTGAGAGTGACTCTCATCTCTGGTCATCTGATAGCAGAGCTGAGCTTGGAATCATATTTACTCCTTCCACGGCTAAACAGTTTTGTCAAAATTATACTGCTAGGACCTGATTACATCGGGGAATTCATACATTTACAACCGACGGATGAACTGAAACACAAATAAAAGGCCCAGCTGGGTTGTTTTTCAGGGCCCCAGCACACAAAGCATGATAAGAAAATATTTTTTCAGGAAATAGGTCCTGATACATGGACCCTATGGTGGGGTATCTGAATGTGAAAATTAGGATGAATGGATTTCGCCACGAAGTAAAAGAATATTTGGTGAGTTCGTTTTGTTCACTCAACGTTGTTTATTCTTCCAAACCACTGTAGGCAAGATCAACAACCTACACAACTTCATGTTGATTTTTCGTGTAACACCAGGAACAAGAAAAGCTTATTTAAGAGAATAAACAACTGGGGGGGGGGATGGGAGTTTTCATTACCACAACCCCAAAATATTATCTCTATGTCAAATGAACTCAGAAGGATTTCAAACCATCCATTTTGTCCTCTCCCCCTGAGGTTTGGGATTCATCTGACTCAGGAGGCTTCCAGAGATGTCCATCTCTATTTCCCTAATCTTGGCAGATGAGTGGCTTCTCCACAGAGGGAATCTGCTATGAGACCACAGGTGTAGTATCAATGCTCGTGACACGTGAGGTTAAAATTTCAACATTATCCTTTCCCAGCACTAACATGAGTCACACTGGGGGAGGGAGCAGAGTTTCTCACTGTGTTTGTCCCAAGGGCCATGACGGATCCTCCACCAGCCCCGTATTTTTCACTTAAGTGTCATTAGGAAGGTCATTATTCTAATTTTTCCGTGTCTGTAGCTCTGCAGGTTGCCATGTCTATTATTCATTAAGCTGGTTTCCATCTGACTCAGGCTCAGTCATCAAATCCTTATGATTCCAGCTGCTTTTGGATCTTAAGAATTATTTTACTAATGGCTTTAGTATAAAAGGCAAAGAGGAGCCCCTAAAAGGGACTGAGTAACTTAGGGTGGGTATGGCAGTAAGAATCTTGCCTAGGTCACTGACCCAGAATCAAAATGTATTTATAGAAATACATAACACAGCAGTTCCTAAATCTGGGCAACAATAGAATCAACTGTGAGCTTTCCAAAAATCTATTTTATGGGCCCCATTATCAGAGATCTGAACGTAGGAAGTATGAGAACCAGTTATAGCTAAGGATAATAAAGGAAAAAGAATGAGTTATAATAGTCATATCTTGATGGAAAACCTTCCCCTGGGACCTCTGTGAAAAAAAAAAAAATTATAGAGAAAGCTGTATATTGTTTTTCAAAATACATTTAAAATATCAGTGGTATCACAAAATATAAATAATGTAATGAACAAAGGGGTACACATTACTCAACTTAAAAATAAAACATATCTATGGAGTTGAAGGTCCCTGGGTGCCCCTGACACCCTACAGTGTGCTCCTTCTCCTTCCTGTCTCCACATGAGGGGATCCCAACCCTATTTGTGTCCAAATTTTGAAGCAATATACAGATCTGCATTTTTACATTTAATATAGACAGCCTATAAGGAATCTGCTTCCATATTTATTATTTAATGGATGTTCCCTCCCCATGTGATATATAAGGTGTGTGATGTGGTTTATAACAAATGGTTCGTCTACTGAGACTGACATGACCACATCTCATCAAAACTGAACCCTTGTCACATGACTAATTGGGCTGAGTTAACTTTACCTTTTCTTTCATGTTTCTTTTTTTTTCTCTCTCTTTTTTGTTTGTTTACATAGGATTGACATTCTGGCTAAGCCAATTATTTAGATGCCACAGGTTCAAAACTTTAAACCTACCATGAGCTGGTTGTACGGAATTGGAGAATTTTACACATTATTTCCCAGGCCTGAAACGTACAGAGCAAAAGAGTGAAAAAGAAATTCCTTCGGTGATGACTTACTGAGCACTTAGTATTCCACAGCAAAACGGCAAGAGTGAGTGACTATCCCTGACTGCAGCAACAAAGGTAAGTAGGTGACTCTGAATAATTACACGTTACGTTGATACAGCATTTTTGGGTCCACAGAGCACTTTGCTTTTCACAGGATATTTGACTTGACAGTGATTACATAAAAGCCCCCAACTGAACATCAGGTGTAAAAGACACCCTACTGAAATCTGTAAAACATTGGCATTGAGAATCTATCTTCAACATTTGCCATATTTCTGCTCTACGCATCTCAAAATAAATTTAACGGCCAAATATCCACTTTGCTTAGGTCAGGTCGTCCAATTACACTAAAGAAATTTGTTTGGTAGCACTAATGAAAAATTAAACATCTAAAACATATCATTCTGCTGCAAACTGACATAAAGCAATAAAGCAGCATTTAGTTTAGTTAACCTTCACCTGTATAATAAAGTTAAACAGAGAGAATTCTCTGGGTATTTGGGGGGAGAAGCCAGTATTATCCTAAGCAAAGCGAAATAATACAAATTAATCTGTGTTGAGGGTGACAAAAATATTTACAAAATCTCTCCTTGTGCACCTTCCCCTGTGCATACTGGAGGCAAGGTGTTTTTTAGGAATAGCTGGCCATGTGATATAATGGAGACTGCTCTCAGACAGGCCTGGGTTTGAATCTCTGCTCTACTATCAGTCAGGCGGTGTGGTTTGATATGTTACTTTACCTCCATAAACCATGGTTTCCTCAAGTGTAAAATACCAATGCCCACTATTAAGGGTGATGAAGATTAAGTGAAAATTATAAAACTAAAGCAAACACTTACTCAGATGTACTGTACGTCAAGTATGTCAAGTTTTAAAGGCACTTGGTCTTCACAACACTCCTAGGAGGTAGGGGATCACTGAGGCCCTCATTATAACAATCTATAGATGAATGGTGGGGCTAGGAAAGGTTGACTTTTGCTGGGTCATATGACTGGTAGGTGACAGCTCTGGGATTGACACCAGGCCATCTGGCTCCAGAGACCTCCCTCTCTGTCAGTATGCTGGAATCCTGATGACATTTCCCCTCCATCCTCACTCCATTTCCAGCATCCCCCATCCCATCTACCGAAGCTGCCTGTGACATTGAAAGAACAAAGAAAAAAAATAAATAGTAACCAGAAAACACCAGGGGGCTTGGGTAATTTTTCTTTCAGGGTTTTGCATGACATCATGCAAATCAAAATTAACGATTTAGAAATGGAAAAACACAATGATTTGATACCTACTTAGAAGAAGGCTCGAGGTCTAATAAAGAAAGAGAAAGTTTCCCACAGGAGACGGGCAGGCTCATGGTTCCTTTCTACTGCCTGGAGAGCCAGGCTCCAGAGGTTTTGTCCCCAGATCACCAGAAGGGGCCGGGGGGAGAGTCACACACACATACGTGCCAGAAGGGAGGGGCAGGTTTGGAGGTGTCCACTCCCCCATGTATACCCTAACCCAGCCCCTGAGCACCAAAATCGGTTTTGGGTTACCAAATTCAGGCAAAATTGGACTCATTGTGAGAGAAGAGATGTAAATTCTCAGGCAATTCCACAAGATAAAAGCTACTGTGTCCTTAAAATACGAATTCTTCCCGCAGTAGTGCAGGCATGAGATATAAACACAGGCGAGGCACTTTTTGTCATGGCTTTAATCAAAGGATAAAAGTTCTCTGGCAAATTACAGCTCTTGTGAAATTTCTTTACAGATGAAAATAAGAAATAACAGTCGAGTAAAATCATTTTCATTCTCAAGATGTCAATTTCTCCATTCCGTGCACACCAAATTTTAGGAATTCATTTGGGTTGAAAGCCAGGAGTTATGTGGAGATTCCTCTGTATCTTCTCATTAGTTTGATGCTATGCACTGGACTAAGGTGTGCATGGGAATCACTTACAGTATCTGTTAAAATGCAGAGTCCTGGGTCCCACACCAGACCTACCGAATCAGCAGAAGGGGGCGTGCAGGTTTCTGCTTTGTGAAAATCTACTTCAAGTAACTGAAGTATAACTTTGGCTTGGAACCATGAGTGACCTATTACTGTAGGGGTACAGCAGAGGCTAAAAATATATCAGGGTAGAGATTTCCCCCACCCCAACTAATAAGGTAGGTTTCTGAATGTTCAACTGGTCACTTTTATAATAAATTTAAAGTCGATATTCAAAGCACAAGTCATATGATCAGAAGAAAGTTTTCCCAAGAATTTAAGCAAAATGGCAAAAGTTAACAGTGACAGAATTCAGTGTGTTACTGTGAACTCAGCAGGGCCACAAACAATCCCAATGCCAAGTATATTCTCCTTAAGTCCAGTCTGTGCCTATTTTCCAGATGAGAAAACTGAGGGTAAGGTTAATATTAAGAGACATGCACAAGGTCCCAGGGACAGTATGTGGTGGACTGGGCTATCTATTCATGTTGGTTTCTCCTCGCCATCACTCAGTACAATAGGCAGGAGTCCCTCCATTTGAAAAATGAAGGCACAGATGTTCAGAGGGGTTAAGAGTCCTGCCCAAAGTCCACAGTAAAATAGTAGAGCTAATATTCCTATGGAACCTTTGACTGACACCAAAGTGTATTAACTACTGGACTTCATGAAGAGCTAAAATGTCTTCTATGTTCATGAATTGAAAAGATTACCAAATCGCCACTAGAAAATCTGCTCTAGGACCATAGAGACCCCTCAGTAAATGGAATAGTCGCTTTTGTTTTGGTTTTAATTTTAATTTTTTGTTTTTTATAATTTTTAAAAGATTTTATTTATTTATTTGACAGAGAGAGAGAGAACACAAGCAGGGGGAGCAGCAGAGGGAGAGGGAGAAACAGGCTCCCTGAGGCGGGGCTCGATCCCAGGACCTTGGGAACATGACCAGAGCTGAAGGCAGATGCTTAACTGATTAAGCTACCCAGGTGCCCCTGGTTTTAATTTTTAAATCACACTTTTTAAAAGAATTCCTTTTCTTGTTCTTTCCTAAGCAATCTGAAAAGTAACTGCTAATATATCAATAGTAATGAAGACGCTTCCCACTGCCTTAATAGTAGAAAATTAAATAAGTAGGGGATTCAAGTCCACAAACACAGAAAAGGGTAAGCAAGCATATTCTATAAATAGTTCTTATGAGATTCTAGATTACCTGCCTGCCATAAATTTCTCTCTTTAATATACCTCAAACACCCTCCCACCCAAAGATGCACATAGTAAGTATTCTAAAAGATATCTCACATTAAACTTACTAAGGAGAATCCCTTTTAAAGGGCAGAATACCGCCTTTAATAATTTGGCTAGTTGAAATCACATTTTGGAATATGATTTGGGAACCTGATTAGTGGAAATTCTGGTCTTTGTCAGTGATGCCTGAAATACAGGGGATTCTTGAGAGAAATCCCAAGAAACCAACACCCCAACTACACACTGACATGCAATACCTATCATTGGCTGCTTTAACTCAAGTTAGAAACTGACGAGCAGAGATTTGCTCTGTCAAAGTCCCGTTATCTTCCCCATACCAACCAAAAGGGCCATAGTAGACAATGACAAAAAGCAGGTGCTCAAAAGCTACCATTTTTGAGGGGCTAAGGAAATATAGGTACAGAAACAAAAACAGTTACACAAACGAATAAAAAAACAGTAAAGAATGCCTTGAAGGAACTCAAGTAAGACAACAGGATAGGGAGTAAAGGCTTTGGCAGAGCCACTTCAGATGGGGGATGGGAGAAAAGGCTAATAAAACAGCGACATACGGCTGTACACGTATATACAGCGATATGCAGATGTATATTGTGATACAGGCCTAAAACCAGAAAAAAAAAAAAGGATTGTTTCTCAAGCCTGCAGGATGCCCAAATTGTTGCAATGATCACCGGGTAGAGAGCAGGGCTTTATTACTTTTGAATTCAAAAGGAGACTGAATAATGAACTGAAAAATAAGAGCCGATTTCCCTTTCCTGCTACGAATTACTAAGTAGATGGGGCCACCCTTGTTCTTTGCAAAACAGCATCGAAAGCCCCCGAAACAAAACAAAACAAAAAAACCCTAAAGGGGCACCACGTTCGAGAGTCTCACGCAGGGGTACACCTTCACTCACAATAACAGTGGCTTCAGGGGAAGAGATCATTACTGGGCTTACTGTTCTTACCACCCAGTATGAGACATAAATGGTTCCAAAGCCAGGCATCAGGCAGAATACCAAGAGTCAGACACAGAGGCAGAGATGAAGCTCACGGTCACTGTGCGCTCCACGGCAGGCTGTCAAATGCTACCCCGAAAGGGGCAAGTCAGTGAATTTCAGAATATGAAGTGCTCCTTCTTGAACTGCAGGATTCAGAACCAGACAACTGAATACTGAAGGTGCTGCCCGGCTCGCTGGGGGCCTGGCTCCTGGAAGGCTGGCTTCCACGCGTCAGGGGGTTGTGGCCCTTACCAGCTACTGTTTTATCACCATAAAATAACAAGGGTGATCAACAGCCAACCTCTGAAAAGACTCATGGTGTGTTGGTTCACGATGAAGACTCCCAAGCCCCAAACACTTAAATATCTAAGTAGGTGATTCAAGATTTAGAACGAGAACTGAGAGTGTCAACTATTTTTTTTTAACTAACACCAAAATTAATGTTTGTGCAGGTAATATAAGGAATGCACTTGGAAAAACATAGATTAGACAATTTCACATACGTGGACTTGGTCTAAAAGGACAGTTTTCTAAACTTTGTCATACACCAATCGAGGTTTTCATCTGTACGTGTGTGGTTGTTTTCTTTTCACCACTTTATATTCCACAAAGGATGTAAGAGGCCCCCCCCTCATGCATATTGGGGGAATTCTGTGATTAGGCTGGAAACAGGTAAGAGATGTCCAAAGCAATACAATCTACTGATTCAAAAATATGGAATTGTTAAAAAAATTAACTTACGTTAAATAACAACAGTGGTGAGGATAATAATCATGTTCAACACTTCGTGTATGAGTCCTATAGGCGAAGGATTACTCCATTGAAGCTAACAAAACTATTAATTTTTTTGGCTAGATAACTGGGACACCAAAAGGGTGGTCACGATTAGAATCAGAGAGTCTACAGCCTTGGGGCCCAGCCCTGCTAGACTTGGTGTTCATTGGATTTTTTTTTTTTTTACTGTGTTTTATTACTCTCTTTAATTGAGATAGAATTCAAATATAAAATCATCCACCTTAAAATGTATGATTCAGTAGGTTTTAGAATAGTCATAACATTGCAAGAACATCACCACTATCTAATTCCACAACATTTTCATCAACTTAAAAAGAAACCCTGACCCCTGAGCTGTCACTCCCCATGCCCTCCTTCCTCCAGTCCCTGGCAACCATGCATCTACTTTTTGTCTCTATTCAGTGCCTGCTTGCATAGGACATAATTTTAATACCCCCTTCAGAATTCCAAGATGAAATTTTGAGATATTACATATATATTCATATAAATTTAAGGATATATTTAATATGTACATCTTATCAACCTGTGCATTCCACTTGCTAGGGTTTGTGCATTCTCCCACGTTATTAGCTATTCATCTACAGCTGTACTTCCAACAGCTGAAGGAATTCAGTCAGATAGTGCACGCAGCATCTAACTAAATCTGGTGTTGTTGGAATTTACATTTGCATACTGAGTTGGTTTTTTTTTTAAGATTTTTTTTTAAGAGAGAGAGAGAGAACATGAATAGCGGGAAAGGAGAGAGAGAAGCAGGCTCCTTGCTGAGCAGCGAGCCCGATGTAGGACTCCATCCCAGGACCCTGGGATCATGACCTGAACCGAAGGCAGACGCTTAACTGACTGAGCCCTGCATACTGAGTTTTTAAAAAACTACCAACCAGACTTAAACATTGTGTTTTGTATTTCAAGAAATGATTTGAAAAAGAAGCTATTCATATTATACTCTTTTTAGTGGCTGCATGTTTAGGAGCCTGGCAGGGGGTGGACAGTGGGGTGGAGGGAAGCTATGAGTCCCCTCCGTCCTTATGACATCATATGTCTGGAGCAATCAGGAGGCTGGCTCTTTTCTATCATAAAGAACTTGATGGCAGTCCCTCCCTATAGGACATTTGTTCCTCACAAATACTTCCCAGAGATTCTATTAAAAGTCCCACAGAAGCTCTGTTAAATATTAAAGCCCTATGCAAACTAATATCAAAAAAGAACTATGTTTTTTGGGGGGCACTGTTTGGAACCAAGCATTACCTTAGCCGCTCACAGCAAGTCTTGAAGCCATAAAACCGTATTTTGCAAAGTATCACACATTATCACCCTGGTTTGACTTCCTTCTGATTTCTAGCACTGAAAAAAAAATAGCCTTTTCTATGATTTAGGTGTAGGACCTAACTGCAGAGGAATTTGCATTTGTATGAAGGGGGCTGAAATCCAGCTTCAGAATCAGCCAGGATTTTATTCTTTTATTTTATTTTACTAGGGAAGCAGAGAGTATCCTAATAAATCCTCCTTTCCTCTTTTAGCACATTTAAAAACCCATCTTTGAGCTCCACTGACTCCATTAGGTTAGAATTTTGGTATGAAGTACAAAGGGAGAAAAAGTATGCGGTATGTGGGTGGAAAGAGAGAGAAGCAGAGCACGCAGTGAAGGGAGAACTGTGGGCAAGCACGTGGGCAAGCACCTCATGTAGCCCGGTGCTCAAGAACGATGCGGCAGAAAGAGGGTGTGTGAAGAACACGGACACCCCGGCTTCACATGCGACCTGCCAATCCACACAGGGCTCACATGCTGTTCCCTAGATGAGACCTCACCCAGAACTCCTTTGACTTGTCTCTGTCTTTGGACTTCTTGATTTAGCTTCTGTTTTGGCATTTACACAATAATAACTTTACTACAAAAGGTAAATGTCTTGTCAACTAATGGGAAACATATTGCTTGGCATAGTTTATAATGCCAGGATTTATGGCTCTAACACTGAGGGTCTCTCTGACCTCGAAGATAACATAATGAACCAGCAATGTGCTGCAAATGGCTCAGTGTGATTTTTATTAGTTCTCATAATTGCCCCTTATTAATTTGTATGCACATAATAAGCACTCACCTTCACAGTCTGTCCAGCTTCAGGGCCATCCTGGAAGGAGGAAAAAAAAATAGATAAATAACAGAGGTGATACCAGATAGATGGTATCTCCTACTTATTCAGAAATATCTCCTGTTAATAATTTAGATCCAATTTCATTGTGTGTTAATTTATAGTATTCTCATGGGGACCATTCACTTCAAATGTGTGGGACCAGACAGTTCTCCATTTCTGCCTGAGAGTAAGTGAAAAGTTATGTATAAAAATGATATAAATTATCCAGTGAGCCAACCCTCTTGCTACTTTCCATGCTCTTTGCTCTCGGCTATGGTTTTAATTGCATTAAAGGAAGGCTGGAAATGTTTGAGGAGGTAAATTATCACACCTTTTGGTTATCTTTAAATCAGATGTAGTTTAATTAATGTCTGATTACTAGAAGTCTCTGCTCAAAAAAAAAAAAAAAAGAAAAGAAAAGAAAAAGACACCTACTGTAAAAATAAACCATTAAGCAAGAGTATGGGCTATCTTATATGGGAAGATCACCCAAGAGTGGGCCCTCTCTGGCTGTCCTGACCTTGGTGGGGGTGCGGGAGGGTGGAAGTAGGAGCATTCATTTTTGCTGGGCCTTTTTCCCATCCTGGCTCCTTCTCTCAGCTTTTTAAAACCCAACAATACTATTGGTTTAGTTGAAAATGGGCCAACTTACCCAGTCATCAGTCACAATACAAAGCAAAAACAAGTGTTTAGCTGGTTTGAGATAACAGAACAAGCAATGTCTACAATCAAAAATTGTAAAACTGAATCAAACCTTGCAACTTTTAGCAAGTCTTTCTGCCTCTGTGACCCAGACTAATGGGTAAGAAAGTTTGGCCTGCTGTGGCCAAGATTAAGTAGAACTATGTATCAGTGGTTTTCAAACTTGAAGTCACAGCCCATTAGTGGGTCATGAAGTCAGCTTAATGGGTTGTGATCAGCACTAAAAACAAACCAGATAATATAACAAAAACGATTAGAGTGCACTGAAAGGGTAACTGCTGTTTTGTAAAACTCTCGTTTCCTTTATCTATATATGTATCCATGGGGAGGGAGGGTCACACGATTGTGGAATAAATATCCTAGTGTGGTTTAAAGCTTTAAGGGGTTTGAAAACACGGCATATATGAAAGTACTCCAGGTGCTATGCACAAGTCTGTTCCTATGTTTATGGGATTCACTTTCTAATAAATCATGTTAGATAACTAGCCCTGGCTATTTCCAGCGAATGTGAATTTTCTTCTAGCATTTCATTTAACACTGAAAGATGTCTTCAGCCACTTGCCTTCATCTGGTCTCTCCGGAAACATGATTTATAGCATAAGCTTGATAAACCCACCCTGAGATTAATTACTGGCATGAAGGTGACTCACATGGTTTGACATGCAACACACACACACACACACACACACACACACACACACACACACACAATTTTAAAGGGAAGTTTACTCTCAACACAGACATGGCAGCAAAAAAATTTTTAAGAAGCATTTAAGAGCAGTTTTAGTTTGAGCCTTTCATAACCTGAAAATAGTGGCCTTCTTTACCTGGTCTCTTTGAAGGTCTACGGTGGGGACATGAGGAGAGTTGAAGGAGGATGGTCAATATTCTGCATAACTAAAGCACTGAGGGCAAGATATCACATGATGGAAGAAGTCAATTCTTTCCAAAGGGTCCCTGCAGAGTCATCTGATTTCAAGGCCACTAAGGACTTTAATTAGGTATGGATACTCCCCAACTCTTCCCAAGGGGGATCTGAAGGGGCACAGGATATGTTATATTGATTTACTCAATTCCCACAGCTGATGACTCACCACAGACCTCCTCCTCCTCCACTTGGCTCTACCTCTGCCTAAAGATCTCCAGTGATCGGGGCGGGGGGGCGGGGGGGGGGCGGCTGGTGTCTCATTTTCTTCCTGGGAAGCAGGCCGCACAGAATATTTGATCAATCCAGCTTCATACCAATCCACAATCAATTACTGGCGCTTGAGTTAAAGAGAAAAGGAACCCTCTGAGGACAAGGCCCCATGTAACTTGCATATCTCTCCTATCCTGAGGTAGAGCAAGGCTAGGCCCATGCAGTGCTCAAGACATATTTACCATGCAATAAAAATGACTTGTCCGGCCCCAGTCCCAGGAAAAGATCTGGAATGTCTTAATGCCCATGAAATCACGTGTCTATTTTTCCTACCTGCTTTGTAAACAATGCTGCAGACAGTGTCTCAGCTGACATTCCATAGTCCACCTTGGGGCCAAGGATAGATAGTAGGGCGGTCCTGGATTAGTAACACCTTTTTCTGCTACTATGAAAGACATGAACAACCACAGCTGCCTTACAAGTGAGATGGCAGCTTAAAAGAGAGAGAAAGCCCAACGCTAGGGTGTGAAAAGGAAGAAAAATAACTTCTGAGCTATCTGTACACTCACCTGCATGGAAAATGTGAGAGAAGTTCCCTGGAAATGCTTCTCCACCACCAGCCCAACTCTCTGGGCCACCTGAAACAAATCCGCCACTTCATTGGGACGCAGGTCTCGGAAGCGCTCCACTGGCCGAAGGGGACACACGAGGACATCTGTGGTGAGTTCTGTTAAGGCACACTTTTGCTTCTTTGGGAAGTATTTTTACCAAGAAGTTTATGCCCACAGTACTGAATCCCCTTGGCCCAAGACCTCAACTCTCAAAGACTAAGGAATAAAAGAACAAATATTTACCAACCACCAAACTCCAGGAAGTTCAAAAAGAGCTTATAAACATGGTTAATTATACTTTGAAGGGGAAGGGATGGCACACTGAAGAAATTCTTTTAAGGGAAAGGGTCATTAATGTTCAGAAAGACTCAAGTGCTGGCTGAAATGATTATGCCAAGAAGCAAAATCTATTCTGGACCATTATCTCCTGACCCCAATTCGAAAGCTCTGTCTTCTCAAGCAGCTAAAGGCACTGGGTTGGAAAAGCAAGCAGAACATCCATGATTAAAATTTTAATTTCAATATCTCTTTACAGAAAAATGTAATGAAAATACTATAGGAGTTATTTTATTTTTGTGTAAAAGGAGTGTTGACATTCTGAAAATGTACAGTGCCCTTCATTTCTGGTAAGAGAGGCACCATGGGGTTAAGCAATTTATGACAAGTGTTCCTCAAATTGATTATTAAGAATTCAGGAAGCCAGTTGAAGGTAAATCATGAACTTAAGAAGAAAGGGTTTTTGTTTTTTTACTTAGGCAAACAAAACCGTCTGAAGGCAAGTCAACATATTTATGATATTGGCCTGAACAAACAAAATCTAGAGGAAAAAAAAATGTTGGTGGCAAATTAATATTCAATGTTACACCATCAATAACATTTCAGTTGTCTGTGTATCTGAACCCCTCATATATGTGTGGCTACATGCATACAATTGGGCATATATGCATATATATATATATATATATATATATACACACACACACATATATACGGTATACACACACACACAGATAGATATATTATTTTTTGTTTAGATTTCAGGTACCAGCAGGAGAAAAAAAGTGCTCTAATGCTCTTTTCTGTTTCTTTCTTTTTTCCCGTTTCTTCTCGTTTTATAAGAGCATGCTTTGCCTAAAGCTAAGCAGCTAAAGGGCATAATAAAACCCCAATTCTATGATTGCTAGTCTCACCAGCATATCAAGCACTGTAGACCATCATACTGGTAGGACTCAGAGCCCAAAGGGAAATGCACTGAGCTCAGCTGGGTGGGCCTGATTTCCATAAGAGAAGCGGGAGGGGGGAGAAAGGAAAAACTGATTAATTTTGCTCATAATCAGGAAATTCATGTCAACGGTAAACTAGGGAAAGGAGCATTTGTTTAATCTGAGTTCATTTTTCAAGAGAGGAGAAGGGAAGCCTTCACCCACAGGGCATCAGATACTTAAAAAGATAATTATCCTTCTTTGGCAGGGCTGCTTTATTATCATGGGTCAATGAACCGTTTAGAAATGAAGAATTTCCTTTCATTTCCTTTTAGCAGATTGCCAGCTTCCACTCCCACTGAGTTGCCTTTTCTTTGTTAAAAGAGACCTTTTCCCATCATCCTCCTCCCGGCACCTCCTTCTCCTTCCTCCTCCCTCCCCACTCCCTTAGACCCTGACTTCACCAAACCACAGCAAGATGACAACTTTGCAAGCTTCCAACAATACCCATAATTGTCGTGGTGAGCTATGTCTAAACACAGCGACCACGTGGGGAAGGAAGGACATTTTATTTAAACAATGGCTTACTGTCAAAATTGTTGGAACGAATCTGAAATTCTTTGTATCTGATAACTTTAGTAATATCGGTGACAACCGAAACTTTTTTTTTTTGTCCCAATGCCATAAAAAATATTTTATTATCTGTTCATTCTCCTTGTCTGATGCTAAGGATTGGCTTGACCCAATGTTTAAGGAATCAAAACATTTATGGAAGTGAATCAAAATGGCTGAATCTGTCAGCTACTTCATCCTGTGTACACTGAACCACAGGGTCGTATATCACATACATTATTAATTGAACGTTAATAATACTAATAACAACATGTCACAAAAGAGTTGGACAGGCTAAACACATTCTCATTTAGGTGAATATTTTTCACCCGCCCATTTAGGCCACGTTGCCCCAACATGTATATTTCCTGAAATCTAACCCTTTATTAAGAAAACATCTTACCTGCCTGCAACAATGTTTCCATGTGAATAAGATGAAATAGGGTTAACTTTTAAAGGTGCTTACTTGGGCAGGTGTTCATGTAGGTAATCATTGTCTTTGTTCTGTTGGGACCCAACGGATGGACAAACAGGCATCTTGACCTAGGCTTCAGAGGACTCCATAGCGAGGTAGATGGGTCTGGATTTACACAGGGTGGGGCTCTGGAACTCCTGGCTACTGTGTGAGTCACCGACCTGACCAACAGCTGACTCACTAGTCTCCCCAGGCCATTCTAGGTACTAAATGGCATCAGGAAGTCAGGACCAACCACCATCCCTCAGTTCCTCTGAAACCAGAGCAGAAAAGAGCCTATGTCCTAAGCCGAACACAGGCTATGTCCCCACTGCTGCCTACCTACTTCCTGAAGCTCCTCTCCCCCCACTTCTCCGCTATGCTCTATACATCTGCCACATTTGCCTTCCTTCTGTTCGTCTAACACATTAAACTCCTTCCCAGACTGGGGGGGCCTTTGTCCCAGCTGTTTGTTCTGCCTACAATTCAATTCCCCATGATCTTCGCATGGCTGCTTCTTTCTTATCATTCCAATTCTAATTCCAATGCTATTCCCTCCAAGGAGCACTCCAGGACCACCAGTTTAAACTGCTACCCGGTTACTCTCTCTTCTATCACCTGACTTCCATCCTGCCAGAGGCCCTGCCACCACCTGGCAGTTTTCTGGGTTGGCTACTACCTACCTGAATGAGAACATCAGCTCCATGAGAGTGAAGACTGTCTTATTTACCACTGGTTCACCCCTGCCCAGAACACCAGACTTAATAAGCATTGCTGCAATGAGCGAATACATTATGAAGCAGACCTTCTTACCAGCTATCTCTGAGTACTAAGACCCTGACAAATGGTCAATGGAGACAACATCCATTTATTTTCAGCCATCTACACAAGATTGGGAGAGTCTGCAAGATTTTTTTTTAATTCCAAGAGATCTCTTCCTAATATTTAGCATAATCAGAACCAATGTGAGCTGGAAAAAAGTAAACTTGTTTTTAACGTAAATTAATTTTCATACGAGCACAAAGGAAATGTAATGATGAGGGTAAAATCCTTGTGAAAAACCCTTTTTATGTAATCGTAAAAAAAACTTTTTATGTAATTATAAAAAAGAGAAAGAAGTGGTATCTAGATTATTCAGAGTCTCAGATAAACTATACCTATAAAAACGCTGCTTTATACTCTGACTAGGAATTGTAATTCATTTGTTCACTCAGTGAACAGTGAGCACCAGGTAAGTGTGGACGCTGTGCCAGGCTCTGGGAATAGCAAAGGAAAACAGGAAGTTGCTCCTGTTCTTCCAGTCCAGGAGACGGGCACCAAAATAAGTGACTGCAGTACTCTGGGAGGTTCAGAGGATACAGAGGCAGAGGGAAGGACCCAATGCTGCCAAACCTGGGACACCTTAGTAAGGCAAGGGCTCCAGGGCAACTACAGGTGACCTCCGAGTTTGATCCAGTACCCCATGGCTCCCGAAATATAAGCAGGTTCATAAAGGATTTAATGCAGGTCAGCAAACATTTTCTGCAACAGGCCAGACGGTCAAATTCAAAGTTTGGTGGGCTATATGCCTAAGCAGCTATAGACAAGACAAACAATAGTAGGCGTGGCTATATCCCAGTCAGCCTTTATTTACATAAAGAAGGGGCAAGCCAGATTTGGCCATGGACCTAATAATGTCAACCGTTGGTTTAGAGGAATCACATTAGTAAGAGGTAACTAAAGGAAGTTAGAACTATTTGGGGGCTCCATTCTTTTCCTGAGTTGAGGACCACACTGTTATTTAAATAGCATATTGGACAAACATCATTATGGTATCTTAAAAATTGTCACTTTCTATGGAAAACACCTGAGCATGATAGAGAAATTTCATGAACTTGTGTAGCACTTTTGATGCTTTTAAAGACTAATCACAGTCTGAAAATGTGTTACGGTGATAATATCATATAGATAAATCATGAGTGTTGCTCCCAATCCAACTAAAGGAGTTTCTGCCATCTTTAATTGTAAGAACGAAGCATATGATCTACAAACACATGAGAGCACCAGAACAATATGTTATTCACAAATCCAACTGAAAATAAAAGCGTTTTCTCAAAATAAGTACGTAAGCCTTGGAAGAAAACACCATATTGCTTAAAGATGGTGGGTATCATGCGCTGCATGATTCTCATAGACAAACAACTCAGAGAAAGCAAATTAATTTTGAAGAATAGCAGACAGCTCTTGTAATTCTACTGCAACTGTTTATATGTCAATAGTTTTAAGGTAATGTCACAGATGCAGCATAATTTAATTTAGAGATTCTTAGGCATTGTTAATGGGCAAATCCCACATTATACATCGGCTGCTACAACACTTTCTTTTGAGTCCTCTTTGCTTGGGATTAATACTGAAGAGACTTTTTAGCCAACATGCATGATAACCCTCAAAGAAGTTAATCTACATAATTGAGTTTAATCTATATTTATCCAGGACTCATCACGGGTGAGAACCTGTGAAAGAGAATATCATATGGGATCTGGTCTCCCTCTCTAATCTAAAGTAGAAAAGTCCATTTAGTAGTAACATTTTTTTTTTTTTAAAGAAGAGAAGGGGGTAGTTACAGTTTAGCTCCTGTGGTCCACAAAGAGACTCCTCATAGCAGAGGAAAATCAAAGATCACTTCCTAGTGCAGATGAGATTTCAAGTGAATTTTACAAATGGGGAAGTAATTCAACTAGTGGGTCAGCTGGCAACCCACTCATCCACCCATCCCACCACTACAGCCTCCTCTCAATCCAGGGCTTATGCTAGCATCTAGGGCACCAAGATGAATCCAGCAGAGTAACTGACCTTGAAGGGCTCACACTCTGATGTCCCAAACTGTCATGCAGTATAAACAGATCATCACAACACGGAGAGATGAAGACTATTGATAGAAATCAGTACAGAATGTTGTGGGAGCACACAGGAGGCAGAATCTAACTCTGCCTAGGGGTGTGAGATAAACTTTTCAGTATGGTCTTGCATTTCAATTTTCTAAAATCAGAAACTATTTCTCCAAATTTGGACCAAGATCTGTCCTTGAAAATGTCCTAGCAACTTATGGTTAGCTTTCAAGAAAGCTGTCAGACATTCCTTCTTTGGCCATAATCATTGGCCATTTACATATGTACTCTCATTTACTTCATCTTTCAAACAAACCCATAAAGTACTATTATAATTCCTATTTTGCAGATGAGGAAAGTATAGCTTATAGAAAATGAGAAACTTGTGCAAGACAGCACACTCAACATGAGGCTAAAACTAGAATTCTACCCAAGCCTGTGCAATTCCAAGATCCCTGTTATTAACCACAATGCTGTGATGTTGCACTTTTTGTACGATTATGACTCAGTCTCTGCCTACCCTCTTATTAAAAGTGTGCCCTGAATTCCCAATCTGTTGTGGAAGAGAGCCATGGGTTTTATGAAACGCAAAGATATTGTACAAAACTGCTAAAGGCTGAGAGACACCTAGCCTTGAATGAAGAAAGCAGTGGACACACACAACCCCATCATGGGAGGAAGCCTCAGTGCTGGGCAAGGGAAGTAGTAAATATGTCCTCATCCTAACAGAGAACTGTGAGTAAGGACATCAAGAATAAGAGAACCTCCTTGCACCTGGAGGTTCAGCAGGAGGAAGTATGGAGGGATGTGGAGCCTGCATTTTGGCCCTTTTCCCTCCCTCCCTTCCTCCCTCTCCTTTTCCCTCCCTCCTTCCTTCATTTTAACTGAAGTACAGTTGATGCATATCACATTAGTTTCAGGTGTACAACATAGTGATTCCCCAAGTTTATACTAATGATACGTTCACCACAAATACAGCTACTACCTGGCCCTTTTCCATTTTTGAGGTTGGCTTGCTTCAAGGTACCTTTGGCTCCCCTGGGCTGGTAGACTCTGAAGGAAGCTTAGCTACAACAGTCAAAATCGATGGGTTAGGCTGACAGACATACGGAAAAATCCCGTGGCCTGTTGGACAGTGATTGGGAGTCGGTGACTCTCCCACACCATTATTTTTATGACCAAGGATCACCAGACACTTGGTAATGCCTTTCCTTTCCCTCTTCCTCCTCACTCACTACCAGCCCAGAAGTGCCTGTCTCTGTCCTTTGGATGTAAACACTTGGGGTGTTTTTGCCACACTGAAGTGATGATGACACAACATGCCAGGCCCTGTGCTGAACTCTGGATGGCACAGAGCTAACCCAGAACACACACAATGGAAGAAAGAAACCAAATGGAATCTTGCACTAGTCAAGCATCTGAAGTCGGTGTGGTAGAGGATTTACAAATATTACCACAAAAGTGCCTCCCATCCCACCTGCCCCTTTGCAAAGTGACTTTGCTTCTCTTCTCATCAAAAGTGGAAGTCTGTTTCCTCTCCCCCTGAATTTGGGCTGGCCTTGGGACTCGCTTTGATCAGTGAAACATGGTAGTAGCTTCACTATGTGACTTCCCAGGGTCAGCCCTGAACAGACTTGACAACTTCTGTATTTTTGTCCTCTTGGAACACTGAGACCAAAATGCTGGGAAAAGCCCAGGTGGCCTACTGGGGAATGAGAACCACATGGAGGAGAACTAAGGTGCCACAGCTGACAGCCAGCACCAACTGTTAGAACCTTCCAGTCATAGGAGACCTACTGACTGACTTCCAGCTTCTCTGTCAGCTGTCTACTACGGCATTATGACAACAAACACAAACACTGTGGCTTTATTTTAATAACACTACTTTGTTTTCTTGCCCTGATTCTGTGGGTGGTTTTTGTGCTGGTCTCCCTGAGGCAACTGCTTTTGGTTGGCAGGTAGGCTTGGAGCTGGGCTCAGCTGGGTCCACCGGGCCCCTCACTCCACGTGCCCTTTCATCCCAATCCAGAGGCAGAAACTCTAATGCCTCTGAAGGCTAAGTTCTCCCACATTCTTTTGGTCAAAGGAAATGACGGGCCAGCCCGGGTTGATGGGAAAGAAATAAACTCCATCTCCTGACAGGAGGAGTGGGAAGACCACACTGAAAAGAGGTACAGGCAGGGGAAGTCCTATTGCATTGGGGGTCATCACCATGACAATCGACCACAGGTAGTAAGTGTGAAAAGAAGTCCCGGGGATCTTATAAAAATGACCAGGTGCCCAGGATATCTTAGATGCCTGCTGAATAAATATAGCCATGGCATTTTTGGAGCTGGGACAGGCCTTAAACATCATCCTTCAATTATTATTACATCAATATCTTCCTTGTTGGATGGGAAAAAAAGGGGGGAACAGAGTGTTTAACTGATTTGCTCAAAGTCACACAGGTACACAACTGGAACTGAAACTCAGCTATCTGGCTTCCCAAACTGAAGCTCCTTCCATTACATACAAGATGACTAAACGTTGCACCTCAAACACCATGTTCCAGTGCTAAACCTCTGGCAGACATCAATAATCAGCTCCGTACATAACTGTCTCCACGAACCACAGAGACTCGGATTCTTTCTCAATCCCGCCCTCGAAGCAGCCGTCATCAATCAGAGTGGGCACGTAACAAGAGACACAGGGGTCATTTCTGTGGCCTCCTCTCCTGCCTCAAGAACCACACAAATATCTGCAAAGGCCCTGGCAGAGTCAAGAACAAAGTGAAATGCTGCAAAAGCGAGAATCTGCCCAACTACATCAAATGTTCATCATGTTGCTACATTTTTATCCAAAATAAATTGGATAAGTTTAGAATTTGCTCATCATGTATCATAATTGATGATCTAAAAAATAATTTTATGTACACTTCCATGACAAATATAAAACATTTAAATATAGAGTCATGACAGAGAAATGGAAATGTAATGATTCAAATGATTAAAGAAAACAGAATATTATTCTCAGAGTTGTTCAGACTTGCTCCCATTTATTTTTCTATATCTGATCTACTCTAGGGATTCAGAATATAAAAGTCACTAAAATAAATCAAACCATCAAAATATCATTGATTCTGATGAGGCTGATTAGCATGTGCATATATGAATATGGAGGAAGTCAGTATCAAATGACGAGGAATTAGTCATTCTTTGGAACTAATAAAAAAGTAGAGTGCATATTCATCTCTACTGCAGATGAGTATGTAGTTCAATGAGAAGGCACTTTCCAGTTTGTAGTGCAGACTTCTGGAGGCTTATTACAGGTGTAATAAGTTATTTGCTCTAACAAGCAATCCTAGTCCTTGCAAATCTTCAGAATGATTCATAATGTCACTTCAAAAACAACAGGATGGACTGTGAGGTATTTTTTAAGAGGAGATTCAATTTATTTGATTTAAATAGCACAGTTACAGAGCTTTGAATCAAAGTAGGTGGCATCTCAAAAAGTAATCTACTATTCACAGTGTAAGCACTTCTGTGAATTTTCTTATCAGAAAGGTAGAAATATTACCTCCAAAATTAAGCAATACAATTCTGAAGAAGCAACTTGTCAATTTGGGCCACATCTTTCTTCACTGGATATTAACACACCCACTGCAGTAACTCAATGACAACATCATGGGATAGTCATCAACCATAAGCATAAGTGGCGTGAATATAATTGTAAGCAAATTTGATTTCCACAATATAATAAACTCCAGGACAGTGTGATTAAGATAATGATAGTACTCTGCTCATTCCTGGATCTCAGGGCAAGCATCTCTTAGGTATCCATGAAAATTCTCATGTTTTGTCCTGGAAACATACAGTGACTGTGAGTCCTTAGTCATCTGAGGGAAAGGAAGGCAGGTATACTTCACTAGGCACATCTGCCCTGAGCCATCCCCCAAACTCCTATACCAATCTGGATGCTCAGAGGTGAGAATCACATTCATAGGGAGAAGTGAACATGTGGCCTTCAAAGAAAGTAAAATCAAAGAGGAGCCTGCAGCCTGAAAGCACTTTGGAACAGATTCTTTGGCTTAAATTTCACACATTATTCTGTGTATTTTTCAAGGCAAAGGAATCTTCTATTTATTATCCCAAGAGAAACAGAGTGGGAAAAGCTTACTTGTACTAAATTAAATATGTGGGGAAAGGTGAATAATATCAGAAGGGGAAGGAAAGAATATAAAACATTTGTTTGCTTCCTACTATGGTCTAGTGATCATCAGTGACCCTTTGAGGCAGATAGTATCACCCCCATTTTTCCACATTCATTAGTTCCGGCCAACAAAGTGAAAGCACATACCCAAGGTCACACAATTATAAAGTGAAAATCTTGGCTAAGGCCATGTGGTAAAATCATCTATGCTGTCTCAATGCCGCCAAGGTCATGAAAGTCTCCATGTGCCTACTGCAGTGTTTACTACAGTGGTTCACCAGAACACTGCTTTCATGAGATGTTATCACACATTATACAGGAGAAAAAACATGTGTGGTCAAAGAGGATTAAAAAGCACTGGATGAAATGGGTAAAACAGGTTTCTTTACAGCGGTACTCATCAGGATACTTAATATGCTAATGTGCATTCTGAACTTCTCAAAAAGCAGAGATGCTACGCAGCAATTCTCATATTTGCTTAACAATAAAACATTATTACTATTATTATTATTATTATTACTACTTTGCAGAACACTGTAAAGGACAAAAGTTCTAGGGGATGTTCTTTGAGAATCTTGGGCATCATTTACCTCAATATAGAGGTGCCTGCAAAAGAGTGTTTTTTAAACAAAAAATAAATATCCTGTTAATTCATATGGGCAAAACAAGAGGGCATTCTGCTAAATGAAATACGCTGAGAAGTTGAGCATTAAAATACATCTAATGGGATATGAAGGTCATTAGTGCTGTTCACCAACTATTTCAGGTTCTTGCCATACGCCAGGCACAAGATAGGATTATACTTCCTGGATCCTTGTGGTTTGATGAAGCTGAAGATGAATTCTGGCCAAAGAATTGTGAGCAGAAGTGATATATGTTGCTTAAGGACTAGAGCCCTGAACTGCAGTAGGAGACCCCAAAGCTCTTTCCTTCTCCATGGCAACCAGAAACATCGGTGGTACAGTCAGACTGGACTGGCATTACAGGTCAGCAGGGGGCTCCGTTCATCATCTGTTCTCAGTGAATAGAACAAGTCTGTCAAGTAGGTTTCATCTCTTTTGCTAACTCCCAACTAACCTGTAGTAGCTGCTTCAAGCAGTACTTTGAGGAGGATTCTGAGGTTTCAATAGGAATCAGGAAGGAAGAATGGGGGGATTTGTTAGTTTGAGCTACCATGAGGGAGGGAAGAATATCTGTGTGCATGATCAAGTATCTGCCATTCTTCAATTTGAAAGCAATACAAATATTTCCCCAAGGCTCACGTTCCCCCTTTCTCAATGACACGGAAGTCATTTCTAGGTACTGCAATGTCTCTGAATAGCGGTTATGAAAATCTGGTCTTATTGGTATTGCCCTGAAGATTCACAGAAGAATAAGGGATTTAAATAATTCTAGTTAGGAGCGTATTAAAAAAGAGTTACTGTCACTCAAAAGTGTCTGTCCATAATGTGCTAACATGGGAGTGGGAACACACCAAGATGAGAATGATGTAAAAATGCTCTTAGGTGTTAAGAGCTGGAAGAATATTGCAAAGAAGAAGAATTAAGTACACTTGTCAGCTGGAGGAAATATTTAAGGATCACCCCCAATGAGGAATTTTTTTCTTAAACTTCATATATACTCACTATGAGAATCACTTCAAAAACTCTATGAGAAGCTTTTTAATTCTAGTAGAGATCAGGAAGTAATGCTAAAGATCTGTAATTCATTGGAGATCTGCTGGAAAACCACAGGCAAGATAAGTAATTTAGTAGCACTTGACCATGTACGCTTCTATTCTACCAGTATGTGAATGAGGACAGAGCACCTGGAGTGTCTACTTCTACAGGTGGCCAGACTGGGACCCAAAAGCCCATACAGTGAGTGTCCATCCAACACAAGCTCCACTAGGTCCTGAAAAGCATGGATTCCACTTCTGGTTGGCTAATGCCATTCAAGAGCCACTGGAAAAGTCCAATTTCCATCAGATCTCCAGTACAGTTGGACAAGCCAATGAAGCAACCCACACATCACAGTTCAGATACTATGGATGGCAAAGAGCAACCAAATATAAATATGGAACAGCAGAGACTCTTTAACAGGAGAAAAGAAATAGGAGACCTAAAAGGGAATATTCCACAGGGAGACCATTCTTAGAAGACAGGAAATACTTCCTAGTAGACAGGCTCACGTGGCATTCCTGGTGCCACACACAGTGTAATGCAGAACAGGCCGTCAAGAAAGATTTGGTGAAAGAGAAAATGACATGCATGCTCATTCATTTCTTCATCTGGGAAACCATTCTTTCACATGAGTAAGTCTTCAAAATGTTTCAGAAATTGTTTCTGAGACCATTGAACAAGACCAGACTCAACTTACTTACATGAAAATAATTAAGGGAAATGCACTTACTACTTAAAAAAAAAAAAATGCTTAGCTCTGAATTCTTAATCAAAAAGAGACCCAGCTAAAGGCAGAGAAAAACTAAACATAAGATACCCTACCCTTCACACACCAAAGGCAGTGCTTGCATTTTTTAAATGGTAAACTTGTAAACCATTAACTCATTGGAGCTTGGAAAGATCTGAGAATAACATTGTTCTCTGTTCTTTTAAAAACAGTGATAAGATCTTTTTTTGTGTGTGACATGTACAGATGTTGATAGAAAATTCCTTATTTAAAAAACAGAGAACCTTAATTATGTTAATTAGGTATTCTCAGAATGTGAATTAACCTCCCCCTAACCTAAATAATAAATAAATAAATAAATAAATAAATAAATAAATAAATAAATTCAGTCCTAAGTTAGCAATCTAAAAGAGGTGTGAGAATATTTCATGTTGAAAAGTGTACCCGTGTTTAACAAATGAATTTCTCCGTGAATTACTGAAGGAAGGCCATAAAGCCAAATTTTGGAGGAAAGGGTAGAAACAAAACAATTTTTAGGATGTTGTACGATTTTCATTTATTAAGTATGCATTAAGAAAATTAATACTCTTATACTGGAATTAAAACACTGGAATTAAAATTAAAAACTTAATTTAAAAAAAAGCCTCCTATATGGTATTGTGTATGGCACTGAGGGACACAGCATGCACCAGCCATATGCACCACATCCCCTCTGTCCGGAAGTATACGTTGCAGAGGGCGAAAAGGCAGGACACAGATAAAAACGTCATCTATTGTAAAAGAGACAAGGGTCGAGATAAGAAAGCAAAGATGCAGTGACACTAGGGGAAGGACTTCCCGAGCCCACACCGCTACGCTGGGAGTGAGCTTGGCTGTTGGTCTGGAGTGCCAGGAAGGACACCTGGCTCTCTACAGCTTTGCGGGGCAGGCTGGACTGATTCTATGTGCATGGGGAAGCCTCTGAAGCATCCCAGGCAGTGGGTAACAGAGATTTAGGACAGAATCTGAGTTCTCTTCTAGAAAGACACTGTAAATGCTGTATAGAAAAAAAAAAAAAAGGATTCAATCAAAGTAAGGATAAAAGCTGAAGGCCACTGGGGAGGGCTTTACCAGAGACTAGCTGAGAGATTCCAACTAGGCCCAAAGTATGGGGTGACAGTATAGATACAGAAAATTTGAGACACACTTCTGAGACAGTAGAAACAGCACTTACCGATGGGGGGTGGGGAATGAGCGGAGGGGTTCCAAGAGGACTCCAGGGTTCTGGCCTGAGGAGGTGGGTGGAGAATGGTGTAATTTAGGAGATAAAAGTGGTTGGGGGTTGGGAGGTAGGCAGTATCTTGTGGCTCACTATTTAGAGACCTTTCCTTCTTGAATGTACAGATTTCCCAAAACCAAGTAACCTGGGGGACCCCAGGGCTTTTAGGAATCTCCTGAAAATGTTGGCAAGATGGGATGGATATGTGTGTGTGTGTGTGCGTGTGTGTGTGTGTGTGTGTGTGTGTGCGCACGCACGCATGTGTATGCACTGTTCTGTGATCTGGAGTTTGCGAAAAATTCTTAGTCTCTGCACTACAACTAAGATGAGAATCACTCTTTTGAATTAGAAAAAATTATTTGGAATTAGTTCCCAAGAGAATGATTAAAAACAGACTCACACACACTTCTATCCATTTTAGCTTAGAATCTAACAGACTTGATGTAGCAAAAGGGTTCGAAGCTGATGCCCAAGAAAGAATTCTTGAGACGTCTTTGGTGCCAAAAGGTGGTTTTATTAAAGCCCAGGGACAGGACCCGTGGACAGAAGGAGCTGTACCGGGTCATGTGGAGTGGCCCATTATATACTTTCAAATTGGGAGGGGGGGGTAGAGATTGCGTAAGTCTCTAAGGAATTTGGAAGCAAGGTTTCCAGGATCTTGAGAGGGCTAGCTATTGTTGGGAAAAGGTCATTTATTACTGTCCAATAAAACCTTTGTTATGAGACCCTTCAGATGTATATTGGTAGGTCATATGCTTGGGGGATGATTGTCAACATGTATCTTGGCGGGGGAGATAAAGGAGGTTCCCAAAGGAATTTTTATATGTTAAAGTAGACCTACAGGATCCTGGAGGTCAGGCTAAGATTGTCTTTTGCCTTTAGCAAAGTATTAACATCGAGGCAGCTGAGTGTCTAGAGAAATGTCACTCTGCCTGTTTCAAGGACTTGTCAGCAGGCTATAGGTAGTGGAAATTTAATTTTTCTTCTGCCTTTGTTTCCCACATCAAACCCACTCCTGAAACGTGAAAAAAAGAAGTTTATTTTGTGTCTGAGCCATGTATTCACAAGGATGAACCCTCCACAAAAGACAAACTAAAGATTTTTTTCTACGTGGCATAGCACTAAAATCATTTTAATCTGATTCAGCAGTGAACAATTTAAAGACGTGTCTCTTCCAACAAAAGACAGCTGGACACATAAAGACGATTGTGTGATCCATTCAAAATTAAAGAATAGGCTAAATCATTTACAACAATAAAAATGCAGAAAATCCTTCCAGAAAAAAACAAAAAGGCGTGAAAACTCTAAGTAGCAAGTGATTTCTAAATGTTTCCAAAACAGGAAGCAAAAGACATTTTAATGTCACTCTGGTAGCTTCCAGAATAGAATAAGTTAATCAGGCAGCCTCTAAAAACAAAGAGGCAATTCATTAAAAACAAATAAATTAAAAAAAAAAAAATTCAGCAAGAAGTGTCCAGAAAGCAGGTTTTTTCAAGATAGTGATTTGTATGCAAACATAGCTCCGCATTTATCACTAAAACCTCCAAAGCCTGTAAAGGGACAAAGTTTGTTCTTCCCATCTACTCAAACTCTTCTCCTTATGAAGTCAACTGCCAATGACAAGGAAGGTTGTGACATCTTTAAAACAATAGTAGAAGAAACACCTCCCCACATACAGTGTTTCAAACCACAAACTCCTAAGCCACTCTTTCTTCTTCAAATCTCTTAGCCTAGTGTCTCTGTTAATGCTAGGCTAATATTTAATCCTACTTCATTGGCGTGTTACAAGGTTTTTGTTTGTTTGCTTGCTTTTTTAATAAGGGATTTTTTAATAGCATATTTCACACCATAAAGTAAAGACTACTAAGCAAACGGTTGCTTAAAAAAAAAGCCAACAGAAATGAATTCCTTTAAGGCCTCCCTCTGGGTAGCAGGCCCGTCTTTGAAACCATAATGTGGAATAGGATTTGAATATTGTTCACTGACACGAGGTTTATTTTCATTTAGAACCAGAACTTCCCTAAGCCACATATGAAACTTCACCCCTATGTTTCCAAGTTCCACTCACCTACCCACCTCCCTTACCTCATATTCTCTCTGTATTTTTCTTCCCCACCATAACTAGCATCACTGGAGGCAGGGCGTAGGGATAGGTTATCTGACCACAGTTTCGTCTTTCACTCCAGTTTGAACTACATGAATTTTCGAAACATAATTGTTAACAATAAAAAAAAGCCTCACAATACAAGAAACAAACACTTAAAATATCAAAGTGCATTCAGGATTTGCAACCAGGCTCTCACTTTCAATGTTGGGTTTAGGCAGTCCAGCACACAATACGGTTTGCCTAATGTTTAAATTAGAAGACCCAACAATCTCAGAAGAATCTATGGAAATACAAACTTGAACCCAATATTTCTATGTATTTTAATTTTATTTTGTATATAACTGAAAAATATTTAAGCATGCTAAGAAAAGCAAAAAATTGTGGAAACAGATGTTCTGGCAATTTCATAACAATTTTATATTTACATGTTATTATTCCTCCTGCAGGATCTTAAAATTCACTCCCCATTCCTTATATGCTCAGATATTAAAAACATATCTTTGCTACCTGACAATATTCTGGCATGGGGAATCAAACATTGGCTCCAATACCTCTCATTACCCATATCACCATCATCACCACCATCTTTGCCATCAAAAAGTAGAAATTGTTTGAATCACCACAATTATTGCTAAAACAGTGTCTCAAATTTCTTATCGATGACAAAATGTTTTTCCAGGAGACTGCGACCTCAAATACTAAGTCAGAGAGATTCCATCATCATTAATGTTTCCACATGGAGAAAAAAACAAAACAAAACAAAAAACCAAGCCTCTCCTTGAAAAAAATACTCCTATCTAGAATCTCATCTGGCCCAGCTTAATCTATGAAAAAGGAAAAAAAAAAAAAACACCAATTCAAATTCAGAGGAATTATTGTGGATTTTTAATGTTTTGATATCCTTATATCCATAGTAATTTACCTAATATAAATCGACGCCTATAGAACAGTGCTGTCTAGTGGGACTTTCATCATGAGGGAAAGGTTCTACATCTTACACTAATATAGTAGCCACTAGCCCCGTGTGGTTACTAAGCACTTGATATGTGGCTGGTGAGACTGAAGGACTGGATTTTAATTGCATTTAATTTTAACTAATTTTAATTGAAAACTTAACAATTAAACATCAACTTTATATTTTTATTTAAATAGTCTCCTATAGCCAGGAGTCACCAGCAGCTAGATGCTTCTGCACCAGACAGCCCAGCAGTAAAAGCCACAGGTGTATAACAACAGGGAGTCGTGAAAACTGAGGCAAACAGGAAAACACCTACCCCAAGGTGGGTGGACACTACTTCTTTGTTTCTTTTTATCAAGAGAAACTGGAAATTGGAGGCTATGTGTAATTCTATATTTAACTTCCAGCAACGACAGGCAGCCCTCACTCACCATAGTTCCAACACTCAAAAATGTCAATGACCACGGTTCAGTTAAATAATACCAGTTCCCCAACAATCTAGGTCAATTTCCAGCAACCGGGGTTTGTTAGCTCAGAGGCAATGCATAAAGTACAAATCTGTCACCAGGTCTTCCGTCCATGAACCACCATGTGGATAACGGATGTGCATCCTGACCAGTGACCAACCCCCAGCACGCCGTCTTTCAAAGTCTGTCAGGGACGGGTTACCATGCATCTGTCATTGGTCACGCAGTGCCAGGAACGTAGGGAGTGGTGCTGCCTCCCAGTCTCCCACTGGTTAAACCCTGGTGACATTTTATGAACACGGACACGCAGAGGAGGGAACCGGCCAATAAATACGAAAGTGCGACAAAGACCCAAAAAGTAATGATGCGGGAGGTGACTTGTGAATCAAACATAAAGGAAGTTACGGGAGGGATAGCTGACTGTGGGAATGTTGGGAATGTGGACCAAGCTGCTGCTCAGACCCTAGATGTAGAGGCAGAGGAACTTAGCTAAGGAAGATGTATCGACGGAAACGCAGGAAGCAGTCATGATGAAAAGAAGGAAGATGTCCCAGAGCAAGGTATGCCAGCAAAACACTTGACGTTTAAAAAAAACAAAAACAAAACTTCATATTTCACCACACTGAAAGCACAAAGGATAAAATGTTGGAAACTGATCTAAACTTAGAAAGGAGTGTGACAATTCACCAAGGCTCCATCTATCTTATAAGTTATACAACCAGAAAAAGCAGGCGAGCGCTGTTCAAACTACTCTTGATAAATGTTTTCCACAGGAAGAAAAAAAAAAACAACACTTTAATTCTCAGTGTTTCCAGTGTTTTAAATTACCAGTGCACAGTAGTCTAAATAGTCACTAGACTATTTAGACACTAAATAGTCTTAGTCCTGTTTTTTTTTTTTTTCAAATTCCCCTATGTATGTTTAACACACAATAAGAATTGTGTTTTGACAACATTTTTAAAGGTCATGGAGCCATCATAATTTCCCCCATTGATTATTAAGACTGCTTTGCAAGGTTTCAGCTTTCCTGGTCATTTTTTTCAGTCCCAAACTGCTGTACACAGTAAATACTTCAAATTGATGAAAAATACTGTGTAGGGCAAATAAGAGGTATGGCTAATGGGCCACATATTTAAAACCCATGCCAGGAACTAATGTCATACTTGATGTGCATCTCCGTAATAGCAGGATAGAGAGGGCTGAAGAAATTCAATGGCTGTAAATGACTTTAAAAAGATGTATTTATTCAATAATCTGACCAGGAAGGGTAAACCTATTGTCACATGCTCCTGAATTCTAACAGACTGTCTGGCAAAAATAAAGTTGACAATTTATTTTTTTTCTACAAACGGCTAGAGAACTGCATGTTACCGAACCTCCTAACCCCTCAAACCATCTCTAAATCTGGCTGTTAAGCATTAAAGTTCCTCCACCAAATGTTCTCTTATACCTAATAATATGAAGGGAGGTGAATTACATAAGTGACATCAACACCATGCATGTCCCCTATTTAACACGGATGATGAACAACAAGCAACGTTCCTGCCAAAATCCTTGTTTTGAGACAACAAAGGGGATGCAGATGTATCTATCCTGCCCCCGACAATGCTCTGAGACAGGCCCTTCCTACAGCGCATCCTCTGCTACCAGTCCCAAATGCTCTTTAAAACAGAGTCCACCGCCCCTCGTTCACCCCTCCATCTACAGCCCAGCACTTGGAGTCCTGGCTAGGTCTCAGTTCAAATGTCACCTTCTAGGGGACCTGTCCACTCCATCTAAAGCAACTATTCTTCTAGAACTCTTCATATGCTGGTATCCCTCAGAACCTGATTTGAATTCTGAACTAAAGCGATCATTTAGGTTTACTTATTTCCTATCTAGAACGTAAGCTGAAATGAGAGTGAGAGTCAGACATGTGTCCTAATGCCCAGTACGGTTCCTGGACATAACACATTTGCTAAACACCACATGAATGGTGGCTGTAAGTGACTTTAAAAAGACTATAAAAGTTTTGAAACAATGCATGTTGAAGTGAATGACTATTTGAATGCATGACTGCCGAAATGGATGACTGATTGATAAATGAATTGGTCCGAAACCATAGCCTTATTTTAATAAGTAGAAAGTAGGAAAAAAAAAAAAAAAAAAAAAAAAAGAACTGTTCTGCTCCCAACTAATGTTTCACACCTACAAACAGAAAATTCTCTGGGTTGTCTTTCCTTTTCCTAGGTTTTGCCCTCAGACAAATCTGAAGATGAGAATTCTTGCTGTGGGTGAGCTCCCCAGGTCCAACCTACCATTTGCTCAACTACAAGATGGAGACGTTTCACTTCACAGCGGCATGTGTGAAAACAGCTTGGGAACTTTTGTTAAGAATAAGCTCAAGATGAGTCGACAGAGAAATGTTGTTTCCACAAAACACATTTTCTCTCAGAATGTGAATGTGAGTCTGGTTTTGAGTTGAGGGAGGCGATTTCTCACTCTGATCTTTGTTGGCAAGGCTGTTCATGGAGTTTTCTGTCAACATGGGAGCCACCAGGGACACCCTATAGCACATTCACAGAAGGGATAAGTATAGATGCGGAAGATCAGACCAAATGGAAATGAGGAAACAAGGGCCAACCTTCAAGCCACAGCACTGCAACGGCTTCTGCGTAGGGAAGAGGAAGATGCCGGCTAACCTGCTAGTGAATGGGAGAATACAAACCAACTAGAAAATGACAGAAAACTGCTCGTAAATGGTGGAACAGAATTTCAATCCCACATGTGGGCTGAGGAGTGACCCAGATCTGGATTCATATTCCATTTCTGCCACTTTTTAGCTATTTGACATCGGGCTAATCAACTCCTTGAATCTCAGTAACCTTACCCGCAAAATGGGTAGTATCTATTCAGTTTGTATTTCAGGGAAATCAAACAGTTCCAGTGATGGGAAGTTATCTAAAGTATTCCAATTCTGGGGCGCCTGGGTGGCTCAGTCGGTTAAGCATCTGCCTTGATCCCAGGGCCCTGGGATGGAGCCCCACATCAGGGAGCCTGCTTCTCCCCCTCCCCCTGTTCCCTCCTCCTGCTTGTGCTTTCTCGCTTTGTCAAATAAATAAAATCCTTAAAAAAAATAAAGTATTCTAATTCTAAAAGTGAAAGAGATATCAATAGATTGACATAAACCACCATTTTCAAACCCTAATAAAATAAATGATTCATGTAAAATTATTAATGGATGATTTAGGATGCAGATCAGGGGCTCTCCACCTGTGGGGTGGTTCACCATGGACACTTAAGGAAAGAGGCACCATGAGAAGAAAAGGAACACATGAAGATGAATGGGGGCAAAGCTGCCTATCTGTTTTTACTAACTTCTACCTGACATTCTGCATCTCCTTAAACCACAAGTGTAAATAACAAACCATAGTAGTAACAGTGGTACATAGAACTCTGTCACAGAGTAATTCACAGACATTTTCAAAAAAAAATAGAGAGTGATGGCTTTATAGCTGTTGCAGACATCTTGAAATATCATTAACTCTACAGTTACTCACCGATTCTAGGAGTATTAGAAAATTACAGAAGTCATTATACCTCCTACCAATTCTTTTTACTTAATGTATAATAACGTCATGCATATTTCACTATACCACAACTTTGCTCTTGAATATTGAAAAAACTGTTATTCAATAACATTGACTTCCTCTGTGTTTGTTCGCACTGAATTTACCTCCTTTAAAAACCCTATCGGGAGAAGAAGGCTGCAGCCTTTACCGACTGCCCAAAGGCCCCACCTAACACAAAAGGTTAAGAGCTCCTGGTGTCAATGAAAGGTTGCTGGGAACTTTAAAATGAGGGGCCAGGGTGTCACTACCTAAATCCACTGATCAACGTCGGGACCCTAAGAGTGGGACACCCAGACGTTGTGCCTCCCTACAAGATGCGATCTGAAGCACAGAGCACTGCCAAAAATGCTTATATCTGAAAATAGTCAATCCTTGTGCCACACTGTCTAACAGAACTCTCTGACAGAAACAAAAACATTGCTAGAAATGTTTTATGTTTAGGCTACTAATGCATCACCTACTAGCTGTACTTGCAGTGCGGCCAAAGCAAGTGAGTAACTGAATTTTTAATTTTTTTTAACTTCAATCTATTTAAATAGTCACATTTAACCAGTATCTATATTACGAGACAACCCTCCTTAGAGCTAACCTAGGTTTTATAAGACACAAAAGATGGAGAAATAAGTTAAAGAGGATCAAGGGAAAGCAACAGATAAATCCAAAATCCAAATTACAGAACAGTCTTTAAGACGACTGACCCAGTTAAAAAAAAAAAAAATCAATGTCATGAAAATACTGTACTAAAAGAGTACTAAAATAAACAATCAAATATAAGGTGAAGATTTTGTTTGGATCCTGATTCAACCAATCAATGATAAAAAGACATTTTGAAATAATCACAGAAGCTTGAATATTACATTATATCAGGAAATTACTATTAATTTTGTTAGATATGATCACAGTATTATAGTTACATTAGGAAATTTCTATAGTAATAAAGATGCATACCAATGTATGTAGCGTGGAGATAAAACTACGTCTAAAAGCAGCCTTAAAATATTTTTAGCAAATACGGAAGTGTATAGATGAAGTAGGTATGGCAAAATCTAGATAACCATTCAATCCGGTGAAAGTCAAAGGGCATCCTTTAAATTATTTTTGTTACTTCCGAGTATTTTGAAATAACTCAAAATGATTTTTGGGGCACCTGGGTGGCTCAGTCGTTAAGCGTCTGCCTTCGGCTCGGGTCATGATCCCAGGGTCCTGGGATCTTCTTCCTCTCCCTCTGTCTCCCTCCGCTGCACCCCACTCGTGCTGCTCTCTCTCTCAAATAAATAAATAAATAAAATCTTTTTAAAAATGACTTTTAAACGTGATGTTGTTCTGCATAGAGTGACTGGTACATAATAAGTACTCAATAAACGTTAATTATCAACTATCAGCAACATTGTTATTATTCATGATCCATAAAGTCAAAACTAAGATCAATTAGTAAAAAGTACAAAAGTTAACTTTGGGCTCAATATACAAATAAGCTTTTTCACAGCAAGAGCTCTATGAAAATGGAAACACACTGTCTCCTGAGGTGATGGCGGCCCAGAGATATTCAGAATAACAAAAACCACAGCGACTCACATTTACTGAGCACTTACAATGTGGCAGACGTAAGACTAAGCCCTCTTCATATATTCCTTCATTTTAGCTTCCCAAAACAGTGCCATAAGGTAGGTATTCCTGCTAGCCCCACTGGAGCTGGGCCAGCAGAGATTGATCACTTGGTGAGGATGTTGCAGAGAAAGGTCAAGGTGAATGGCTCTTCTAGTTGCCCTTTATACCATCCCTGACAACCCTGGACTCTTCTGATTCAATGAATATGTCACTCAAATGAATTGTACAGGCTAGCCAGCTGGCTGGCTCACACAAAGCCAGTGAACAGAGAGCAATTCTCCGTTTTACTTATTGAAAGGTCTTCAAACTTCACCTTTCCCTTTCAAGTGGCAGACTAAAATCCCACAAGAATTTAATTATCTGTAGGCAAGGGGATGATGTGATCGAGAAAATGCTACATTTCAACTACTTCATTTATCCATTTTCAAATTTCCCATAAATTACAGGGAGACATCCTCCCCAGGCTGCCATTTGATCAAGAAATGTCCATGGTATATCTTTGTCAACATGTTTCAGAATATAAATCCAGATTACAAAAACTAAAGTTGGTATAAAGGCTGTCATCATATATTATATCATTTGGAAAGAAATACTGGTGACCTTATCCAGTATGACTGTTATAATAGTAATAAAATTGAATCTTGGAAGATTACACTTCTGGTCAAAGTAGTAAAATGTGACCTTATTCTATTGAACATTGACATTTATTATATTAATTCACATGTAAAAAACTGCATTAAAATGATATTAAGGGCCTGGATAGAAATGGGAATGCTTGAGAACTTCAGAAAAAAGATTTAACTTTACCAATCATTCATAGCATGGAGCCTGTTTGATGCAAATCAAAGTAAATTTCCTTCACCAATCTCTGGTTCAATCCTAACTTTATTATTATTACCATCTCATTCATACAGAATGTATTTTTTTTTCCTGATGCTTCTTCAAACATTTTATAAACCTTAATTCATTTTCATCATGCTCTGGAGAAAAAGATAACACAGAGCAGTGAATACACAAACTTGACGCAGAGGATCAAGCCATCTGCTCACGGCAGAGAGATTCTCTTCACACCAATAAAATTGTACTTAGGGGCACCAGGGTGGCTCAGTCAGTTAAACGTTTGATTCTTGATTATGCTCAGGTCATGATCTCAGGGTCATGAGATGAAGCCCCGCGTCAGGCTCAGTGCTCAGCAAAAAGTCTGCTTAAGATTCTCATTCTCCCTCGGCCAGCCCCCACACTCCTCTCAGGCTCTCTTTCTCATGTAAATAAAATCTTTAAAAACAAATCATGCTTAGAGCTCGTGTCAGCCAACGCACAAGGTCCTAGAAACAGTACCAAGGTCCAGAGATGTGCACAACAGTCAAACAGCTACATGGACTTCACAGAATGGCCACAGAATGTGGAGAACAGGCATCATTTTGGGTATTACACCAACAAAGTGCTTTTCATTTTAAATTCTGGGGGTTTGGGGTTTTTTCTTTTTTGACTGGTCAAGGTTTCACTGGAGGGTCCCTCTCTTAAATATGTTTTGCATCCTTTGGTTTGGGGGTAGTACATGGAATAATGCAATAAATTATGGGTATGGCCCAGACACCCTGCAAAGGCCTATTTTCTCTTAGGCATTTGCCCAAAGTTCCAGGCCCCCCATGATAGGTCTCCCCTTTTTTCAACCTTGTTTTTCACCACTCTCAGTAACACTTCCAGGCTCCAAACAACCGTAACTTCCTTATATCTCAGTTAATATTGTTTTCTGCTCTGAGTACTGTTGCCCTAATACTAGAATAGGCTGAGTGTTGTTGTGATAACAAGCAGCCCCAACATTTCAGCGGGTTGAACAACAAAGGTTTTCTGCTTGCCTGATACTGAGTTGAGAGCGGGCCGGGAGATCAGCTGTGTGCACCTTTGTCACTAGGCATCCAGGCTGACTGAGCGATCACCAGCACAAACACGGCTAGGTGCCATGCGAGGAAGAAAAGAAAACTCTGTGGGTCTTGCACCATAAGTTAAGTGCTCAGACAAAAAGTGACACCATTCATTGCCATAAATAGCCATGTGGTTCCATCGAACCACAAGCACAATTCTACCGTAAGCCTATGTGAAAGGGAACTGAAAATATTTGCCCAACACCGTCAATGACTCCTTATCTCCACATGCCCCCCAATCTTGTAATTCTTTCAAATCTAGGCCAGATCCTATCTTCTCAAATAGACAGCCCTGATAGGTCTTGCTAACAGGAAGCCATTCAGAGACTTAATACACACAGCACGTTATCTTACCTCTTAAGGCCATTATGACTATATGAGAACAGTGTCTCCCCTGGGATTCTATGCTTCCCATAATGCCTTGCTAGATAAATATTGCTTGAATGATTGAATGAGGCTGTATGCATAATGAGACTTCATCTCCAAAGACTTCAAACCCTGGAGGCCAGTAATACTTGATAAGTAATAAACCTTTTTTATTTTTTCTTATTTATATCATAAAGATACTTAAAACAACATTAAAAAGATCATAAAGATGAAATAAAACTGAACCCATAATCCCACCACCCTAAACCAGCAACTCCTCGCACTTCTTCTCCTTCTAGTGCTGTTTATAAAGAGTGGCCATGGCCTTTACCTCACTGTATTCGGCATGCACACGGATATAGGGAGAATTCTAAATAGAAGACAAGGGACTGCCCCACCAATGCTTTTTACCCTTCCTCGATGCAAAAACATGTTGGGTCATGTCTTAAGACTGATTTGTATTTTCCACAATATAAGTACCTGAGATTTAAAGGTTCCATGCTATTCAGTACGTGACCATTACTCAGAGGAAGCAGTACACCCTTCCCCGCCACTTCCCCTCCTTAACCCGGCTCTAAACGAAATCACCTCTAGTAAAAGGAACTTGAGTTCCATCATTAGAAGAAGAAAGGAAAAGAAGAAAGTTTATGTTCTAAAATCTTAGGTGCAAGAAAGAAAATTGCCAATGTTACCATGTTTTGGCCTATCGAGACACCATTGACAAGACCAGAAAACATGAAAGTTTTAGTCTCACTCTTAAATATCTTATTTTGTTCACTCTTTTTTAATAAACATGTACTGCCTTCACCCATTTCCCCCATCTCCCACCTCTGCGTCACCAATCTGTTCTCTGTATCCGTGAGCTTGGCTTTGTTGTTACTGTTTTGTTTTGCTTTTAGATTCCACATATAAGAAGGATCAAATGGAATTTGTCTTTCTGTGACTTATTTCACTTCACATAATGACCTCAAGTTCCATCCGTTTCACAAATGGTAACATTTCACTCATTTTTAGGGATAAATAATATCCCATTGTTATTCATCCATAAAAATGAGTGAAATGTTTATATATATCAAAATTTATTTATCTACTGATCCAGTGAGAGAACCTTAGGTTGTTTCTGTCTCCTGACTATTGTAATAATGCTGCCATGAACATGGGTACATGTACGTGTATCTTTTCATGTTAGTGTTTTCATTTACTTCAGATAAATAGCCAAAGGGGGCCTTGCTGGATCACATAGACATTATATTTCTGTTTTCCTACGGTATCAGTTGTAACATTTCCTCTTTCATTTCTGATCTTGAGTCCTCTGTTTTCTTTTCTTGATGAGTAAAGACTTGCCATTTTTAAAAATATTTTCAAAGAACCAGCTCTCAGTTTACTTAATTTTTGCTACTGTCTCTTTAGTCTCTAGTTCACTCATTTCTTTTCTAATCTTTGTTTTATTTCCTTCTATTAATTTTGGGCTTCATTTGTTCTTTTTCTAGTTCTTTAAGGTTCTAATGCTAGGTTTTTTATTTGAGACTTCCCTGATTTTCTGAGGTAGGCATTTATCACTATGAACTTCCCTCTTAAAACTGCTTTTGCTGCATCTGACAAATTTCGCTATATCATATTTCCATGTTTGTTTGTCTCATAGAATTTTTTGACTTATCTTTTGATTTTTCTTTCACCAACTGGTTGTTCAGTAACATGCTGTTCAATCTTCATGTATTTGTGAATTTTCTTGTTTTTTCCCTATAATTAATTTCTATGATTATTTTATTATATATTCTTATTGATGTAAGCTGAGTTGAACCCTTTCTGGAACAAGGATTACCCATATACAATGTATTTTTGTATTACTCATATTACCAAAAGGCACTGGGAAGTCTCATCATAGTTGATAAACAACTCAGATGGTCATTTAATCCATTTAGCTTACTTACGATCAAGTAAGTAAAATTATACTGAGCTACTCCCATACTAAGAAGGAAAAATCATCCAAACACCTTGAAATCTTATTAAATTTCAGAGTAAAGATTTCTTGCCTATTTTATATTTTAATAGCTGATAGATTATTAGGTTTTCAAGCTATAATATTTTCAAATTTTATGTTCAGTCTTTCACCACTTCCACAAACACACATAATTTATACTCTTACATTTTTGAAAGGGTTTATTATTTTATGTGCCACAGTTATTGATCTGAATCATTCTTTCTTACCTAATTCAACAGAATATAGTGGGAATAAAATGTGACTATTTACAACCATTAACCACTGCTATAATTCATACAGAATCTGCCAAACTCACTGCATTATAAATTATATTGTGTATTTTTCTAAGAGTCTGGTAATACCTACTTCAAATACAAACATTCTCTGGAAATTTGTCAAAATTAAAAAAAAGGTACCATTAAATAATATTTTCAGATATGACTATAGAGAGTTTCTAATACAGTTCTCTTCAATTTTAATACTGTCTCAATATTCATGAATGTTCAACAGTTCAATAGTTGTTTTCATGAGTTGTACCTTCATTAGGTGCAAAACATTAAACACCTGGAATTCTGTTCAAACTATTCCTAAGGGAGAAATTTTGGTAACAAATGAAAGGGACACACGTTTTAGCTGAAAAAGTCACTCACTGCTGATAAAGAATTTATAGCAGAATGTTCCAGTAGAGCAGAAGAAAGCAATATGAAAAGAAAATTAATATTCATTAGGAAACATCTACCATGGTATGAAACAAAGATCACAAAGCCAAACTGAACAATAATCAAATTTCTATATGAAAAATTGAACACACACAGTGCCTACAGTTCCAGTTATCTAATGCTATGGAACAAAATACTCCACAACTAAGAGACCTAATGACACTCATCATTTGTTACTTCTCATGGTTTCTGTAGGTCAGCAGTTTTGAAGCATCTCCACCAGGAGATTCTGTCTCTGGATCTCTCCCAGAGTTGCAATCAGTGGTTAGACTGGGGTCATATTGAAGGCTTCTCTGTATCCATGACTAGAACCTGAGCTGGAAGGACTGACATAGTTAGGGGCATCCCTCTCTAGCTTTATATGGCATCCCCATGTGTAGAATCTCCAGGATGGTGGCTTCAGTGTGGCCAGATTTCTCACATGTTGCCTTGTGGTTGCCAAGGCATATGTCCCAAGATAGAGAAAGGGTTTTCTTTCTCTGTCAAGCAAAGCCAAAGTTCTTTAAGGGCATATTCTTACATCCTTACTCACATAGCTTCACTTCTGCCACATTCTACTGGTCAAGATATTTACAAAGATACACTCAGATTCAAGCAGAGGGAATGTAAACTTCACCACTTGAAGAGTTTCATTATCACACTGTAATAAGAGCATATAGGATAGGACATGTTTGATGTGTCCATCTCTCTGAAAATCCAACCTACCATCTTAGCCACATGGGTCACCTACACATGCAAAAGTGATCAGTAATATAATCTGCAAGGGAAAAATAGAAGCCAAATGTCTGCTGCTTGTCAGGTTTACCAACTGAATTGGGAGGAAGAAACATTTGTTAACTTAAAACCCCAGACTGTAAGACACTCTGTCCCAGAAAACATTAACTTGGTTAGAACTAGCATTAAAAGTAAAACTGTAATATCTAAACACTGATTATAATTCAAACACTTCATCACTTTCTCTGGAGGACCAGTGACTTTAACAGAGGCACAGTCCTTCACTTTGAACAATTAGCCCTGGCAATATCTGTGTGGAGAGAGGTTTTCTTTTCTTTCCCGGGGGCATTAGCTTTCTTTTGGGATTTCACTAGAACAAACCTTAAGTAGAAAATGACAAAGCTCTGAAGCTGAACCGATTCAGGACAGACTGACCATTCATTCCACAAATATTTACTAGGTATCTACCATGAGACAAATGCTATGCTAGGCACTAGAGACACAGCAATGAGCAAATGAGACAAAAATCTCTGCCAGCAGAGGTCATATACTTGACATTTAGCCAGTTCTCTGGTGGCCACCGAACAGCAAATGTTCTCTGGATCAGCTATGAGATGAGAAGGAAACCTAGGATGGAGCCAAGAGGAGTTCCAACATCTTGCCAAGCTGATCTGAGGAGCAGCCACCCCACAAAGGACACTGAGGAGGAGTTTCCAGGACAGGAGAAAATAGGAGGAAAGGAAGGGCTCTGGAAAGTCAAGAGAAACATAGATTTCTAGAAGAGGAGAAGGGTCGGCTGTGTCAAGTGAGCTGAAGACTGAAGACGATGGCAAATATAACTTAGAGGAACCGTACCTTAGGATAATAGGGAACAATCCCTGCTCTCTGGAATGTGGGCAGACGTAGGGTTGCTCTCTCAGTCTACACAGAAGGGCTGCTGTGGGAATGCTACAGAATGTTAAATCACATTCTCTGGGTATAAGACACTTTCGGGCAGTGATTCTTAACCATGGTTCCACCCCACCACAAGTGATGCAGTTATGCGTAAGGTGTCCCTCGAGCTGTTGAGAGAGAGAGAGGAGGGGTACAGATTCAGCTGGTGGAAGGAGATGAACAGAACCACAGGCAGTTCTGGCCAACCCTCAGAACACCCTACATGAGGATCTGCATCAATGTGTGTCTCAACAAGCAAATGATTCCAGGAACCACCATCCCACATCACATGGCAAGTAGTAGGGGTGGGAAGAATTCATTAAAACGACTATACAAGTTATTTAAGTTAATGAAAGAGAATTCAGGGCTTTACATGGGACATCAAGAGGTAATGAGTAGGAAAGTAGAGTGAGCGATCAGGAGTCTGGCTCTGGCCATCCTCTGCTTTCTGGCATGTGACTTTAGGTCAATATGATTAACCACTTTGTATCTCAGTTTCGCTATCTGTGGAGTGGGGATAGTAACACCCCTCTCATGAGTTATCAAAAAGATTTACTTGAAAGTGGGTGTAAAGCTCTTCGTGCTGTGCTTGACATAATAAATGATCAATAAGGATGTGCTGTTGCTATTCTGGTTGTTCTTAGTGGCTCTAAGTGATACAGTATAAAATGCTCTGGCTTGACTTCTCAAACCTTCCTGGGTCACTAATAATTCTGTAACTTTCCCAAGAAGGCTTAGCTTCCCTGTTCCTGTTTCCTTATCTATAAAATCAAGAACATTAGTTTAGGTCAGTGGTTGTTAAGCTCCCTTGTGAGAAGTCTAAATGTGAAGAGAAGGGGCAAGACAGAGCTCTGAGAGCCTCTCTCCCTTCCTCTGGGCAACTTCACTATTCTCAGTGTTACACAGTAGGCTTTGGCATAAGATCATCTTTGACCAAAGACTGTATCGGTGAAAAACACAACAGAAAATGTTTAAAAGCGACTGGTTTAGGTGGTATCTAATGCCACAAACCTCTGCAATTTGAGGTGATAGGACAAGAATCCCTGGAGAATGCAGATAATCAAAACAACAGCTCGTTAGGATGTAACTGAGAGTTGGTTCATCATTAAAACCCAGGATCTTTTGTATATAAAGTTGTACTAAATACCTCACTTTCAATTAGTCTTGCATTCTATCCCTGTCATTATAATTGGAATATTTTAGTAGCAGCAAAGCAAAAGGTAGCCCTAACAAGTATTTGCTTGCTGAAGTCAATACTCTTACAATGGGCAAATGATAAGGGACAACTGTCTCAGACAGTGCGATGTAAATCTCTGAACCAAATATATTGGGTTGAAAGCACTAGCACTGTTACTTCAGAGCAGGCTTAACTCTGGCAAAGTATTTCGGTTCTCAGAGTCTAAGTATCTTCATCTACGAGGTGGAAGAGATTACACAAGCTCACAAGTTTGCCCTAAGAGTCACTAACCCACTCATTATTTAATCCATTCAGTAAGCATTTAGGGAGAACGAAATATATGCCAGGCATAGCGTAGGATGAAATCACAACAGTGAGCCTACAGGCCGCCCGAACCATTATATATCTGTCCCTATCAGTAGTCTTTCGAGGGACACATGGAAACATGTCTACCAAGCTCAGGGTCATAACAGTCGGGGCACCTAATAAATGCTAATTGCCTTCCTTCTTCACCTTCTTTTCTTCATAGCAAAATTCAATTATAATGAGTATGGGTGGAACAGAGCCATGCCATTCACATGTGACCCCCCCTCCCCCCCCATCCTCTTCACACTTATGCTGTCAATCTCATGCTCCCCAGCCTGGTTCCTGGCTCTCTTTTGCTTCTGAATCTGTGAGAGTGTTTCAAAAGGCCAAGGCAGGGAAAAGAACTAGGGAGCTAAGTCTATATTATGAAGATTCAGGACTGTGGAAGAGGAAACAAAGGGGAAGGAAGCAGGCTGGGCAAGAATGAGGGGAGAGACTGGGGAGTTGGTGTCTGAATGGCTCTGGAGCAGCTCCAGGGCACCAAAATCTGGGGGGTTGGAGAAATACTGTGGAGGAGAAGGAACTAGATCCTGCTTCTCTGAGATATTCAAATCAAGACTGAATTTCCTTTTACTTAACCTTAAGCACCTGAGTTGTACTCCTTGAATGCAACTCTGGGTAGGCAGTGAAGCACCGTGGGGCCTCGAGCTGCATTTGAAACTCACACTATCAAACCCATGGTTCTCCTAAAATTTGGCAAGGGGAGTTTAAAAAGGAGACAAACTGACATTGACAAATACGTTCACAAAATATATCCCTGGTGGGAGAAACTTCTGACGCATTTAAAATCAAGTCACCAAACAAGAAGTTCCTGTGCACGGAATACTTTTACACGTCCCACCTCTAAACCGTGAACCATCCTATTAGCAACCTATACTCCCACACCTGCCATGACCCTAGGGAGAAGACTGCAGACCCTACTGCTTCTGGAACCTCATCCACAGGGGGCAGTCCTAATGTGTCAGGGGGCATTCATGGCCTGGATGATGCACTCTGAGGGAGAGAGGAAAATCAACTCAGAAGTACTTTGATCCTCCTTCTATTTTGTCCCTTATGTTTTCCTTTGGGGCCAATGACTTCTTTCAGACACTAATAATTTACACTTCAGGCAAACATCAAAGTATAGTAATGCCCTGAATAGTAATCGCTGCCCTGGTGATGGAATCAAGCCTCTCAAAGAAACTCTAAGTTAATTAGCTACAGACCTATTTACCTTTAGGCCAATGAAGAAGGCAAGGAACACTGGATTAGACCTTGCCTTCAATTTATGGCTTTATTAATTCTGGCATTCCAATCAGTGGGGGACCCCACTCTGTCAACCTTCAGCATCTGAGCTGACAGCTGTCATGGGGACAGGACACCGCTGAGACCCAGGCAGGATACCCATGGAAGAAACTTGGACTTTCATTGTTTTCTGTCATTATTTTCCCAATTATTGAGCAGTTTTATCAGTACACAGAATGGTCTCTTAACCTTTCCACAACAACGTATGTTTTGGGACAAAGGTTGAGAGAGGGACAGGTTTAGAAGAAAGATTCATTCATTCTTAACCAAAAGCCTACTCAAAATCATTTTTCTTTACATATCCCACTTTAATCTTTCCTAATTCTTATTCCTCTTCCTGAGAAATATTTTAACTTTTTACAAAAATCCACATTTTAAAGAGGCATTGGATACAAGGACCCTTCCTTGTTTGTTTCTGTGATGATGGCTGATTTCCACATACCCCTCTTAGAGGAGGATCCCCTTTTGCCAGCCTACTTAGGATATTACTAAAGGTGTGTATCAACATGCCGCTTGCAGATGGGTAGGAGATATTTTTTTTCCAGGTGTTTCTTGAACGCTTTGTGTTTGATCAATCTCCCAGGAGTAGGCATTTGAAATTTAGCAGAACCAGCTTCCTGTCCTCAGATGCTGACACTGACATCGCGTGCCACAAATATACCTACGCTGACCTAACTTGTCAAATGGAAAATGTAATCTCAAGTATCTTGGTTTTTTCCATTCTTCAATAATCCTACCCTTAATAGATCCTTTGTTGTGTCCGGACCATATTCGTTTGCTGGGGCTGCCAGAACAAAGCACTTCAAGCTGGGCACTTCAACAAAGAACTCTATTATGTCACAGTTTGGGAGGCTGGAAGTCCACAGTCAATGTGTTGGCAAGGTGGGTCCCTTCGGGTAAGGGCTATGAAGGAAGGATCTGTCCTTGGCTTACAGATGGCTATCTTCACTCTGTACCTCTCCACATCACCTTCCTTGTATATCTGCCTGTGTCTGTGTTCAAATTCTCCTTTTAATAAGAACACCAGGCATATTGGATTATGGCCAACCCTAAGGACCTTACTTTAACTGGATTCCTTCCGCAAAGACCCTATCTCCAAATACAGCCACTTTCTGAGACACTTGGAGTTAGGATTCCAATGTACCTTGTTTTGGAGGGGACACAATTCAACTCATAGCAGGGAACAATAAAAAAGTTCTGACTTTAAAAAAGTCATTTATCAAAGAGGAAAGATGCTATTCCCACACATTTCTCTGTTGGTTGCTTCATTTGAGCATCTATTCTGTGCCAGGCACTATGCTATTTTGGGGAGAAACAGAGAGGAACAAAATGCAAACTCCATGCTATTGAACCTAGCTTCTCTTGGTGGCAGACCCTCCATCCTGTAGAAATGTAGATGAGCTGGAACACCAATCTTCAAGCAGTGGAAAGCATTTGACTTCTATTTCCTTCTCTCTTGCCCTAGTTAAAAGCAGCAGCAACACTGTGACACTGGGTAGAGAAGTGTCCAGTAGGCATAGAAGTGACCAGTCTGCCCTCACCAATTTCCTTGCCCATGATAATTATTTTAATAGAATTGTATGTAAATGAATAATGATGGCCAACCACCTATCTTTTTTGCTCAGTTGATAATAGGAAAAGTAATAGCACCACCCATTTTTTCCAAGACTTGTGTTTCTGACACTGTGCCAGGCATTTACCATGCACATTTTTTTATTATATTTTATTTGTTTACTTGAGAGAGACAGAGAGCACAGAGGGAGAGGGAGAAGCAGATTCCCGCGGAGCAGGGAGCCTGAGGCAGGGCTCGATCCCAGGACCCTGAGATCACGACCTGAGCCGAAGGCAGACGCTTGACTGACTGAGCCACCCAGGTGCCCCTTACCACTGCCCAATTTCAAGCCATTTTCACAATATAAGGCTGCTATTATTAGCTCCATTTTACAGATGAGACAACTGAGGCTTGGAAAGAGTAAGTATCTTGCTAAAGCCACCAGCTAAAACACAGTGAAGGTAAAAATCTAAACTCCAGCAGTCTGAACAAAACTCCACTTTTTTTTTTAAGATTTATTTATTTATTTATTTGACTGAGAAAGAGAGAGAGAGAGACAGAGAGACAGAGAGACAGAGAGTGCACAGCAGGGGGAGCAGCAGGCTTTCTGCTGAGCAGTGAGCCCAATGCGGGACTTGATCACAGGTCCCCGGGATCATGACCTGAGCCGAAGGCAGAAAGATACTCAACCAACTGAGCCACCGAAGCATCCCAAAACCCCCACACTCTTAAGCCCTGTGCATCATTTAACCTCAGAACTTGTCAATTGTCCAATATTGTGTGTGTGTACATATGTGTATACATATATGTATTTATATGTATAGATGAAATAGTTATTTTGATCCAAAAAATCTATGACTACTGCTGATCCTTTAGCAATGAACTTTGCCCTCATTAGAAGGAAACTTGTGGATTCTTCTCATTTCTACATCTGTGACATAACATATTCAACCAACGAAAGCCGGAGCCAACTGATTAGTATTTGATGTGCTGAAAAGCCTAATGGTTCTTTATGTGAAACATCTGACAACGTGCAGCCCACTTAATTACTTGGTTGATTTTATAGCTCTGAAATAGTAAAACAGAATAATCCAAATGACTGGCCCATGTGGTGAGTGATATTTTAACATCCATTCAACCCTCAAACTGTGAAGCAAAAGTACTTATCCAAAATCCAATACTTTCAATTTTTCTTTTTACTGTTATAAGTCAAAACCAGCTAAATTGATTTTTTTTTCCGTTGACTTCTGCAAAAAAAAGTTCATTCCCGAACAGATTACATTAGCTGCTTTGAAGCCCAGAGGAAATTTTACAGCTAAGTATAACCCTAAAATCATAAAAATATGGGTTTACTTGAGAAGCTGGGAGGATTTGACAGATCTTTGATTATAATAGAACAAATATGTCTTGATAGATGAGCTGCCTTTTATGAAAGAGACTTAAAAGTTTTAACTCTATTAACCTTTACCCACTAGCATCATAGAAAGTTTCGGGGCAAGGTATTCCAACTTCTAAGTGGAACATGGCACTGGAGAAGCATGCAGGAGTCGCTGGAACATCATTCAGTGATTTTCAATATTTGTGCCCAGGGTGAGGCTCCCCTACAGTCCTGCAGAACAAATGTCATCGCCCTTGCTTTTCCTACTGCCTGCACACCTTGGCTAAGTGTCTCCAGAGTGTAACTGCTGATGATGATGGAAGAGAGGAGGCGGAGGGAGAGGAAAAAAGAAGAACAAGAATAGCTTCCTGTAGGCCCCCAAAAAGGAATCTACTACATAAAAACCAATAGTTCATATGATGCAGGATCTTGGTGGCAAATGGTCACATGTAAATAAACGATGAAAATGAGACTCACATCCAGATCCTCTATCTCATTCCCTACCACAAGCTCTCTTCTAAATGATAAGTTTGTAAAAACAAGCAATAGCACCTATCTTGGTCACCTTCCCTTTGCTTTGTATTGTTGAAATTAAGGCCATGTGGACACCTGGTGACAATGCTGGGAAGAGTCCTCATGCCACGTCATGGGGACACTGAGCTCGCAAGGCCAGAGCCATCGATGAATGATCTCCCTTGATACTCATCATTTAGGAATCTCAGAATATGCAAACACTGATAAACATATCCAGTGAATATTAAGTGCCTAATATTATACTGATCCAAAATTTTATCTATCTTCTTTTGCTTGTCCACATTGACCATCACAGAGGAAAGAAAGAGAGAGAGCGAGCGAGAGAGCAAGCAAGCAAGCAAGAATTACTGTTTAATGGGTATGGAGTTTCATTTTGTAAAGTTCTAGAGATCCATTGTACAATGTGAGTATACTTAACATGACTGAATTACAGACCTAAAAATGGTTAAGATGATAAATTTGGGGTTTTTTTTTACAATTACATTTTTTTAGAGGAAAAATAAAAAGTAAAATAACTCTCTCCTCTCTTCCCCCTGCCCGCTTTCCTTCCAAGACTTGTGTCTTGGAGACAAAAAGATGTGGACATAGCTGAGGAATATTTATGGGGCAGAACTGAAAGGATGGGTTATGTTCCTGAATGGGGGGATGTAGAAGACAGAGGATATGGGTGCTTTCCAAGTTGATGGAGAAACTGCAATGGAGAATGGCCGAGAAGGAGCACTTTCAGAGGAAAGAAGGGATGGAAAAGCATGATAAGTTCATCTAAGTAGGGATCACCAGCAAGCAGTTGGCTCTGTGGATCTGGAGCCCAGGAAGGAGGGTTAGTGTGGAGATTCCGTGTATTTCTACTGGGAACTCCAATTTTTGGTTAACAGTCAAACTCTAGGCCCTTCAAAACTTTTCTTCTTCTCTAATAATGATAAGCGTGTATTTCTAGAAGTATGTATGGATTCATCTTATGTTTTTCATCTAATATTTCATATGTGAATAATGACAGGCACTGGATCATTTGTGTAAATTAAGAAAAAGTACCTAACACAACAGAAACATTTAACGAAGTCGCTTTTCATCTGTTTCATTTACTAGTTCCCATGCTTTTTTTCCCCAGCTATTACCATCTCATACATAGTCAGTTTGATCAGTCTGCAGAATCAAATGTTGAATTTAGGCAAACAAGGGGTATTCAATGAACAGGTGGATTTCTACCAGAACACCCACATCAATTCGGCCCACGTGGTCAGGCCAGCTGTGTCTGTCGATGCAATAATCAGCACCTGTGCAGACCAGCCTGCCATCAGTGTTCACAAGTCGGAATTGAAGAGGTCTCTCAGCAAGCTGACCGCAAAGATTTGCGCAGTACCTGTTCAAAGTATATATGACTGCCTCCAGGCACGCCCATTAGTTCTCCACTTTCATGGACACTAGAACCTGTTCACAAATTTAGCGGGGCCGGGTGGGGGAGGGGAGGTGGGATTAAAAAAACCAGAGCCAGCTTCTGGCTCAGAAAGGACACATGAATGCGAAGCAACCTGACTTGAGGAAACAGAACAGGGGAGGAGGGAATGAGGAAGGCAGGACATCACCGAAACAGAGCCAGTAATGTTTACAGGTAGTAGAATATTGGAGCTCTAAAAAATAGGCTCAGTGGCATGTTTTGAATCAGAGATGTTCTTGAGAAAATATGCCAAGAACTGAGACTGGGCTTACAGATGTAAATTTCCACTCCAAGGCGTATTGCCATGCAGGGCCTAAGTACTTTAAATGGAACTTTGTGACTTGTTTATCTGACATAGTAACAGCCTTCTCAGATCCAACCATCCCTTTTATGTATTAGAAGATAACAAAAGGTTATGTGATTTTAGGAAATTGAGCATATAAACAGGGATATTTGCAACATATCCAGTGAATATTAAGTGCCTACTTTTATCTCCCAGAGCTTGATGTGCAAAGGTAACTGACTTAAACATCCCAAAGAGCCTGCATTCACACGGTGATATTTTGCTAAGAATTCGTTGCATTCTAAAATGCAGGAACATTATAGTAATGTTCCATAAAGCACAACCGAGGGTGAATAGCAGGGATGCCCTCTGATTTGGGAAGGCTAATTCTGTTCTCAATTCATTGCAGAGGAAAAACAGTATTAGAGATAAAACAAAACAGAATCCATATTGTGATGCTGCTGATTATTTCTGAGGCTGGTGACTGCACAGAAGGTACACAGGCCACTGTGTATTCTTGAGCTTCTAACTGCTGAGGTCGGTTTCCTGCTGCTCCCAGGTGCCCCTTTTAACTATGTGCATTTACACGGGCTGCATTAATTCCTCAAAGAAAACTCAAAATCTATCATGTTCACTTTCAGAACTCCAGCAGTCAATTCAAAGCCATACTTTCAGAGAGTGAACCACGGAAAATAATGGGCAGACCAGACAACAGTTCACAAACGAATCTCTTTATGATTTTTTAAAACTACATATGGGATGAACGGCTAGTGAGTCACCCTGGCTCTTGGGGTCCATTTGCTCTATGTGTGCAGTGAAACTATGACAACCAGAGCACAGCATCCAATCATAATGATTATGACAACATACCAGGTACAATTACCAGTCCCATTTCACAGGCCAAAAAGTAGCATGCTAAGAGGCCCAGAACTAGTCATTTGCAGACTGAGATTAAGTCCAATCCCATCTGACTTCAGATGTCCTGGTCTTACTGCTACACTGACTCTCCAGCTATATATATATATATGTGTGTGTGTATGTATAAATACACACACACACACACACACACACACACACACATATATATATAAAGGTGCTGAGGTATGAGGTGGCTAGCGCTGCCATAACAAAATAACACACGGGATGGCTTAAATATGGGAATTCATTTTCTCATAGTTCTGGGGACTGTCCAACATCAAGGTGTGGACAGGTTTGGTTTCCCTTGAGGCCCATGTCCTTGGCTTGCAGATGGCCCTCCCTCTATATAAGCACCTCCCTGAGGTCTCTGTGTGTGTCCTAACCTTTTTTTTTTTTTTAAAGATTTTGTTTATTTATTTGAGAGAGAGAGAAAGGGAGAACACGGAGGGGGAGGGAGAGGGAGAAGGAGACTCCCCGCTGAGCAGAGAGCCCAATGTGGGACTCAATCCCAGGACCCTGGGATCATGACCAGAGCCAAAGGTAGACCCTTAACCGACTGAACCACTCCAGCCATGAGTCCTAATCTCTTTTTACAAGGATTGGATTAGGACTCACTCTAAGGGCCTCATTTTAATTTAATTACCTAGATTTAAATGCCTGTCTCCATGCTGAATCACAGATCTGTACTTCTGCAACAAATAATGCAACATATGTTAAGAAAAAAGAAAAAGAAGAAGATAGCAGGAGGGGAAGAATGAAGGGGAGTAAGTCAGAGGGGGAGACGAACCATGAGAGACGATGGACTCTGAAAAACAAACTGAGGGTTCTAGAGGGGAGGGGGGTAGGGGGATGGGTTAGCCTGGTGATGGGTATTCAAGAGGGCACATTCTGTGTGGAGCACTGGGTGTTATGCACAAACAATGAATCATGGAACACTACATCAAAAACTAATGATGTAATATATGGTGATTAACAATAAAAATTAAAAAAAAACAAGATGACAGCATCCAGCAAATGCAACCCAGATAAGTGACTCTCTGACCCAATGCTGCTTTCATGAGGCTTCTTGACAAGAGGGGATGCTCTGTGTGCAAACAGTAAATTCATACTTGAAAACAACAACAACAACAACAACAACAAAATGCCTGTCTCCAAATATAGTCATAATCTGACATACTGAGGGCTAGGGATTCAATATGAATTTGGGGGGAAGAAACTGAACCCTTACACCACACATATTAAAGTAATGTTCCATAAAACACCACAATATGTGAATAGCTGTAACGCCCTCTGGCTTCTGAGGGCTTAATTATCTAAGGCCTTATTTTGTATTTTCCATTATCAAAAGGTAGTGAAAATGGGATGTTTAAAAACTGTGTTTATCACAGAGAGTCAAGAGCCTGCAGGCAAATGGTCTCTGATTTTTTTTTCATAATCATATCCTCCGATGACATCAGCTGTGTTTGGGAGTTGCTGGCACAATTCAGTTTGCTGTTTTAGAAGGAACTTCAACCGCAGTATTTGAAAATGTGATCATGAAACCATAATTCTGCATTAAGATTCCAATGTTGTCACTGCTTTGAGCAGAGCTGATTTCCACTGGTCTTTTAAAAATACCTTTAAATGCTTCCTATTTTAAGAGCAGGTTTACAGCAAAGGTGGTAATACCCTACATACCCTGCCCCCACACATGTGTAGCATCCCCATTACCAACATCCCTCACCAGAGTGGGACATTTATTACTAAGGAGGAACCTACATGGTCATATCATAATCATCCCAAGTCCATAGTTTACCTAAGGTTCACTGTTGGTGTTGTACATTCTGTGCACTCGAACAAATAATGACATATATCCATCATTACAATATTAATACAGAGTAGTCTCATTGCCCTAAAAATTCTCTGTGCTCTGCCTGTTCATCTCCTCCACTACCCCTAGCAACCCACGGGTCTTTCTATTGTCATCACAGTTTTGTCTTTTCCAGAATGTCATAAAGCTGGAATCATACAGTAGGTAGACTTTTCAAGACTGGCCCCTTTCACTTAGTCAAATGCATTTAAGATTCCTCTATATCTTTTCATGGCTTCATAGCTCATTTCTTTTTACCTCTGAGTGATATTCCACTCTGGATGTACTTCTTATTGCTTTTTGTTTTCACCCTAGAACTGAGCTGGGTAAGCTCCTTGACCCACAGCACTCTAACAGTCTAGATCTCTCCTAGATGGCACTTAACATTTTCCCTTTAAATACCTCCCTCCTGATCTCCTGCTATCTCACCCTATAGACAGAGGTCGGTTCTTCCCAAATATTTCCCTGTATCTCATTACATATATGTGTTTTTCCAAAAAATACAAGGTATTGATTTTTTTTGGTATATGTTCAATTTATTTAAATGGTATTTTACTATAAATCTTGTTCTGATTCTTACTATTTTCTTCCACCATTATATTATGGAAACACCTAAATAGCTAGATGTAACTCGCCATCATGTAGCTACTGAGCATTTGAAATGTGGGTAATGCAAATGAGGGACTGAATTCTTAATTTTAATTGAATTTTAATTCAATTTCAATTTAAAAATTGGTATCTTATTCAATTATTAGAACACTTGTATTTTTGGAACACCTTGAGTATGCAAATCTATTTTTTCAACTGTACATTTTATGAAGACCAAACACAGAAATAAGGGTGAAGTATGTCCAATGAAAATTTAGTGTCTGAGGGGGCGGAGCAAGATGGCAGAGGAGTAGGAGACCTGGATTTCGTCTGGTCTCAGGAATTCAGCCGAATAGGGATCAAACCATTCTGAACACCTACGAACTCAACAGGAGACCGAAGAAGAGAGTAGCAACAACTCTCTGAACAGAGAAGCGACCACTTACTGGAAGGCAGGACGTGCGGAAAATTGAATCCGAGGCGATATTCGGGAGGATAGACGGCGGGGGAGGGGGCCTCCGTCGGCCGCTTCTGGCAAGTGCTAGAGCCGCGGAGCACAAAATCGGAACTTTTAGAAGCCGGCTCCGCTGAGGGACGTTGCTCCAGTGGCTAAGCGGGGGGTGGAACCCTCGCGGGACAGTGTGGTCTCAGGACCCTTGGGGTCACAGAAGGACCGGGGATGCCTGAGTGCAGCAGAGCTCCCAGGTATCAGAGCGGGGAAGCCGGGTGCACAGACGGAGCTGAGGCGCGGGCTCTCAGCTCGGGGTTGCCATAAACTGTGATCCGCGGCCCAGTCGGGCCACTGCTCCTCCAGCAGGGACCCAAAAAGCGGCAGAGCCGGGGAGACTCCCCTTCCTCCCCCGGGAGGAGCGGCGCGGGAGCGCACCGCAGGGATCTGCTGGGTTTGGAGACTCCACATGGAGTTGGGTGCCAGAGATACAAACGCTCGGTCACAGGCCAGGTGAGCACGGAGTGCGGCCGGAGACCGGGGACAAGGGAGTGACTGCTTTTCTCTGGGGGCGCACTGAGGAGCGGGGCCCTGAGTTCTCAGCTCCTCTGAGTGGAGACTGGGAGGCCACCATTTTCACGCTGGACCCCCAAAGCTGTACCAAGAGCTTGCAGGGAAAAAAAGCTCCTGAGAGCAAACCCAAGCACCTTGCTTAGCCCGGACCGATAAGGGTGGGGCAATTTCACCTCCGGCAGACATTTGGGAACCACGGCAACAGGCCCCTCCCCCAGAAGATCAGCACGAACAGCCAGCAAGCCAAGACCAAGTTTACCGATCAAGGAGAACGGGAGAACTCCAGCGCTAGGGTAATACTGCACATGGAATTCATGGCTTTTTTTTACCATGATTCATTAGTTTTTCAAAGTTAATTTTTTAAACGTTTTTTTTTTTTAATTTTTCTTTTTCCCTTTTTCAAACAACATATCAATCCCTTTTTTTAAAAAAACATTTTTTATTTTTTATTTTTAGAGTCATATTTTATCCCTTCATAGTAGTTACCCTTGTTTTGGGCATATATATATATATAAGTTGTTCTCTCTTTAAAATTTTGAGATACAATTTCTTCTAACAGATCAAAATATACCCTAAATCACTAGTGTATGGCTTTGTTCTAGTCTCCTGCCTGATCACATTCTCTCCTTTTTTTCTTTTTTTTTAAATCTTCTTTCTTTTTTCAAACTTCTTATCGTATCAATTCCTTTTATAAAATCTTTTATAATTTTCATCTTTACAGTCATCTTCCATCCCTTCATTGTATCAACCCTTATTTTGTACATATATAAGTCTTTCTTCTTTTAAAATTTTAGGGGCACTTTTTTCTTTTTTTTTTTTATTTTAATTTTTTATTGTTATGTTAATCACCATATATTACATCATTAGTTTTTGGTGCAGTGTTCCATGATTCATTGTTTGTTCATAACACCCAGTGCTCCATGCAGAACGAGGGGCACTTTTTTCTAACAGACCAAAATACGCTCAAAATCTAGTGTGTGGCACTGATCTATGCACTAGCCTGATCATATTTGATCATATTCGTTTTCTCGTATTGTTCTGCTTTTGTATTTATCTTTTTCTTTTTTTTTCTTTCTTTTCTCTTTCTTTTTTCTTGCTTTCCCTTTCTTTTACCCTGGTTTCAGGTCTTTTCTGATTTGTATAGAGTATATTTGCTGGGGACGTTGTTAACCTGTTAGCATTTTGTTCTCTCATTCATCTATTCTCCTATGGACAAAATGGGGACAAGATGAAAAAAATCACCTCAGCAAAAAGAACAAGAGATAGTACTGTCAGCCAGGGACCTACTCAATACGGACACTAGTACGATGTCGGAACTAGAGTTCAGAATCATGACTAAAGATACTAGCTGGGCTTGAAAAAAGCGTAGAAGTTATTAGAGAAACCCTTTCTGCAGAAATAAAAGAACTAAAATCTAGCCAAGTCGAAATCAAAAAGGCTATTAATGAGTGCCCCAATCAAAAATAGGGGCACTAACTGCTAGGATAAATGAGGCAGAAGAGAGAATCAGAAATATAGAAGACCAAATGATGAAAAATAAAGAAGCTGAGAAAGGGAGAGATAAACAACTACTGGATCACGAGGGCAAAATTCAAAAGATAAGCGACACGATAAGACGAAACAACATTAGAATAATTGGGATCCCAGAAGAAGAAGAAAGAGAGAGAGGGGCAGAAGGGATACTGGAGCAAAGAATAGCAGAGAACTTCCCTAATGTGAGGAAGGAAATAGGCATCAAAATCCAGGAGGCACAGAGAACCCCTCTCAAAATCAATAAAAATAGGTCAACACCCTGACATCTAATAGTAAAACTTACGAGTCTCAGAGACAAAGAGAAAATCCTGAAAGCAGCTCGGGAGAAGAGATATGTAACCTACAATGGTAGAAATATTAGATTGGCAACAGACCTATCCACAGAGACCTGGCAGGCCAGAAAGGACTGGCATGATATCTTCAGAGCACTAAAGGAGAAAAATATGCAGCCAAGAATACGATATCCAGCTAGGCTCTCACTGAAAATTGAAGGAGAGATAAAAAGCTTCCAGGACAAACAAAAACTAAAGGAATTTGCAAACACGAAACCAGCCCTACAGGAAATGTTGAAAGAGGTCCTCTAAGGAAAGAGAGAGCCTAAACCAGCATAGATCAGAAAGGAACAGAGACAATATACAGTAACAGTCACCTTACAGGCAACACAGTGGCACTAAATTCATACCTTTCAATAGTTACCCTGAATGTAAATGGGCTAAATGCCCCAATCAAAAGACACAGGCTATCAGATTGGATTAAAAAACAAGACCCATCAATATGCTGTCTGCAAGAGACTCATTTTAGACCCAAAGACACCCCCAGATTGAAAGTGAGGGGGTGGAAAACCATTTACCATGTTAATGGACACCAAAAGAAAGCTGGGGTGACAATCCTTATATCAGACAAATTAGATTTTAAAACAAAGACTGTAATAAGAGATGAGGAAGGACACTATATCCTACTTAAAGGGTCTATCCAACAAGAAGATCTAACAATTGTAAATATCTATGCCCCTAACATGGGAGCAGCCAATTATATAAGGCAATTAATAACAAAAGCAAAGAAACACATTGACAGCAATAAAACAATAGTGGGGGAATTTAACACCCCCCTGACTGAAATGGACAGATCATCTAAGCAAAAGATCAACAAGGAAATAAAGACTTTAAATGAAACACTGGACCAAATGGACTTCACAGACATATTCAGAACATTCCATCCCAAAGCAACAGAATACACATTCTTCTCTAGTGCCCATGGAACATTCTCCAGAATTGATCACATCCTAGGTCACAAATCAGGTCTCAACCAGTACCAAAAGATTGGGATTATGCCCTGCATATTTTCAGACCACAATGCTTTGAAACTAGAACTCAATCCCAAGAGGAAAGTCGGAAAGAACTCAAATACATGGAGGCTAAAGAGCATCCTACTAAAGAATGGGTCAACCAGGAAATTAAAGAAGAAGAAAAAAAAATTCATGGAAACCAATGAAAATGAAAACACAACTATTCAAAATCTTTGGGATACAGCAAAGGCAGTCCTGAGAGGAAAGTATACAGCAATACAAGCCTTTCTCAAGATACAAGAAAGGTCTCAAATACACAACCTAACCCTACACCTAAAGGAGCTGGAGAAAGAACAGCAAATAAAGCCTAAACCCAGCAGGAGAAGAGAACTAATAGAGATCAGAGCAGAAATCAATGAAACAGAAACCAAAAGAACAGTAGAACAGATCAACGAAACTAGGAGCTGGTTCTTTGAAAGAATTAACAAGATTGATAAACCCCTGGCCAGACTTATCCAAAAGAAGAGAGAAATGACCCAAATCAACAAAATCATGAATGAAAGAGGAGAGATCACAACCAACACCAAAGAAATACAAACAATTATAAGAACATATTATGAGCAACTCTATGGTAGCAAATTAGATAACCTGGAAGCATTCCTAGAGATGTATCAACTACCAAAATTGAACCGGGAAGAAATAGAAAACCTGAACAGACCTATAACCACTAAGGAAATTGAAGCAGTCATCAAAAATCTCCCAACGAACAAAAGCCCAGGGCCAGATGGCTTCCCAGGGGAATTCTATCAGACATTTCAAGAAGAATTAATACCTATTCTCCTGAAACTGTTCCAAAAAATAGAAATGGAAGGAAAACTTCCAAACTCATTTTATGAGGCCAGCATTACCTTGATCCCAAAACCAGACAAAGACCCCATCAAAAAGGAGAATTACAGACCAATATCCTTGATGAACATGGATGCAAAAATTCTCACTAAAGTACTAGCCAACAGGATCCAACAGTACATTAAAAGGATTATTCACCATGACCAAGTGGGATTTATCCCTGGGCTGTAAGGCTGGTTCAACATCCGCAAATCAATCAATGTGATACAATACATTAACAAAAGAAAGAACAAGAATCATATGATCCTCTCAATAGATGCAGAAAAAGCATTTGACAAAATACAGCATCCTTTCTTGATCAAAACTCTTCAGAGTATAGGGAGAGAGGGTACATACCTCAATATCATAAAAGCCATCTATGAAAAACCTACAGCGAATATCATTCTCAATGGGGAAAAGCTGAGAGCTTTTCCCCTAAGGTCAGGAACGCGGCAGGGATGTCCACTCTCACCACTGCTATTCAACATAGTATTAGAAGTCCTAGCCACAGCAATCAGAAAACAAAAAGAAATCCAAGGCATCCAAATCGGCAAAGAGGAAGTCAAACTTTCACTCTTTGCAGATGATATGATACTGTATGTGGGAAACCCAAAAGACTCCACCCCAAAACTGCTAGAACTCATACAGGAATTCAGAAAAGTAGCAGGATATAAAATCAATGCACAGAAATCAGTGGCATTCCTATACACCAGCAACAAGACAGAAGAGAGACAAATCAAGGAGTCGATCCCATTTACAATGACACCCAAAACCATAAGATACCTAGGAATAAATTTAACCAAAGAGGCAAAGGATCTGCACTCAGAAAACTATAAAATACTCATGAAAGAAATTGAAGAAGACACAAAGAAATGGAAAAACGTTCCATGCTCATGGATTGGAAGAACAAACATTGTGAAGATGTCAAAGCTACCTAGAGCAATCTACACATTCAGTGCAATCCCCAGCAAAATACCATCCACTTTTTTCAAAGAAATGGAACAAATAATCCTAAAATTTGTATGGAACCAGAAGAGACCCTGAATAGCCAGAGGAATATTGAAAAAGAAAAGCAAAGCTGGCGGCATCACAACTCCGGACTTCCAGCTCTATTACAAAGCTGTCATCATCAAGACAGTTTGGTACTGGCCCAAAAACAGACACATAGATCAATGGAACAGAATCGAGAGCCCAGAAATGGACCCTCAACTCTATGGTCAACTCATCTTTGACAAAGCAGGAAAGAATGTCCAGTGGAAAAAAGACAGTCTCCTCAACAAATGGTGTTGGCAAAATTGGACAGCCACATGCAGAAGAATGAAACGGGACCATTTCCTTACACCACACACAAAAATAGACTCCAAATGGTTGAAAGACCTAAACGTGAGACAGGAGTCCATCAAAATCCTAAAGGAGAACACAGGTAGCAACCTCTTCGACCTCAGCCGCAGCAACTTCTTCCTAGAAACATCGCCAAAGGCAAGGGAAGCCAGGGCAAAAATGAACTATTGGGATTTCATCAAGATAAAAAGCTTTTGCACAGCCAAAGAAACAGTCCACAAAACCAAAAGACAACCGACAGAATGGGAGACAATATTTGCAAATGACATATCAGATAAAGGGCTAGTATCCAAAATCTATAAAGAACTTATCCAACTCAACACCCAAAGAACAAATAATCCAATCAAGAAATGGCCAGAAGACGTGAACAGACATTTTTCCAAAGAAGACATCCCAATGGCCAACAGGCACATGAAAAAGTGCTCAACATCGCTCGGCATCAGGGAAATCCAAATCAAAACCTCAATGAGATACCACCTCACACCAGTCAGAATGGCTAAAATTAACAAGTCAGGAAACGACAGATGTTGGCGGGGATGCGGAGAAAGGGGAACCCTCCTACACTGTTGGTGGGAATGCAAGCTGGTGCAGCCACTCTGGAAAACAGCATGGAGGTTCCTCAAACAGTTGAAAATGGAGCTACCATTCAATCCAGCAATTGCACTACTGGGTATTTACCCCAAAGATAGAAATGTAGGGATCTGAAGGGGTACGTGCACCCCAATGTTTATAGCAGCAATGTCCACAATAGCCAAACTGTGGAAAGAGCCAAGATGTCCATTGACAGATGAATGGATAAAGAAGAAGTATATATACACAATGGAATATTATGCAGCCATCAAAAGGAAAGAGATCTTGCCATTTGCAATGACGTGGATGGAAGTGGAGGGTGTTATGCTGAGTGAAATAAGTCAATCAGAGAAAGACATGTATCATATGACCTCGCTGATATGAGGAATTCTTAATCTCAGGAAACAAACTGAGGGTTGCTGGAGTGGTAGGGGGTGGGAGGGAGGGGTGGCTGGGTGATAGACATTGGGGAGGGAATGTGCTATGGTGAGCGCTGTGAATTGTGCAAGACTGTTGAATCACAGATCTGTACTTCTGCAACAAATAATGCAACATATGTTAAGAAAAAAGAAAAAGAAGGAGATAGTAGGAGGGGTTAAATGAAGGGGAGTAAGTCGGAGGGGGAGACGAACCATGAGAGATGATGGACTCTGAAAAACAAACTGAGGGTTCTAGAGGGAAGGAGGGTGGGGGATGGGTTAGTCTGGTGATGGGTATTAAAGAGGGCACATTCTGCGTGGAGCACTGGGTGTTATGCACAAACAACGAATCATGGAACACTACATCAAGAACTAATGATGTAATGTATGGTGATTAACATAACAATAAAAAATTAAAAAAAAATTTAGTGTCTGAGATATGCTGTGCCAAGTATGCTCCAAATTTTCAACACTTAGTACACAAAAGGAACGTAAGATATCTCAATAATTGTATTCTAATATGTCAAAGTGATAATACTTTCAATCTACTAGCTTGAATAAAATATGATATTAAAATTAATTTCACTTATTTTGTTGTATTTTTTTTAATGTGCCTATGAACAAACTTGAAATAACACATACAACACACATTAAATTTCTGCTGGACAGTGCTGCTCTAGGTTTTAATTTCCCTGACTACTACATAGTATTTTATCATAAGCATATACACCAAACTTTACCTTCTCATTTTCCCATCAATAGGCGGATAGGTTGTTTCTAATCCTTTGCCATACCAAACAACCTCAAAATTCCTCTTTTCATGCATCTTCACTGATACTTACTATTACCCGACTTTCTAATCTTTTTTAACCAACCTACTGGGGATAATGTCTCTCATTTTAATAGTAATGTCTCTGAATACTAAGAAGACTGAACAGCTCTTTAAAAAAAAATATTAGCCATTCAAGTTTCCCCTCTGTAATGCTCATTTATACCCTTTGCCCATTGAAACTTCTCTTCACTAAGAAGCAGAAATAAAGTGTATCTACAGTATAAATATTTGGTCAGCTATTACAAATATTTTCAGTATTTTCTCTTGGTTTGTCCTGCTAATTTTTCTATGGCTTTCTTCACTGAACACAAATCTTTAATTATAATTTAGTTAAATTCCTCACGTTTCACTTTTATTAAGAAATGCTACTCCCTGCATGAAATTATAAAGAAATTTAATAAATTTTCTCCTCATGGTTTCATAGTTTCACCTTTCATATTTGGATCTTTCGTCCATCATGGATTTCTATAGCACTTAGGGCAGATGATTCTCAACCACTCTGGCTGGAGTCAGGTACCTCCCTTCAAGAACTGATCAAAGCCCTAGACTCTTTCACTGGAAGGAAACATGTGCATATAACACTGTGCACATACTTGAAGAGATTTCTCAGACCTCCTACTCCAAGCCCTTCCCATGGTCTGCAAAATCCAGGCTAAGGATCCCTAAGTCTTACGGACTCTACCACCTATTCTAATATCTCACTGTAATTTCCATAGCCTGGTTCACCCTCTGTATTCTTGGTTATCTCATGTTCTCAACTAATTTACAGGCTCCTTAACGACAGAGACCTTGATTCAAATGTCTCCAAAATTTTTCAGAGTACCTAAGAGCAAAGAGTGCTCATCAAATAAACCCCTTAGCAACTGATACCTCAGAAATTAGATTCAGAAGACTGTACTTATTGATCCCAGGGTTACCCTAACGAGGCGACAGTTGATTCACCCACTCAACTGGCATTCACAGAGCTTGTCCATTGTTCCAGGCCCTGGGCTAGATGCCAGAAAATCAACAAGGAAAAAGATACAGTGTGTGCTCTTAAAGGGTTCCTAGTGCTTGGGGGAGACAGAGGAGAAGCAACTGTAAAAGGTGGCATATATGCTCCGCCAGGGGAAGGAGAGGGAGCTGTGGGACTGCACAGAAGGGAGCACCAAATGGGGCTTCTGAGGAAAAGGAAGGGTGGTTGTCTCAGGATCCGTTGCATTTAGGCAGAGACCCAGAAGATGAGGAGAAGGTAGGCAGCTCACCATAGAGTTGTAGGAAGGAAAAGAGGGTCTCCTGGAAACCATCCTGTGGTTAATACAGTGAACCAGGCTGAACGCTCCTGTGGCTCATTCTGGTACTCCTGAAAGTAGCAGGTGGGATGCTCAGCAGAGCAACCAAGAAGACTGATGTTCACACGCACAGGTCAGATCATACTGGTGCCCACTTACAGGACGGCCAGATAAAACACAGGACATCCAGTTAACTTTAACTCTCATAAACAACAAAGAATTTTGGGTGGTTTTTTTGTTTGTTTCATTTTTTTTTTCTTAGTATAAGTACACCCCATGCAGTATTTGGGCCATACTTCTGCAAACAAAGCTCATAATGTTTATCAGAGAGTCAAATTTAAGTGGGCGTCCTTGTGATTTTATTTGCTAAATCTGCCTGCCCCCACCCTCTTAAATTTGCACTTAAAATACAATCCTCACGCGATCTGGCTCCTCTCCCCATTTCCCATCTCAACTTAGTCCACCAATGCTTCAGGCGCAAAGCGCACTTCCGGAAGCATAAGAACACGCCAAGCTCCTTCCCACCTCAGCACCTTGGTTGTTGTGTCTGCTCTGCTGGGTTATGTGCCAGTCCATAATAAAAATAATAATCATTATTATTATTTTTACTCGTTTGACTGCCTCCCTCACCATAACATCAGGGACTTCTGCCTTTTGTACCTTTGTATCCCAAGCACTTAGCAATCTGCCTGTCACACACAAGGTACCCAACAAATCCTTATTAAAGAAGAAACTACTTAGGTTGGCATTCACCTCAGTCTTTCTGAATCATGTGTTTTGCCTGTACATGCTACCATTCATCAGCATGTGTGCCGGTCAAGGCAAAACACACTGCCTGCACAAAGGAAGCTCCACATGTATTCAAAGAAAGATGAAGACTACACAGATGGAAAGAGGGTCAAGACTCTACCAATGTTAAAAGCCTTAGGGAAAAATCTCTGTGGGCACATGAAAAGTTGGAGAAACCAGGTCTATGATTTGATGACACTTCCCACCTTTTTTTTTCCTTTCCCAGCTGTCACACCTAAGTCACACCTTGACTGTGCCTACTCAGCCTTCTTCATCTCTTACTACCTTATCTCCATCACTTCCCTCCTTCACACAGCCTTTTCCCAATACAACCTTCTATGACGCCCACAGGGCACAAATCCCCAAATACAGAAGAAATGCTTTCTTAAAAAAATACACATACATGCATACATATACAAGGAAATATTCTCTTTCCCAACACAATTGTTAACATAAATATATGCACAGCCCCAATCCAATTAGGCATTTTATATATATGAATCAGAAATGATATACAATGCACTCTTCAAAGGGATAATTATGAGAAAAAAATACCACCCACATACATTTATTAAGAGCAAAACAAATGTAATTATTTTGTTCAATCACTGAAAAATGTTATAAATATGAGCTATTATTACATATAGCAAAATCAGTTTAACTTGATAACTCCACATATGATAGTTATTTAGCTTTTTAATCATAAAATTTACAAAAGTTTTGGATCAGATTCAAATTTCTTTTTAGAACCAAATGACAAGTTTGCAAACAATTATCGGGAAGAAATAGGAACAGATGAAAGCAAAAGAAAGGAGAAAGGTTATATAGTGTGAAATCATGTTAAATCACAAACTTACAGCAAATTCTAACACAGAACCTGGTAAACACTTCCTATTTGTGTGAGATAAATGAAAGCACCAAGGTCAGATCAGAAAAAAAAAAAAAAATACAAGGTTTCTTCAAACAGATAAATGGCAGAACCAAAGTAAATGCATCCTCAGATCCTGTCACCATGGAATGATGCTGCTGAGATACGAACGCCCCACCCAGCCAACGATTCTCAATGAGCATCATGGCTTTTAAATTAGTGGGAACTCTGTCATAATGATGGAACAAGGAAGTCCATTCAGTACCTTGACAGCTGTACATTATTTTCAGTAAAGATAATAGTGAGAAACAGCAAGGCTTCTGCCTGATCTGTTTATTCATAATATCAAAAACAGCCTGCAATGGGGGCGCCTGGGTGGCTCAGTCGTTGAGCATCTGCCTTCGGCTTGGGTCATGGTCCCGGGGTCCTGGGATCGAGCCCCACGTTGGGCTCCCCGCTCCACGGGAAGTCTGCTTCTCCCTCTCCCACTCCCCCTGCTTGTGTTCCCCCCTCACTGTGTCTCTGTCAAATAAATAAATCTAAAAAAACAAAAAACAAAAAAAACAGCCTGCACTGAGTGGATGCTACACACCAGGTGCTTGCTGAGCACAGGACAAGAGTCCGTAAGTGCTACCTCGTCTCCTTTGTTGTTGTGATGGTGGCGATGGTAGTTATATGTGCCTTCAGATCTCTTTACACACTATATCATCGCGTGAAAACTTTTAAATCCCAACCTCCACCTACCCATGATGATGACATTTCACCACCTGTCACTGGCGAGAAATGCATTAAAAAAAAAAAAAAGGTAAGGAACCAATGAAGGGAGGATGGATGCCATTCCTGCCTGTTCCAAATTCCCACTGAAGGTATCACATGCATGTATGTGTGTGTGTGTGTGTCCATGCATGTTTCCTTGACCAGAGGGGACAGTTGCCCAACACCAGAAGGAAATAAAAAAAAAATACCTGTCACAATAGGATTCTTTATGTAAGTAAAAAGAAGTGATGACCCCCTGGGTGGCTCAGTTGGTTGAGCGACTGCCTTCGGCTCAGGTCATGATCCTGGAGTCCTGGGATCAAGTCCCGCATCAGGCTCCCCGCTCAGCAGAGGGTCTGCTTCTCCTCCTGAACCTCCCCCCTCTCATGCTCTCTCTCTCTCATTCTCTCTCTCAAATACATAAATAAAATCTTAAAAAAAAAAGAAGTGATGACCCCCATTCCAGAGTATCAACCTTCTATGTGTGTGCCACACCTGAAACACTCTTCTCACTTGAGGAGAGAGGTACCCTTGACTATTCTGCATCTTTCTCTCCTCCTGACACTGAGACGTTCCAACATGCCATCAGGGTTTTTCAGAAGGGACTGCACTGTCAGTTCCAGCTTGCAGCACAGAGAAGTGACATCTTGAATGGGTCTCTCTTTGTCACTTCCCCCATACTTTGGCACACACAAAAACGCCTGTCAAACACCATCCAACATACATGGCTTCAAGGAGAAAACAAAACAAAAATAACCACTTTACTATGAAAGACTCTAACTAGAAAAGGCAAAGAGATGCCAACTGACAAATGCACAGTGATAGGCTTTCTTCTTCTTTCTAATTCTCATATTCCTGAGGTTCCTGGCCAATTTCTGTGTCATAAAGATAATGGTCTACAGTGCTCCAATGCTTTAGTATTTGTACCAAGAAACATACCACAATCTAGGAAAGGAAAGACAAGGGAAAACCAGCATTTTCTGGGCAATGGCTACAAGGCAGACACCGTGCAAACATTTAGGAAAAGTTCTTTGATTTTATTTACTCGAGGGGACCAACATGTTGAAGAAGCAGGCTTATCATTATCTTACAGAGAAGCAAACTTCAGCCCAGAGAGGTTAAATGAGTTGCCAAAAGCCACAGAGCTAGCCATTAGAGGGGCAGGAAGTGGACCTCAGATCTGATTGCAGAGTTCACACTCACCCCCACCCACCACCAACCCTCTCTAGGCAAATCTGAAGATGCTGAACAAGGGCTCCTGAGGACTCTGGAAGTACTCAAGTCAGCAGGCCAACATGGATATGTTGGATAATGTTCAAATACTTAGTAAGAAACACCAGCTGTCAGGTGTGGAAAGAGCTGCTCCAGGCACAACCAAATCACATGCATGTCCTCGAAAAACAACTTGCCACCAGCCCCCTTTTTCAGGAAGCTCTCTGAGAACACGTCTCTGTAAGGGCCAAGGGCATTATGCAGTTCCCGCACGCAGGGCTTCACGAGGCAGTGTGGGGTGGAAGGTCAGCACGCAACACTTCTGCTTTACGTCTTCAAGTTCAGTTTGGCTGTAACTCTTCTGAGACACACAGAGAACGCAGATTCCACCGTGGACGTCGCCCAGAAATGTTGGACTTAATTACAAAGACCAGGCTGCTTTTGGTTCTATTGCTTTTGATGTATTTGGAACTAAAAGATTTTTTGCCTGAAAGTAACCATTTATAATATGCTGAGGTTGGGGGAGGAGAGGAGGATAGGGTACTCTTGCCTTTTTTTTTTTTTTCCTATTCCTACCACCCTGTCCCAATTCTATCATTTGCAAGAAGTTCTTTAACAGAAACTCTTCCGCACCCCTTACCGTGCTGCACGTTTCCATGTGCCCAACCGGTAGTTAGACGCCACGCATGCGCTTCTGATTTGAGCTCATTAACAGAGGACGGCGTGTATTTCGCGCCCGTGTTCTTCTAGCCACCTCCCTCGCCAGCTGCTGAAACGATGCCACTGTGGTCTCGGTGTAGTGCAGATTGTACACCTTGATACCAGGAAAGCAGAAGCATTTCTCAAGGAGTCTTTGCTTGGCTTGGCAGGAACACAGAAACTGCTTTTTATCAAAATGAGAAACCTTTTCTTTCCCCCATGGGAAATAGCAAAAGCAGTTTGAAAGAGGGGTAGAGACTTTTTATCTTGGAAAAGGTGTTTTCAGCATGGCAGACAGAGAGGCACGCTTTCCTTTCTCTCTCGAGATCAACCAGATCTGTGACGCCAGCCACCCCCAGGTCATGCCACAGACACAAGGAGTGCTAAGTCCTAGGGGCCACTCTTCCTGTTCGGAAGATCTTGCCATTTCTGCCTGACCATTCTCAAATCCATGTCCTGGACATAAAAGCATCCTATTTTTTTTCTTTCCTACGCTATAAAAAACAAGTCCCCCCACAAACACCCACTGTTATGTACTTCTTCATTCTTGTCAGGGGCAGAGGTTTCGGGAGTGGAGGATGGGTAACAATGTGGAATTAATTTTCTGAACACTTACCATGTGCCAGGCCAGGCATGTCCTAGCATTATTCTACATAAACCTCAGGACAAACCTTTAACAGCATCATTACATCCATATGGCAGATGACAAAGAAGAGGTCTAGGGGAGTTAGGGGAAAATGCCAAAGGACATACTTCTATTAAGTGGAATGCTACAAGGATCTGGAGCACGCCCCCTGCCTGATCTTTTGCTTCTGAGCCTTTCCATGCGACCAAGCGGCATTGCCATACATGTCCTGCCCTAGAAAGCCTAGTATAAAATGCTATTCCTTGAATAAACAACATGTGGGGTGTATACGTGTGTGTGTGTGTATATATATATATATATATACACACACACACAAACACGCACACACACAGTGGAATATTACTAACCTTATAAAGGAATCAAATTCTGACACATGCTACAACACAGGACCTTGAAAACATTATGCTAAGCCAAATAAGCCAGACACAAAGGACAAATATTGTATGGTACCACTTAGAGTGGGATACCTAGAATAAATTCATAGACACAGAAAGTACCACAGAAGTTACCAGTGGCTAGGGGGAAGAGGGAACGGGGAATTGCTGTTTAATGGGTACACAATTTCTGTTTGGGATGACGAAAAAGTTCTGGAAACGGATAGTGGTGATGGTTGCACAAAGGTGTGAATAGACTCAATGCCACTGAATGGTACACTTAAAAAGGATTAAAATGGTAAATTTTATGTTATATATACTTTATCACCATATAAACAACATTTCCCTCCTCTCCCTTTTATAGAAACCACATCTACCCTGATGCCAAAGCTCTGTCTTAGAACTACCTCTTGTTAGTGCTAAAGTGATACAAAATACTATCAATTCCAGGCACATCAACTCTAATCTATTGATAGTCTGCTAAAAAGACTGTGCTAATAAGGATTCTGAGGATGTTTCCAGGTCCAAGTGGGATGAATACCAGGAAGGACTTGTAAGGCCCTCCCACAAAGACAAACAGAAATGTGAGATAAAAATACAACAAAATATTTTTAATTGCGCCTGGAAGTATGAATTGGAAAACACAATCCAAGTGCCAAGAGCTGATGTGTAGAGAATATGGTAGAGAGAGACTACAATAGACAAGAACAACTAACTTCCCGAAGGCCTAAGAGTCAAGTAAGCAAGGAAATCCAGGTAGCTACAAAGGAGAAAGTAAGAGAGCTTTTTCTATGACCATGACATTCATGGGTGCGGGCCGCAGAGAGCTTCCTCAGCTCTTGATGCCTTCTCCTGCCAGTTCAAGACTCCACACAGCCTTGCTAAAAATCTCCCTTCCCCTCATAAAATGTTAGTATCGATTTCTTAAATCTAAAATAGTCTAACTTCAACAGGGCCTCAGTAGGCAGGGTGGTCATATAATGTGTCCTCCACGGAGAGCAATTTCAATTCAGTGGCATTTTACTATACTCCGTGAGCTTACTGTGCTTTGATAGACAACATGCCCAAAAGCAAAGAGAAATATGGATAGTTGTCCAATTTCTTATTATCAGTAGAAGTAGGACAATAGGAAAGTGGTATTTTTAACCCTGGGAACCTCTACAACTTGCTTGAACCATAGACAAAAATAACAAACACACTGGAAGTTATAATAATCATTAAAAAATAAAATATTTGTGGAAATCCATCCTCCTGTTACATAAAAAAAAAATGTTTCTCTGGCAAAAAAGAAATCCTTCAACTCAACCAATTTTCAAATTATCTAAAAATCAAACTGAACTGAATTAAGATCATAGAATCAATACTTGGGGACTAACTAAGGATCATTAAATTCTGTGTTACTGAGTATTTGGAAAAAACCTTTTTAATATGCATCGCATAACACAGTCTTTAATTTCTAAGATCTTTTCCCTAAATCCTGCCTACGTGTAGTTTGTGTAATGATTAATCTTTTGCCTTAACCGTTTTATATGTCAGAAATATTGGAATGCATGCTCATGGTTCTTGGTAAACTATTTTGTATAGTTTCTCCTACATACTACCTACTCTGAAAAACTTACATGAAAAACGCTGCACATTTGGGAAGAAAGCAGCTTATTAGGAGAAAAACGAGATTTTGAATTATAAAAAATCAATACACAGTTGTTTTAGTCAGTTTTAGATTTTAAAAATGTAGTACCACTTTTTGGCCCCAATGTGAAACAAAAATCATTTTTTTTCTTTTTCGTTTCTCACACTGGAGAACATTGTTGAGTTTAATCATAAAGAAGAATCTTGTTTTTATTTCCTCTATCAATTATTTCTTGGAAAAATGCACTATGGCAATTCTCTTCAAAATTTCAGAAACAGAAACGCTTCTCATTTTTCAGACAGCCAATGAGGTTGGGGTGAATGTGTGAAGGGGCTAAGATCTGGATATAGGAGAGCTCCTACCTCTGATTCTGGGGAAGGGCTTTCTCATGAGGGGCGAGCTAATCGTGGGTACATACACGATGCCTAAGTGTTGGCTGTCATGCTCCACTCAGATCCACAATCCCATTGAAACCTGTCACTTTCAAGAGTGCAAAGAATAGGAGGGGAAAGGAGCACCAGAGTCGGACATTCTATAACAAGAGCCCAGTGGATTCCTACCTTTCATCTAAGACACTTCAATGGTTTCAGAGCAGATCCGTAGATGCTACACAGTGAAAGAACCTATGCAAAATCACAGGGAGAGTCTGGAGTAAGAGATGGAATGTGACGATTCCAGGCCTTGCCCTCCAACCTTAAGTCCACATCACACGGCCTCTTTACAAAAGTCTCTCTGAAAGCCCAACAGTTGCCACTCTGGTTGGAGACTTACTGCTGAAGAGTCAGTGGGTAGAGATGGATATCAGACTAAGTTAGGTTTCCTTTATATACGCTCGCTCGCTTGCTCTCTAAGAACTGAGGGTTTTTCACGTTACAAAATAAAATGCAAACCAAGAGCATTTTGTATTTTTGCATTTCGATTCCCTGTTTTGTCAGTGAGTAATTATAGCAAATAAAATATTGCAGCTGAATGTAAATTGTTAGACAACCAGATCACACCAGGATATTTTTCTTCCACAAGTTTTACATCATAGCACGTTAAATATTAAAAAACTGAAAGTCAAGTAAACAGAAAGCGTTCTTTTGCTCAAAGCATTAATTTTAAACAAACATTTCACTGTTATTCAGATCAGATGCTGGGAAACAAATGATGTTTTCTTTCAAATAAGGTGAATATATCATCTGGAGGAAAGTAGACAGGAGAATCACATAGAAATAAGGGCATTTGTGACACTAGAGATGAATTTCCACCGGAAGAAGAGAAGAGAATTCATGTGTAGGAGAAAAAGAAAAAGAAAGGTTTGCAAGAGGGAATTTGGAAAAGAGCAAGAAATGAGAAAGATTGATTTATGCCTAGAAGAAAAAAAAATGAAGATATGTCTCACGTCAGAAAAGAAACCTGATTCAAAATAAGGCAGGCAGAGAAGAAATCAAACAGTTTCTGATACAGTGAATTTCAGTTTTCTTATGTAGTTACCAAGAAGGTAGAAGGAAGAAACATTTTCATACCTCTGAAAGATTACCAATCCATAAAATACCAATCAATAAGAACTGACTGAGTACCTAACTTGTGTTCAGCAACATAACAGAAAATTAGACATGGTCCTCGCCTGACACTTTACTGTGGGGTTAAGCAAAGGAAGTGCTCAAATAATGACAGTGGGAATTCTACACTGCGGAATTAACAACATCCGTAACTTAGAATTTAAGGATACAGATGATGACAGGGAGTTTGAGTTCAGTCGTAACACTATCATTTCATGAACATCTCCTGCTTTTCAAGCCCTGTGCTGGAAGCCAGATGTTTACGACACCCAACATTTAAAACAATCCGTTAAGAATTATTCCTTCTAGATTACTGAAGAAAATAAGGCTCAAAAGTTAAGTCTCTTACGTTACACAATGAATAAATAAATGGTAGGGCCTGAATTTAACCAAAGTTCTCCCCTTCTCCCAAGGTCATGTTTTTCTTCTACCAAAGGGCTGGATTTATCCTAAGAAAGCCTTTGGTCTATGAATCCCAACAGCCAAATAACAATCAATTAAAACAGAAACGAAAAACAAACAGAAAAGCAGTGTGGGAAAAGGTTCTTTGTAAGGCAGATGCTCCCAACATCATTAAAGCAACAAGACTGTAATGATATGGAGGATTTTTTTTTTCTTTTAAAAATTTCTTTGGGGGGACATCTATTTGCTTGAAAGCAAGCCTCTCAAACCATTTCAGAGTTGAAGATTGGAGGACATGGATACTGGTGTCCATAAAGTCTTCACAGGAGGAGGCAAGTCTCTTCTATAGAGGTGGGCGAGCAAGGAAGGGGGCAAGGGGAAGGAGAGCCAATCTCTTATCTTTTTCAGTTTGCCATTAAAGTAAAACAAAAAACAAAAACTAAACCAAAAAACAAAACCTAAGAATATGACTGTTACGGATAAATGTGGACAACCAGGCCATCATGTTGAATGGAGCAAAACACTGTAAGATACTTGGACAGGGGAAACAGAAAGATTCCCAGAAAGGGTAAAGAACTTTAAATTCACATGAAAAGTGGGATTAGGGGTTTGGGCCCATTACAGTTACATCTCCATAGGGCCAGGAGATTCCTGGGGACATCTAGTTTATAGGATCAATTATTTGTCAATATGGTAATTTTTTGACAATTATTAGATGAGACTGAATATAAGCAAAAAATAATAATAATTTTGCATTTGAACCAAGTGATATACCCCAGATAAGTCACTAGTCTGTATGAGGTTTCTGTAATAAAAACAAAATAGTCCAGCCAAATTCACATTGGTTGAGAACAACCAGAACATGGACTCACTGTGTCCACGGTAGCTCATCAGTTTCTCTTCTAGGCAAAAGCCCAGAGTGATCACTAAATAGAATTAACCTAATAGACATTCCACTCATTCCACTCAATTATTTTTAGAAAGCTACTGAGAGATAAGCAATTGAAACTGGGGGGATGAATAAACAGGAGATTTTTCTTCTACCTCTTTGTTAGGGAATCTGTGGTTTAAGCTTTCCTAGATACTAAACCTCTGGCAATTCCCTAATTGAATGGGAAATTTGTGTACCTTTTTAAAACCAGCAAATTCACTGATAAAAATCTGCCCACAGATCGACTTAGAATATACCAAAGTAGGGACCTTGGGGAGGTGGCAAAGTAAGAGGACCCTGAGCTCACCTCCTCCCATGGACACATCAAGGCTACAACTACATATAATGCAACTCAGTCTGAAAAACACCTGAAGGTGAGAGAACAGCTTTTCCACTGTTAAAAATATAAAGAAGGGGCCACGTCAAGGAGGGTAGGAGGGGCAGAGACAAAGTTGGGAACCAAGCCCCTGTGCAGAGACCCACAGGTGAGGAGGTCCTACCAGAGGGGTTCAAGCTCCACATTCAAGCACCCCTCGCCCTGGGGATCTGCACCAGGAAGATAAGCCCCCATAGCAACGGGCTTTGAAAATCAGCGGGACTTAGCTGTGAGAGAGCCAGAGAGCTATGGCCAACTGAGACTCCACTCTTAAAGGGCCAGTGTGTTGTAACAGCACAGAGGCAGCAGTGTGAAAACTACCTGGGTTATATATGAAGAAGAATCATGGACTAATTTTAAGTTGTGCTCTGGAAAGGCAGGGATCTATAGGAGCTTTCTCCAGGAAAAGAAGTGCTGGTGGACACCATTTTTCTTGCCCTCCTTTAGGCTAGCTAGCAGGATGCTAGAAGGAGCCACTTCTGACACCCTCCTTCTACTTGGCTAGCACCGCTCACCCCACCATGGATTTTCCCTGCAGACCTGCCCCACCCAACCTTATCCCAGCAGGTACCCTTCCAAAGCAGCCCTGCCACGCCCAACAGGCCACCTCAGTAGGGAACAGCGTCCCACCTGAAGCAACTCCTGCCCTCCCACACCTACAGCAGCTGTAGCCAGCATCCCTCAGCCAGCCATACCAGGGCCAGCCCTGTCCACCACTGTACCCACAGTAGTCACAGTCAGTTACTGCAGCCAGCCAGGCTGGGGGCCAGCCCCACCCACCCGCATGTCCACAGTAGTTACAACCCAGTCACCCCAAGAGGGTACAGCAGCCCATGCAGGGAACAACCCTGGAGTTCCAAGTTCTGGTGACCAGGGAGGATTGTGCTACTGGATCCTCAGAGGAAGCTTCTGTACAAGGCCACTACTTTCAATAGTGGGAGACAGAGCTGATCTATCTAATACACAGAAACAAACACAGATAGCCAGACAAAATGAGGGGACAGAGAAATATGTTCCAAATGAAACAATAATGACAACAACAGAAAAACTCAGAAAAAGAACTAAATGAAACACAAATAAGCAATCTACCTGACAAAGAGCTCAAAATAATGGCCATAAAGATGCTCATGGGATTTGAAGAAAGAGTGGATGAATTCAATGAGAACTTCAACAGTGAAACAGAATATATATATATATATATATACATATATATATATATACACATACATACATACATACAACCTATCAGAGGTGAAGGAAACAATCACTGAAATTAAAAAATATCCTAGAGGGAAAAAAAAAGAGTACATTAGAGGATGCATAAGAATGGATCCACAATCTGGAAGACAGGGTAGTAGAAATCGCCCAAGCTGAACAGCAAAAAGGAAAAAAATAAAAAAAAAATTGAAGGTATATTAAGAGACTTTTGGAACAACAGCAAGCATATTAACATTTGCATTAAAGGATCCCTGAAGGAAAAGAGAGAAAAAGAAGTAGAAAACTTATTTGAAGAAATAATAGCTAAAAGTTTCCCCAATCTGAGGAAAGCAACAAATATCCACATTCAGAAACCACAGACAGCCTCAAACAAGAGAAACCCAAGGAAGTCTACACCAAGACACATCATTATTAAAATGTTAAAAATTAGAGAAAGAGGATGTTAAAAGCAGCAAGAGGGAAGAAAACAGTTATGTACAAAGATAACCCCATAAGGCTATCAGCTGTCTCCCAGCAGAAACTTTGCAGGCCGGAAGAGAGAAGTGTGATATAACCAAAATGCTGAAAGGAAAAAACTTATAATCAAGAATACCTGGTGGCATCTGGGTGGCTCAGTCGGTTGAGTGGCTAACTCTTGATTTTGGCTCAGGTCATGATCTCAGGGTCATGGGATCAAGCTCTGCATCAGGCTCCATGCACAGTGGGGAGTCTGCTTGAGATTCTCTCTCCCTCTCCTTCTGCCCCTCCCCCCTGCTCATGCTCTTTCTTTCTAAAATAAATAAATCTTAAAAAAAAAAAAAAGAAAGAAAAGAATACCTAGCAAGGTTATCAGAACTGAGGAAGAGATAAAGAGTTTCCCTGACAAACGAAAGTTAAAGGACCGAATAGGTCTTACTAGAAATGTTAAAGAGACTTCTTAAGTGGAGAACAAAAGCCATAGAAGAAAAATTATCAAAGGAAAAAATTTCACTGGTAAAAGCAAACTCCGAAAAGTAGTAGATCCATCACTTGTAAAGCCAGTATGAAAGTAAAAAGACAAACACAGTAAAATCAACTATATCTACAAAAATTAGTTAAGAGATACACAAAATAAACATATGTAAAGTGTAACACTGTATACATAAAACACAGATGGGGGAACAAAAATGTAGTGCTTTTGGAATGTGTTTGAACTTACAGGACATCAACTTAACATAGACTGCTATACACATAAGATGTTTTATAGACCTCATGGTAACCACAAATGAAAAACCTCTAATAGACAAAAAATAAAGAGAAAGGAATCCAAGCACAACACCAGAAAAAAAAGTCATCAAATCACAAAGGAAAAGAGCAAAGGAAGAAGAAAGGAACAGAGAAAAATTACAAAAACAACCAGAAAACAATAGACAAAATGGCAATAAGTACATACCTATCGATAATTAATTTAAATGTAAATGGACTAAATGCTCCAACCAAAAGACATAAGGTGACGGATAAAAAAAACAAAACCCATCTATATGCTGCCTACAAGAAACTCAATTCAGAACTAAAAACGCATACAAACTGAAAATGAAGGGAAAATATTTTCCATGCAAGTAGAAGCAAGAAACAAACAACAAAAACTGGGGTAGCAATACTTATTTCAGACAAGTAGACTTTAAAACAACATCTGAAACAAGACACAAAAAAGGCCATTATGTAATGATAACAGGATCAACCAACAAGAGGACATAATTTTAAATATGTATCACCCAATGTAGGAATACCTAAATATCTAAAGAAAATATTAACAGACATAAAGGGAGAAGTGGACAGTATTATAATTATAGTAGGGGATTATTAGATCATCTAGACAGAAAATCAATAAAGAAACAGTAGCTTTGAACAACACATTAGACCAGATGGAATTAACAGATATATATAGAACATTAGATATGGAAACAACAAAATACACATTTTTTTTTTTTTTTGAGAGACAGAGAGAGAGGGGAGGGATAGAGGGGTAGAATCTGAAGCAGGCTCCACTCTCAGCATGGAGCCCAATGCAGGGCTCAATCTCACAACCCTGAGATCATGATCTGAACTGAAATCAAGAGTCAGACACTTAACCAACTGAGCCACCTAGGTGCCCCAGAATACACATTCTTTTCAAGTGCACCTGGAACATTCTCAAGGAGAGATCACATGTTAGGCCACAAAACAAGGGTCCATGAATTTAAGAACACTGAAATCATATCAATCATATTTGTCAACCACAATGGTATGGAACTAGAAAAAAGCACAAACATGTAAAGACTAAACAACATGCTACTAAAAAGCAATGGGTCAGCAAAGCAATAAAAGAGAAAATTAAAAAAATACCTGGAAACAAATGAAAATGGAAACATGATGGTTCAAAATCTTTGGAATGCAACAGAAGAGTTCTAAGAAGGAAGTTTATAGCAATACACAAAAACAAGAAAAATCTCAAACAAACAATCTAAACTTATACCTAAAGAAACTTGAAAAAGAACAAAGCCCAAAATTAGAAGGAAGGAAAAATAAAGATCTAAAATAAAAATAAAAGAGATTTAATAAGCAATAGGAAAAAATCAATAAAAATAAAGCTCATTCTTTGAAAAGAGAAACAAAATTGATAAATCTTTAGCCAGACTCAGCAAGGAGGAAAAAGGACTCAAATAAACTCAGAAATGAGAACTACAAAAGATTATAAGAGACTACTATGAAAAATAGAATGCCAACAAATTGGACAACTAAGAAGAAATGGATAAATTCCTAGAAACATACAATTTTCCTGATACAAAACTGTATCAGGAAGTAGAAAATCTGAACAGACCAATTACTAGTAACAAAAATTAATCATTAATCAAAAACTCTCAATAAACAAAAATCCAGGATCAGATGGCTTCACAGGTGAATTCTACCAAACATTTAAAGAAGAGTTAATTCCAATCCTTCTCAAACTATTAAAATAAATAAATAAATAAATAAATAATCGATCAAAGATGGAAGAATGCTTCCAAACTCATTCTATAAGGCTAGCATTACCCTGATACCAAACAAAAAAGAAAAATTACAGGCCAATATCTTTGATAAACATAAACGTAAAAATCCTTAACAAAATATTAGCAAACCAAATTCAACAAGAATCATTCACACAATCAAATGGAATTTATTCCAGGAATGCAAGGATGGTTTAAAATCCACAAATCAAAGTGCTTCCTTAGCAAAATAAAGGATGAAAATCATATGATAATCTCAATAGATGCAGAAAAAGCATTTGACAAAATTCAATATCCATTCATTACAAAATGTCTTTAAAAAGTGGTTTAGAGAGAACATAATCTCAGCATAATAAAGCCTATATAAGGTAAACCCACAGCTAGCGTCCTACTCAATGGTAAAAAGCTGAAAGCTTTTCCTCTGTGATCAGGAACAAGACAAGGATGTTCACTCACACCACTTTTATTCAACATAGTACTGGACATCCTAGATGCAGCAATTAGACAAGAAATAAAAGCATCCAAATCCAAATTGGTAAGGAAGAAGTAAGACTGTTGCCATTTCCAGATGACATGTTACTGTATATAGAATACTCTGAAGACTCCACCAAAAAACTACTAGAAATAATAAACTCAGCAAAGTTGCAGGATACAAAGTTAATATGCAGAAATCTGCTGTTTCTCTACAATAACAAATTAGGAGAAAGGGAAATTAAGAAAACAATTCCATTTATAATTGCATCAAAAACAATAAAATATCTAGGAATAAATTCAACCAAGGAGTTCTGTAAAAGACTGTATTGTGAAAACCATAAGACACTGATGAAAGACACTGAAGTTAGCACAAATAAATGGAAATATATACCATGCTCATGGGTTGGAAAAGCTAATACTGTTAAAATGCCCATATTACCCAAAGCAATCTATAGATTCAATAGAATCACATCAAAATACCAACAGTATTTTTCACAGAACTAGAGCAAATTACAGTAAAATTTGTATGGAACCACAAAAGACCCCAAGTAGCTAAAAAAATCTTGAGAAAGAAGAAGGCTGGAGGTATCACAGCCCCAAATTCACAACTATACTACAAAGATATAGTAATCAAAACAGTATGGTACTGGCACAAAAACAGACACATGGATCAACGGAGCAGAAGAGAGCCCAGAGATAAGCACACACAATGTCATTTTACCTACAAACAGGAGGCAAGAATATACAATGGGGAAAACACTTCAATAAAGATCTGCAATAAACAGTATTGGGAAAACTGGAATGCTACATGCCAAATAATGAAACTGGACCACTTTTGTACCAAATATACAAAAATAGACTCAAAATGGAATAAAGGCCTAAATATAAGACTCAAAAATACAAAGCTCCTAAAAGAAAACATAGGCAGTAATCTCTTGAACACTGGTTTTAGAAACATTTTTCTAGATCTGTCTTCTCAGGCAAGGAAAGTAACAGCAAAAATAAATAATTGGGACTATGTCAAATTAAAAAGTTTTTGCACATTAAAGAAACCATCAACAAAACAGAAAGGTGATCTCCTGCAACTAAGGGGTTAATATCCAAAATATATAAAGAACCCATAAAATTCAACACCAAAACAAATGGTTCATTTAAAAAAAGGACAAAAGACCTGAATAGATATTTTTCTAAAGAAGACATAAGATGGCCAACAGACATCCAATAATTCCACTTTTGGTTATTTACCTGAAAAAAATGAAAACACTAATTTGAAAAGATACACGTACCCCTATTTTTACTGCAGTAGTATTTAAAATAACCAAGACATGAAAGCAACCTGAGTCCATCAACCAGTGAATGGATAAAGATGTGGTATGTATGTGTGTATAGGTGTGTGTGTGTGTGTGTGTGTGTGTATTCATATTGCAATATTACTCAGCCATAAAAAAGACTGAGCTCTTGCCATTGATGACAACATGAATGGCCTTGACAAATATACGATTTCACGTATATGTGTAACCTAAAAAACAAAACAAACAACAGAAACAGATTCATGGATATAGAGAACAAGCTGGTAGTCGCTAGAGGGAAAGGAGTGGGGGGATGGGCAAAATAGGTGACAGGGATTAAGACGGAAAAACTTCCAGTTATAAAATAAATGAGGCACAATGATGAAATGTACAAAATAGGGAATATAGTCAATAGTACTGGAATAACTGTATGGAAACAGATGGTAACTATACTTACTGTGGTAAGCATTTCATAATATGTATATTGTTAAATTGTTGTACACCTAAAACTAATATAATACTGTATTTCAATTATACCTCAAAATAAAAACAGAATATGCCAGAACGATACACAGTAATGTTCATCATAGCACTGCATGTGAAAATAAACAGGAAAGAACCCATGTGCCATCAACTGGATTAAATATATTTCAGCTCATCAGTACAAAGCAATATGTACAGCTAAGAAAAACAATGAGGTAGGTCTGTTCTTCAAAATATAATATGATGGGAGGGAGGAGTAGGAGACCTGGATTTCGTCTGGTCTCAGGAATTCAGCAGAATAGGGATCAAACCATTCTGAACACCTACGAACTCAACAGGAGATCGAAGATAAGAATAGTAACAACACTCTGAACAGAAAAGCGACCACTTTCTGGAAGGTAGAACGTGCGAAGAAGTGAATCCGAGGCGATATTCGGGAGGATAGACGGCGGGGGAGGGGGCCTCCGTCGGCCGCTTCTGGCAAGTGCTAGAGCCGCGGAGCACAAAATCGGAACTTTTAGAAGCCGGCTCCGCTGAGGGACGTCGCTCCAGTGGCTAAGCGGGGGGTGGAACCCTCGCGGGACAGTGTGGTCTCAGGACCCTCGGGGTCACAGAAAGACCGGGGGTGCCTGAGTGCAGCAGAGCTCCCAGGTCTCGGAGCGGGGAAGCCGGCTGCAGAGACGGAGCCGAGGCGCGGGCTCGCAGCTCAGGGTGGCCATAAACTGTGATCCGCGGCCCAGTCTTGCCACTGCTCCTCCAGCAGGGACCCAACAAGCGGCAGAGCTGGGGAGACTCCCCTTCCTCCCCTGGGAGGACTGGCGCGGAAGCGCACCGCAGGGATCTGCTGGGTTTGGAGACTCCACATGGGGTCGGGTGACAGAGATGGAAACCCTCGGTCACAGGCCAGGTGAGCACGGAGTGCGGCCGGAGACCGGGGAGACAGGAGTGACTGCTTTTCCCTGGGGGCACACTGAGGAGCGGGGCCCCGAGTTCTCAACTCTTCCGGGCGGAGATTGGGAGACCACCATTTTCACCCTGGTCCTCCAAAGCTGTACCAGAGCTTGCAGGGAACAAAAGCTCCTGAGAGCAAACCCGAGCAGCTTGCTTAGCCCGGACCGACAAGGGTGGGGCAATTCCGCCTCCGGCAAAGACATTTGGGAACCACAGCAAGCAGGCCCCTCCCCCAGAAGATCAGCACGAACAGCCAGCAAGCCAAGACCAAGTTTACCGATCAAGGAGAACGGGAGAACTCCAGCGCTAGGGGAATACTGCACATAGAATTCATGGCTTTTTTTTACCATGATTCATTAGTTTTTCAAAGTTAATTTTTTAACTGTTTTTTTTTTTAATTTTTCTTTTTCCCTTTTTCAAACAACATCTTATCAATCCCTTTTTAAAAAAAACATTTTTTATTTTTCATTTTTAGAGTCATATTTTTATCACTTCATAGTAGTTACCCTTATTTTTGGCATATATGTATAAGTTGTTCTCTCTTTAAAATTTTGAGATACAATTTCTTCTAACAGATCAAAATATACCCTAAATCACTAGTGTATGGCTTTGTTCTAGTCTCCTGCCTGATCACATTCTCTTTTTTTTTTTTGTTTTTTCTTTTTCTTCTTAAATCTTCTTTCTTTTTAAAAACAACTTCTTATTAAGTCCTTTTATAAAATCTTATATAATTTTCATTTTTACAGTCATCTGCCATCCCTTCATTGTATCAACCCTTATTTTGTACATATATAAGTCTTTCTTCCTTTAGAATTATAGCAGGCACTTTCTTCTGACAGACCAAAATATGCCTAAAACCTAGTGTGTGGCACTGATCTATGCACTAGCCTGATCATATTTGATCATATTCTGTTTTTTTGTTGTTGTTGTTGTTCTGTTTTTGTTTATCTTTTTCTTTTTCCTTTTTTTTCCCTCTTCTTTCTTTCCCTTTCTTGTCCCCTGGTTTCAGGTCTTTTCTGATTTGTAGAGAGTATATTTGCTGGGGACCTTGTTAACCTGTTAGCATTCTGTTCTCTCATTCATCTGTTCTCCTCTGGACAAAATGACAAGACAAAAAAAATCACCTCAGCAAAAAGAACGAAAGGTAGTACCGTATGCTGGGGACCTACTCAATAATGACATTAGTACGATGTTGGACCTAGGGTTCAGAATCATGACTTTAAAGATACTAGCTGGGCTTGAAAAAAGCGTGGAAGTTATTAGAGAAACCCTTTCTGGAGAAATAAAAGAACTAAAATCTAACCAAGTTGAAATCAAAAAGGCTATTGATGAGGTGCAATCAAAAATGGGGGCACTAACTGCTAGGATAAATGAGGCAGAAGAAAGAATCAGCGATTGGGCGCCTGGGTGGCTCAGTTGGTTAAGCGACTGCCTTCGGCTCAGGTCATGATCCTGGAGTCCCGGGATCGAGTCCCGCATCGGGCTCCCCGCTCAGTGGGGAGTCTGCTTCTCCCTCTGACCCTCTTCCCTCTCGTGCTATCTCTCATTCTCTCTCTCTCTCTCTCTCTCTCAAATAAATAAATAAAATCTTTAAAAAAAAAAAAAAAAAAAAAAGAATGAATCAGCGATATAGAAGACCAAATGATGGAAAATAAAGAGACTGAGAAAGAGAGAGAGAAACAACTACAGGATCACGAGGGCAGAATTCGAGAGATAAGCGATATGATAAGACGAAACAACATTAGAATAATTGGGATCCCAGAAGAAGAAGAAAGAGAGAGAGGGGCAGAAGGGATATTGGAGCAAATAATAGCAGAGAACTTCCCTAGTGTGGGGAAGGAAACAGGCATCAAATTCCAGGAGGCACAGAGAACCCCTCTCAAAATCAATAAAAATAGGTCAACACCCCGACATCTAATAGTAAAACTTACGAGTCTCAGAGACAAAGAGAAAATCCTGAAAGCAGCTCGGGAGAAGAGATATGTAACCTACAACGGTAGAAACATTAGACTGGCAACAGACCTATCCACAGAGACCTGGCAGGCCAGAAAGGACTGGCATGATATTTTCAGAGCACTAAAGGAGAAAAATATGCAGCCAAGAATACTATATCCAGCTAGGCTATCATTGAAAATAGAAGGAGAGGTAAAAAGCTTCCAGGACAAACAAAAACGAAAGGAATTTGCAAACACGAAACCAGCCCTCCAAGAAATATTGAAAGAGGTCCTCTAAGCAAAAAGAGAGCCTAAAAGCAGCATAGATCAGAAAGGAACAGAGACAATATACAGTAACAGTCACCCTACAGGAAATACAATGGCACTAAATTCATACCTTTCAATAGTTACCCTGAATGTAAATGGGCTAAATGCCCCAATCAAAAGACACAGGCTATCAGATTGGATTAAAAAACAAGACCCATCAATATGCTGTCTGCAAGAGACTTATTTTAGACCCAAAGACACCCCCACATTGAAAGTGAGGGGGTGGAAAACCATTTACCATGCTAATGGACACCAAAAGAAAGCTGGGGTGGCAATCCTTATATCAGACAAATTAGATGTTAAAACAAAGACTGTAAGAAGAGATGAAGAAAGACACTATATCCTACTTAAAGGATCTATCCAACAAGAAGATCTAACAACTGTAAATATCTATGCCCCTAACGTGGGAGCAGCCAATTATATAAGGCAATTAATAACAAAAGTGAAGAAACATATTGACAGCAATACAATAATAGTGGGGGACTTTAACACCCCCCTGACTGAAATGGGCAGATCATCTAAGCAAAAGATCAACAAGGAAATAAAGACTTTAAATGAAACACTGGACCAAATGGACTTTACAGACATATTCAGAATATTCCATCCCAAAGCAACGGAATACACATTCTTCTCTAGTGCCCATGGAACATTCTCCAGAATTGATCACATCCTAGGTCACAAATCAGGTCTCAACCGGTACCCAAAGACTGGGATTATTCCCTGCATATCTTCAGACAACAATGCTTTGAAACTAGAACTCAATCCCAAGAGGAAAGTCGGAAAGAACTCAAATACATGGAGGCTAAAGAGCATCCTACTAAAGAATGAATGGGTCAACCAGGAAATTAAAGAAGAATTAAAAAATTTCATGGAAACCACTGAAAATGAAAACACAACTGTTCAAAATCTTTGGGATACAGCAAAGGCAGTCCTGAGAGGAATGTATATAGCAATACAAGCCTTTCTCAAGAAACAAGAAAGGTCTCAAATACACAACCTAACCCTACACCTAAAGGAGCTGGAGAAAGAACAGCAAATAAAGCCTAAACCCAGCAGGAGAAGAGAAATAATAAAGATCAGAGCAGAAATCAATGAAACAGAAACCAAAAGAACAGTAGAACAGATCAACGAAACTAGGAGCTGGTTCTTTGAAAGAATTAACAAGATTGATAAACCCCTGGCCAGACTTATCCAAAAGAAAAGAGAAATGACCCAAATCAACAAAATCATGAACGAAAGAGGAGAGATCACAACCAACACCAAAGAAACACAAACAATTAGAACATATTATGAGCAACTCTATGCCAGCAAATTAGATAACCTGGAAGAAATGGGTGCATACCTAGAGATGTATCAACTACCAAAATTGAACCAGGAAGAAATAGAAAACCTGAACAGACCTATAACCACTAAGGAAATTGAAGCAGTCATCAAAAATCTCCCAACAAACAAAAGCCCAGGGCCAGATGGCTTCCCAGGGGAATTCTATCAGACATTTCAAGAAGAATTAATACCTATTCTCCTGAAACTGTTCCAAAAAATAGAAATGGAAGGAAAACGTCCAAACTCATTTTATGCGGCCAGCATTACCTTGATCCCCAAACCAGACAAAGACCCCATCAAAAAGGAGAATTACAGACCAATATCCTTGATGAACATGGATGCAAAAATTCTCACCAAAGTACTAGCCAACAGGATCCAACAGTACATTAAAAGGATTATTCACCATGACCAAGTGGGATTTACCCCTGGGCTGCAAGGCTGGTTCAACATCCGCAAATCAATCAATGTGATATGATACATTACCAAAAGAAAGAACAAGAATCATATGATCCTCTCAAGAGATGCAGAAAAAGCATTTGACAAAGTACAGCATCCTTTCTTGATCAAAACTCTTCAGAGTACAGGGATAGAGGGTACATACCTCAATATCATAAAAGCCATCTATGAAAAACCTACAGCGAATATCATTCTCAATGGGGAAAAGCTGAGAGCTTTTCCCCTAAGGTCAGGAACATGGCAGGGATGTCCACTCTCACCACTGCTATTCAACATAGTATTAGAAGTCCTAGCCGCAGCAATCACACAACAAAAAGAAATCCAAGGCATCCAAATCGGCAAAGAGGAAGTCAAACTCTCACTCTTTGCAGATGATATGATACTGTATGTGGGAAACCCAAAAGACTCCACCCCAAAACTGCTAGAACTCATACAGGAATTCAGGAAAGTGGCAGGTTATAAAATCAATGCACAGAAATCAGTGGCATTCCTATACACCAACAAGACAGAAGAGAGACAAATCAAGGAGTCCATCCCATTTACAATGGCACCCAAAACCATAAGATACCTAGGAATAAATTTAACCAAAGAGGCAAAGGATCTGCACTCAGAAAACTATAAAATACTCATGAAAGAAATTGAAGAAGACACAAAGAAATGGAAAAACGTTCCATGCTCATGGATTGGAAGAATAAATATTGTGAAGATATCAATGCTATCTAGAGCAATCTACACATTCAGTGCAATCCCCAGCAAAATACCATCCACTTTTTTCAAAGAAATGGAACAAAGAATCCTAAAATTTGTATGGAACCAGAAGAGACCCCGAATACCCAGAGGAATATTGAGAAAGAAAAGCAAAGGTGGCGGCATCACAACTCCGGACTTCCAGCTCTATTACAAAGCTGTCATCATCAAGACAGTTTGGTACTGGCCCAAAAACAGACACATAGATCAATGGAACAGAATCGAGAGCCCAGAAATGGACCCTCAACTCTATGGTCAACTCATGTTTGACAAAGCACGAAAGAATGTCCAGTGGAAAAAAGACAGTCTCTTCAACAAATGGTGTTGGGAAAATTGGACAGCAACATGCAGAAGAATGAAACTGGACCATTTCCTTACACCACACACAAAAATAGACTCCAAATGGTTGAAAGACCTAAACGTGAGACAGGAGTCCATCAACATCCTAAAGGAGAACACAGGCAGCAACCTCTTCGACCTCAGCCACAGCAACTTCTTCCTAGAAACATCGCCAAAGGCGAGGGAAGCCAGGGCAAAAATGAACTATTGGGATTTCATCAAGATAAAAAGCTTTTGCACAGCAAAAGAGACAGTCCACAAAACCAAAAGACAACTGACAGAATGGGAGAAAATATTTGCAAATGACATATCAGATAAAGGGCTAGTATCCAAAATCTATAAAGAACTTATCCAACTCAACACCCAAAGAACAAAGAATCCAATCAAGAAATGGCCAGAAGACGTGAACAGACATTTTTCCAAAGAAGACATCCCAATGGCCAACAGGCACATGAGAAAGTGCTCAACATCGCTCGGCATCAGGGAAATCCAAATCAAAACCTCAATGAGATACCACCTCACACCAGTCAGAATGGCTAAAATTAACAAGTCAGGAAACGACAGATGTTGGCGGGGATGCGGAGAAAGGGGAACCCTCCTACACTGTTGGTGGGAATGCAAGCTGGTGCAGCCACTCTGGAAAACAGCATGGAGGTTCCTCAAACAGTTGAAAATGGAGCTACCATTCGATCCAGCAATTGCACTACTGGGTATTTACCCCAAAGATAGAAATGTAGGGATCTGAAGGGGTACGTGCACCCCAATGTTTATAGCAGCAGTGTCCACAATAGCCAAACTGTGGAAAGAGCCAAGATGTCCATCGACAGATGAATGGATAAAGAAGAAGTGGTATATATACACAATGGAATATTATGCAGCCATCAAAAGGAATGAGATCTTGCCATTTGCAACGACGTGGATGGAAGTGGAGGGTGTTATGCTGAGTGAAATAAGTCAATCAGAGAAAGACATGTATCATATGACCTCACTGATATGAGGAATTCTTAATCTCAGGAAACAAACAGAGTTGCTGGAGTGGTGAGGCATGGGAGGGATGGGGTGGCTGGGTGATAGACAGTGGGGAGGGTATGTGCTATGGTGAGCACTGTGAATTGTACAAGACTGTTGAATCACGGATCTGTACTTCTGAAACAAATAATGCAATATATGTTAAGAAAAAAAAAAAGAAGAAGATAGCAGGAGGGGAAGAATGAAGGGGAGTAAGTCGGAGGCGGAGACGAACCATGAGAGACGATGGACTCTGTAAAACAAACTGAGGGTTCTAGAGGGGAGGGGGGTGGGGGGATGGGTTAGCCTGGTGATGGGTATTAAAGAGGGCACATTCTGCGTGGAGCACTGGGTGTTATGCACAAACAATGAATCATGGAACACTACATCAAAAACTAATGATGTAATGTATGGTGATTAACATAACAATAAAAAATTATTTAAAAAAACAAAATATAATATGATGGGAAAGAACAAAGTGTGAAGAGTGCATATAACATCGAGTAATTTAAACAAAGTTTAAAAGGATGTGTGTCATTTCGTTTAGATGTGACATCTGTATAATTTCTTTTTGAAAAGTAACAGAAGAAACCTCACAATGCCAACATTTGGAGAGAAGAGGACAACAGATTAAAATAGGTAAGGAATGGAGACTTTTATTTTTTTAACTTTAGTATATCTGACACACAATGTTATATTAGTTTCAGGTATATGACTTAGTGATTTGACAAGTTTGTACATTATCCTATGTTCACCACAAGTATTGCCACCTCACTTTTCTTCTTATACTTTTATGTTTGGTGTTTTAGTACATGCATGTGCTGTCTGGACTAAGATAAAAATACATACTATTAATGGAACAGAAAGTATTGGGAACAGGATCCGAGCCTGCCAGGTGAACTACTAATAGAAGAGGGCCCTACAACTGTGGTTACTACGGCTGACCTCAGCACACGAAGTGGGCAGGGGTCCAAACAAAGGAAAGTGTGTACGCATGAGCACATGTGAACACACACAGAGCGAGGAAGCAGGAGATCCATGTGAGGATACACCAGTCGAAGTGCATTTAGTGACTGCAGAATAATCCAGTTTTAGATTTTATTTGCATTTACTTCCCTTGCCCTTTAACCATTACCACAAACAGCTATTATTTACCTGATTCCTTATCCGATACTATGTTAGGCACTTCACAGGCATGATCTCATTTACTTCTCATTGAAAAAGTCATTGATTAATATTGCAATCTTCCCATTGCATATGAAGAAATGGACTCTTAAAGGTATCAGGTAACTGTTTCAAAGGCACATCTCTAAGAACCGGCAGAAGTGTGATTCAAATGTAAACACAGCAGGCTTCAAGACCACTAATAGTACACTGCATTCACTCCTGGTTTCAGACTCATCCTTTGACCTGAGAATATGCAGTCAAACACAGGTCAGGCAGAAGATAATTGATTCACAGATTAGAAGACTTTCCAAACCTAAACTGGGAAGTTCTGAAAAATGAGAAATATCATAGCATGTGTATTTTATATATGGCCAGGCTATAGGGACAGAACATACTAGAATGTGACGCCTTCTTGCAAGCTATAAAACTGAGGGGATCTGAGAAAGGCCTTTGGGGTCAGTCACCCTGGGAGGAATACTGACTCCACCACTAGTTATGTCACCAAGAGACAGTTAATTAACCTGCCCCCAATCTCATTACTTTCATCTCTAAAACGGATAGCATAATTGTGCCTGCCTTCCAGAAGTACGGTGAGGACTGAATGAGATCATGCATATTAAGTATTTAAAGGACTTGGGACATAGTAACCCCCTCGATAAATATGCTATGTTTGATATTATAAAGTTCTTAATCATTATAAAAGTATCTGAATAATTCTAGAATGCTGTAAAGAGGAAAACACCTTCAAATATAGATCCCCCCCGCCGCAAGCAAAGCCTTATTTTACACAGCAAGAAAGTGAAATGTGGTCAGCCAAAAGCAAGATGCAACCCAACTTACAATTTTGAGTTCTTATTTTGTACTGAACACTACTTATATGGAAATTCCTGGGGCAGGAACTGTTGCTTGCCTTACCCGCTGCTCATTTCCAACCCCTTTCTCTCCTGCTTGCCTCCATCCCATGGCAAAGCAACTACTCACTCTTCTGGTTCCCCTCGAAACCAAGTGTGGCTAGCACAATAAAGTCCTTGCCAAAGACAGGTGAACATCTGCCAAAGGGTTCTCCGGGAAAGTGTGTGCTTTTCCAACAAAGGGAATAGACACTATTCCTGCCACCTCTCTCTCTCCCTTCCTTCCATGAATTTGATCAAGATGCCAGGAAATAGGGCAGCCATCTTGAAAAGGACAGATCAAAGAATCACCTATATGCCCACCTCTAGGTCTACTTGTTCCATAAGAAAATATCCCATTTGTTTATGCCACTGGTAGCAGGTCTTCTGTTATATGCAGCTGGACTTATAAATGATAACGCTCCTTTCCCATGGACACTGACGTACTTTGGGCTATGGGGATGACAAGTATTAGTACAAAACCTCAGGACACTACTCAGCCGTCCGAGGAAATCCCTAGGTGTGACGGCTCTATATCTTTTTTTTAATTAAATGTGAGTCCACTTCTGGCTTATTTTTGTAGATCATTTCTCACCTTGGTCTCCTTTTTGTCTTCATCCTCGGAATGAATTTCCCATAGATATCCAAGATCTTCCCCTGTTGCCAAGTTGGCCCAGTGATTTCAGAGAATGTAGGTTTTATTGAGAAGCCTCCTTCTCCCTCGCCCACTGCCCCTGCTTGTGTTCCCTCTCTTGCTGTGTGTCTCTGTCAAATAAATAAATAAAATCTTAAAAAAAAAAATGATCACAGCTTAAGAAAAGAGGCAGCGCTAAAAGCACCTGATCCTGGTATAAACTTGTACTTGACTCTGAGTCTCCCATCATCTGTTCAGGCAATCCAGTACTGAGGCTGAGATGGGTTAAGATCAGATCTGCATTGGGAGAAAGATCTAAAATGGTGGTACTTATGGGTACCCTTTGCTACACACACACAAAGTACACTTCAAGGCACAGCACAATGGCAATGGAAAAACAGCCCCTTACTAAATATGTGTTGAATGAATGAATAAGTACAGGCATGCGCATGGCAAGAAATCGCACCGTGAATGAATGCACTTCCCTTTTTCTAAAGACAGACAATCTTACTAAAATAGATGGGCAGTCAAAACTCCCATATTCTGCTTTCCCAGGCAAAGAACCCTCTTGTTTCCTCTTTGCTTTCTTCCTTACATGATGTACAACATAAAGGACTTGTTAGTCTCATTTGTCAAGAAAGCCCAGAGGTACTATCTGGCTCATCGCAGCTTATGTTATCAATTGTCTTTGTTGTTTGGTGGATATTGATCTGGGAAGACCTTGTATCTTGCTAAAGTCACTTGTACAGCAAAGCTTCCCTTTTCCTTTTTAGTCAACACGAAGGTTCAAGTGTGGCGGGCTTTGGGAATTTCCACCTGACAGCCCCATTGCATCATTAAACACCCGGTTAAAGCTTGTTGTCCAGAAGAATGTATCAATTAAAGCAGCACATTCTTGCCCACACCCAACAGTAGCAGCAGGTTCAGGCTAACACTTTGTGGCGCAATAATTGATGTAGAAAATAGTCTGGGGAGCCACAAGTTTGGTTTCATTTGTTTTACATTCATTCATTCGTTTCTTCATTCAACTGGACATTTACTGGTAGGTCCCAATGTCTATTTCTAAGCTTAAGATGTTGTTTGCTTTCCTGAAGGGACATATGTTTTCCCTAATTTTTCTGAACAGCACAATGTAACCAATCTGACTCTGCAGCCAAAGCACCCAGCGTTAGCTGGATATCCTGAGAACAAGAAAAGAATAAAAATACTGACAGTGGACAATGCCAGACATCAAGGTGGCCTCGTATGGTTGTGTGAGCTGTGCACTGTTCAAGTCCAGAAGTTACTACTACTAGGACAATGATATGAATGGTGGGGCAATGTAGCAGGATACCCTTGGATGACAGTGTTCCCTAGTCTAAAGGGCATAAAACTATGCAGTGCTTCAAAACACACTTAGAAACCAACTGCCTCTTTGTTTAGATGAAATACTTGATTCCACAATACACTCAAATTTTACAATTAAATTTTCAAATAAGAAGCTGCCAGCTAAAAATATGTTATGAAAAACAAATCTATCTATACCTGATGTTAACCCCACACAGGAGAATGACTGAACAATGGAAATGCTATTCCTTAAAACATTTCCAAAGCCCTAAGAATCTATGCTAACTAAATACGTTAATGCACATAAAATATAGGTACAAAGATATTTATTGCAATACTGTTACTACATTACTAAAACATAGGAATGGCTAAATAAACTATGGTACTTCCATTCATGAAATTCTGCGAAGTCATTAAAAAGAATGAGTAGCGTTACAAATGCCCTCACAAGGACATAACGCCAAAACATACCCTTAAAGGCAAAAATCAAAAGAGAACAAGGTGAACAATGTGATTTTGTCCGTGTACTTTTTAAATAGACGTACACTGTACATGCAGAGATCTTAAGGGACAGAACAGAATCTAGAGGGTACATTCCAGTCTTCTGACAGTGGTAACCTCTGGTGAGGGACAAGTAAAGAGAGGAATAGCAGGTTCTGTATTATGGAATTTAAAATTAATAACGAGAAGTATTTACACATTAATTCTGTCGTAACAACATACAAGTAGTCCAAAAGGACAGCAAAATAATTCCAAGGTAGCTTACACACAGGTGAATCCCAACCTGTTGCAACTCATGACAAAACACCGAATCATTTCAAGATAACACTGCTGACGTCCACTTTCCCCTTCAATTACTCATCCTGGCCACATACACTCATGGAGCACATACACATTGTACAACAGGCTCCAGGCACAGGAGATCCAGGAAAAAAAGACCGGTGAGGCCCCTGCCCCTATAGAGCTGAAGTCCAAGCCAGTAAAAGAGGCATATGTATTCTAGAGAAAAATTTTCAGATTAACCATTATTTCCCTATTAAATAATTCAATTCACTACACCATTCCGGGCCCTGAGGCTGAGGGAGAAGTCGGCTGTGATTCTACTGAAGTTGCTTCTCAGAGATATTCTGTGCTGTACAGCTCATTCCCTGCCTATCAAATATTCATCCTCCTCACCCATCAATCAACTTAGGTTCCGTCCAATGGAATCCATAAAATAATAATACTTTACATTCAGAGAGGGGTTTATACCTTTCCAAACACTCTCGCATACACGGCATCCTAAGAGAGGGACGATTAGAATGTGAGAGCAAGACTGTATCAGTTTCTGATATAAAACTTCCTTGTGTCTGATACACTTTTCCATCTGCTCTTCAGTCACCCAGCTTATTCTTGCCCTTCAGTTCACAGCTCAGGTGACACCTCTTTCAGGAAGCATTCTGGGCTGGCTTAGGGGTCCTTCTTGCATGCTTCCATGGCTCCCTATTGTCTCCATCCCTCCAAACCCCACAAGATGCTGACCATGCTCCTTTGTAATTGTCAGCCTGGTGTCCCTGTCCATGACATTGGGCCCAGAATCATGTGGGAGGGGCCCTGGGTCTGATCTCATCTTGAAGGACTAACCTACCAGGTGGGGAAGGATTTGACATTCACATTTTTAAAAAAGCTCCCTAGGTATTCTGAAACAGCTCATCCCAAGAAATTAAAATGGAAGTTCTGGACTGTCTCTCTATTACTTGCCGTTGTTGCAACAGCTTCTAAAAGCACTTGGTATACTGTTGGTGCCCAAGAAAGAGTTGCTCCTTCATCCACTGGTTCTTCCAACAAATACGTACTGAGCTCCTTCAGGGTGTCAGACTTCTGGTCAATGATTAAATGGAATGAACCTAGGTCACGATCACTGCAGAGCTTTCATTATTAAGAACTGTTTTCATAGGGCACCTGGGTGGCTCAGATGGTTGAGCGTCTGCCTTCAGCTTGGGTCATGATCCCAGGGTCCCGGGATTGAGCCCCACATGGGGCTCCTGACTCATCGGGGAGCCTGCTTTTCCCTCTCCCTTTGCCTCTCCCCCTGCTCATGCTGTCTCTCTCTCTCTCTCTCTCTCTGTCTCAAATGAATAAATAAAATCTTTTAAAAAAAAAAAGAATTGTTTTCATAGTTACCTAATGCCAGACGCAGCTACAAAAACCCAAATGGCACATGTCCCTGTGTCTTATGGCAGATGGGTCAGAGAAGACCAACAGAGATTTGGGAGCTTCTGTCGTGTTCCTGAATTGCCAATATTCAGATCCTTCTGGGATAGCAGCAGTGGTTTCCAACTGCTCCGCTGTGTTTAGAGGTGAGATGCAAAATAGAGTGAATGAACCCAACCGCAGGCCAAGAGGAAGAGTGCCTCTGCTCAACTTAATGATACAGTCAGAGAGATAGAAGGAATCACAGCATGGTTACGTGGGTTTTCCTTCCTAGTTTTACTCTGTGGGCTTCTTAAGTAAATTCCTTAAAACTTCTTCAAAATAGTTAGAAGGCACTGTTCTTACCTTCAAAGGATTCAACTAAAATCTGCCACCTGGGCAGGGACGGGGAGCCATCCCTACAGGTTCACCCCCATGACAACACAAAGACTAGTTGTAGTCTTTTTGAGAGAGATCTGTTGTCCAACTTCACGTAGGCTTCACCATGGTCTACAAAGCCCTTTCTCACCTGCTCCGGCCTGTATTTCTAACTTTACCCATTCCACTCTCTTTTTTGCTTGCTCTGTTCTAGTTTTCCTCTGTCCACTAGAGTAGCCGCTAGCCACATGGGGCTACCGAGCACGTGAATGATGGCTAGCCCAAATGGAGATGCACTAGAGGTGTACCATATAAACCAGATTTCCAAGACTTAACTACAAGAAAAACAATGTGAAAGAATATTAGTATTGTTTTGAATGGCTTATATGTTGAAATGCTGAAATGATACCATTTTGGATACAATAAATACATCACCAAAACTAACTTCACTTACTTTTCTTATAACCCCTTTTACTGTGGCTACTAGGAAGATTTAAACTACAACGTGTGACTGGCATGGGACAGTGCAACCTTTTTGTACTGGCCTTTTCATTCCCTTGTTATCCCAAGCATTTCCCCACTTCTGAGTCTTTGCATTGGCTCTTGCCTTCACCTGAAAGACTGTTTCCACACTAGGCATGGCTGACCGCTGTTCACTCTTCCAGATGCTGCTTTTTAACCCCTCTGGAGTAAGGCTCCTCCTGACCTACGTACAACGTGTCTCCTCCACTGTCTATCCAAACCTGTTTAGATTTTTCTTAGCACCACCCAAAACCTGTCATTATTTTATACAAGTGTTTGCTTACTAGTTTGTCTGTCTGGACTCTGCAACATCAACTGTGAAGACAGGAACCACGTCTGTCCTATTCTCTTTGTTAGTCCTAGAGCCTATTATATAAGAAGACTTTGAAGTCTTTTTACTTAAAATAAATCATCAGTGGAAATGAGCAAGACATGCAAAATAAATAAATAAATAAATAAATAAATAAATAAATAAATAAATAAATAAATAAATAAATAAATAAATAAATAAAAACTGAGGTTTTTGGCTGAGGCAAAACCTGGCTTGCTAAGTCCTCCTCATTTCTGTCCTGAAATGGCTCTGCAGACAGCAGCCTATCCCTTACTTACAGAAACTCAGGACTTTGTCACTATTTAAAGGCCATTATCCTAGAGAATTTCTAGAACTCTGCACCCTGCAGAGGGGCTGCTGCCAAGATCCAGAGACAGGTTAGGGCTGGGAAACATTCCTTAGGGTACCACGTCGCAAGGTGTGATGCTCCTTGGAGCACCAGCATCACTATTTCCCATGAATGTGGTGCCCCAATGCAGCACCCAGGTGAAGACCAGTGAGTCAGGATCCTGGGGGACCTTGCCCGCACTTGGCACTTTAATTAGGCTCCTAGGTGACTGTGAGGCACAGCCAAGTTTGATAACCCCTGACTTTAGACTGCAGTGGTCTCCATGACTCTCCTTAGGGTGAGCCCTTTGGGAGAGAAGGGGAAGGGGATAGAGACGGTATGGGGAGGTCAGACTTCACTGACTCCTTATAGTGCCGAGAGCTTAGCAATGGTTGGTCTTGTGGTACATTCCTCATTGGGAAGGTGAAATCATTCTCTACTAGGAGAGTAATGAGCGTACAGGCAAGGCCCCCCAAACTGGGTGGGAGTATATGCCAGTAAAAGGCATCTTGGCCCGAAAGTCAGCTCCCAGAGCCTGATGGGAGAACAACACAGAGAACAGATTTTCTTTGCTTCTTGGGCCTGGATCTATCAGACACTTTGAGGAACATCGTACCTTCTGTTCTTTGGGGGGTTTTTGCACATTTTCTAAAACAATTACGTTGCTAGTCCAGCAACTAAACCCAACCCAGACTATGTAACCCAAAGTCAGAAAACACGAAAGATTCAAACGTCACAGTTTGCTTTGTTCTTGCTTGGCACAGAGCTCGGGGTTACGGAGCACACACTTCTATGAAATACACTGCTATCCACTTAGCCACGGGCAGTTGAGACGGGGACAGAAGGACACATTAGCTTGAGATGTGCTGGAAACACATGCTGAGAGGAAAGAAGGTAATTTCTTGCATACCAGTGACCATGGCTCAACGGTCAGGGAAAATAAGCAAAGTATTAACACCTTAACAAGTTGACCCCCAGAGAAAACAAAGTAAACCTGGATTCCTCATGACCCTGTATTTCTCTAAGCATGCAGAGGGCCATGTCTGTATCTTCCACAGTACTCACCCTTTCCTGCCTCACAGGTAAAACCACCACCACTTCCATCATTACTATAATTAATAATGACCGCAGCAGACGGAGGTGTCACCATACGATGCTTCCCCTGACCCAGGCACTGTCCCAGAGACTTATCTGATCTTCTCAACAGCCATATAAGCGAAGTCCTGTTTTTATCCTGTTTTAAAGATGAAGAATTTGAGATGTATTTAGACAAGTTGAATGACCTGCCAAGTGACAAAGACAGTAGGTGGAATTGTGACCACTCCTTCATTTGCTAAAGAGGACAGGTTTACTCACTCACGGTGAGTCAGAGGCTTTGGCAAAGACACTTCAGGCATTGAATCCTTACCCCAATCCTGTCAGTGAAGTAGAATTATTCTTATTTTACAGAAGTGGAAACCGAGGCATATCAAAGTGAGGTAATTTGTCCAAGTTCACTCAGCTAGGAGGCTTTGGAGTCACAACCTAAAGCCAGATAGCCAGGGGCCTATCACCCAGAATGTGCTCAATCTGTGGCAATGAATGAATGAATGAATGAATGAATGAATGTCCTCAGAGTTGGCACTCTTATCCACTGCCTCTGAGGAACAAGACATAAGTAAAAGCTGAAAGCCCTGGGTATTCTTCTCATTTAACTTATCCCTCCAAGGATATTTTTTCCTCCCACTCAAGACTTCCATCCCCTCCCCCAACTCTGACTCGCATGCCCAATTATCTAGTCAACTCAGGACCATGTTCTGGGAAGAAACACCCACTTAATACCCAAAAGCCCTATCATCCAAGAAGCCAGGGGAGAGGAAACAATATAAAGTTCCATAATAAAACAAAAAACCAACCACACCAACAACACACACAAGAATACCTAAGAGTTTGTATGTGATTATCCATAAACCAGATACTGTTCAACACATTGCATATAATGTTGGAGGAGGCAATCAGGAGAGCGTGACTGTCTGTGACCCATGAACTGGACCCAGACAATCCAAGGCTCCCCACTGCCTCCCCTGTCCTTGGAATGTATGTTCTGTTTGCCTTTTCCACAATAGATGCTGCCCCAAGGACACTGACTTGAGAGAGTGATGTGTTGAGACCATCTGGGTTATATGTGACTGACCCAGGTAAGGCCTCTATATAAACTTTTGAAATTCTGCCAGGGTGGGTGTGGAGATCTACTCATCTTGGGACTGCCTGACTGAGACAAGCCTCATGTAAGTTTCCTTGCTTATTAAACCTGCCACCTACCATTCAGGAGTGGTTTGCCCCTTTCTTTAGTCTCATTTCAGATTTCACTCAGGAAGCTCCAGAGGTTGCAACCCAACATATATTAATTGACTTAATCTTTTTAATAACTCCTTGAGGTACACAATATTAGTATCCCCACTAACCCAATGGAGAAGCAGAACCAAAAATGTCAAGTGACTTGCCCAATGTCACAGAACTGGTAAGTGGACAAACCAGGATTCCAGCCCATGCCATCTGTCTGATCTTGAGTGTGTGCTCTTACTCCCTGTTAGTATACAGCATTCCACAGCTTCTGCACAGACTTCCTACTGACAGCATCCTAGCATTACATGGTAGTGTGATTTAACACTTCCTTAATTACTTATTATTTCATGCCTTACTTATTATTTCATGCCTTCTCTTCCCAGCTAGACTGGTTGCTGCTTGAGGGGAGAGATTCAACCATCCTGCCCATACCAATCTGTCCTTTTTGGACCCCATACCAACATGTCTTATTCTAAACTCATGGTCAGTGCACACTCCACGGAGAACTGCATTGCATTACTGAATCCTACAGAGTAACAGGGATTACAATCACTTATACATTCACGGAAGAAAATCCCAACTGAAATCATCCAGGGTTGAAACTAGGTCTTTTTTCCTATTGGAGGAAATTTCTGCAGGTGTGAGCAATTAAAAAATTAAACATTAATTAACAACTCAAGTGACTGTGTTGGTAAGTCGCTTGTTAACTACACAGGTAAATATTGTGCCCCCACCTAATGTTTGAAAATAAGGTCCCTTGAGCATATTAAGTAGTAGGGGTGATGTTTTCAAGATTCAAGGGTTCCGTGCACCCCTTCTGTATATGACATTTACAAGTTTGTGTATAACAAAGCTACCGAGAGAAGGGATTGGCTTATTAAACTTGCCTTATCATCTTAACAAAGTATCTTCTACTGAATGAAAGACAAGGATGACAGCTATTCCCATCATCTATGTCTCATTATGCTGGGACACCAAATAACCTCAGAATCATCCTTTTCTAAATATAAGCCCTCATGGTATCTCTCTCTCCCTTTGACTCTCTCTTACTTCAAAAGCTCTTTTCTTTCCTGCCCTTCATGTTTTCAGTAAAGATGTAGATACTAACTACCTCTACTCCACTCTCTTGTTAGCCATTTGTTTTCTGGTTGCTGCTTTTATTCTTCTACTAAACCAGTTTTCTCAAAAGATATGAAAGCCATCCTCCTAAGTAAATGTTTTTGAACAGGCATTCTTAGCTCCCATCGCCCTGGACCGTCCTGTGGACCATAACTCACTGTAAGAACTTACTCCATGCTTGCCCTCTGTGATATTATCTTTCCCCTTTGCTGCTAAACTTCCACAGCGTTACCTCTCCTATGACACCTCCCTACCACTGTGTCCAGTCTTTTCTCCCTTATTACCTTTTAAACACTGTGAGGCAAGAGATAGCTTGCCTTTCCCCCCTGCCGAGCATCAAAAATTCTTACCCCTAGCAGAACCAAATGAAAATGTGTTCATTCATCCAGCCAGTTAGCAAATGGCTATCTTTGAGAAATACACCTCCATCTCAAGGGTCTTTAACATAACACCTGGCCCAGCTTTGTGGACCAGAGACACATTACACCTGATATGATGATATGACTGCTTCTGCTATTTCAGCTAACTATTTACAAGGAAAAAAAATAGCATCCCTTTAAGAATATGGAACTCCTACTGGTAGAAAGTACAAAAGTATATTCTCTTGGTATTTATTTCCCCTCCTCACACACTTTCCTCAGTTTTTGTTCCAGAGATTTCATTACCCTCTTTTCACTTCCCCAAAGGACTTACCCCTGGAAAACTTTACTGTCTTCACTAGCATTCATTTAAGGCCACTGTATCTATAGCCCTTTTAGAACACTGGACACTGTCTCTCTTCCACTGGATCCAGGACATAAAGAAAATAAACTGAAAGAGTGGGCATTAAGGCAAATTCCAACCAAAACTTATTTTGGTTGGATTCAAGAATGAGGCTAACATGTTAGCCAGTTTCAACTCCTTTGAAATATTGCCATTTGGAATGACAAAAATCTTAACAAGATTTGGAACCAAAGTGCCTATGACCAAAAACAGCAGAAAATATATTTGTCGTACACAGGAAATAAAGGTACATTCTTAACAAGGATTGATGGGTTGTCTGTGAAACAGCAGGCTGCCTGTCAAGAGAACCAACAGAATAACAGTCGATCGCTATATTTAAAATGAGAGTTTCTTTAAATGCTAGGCCTATGGGATACGGGTATAAAGTAAACAGCCATGAGCGGACAGTTCCTCAGCCCAGGTCTGTAGCTGTAAGCACCAGTGTGAAGAGCATCGGACCAGGAGTCTGAAAAACAGTAGTGTGACCTTAAGCCAATTGCTTAATAAATCTTCATCCATGTTATTTAAAACACAGTGTAATAGAACTTCATGGATCCAATTAGGCTTAATTCTTTATTATCCAAGCACTTTGTCTAAAATAAGATTTCTCAAAGCAACGGTCAAACATGTTTAGAAACCACTGTGTTAAAGAAGGTTAAATAGATTTCTTTACCATGAAACCTTCGAACTTTTAATATTCTAATGGGTATTGTGAAACTCTAAGATCTGGTAGATGTGGTATGGAGCATTTCCCAAAGTACTCTGGCCAAAGATCTCTTTTACTATGGACCATCTTATAGGACTATCATGCTCTATAACCCCATGGCCCTGTAATTTACCAGACTCAGAGAAGTTAAGAGAATGGTCCCCTTGGTTTCTGGTCCTGAGGCCTGCCCTTCTCATAAAGCCCACCCTATCTTACCTTATGGCTTATGGCACAATCCTGAATCCTTCCAACAAGGACTCCTTTTGTCTTAAGATAGCTTAAACTGGGGACTATAATGTGCAAACAGACGTATCTCAACTAAGAAAAACACGTGTATACTGGATGCGAGTGAATACTGCTGATTGTTCTTATCTTCAGTGATCACTTGGGCTGAAACAAAAGCACCAGGTCAACAGTCAGTTTATGGTGAGAACCCTAATTCCTGAGCTGAAGTACTTTCATACATCAAGATGCGATCGTCTCACAAGAGGAACACCATTAAAAAATACAGTTACTATGGAAAACTAAGACCTTTTGCAGGAGAACAGACATCATGGTTTCCATTAAAAGCTCGTTCCTTTTTCATGTTCACCTTCTCCAACTATAAAATAAAAGTGACTTCATTTTCAAGTGACCTTTTAAAAAGTCCACACATCAAGCCCCATAAATATTCAAAATATTCAGAATGAAGCCTAGTCCTGGAATATTAAGTTGGATATGCCTGAAATTCAGAAAAGCCTATTGCTCTTTCTTTAAATAGCCAACTTAGAAAATGACTCATATTTTCTTCATAAACTCACTTTATGTTACTTGTGGAAGAGGGTTTTACAAACCACGCCATGAGTTAATAAGGCTGAACCAAAAGCTTTCAGAAGAATTTGGCTCTTTTTCTCTCTTTTGTCTTCTTTTCTCCCTCCTTTTTTTGAAAGGAGATTAGAGGCAGATTGGGACTAGCAGTGCTGGTTTGCACAGGGAGACACAGAGAGATTGGGGAAATTATTACCTCGTGTTACCTAACAGAGTGACAACAATGGTACTTTGGGATAGTGGTAGAGCTGTTGAGGGTTCCTACAAGTAGCATAATTATTTTTCAAATTAGTTTTGAGGAATGAAAGAAACCAGTATGACTGAAACCACTAAAGCAATCCTAACCGAGAGAGAAAAAGAAAAATCAAACTCTGTTTTACTCCTAAGACAAGCATAAAAAGTAAAGTAGTCACCAAAGTGATGTGTGATTGAAAAGTGGAAGGAAAACTCACTTTACCTTTTCCTATGGGACCACTGAAGACAATTTAAGACAAAAAAAAAAATAAGCTGCTATTTTTGTGGGATTTGGGGCCTGCATTTATATGCTGGTGGTTTGTTTGTAATGAATACATGGTTAAATAAAATAGATAAAACTGAGGAGACATAGAAATATATATTCCCTGAAGGAAAAAAAAAAAAGCATTCAAAAGAGAGGTGTTGTTGAAAACAACGGCAACTAAAAATCATTTAAGGACCCCAGAGTATCTATTTCAGGAGGAGAGGAGCCTATAGAGGACTTATTACAGGTTGGAAGTATCAGTGTGAATTCACAGTTTTTGACATACAAACTGAAATAAAGATACAGATGTAACGTGTACACAAATATGCATTTCCTGGTATATCCATGGAGGGGCTGCGAAGTAACGGTTCCCCAGTACCACTGAGCACACTGAATATCCAGATCTTGGTTTCTAAATACAACTCTTCAATAAAAAGAATCAGAGCTCCTTGGAGAAATAACTGATTCCAGGGATGGGACGTGGAAGAAAAAAGATGTGCCCGGAATGTCTTGTGGTGCCAGAAAACAAGAAATGGCTAAAAAAAATGATAGGAGGTGTGGCAAAAGGACACATGAATCAGCCTGAAGGGGCTGTTCTGGCTAAACCTGAGACAATTTTGAGCAAAACAAAGAAATGACAGTAACTGATTATAACCTATAGAATAAAAATAACTATGTGAGTCCATACAAATAAATGAACAAGTAAAAAGAAGAGAAAGAAAAGTTCCTCCTCATAGAATTCAACTAATAAATACAAAAGTAATGATTCAATTAGAGAATCACCATTTGGCGATCTCCACAATAACTGTTCCTGGTAAAAAGCATTAGTGGGTGCTAAAACAAACAGGCAAAGTATCATGGAAAAAGATATTTAAATTGTTTGAAGAGATCTCCCTATAAGATACACTATTCATTACAAAGGGAAAAATAGTGATTTTTGAAGTGGAAAAACCTGGTAAGCACATTCACCAGGTGATCAAAGCTAACAAGCATCATTACGAATGGGACAAGTAGACATCATGCTTCCCAAAATAACGTACTGAGAAGGATACAATACTGCTTCTGTGACATTCCTGTCAAAAATGCAAAGTAGGCTTCTCATCATGAAGAAACATCACATTATCAGATAAACCCAAATTAAGGAATATTCAGGAAAGCAGCAGGTCTACATTTTTCAAAAATGTCACAATCACAAAAGACTAGGAGTCAGAGGAATTGACATCAAGGAGACACCAAGAGGCATGACAACTAAATGCAAGGCAGGATCCTGGAATGGAACATGAACCAGAAAAAAAAGGACATTGTCGAAGTTTCAGTAAGTTCTGTACATCAGAAATAGTACTGTATCGATGTTAATTTTCTTTTTTTTTTTTTTTAGTTTTTTTTTAATCGATGTTAATTTTCTGGCTTGATAACCGTACCTTGTTTTTCTAAGAGAACGTCCTTAATTTTTTAGAAGTTACATACTAAAGCATATAGAAGCAAAGGAGCATCATTGTCTGCAACGTATTTCAAAAAAATTTTCAGAAAAAAATTGTATATAGAGAGAGAATACGATGAAGCAAGGCCGAGTATGAATATCTAGAGAATCAAAAGGAAGAGTGTAAAGGAATTCTTTATACTATGATCGTAACATTTTTGCAAATCTAAAGTTATTTCAAAATTGAAAGTTAAAAAAGAGACAGACACACACACCTGCACACACTCACACACACCAACTTGAGTTCAAATCTCAGCTCTACCACTTGCAAGTACCCTTGAACAAATTGCTTGGCCTCGTTGAGATTCAGCTCCTTTGTTCAGTGGAGATTATCTGACTTTGTGTGCTCTCTGCGAGGACCAACAAGATGCTGCAGAGTCTACGGCCCAAGACACGGCTCCAAAGCCTTTAATAAGCCTAGCTACTGTTCCTTCCGGTGACTCCCAAATAGAGTAACACAACCAGAGGGAGTTACTGTTTCAAAGGCAATTCCGGGAGCACAAGAGGTCACGTGAACACTAGTGACACAATGCTATTGTGTCAGGAGCTGGGACACAGGCACATCACACCTGCTTTTAAATGAGGTCTTTTGGGTTTTGTTTTTTTTTTTTTTAATGTTTCTGCACAATTAAAGATGGCATTACTCTTTTCAGAGAGGAAGTCTAAATGCAATTGTGGGTGGGGGCTTCTTCAGAAGATTCATTTTTAACTGCTAAATCTGCCTCAGAGTATCTAAAAATAATACATCCTTTTGCCAAGCCCCCCTCTGCTCCCAGCTCCTCAGCTGTCCTGTCCCTTGGCCTTTTCTGCCCCTGGGCCCTTCAACATCTTTCTCTTCCCATCCTTTGGGCTTCTAGTCAGTCGTGAGCCACCCCCATCATCTCCCCTCTTATTTATTTTGCTTTTGTTTTAGAAAAAAAAGTAGTAATTCCGAGTGAACAAAAAAGATGTGTGAGAAGGAAATAAATGGTGAACTCCTAGTTACTCCACCAACTGCCAAGTTGTAAGTTCTTCCCCCAAATCGCACTAAGCTTCCTGAGCAACCAGAAATCACAGAGGATTCTAACTGAAAGCCCAGATGATTCTAACTGAAAAGAAGAAAAAGAATAAGGGGAGGGGAATGTATTCTTATTATTCATGAGCCCTGGAAAAAATATCCCCAAAAATGTCAATTCTATGCTATTAAAAAGTTACAGTAAAAATGTGATATAGATTTTTCCATTCCAGCATGCTTTAAACATCATAAACTATCATTTATTGTCATTATTTTAATGGTGAAGAATATTTATAACTCAATCTGAATTAATTCCCAAATGTATCATCTTGAAAAGGGGGGAGGAATCTTTTCTATTTTATTTCAGTGTGATTTTTCAGTATTCAACAGTTCAAAAATGTGGATCCAGGAAGAAAAAAATAATTGCAAAGACCACAGAGGGTTGAAATGAACCTAACGGGGTATATAAAATCTCAAAAATCACTTTCCTGAGAGATCTCCTATGATTTTAGCAAAGTGAAAACAAGGAAAATCCACTATTTTGTTTTCCAGCACTCAAGAGAAAGGGCCGTGTTTGGGAGAGGGGCAACATCTGCTAAGGGAGAAGCCAACTTCCAGACACAGGGCCAGCTCTGAAAGACACATCTTTCAAATCAAGTATAAACTATCTCCGAGATGGGAGAGACCTAGTTTGAGGTCAGTAAAACATCTTGGGGGCCTGACAGCCCCAAGGAGCTGCTGGTAACATTTCTGAGATGTAGTGTGTCTTCATTTCATTCATGCACTGATTTTTCATTCATCTTTTATTCACCAAATATTTACTGAGCACTTAACTCACCAAATGCTGTACTAGGTACTCTTAACGCGATGAGTGAGACAGGCCTGGCCCGAGGCCACATCACATGCCAGCCGGTCTTGGCTTGTCTGAATTCCCAGAATTCCTGAGAAGGGGGAGGATTAGCAACCTTTATTTGATGGCAAAGTTGGGCCCAGAGGAATTCAGTTATTTTCTTAGATGCAAACATTTGCAAGAGAGGGAGAGAGGTACTTGTCAACAAGCCAGGGCAGAGTGGGGAAGAGAGGAGAGGGCAGAAGTTCTAGTTCCGCCCCCCCCCCGCCCCCGCCCGGGTACAGCCATCCTTTGTGTCTGCATGTGTACACATGGGCTTGGGGATGCAGAGAAAGAAAACTGAGGAGAGAGAGGGAAAGTGCGGGAAGGGAGGTGTGAGAGGAAGGCAGTGCTTCTCCAAGTTTGGTTCCTGAATGTTCCCATCAGAATCACCAGTCGGGTTTATGTATTTATTTATTAAAAGATTTTATTTATTTATTTGACAGAGAGAGAGAGCACACAGCAGAGGGAGAGGGACAAGCAGTTTCCCCCACCGAGCAGAGAGCCCCATGCGGGGCTCGATCCCAGGACCCTGGGATCATGACCTGAGCCAAAGGCAGATGCTTAACCGACTGAGCCACCCAGGTGTCCCCAGATGGGTTTATTTAAAATGAAGATTTCTGGGTCCCAACCCAGGTCTACTGAACCTGAACCTGCCATATGGAATCCTGGGATTTGTATTTTAAACAAGGTTCTGGGTGGTTCCACATATTAAAATTTAACATCCAGGCCTCTTAGAGAACCTAAGGGCTCCTTTTTACTGTCGAGTTGGCCGAGGTCCATAGCGAACAGATGCCTTCAAAGCCTGGTCACCACCAGGCGGGGCTGGAGCCTACTCTGCACACTTCTCTGCATCACACTCCTTCCTGGGGCACTAAGAAAGCCAGAGTGATCTTTAAGTCAACTAAAAGTCAACTCAGGTAGAGCTCCTCACAGGTAAAAGGCCCCGTTGAAGGAACTATGAGCTAGTCATTTACACTTTTATTGAGGTGCCAGCATAGCCGATCCAAATATTAACTGTGGATGGATTCCAACCAAGAGATCCAAGACTGTATAATTCACAAGCTACGCTACTTACTGAGTGATGCTAATAAATGTGTGCTATTGTTTAATTATTGTTAAATTAGCTGGTTTATTAACCATCTAGTAATAAACTAGGAAGACCCCAATTATACAAACAGATGTGGGGAGTGTGTGTATCTATTTATGTGTTTTTTGAGAAATGTAAAAAAGATCTTAATGAGTGAAATTGAAGTAAAAGCAAGCACACATGCCAGGCATCTTCTCTGTCTCCTTTCCAGTAACCTGGATCACTTGTCAAAACTTCCCAAGAGAAAGAGGAAACTCGAATATCCACAAACACTGTGATTTTAGTGTTTCTGCCAACAGGCTGAGTGTACCCCACTGTCCTTGACACTGGATCCTGGCTGAGTCATCAAGACAGTGATAGATCTGTAGTAGCCCATATCAGCGGTCAGCAAACTGTTTCCTTAAGAGACAGAGAGTAAATATTTTAGGAACTGCAGGGCACACGGCCTCCATTGCAACCACCTTACCATTACAGTGTGAAAGCAGTCAGACACAATATGTAAACAGATGAGTAGGTCTGTGTTCAAATAAAGCTTTATGTAGAAAAACTGGCAGTGGACCAGCTTGGGCCACCAGCATGCTCTGTTGTACTGGTTATTAAGTGATTTTCTCTCAGCACCAAATAAACCCTTTGATACTCTCTGTGATAAAGAGCACATTGATGTATTGACAAGAAAGATGCCCACAATATACTAGCTGGGGAAAAAAAAAATCACACTCTTTATAGCAACATGATTTTTTAAACAAACTCAAGAAACAAGCATCAAAAAGGATAACACAGTTTCCCCTTATTCACGGTTTTGCTTCCTGTAATTTCAGTTACCTGTGGTCAATCATGGTCCAGAAGCAGATGATCCTCCTTCTAACGAATCATCTGAAGTTCAATAGCAGCCTACCGTTAGGAAAGAATGAGTATGTCATTCACCTCACTTCATCTCATCACATAGGTATTTATCAACTCACATCATTATGAGAAGAAGGGTGAGTACAGGAGAGAGACCATATTCATGTAACTTTTGTTCCAGTATATTATTATAATTGTTCTATTTTATTATTTGTTAGTATTGTTAATCTATTACTGTGCTTAATTTATAAATTAAACTGTATGATGGGTATGCATGTATAGGTGGAAATGAAATATAGGGTTTGGTACTATCTACAATTTCAGGCATCCACAGGGGAGCCTCAGAACGTATCCCCCACAGATCAGGGGGAACTGCTATACTATGAAGGATTCAGAGGAATAACTTCTGGAAAAAGAACCAGGAGTGGAAAGAGAAGATGACTCTGGCTTTTACTTTTTTAACTTTATACCCTTTTCTGGTAATCTTTGAATTTATTAATGTGAACGTATGTTACTTTTCTAGGTTGAAAAATATAACAAAGGAAAAAGAGTTTGGGGTCTTACAAATGCGGGACGTTAAACCATTTCTACTAGTTCCCACCTGAGCCTAACAAGGGTGCTACAGTCAAGGAATCATTCATTTATTCATTGCACGCATATATTGAGCACCCACTATGTGCCCGACACTAGATTAGAGGCAAGGGAGTCATGGTGTTTTGAGTCTCAGTTGGCAAACAGACATTAATCAAATAATTATACAAGTCAAGTTAAAATGACAACTGAGATGAGTGATGTGAAGGAGACAAGACATTATTCATTCCTTCAGTGAACTGTTTGTCGAGTACCATAACTCACGATTTCTGGAATATGAAATCTGTAGCAGTGAATACAGAAAGATGAGAGGAGGAGATAGGTGTGACATGCTGATGAGTGTAGACTCAGGTGTTTGTACCTAGCATTATCATCTACTTACAATTTCCTTGAAATCACTATGAATATGAAATCATGACAGCTGTTTTCAAGGAGCTGGAAACTGAAGTTTGGTGATACAAGGCATTTAGAAGTTTTCCTTGGCTAACTTTCTGCACTGACCTTGCCTGTTCTTTTCACACCCTCAGAATCAGGGATGGGCTAGATGCTCTGACCTTATTGTCTTGTCAGATACCTCCTGTTGGCACTCTTCCTAATGAGATGCCAAGGGCAGAGACCATGTCTTCTCTTGTATGTGGTGGAGGCACCATCTTTTGAATTGTGTGCCCAGTGCCTTCTCTGGAAATGGCTTGCCCTGTCCAAAGGGACAGAATCCCTGCAGCATTCAGAACAGGGAGAAAAGAGAATGGATTGTAGAGTCCATTGGCTCAGGAGATGTAGGCCTCCGCGTGTTCTTTTATGTGGACTAAACAGAGGCAAGTCAACAGCCTTTGGAGAGAAAGAATAGTGCAGGCCTGCAGTGAGAAGACGACCAAGGACAGATCATTCCACCCTACGTTCTTCCAAAGGCCCCGTGACATCCTTCACTTGGATTCCATAAGACATCATTCCACGCTTGGAGTAAACCCTCCCTTTCCACGTAAGCAGCTATAAATCAGTAGAACACTGACTCGTGATTCATGCCAGGTGTGTATATTCAAAACTATTTACGATTTTTTTTTTAATAATCTCTACACCCAATGTGGGGCTAGAACTCACAACCCTGAGATCAAGAGTCCCATTCTTTTCTGATTGAGCCAACCAGGCACCCCTACTATTTCTGGACCATAAGGGTTTTTACTTGTTGTGCTTTCAAAACCAAAGCAAATCCTGAGGTTATTTTTTTTTTTTTTCTCCAGAATGTTTTTCCAGAAAGTTTCTATCAGTCTGGTGGAAGTTGGAGGCCAAATGGTGTCATTTCAGAAACTGAGGTACTCTTTAAAAGCCAGAAACAGCAATAGAAGAGCAGGGCAGGAGGTACTACATAAAAGTCCCTTAAATGACCTCTCCTGTGCCCTTCAGGCAACATGGTTCACATACCAAATCTGCCAATCACTGACTGTGTGACCTTGGACGAGTCTCTCACCCTCTCTGACTTACAGTGGCCTCATTTGGATACATGAAATACTAGCTGATCTATAGAGCTGTTGGGAGGCTAAGTGAAAAACTATTTGGAAAGCACCTCACATCTAGTAAGTTGTCAGTTAAAAGTGGCTCTAAATATTAAGTTTATCATTAAAGATAAGATCCTAGAAAGATCACATGGTAGAGTGGAAAGAGCATTTGAATGCTACTCAGAGGACCTTCGTTCAGGTCCCTTGCCCTCACTGATTAGCTATCTGGCCACCCTGGTTACTTCCTCACTCCAAGCCTGTAACTTTGTGAATAAAATGATGCTCCTTCCACCTGAAGCGCTGCCCCACATTATCGTGTCATGGAAACCCTAACTATAATTCACAAATCACCTCAAATCTTGACTTCTTCAGAAACACTTCCCTGGTTTCCGCAATCAGAGACCTTTCCATTCTTTACATAAATGAACATTACGCACGAGCTCCTCCTATAGGAACTATTAGGATCTGCCCTACTTTACAGATGCAATACTGCTCCATTTCCTTCTGTTTACCTTGTTTAAAGATAATGCATCTTTCAATTACATAAGAATTAAGGCTTAACATTCACCATAAATGTCAACAAACATTTAATTGGATAATGAACTTGGCTCATAATCAGTACTAGGCATACCATTCACTGTTATATACTAACACATAGAAAAGTGCCTGGTACATGGTAAGTACTCAATAAATATTTGTTGAATGAGTAAATAAATATTCAGACTTGATCAGGAAGGAGTACACAAGACGATATTTTCAAGAGAATGTGTTTTTAGGCCAGTTTAGTTTGCCCAAATGTGGGCTTTGAAGTTGAAAAGGAACTGGGGACTTATAAGAACAGCCCCAAGTGTGATGGCAAGGTCACCATGAATGGTCATCTCTGACGTGGAATCCATTGTTTGGTGGAGGATGGATGACAGCTGGCTACATAATTCCAAGTGGTTCCACAGGGTGATTTTGAATATGGGGGGATTAGCTCAAGAATGCTTTTTTTTTTTTTTAAAGATTTTACTTACTTGAGAGAGGGATGGGGGGGAGAGAGAGAGAGAGAATGAGAGTGAGCGGGTTGAGGCGCAGAGGGAGAGAATCAAAAGCAGACTCCCTACTGAGTGCAGAGCCAACATGGGGCCTGATACCATGACCCATGAGATTATAACCTGAGCTGAAACCAACAGTCAGACACTCAACTGAGCCACCCAGGCGCCCCTTAAGCATGCATCTTATAAAGAGTATCAGTAGTCTTAACAAATACAAGTAATTAATCTTTGTTGGCTTTATGAAACATTTACTTTCTTTAGAGCACTTACCACAGTTTATCCTAATTTTATTGGCCTGCTTAGTTCCCATTTTGTTGTTGTTTTTGGTTGTTTCCCCAATAGACCGTGAGCTCTAAGTAGGAGGGAACTATGACTCTGGTCCACTGTTTTATGTGTACTGCCTGGCACAAAACAGATGAAGCTCAATAAATGTTGAAGGAATAAATGAGCAGATGGCGGGCTGGATAGATGGTGGAGTGGATAGACGGAAGGAAGGAAGCCAGAGAGCCAGCCAGATGGCCTTTTGGGTCACAAATCGAAACAATAAAATCAGGTCTTAACAACAACATAAAATCAGTCTCATTACATTATAGGAGGGGTAAGAGGCTTACCCATCTATAGATGATAGGACAATAACAAAAATATGTGAATTATAATAGATGGGATAACAACAGCAGCAGCACCAAGAGAAGCCAGCGCTGATATACAGCACTTACTGCATGCAAGGCACTGCTCTAAATGCTTTACATAGATAAAAGTGAATATTCTTTCTTGATTCAGAAACAAAACTGTATCTATCAAGAAAGGAATCTGAACGTGACTAACACACACACACACACACACACACACACACACACACACACACACACACAGAGAGAAAATAATGGTCTATATGACCTCACATCATTTAATGCTAGAAGAAAATTTAACCCTTTACTAAGTGCCCAACCAAGACCACATGGATTCCTAACCTGAAAATCTGAAAAAACAAGTCCTCAATTTATTTCCTGAAAAGCTGTCACTGCCCCACTTCATACCCACCACTGGAGAAACTATTTTTCAAACTCTTCTACAGTTTGGGAATACTAAATAAGCCCTAATGAGTTCAAAAGTTGGTCATGACATTGCTAATTTGGTGGCTCCTTTGGCAGCAAGTCAGTCTCCTTCCTCAAAGGAAAAATAGGATTATCGAGTGAGCTGGGAGAATTTTCTTTACATGATTGATGGGAAGAACAAGTAATCACCTTTGAAGTGCCACAGCATATAATACCCTCTTCAGTGTTCTCTTTCTTCTTCTGACACCCATGAGTAATTGAAGAGAAGGGAGCCTCTTAGAATGACCAATGAAGTGAAGATGACAACCCTCTCTCTGCTGTCTACCAAGAGAGTGACACGCTGAGGTCTTGGGTAGTTGAGAACTGATATGATGTAAGGAGTCTTTGATGGGCTCCTCTGAAGCTGGGCTCAGCGTGTACCTGCTACCAAACAGACCACAGAGGCTTTGGGTAAAACACAGATCAGAGGAGACAAGCATCATTGCTTCTTAGAAGCCAAGAGCCTATGGCCCTGCTGTGAAAAGATTTGCTCTCTGAGTTTGGGGTGAAGGTAAAGTCCTCATGGTAGAAGTGAAGGAAATCAGTGAGCAAAGCAAGATGGAGCAGGAGTGAAACAATGAACGCTATTTTGAAATCTATCTCATCACATGCATCCATAACAGATTAGCCATAATGTTCAGACTGACAAAGGACCATTAGCCTCTTGGCCCCAACTTAACTGGCACAGTGACAGAGAGTCCTCCCCTTGGAAAAGGCACTGCTCCACAGCAACTTACTTAGTAAAGAGAGCTTTGCAGATGCAAATCACTTAGCTGAAGCAGAGCTGACTCTCACAAACCTTAAGAAGCACAATGATCAGGCAGTTGAGAATTTTCATTCTCTCAAGCTCACTTGTCCTGAATTCTGCTGAAGCCTGACAGGGAAGGCTGACCTGCTATAAGCAAAATGCTTTGAGGATAAATGTCACCTAAAATACCCCTGACCAGGTCCTAGAGCCACCTGACTAGAGAACATAAGTGGCAGCCTAGGGTGATGAGGGGTAGAAGGGCCGTTGAAGACCCCATGTCATCCGATAGGATACTCCTCTCTAGGGCCTCCCTTGTATAGAAGAGAATTACGTTGGTTTTGGGGGTATACCTTGGTACCTCCAATCTGCTGATCAGTGTGAGGTGTCTGCCCTTTGGTAGCTGGGACCCACACACCCCATCACTCTTGACTCATAAAAGAAAGACAAAGGTCTTTTAAGAAACAGTACAGTAACAATTTCCTCTGGATAGTCTGCAACCAAGTAATGGCCACCATTCTCAGAAGCCGTGCCTAGAATATGGCAAACAGTTAATCTATAACTGTAAATGAATCAGGAAGGAAGGAAGGGAAGAAGGAAGGATTATGCAGTATAGCTGTTTTGTAAATGCAATTGTTTTACACTAATTTAATTATATCTGCTTGGTACCATGTGAGAATTTATTACATCAAGATCTTTCCTCCTCGTATGACATGGCCTCAGAACACCACCAACTTCTTCATCTGATTCTCAGCTCAAGAAACAGTGATGTGTGCCAAAAAGAGAGGACAGACTGGCCATAGTAGATACAGAGAGCAAGGCTATGTCTTCCTAACACTTAGGGATGATGTATGAGATTTTCAAGGTCATTTTTTTACTACACAATTTCTAGGTTAAGGCCCAACTTTAAACTAAGAACCAGGTAAAACATGGTAGCATTTCTCGGGTGATTCAATCCAGGGTTGCCTTTTTTACACCAAACATTTATCTCGGACAAAGAATGAGTAGAGTAAGAACAAAGTTCTACAAGAAATCATCAGGAGAGGATTACGGAGCAGAAGGAAAAGAAGGCAGAGAGAAACGCGGGCGGACTCATCCCAAGTCTGTCAAGATGGGCTGAGATGTCTGAGCTACCTGGAACAGCAAAATAAAAATAAAAATAAAAAGAGCAACATTTACTATGAACAAAGAACCCTATAAGCAAATAAAATATCAGCACTAATGGTCTTAATAGCTGCCTATCAGTAATTTTTCATTTAATATCAGGGATCAGGGAGAAGAAAACAGATTATGCATCTATTCAAACTCAACATATTTAATGCTAGAACCAGCTTGAGGCCAAAGACATTTGTTATCAAAGAGAGGGGAATTACAAATGGAAGAAGAGCTGTGCTTTCTGCCCAGACATCATGAACCGGGGGAAGAAAACAAGGAAACCAGTGCCTCACTTATGAGGTGCTGTATTAGCTCTCTGCCTGCTGTATTACCACCATTTAGTGGCCTTAAACAACACAAGTTTATCATCTTATTCTTCTGTAGGTTGGAAGTCTGACCTGGACTGGGTTACCATCAAGGTGTGGGCAGAGCTGAGATCCTATCTGGAGGCTTCTTTTCCAGCTTTTAAAGGCCGCCCACATCCTTTAGCTCATGCCTCCCTCCGTCCACCTTCACAGTCATCAACAGTAGGTCAAGTCCATTTCCCAGGGCATCACCCTAATCTCCTCTTCCATCTCCCTCTTCCACTGTTAGGACTCCTATGATTACACCAGGCCCTCTGGGATAATCCAGGATAACCTCCTGACTTTAAGGTCAGCTATTAGCCATCTCAATTTCTTCTGCAGCTTTAATTCCCCATTGCCATGTAATGACACTTACTCAGCTTCTAGGGATTAGGACATCTTTGGACAGAGGGAGAGATTCTGTATTCTGCCTACTAAAGACATCAATATTTCAGATTTATTTCTTTTTTGTTGCTTTCTTTTCTCATCTGTTCATCTCCAAACTATCACGAAGACAAATGAGGTCCTCCCATTTTATATACTGTGTATATTACCAAGTGTGAGAATCATACCTTTCTTGCTAGGCACAGTTAAATATATGTACTCTCAGCAAACAACAACAACAACAACAAAACAAAAACAGAAAACCAAAAATAAGCAAATACCACTGAGGGAGGAAAAACAGGATATACTGTCCAGAAACATCTGAATTTACCCAGTACACGGTTTCAAAGGCAGTCTACCCACTGACAGCATTTCCCTCAAGTTCGCAATCATTTATTTTGTGATAGGTCCTATATTTGGAAAATGATTTCTAAGGAGTTTCATTGTTATTAGCAGTCTAGACACTTATGATAAATTAAAACCCCATTAAGTGTGAAGGTACCAAAACAATAGTGGAGCTGCCTTCCACTGCATATATTTTAGGATGACAGCCCTACTGCATCTGACTTCCTCACCAAGAACAGCTCATCAAACTCAGTTCTAGTGAGAGCTCAACCAGCACCTATTTTTGTAGTACCTGGAAAAAAAAAAAAAATGCCCACACAGGCGGTACATCTGGTACAGAAATTAAATACAACAATACTGAGGCATCAAACGCTCAGATGCATTTCATTGTTTCCTGTCCAGAAACACCCTAACCGAAGGTGGCATTCCAAGGTTAAATCCCAGTTCTGACAGTCTCTCATGTCAGACACCTGTCAAAATGTAATAAGACACTTGTGAAAGGAAGAGGGATGCCAAAAGCATATCAGATTTCCCAAAGCGTGATCCCTAAGTTGGAGGATTTATGTCATCGAGCAAACAGGGTGGTAGCTGGGTGCCGCTGGGGCCGCACCATCATTTGCAGGAGAGGAACAGTAAAACAGAGAAAAATGACACCTTGGAAGGAAGCGCCATAGTGTTTTAAGTTCAGCAAATGATGATAATAAGCATGAAAGGACCACTCTGAACGGGCTTAAATTTCAGGATTTGGCCCTGGAGTCTTTTTTTTTTTTTTTTTAAAGATTTTATTTGTTTATTTGAGAGAGCGAGAATGAGAGAGAGAGCACATGAGAGGGGGAAGGGTCAGAGGGAGAAGCCGACTCCCCGCTGAGCAGGGAGTCCGATGTGGGACTCGATCCCGGGACTCCAGGATCATGACCGGAGCTGAAGGCAGTCGCTTAACCGACTGAGCCACCCAGGCACCCTCCGCCCTGGAGTCTTGATCCTGGTTAGAGGCAGGGAATTATTTTTTAGTATCTGTTTTACATAATTAAGGGCCAGTGGCGTTCATGCAGATGAGGCTTTGAATGTTCACAACACCAAATGGGCTTCATTAGTTTAGCTGGGCAATTAATGAAGCAGGAAGTAGAAAGCCAAGATAAAGCCTTATCTTCAAAAAGGTCTGAAGCAGGGAGCTCTGACAGTCGGGAGGCGGTGACAATGCATTTTGTACATTTATTCACTGGAAGGCAAAACTTCTATAGTTCATGATAGCTTTGAAAGCAGCACATACATCCTATTTAAGGCCCAAATGAGAGAAACAGGTGGTGTGTTTAAGGCTTTGTAGGAAGTTTTGAAGTATTTCCCAAACATTTGTAGGTTTCACCAAGCCTTTCTCTTGTTATTCTAAATGCCTTTTCTATTGTTTTCCAATTGCTTTCCTCATTTCCCTCCCATGTGCATTTCAAAGGAAATTGGAGAGCTTAAAATGTGGCTAAATATAACAGCACTGAACTAACAGTGAATAAAACCTCAAGAAATTATTTGAGATGCATATTCTTCCTCTTCTGGTTAGGAAACTGCAATATCACAAACGAGCTATGCTCTGGAGAAAGGCCATTTGTTTACAAGATGCCAAGCACAGGCAGGCCCAGCTCTGGCTGAAGGAACTGAATTCAATTCTCGGCTATTTCGAATGCAGATTTTTTTTCTAGATAACCACCTACCCACGTCGAAGAATCAGATAAATCGAATGTCTCACGGGTTGAGAAAGGCTAAACCATGGCCTGTTCACTCTGCAAAGGACCATCCAAGTGGGCCCACTCTGGTACACCTAAGCCATTTTGAAGATGAGAAATAAAAGAGGTTACCGACTTCGTCCGGAGCATCACTGAGTCACCAACAGTCAGGAGTAAATTCCAGGGCCCCTGTTTCTTAGGCTGGGCTCTCTGCATTCCTCCAAACCACCTCCTAGGCTGCCAGCTTCAGGAAGAAGGGAGTCCCAGAAAGATTAGGGTTTACAAGTATATACCTGGAAGGCGTCATCTGTTTCTCGGCTTGTTATCTTCCTTTCTCACAGACATTCTGGTCAGGTTCCTGCGTTGTTTTTATGTGTTTCCCTCCCTCTTCCTTTGTTCAAACTGAGCACGTACTTGGACTCAAGGAAACTGCCCGACCCAAAGAAATAAAAGTGTTGGATAAATAGAGAGCACAAACTTTAATGTCATGTGTACAGAGCAAATGGTATTAGGCCCCAGAGACTAAGAAAAGCTCAAGCTAGGGGAGGGACAGGAGAACACAAGAGGCCCTAACTCTAAGGCACAGAGGCAAGAGAAAAACAGACCTTGAAGAGGGCCCCCGTCTGGAATTCCCTGTGGCCAGCTGAAAGCTTACCTCAAGATCAAGTGAGGACCTTCCCAGGCCAGGGCCCCCAAACCTCAGTCCCATTACCAGCTCAACCTGGACTGGCTCGTCCTCTGTGGACAATCCAGCATCCTATGGTTTGGGAGACCTACCGCAATCCAAACTGAGGGTGGGGAACTTGAAAGGACAGGGGCGGGAAACTTCACTCCTTGACATTCAAGATGGGTCTGAACAGAATGAGTGGGGAACTTCCCCCAGAGCCCAGGGTGGTGGCGCACAGAGGGCACACCTCCCTCTGATGTATATTATGTTCATCTGGTGCCTGCCCAGCCTGTTTTCTAGGACAGCCTCCAGTAAACATCCCATTACCTCACCACTTGTTACCTCACCTGATCTTAGACTTGCCCTGACTCCTAATGTGAAAAGGCTGGTTCTATAGTAGGTTGCTTAGATCCATCTGGTGACCCTGGAACTGAAGGCTTCTCCAGTCTACCCTTCGTACCTCCTCTCTGTGCCCCAAAACTCAATCCTGCAGCCAAACGAGAATCACATACTGTCGCCAGGACATGCCCCACACTTGTTTCCACTACCAGTCTTTGCCTTTCAGGTCCTCCTACCTGAGAAGCTCTCCCTTCCCCCATCTTCACCTCTTGGTAATTTACCCATGTGTCATTTAAGAACTTTTGACATTTGAGGGGCGCCTGGGTGGCTCAGTCCTTAAGTGTCTGTTTTCGGCTCAGGTCACGATCCCAGGGTCCTGGGATGGAGCCCCACGTTGGGCTCCCTGCTCAGCAGGATGCCTGCTTCTCCCTCTCACACTCCCCCTGCTTGTATTCCCATCTCTCGCTGTCTCTCTTTCTCTCTCTCTGTCAAATAAATAAATAAGTAAATAATCTTAAAAAAAAAAAAAGCCCTTTGACATTTGAAAGGATTCATAGATGGAATGGGATGACCTCGGAGAAGAAGAGTCCCTATCACTGCAGGTGTTCGGGGAGAAAGGTAAGACAGCATGTTGAGACTCCATCAGATAAAGGTTGGGCTACAGCAGTAACAACGGTGATAGCTAACTAGGTTCCAGGAACTGTGGTAAGCATGGGCCATACATCATCCCCACAATGACCCCAGGTAGGAGGTACAATAATCCTCATTTTATAGGTGAAGTCCAGAAACATGCCCATGGTCACTCCACTGGGATTCAGATCAAAGCCGTAGGACTGAAGAGCCAGGTATTACCTGAGGCCCTTCTATACGTCTAATGGTCCTTCCAACACTGTGATCATGGCATTTTATACCACCACTGTTGCTCCCTGGGTCCCTCTCTCACTGCCTGAGTGGAACGCAACCCCTCTTTCCTCTGTACACTCTTGGCTCTTTACTGGTAATTATTTCATTGGCTTCACCTGATATATCTATATACTTACCTCATCTCACCAACTGGCATATAATCTGCTAGAGAGAACTCTCGCTGATCTACCCAAGGAGCAGTCGCCCTGCCTGAGTCAGGGCAGCCGCTAAAATTTTCTTGAATGAACACCTCCCACAACGTTTCACATACCATAGCAAGCTATCAATAGTGGTTGTATGTGTTGAAGATCACAATTCAAACAGCTGTCAAGAGCCAAAGTTTCTAATAGTAACAGCCTAGAGGCCCCTTTGCTGAGAGCACCACTCTGACCTTGACGAGATCACCAATCAGACAATCTGTTCTCACCAGACTCGGGGTGGGACTGAAAAGCCGCCTTCTTTAGCCAAGAAGTGCTGTTATAAAATTCTTTGTGATTGTCTGAAACCATTAAATTCTTTATTGGTGCCAAGGTGCAAACAAAATCATTTGCTTTTGGCATGTGGACAAGTCCAGAATTATGTTACTGATAAAAACTGGTCTTTAAAAATCGTAAGTTGTTTCCACCTGCAGGCATATTCAGGAGCCCTTCTGCCTCACCACACTGACCTTGATTGAGTGGTTCGGGTCATCACTCCAGGGAGTTCCCTCCCTACCCCTGCATCAAAAACATCGTGGATTGCTGGGATTGTTCTGTCTTGGAGTAGAGGGAGCTGAGAAGTCAAAGATCAGCTGGGGTTGGGGGGCGGGGGAAGTGAATTCATTCGACTCCTATTTCATGGTGAAGTCATGATTTCTTTTCTTATGCCTAAAACTAAAAGGTAGTCATGTTAGAGAGAGACCATCAGCTTTGACAACCAGACAAAACTAAAGCAAAGACATGTCCTTGTTTCACGTTATTTGCTTCTCCTATTATTGCCTATGTAATATCAAAGAACCGCTTCCCCTTTGGACAAAAAGGCAGTTACATACAAAGCCATTTATGGCTAATGTACTGATTCTACAGGCTAGAAACATACACTGGTTCAAATGCCTGTCGGTTCTACTTCCAAAAATACAGTCTGATACTGTCCATTTCTTTCCGTCCCAAACTCTACCAGCCCAGAGCACCAATGCCTCTTCCCTTGGGAGTATCGCCAATACCCTCACTGGCCTCCCAGGTTCCACTCCCGTCCCACACTTCCATTTTGCATACAGCAAGCAGAGTGGCCTTCCACAAATATAAATCCTCTCACTTCTACCATCTGCCTCAGTGGCTTTCCACGGCATGGAGAATAAGCAAGGTCGAGCACGAGCCCTTAGGATGTGATGTGGCACCTGTCCAGATGGTTGCCTGCACCTCGGGCCGCTCTCCCTCAGCACTCCTACACTCCAGGCTTCTCTCACAGCTGAGCACTCCCTGGCCCATAGGCCTGGGGCTCTCTTCGGTCACCTCTCCAGAGAACGCTTCCTGTCATCCTTCGTATCTCTGCTAAGTGTCACCTCCTCAGAACATCTCTGACTCCCCTTTCTACAAGCACTTCTGCCTACCTTTATTCCATTCCTGCTATTTTCCGTCACATTCGGGTTTTGTTTTTTTTTTCCTTCCTGGTATTTTTTAAACCATAAACAGCAATTATCTTCCTTATATATTTACTTATTTATTTCCAGTTTTCCCTCCTGGAATTTAAGTTCCATGAGAACACAGAGCTTGTCAGTCTCGTGTGATACTGCATCTCCTATAAGTCCTGGAATACATCACAGATACTCAAACAAGAACTGTGGAATGAATGAAAAAATGAACTCGAGTTCTCTCATATTACAAGGTCTGCCATTCTCTGGGTCCCTGGTGCTCCTTCCAGCCTCATCTACCGGCGCTCGCTCACACAGACTAATTACATATGGTGCACAGAGCCACCAGCTGCTGCACAAGTAAGTCACTCTTCTCGTTGTCTCCGTAATGTTATACTGGCTACTGCCTCTTGCTGGGACATCCTTCACCTCTACGCCACTCAAGTCCTACCCTGCTCAAGGCTCAGTTTAACTGTTAACATCCTCTAGGATTTCAAACGTATCCCTGTCCCAAGGCAAAGTTAAATTCGGCAGTAATTTGTTAAAATAGCTGCCTTTCGGTGGGTGGTCCCAGAAGTGTATGAACCACGGCTAATGCATACCTTTATCTTGCACACAGTGCCTGGCACCAAGAGAAATGTTAGATGAATGAGTGAGTTCAATTTAACTACCACTTACTGTGTGCCCTCCATATCCCAATCGCTAGGCTTGGTGAAGGATCCTGCTAAGGGTCTCCCATGTTGGGAGCAGCATGCTTGAGTAACTGCGTTGCACAGTAGATCACTGAGCACAAACGATAAATGAATTCCAGATGAGACATGAGAGCAAAGGAAAATTGACACTGAGGGAGCTAGTACTTTCTAGTTTCGCTTCTCCTGCTACAGAAACATTTAGTTCAAATGATCAGAGATTTCTTGGGTTTCCAGGAGAGTCTCCAAGTCCCTGGGCATAAACAGTCACAAGCCAAGCCCCCCCCCCCCCCCCCGAAGACACAAGAAAGAATCTTCAAACACAATATTCCTGACATGCTCATTAAGCTATTTTGGAAAATTAATGCCAAATGATTAAGAACTTAAAAAAAAAAACTTTATCGTAATGTAATAAAGCATCTCTTAGCAATAAAGGTCACCCATGGCAATAACATTCCTTCTGTAGAGCTTCATTTCTTTTCCATTCTGAGGTTCCTAAAGACCACTGTCATGAAGACCATTATAGGATTCAAGGAAGAATAAAATGAAAAGGATGTGCCGGATAATTTTTCTTTTTTTTTTTTTAATAACAGAGAAGTGACACACTTACATACCAAAATACATGAGCCCCACATTAGATGAAATCACAGTTACAGTCAAGGATACATTTCACTGCTTATGCACATCACACACTCGAGGAGGTACTCTATAAGAGAACTGTCAAAAGTCAAACAATTCCCAAACTTTTTCTTTCTGAGCACAGGTAGTAGTTAATATTATTCAGCCTTATAGTACGAAAATTATAAGCTTATGATCCCATCGCTCCATTAAAAAAAAAAAAAAAAAAAAGTAACGCAGCGCACTTCCCAGCTAGATCCAGCCCATTCTTTTTCCAGGCAGCTCTCTTCCCATCATTACCCAGCATCATGTGAGAAGAGATGATCGGGTCCCTATGCTGACACACTTCTTTTTACTTGATAAATACATTGTCTCTATTTGCCCCCTCCTACTAATATGTTTCCCTTTGTATTTTATTTGAATATTGTTACAACCAATTTTAATGATGTCTTGCACCAGCCCAATACTATCACATCTAAAAAGAAGATCATTTTCTGAGTTAGAAGGCATATCTGGTGCCCCACTTGCAGGTATGTTTGAAGCAAAGAGAAAGCAATTTCTGTGCATCAATGGACCTTTTATCAGATATGTGCTCATATTCCTGTTTCAGATTTATGTCCCTTGATCCCTAAATGGTTTTATTGAGAGTGAGAAAAGTAGACGCTCTTCCAACCATGCCACAACACAAAAATCAGAATTCACTTGTGTGTGTGGGGGTGGGTGGGGGAACATAGTACCACCAAACCAGTATGCTACAGACTAAATAACATGACATCAAAGATCAGTTTTCATTTAGTTTTACTACTGAGGGGCTATGTAGCCTTAAGAAAGTTACCTCTTGAACCCATCATCAACCAAGTAGTGTTCATTAAATGCCAACTCTGTGCTAGAACCCACTTAATAGAGAGAAATCTACCTCGTGCTCAATATCCTTATTCAGTGCCTTGGTTGTGACTATCTTTGAAATGACCTTAACCATTCCAAGTAACTATAAATGACTTTACATCAAGAGTAGGAAAAGACTGACTTGAACACATAACGTACAAATCTTGAAAGAAGCATCAGTTACATTGTATTTTTTACAACAATCAATTGAGAAGTGCTGTGTAATCCACAGTGATACCAAAAGAACAATCATTGAGTGATTAAGGATGAGAATTGCCAGGAAAAATAACAAAGGAAAATTCAATGAATGACCACTAAGAATGTGAGATCAGAAAGTGAAACACAGACCTTTCTAGACATCCCTGTAAGCCAGATCAAATTTTTATTTTGCTGTCCATAATGAAAACCAGAGACATCAGCTCCCTCACCAAAGCTGAGTTCAAATTTAGCCTCTTCTGTCACCAAGAATCCATTAAACTTAGTTGCCAGAGAAACAGAACCTCCTTTTCAGAAAGAAGAGTGATATTCTCGGGGCGCCTCGGTGGCTCAGTCGGTTAAGCATCTGTCTGCGGCTCAGGTTGTGATCCTGGAGTCCCAGGATCAAGCCCCACATCTGGCTTCCTGCTCAGCGGGGAGTCTACTTCTCCCTCTCCCTCCGCCCCTCCCCCTGCTCCTTCTCTCTCTGTCTCTCTGACTCACTCTCTCTCTCAAATAAAAAATTAAAAAAAAAAAAGAGTGATACTCTCTTTGGAAACAGCTCGTGTCCATCGACTGATGAATGGATAAAGAAGAGTGATTATATACATATATATTTATATTAATATAAAATGGGATATTACTCAGCCATAAAAAAGAATGAAATCTTGCCATTTGCAATGACATGGATGGAGCTAGAGAGTATTATGCTAAGTGAAATAAGCTAGTCAGAGAAAGACAAATACCATATGATTTCAGTCATATGTGGAATTTAAGAAACGAAACAAATGATCATGGGGGGGGTTAAAGAAAAAAAAGGGAGGCAAACCAAGAAACAGACTCTTAACTGTAGGGAACAAACTGATGATTACGGGGCGGCGGGGGGTGGTGGGGTGGTGTGGTGGCTGGAAACAGGTGATGGGGATTAAGGAGCACACTTGTGATGTAGGGAAATGCTGAATCACTATATTGTACATCTGAAACTCAAATGACACAGTATATTAACTAACTGGAATTTAAATAAAAACTTTAAAATAAACTCCAGCAGCTTTAGGCAGCTAAATCGAAAATCAAAGAGGGCTGTTAAATTTCCCCTCTTGAAGCTCTTACTGTCTTAGTGTATTTTAAAATAAAATAAAATCCAACAATAAAACAGCTCAATTAAGCCTAATTTGTGTGCTTCAACATCTGGCTGGGTGACTGCTCCCGTACTTCACACTTGTACAGCAAAGCACTTTTTAATTAAGACCACTCATTCTGTTTCCTCTGTACCAAACAATGTTGAGGTTGTTGTCTGGGTACAAAACTCTCCAGGAAAAGGCTTAATGTAACAAATGATTTTTTTTTCTTTAAGTGCCAGGCAAACATTGGTTCAGAGTCTAGGCTGCCTGACCTACCTTAAAGCTGATCTCAACCTTATTTTAGAGATGCTAGGATTTTATTGCTACAGTATAGAACTTAGAAATAAATGCACACAGGTGTGCAGGTACACATACACAAAATCTCTCAATAATCTTGCATATAAGCAATATAGCTTTGGTGTGCTATCCCAACATGGACCAAAACACGTGGTGCATTACAAACAGAAAAACACTCTCGTTTCTTGGGATTGAGATATTTGACGTTTCTCTACTTCACTGGGACTTATATTTAAAATGCAGAGGACCAGACCTCAGCTGACCTTTTATGCCTGCTTTAGCGATCAGAGTAGAAACAGAGAAGAATACAAGACTCCAAAGCTGCACTTTCTACTCAGTTAATGGTACCTACAAAGAAACATCTCTTAATTAGCCTTACCCTGAGCTAACTTCCTCTGATCTGCCATGTATAATTAAATATGTTAGCAAGACAGAAATGTGAGATACAGCAGCTTTCACACCCAAATTTTCAACTCCAAATTTATAAAAAGATAAATGTGGATTTTTTTTTTTTTTAGTTGAAAGCCCATCTTGAAGTATTTTATTTTCACTCTGAAAACTTTCAACGTTATGTTAAAAGAAGAAAAAGAAAATGGGCGGTAAAATTAGCAGCAGGGCTGAATTTTCAGAGAAGAGAATTCTAACTCAAACTAACAGAACCTCAGGTGCCCAGCCAAGGACCTGGTGCCCCTCAGAAGATAAAGGATTTCTGGCAGCATCTGTTCTCCCCCAGGTGCCTGGGGTGCCCACTCCACTGGTCTCGCCCTTCTAGGAGTGACTCTGAAAGTCACAATGTTGATACAAGGCAGGAAACACCCAGCACGTGGGCACTAAAGAATGCTGAAGGTGGCTTCCAGCCCCAGCCGCAGGGTGCCTCTTTATTGGCTAAATTAAATGAAATTATATTTTATCCTTCTTAATTTGGCACCCTCTGGAAATGTGAAACCGCCTAGAGAAAACTGCTCTTTATATAACAAAGTGAAACAGTTTTGGAATATAGGCCTCTCCTATATTTATGCCTAAATATAACTAAGACATATGAGTGATAATTCACATTGGGTTTATAATATGTGAATAAATCCTTCAAAAAAAACTGATATTTTACATGCATTTGAAAACAAACCTAGATAATATTTATAAACCTAGTGAAAGGCCTATTTGATTAAACACATTTTGACCTTTAAAAGTCTTAATACTTTTTTTTTTACACGAAGGAGTCTGTTGTGGTGGTTGAATCAATTTACACATCCAGAGCGTATAACACAGATAGAACTACGCAATAAACTATTTTGTTATAGATAGGTTTTCTTACAGATAAAAATAGAGATAAATAATTCATGCTTTTATCAGAATAACCTACCAAGAAAGAGATTAAAATAGACTCCATATATGCAGATAGCTTTTCAATATCATCTCTTATAAATGCCAGAAAGGTTTTCCTCTGTGTGGGCACTGTTTGTTTTGAAAAGGTAGTATCTACCGGACTAGGCACATTAATTTCAATCATTTCATTACAATACACACATGTGCATGTGCACATACACACATGCACACATACACACACTCTCTGTATTCTGGGGAAGTTCTGCAATGTCATCTCGAGTACCCAAAAGCTCTTCAAAAATTTCTCTAAGACTTCACCTTCACATATACACTAGTTTGATTACTTTGACAGATTGCTTAATTTAACCTTGGGGGAGTCCCTCTGAATTGACCAGACAGACCAGAGGTTTAGACACAGTTGAAGATTCTGTGCTTGCATAAACAACTGTTTATGCTGAAAACTAGTTCAGAGTTACCTTCAAAGCTGGCTCTCAGCAACTTAAGCCAGAAGTCAGTGAACTAATGCAACTCCATCAAGGGACTGTGGTTTAGTTTTCCTGTATATCTGTTTTGTTTTGATTTTCTGCCTCTCCAGTGCTTACCACCCCTCCTGCTGTCCTGGTCCTATTTTGCTGGAATGCTTAGCGTGTGGACCCTTGGTTGGACGCGAAGTACCCATCCTCCCGCAAGGCGCCTGATTCTTCCCTCTTCCCTGCCAGGGTCTGCAGCACAGAGAGAGGCCTCCTGACCCAAAGGATCTTGCCAAAATGTGTGCAGCTTCTTTTTTCTTGTTCCTCAAGCCTGCCTTGGTTTCTCCCATTTTCTAAGCTTTGTCTTTCAGCTGCTCATTGATGTGTATGCTTTCATCCTCAGCCTAGAAATGTTCCCTTTACTTCAAGATAAGCGGCGGGGGCTGGGCTGCACCGTGCTCTTGGAAGCTTCTGAGCTCCGAAAGTCTCACACAGTGTTAATTCTGCTCTAGATGCAGTAAAGGGGAGGGAAAGGAGGGGGAAAAGAGAGATTAAAATGACAGAACAGAAATGCTGTTTCAGCCAGGATGTTTCTTCTCCCCCACCTCCTATATTAAAATGGGTCTGATTTTCTAAATTCAGCAGAAGAGCCTGAGAAGAAATACTAGCTTTTCAGTTAATGTCATTCACACAAGGAATTTGTCAGAGGAGTTTACATTTGAACTTTTCATGTCATCTCATGCATCTCAGGGGGTATTAAGCTCCATAAAATACAATTTCAAAAAGTGAAATAATTCTCCATTTTGGCTCTGTGAGTCTTAGGGAATGTAAAAAATAAATAAACAAATAATAAATAACAACCACCTCTGGTTTATTCCTAAAGAGAGAAAAAATAGAGTAAGTAGAGGTATTTCCTGGCCAAATAACTAGAAGGATCACAATCCTTAGGTTCCTGTTCCAAAGCCCTCCAAATCTCAGCAGGTCTGGCAAAGCAGAACAGAGAAGGGGCTGGATATACATTACAGGAAAAACAGAAGCAAGCGGTTAATGGTTTTCTTAAATGCTGCAGAAAATGGCTTATGTGTAAATGAATACAGTATAGAGACGGAACAAGGAAGAAAGTGAAAACGGAACCCAAGGGACCAGGAGGTCCTGGTCTCAGCTGGCGTTTGCACAAATGCGACCTGGAGCAAAGCTCTTCCTCACCTCCTGGCTCCTCCCCTTGCTCTCGGTTGGCTACTAACACACCACCGTAGCCAGAAATAAAATCAGGACATATATGCTGTACTCCCCACGACCTTTTATTTTTTTTTTTAATTTTTTAAAGATTTTATTTATTTATTTGAGAGAGAGAAAGAGAGAGAGAGAGAGAGAATGAGCAGTGGGGAGTGGCAGAGGCAGAGGGAGAAGCAGGCTCCCCGCTGAGCAGGGAGCCCGATGTGGGGCTCAATCCCATGGCCCTGGGATCATGACCCGAGCCGAAGGCGGATGCTTAACTGGCTGAGCCACGGAGGCGCCCACCACCCTTTTCTTTAAATAAGGTAAGAAATGCCCCAAATAGCTTTTTACACTACTTTGATGGCTCCTTTGTTAAAGGGCTTTTGTTTTAGAGTCTCTGATCATATACTTAATGATTCAAACAAACTCACATGGTCCAAAATTGGCCCAATGTTATGGCTTTATAGGAAACAGAAAACCTGTGTCCCAAGAACAATCTTCTTGACCTTTCTAATCTCAACATCATCTCTTGTGATTTGAGGGGGTTGGGCGACCTCCATAGAACAATGATACAAGTGTGTGGTCAAACAGATTTGGAAAACACTGTGTTAAACATCAGGGCTTCTCTGAAGATGTAACATATAAACAGGCAGGGTGGACCTCTGAGGAGGGGGGAAGACTGGCCGAGGAAGTCACAACTATCCAACTCACTGGACTATCTTGCAAAGTTCTTCCCTGGAACATGAAGATGAACTAAATAATCACTATAGTTCCTTCCAGCTTTGTATAACATTTCTGTTAGTTTCTCATCAGGACCAAAGGACTCAAAGGAGTGACTGAGGGAAGTAAGAGGGTCTTCTTCCAAAGAGAATCCTAAGATTGCTAGACAGATACTATTATTGGTGTTTTGGTGATGTAAAGAAGGTGTGATTTGGAGCCAAGCTGACTTGAGTTCAAATCCTGTTTCTGCCTTTCACTAGCTGTGTGTCCTCAGAAAAGTGACTTTATCTCTCTGAGTCTCAGTTTCTCCTTCTGTAAAATAGAAATAGTACTCATACGACTTAACAGGACTAAGATTACTTTATAAGGATGTCTGAAATAAATTCTCTGAGAGAGCAAGCACCATATCTTACATATAATATAGCTATTTTATTTCAGTTATGCATTTATTTATTTCAGTAATCACCTAGGTTGAGATCATGATCACCTGGTTAAGGAAGAAAGCTTGACATCAAAATCACTCAAAATTTGTTTCCCCTTTAGGATTTTATGAATGCCTTTCAGATTTGCTGAATTTCTCATGTATACTATATTTCTTTAACCAAAATCTTGTGTCCTGTATACATCACATCATAGCCTACCTAATTCCCCCTAAGCTTTGCTCTGCCTGCCCCATGAGACAATCACCAAAGCCCAGGAAGGTCCCCCATAATGCAGATCTTGAAATGATGTGAGCTGGAAGTAATTAACATGTCCACGTTGTCAGAGGTAAGCTGCACTACACATCAATTATGCTGAAGAGCAGTCTGCTATGCCAGAAAGAAAAAAAAAGTATAAATTGTTTCTCTACCAAAGAGTGCCACTGAATATTGATTTTTCCAGTCTTTTAAATAGTTTGTGTTTAGAATTTAGATCAGTGTTGGAACAATTCACTTACAAATGCATGTAAATAAGGTTAAAGGCCTAGCTTAAATCTAGAATAAGTAGAAGTGTGGAGAGTAAAGTTAAAAATGGCCCTCTGATAAGATAAACATATGCTCCTTAACCAAAGATGCAGTTAGGGTGCAGTAATAAAAGTTGGTGGCATCCTTCTAAATATGGGTGTATAACACCCTCCTGCCGTTAGAGAGCCCCTCGAGAGAGGATGCCAACCCAAAAGATGAGCTTTCTTCTAGCAATGGGATCAACTGTTTCTTTCGGGCTATCATTCCTTTAATGGGCATTGGCCAAGTTATCTTCCACTTCTATTACGTGTTGTGCAAATAAAATATATTTGAGGTTCTGTAAGTGGTTGTCCTTTAGATACTTTTAAATTCCATGCTTTTGTTGAAAAAGAAAAGGACACTCATTTATAAAGAGGCCAAAATGCTATCAAATTCACAAAAGGAATTCAAAAGTGGTCCCTATCTGGGCTCTGCCTCTAGGCTAGCTCTTGACCTACCTTAGTTTTCTATCTACAGACCCAATCTTTCTGTTCAGGTTTAAACTTGCATAGCCAAAAGACACTCCCCACCCCCAGGCCCCCACCCCCAATCCATGAGACATCTCAAACTGAACATCCCCCAACTCTGCACCTGATTCCCGAAGATCTTTCAGGTTTGTTCCTTCTCATCTCTGTTGTCAGCATCCCTTAAAATGACGTCCAGTTCTAAGAAACAGAAAACTCCAACTAAAATGGACTTGAATAATAAGAGAAATCATCATCTCACATAAGAATATTTATTCTAAGTGGCTCCAGAAAGTTCATCTAGTCTGAGGTTAATTCTTTCTCTTTGCTCTACAGAAGCATGCGTGTACCAGCTGGATTCAAGTCCAAGAACCAGAATTCACTCCAGAGATTTTAAGCAGGGGTGATTTGATACGGTGATGCTGGTGCTTCAAAAACAACTGGAAGGGGCGCCTGGGTGGCTCAGTTGGTTAAGCAACTGCCTTCGGCTCAGGTCATGGTCCTGGAGCCCCAGGATCGAGTTCCACATCGGGCTCCCTGCTTAGCAGGGAGTCCGCTTCTCCCTCTGACCCTTCCCCCTCTTGTGCTCTCTCTCTCATTCTCTTTCTCTCAAATAAATAAATAAAATCTTAAAAAAAAACAAAAACTGGAAGGACTGAAGAACAGGCTATCGGCTATGTCTACAGCAAAATTCCCACAACAGTATCCCACTGACCACAGGGAGGCTACAAGGAGCCACTCCCGCTGAGGCCACTTCCGAGCCCTAATGCAACTGAGAACCTGCCTCAGGACGTGCAGAAAAGTGAGGAAGGCATATTTGTAGCTGTCGTTTGGAGCTCAGGAAGCTAGACCAGAGAGCTGCCACCACTGTGCCTGCCATCCCAATCATTCTTTAAAACTCAGAGAGCTGGAGAACGGACAGAGGAGCATGCCTGCTGGGGATCCCCACATCTCCACAACCGTTCTTGTCAGCGGATGCAGGAAGAGCGGTGCTGTAGGATGGCCTCCACCCCCTTTCACCTGCCAAACAGCGTAGGAACACATGCAACTGGAGGAACCCCTTCCGTAAGTCCAACCCGGCTAAAAGAGAATCGGAGAATCCTTGCTGTTAGTTTCCCCGCCATTCCAACTTGAATGGAGATAGAATGGAAACTATGTAAACTCATCTATCGTGTACAGGAAAGTCAGCTTCCTGGGGTGAGTCCCCAGGGAAGAGCATGATGGAAGTCAGCAGCAACCCGGCTGCCTGAGCCTTGGATGCAGTCCAACAGCAGAGACACAACGGTCCCTTCCTGAGTCAGTCTTGATCAGTCAATTTAGGCCACTTGTTCACTCATGGTCTCACACCAGAGATCAGACAATGCTACAGACTGATAGGCTTAGGTGGGACGTTGGTAGAGAGCCAACCACAGTGTTCCCTCTCAGTCTCTGCTTACACGTCATCAAACGAGAGATTTTTCCTAACAACCCTGTCTAAAGTAGCCTTGCCTCATGAATGCTGTGTCCCTTACCCCACTCACAAAACTTCATGTCACTTACCATACTCTGAAGTTATCTTGCCCACTTAATTCTTCGCTTGTATATCATCTCCTTTCCCTACCAGGATGTAAGCTCCGTGAAGGTAAAGATTTTGTCTCTCCCACTCACTTCTGTCATTATCTATAACGACATGGGATACATACCAATTCATTGAATAAATTGCTGAGTGTATACAGGTATGGGCTATCATCCATGTACTAGAGAAATATATTATCAGTACAGCTTTTATGTTCTTCTCAGGCCAGTTTAACACTTAAGTTAAAAGAGGATAAAAGAGTAAAAGCTGTTCAATTTGATCTATAAAGCTAATCTATTAACTGGGTTAATCTTTTGGGATTCAGAGTTTGGTCCTACTACGTGCCAGTCATTATATCTTACTACTGGCTATTCATAAATCAGGGTCCTTGGCCTAATGAGCTCTAATGACACATGAGGATTAACAGGACAATAAAACAGCTACTATGGACGGCAGTATGTCAGTTCCTACCAAAATTTAAAATAGGATTATCAGAAAAAATAGTATTACCATATGATCTGGAACTTCCACTTCTGGGTACATACCCAAAAGAATTACAAGCAGTGTCTTGAAGAGATGTGCACAAGATGTGTGTTATTTAAAAGCAGCATGATTCACAATAGTCAAAAGGTAGAAGGAACCCTAGTGTTCCTTGACAGACGAATGGATAAACAAAACATAGTATATACATACAATGGACTATTATCTAGCCTTGTAAAGGAAGGAAATTCTGACACATGCTATATGAAACTTGAGGATTTTTTTAAAAGATTTTATTTATTTATTTGACACAGAGAGAAGGAGAAAGAGGGAGAGAGCGCACAAGCAAGGGGAGAGACAGAGGGAGAGGGAGAAGCAAGCTTCCCACTGAGCAGGGAGCCCAGCCCCATCCCAGGACCCTGGATCATGACCTGAGCTGCAGGCAGGCAGATGCTTAACTGACTGAGCCACCCGGGTGCCCTGAACCTATGCTAAACAAAGTAAGCTAGTCACAAAAAGACTACAGGGTTCCGCTTATATAAGTACTAGTGTAGTGTAATTCATTAAGACAGAAATTAGAAGGACAGTTGCCAGATGGTAGGGAAGGAGGAAAGGAGAGCTGTTGTTCAATGAGTACAGAATTTCAGTTTTTCAAGAAGGAAAGAGTTCTGGAGACTGGCTGCACAACAGTGTGAATGTATTTAACATTACTGAAATGTACACTTAAAAATCATTAGGGGCCCCGGGGTGGCTTAGTTGGTTAAGTGTCTGAGTCTTGGTTTCAGCTCAGCTCATGACCTCATGGGTCCTGGGATCCAGCCCCATGTGAGTTCACACTGAGCATGGAGCCTACTTAAAATTCTCTCTTTCCTTCTCCCACTGCCTCTACCCCCCCCCCCCATAAAAAATCATTAAGATGGTAAATTCTAGGTTTTGTATAGTTTGGCATAATAAAAAAAATCAGAGTTAAAAAAAAGGTAGTATGAGCCAAGCACATTTTATGTAAATTACTTAATCTTTATAATTATACAAGATAAACACTGTGAATATTCCTATTTTTAAAATTCCATCACAGAAAGGTAAAATTAGCTTGATAAAGTTTACACAGCTACTTAGGAGCAGGGCGGGGACCAGAATTTCACTCCAAAGATCATTCTTTTTTTTTTTTTTTTTTGCCATGGAAAATTTTATTCTTTATACTGACTCATATTCTACATATCACAAAAATACAAAGATAATAACAATCATGATTTTCTAGGCACACAAAAGTATAGCTTTGAAATATATAAAGCAAAAACTGACATAATTCCAAGAATAATTCATAAAAAACTTGATCATTCAAGGAGATTTTTATGCATGTCTATGAAAAAGTTATAGACAGTAGCTGAAAATTTAATAAGATTACAGAAGGTTTGAATTAAAGTTATTCTAAAGAACATCTACAAATGGAACCTATATCTAACAATAGACACTATTTGTTTTCTTAAGCATACATGGAGCATTTTCTTTATAATTTTCATGTGCTACTCTTGAAAGAATTATCAATAAAGCTAAAAAATTCACATCATACAATTTACTCTCACAATAATGTGAATATGTTGTGGCACAAAACTAAAAAGAGATAAAAGTCTTGTGGGTTTAAAAACTCAAATATAGATATATTCTTCAATGACTCATAAAAAACAATGATAATAGGTTTCCAAAACCTTAAGAATTGTAGGCAACAGAAATAGTGCATATCAATGAATATAGAACGCAGCTAAATAGTTTTTAGGGAAAATTTTACAACCTTAAATTTATCAATTTAATAAGAAACTGAAAGAAATCATTAAGCAGTCAATTGAAGAAGCTTGGAAGAGAACAGAGACCTATCTTAAAGTGGAAGAAAGAATATTAAAAACAAATAGTATAAATTAATTTTGAAACACAAGAGGAAAGATTTCTTAAAAATTAAAAAAAAACAATTATTTGAAACCTCTAGTAAAACAGATAAAGAAAAAAGTGATAGTACAAATGAATTATATTACAAATAGAGAAGGAAAATATAAGTATATAGAGAAGTTTTTTATTATTATGTTAATCACCATACATTACATCATTAGTTCTTGATGTAGTGTTCCATGATTCATTGTTTGTGCATAACACCCAGTGCTCCACGCAGAACGTGCCCTCCTTAATACCCATCACCAGGCTAACCCATCCCCCTCCCCTCTAGAACCCTCAGTTTGTTTCTCAGAGTCCATCGTCTCTCATGGTTCATCTCCCTCTCCGATTATTCTTCCCCTCCTGCTATCTTCTTCTTCTTCTTTTTTTTTTTTTAACATATAATGTATTATTTGTTTCAGAGGTACAGGTCTGTGATTCAGCAGTCTTTCACAATTCACAGCGCTCACCATAGCACATACCCTCCCCAATGTCTACCACCCAGCCACCCAATCCCTCCCAGCCCCCACCACTCCAGCAACTTGTCCATGTGCTACTTAAGAGAATGATCACTGATATGAGGAATTCTTAATCAAAGATTATTCTCTTAAGTAGCACATGGACACACAAAAAAGCAACAGTATTGTGTTCTCGAATGGTCTATCATTCTATTTAATTGACAGACATTTCCCCATTCTTGTAGACAAGCAGTTGGGTGAACACACTCAGACATATCAAAGTTGCTTCTAAATTAAGAGAGAAGATAAGAAATCTTGCACTCTTGGGCTAAACTTGTTTAAAAAGTAAAACTTCTTCAAAGTAAGTAATGAAAGTTAACTGTAATAGTTGAGAGCACATGATCTAAAAATATTTAGGTCAACAGACTGGAGAGAAAGGCCAGAAAGAGATCAGAGTGTAGAATGCATGATCTACTAATGGTGGCAGCACGAACCCTCGGGAAGAAAAAACCGGGCAACCGACAATGGTGGAAATGATGAACAAATTACTTATAGGAAATAAGTTAAATCTCTTCCTCCTGTCACATATTAAAATAAATCACATTCACTAGTGAATTAAGAGCAGAAAATGGAGCCAGAAGATAACTAGAAGAAAATAGGCCTACATATGTGGATGGGAATAGAGTTTTAAGTATAAAGACATTAAAATAAAATGACAAAGAAAAACATGATACATATCACTACAGAAAATTAAAACCTTAAGTTCCCCAAAACCATCATAAACAAGATGATGTGAAAAAACAATATGGGGAAAATCTATTTGATAAATGTATTATAGACTAATAGCTAATATCTTTAGATAAAGAGCTATTACAAATCGATAATATGCAAACACTTCATTAGGAAACTCGACTAAAACCATGAATAGTTCAAATAAGAAATATATGTGGATAAGTACAAAATGAAAAATATTCAACTTCACTACATTCAATTAACTACAATTCTAAACAATGACACAGCATTTTTATTGGGAAAAAGGCATTTTTTTTCTGTAAAAGTATTCAGAGGTTATAAGGAGGAAAGCACACATATACACTACTATAAGGGCAAATCAGTATAAATATCAAACTATACATTCCCTTCTAGAAATTGATGTCAAGGTTATTATAAGAGGGGCACCTGGGTGGCTCAGTCATTAAGTATCTGCCTTCGGCTCAGGTTATAATCCCAGGGTCCTGGGATCGAGCCCCGCATCAGGCTCCCTGCTCAGCGGGAAGCCTTCTTCTCCCTCTCCCACTCTCCCTGCTTGTGTTCCCTCTCTTGCTGTGTCTCTGTCAAATAAATAAAATCTTAAAAAAAAAAAAAAAAGATTATCAGAGATCCAAAGATTAGTTCTAGGAAATTTATTGGTTTTATTTCTTTTAAAAAAGAAAGAGAATAATTAAATTCTGATATTCAAGAGCTAATATTTGAAAGCCATTAAGATATCAGGTTTTCAGAGGATACTAAATAATGCAAAAAAAGTTGAAAATAAGCAAAATACAAAATGTGTAAATATATGTATTTTTTAATATACAAAAGTCCCATATATTTGCACTTACCTATAAATAGAGAAAAGCATTAGAAGGAAATTCATCTAAATGTTAATAATGGTTATATCTAAGAAGTAGAATGCTGATTTGTTTTATTTTTCTGTATTTTTCAAATATTCTTTAATAAATTGGAACTATAATTAGAAAACATTCAATGACACTGTAAATACTCACTTTCTAGATGTATTAAATCTGTTAACATTTATTGTTGACCACTGTGTTGTGCTAAGGGACGATGACAAAAAACATAAGAGCAGCAAAAGATACAAAAATAACTCCCGATAAATGGAGTACTCTGGGAAAAGAGGCATATGTTGGTGCAAGGTTTGTAATGGAAGTAAAGTAAAAACTGACACATGAAGGCAGGGGAACTGGTATCAGGTGAAAGCCAGGAGGGCTTCTCAGTGAAGGTGGCATATAGGCTTTATATGAAAAAGACTAGAGGCCCATCTGGTGGGACAGTGGGAGGAGGGTCTTTCAACAGTGGGCTTCACCACTTAGACTGGAGCCCCAGCCTCCAATAAAAATCATCAAGTCCATCTTCAGTCCCTCCTTCTTCTTGCTTCTCCACCAATTACACAGTTCCCTTCTTTCCCATTCTCCTCCACTGTTTACCTAGGAGTGAGACAACCCGACAGCTTTGGGGAGCCCACTGTGGACTACTGTCACTCCAGTCAAGAATCCTCTTAATTAGGGTCCAAGGATTCACTCATCCTTGGCATTTGCAATTAGACACTTACTCTACCTATTTTCTAGTGGTGAAATAAAAGGTGTCCCCAATCTTTAATTAGCTTCAAGGATCAGGCAAGCAGGAAGTAGGGAAGCTCAGCCGAGAAGACAGATCAGAGCAACCAAAATCATACCGTGTGGCAAATGACTGTTCACCTATTTGAAAAAATTTTGCTATTATAGGCACTTTTGATATGCTATTATTCAGAAATAAAAAATAGTGAAGTGATACAATCACACTTACCTTCGATTTTTTAAAGACTTACTGCTAGGGATTTACCTCCAGGAAATAAGTTACAACTGAAAAGTGTCGCGAAAATATTGCACAAAATGCACCATGGGTTAAAAAAATATGAAGATTTAAATACAAGAAATAATCTCTGTTAAATATGTCTTCTAGAGAGATCCACCATGTCCCAAGCCTTAAATTAGAAAGTCAGCAGAAAGATGAACTGAATCCCAGATGTTAACTGCACAGGCTTACTGGATTAGAACTACAGATAATTAATTGTTCAATTTTAATATGCATTGGACTAAATGGATGATAAGATTTTCAGTAGTCGGTTTTGAGGTCCAGAAGGGAAAGATCATTTCTTCACAGGCTTGGGAGCCCTAGGAGCCAAAGGCATTTAAAATGTCTGTATTTAGTGAGTAAGAGAGTACAGAAGTTTAACTTCAAATTACATTTTCCTATTTGAAATTTAAAATATAATTTTGTATGGGAAAGGAGATTTTAATTTTTTTTTTTTTACTGCAGCTTCAGTGATTAGCATTCCTGTCTCATAATGTCAACATTAAATCCAGACAGATCCAAAGTCCATTACTTCTTAACTGCAAAAAAAAAAAAAAAAAAAAAAAAAAAGACACTCACTGTTCATCGCCTAGATAATTAAATTTTTATGTCCTCAAGAATTCAGGAGCATGCTATGGTTAATTGGGAAAATTGTGAATTATGTCTAAGTTGTGGTCCCCCCCTTTTTTATTAAACTTGTAATAAAGCAAATGATGAAGAACCAACAATTTGCCAATGCTGAGTATCCAGACAAAAATATGCTGAGAGAATTCACACTAGCAGATACCATTAAAAAGTTGGCTGCAGAGGTAGATGATGAAGTTTGAGAAGGTCCATACAGGACTGTATGGACCACTGCTGAGCAGAAAAAAAGTCCCCTATCCTATCAACATAGCATTTGGGCTGCTCCAACAGAAGGAAAACCATCACCTACAAGGTACCTACCCTGACATCCTGGAATACAAGGAAGGTTAGCCTGCTGCACACCTTGGATATCAACTCTCCTTGTACATCAGGATCATCTGTGGAGCTTGTTAAAAAAGATGGGATTCTGGGATTCATTCCCCCAAAGTCCTGATTTAAGAGGTCAAAGAGAGACCCAGGATATTCTTTTTTGTTGTTTTGTTTTGTGTGTTTGCTTTGTTTTATTATTAACATGTATTATTTGTTCCAGAGGTACAGGTCTGTGATTCATCAGTCTTACACAATACACAATGCTCACCACAACACATATCCTCCCCAATGTCTATCACCCAGCCACCCCATCCCTCCCACCCCCCTCCACTCCAGCAACCCTCAGTTTGTTTCCTGAGATTAAGAGTCTTCTATGGTTTGTCTCGCTCTCTGGTTTCTTCTTGTTTCATTTTTTCCTCTCTTCCCTTATGATCCTCTGCCTTGTTTCTCAAATTCCACATACCAGTGAGATCATATGTTAATCGTCTTTCTCTGATTGACTTATTTCGCTTAGCATACACCCTTTAGTTCCAACCACGTCATTGCAAATTGCAAGATTTCATTTTGATGGCTGCATAATATTCCATCGTGTGTGTGGTATATATATTATGCACACACACCACATCTTCTTTATCCATTCATCTCTTGATGAACATCTGGGCTCTTTCCACAGTTTGGCTATTGTGAGACCCAGGACATTCTGTCTTTGAACAAACTTCACAGTGAAAGTTCAGCTAGGTTTGATAACTTAGTTTTTTTAAATTTAATTTAAAAAATTAAATATATGTAGCATTCTGGCAATCATTCCTTTTATTTGAATGATGGGATATACCCAGGGGAGAATATCAAGGACTCCCTATAGTGTATTTTTTTCAATGCACTGTAGAATTGTTGGTCCCCCCAGAAGTGAAGAGACTTTCCAAAGATCAGTGAATTAACATACAAAAAGAGGTAACAACTGGATTCTCATATTAGAAAATATATATCTGCTGTAATTATAATTGCCCACTAAGCTATAAGTTAGTAAATATTAATATCTGAAGGGTCATTGCCATATTTCCTAAATTTTATGATGCCTATTCATACATTTTTAACATAAGTAAGTAGAGATACAACTTAAGATTAAGTGCTTACTATGATGGCATTTCTTTTTTCCAAAATATAAAATCAATGGTTTTCTTACAACCAACAGCATCACAGAATCAAGGATGTATGGGGTGTGTGTGTGTGTGTGTGTGTGTGTGTGTGTGTGTGTGTGTGTGTGTGTGTAACACATGTATCATTTCTCTGAATCAAGGCTTTCTATTAATTAGTTCTGTGTATGGTTTATTGTCCATTCTCAGTTAAGAAAATCGAAACTCACCTGGGCTAGAAACTGGAAATAAACTCTTGAATTATATCTGCCTGCTACTGTCAGCATGTAACCACTCACTGTGTACCAATGACTCCATTTCTACGTTTCCAGACCTTTCTCTCCTTCCCAGCATTACTGTTTGAACTGTTCCCACTATGGCGACACTAATCCAGTAAGCCATGGAGTGGCCACATTTACCGTGGCGAAACACATGTTTGATCTTGTTACTTTCTTTTCAAATCCCACTGTTCCCTAGTGCTTAAGAGTCAAGTTCCAAACACCCCAAACAGTATTTAGAATTCTTTGAAATCTGTTCCTGTCTTTCCTTTCCAGTCTTATATTGCCTGGTGCCTCTTCCAGATGGCAGACCAGCCCAATCACTCTGTTTAGAACTTATAGCCTTTCTGTCACATTTCTATCAGTTGAAACTTCCAAGATCTAGCTCAAAAGTCACAAATGGCTAACAGACACATGAAAAAGTGCTCCACATCAGTCGGCATCAAGGAAATACAAATCAAAACCTCAATGAGATACCACCTCACACCGGTCAGAATGGCTAAAATTAAAAGTCAGGAAACGACAGATGTTGGCGAGGATGCGGAGAAAGGGGAACCCTCTTACTCTGTTAGTGGGAGTGCAAGCTGGTGCAACCACTCTAGAAAACAGTATGGAGTTTCCTCAAAAAGTTAAAAATAAAACTACCATACCACTCAGCATTTGTACTTCTAGATATTTGTTCAAAGGATACAAACATAGTGATCAAAGGCACACATGCACCCCAATGTTTATAACTGCAATGTCCACAATAGCCCAAAATATGGAAAGAACCCAGATGTCCATCGACAGATGAATGGATAAAGATGTGGGACACACATCACTCATTCTCCCTTTTTCAGGATATAGAAAGAGGGTGCGATAACCATCTGTTGTTCAGATGCCTCAGACTATCAATTCTTGTCATAATTATATCTCAACTGAATGATTTTTGCCATTTGTTTACATAGAAGTATACAAGCTTTATAACATATCAGTCTTCACATAGCAGTTCCCAAATTCTGCCTTTATTTTTTTAATTTATTTTTTAAATTTTATTATGTTATGTTAGTCACCATACATCATTAGTTTTTGATGTGGTGATCCACGATCCATTGTTTTCATATAACACCCAGTGCTCCATGCAGTACATGCCCTCCTTAACACCCATCACCGGGCTAACCAATCCCCCCACCCCCCTCCCCTCTAAAACCCTCAGATTGTTTCTCAGAGTCCATAGTCTTTCATGGTTCATTTCTCCCTCCAATGCCCCCCCCCTTCATTTTCCCCTTCCTTCTCCTAATGTCCTCGATGGTATTCCTTATGTTCCACAAATAAGTGAAACCATATGATAATTGACTTTCTCTGCTTGACTTATTTCACTTAGCATAATCTCCTCCAGTCCCATCCACGTTGATGTAAAAGTTGGGTATTCATCCTTTCTGATGGCTGAGTAATATTCCATTGTATATATGGACCACATCTTCTTTATCCATCCATCTGTTGAAGGGCATCTCGGCTCTCTCCACAGTTTGGCTATTGTGGACATTGCTGCTATGAACATTGGGGTGCATATGGCCCTTCTTTTCACTACATCTGTGTCTTTAGGGTAAATACCCAGGAGTGCAACTGCTGGGTCATAGGGTAGCTCTATTTTTAATTTTTTGAGGTACCTCCACACTGTTTTCCAAAGTGGCTGTACCAACTTGCATTCCCATGAATTCTGCCTTTAGATTTACATTATGAGTAATGATAAATTTTAAATGAAGTTGCCTTCTCGTTGATGTAGCAATATTCAAGGGCTTTCTACCTAAAATCCTAGAAGATCCTTTGGGATCTCTAGCTTATCTCCAGAAATACTCAAAGGATATTAAAGAATCTTGAAATGCTTTTGTGGTTTGCATTAATTTTTTTTTTTTAACCATTGATCATGTCTTCAATGCAATGACCCTCTTAAAAGAGTGGGCAATTCAAACTACCCCTATAATGGTTCACTAGCCTCAGCAATTATATTTGTAAGAAGGCAAAGGCCTTATGGCCAACATTAGGAGTAGCAATTATATGTTATGTATTAATGCTACTAAGTAAAATGTATGAATGTGAAGTACACATTCTCACTAATATAACTATTATATACACACACACACACACACACACACACACACACACATACATACACACACATATATTTTTATAATTACCCAAAACAGCAGTATGAGTCTTTGATCTCTACCTGGCATCTTTCTAAGCACTTAAAATGCATTTTTATTATATGCCCACAACATTCCTGGGGACAAGCTTCATCTCCATTTTACAGACTGGGAAACTGAGACCAAGGTGACATAGGGAAGAAAACAAGAACATTCATAAACTCTTGACAGCCTGCCATTTCATCCTCTGTGTTAATTCATCCCTGCTTCTGCCAAGGGATTCATTAAATGGTGTGTGTAAGAGAGTTCATTTCGTGACTTCACTGCTCCTGGGTAATTTCCATCCTGATAAAAGAACACATTACCCCTGCACCTCAGCTCTCCTGTCTGAGGCCATGGCACTGTTTCTAAATCCCAGCTCTATAATAAAATACAACATGTGACCCTGTGAGCTACACCCCTTCCCTGTACTTCTGCTCCTGAAATTCCACAGTTCCAACTCTACGAAGGGTGTCACAAAAAAATGCCCCCTTAAGTTGGACTTTCCCCCCCAAAGCCCAAGCCTCTCTTTCTCACGACTTCTTAAACATCTGATCATATTTTAGTATCCATCACCAACAAAGAAATAATCATTTTTTTTTTATAAAGACTTGGTTTTATTTTACTCTTTACTCAAACCAAGAATCATTTATTATGCCTGCTAAGTGTAAGCTTCTCTCCTGGGTATGAGGAGAAACCTCATACCTCAGAGCGTCTGAAGGACTGTAAGTTCTGAGAGGAGAAATGACAGAAATGCACCAAAAAAAAGTGAAAAATAAATAAATAAATAAATAAATAAATAAATAAATAAATAAATAAATAAATTTTAAAAACCTGCAGCTAAAAAAATAATTTAACCCACAGAGATAATAAAAGAGATGTTACACAGCAGTACGTGATTGTCACCTGAATTGTACTGTTAACTATTTGGACAAAGCAGCATTCACTCCAAAAGCAGGAATCATTTCCTCCTCCCAGGGTGGGTACCAGGATTAGAGGTAATCTACATAAAACACTCAACCTGTAAAAGCAACTCAGTCAATTATTATTATTAATATTATTATCATAAAGATAATACAGTATATTAGTGTGATGTTGACCATTTACAAAAAAATAGGATTCCATGATATGGGTCATCTGACACAAAACAGGAATTTGTGGGAATGTGGAAAAAGTTTGTGTTGAATCCCTGCCCCCAAGGAACATCTGAGATCATGAAATCAAGCTAGGAATGATGAAGATTGAGCAAGAATTGTTTCATCGGGAATGCAGGATGGATTCGAGAAAAACACAAATGTCTTGGGACTCAACCAAATGGTTGAGATGGAAATCTAGGATTTAGGTAAAAAGATATTGGTAATAAGATCATAGGATAGGTTTAAATATCTAAGAGACTGTTTTACAGTAAAAAGTGGCCTTGTCTGAAAACATTCAATTTAGGACACAAGGAGACGTAGGGACCCATATTTACAGCCTGAGACAAGTGATGAAATGGTGGGACCTTTTCTAGAAATGGGGCTTCAGAGAAGTTATCCATTTAGAAGCTGTTGAGTTAAAAACCCACAGGGAAGTCTTACAAAAAGAGAGAGACAACTTCCTACAATTTACACCAACAGAAAGCACTTAGGAAGGAAGAATAAATGTTAGTTAAACTTTAAAGATTAAATTACAAATTTATTCAATGGATTTAAACTTTCACTGCACAAGTAGCAATTTTAAGTCATAAGGGATCTGAAATGTTTCCAGAGTTTTAAAATCGACTCCTTTACTCTGGTGAAAAAAGATTGTCGCTTCTAGTGCTGAGCACATAGCAAATCCTCTGCCTTGTAATGGGCTGGGATAATTGCATAGTTTCAGTGAAATAATTTTACTGCTACCTTGCTAGTTTTCTGTTAATTATCATTGCAGAATAAGAAAAACTATTACTTTTAAAACCTACATTAAAGAGGGCTTAAGCAAGCCTAGGAAAGGCAGGCAGCATGGGAAAATATAAAAAGATGCTATTAATATTAACAGTTAGAGTTGGACACTTGTTCATTTAATAAATCTTTGCAATATTAGCAAGATGGATGAGTAGTAGTACAAATGAGAAGAACATGAGATAAGCGATCATTTGTTATCATTACTGAGATATAAAGTATGATTCAGTGTTTCATAATGGATGTTAAATTTGATTTAACATATGGTTGGCTCATTTGCTGAAAACTATCCTTAAAGATACAAACTCATTCTAAAGTCAAAGCCATTGTCTTAATAGCAGGCTTGGAATTATCTGTCCATAAATGAAGCCTGAATAAACTCAGTAAACACAGACTTGGGGAGAGGATGTGCAAAAGCCATTTAAAAACAAACAAACAAAAAAACAAATGTGCCATATACCCAGACTCGTTGAACATATTACAGAAAGTATTGTTGCCCACGTTGAAAAAGTAAAGAATTAATGTATTTTTAATACCCATACAGAGTCTGTTGAAATATTCAAATGATCAGAAGAGAAACTATCATGATTCTAACTGTTCCGTCAACTACTTAAGAAATCCTCCTTTGTCAACTTCATCTCTATAATCCTGTAAGTTCCCACCTTAAACTTAGTGGATTAAGCAAATCACAGCAAGTACTGTTAAAATAATCTATAATCTATTCTCGCACTTTGGGAGTGATCCAACCTGAAATGAGAAACACTTAGAAATATTTGTGACATGAATCTACTCCTATCAGCCACTCAAATGTGTCTAAGCTCACAGTTCTATCAAGAGAAATACATAAAAACATTTGAACAATTGATCTACCTCCTGGAGACACAAGACTGGTTTGAAAACTAGAGGTCTTTAGCAGTCCCTGTGTTAAGCCAGTAGGTGAAAGCTTATTTCATGAGTGGTGAGTATTCGTTCTAAAATCAGGTTCATTGGGCGCCTGGGTGGCTCAGATGGTTAAGCGTCTGCCTTCGGCTCAGGTCATGATCCCGGGGTCCTGGGATCGAGTCTCGCATCGGGCTCCCTGCTCCTTGGGAGACTGCTTCTCCCTCTGCTTCTCTCTCTCTCTCTCTCTCTCTCTCTCCCCCCCCCTGTTTCTCATGAATAAATAAATAAAATCTTTAAAAAGAATAAATAAAAAAAATAAAATGAGGTTCATTAATAAAATGTCTACCTTACAAACAGAGCTTGAATCTTCTGTTTTTAACTGATGACTGTGCCTTCCCGCATCTTTGGGTACCTATTCCTGTAATCCAACCTACACTCATCTGAAATAAGAGACCACTAGGCAGCTCCGTTACTGTGCCTTTGAAAATGATCTAGATGTGGGGAGCAGTATTCCACTTTGTTACATGCATTAAATCAGCATCTGTTTTATCACATGCTTTGTCCAATCAAAGGGTCATGTAATTCACATTTAGCTATCAGATGAACATCTCTGAAAGAGAACTTCAGCCCGATAAGCTCTATGTATCCATCCTTAGGTTATACTCGTTAGTGAGTCCTACTCTTATTTCGTGTACATGTTATTTATCGACAACACGAATCCCCATGGTTGGCACCAACTAGCCTTGTGCCACTAAATCAGTCACCCCTACTCCCTGGGCTTCATTTCCCTCATTTGTAAAATGAGGGGTTCAATTCACATCAGTGATTCATGAAAAAAGTATCCAGTGCCATGCTGGCTACACAATCCCCTGAGGACTTTGCCAATAGGTTAGACCTGAGAATCCAGGGGGGCCTTGAAAATTCTGCATTGCAGTAAGTTCCTAGATGAGTCACATGGGTATCCCCTCTGGAAATAATGGGATAGATTATAGCTAAAACAATCTATGATATTATATACTGAATCTTTTCAACTGTTAGGTGAAAAAAGAAAAAAAAAAAGCATTCTGAGTCAGATCAATAATCTATTGTATAGAGATACCTAGTAGCCCATCCAAAAAAACTGACCTCAAAAGGCCATGGAACCAGAGTAGCCTGATGGAGATGGGGAAACCAATAGTCAGGGTTTAGAGTTCCCACTCAGCTCTCTTCCCAGCTCTATGACTCTGGTCATGTCTGTTAACCTTTTAAAACTTAGGGCTCCTTGTCTATAAATAAATAAATAAATCCTACCTTAGAAGGGGATTGTCCAAGTTGAATAAAAAATATGCCTATAAATACTTTCCAAATCAAAGTATGGTTTCATTCTTTACAGCGCTTAGCACACAGTCGGTGCTAAAGAAACAATGGTCTGAAGGAACAGAATTTAATCCAACTAACCAATGAGATGTTATTCATTCAATTCATTCTTATCAGGAGACTACCATGTGTGAGACACTGTGATAGTCATGTTGCCTGTTAGATCCACTCCCCCACTTTTTTTTTTTTTTTTAACAGAGGGAGGGAGAGGTGGGGGCAGAGGGAGAGGGGGAGAGAGAGAGAGAATCTTAAGCAAGCTCCATGCCCAGTGCAGAGCCCAACATGGGGCTCAATGTCATGACCCTGAGATCATGACCCAAGCCGAAATCAAGAGTCAGACATGTAACCGACTGAGCCACCCAGGTACCTCTCCATTCCCCCACTTCTTGCCCTGTTCTATGACCCAAAAGGTTGGCCTACATGGACTACACTGACAGGCTTCTTGCTTTCCAGGCAATCTGGTCATTGAGGGTTCTCGCAGGAAATCAATGGAGAGGAAAAAGGGAACTTAAGTCCCCATTCAGGGATCCACGGTTCTTCCCAAGGCAGACTGCTCTTCCCAATTCCCTCCCATACTATGGGGCAGGATCACTCCCTCCCTTCACCTCCTTGGGCTTGGGGTCCTGACAGCCTCAGTGTTGCTCCCTCCAGCCTCCTGCATTACCCTGTGATTCCCCTACATGCCATCCACACCTCTCTAAAGAGAAATAGCCCCTTTCTAAAGAATCCCTCCCACACTCATCCTCATTTGACTATGTCCTCTGTTCTAGTTGGAAGTCCAATATAGGCAATGTGTCAGGAGTTTGGGAATAAGGTAATAAACAAAAATAGTCATCATCTCTTGCCCTCATGGAGTGCTCAAGAGGACTGCTATGATAACAAAACTCACAATAAACAGCTACCATTTATTGGACACATACCACATGCCAAACTCTACAGAAACTGCACTTCTAAAAGCCGGTATATTATTACCTCTGTTTTGCAAATGAAAACAAAACAAAACCGGGAGCTCAGAAATATAAAGCCCGCATAAATATCAAGCAACGGAACTTAGAATCAAGCCAGGGTCAACTCAATCCAGAGCACACCGTCTTAGATACTGGGGGAGTGCCAAATTTACTTCAACAATATCCCTGCCAGATGGACCTTTAGTGTGAGTATAAGAAATCTCCTCTTCCCATGCCAAATCTGGCCATGCACAGAAAGCCCAATTTGGAAGTTGAAATCTCTCCTCTTATCACTTGCACACACCCATTTCCTTATAAGTTCCCTCTGGTGTGAGCTAACATACATCTCCAGAAAGATGCATTCTTCCATAACGACAGGCTTTGCTCAAACCATCAGATCTGTCATTTTCTTGCACAGCTCAGGACAGATGCAGCTAAGCAGCGGAGAGGACCTTGAGGAGTATCCTGGGACTTCGCAGGGAGATCAGGCATCTTCCTGACTGACTCCCACGTATGTGACCCCACTCGCCTGAGCCACCCCTTCTGTATTTTGTAGGCAGCCACCCTCTCTGACTGGCGGCCAGAGCACTCAGCTCATCTAATGTTTTGAAAACACACACCCCAACCCAGGCCGGGCTGACAGGGTTACAGCTACACCAACTTTATTAATCAGTACCCAGACCTTTTGAGAACTGATCTCCACTTTGAGCCTGTCCTGCACATTTCTAACTCGGATATCTAAACAGCAAATCATGTTATCTTATAATTAAGTGATAATCTTCATGACAGAGAAGATGACAGGACTATAAATGGCTTATGCCGGTGATTAAAATAACTTCCTCCCCCTTCCCACTTAGCCCTGGAAATGTTCTCCAGCTTCACAAAGCCATTAGTTGTTAATAAACTCTCCGTGACATGAGCCTCATTCCTCTTCGACAAGATCACATACCCACCGAGTTACTCTTCAGGAACCATACACATTTTACTCTTTATGCTTAAATAAGCACACCCTATCGCCTCAGGAGGCTACAGAACTGTAGCAAAACAATTGACTTTATCCAGATCGGTAAACTTTGAAGATATGCACACACACAACGTATGTACTAAGTAACTTCAGGGTCAATGTTGATATCACACTGAGCATTTAATACACAGAATAAATAGTATAAGAAGGTTACGTTTGACTCCAAAGAGTACACTGACCATTTGTTGAGCATTTATTTTATACTGAACACCAGGGTACGTGCTCAGGATATTACAGTAAAAGGGTACCATCTCTACCTTTAAAGCACAGCAGAGCCAAGTGCAAGGAGAGTGAAAAAGAATTATTCTACCAAGCAACTAGTGACCACGGTAGTTGAGGACTGGTTGGAAGCAGTGCTGGGATTGATGAGCAACGTCTACCATTAGCGTTGAACATAGGAATGACAATGAACACTGCACAAATGAGCAAATTGATGCATGAATGTCATCTTTCGGACTGGATTGTGAGCTCCTTTGGGGGTAAGTTCCATGGTTATTCTACCTCCATGTCCCTCAAAACCCCTAACACAGTTCGTTGCACATAGTAATCGTTCATTTTGCTGGATAGATGCCTGGATGTATTGTTTTCATTATCCATTAATTCTGTTGCCATTTTGGATGCCTCATTGATGTTAAACCTTTCCTTCCCAGATACTGTATCCTCTTCATCCTTCCCTTCTTCTGCTTTCTAAACACGAATTTCTGCATCTAAATCCTACAAGGAGGGTCGCCTCTAAATGAATTCAACAAATATTTTATACACATATATGTATGGATGACCCTTTACTACCCACACATCAAAGGCGTTTTAAAGCCAACCTGCACACTGTCCCAGACTACATATCCTTGGTCACATTCTCAGTCTCTTAATAAAAAAAAGCAACTAATTCTTTTTCTTCCAAGTAATACAATATGTATACAAAGTGCTGGGAGATGCCCTAATTCCACCATAATTAGTAAATTCACTTTTACACTGGTACGGACAACCACATTATTTTCCTAGCTATTCTGAATCCATGCCATCTTTCTCGTTTTTATTTCTTGATGTTTAGGACACTTGGATTGTAAAATTTAATTGTCTTCCTCTATGTCTCATTAATCCTTGGTGCCTTTTGTGCTCATCCCAAACTTTTCAAAGTTTCATTCGCTATAAAATTTTAATTAAGGAGAGAATCCTCTCACATTAATATCTAGACCATTCCTGATTTTGGGGTCTTAGAAATATATAATGTATTATTATGTCTTTTACCAAATGTCCTGAACTTTTAATTTTTATATGGTTCACCTTCTTCATGATGCTTAGATTTCCATTCAAAAGACATACCTCTTTTTACCCAATCCACACTTTTTGTATCTCTATTTTTCTGTGTCTTTCTGGGAGTCTCTGTCTCTCCATACTTTGCTTTCTCTTACACACACACCTTTCAATATCCAAATTCATACTCTGTGTGTGCTTGTGATTTGCTATTCCTCTTCTACCTTTGTTAGAAGCTCTTCTTCCCCATGCAAGCTAATTCTAAGAGAAAAAGTGAAAAGCAACCCTGCAGAATAATCATTGTTGGTTCAAAAGAAAAAGTACCCAAATCTGACACTGTCCCTAACCAGCTGTGTGATATCTGCCATGTAATATCTGGCTGTGGTTTTCTAATCTGAAGGGTAAAACAAGACTATGTCTAGAGTGCTTTCTAGTTGTGAAATGATCATAATTATGAGTCAACATTTATTGCACTCTGACATGTGTGAGGCATTGAGCTAAGTACTAGATGAGATTATCACTTGTAATGGTCACAACAATTCTATAAAGTAGGCGTTGTTGCCAGGCCCATTCTGCCACTGAGCAAACTGAGGCTCAGAGAAGCCAAGCAACTTCACAGCTGATAAGAGATGGTCTAAGGCTGGAACCCAGGAAGGCTGACTCCCAAGTTATACATTTGGTATCACACTCTCATATCAACTGATCGCCTATATTTTTAATAGGATTAAAAATGAGAACATTTAGGGGCTCCTGGGTGGCTCAGTTGGTTGGGTGTCCGACTCTTGGTTTCAGCTCAGGTCATGATCTCTGGGTCTTGGGATCCAGCCCCCATGTCACGCTCTGTGCTCAGCACGGAGTCGGCTGGATATTATGTCCCTCTCCCTCTGCCCCTTTCCCTGCTCGTGCACTCTCTCTCTCAAAAATAAATAAATGAATAAATCTTAAAAAAAAACAACATTCAGCAGGTGACTACTGTAAACAATGAAATTATATACAGAAACTAATAGTGTATATATGAGAGTAATATTATGCTGTATAACTAACTGGATTTTAAATAAAAACTTAAAAAAAAATTAATAACACCCATACTGTTGAAAAACCTTCCTCTCCTAAAATGACTTGAAAGGATGTCAAAAAGCTCAAGCAAGTTTTTCGAAATATAGTCATTGCATCCGTGTATACACTTCATATACACGCTTTTAATTAATCCCTATATTCCCACGAATACATATAATCTCATGCTTACATGATAATACAAGCATTATTTGACTACGTTCCATTGTCAACTTGTCAAGAGCACTGCCCGTGCCCTTTACAAAAGAAGCTTTCTACCCAGGTAGAGCCCCTGCAGCCCTGTCGCCATCATCCCCTCATGCCAGCACCCACAATTGTGTCTCTTTCTGCTGCACTGAGAAGGCTCCTTTCTTTGGCCTTTCCATCTCCTCCCTGAGTCTAAACCCATGAGCATCCCCTCCTGCTGTCATACTAGTCATCTCTCCCCAGCAAGAGCCTTCGAGCTGGGAACCCCTGCCCTAGTCCATTCTCCACTCAGCAGCCTTGTCTTCTTCTCAAAGCAAATCACAGGCCACTCCCTACTTAAAACCCATTAATGACACTCCACTGCGCTGGAAATAAAATCCAAACACCCTTTCACTGTCCCCATGTTATCTACTCAGATCTCCACATTCATAATGTACCAACTGGTCTTTTTGACATTCATTAAACAGAATGAGCTTTTTTTTCCCCCAACTCAGGACCTTTGCATATGCTGGCCCCTTGACATTGACTATCTCCCTTTCTGCCTATCTTCTATAGCCAGTCCTTCTCATTTTTCGGGGCCTGATATATCACCCCTCTTCCGGAGAGCTGCTCATGTCCTCCTGATTTAAGTGGGCTCCAGCCCTGCCATTCCCTGTCTTACTTACAACTGAGAACTATTGTATTTGTGGGTGTGTGTCTGAGAGAAATATCTTCCCTGACTCTAACACAAACCTTGAAAGCAGGTTGACCTCGCTCACAGATATTATCTCCAGCATTTAACTCGAAGGTCGATAATTATTTATTTGTTAAATGAATAAACGTATGACCTTAGATCTGTTTAAGAGAAAAAAAGATAAACATTTTGAAAAGGGGAAAAAATGAAGAGGTTGGCAAAACAATAGTTTTGGCGAACGTTATTACGAACTTTTGACAGATGTTAAAAGAATGGAGACAGATTTTTAACATATTTGATATATCATCTCTACTTGGAAGGTAGGTTTAAAATTGTGTCTATGCCATTAGTTATGAAATGAGCAAAAATGATCTCTGTGACTAGCAGGGGCTAAGAAACTGCTAAGTATTGGTGCAACGTGCTGGATGGATAGATAGAGATCTGGGCATTTTCCTCTGATCTTGCCTTCCTTTCTACTGGCTTATTTTTACACTGATTTTTATGGATCTGCATTCAACAGTGAAGGTAAGTGAAATGAAACTCTGGAGAATGATCAGCAGTGACAAAGCAGACAGGAAATTTTCTTTTAAATCAGAATTACCATTGCTGAGCTCACCATCTAACACATTTTATTATATACGAGTGATATTTAGAAGAACATCACACTTATATTTGTTCCTGAGTTAGGTTACTGGAGATAAAGGAGATTCTAAAATTGCAACTAAAGGAGTTAATATTCAAACATCTATCCAATGAGAAATTTAAAATATAGAAGTGACTTTATGCCTACTGAAATATGAACGACTACTAGGAAACAGGGATTTCATGGGGACTGATGCTACAGAATCTAATAGAACGCTGGTAGCCTTTATTATTGTGATGGAATATGTTTTATGGCTCTGAAAATGTCTGAAGTTTTAAATGCCAGACTGGAGAGTGAAGACATGGGGGCCAGCGCTGATTTGTGGTACACCGCAAACCCATGAACCTTAAAACCAATTGTGCTCAGCCAAACTTCAAAGATCTCCATGCTTCTGCCCCGCCCCACTCCACAAACTTCTCCCCTTCCCTTGCTAATGAAATACTGGGAGAGAGAGAATAAAAGGCAAATTTCATTATAATACTTGGGCTGGACCCCTGCCAGGACGCCTCCCTCCAGTCCAGAGGGATGAACCAGGGCATAAGTCTGGGCAAGCATAGATATGCATGTGTGAACCTGTTTCCACAATTACAACATAAGAACAATGAAGTGGATGGCTCATGTCTTAAGCCTCTGGTCTACAGGCTAGTGTGATGAAAAAAGAAAGAGGGAAAAGTGGGTTAGCTGAAGTGGGAAGGCTCTCTTGCTGGTCATGGGGTGCCGGGGGCAGAGTCCCTGACATGACCTACAGTGTAGCAGCTATGACAACATTAACATCTGATTCCCACATTAGGCAGAGTCCAGCCAGTGTTAACCACCACCAGAGTTACTCCTGTCATGTTTTGTTTTTTGGTTTTGTTTTTTTTTTTAAATCTTAAAAGAGGAAGCATTTCAAATGACCTATATCTAAAAATAGGGTAATTCATGCTCATGACTATTTGAAATAGCATCAAAAGGAAAGAAAGGGCAGACACACACACACACACACACACACACACACACACACGCACGCGCACATTTCCATTTTTGTGATTTTCCCCCTCCCATGAAAAAGAGAAAGTACTGTAGCTTGTCATTCAATCTAAAATCAGATTTTGTGCCAGCTGGAATCCTATGTCTATTTATTACTGTGCACAGTTTTTACATTAGCTATTTGTTAAAGTCTGATTTTGCCACCATTGAGATACAGTATAACTGAAGGTCTCTTCATGTGGTGCCAGAAAGATTCATTCAATTGGGACCATCTGGGGAGAAACGCTAGTAGAAGACAGGTATAGAGGTACCACTGAGTAAATGATCCAGCTGCATTTTTGGATAAAGTTTAAATATAAGTAACTGCCTCATGGATTTGGGCAGAGATGGAGATTGGAAGATATCCATGACATTCACTACATTTGCATAATGGGTTCACAAATAAATTCACAACATCTTATGCTCTGTAACATACTTAGTCCCTTAGTTTCAGAGATACCTGGAAAGTATCATCTAATAGGAACAGTGTCTTATTCTCTATTTCAGAGAACTGTTCACATTTGTTCCCTATGGGAATTCCAAATGCAGTAGTGCTCAGCTTAGGCTATGAAGAAACTTTTAAAATTCACCCACAAGCTTCTTAAAAAGTAGAGAATCAGACTTCTGGGGCATGGGACCATACATCTTTATAAGTTTTATAGGCTTGTACCTACACAGCTCATAGAATGAGCAAAACAGACAACCAATGATGGAATTCAGGTACACACACATTCACACAGAGATACGTATGCGACCAAGCCTGACCTAGGTTTATGGGTCTTATGAGGTTTCATTTCTGCATGAGCAGGTTTCTGATCAGCCGCTCTTGCTGGCGAATTGAGACAGACAGACAGACAGACACACTCCTCTAACCATAGGATATTTATCAAGTAGGCACTCAACAGACACAGAGTAACATGGAGTAAAGTGGAAGGGAAAGGAAGGGAAGGGGACTGGAAGAGGGGAGGGGAGAACAGACAGGAAGAAAGGGAGGCAAGGAGACAGCAGGGGCAGAAGGAAAAGGGAAGCAAGCTAAGCACGGAAGGATGGGAAGCAAGAAAAAGAAGGAAGCTGTCAGAGGAGGTGTCAGAGAGACAAAAAAGAGAGGAAAAATGGTGCTGCCAAAGTCAGAAGGTAAAATATTTTGGGGGGAGATGGACAGAGTCCAGAGATGGCACCCACTGATGAAGTCTTTTCCCTGCCAGGAGCATGTACAGACAAATGAATTCAGCACCAGGGGCTCCAATGGTAAAGGGCCACATTTTCAAAATGCCCTGAGGGACCAGACAAATAGCACAAATGGAAGATTACAGGCACAAAGATGCTTGAAGATTAAGCATGGCATCTATTTATAAAGAGGAAAACTGTGCAGATCAAACAGCTAAGCCCAGATTCTGTCCCTATAGCCTGGAGCTAGCAAATCGATTCAGATATTTGTGAAACACCTATAATGGAGGGTTTTTTTTTTTTAAACATATAATGTATTATTTGTTTCAGGGGTACAGGTCTGTGATTCATCAGTCTTACACAATTCACAGCACTCACCCTAGTACATAGCCTCCCAATGTCCATCACCCAGCCACCCCATCCCTCCCACCCCCTCCACTCTAGCAACCCTCAGTTTGTTTCCTGAGATTAAGAGTCTCTTATGGTTTGTCTCCCTCTCTGGTTTAAGTTTTAATCACAAAGCTTTATTTAAAGAGCTGCAGCAACCACCAGCCTCTCTAAGCTTCTTCCCTCATCACAGGGAGAAGAGCACAGACATTTCAACATTTGGTAAGAGGTGGAGAAGTTTTGCATGAAGAAAGCTCTGATTTCTTTATCCTAGGAAAGGAAAATCAACCATGACTGACCTGCCAGAGCTTCTTATCCTGGGCACCGGCAGTGGGCTGAGGCCTCCAGAGCAGGAGCATAAACAGCTCTAAAATATGTGGCAGAGACCCACCACCTTGGTCAATGCAACTTGTGTGAAGCTAAGATGCTGATCTTCTCACTTGTTGATGTTGGACACTTCTTGTTTTTGTTTTTTAAGATTTTATTTATTTGTCAGAGAGAGAGAGAGAGCACAAGCAGGGGTAGCATCAGGCAGAGGGAGAAGCAGGCTCCCCACCTAGCGAGAAGCCCAACGCAGGACTCGATCTCAGGACCCCAGGATCATGTCCTGAGCCGAAAGCAGACGCTTAACCAACTGAGTCACCCAGGCATCCCGACACTTTTGTTTCTGAATAGAAGGATTTCAGGGAGCAAAAGGGTATTTGTTTCCTACAATTTCTTATTATTGGTAGAGTCCCTCAAAATCTAAATCCATCCAAATTAGCCACCACCCCCATCCTCATAATGTTCTCATTGTATCTTATACTTTTCTTCAGAATGCTTCCCATTATTTATAATAATATATTCATTTGTCTTGCTTGCTGTCCATTTCTTCTACCGAACTGTCAACTCCACGTGGTAAAGGACAGAGTCTAGATTGTTTACCACTGAATCTCGGGCATCTGGCACATACTCAGTGTGGGATACATATTTTCCTTGTTGGTCATTTGCCTGGCAAGCAGCATGAGCCCAACACACATGTTACCTCTTGCTGCTAACTGTTTTGTTACATCAGCACACCTCCATCAGTGCAAGGCAGGAGGGAGAGAGAGTGGCAACTGGAGAGCTCAATGTCAAGGGGATTTCCAGAGCTCGTATTCCTGCTAGAGGAATACTAGCATTTATACCAGCAGAGCCAAGGACTCCATGTTCTTCATCATGCCATAATAAAAAAAATTTTTTTAAAGTGTCTGTGGTATTTATGCAAACTTAATTTTAATTTCAGATTCCAGAACCTCTTCACTACTACTGGAAGCCCATGTATACCTTTGACTCAAATATCATACAACTTCCTGCCAACCTTCCTCCCCTTTCCATCCCAAAGCTGCCCAGAGCGCTGTCTCATTAGGGCTGAGCCACTATCCAATTTCTACCTTACAGAAGGCTTGGTTTCAGAGTAACCTCACACATCCCAAATGACAAACAAATGCAGGGATTGTGTTTCTGATAATTCACACATGACCTTGAACATGTAGTTGCACAGACCAATACACCAACCAAGACACCTTAAGGTGGGGTTGTGCCTCCCCCAGAAGGGTGCCTTTTTCTACTGTGCACAAACATGCCCTATGGGCTAGTAACAGTCTTGATACCAGAAAAGGGCAAAACTCTATAGGATACGGCAAATGAAACCCAATGACTTGATAAGATGTATTTTACCACATCTGGTTTAATATTTCATCTGTTCCAATTAGGAAAAAATATTCATTACAAACTATTATTTTTTTTAAATACAGTATCCTTTTGGCAGTAGCATGAGTACCTCCAGGGAGCTGCATTACTCAATTTTCTATTTCAAAATACACAGGTAGTGAGAAACAACAAATTATTACATTTCCACTAAATGCACAGGAAGAACAAAGTTAACTAAAAAAACAAACAAAACAACCAAAACCTGAAGCAGCTTTCCCAAATGGTAATCTGCCTCCCCAGGGCAGAATGGTTTCCTTTTAAGGAATCTCCACCTGATGGCAGAGCCACCTTGGATCAATAATTAATGACATTTTAAAAACTAAACTCATTTCTTATTTCTTTTCATAATGCAAACTGAAGTTGATGAGGGGCAAGAGTCCCCTTGGAACTCAAAATGCATTTTTACAAAAGCTTACATCTGTGATGCCTACTCCGGAAGGGCTATAATTAGCTAGCAAGTTGTCTATCACTCCTGTCTCAGCCATCATGTGACTAGGAGAGGAGACTGACATCATGGTTCAAACAGAGCTCCATCAGGGTAATGATACTGATGGAGACAAAGCTGAGAGTAGGTTGCAGGAGTGACTCATGTATCTAGTGGGAATCTAAATTTTGTCTTTCTCAGGCATGATCTCCTTGTAACCAGCAATACCTAAAACCTCTTCAGGAAATCTGAGGCCTCTGGATCTGTCTGTAAAGGAAAGAAGCTGAGTCACACAGTCATATCATTTCAGGCAAGTCAATCATACTGAGCCAACATCTTTATCTGTAAAATGGGGATAGGAAAATCTACCTATTAAGTGTGCTGTAAAGATGAAGTGACACAATGTACATAAAGGTTTAACCAATATCTGCACATGTGAGACCCTGAATAAATATCAATGGAAATAAAAGCAATGGCTATATGCTATCCTATCTTGTGGCCCACTGACCTAGTCAAACATTATCTTGACCATCACCGCCTCTACCTCATTATTAACTACATGTGTGGGGGGCTTTCCAGTTGTGTAGCTTGATGCTCATAACAACTTTGTGAGGCAGCATGATTACAGCCATTTTAAAGATAAGAAGACAGAAACTCAGTTCACATTCTTAGTGACTGAGATCAAAGGTCTTTCACTGTAAAAACCACTTTCCTGCTTAATTACTCCACACTGGTACAGAGGTTTTTGGCTCTATGGAAATTCTACTCTTCTATTGATGCAAAGGAAGTCAAAAGTTAGTTATCTCATTCAGAGCTCTGCACCATGAAAAGTGATTGATGCATTTGTACACAATGTCAACCATACTAGTGAGGGACTGGAGCCCAAAGAGAGTTTCCCATTACCTGGCCATGGCTGAGAAAGGGTAGGCTATGTGGAATCCAAGTAGCAACAACAAAAAATAATAAAAAGGCATCTTCTCTCAGAAGATGAAGGAAAACATTTTTCTTGAATTCAGCAATGCTTCTTGTATAAAGAAATTTTCTTGTCTAATGGACAAAACTGGCAAGTTCAAACTAGTTGACAATACCTTGCCCAAAGGTGCCATTCACTGAGACTGTAACATGCTTTTCAATGATCTAAGCTCCCTACCTTCCTCTGCTCATTTCATCCTCATGACAACTTTAAGAGTTAGCTTCTGTTATATCCAAGTTTTAAGTAGATACTGAGGCTCAGAGGAAGTGAGTAGTTTTATCAGCCAGAGTTGAGCTGCTCAAAATAGAGATAAAACAAGGGGATGGGGTACATCAAAGTCACTGGAAGGGTTGGAGGTGTGGGCTCTAAGACAACTCCTGAGGAATGCTGGCAATTCTGCCACTAGTAGGAAGGCAGAAACTCAGGGAGTCACTGACAGAACCATTCATGTCGGAAGACTATTGATGGAATTGTGAACAAGAATCAGAAAGCTACTACTACTGACACCTCTGGCTTTTATGTGAGCCACATTAGCGAAAACCCAGACACTCCAAGCTTGCTTTCCAATAGCGCTGAAGTTAGAGGCTGGATGCTGTAACACCGGTGCTAAAAACCCAATGTTTCCTCCAATACTCTGGCCAGGAGAAACTGTAGAGAATAGAGAAAAACTGGCCTCATCATGAAACTCAGTAGCAAAAAACCAAATAACCCAATATAAAAATGGGCAAGAGACCTGAATGGACATGTTTCAAAAATGACATACACATGGCCAACAAGTACATGAAAAGGTACTCAACATCACTCATCATCAAGGGAGTGCAAATCAAAACCACAATGAGCCATCACCTGACATCTATTAGGGTGGCTTGTATCAAAAGACAAGAGGTAAATAAATGTTGGTGAAGATGTGGAGAAAAGGGAACCCTCGTGCACTGTTGGTGGGAATGCAAACTGGTACAACCACTGTGGAAAACAGTATGGAGGTCCTTCAAGAAATTAAAAATAGAATCACCTATGATCCAGCTCCCCCACTTGTGGATATATATTCAAAGAGAATGAAACCATTACCTTGAAAAGGTATCTCTACTCCCACATACACTGAAGCATTATTCACAACATCCAGTATATGGGGAAAAAAAAATCTAAGTGTCCATGAATGAGTGAATGGATCAAGAAAATGTGGTATAAAAAGTTATGTATATATATGTACAACTGAACGTTATTCAGCCTTTAAAAAGAAGGAAATCTGCCACTTACAACACCAGAGATAAACCTGGAGGGCATTATGCTAAGTGAAATAAGGCAGACAGACAAAGACAAACACTGTATGATACTACTTATAAGTGGAATATAACAAAACAAAAAAGTCAAACTCATAAAAACAGAGCAGAAAAAAACAGTTGCCAAGTGCTGGGGGGTGGGGGAAATAGGGAGAGGTTTGCAAAATGATACAAATTTTTGGTTATAAGATGGATAAGGACTGAAGATCTAGTGTATAACATGATGCCTATAGTTGATAACACTGTATTATATAATTAAAATTTCCTAAGAAAGCAGAATTTAAATGTTATCACCAAAAAAAAGGAAAGAAAAAAAAGAGGGGAAGTTAAAAAAAGAAAGAAAAGATATGGCCTCAGAATTAGCTCTGCTTTCTAAAACTCAAATACATCTAATTGGTTAAAAAAAAAAAATCATATCCAGGACCCCTACCTGCAAGGGAGTCTAGAAATGTCACTTTTGGCTTTCCTGCTTTTTGGTAGAGGAAAGCACATCAGAAGAAGGTTGGAAAGCCTCCTCAGAGTCCCATCATCTTATCTACACCAGTAGGTATGCCATCCAAGAGGCAGCTAAGAATTAAAGGGTATAGGAACCAAAAAATAGGCAAGACCAAATGCAAGAAGACATGACAGACAAGGGGTTAATTGGAGAACTAAAAAGAATTTAGTATAATGAAAGCAAAGGGAACATTTTGGGAATGAGGCAAGGGGTGAAGGTGGAGAGGCATAAAAATGCCCCAATGGAGTGTAGCACCCCAGCTTAAAAACATTCTCAGCCTAAACTAGATATCCCTCTTAAGCTTTCAATTCTCAACTACTTCATTTATCACACAGAATTGTAACCATTCATTTTCTTGTATGCTATACCACTGCCCTTAAGGATGAGGGTGGGAGGTCAAGGGCAGAGAGGAGCATCATCTTTCTTCTACCTCCAGGATAAAGCATTGTCTTTGGCACAAACAAAAGCTGAGTACATATTTGTCGTGTGAAATTATATCCTAACTGACCTTCTTTCAAGAATGAACTTCCTATTAATTAAAATACAACCAATCATCCATTTAAAAAGGAAAAACAAAAGGGGTTTTCCTACCTTAAATACCTTTCATTATAAAAACTGGTTGATATCAGATTATAGATTGGTAACACAATTAAGAATATATCCCTACAGATTATAGACTATTTCTATGCATTTATACACAGACAGGCCAGTGGTTTTTAACTCAGCAATCATTCCTGCATTTGGATATAGCACCTCAACTTCCCTGTAGAGAAGCACTGCACCTTCCCTCACAAGAGGAGAGTCATGTGAGGCACCTGACCTCAGCTCTGGGCTTTCAAGTAGGCACATGATCTGGATGAGCCAATCAGAGTTCTCTGTGGGACTCTTGCTATGAGCTACAGAGAAAAAGTTTTTCTACTGAGGTTGCTGTTACTGAAGACAGCCTCATGTTAGCCATGGCTATCACAAGGAACTACCTAACCAAAATGGAAGACACCGTAGCAGAAGTAGAGCCCAGAGATGGAGAGATACAGATTAACAACATCATTTTGGGTACCTGGATCTAGGGTACTGATCCTACCACTGGCATGTATATATATATATGTGTGTATGTGTGTGTGTGTGTGTGTGTGTGTGTGTGTGTGTGTATAATGAAGAGGTCAAATATGGATTCTGTCTTGTGCCACCAAATGAAACTCATGTTTATCTATTTGCTAAGGCAGCTACACCACTGGTTGAAGAAATGGCAATGACTAAAAGCACTGGAAGAATGGGACTCAGTTTGAGAGCCATCAAGTCTGTGAGTGATCCACCATGCAGCCATTTTAAGGGCAGACAACTGGGGGAGACACAGTCATCATTTGACCTTACTTAAGAAAACTAAAGAGAAACACAATAAGCCCTTTACTTGTCTGTATGCACAGATAATGGATTAATAGTAAATGATCATTACTAAAATGGCTTCAGAGTCCTTCGAGGCTTTGGGAATTACAGACGTTTTGAAGGAAATTAGATTACTGGAAGTTTCCCTCAAAGATATTAGTTGTATAGTAATCAGTGATACTGAAATAGCATAATTCCCATTAAAAAAATCACTGAAGAGTCTCCAAATAATTAAGCCAAGTGAGATATGAAAGATCACAGCAAGAAGGCCTTATGACTAAAAGTATATAAATACCAGAGGATCAGCCAGTAAAATACAAGAAGAGCTGCTCTCATCTAGATGGCCTTTACTTGTCATTCAAACTCATATAAAATGCCTAAAATCTGTCAGTATAGTAGTTTCTAAGTGATATGTCAACAAACATATTCACTGAGAATACTTATTCTGCCTAGAGCCAATGTTTTTATAAAAACACCCTAAAGAGTCAACTGTTAAATCAATAAAATGAATGTTTTGAGCAGGTGTTTGGAATTGTGCTGATTTATCCATATTTTCCAGTTTAATTTCCACATTTACCATCAAATTTCTGCAAGAAAACATAAAATGTACCTGGAAGTAACATGCTCCTCATAAATACGAGGACAGTTGTGCTAAACATATCTGTACCAGTAAGGGGGATTCATAAATCACTTTCATTTGCTTAAATTCTTAAAGTTCTCTGTTGAACCTGTAGTGATTGGAATGTCAAGAGTCACACAGCTTAAATGGTATTTTCAAGCCATTAGCAGATGACATTTTAATTAGGTATATTTATGAGAGACACAAGAAAAAAAAAACAGAAGATGAGTAAGGAATGAAAACCGAATTACACTCATGCAAAGAGAAAATAACTACTATCCATTCCTTTTAGACTTTTCTTTTGGCATACAGAACAGTATAACTTACTGGTCAAGAATATAGGATCTAACCTATATGAGCCAGCCTTCACCAGCTCAAATCATAGTGGCATTTACCACCTATAAGACACCAAACAAGTTCTATAGACTGCATCTGCTTCGCAGGGATAACACCCATACCTACCACATGAGGTGATTGTGGAAACAGAATTGTTCAAACACCATTTTGCACAGGGCCCAAGAGGAAAGAAGTGTTTGATAAATGCTAGTCATTACTGTATTATTTGTAACTCTGCCTACTGGGTAAAGGGCAAATAGTGGTAGAAGATCATTGTTTCAAATATAATTTGTATGTTTATCTTTCTTCTTGCATCAGAAATGATGTAAGACATTTGCAAAATACCTACAAGAAACAAAATAGTCCAACTGAAGAATAGAGGTTAAATAAACAAGTAAAACAAAGGTAGACAAAAATAGAAGCAGGGATAAAATGAAGAATAAAAATCACAGACATATGAATGCCATAATCAACTAGAAATTTTTCTTAGGCTTCTCGGCAACCAACACAAGAAAGTATGCGTGCAGCACAATTTTCAATACCCATGAGATTAGAATACACTAAATGCCCAGGAAGAGTACAATGTTTGTGACAGACAGCAAACATATAGAACTAATGCCAACAAATGAAAAGTATCTCTGGGGAAGCACAGAATAACCATGGTAATAGTGTTGTTGGCCTCAATTCTTTACCCCTTCCTGCATCCATACCTGTGCCACGGTCCCTGGGTCCATGTGTGTTCCCTGGACCCTTGACTTTGAACTTGGTCCTAGGATTTTCTTTGACCTTGATATATGGGAAACTGTGATACTGTGTCCTAAGTTCCAGTCCTTGACCTTAAAAGGTTTAAAGGATTTCTGCTTGCCCTACTGCATCTCTGCCTCAGCATGAGAAGTAAATGATATGCCTGGTCTTGTTGTTGGTCTAAAAAGGATGAAAGACTAGGAAACAGGATCAGACCCTGCAGTGGGGAGAAGAGCCACCCTGCCGAGCCCAGCCCAGCTCAGCTAAATCCCAGATGACTCACAAACATGTAAGGAATAATAAATGATAGTTATTTTAAACCTCTGAGTTTTGGGATGATCTGCTTTGCAGTGATGGCAAACTAATACAAGAACAATCAAATGATGGTTCATTAAGCAGTACATGCATTGGCAACTAAAAGGCAAAAATGTGTATTCTAAATGTATTCCCATGACCTGGATAAAATGCAGCATATCCTCAGAGCTTCAATTTATAAACTTAACTAACCTCACTATTATAATTTCTGAAGCCCATAATTAATATAAATAAAATCAAATGTCTGTTGTTTTGCTCACCATACTAAATGAAAATGCCCTGAGAGTCACCAAAACTGAATAATAGGCTTGTGGTAATCATTCATTTACAGGAGGATGAGATGTGAAGGGGGAGGTTGCTTATAACTTAAGGAGATAGACCAACAAGTTCCAGAGTAGCACGGGGCATGACAAGTGGCCCACATGTCTGGCGCTCACTAGGTACCATATGTATGAAGATGCACTGGGTATAGAAATCATTATCTTCAAATGTGCACCTTACTCAAAAGTCACAAGGACATATGCTCCAAATGGTTGCACTGATCCAAAATTAGGTTGCTTCTCACATGGGTAACTCTTTCCAGTGTGCATAGAACAGAGAAGTAGGAGGGATTTATTTGTTTAAGCATGGTTAATTATTCTCACTCATGAGCAAGGCTAGTAACTGTAATAGCAATAGTAATAGCTAACACCTACTCATTAGCATGGATGTGCAAGGCACTGTGCTAAGTACTAACCAAAAATTAGTTCATTCACTTCATGTAACATTCATGATATATACATGATAACCCAAGAAGGCAGGTACTTCAACTTTCTTTTCCAACCCACTGTGCCCTTTGACCTCACAGTTTTTATGGACACTCTGCAGCTTGAAGAGGTAAATGACTTGCCTGTGGTTACAGAGACACTCCTTGTTTAAGAGGACATAGCAGACAAAATTAGGATAGATAGACTTAATTACTATTTGCTGTAGATAAGTCTTGAAGTTTTCCTGGGTTGATTGACATCTTAATTTTTTCCTTAAATATAAAGCTTCCCTAATTCCAACTGGTCTGTGAAAATATTTTGCCAAATAGAAGGTATTTTGCAAATGGAAAGAAGTGTGATACAGTGTATCTCCCAACTGGTTTAAAGAGAAAACATAAATTCCAATGGTATCATTTTAGAATATCCCACTGGTCTAGATTTATTCAAAGAAGTCTGGCCTAACACCCCAAAATTACCCTTTAACTACCTCTGACCCATGTGAAATCCTCTGTGTTCTCTCAGATGGACAATCTATAATATACTTCTCCTTTGAACTACTTTATGCTGAAAATAATATACATAGCTCAGTGTTATAGGAAACTGCACTGTTGAACACATAAGGCTTTTTGTCTAATTTCTCCTGAACTTTGCATCTCTCTTGCCCCATCAAACAGATGACATAGTTTGCCCCTGTATTACATGCAAATCATGTACAAGTTCCACCACTTGGGCTTGCATATTATCCAATGATTTCAAACAATGGCAAGTGAGGTATATGATAATAACCAGCCATAAATCTTACTAGAAATTAAATTCAAACCCAATGAACATTGGATATAAGCATTTCTAATGTATTTTCTTCGAATTTAGCTCATATGACTTAAAAAAAAAAAAAAAAAAGACCAGTGGGACTGTTTAAAGGCACCGAACACTGCAAAATCATGTAATTCTAGGAGATGGGCATTCTGGTCCACAGTGTTCATTAATTATCAGCAACTAAAGCAAACAGAATTCACACGTGCAAAGTGACAAAAGAGATGGGCCTACCTGACATAACAACTTGATTGAACTGATTATCACTGGCACAATGAGCTCCTTAACTATTTCAGAAACAAAATAATCCCCTCTATCTCAAAACTCTGCTGCCCATAGTACGCACAAAAGGCTGCCCAGTTTTTTTCCCCTCAAACATTATGAATCCTACATTGTAACCACTGATTCACAAAGTAAGTTTTGTTGTTTCTTCCCTTGGCCACATAAAGGCTCCCCGAGAATAGTGAATAATCTGTTGGGTTATGATGAGCCTTCAAGAAGTTCTAGAAATTTCCTATTACTCCCTTCAGATATTGTGTAACACCCAACAGGAGCATGCCCCTTTTTTAAATCAGAAGCTGTATTGGTTCCCACATTTTATCTACCATATGATATAGAAGAACTAAGTTTATCATAATGTCAAAATAAATAATTTGTCTAAGACATAACTTGGCTGGCTACATATTACATATGATGGCAAACCAACTCAAACCAACTTAGGTAGAGTAAAGGTGGGGGAAAGGGGTAGGGAGTTAATTAGCTCACATGACAAGAGGTCATCTGATTTTATTTAGAATAGGTGCAGACAGTGGGGGTGGGGAAATGTTTAACAATATACTTATAATAATTATTGTTGTTATTATTTTTAATGGAGGGGGCCTAATTTCTGGCAATTGCCAATTTCAAGCTGCCCACATGTCATGAGCCAGCTGACAAATTCCTGAAAAGTTAACAAAAGGCTCTTGTACGCTGATACAAGTTAGCTCCAGCATACCACTAGATCTGGGGACTCAAATGATATCATAACTGCCCCCATCTCCCCGTCCGATGTCATTCGCAGATGGGTTCATTCTACATGGTGGCAGAGATAACAGCGGTGGGGGGGGGGGGGCGGGGTTTGCTCAGAAGGGCTGGAAATAGCTTGGCTTCCTATCTGCTCTGTAAGAACCAAACACTATGGCAAAGGAATAAAGTATTTTGATCACCCAGTTTTGGAGCTAAAGAGAATGGGGGCAGCTACCTTCAAATCATTTGGATGAAGCAGGATTCATCCTTATGGGGAAATATCAGTTCTCCTAAGAAACTCTGTGTAGAGAAATATCACGAGGACCATCTAAGTTTCAATAGCTCTAAGATTAAATACACGGTAAAAGTTTACTCTATTTCTGGGTATGTGAAACAGCTATAACTCCCGACCACATGTCCACTTTCGATGAAAATGCAGGGCAAAAGCTTAAGATACAAAACAATAAAATGTGTCTTGAAGAAAAATACCCTCTTGCAACATAAAGAAGCTATCTTCAGTCATGGATAGATACAAAATGTGAAGATATATAATTGCTGCATAAATTTATTAAGGGAAGTGCTAATGCCATAAATCGTACATCTCTATTTGACACACAATCTTTTATTTTCCTTTCAATGAGGAAGAAAAAATAAAGGAGCGGAACTGGTAACATTGCTTGCAACTAAATTAGATTTTTCCACCAGAGAAAGCTGTTTAGAAAAAGCTATTTGAAAAAGCAAAATAGTACTCACAAAAGGGTATTAATGAGCCCAACCAGGAGGAAGTAGCCTCCAACAATACAAACAAATGTTTGCAAAACCTCTTTCAGGACTGAAAGCCAAAGGGATGCTTTGAACTTTCCATCTTGGCAGAAACTCTTTCACCTGCCAACTGAGTACAAGAGCCAGTTGAAATTTTAGAATAAGAACCCTTCACTTGCACTACAAGTCTTACTGAGGATTCATGAGACAAGACCTCAGCAGCTCTGGGTTTAGAAGAAAACCAATATACCCTGCCCTCAAACTGCGAGGCATTTTAGGAACAATATACAGGCTACGCTCTGTGTTTGGCTCGCACCTTAGCTGCTGTGAACATTGTCATAGAGAGTTAAAAGTCAATTCCAAGACAAGGAAGGATCAAGTTAATTCTGAGCCTTTAGCCTGGATAGCTCTTACACTGCTTGTCCATAGAGTTTTTTGTTTTGTTTTTCTGTTTTAATCTTATTTATTAACAAAAGAACAAGAAAATGGCAGGAAAATGGCAAAGAAAAACTGAACTTTTTCCCCCAAGAAAAAGATGAGTTAAGGCCATCTTTCTGCGGTTTCTCTGTAACACTAAACCAAATCCGTTACAGGAATATGCCTGTTACAGCCTAAAGGGCCACATGAGAGACTGAGCAGTTGGTAAATGACATTCAGAATTCTCTTCATCAGTTCAACAAGTCCAGGCCCATTTAAGTATTTTTTCGGAACTATCACCATGTTGCCCAAGCGCTTAGCCAGCCCACTAGAGGACAAGGGAAAACAGGGCGGGGCGGGGCGGGGCTCGGATTAACTCAACTGTCAACGAATTGTTTTCCCTGAAGAAGAGGCTTCCTTGCAGCGATTTAACACTAAAACCATCCCTTCCATGTGGTGTATCAGATTAATGAAGGAAGCCAAAGGGACAAATGCTGCCTGCTCTGAGCAAGAGGAGGGTCTTAAGATATAAACATTTCACTTCCAGGGATGAGATGGTCATGCTGACGAGAAAGTAATCTTTCACCTTCAATTCCAATGGCACACTGCAAGGAATGCTAAATGCCAGTTCTCTCATCAACACACCATCATATTAACATGTGTGTTAATAAATCCAAGGTCCCATACTATGCAGCCATATGGATAAATAAATGGCATACATGTAAGTAGTATTTTCAATAGGATAATAGTTTTAACAGGTCAGGGATCAGGTGACAGTTTGAAGGTGGGGAAAAAAATAAACATTTTCTAGCATTAGATATCTAGTGAAAAATATTGTATGTGAAACAGCTGGAAAGGACCTGCAGTGTATTTAATATTTATCCTTTTAAATTACACTTGACCTTTCTGTTAGAATTTCACCTTTGTACAGTTCGCTAATATCACATACAGTCTCAGTAGCATCTTTTACTTAAAACCACAAATATTAGGTAGAAAAATGTGTTGAGGGAGGTTTACCAGACTGCTTACATGGGGAAGGCAATCAGAGATGGCATCTGAATTGTCTGACAAGTCAGACCGCATGGAAACTAACAACCACATACCTGTCAAGGGCCCCAATAAGATAAATGAGATTAAGGGTTACCTTTTGCAGAATGAAGACCTTATGATTTTTTAGACTGAGTTAAATCCCTTACACAGAAAAGAAAGATGTGTTATTTAAGTGTACTTTATTTTTATTTATTCTTGGGCATGGACTGTTTTAATAAAGTTGGAAGCTATTTCTTAAAAATAAATGTACCCTTAACAAAGTGAGCATAAACATGACCCTTATTTTCATTCTGCTGTCTCTTCTTTCCCCTCCCTGCATATATTAGCTACTGTTATTTGACCTTGGCCATGTAACAGTAATCCTTAGAGCCAGCTCTCTTCTACCACCAAGAAGAGGTTCCCTCCACTCTGGTAGCGTTTTTGTTGGAGTTGTTGACATGCCCAGTAAAATAATTAGGGTTTAGAAAGGACAGCTATGAAAATGGGAGCCATGGACCCTAACTTCTCGGAGGCAGTTTTGCATCTGGCTCATAATAAACCAATGGGACAGAGTAGCTTTGGATTTACTTTTCAACGTGCCTTTTCAGGGTCAACAGTGATGGGCTCTGTTGAAAACAAAAATGCATTTCTTCTAATGAGATGTCTTGAGAACTCCCATCTCAGAGTAGGACGTTCTTTGTCTCTTAGAAAGACAAAGCACATGAAAAGGGTAACACGGAGTATTTTAACCACTGTATACCTGCCACTCCAGCCAGGAGCCCCATGATATCTAGAGGAAGCTCACAGGGGACAGGTAGCCTGAGGATGTTCTGGCGCTGTCACAGGGCAGTGAACTTTTGCTGTTCTCCATATCCCTCTCCCCCTTCCTCCAGCAACAACGTGGGCATCACCTGGGGACTCAATCCTGCTCTAACTCCGTAAGCAAGGCTCCACCCTCAGGGTTGAAGAATGTGTCTGAGGCCAAGCCAAAAGACACGTCACACTCCCCTGGCCACTGAGATTTGTTGAGTGGTAGACACATGACTTAACCCCTTCCAATTAGAGCAACTCTCAGAAAGTCCACACGAGCTATCATTAAATAAGTATATTCTTCTCTGCTGGACCTCTGCAGCCATAATGCCACCACTGGTTAGGCCAGATGAAGTCTGGGGGCCTTCAACGACTTAACGGGATTCAGGAATACATACTGGGATCTCTCTTTGTGGATAAAATGTATTAGAGTCAATCTCTGTTGCCCCTACACTAGGCAGAAGATGGCAATGTTTCAATGCCTTAGGACAAACTGCAGAAATCTACACCTCACAATTTTATCGGGCTTTGGTCATTCTCTGATAGAAATGCAATGTTTAATATATCTATTTTAAAAAATCAGCACAAACTGGTATTTACGACACAGTGGAATTAAAAGAATAATAGGCTTACTATGGCAGCATCATGTTCCATCGGGCACAGTGTTGGATGGATTCTGGCATCTTTCCACTGTTTCAGTGGGGAAATCATGTTTTGAAAGAACTTGGATGCAAGAGACTGGACCTAAGAGTTATCACAGCTTTGTATTTCTGTCCATCCCCTACACATTTAGTCAGATTTAAGAATAGTATGGTCCTACCTAACCAGAGACTAGGTTCTAAAACCAGCACATAGATCATATCATCATGTGATACGACTTTATCACATTAGTTCATATTCCTGGGTTATACAATATGGTCCAGTAACTTCCAAATACATCAAGATTCCGATCACTTTTCACCATCTCCACCATCACATCCAAGCCATCACTACCTCTCTTCTGAATTATTCCTGGAACCCCCTAGCCAGTCTTGCTCCTTCCAAACTTATTCGCATATCACCTGTTCTCCACAGAACACCAGAAAATTCTTTTTTAAAAATACATCGGATCACATTCCCTGCTGTCTTCCCATTGTGAACTCCGTATCATAGCCTGCAAGGTCCTCTTGCCTCAATTTGGCCATGCCTACCCATCCAACCTCAACGCCTACCACTCAAACACAGCTCCAGCTCCACTATTGTCCTGGTCCTTCCCTCAATATTCCATGTGCTGTCATTCCTCCAGGTCTTTATTCCTACCTTCTTCCACCTGTAACACTTGCCCTTTCATCTTTCCAAGCCCTCCCACCCCACCCCAACCCCTTGCTTCATTCTGGTCACAGCTCAAATGTCTTCTCTTCAGAAAGTCTTCCCTGGATACCCTATCAAAAATAGCAACCCTTCTCAACACTCACTGTCCTCTTGTTGCATTTTCTGCAAAGCACCTGCAACTACATTATTTCTTTGTTGACTTGTTAATTATCTGTCTACTCGACTGAAAGTAACCTCCATGGCCACAGGGATGTCTATCTTGCTGCTGAATCATAGCACAAGGAACATAACATTTACAAGTTCCTTTATAAGTATTTAGTGAATGAATAAATTAATCAATCAATTCTACTAAAACATGATCCAAAGATAAACCAATGTTCAGATACTACCAAATCTAATGACATAAAGAGGCAACTATTCTTGGTTCTGCTTGGTGAACATCCAGTCAGCAGTGAAAGGCATGCATATTTGCATATTTAAAAATTTGTCGGCAAGATGATTTTGAGGCTGTTTAATAGGGTAAAAGCATCGCTTGATTGGACACATACAAACATGCACACATATACACACATACAAACTACACTGGTTTCTGAAGTCTTAAATAATTAGAGCACATTTTTACCTGAAAACACTCCTTGGTATTAGCAATGCCATGCCCCACCCAGAGAAAAGAAACATGCTGAGTTTTCTCTGGGAAGGAGACCGGGTCACAGAGGCTTCCAAAGTGTCAAAAGATCAGGGCATATATATATATATATATATATATATATATATATATATATGACATGTGTGTGGATTTTTCTGCCCACAGGCAGTTTTCACACAATACACAATAGAGAATAAACATGTTCCCAACCAAGAGAAGAAGAACCAACAAGTTTCCAAAAACTGTCTGAACCTAAATGTAACAGAAGATTGGAAAAGCTACAAAAGGCTGTTCTCTTAAAAATCGGTCAGGACTCCTCACCAAAATGGTCTTTCACACATTGCTTTGCCTACAACCTCTACTGTATGGGTTTTCCATGTCCCATCAGCAGGCTGTAAGAATGCTCATTAATTTTCACCCTCTCCTATATGAGGCATTATGACTTTAAAAAATCATTTCCAAATGGATACTTGAAAACACTAACTTTTCAAATATCTCACCACTTTAATTTGGATGTCTCTGAGCCGCTAAAAGCACAACCTCAGTATTCACACATGCTCACCTATGAGTTCTAAAACAGGGGCGGTAGATTTTTTAAAGCTCCACAGGAAGCCAAGTGAAACCTTGAATATCTAGCATAATGAAGAAATAAGAGCCACTACTTCTAGTTAACGGGGAATCAACCCAGGTGGCCTCTGTGAAGTTCTCTTTTACTGCTTCTGTTGATTTCCTCCTCAGCTATCCAATGAATAATAGTAACACTTTGCATTTGCCTTACAATTTATCAAGTACGTTTGTCTTCTTCAACTATATAAAAATTTTGTAAGCCGTACAAATGTCTCTATTTTCCCGATAAGATTCAGAAAACAGACTTTCCCTTGGTCTCTCAGTTATTAAGTAGTAAAGGCCAGACCAGGATCTGTGTTTCCTGATGGCCTTTTGAAAGCTCTTTCCAGGGTCACCTGGGTGGCTCAGTCGGTTAAGCATCTGCCTTCAGCTCAGGTCATGATCCCAGAGTCCCGGGATCCAGCCCCGCATGGGACTCCCTGCTGGGTGGGGAGCCTGCTTCTCCCTCTCCCTCTACTGCTCTCCTTGCTTGGGCTCTCTCACTGTGTCAAATAAATAAATAAAATCTTTGATTAAAAAAAAAAAAAAGAAAGCTCTTTCCACCATGCTGTATTCCCTCAAGATACACCAAATGAAAAGACACAATTTATTAGTTAAGAAAGAAAGGAAGAAAGGAAGAAAGAAAAAAAGGAGAGAAAGAAAAGAGAAAGAAACAAAGAAACAAAGAAAGAAACAAAGAAAGAAACAAAGAAAGAAAGAAAGAAAGAAAGAAAGAAAGAAAGAAAGAAAGAAAGAAAGAAAGAAAGAAAGAAAGAAAAGAAAAGAAAAGAAAAGAAAAGAAAAGAAAAGAAAAGAAAAGAAAAGAAAAGAAAAGAAAAAAGAAAAGAAAAGAAAAGAAAAAAGAAAAGAAAAGAAAAAGAAAAAGGCCCAGTTCCCCCAGTTGTTATTCTCTACCCCCAACCTCATGGGCTCTAAACTCCAACTAAAATTACCTTCTTATACCCTCAATGCTACACCCAGCTGAGGCTGCCTGTTTGGTCTCTATGAGCTTTAATTATATTATATTGAAATTCTATTTCAAGGTTTATCATGAATGCTGGTTTCTACAAAATCCTTAATTAAGAAGTGTTAGAAAACATAGCTCTCAATCAGTCGCCGTGGGACATAATAACAAGGGACTCTTACTAGTCCTCATTTTATTTTTTTCCAGTTTCAGGGACACCAATCAAGACTGAGTTAAGTTCAACAGTATCCTAAGGCCAATTTTCTGGAATAGAAACATGAAGGGCAAACAATAATTTTCGGGCACGTCTGAAATCTGGTATTTTATCGTTTTTTCCAGACCCAAGAGTTAACCTCTGCACAGAAAGATTACTATAGCTTTCAGTGGGAACTCACTCTCCCTAGGTTCTTCCAGCTCAAGCCAGGATCCACTCATCCATTCAACAACTGTATACATTGTGCCAGGTGCTGGAGATAGGATGAACAAAACACACATTTTCCTCTTTTCTGGAGATATATACTAGTGAGACAGATGGACAAAAAGACAAGTAAACATGGTTACGATTGCTCATGGCAACTGTAAAGAAATAAACAGAAGCACTAAAGGGGCCTGACAAAGGCACCATCTTCAGTGAGGGTGCCCAAGCAAGGGCTCCCTGGAGAGGTGAGTCAGTGACAAAACAGCCATCAATGAGCATTCCCTCCCTGACTCACACTCACCTCATTCCACGTCCTTTCCCTAAGGTGTTGGCTGATGAATGTGTCAGAAACCGGACATTCTGTGGCAGGAATGGTACTGGACATACCAAAAGGGTCTGCTTTAGAGACCAGTCATGAAGGGCCACTTGGGTGGCTCAGTCGGCTGGGCGTCCAACTCTTGGTTTCCGCACAGGTCATCTTCTCAGGGTTCTGGGATCCATCCTTGCTACTGGGCTCCACACTCAGTGGGGAGTCTGCCTCTCCTCTCCCTCTCCCTTCCCCAGCTCACGCACTCTCTCTCTCTAAAATAAATAAATAAATCTTTAAAAAAAAAATCATTCATGAAAATAAAATCAACATATAAGAGCCAGAAATGCCAAATGGTGCAGAAATGGCCTCTTTATATCCCATCAAGGAATTATTTCTCCAAGATGACAAGAGGTATATTGCCAATAAGTTCACAATTCTGTTTCCAATTAATGCAAACTTATAATATTCCAAACTGTTATTAGATTTCAATTAAAAACCTGTGATGCCTCATTAATGCAAATATGCTCCTGGTGGTGTGAAACCTTCATTAGTGAAGTGGGTCCAATGACATGACTGTTTCATATGATAATGGAACTATGATTAAAAGGCACAATTAATCATTTCCTGCTTCTAAATGATCTCTATGACAGTTTACTTATGCCTATATGAAGCACGTGCTTCTTGCAAAAAGCCAATTTATATTTAAACTATTCAACGACAAAAAGAAAAGCAGAGATATCACACTGAAGTGTCACTAAAAGTGGCAGAGAACCCAGAAGCACATGGGATTCTTCAAGAATAAGAAAGACCACAGAGCTAGTACCATTCTCCATTTCCTGTAGTATGTCCTGTTCAGATATGAAGTGCAGAGCTGCAAATCTCAGCTAAAGCGGAGGAATAGTGCTTTTAGGTTCTCCCCCATGTACTCTCCCACTACTTAAACCCTGAACTGCTCCCCCCTGCAAGTTCATGCCAACCACCGATCATGAGCCAAACATGGCAAAAACAGGATACCATCCCCACCATGCTCCACTCCCCCACCACTCCATGCAGTGAAGTTAGATGTGAAACCAAACCACCTAGAACACTGTTATTGCTTCCTGCCCAGAATTATTTCCCAATTTTGCCCATTACACTGTTTTCCCTTTTCGGAGCCATCCCTCCTTCACACCTGTATGGCCTCTGTCAGGTAGTCCAATACAAGCCTTCCCTCCAGCAGACAGAGGGGAGGGTCATGAGCCAGGTTGGGCCATTAAAATACTCCAGTGCTCAACAAAGTAATGGATCTAGTGACTCTTGAATCCAGCAGAGACTCCTGGGTCTTTCCTGTGATTCCTTCACCACTACTAAAGAGTACCCTTTTGACTTCATGCTTTGGATTTTGTTATTTGTGATTTTTATAGAACCCCAGAACCGAAAAGTAAGCAATTTAACTGGGCCACTGACCCCACCCAAACCACCCCCTTGGGTCAAGTCCAACCCACTCTTATTCTCCCTCACTGTCAGCCCCTGGTGTCACTCATTGCCAAGAGACAGCAGCTATGCAAAAGCCACACATTTCTCCCTCTTAAATAAATAGTAGCTTTCAAAATCTATTGAGATTTCTTCTTAATTGTTGCTTAGTAACCATCCCAAGATTAGAACTATTTTCTAGCTTAAAAAATAACACTATCAAAAAGATCATTTAGATATTTAAAAATTAAGAAACTGTCTTAAAATGGAGTTGTTTAAAAACTCAGTGATTATAGTAGCCTCACCTCAGACACACAATCCTAAAAATTTAAAATAAAACAAAAGCTTTAGGGAGTCTATTAGAAGAGCACACAAGTCAATTCCTCTTCAATACTTTGTAGAACAAGACAAAAATTCTGACTCTATTCCCATGTCAATAGAAGTAATATTGAATCTTAATTAATGTGTATTAATGTGCTGGAAAAGCACTTCTTTTATATATCATTATATATTAGATGCATAAGACAAAAGCATTAGCTATAGCACTTTGGATGACAACATATCTATTTAAATAGCCATCCCTCATTAAGAAACAAATACTAATTTATAGACAGCCCCAAACACTTGGTAGAAAGGAGCACAGGGAATGATTAGTTATGGCTGCCAAGGGTATAGGACTCAGTATGGCAGAAGGTGCACCAAGAGTCTGTTTGCTCCTTTGTAGCATGCCCAAGCCCAGCTTCTCTGTCATTGGTTGCTTGACCTTGGAGAAGCTGCAATTCCCTGGTCTCGGTCTACTCGTCTTTGACATGATGGTTTTGATGAGATGACCTCTAAGGTCCCTTCCATTATGAACATTCTACGCTATCCTGAGGAAAGAATAATCATACCACTGCGATTAGCAGCCACAGCAGTATGGTGTGAGGCCAGCTCAATGCAGGCGGCCCAGTGAGTGTGCACATGAATGCTCTGAAAGGGAGAGTGAAGGGGGACCGTCTCTGAGCTGTTCCACAGGAAACTTGGCTTGGAGGATAATGCCTCAAAAGCAAATTAATATCCCATGAATAAATAGTCCATCATCTTCCCACTTAAATATTTTCAAAAATTCTTCACAGAGTTGTTTAACAACAACAACAAAAATGTGACATGTTCTTGATTTAAAAAAAAATACAATTTACTTTACATATAACCTTTCTGACATGTCTGCCCCTCACAGATGGAAATGTGCAGGAGCCTTAGTCAAACTGTTTTCAGCTACAGAACCGTGAAAGTCACTATCTCACAGAACGGGAAGTGCAGAGATCAGGGGGTCTTCTGAGTTCTCTGTTCTTCAGACCTTGTGAAGGCCCTGTCCTAAGGCTCATTCCCCACATGGTGGTTAGATGACTGCCAGGAGCAACTGGCGCTCCGTACTTCTTGTTCAATTCCTGAAAAAGACTGCTTTTCTTTCTTGGAAGCATGAGCAAGCTTCCCCTTGCTGCCCTCTGGTCCAAATTGGTTCAGACCAATTCATCTTTGAATCAATTATCTGGCAAGGTTGATGGAATTACTCTGAATGGGGGGTGGGGCGGGGAGGAAGGAAGGGAGAGGGGAGGGAGGGAGCGAGGGAGGGAGGGGGAGGGGTGTAGAAAGGGCCCCAGACAAAAGGACACTGGTCTGACACTTACAGCTAGGGCCCAGCACTAGAAGCTGGCCTGGCACTCACAGCTAGGCCACAATGTTCTCCCACTGGACATAAACAATCTCACAGAACACCAACAACTCAGGAAAGGTCACTCTGAGATTAAAATAAAGTAAAACAAGACAAGGCCACTGGACAAAATGTCTCAGCACCTGACAAATACAAGGTTACAATACAACCCACAAAATACCACTATGCTCTTCCTTTGGCTAATATGAGTGGCTGTTGTTTCTTCATGAATTAACAGCTTTAGCCTCACTCTATCCTGTCTTCCCCATGGAGATTTATTGAGATACCCAATAATAGAATTGGCCCCCCACTTTATGACAGCACCCTGTCCAGAATGAACCTCACTTCAGTGGACCCTCCCCAAATTACCCAACCCAGTCCAGATCCTTTCTAACATGCTCCTTTCTAACATGGTTCTCCATGGTGTGTGTTCTCCTTCCTGAAATAAATAATAAGCCCAACTTGTTCAACTCCAAGTATGTTCCCGGTGGCCTATAGTGGAGGGCATCAATACCGGTTTTAGACTGATGTTTGCCAATCCTTTTTTTTTTTTTTTTTCTGTTACTGTCCCCCTAAGGAGCCTCTTTATACATTTTTCCTTAGTTATCTCTAACCCATGAAATTTTAATACCAAAGATATACTGAATATCTACTTATTTACTGTATGCACATCTGTGCTTTTTACACATACAAAGAGTAAGATCTCCTTAACACACACACACACATGCATTCATGAACCAATTATCATATTGTTTAGACTAAATTATGTGGGGGTAAAATACATGTTGGAGAGTCTACCACAATATGTTAAGAAGCACGTACCCTCTTAGTAATATACATTTGTAGAAGAGTAATAACAATAATCATTAACATTTTTAGTGCTATTAATTTTTAATTATAAACATTATGGAAATTGACATTTTAATGCATCTATTACTTTTTACATAGTTTAACTCATTCTATCCATCCAAAAACTTTGTGATTGATACTAGAATTATCCCCATTTTAAAGATTTATCTATTTGTTTGAGAGAGAGAGAGGGGGTATGAGTGGGGGGAGGGGGAAAGGAGAGGGAGAATTTCAAGCAGACTCCCCACTGAGCCCAAGGCAGGGCTCAATCTCACAACCTTGAGATCATGACCTGAGCCATCCAGGGTCGGATGCCCAACTGACCAAGCCACCCAGGTGCCCCTAGAATTACCTCCATTTTAAAGTTGAGGAAACTGAAGCACAAAGCAGTTGAGTATCATGCTCCGAGTCACACAGTGCATAAACAGTGGAGACACTACCACATGACTGGACCTGTGGCCCTAGGGGACATGCTTTTAAGCTGGAGGATACACCATCCCATATTCAACATCAATTCTATAAATACTTGCTAAAAGCATGAACAATCTTTTTAAGACTGTACTTCCAAACACTTATGAACGAGGCAGTAAAAATTTATGAACATGGGGATAAGACTTAAAACTAAGACGCCCATCACACAGGAAACCATTTTAGCAGAAATCTTTCAGGGGAATTTATACGCTGTGTGGCATGACTGTCAAATGTTTCAGAAAACTAATCCTGTTCTGTGTGTACGTGTGCATGTGTTTGCCTAACTGAAAAATGCCTTGGCTAAGAAAGAGAGGGAGGGAGGGAGAGTGGGTCGGAAGGACCTTTTTTTTTTTTTTCTCCCTAAAAATTAGCAATTAAAAAGTGATGATCACATCATACAACTAACAGAGTCGGCAAAGCCCTGGTTCACCGTCGGCCACCCTGGCTCATCTGTGCTCCATTTTGCTGCTGTACAGTTACGAAGCCAAGACTCCCTGTCCCCACGTAAGACTACATTTTCCACAGCTTCTGAGCATTCTACTCCAAGAAGAAACCGGATTTGGCCCTGTTCATTTTTACAAGAATCTTTTTGTTTCCAGCATTGCCCGAGAACTCAAAATCCTTAAAAGACGTGTCCTCTTCTGAAGTCAAGTGATCCACTCCCAGGACTTCTGCTCAAGTCAGAGCCTTCAGTTAAGCTGATTTTACACAATCGGATAGGGAAGGAAAATGGCGTTTGTGATGAGCATCTGCTGTTTTGTTAAAAATGTGGTTAAAGACATTAACAAAAGTGACATTACCAGCTGTTGTAATGTCAAGCAGCTTAGCTAAACAGTTTTTTATCAAATGACAACATATGACACCCAAATCAATTCCAAACCAATAACACATTGTTACTTGTAAAACAGAGCTAAGGGGGAGGGAGAGCAAGAGAGTGGGAGAAGTTAATTAAAACACAAATTCAAATTTTCCTGAAGTAGGAACCACAAACAACACGATACTGATCATGTTCACACAATCTTTTACCTCTACTTCCAATAAAGCAAAAGAGAACCATTATCCATCCCATATTTTGACACGGAAACAATGCAAGTTCCCTTGTAACATCCTTGTAACGGCAAAAATATAGGACAGTTAATTTCTGGCCATTAAAATCTGACTTAGCTTCTGCCCCCTTGAGCCACATACCTCCTGAGGAATGTGACAATCGGGTGAGAAGACCGGTCTTGTGCGTCTATGTTCAGCTCCTCTATTTTTATCTGCCCATCATTTTTAATTATCAGGCCATTAAAAGGTGGCAGATCAGTAGTATTGCCTACTGTGTTGTCCTTATGGCTAGAAAGTCTGTGGCAGTCGATACAACCAACACCCTCCCTGTATTCATTGCAGAGCTTGTAAAAAGCAAAACTGCCTGCCACAGCCATGGCCGCTCCTGAACAAATGTTTAATTTCCATGACTGTGACACCAGGGTAGGGCCTGCATTGTGCCCAGTGCTTAGGAATCTGTGGGCATTTCATATTTATAATCATTAATAATGCAATTCACAAATGCCAGGTCCACTGGCAAGGCCTGAGCCGAGTCCTGCTTCTGTTAAGAGTTGACACGGCCCCGTCAACAGGGAAGAAGACACTTCCAAGGGCATCGCTCCTCCTGGAAGGAAAACACAGGGGCGTGCTTTGGGGAAAGGACGTTTGCCAGGAACAGAAGGTACACTGCACGTGGAGAGAGTTTCAAGATAGGTAACTCAGGAGGGACTCCATTTGGGGGAAAAAAATACACCAGAACCAACAGAAGAGACAGAAATAAGCAAGCAGATGTGTGGCCCTATTTCTCCTAAATGAAAGGAAGACAGGGCTGGAAGTCACAGTCAGCATATGGAGACGCACACAGAGGGGGCACCTGGGAAAATCAATGTGCATCAGGCTTGCTCCGACCTGCTTCCTCAGGGATCTCGCTGTGTTAGCACAAGGTGGATAAATTCACCCCTTTTCGGCACAGGTGGATTGTGCATCTCTGCTCAGAATGGAATAAAGGCCAAGCTGGGATAACAGCAAGAAGAATGTAACCCTGATGCTGGGAAGAACTTCCCACGGCAAAGCCGCAACCAGTGCGGTTTGCCGGAAGAAATGTATTAGGGACAATGGTAGGACAGGAGAATGTGAAATGTCAAGAGTCCAACTCTCTCATGAGACAGGAAGTGGCAGAATGACCTCTTCAAGGTCATTCTAACCCTATTACTACAGGAAAGAAAAGCTCCCTTGAAGGCACTGGGTTTTAGATTTCCAGTAGAAGACAGACCATTTGTAGTACTTTTAAAAATTGTTTTTGTCATTTTCTAGTAGCTTCCACAGCAGACCTTTTACTTTTGAAACTAATTTTTATATTTTCTACAGTCACCTGTCTAATTAAATCCTCTATGATTGAAGGGCTAGAATTTGGACCAAGCACCAGAAGCAGTGGTCAGTTATGAATGTTCACATTTGCTTGTTTATTCCTAGATTCACTTATTTGTTCATTGACTTAAGCAATTAACACTTGCAGTTCAGATTCAGTTTCTCTAAGTATTTGGAAAACAGAATGACAAAGGATTCATAGAGGGGGGAGTCCAGTTTTCTCTTCTCTGAAAGCATTACTTGTTGAATGCTCCATTTTTATCAGCTGCCCTCCTATAATGTTACGTAGAGGATTTTATTGCATCCTAACACTAACTTTGTGAGCAAACTGTCTAGAAAAGGAATGACAATTCATAAGAGAAGTCAGGACTGGAACACAGAACCGACTCCAGCATCTGTACTGTTAGCACTATGCTATATTTCTCCCTACAGATTTCTAAAAACACTGTATAAATCGTGTTCATGAGTAAATTCTTAAACAGGAATGTTCTCCTGTGGCTTCCCTGGATATCATGAGACCTGAATTATAAATGGAATTCTCCACTCAGGTAAATATGTCAGCCACAAGACCCACTAGGATCTTTCCTATGGAGAAAGGACGCAGGCTCACAACAACCTGTCCTTATGGCAGGGTCTAGAAATTAAAAAAAAAAAATCTAATAAGGAGTATCCCATTTTCTTATAGAGTTCTCCTGGTTTTCGATGAGATCCCTGTAGCCTAGGTCAAGACTGAAACCAAGAGGGAAAAGTTGTGCAGAAGACATGGTACAAGTATTATCTCCTTTAGTCTTCACATTGGCTCTACAAGGTGAGCAATATTGCCCCCATGCAGAAATGCAGGACTGGCGGGGTCAAGCAACATGACCAAACTTAGCCAGGTCATAAGAAACAGAGCTGGGATTCCAGCCCAGCTATATGAGGCTCTGAAATTTGTATTCTTTTCCGTGACAAACACATGCTACAACGTCACCTCCAAAGGTAGGCATCTTCCTTTACCACCCCCGAGTTCCTGAACTCACCCACCTATCTCTCCACCACCTTGCCGACTCCTGTCCATCCTTCAGGACTCCCTCAAGGAAGCCTCCATATTGTCGCAGCTCAGACCAGTCCCCATGCTCCAGGGCAGAGCTTCCCAACCTCAGTCCTACTGCTATTTGGAGCCAGGTAATTCTCTGGTGTGGGGCCTATCTTGTGCATTGTGGAAAGTAAGCAACACTCACTAGATGCTAGAAGCATCCACCTCCCAGTCATGACACCCGACGAAGTCACCAGGCATTCCCAAATGGCCCTGGAAGGCAAAGTCACTCCTGGCTGAGAACCACTTTCTGTACCTTCAGAGCGTTGGCCCCAGTGTGTCAACACGTGCTTGTGTGTGTCACTATTTGACCATTTCTTCTACTTGACAGTGAGTGTGATGAAGGCAGGGATAGTGCTGGCTTCTTCTCGTCCCTATACGTCCAATATCCAGGGCAGTGCCTGGCTAAAAGCAGGATTCCAAGAAAAATGCATGCTTTCTGAATTTGCACCTAAAAAGGACTGGGTCAGACACCACATATCTGATCAGTAGCTGATGGAACATTGCCGAAGAGTTGGTTTTTTGTTTGTTTTTTTAACACAAAAAATTATGCCACCATCGTTAGAGTCTGGGAAGATAAATCATGGGGCAGGATGAACACTGACCAAACACCCAGAACATCAGGAGAACTTCCTGCCAAAGGAGGAGGTGAGAGGTTATGAACAGTGCCCCTGATGGTACACGAGGATTACAGAATGACATCCCACCACATGTCAGCAGGGCCCTAATTAAAAGAAGAACGTGTTCTTTGGCAAGTGTTGCCACACAACCATGGCCCCGTGGGCGCACGGCACATCCCACCAACCTGAAGACACACGGCACGACCTGGCATCCTTGTCCATGTTTCCCTGACAGAAATGAGAAAACAACGTAACCTCAGCTGACGGGTTTATTAAGACACAGAAGACATTACAGAGGCCCTTTTGACATTATAATCTCTAACACAGAGGGAGATGCCGACTTGCCATCATTATTGAAAGTAATTGGCCAAAAAAAATGAGAAAGAGAGCCTTTCTATAAAGCCGTCAAGTTAATTATTTGGCCTACACGTGTGTTCAGCACTCCTTACTCACTAGCTTGTGGTGGTGCCTGCCAGCATTGTGTCGCTGTCCCCCGCCACTCCACTCCCATCCCTCCTCTGGGACAGGGGCATCTAAGGCAACCAGAGTACATTTAAGGCAGAATGTTACCTTGGCCAAGTTTTCCCTTTGCCCAGTTTTATTTTCAGGCTGGCCCAACTCTTGATACGTCCCTATCGCTCTGGCACTTTGGCAAGCAAGAGTCCAATTTTCCAGGACAGAGAGCCCAGATAACCACCACCAAACTTGGGTGACATCATGCACAGTGTCTCAACACAAAAGCAAGTATTATTCGGATTGAATTTTAGTCCTTAGGAAATTGAGGCCAGTGACCAGAAGCCCACATATTCTCACAAGTCAGGCAGATCATCTAACTGAGTCATGTAAGGCAGATGGGAGCAGAAAGGGAGGGATGGGGACTCTGGAAAACAGGGCTGGCAGATGGCGGGCTCAGCGTCACCAGACTAGCCCACTCTGCCAGGGAAGCTGGTGACACCCATGACCAGGGATGCAACCACTGCACACAGAGTGGACACTCAAGTTGGATTTATGGGATGAAAGAATTCCAATCCAAGAGTCCACCCTGTTCTTTCCAGGTCCTGGACTCCACCACCAGAATACATTTTAGGTGTTCCGCGACTCACCGAGAGCCTTAAATCTCTGGTGCTTTCAGCACAAGTGCCATTCGGAAAGTGCTCAACTTATTCAGAAATTAAAAAATGGAAACGAACAATGAGTTGGAACCACTGATGCATGTAGGGGACACCACTTAATGTCACTTCGGGAAACGCAGAACCCACAGAGCTCACGGTCATAAGTGATTTTATTTCCAACTTGTTTTGGGGGGGCACTATTTAAAATAACTTGAGAGACCATAATATTTTACAAGAGGCTTGGTAGCCTGGCAGGTCTATAAAATGAAGATTAAGAATATCAAATAAGATTATCATGATATACCTCTATTTTCCAAAATAAGGGAAGGAAAAAAAATGCACCGTATGCACTGATTCTCCTCCAAGAAATGTACTTTCCCCCCCAACTTCGCACTCACGGAATATATAAATAAAATTATACACTTATGTATACACTCAGAAACCATAGGAAGTCTGTAGCTGGGAAGAAAACACAAGCAGTTCAGAAGGGCATGACATGAAAATACTGATCCCAGTACTCAGAGATATGCTCAGTGAACAATTTCAGGCAGGGAGGGGGGAGGGAGTGAGGTGTAGAGGTGTGTGTGTGTGTGTCACAAATCAGATCATACTGCCACAGAGCACCTACTCTTTCCCTTGACATCTTGGGCATCTTTCTATGTCCATGAATACACGTCTGCTTTGTTCTTTTTATCTACTGCTCAGTAAAAATCCACCTTAAAAATATAGAAAGCTGGCTCATCTCAACACTCATCATGGAAAAGTTTCTATAAGGTGAGCTCTTTCTTATCTCTCCAATATTATTAGGCTTAAACAAATTATCAGAATCAACAGACGTGACTAACATTGGCTTCTGTTACAAGGATTCAGTCTTACTTAATTTGGACCGGTTTAAAAAATTATTTAGAAAGGCCTGAGTATGAGGGAATGAGGAGAAAAGTATCCCAGAGGAGTGTGAGGAATGGAAAGTGGATTTTTGAAGAAGGATTTGGGAGACTAGTTACAAATCCTAAGGGTTCAGACTTATAGGCCAATTATTCCGAAGTATGAGTTGAATACTTTATATAAATTACATAAAAATTGGAGAGTAGACTCCTCTTTGGTTATTTCCAGCCTTCAGAAATACTTGTCTTCAGTGTAAACATACATCGGATATGAGTTCAGTGCATACAACATGGGAGGCAGTGTGCTGAGCACGGCCGAGGGCCTATCTCATTTAATCTTCACACTCTCCCTGAGAATAAGGGACTATAATTATCCAAGCAATCAGCCTCCAGAACCTGGACTCTATGACCATCACTTCTATCTTTAAAAATGCCAAAGATTTAGGGACGCCCAGGTGGCTCAGTTGGTGAAGCGTCTGCCTTCAGCTCCTCCCTCTCCCTCTGCCTACCACTGGCCCTGCTCGTGCCCCTTCTCTCTCTCTCTGTCAAATAAATAAATAAAATCTTAAAAAAAAATGCCAGAGATTGAAGAAGAGAAAAAAAAATGTGTTACATCCTTCGTGCCCAGGGTTTTTCCTCCAAAGGGGGGGGGGAAGCACACATTTGCTTTCTCTTTGCTGAATTATCTTTCTGTTGTACTTGGGAGGGCTTAAGGCAGCACCCTGCCAATTTAAGTTACGGGGGAAAGGCAGAGAAGAAGAAGAGTAGGAAGGAAGGACCTTCAGAGACTATTTGTACAATCTCCCAAGAGAGGAAAGGTTAGCTTCCTTGGTGTGGCAAAGAGTTCAGTTCCTGTAATGCTTTTTTTTTTTTTTTTTTAAAGATTTTATTTGAGAGAGAGAGAGAGGAAGGGAGAGAGAGATCACGAGCAGAGGGGAAGGGCAGAGGGAGAAGCAGGCTCCCCACTGAGCAAGGAGCCCAACTCAGGACTCGATCCCAGGACCCTGGGATCATGACCTGAGCCAAAGGCAGAGGCTTAACTGACTGAGCCACCCAGGCACCCTCTAATGCTCCTTTGAGACCACTCACCACTCCTCAAATACGCAAAACACACCCCATACCTTGGTACTTCGAGCTAGTTCTTCCACCTGGAAGCTCTCTCCTTCCCCAATTTCTCATGTGGGGGGAGCCCTCACCTCCATCAGAGTTCTGCTCAAATTACACCTCCACCCCCAACACTCTCTTATCTCCTAAGATGCTATCTTCAGCACTTAGGAATACAAAGTAGCATATAGAGTCAAGTGTTTTGTAACTGTCACCCTCACTGTAAACCCCACAGGTATCCGCAATCCCTGAAACAGTATCAGTACAGGCTTAATAAGTATTTGTTGAATGAGACAATAAACTGTGTACTACTTGAAAAGCATCCTTTTAGAGGGCTTGCAGGCAATCTCAAATCAAAGTGTCTGTAAACACGTATGTATACATATATAGAGAGATAGCTGTGTGCGCGCACGCGCGCGCGCGCACACACACACACACACACACACACACAATTTGCATTCTGTGGTTTAGACTCTTAGATCATCGCCAATTGAGGAGACTCGGTAATAGCACATCAGTGATCCAACCAGTATAAGCCAATTGAATTACAAGCACAGGACCCATAGGATAGTTAGACGTTGCAGTAATTGTGATGGAGGACAGCGAGTCAATGAGTAATGAGTAACGGTGTTGTGTTATTTGTGGATGAACCTTGCAATCTTTATGAACTTCATGGAAAATCCATTTTTCTTCTTTTTGCTTATTACAGCAAAGAGAAAAAAATGGACAACTACTCTGAGTGCTACTCTATTAATATTTATAGAAACTTAAATGTATCAGGTCTTCCTGAGCTGATCAAGTCCCTACAATTAGCTAGGCATTTATTTCTCATTTTGGTGATTGTGGTCACAGAGGCTCCAAAGATTCCCAGTCAGTACTCACTGGTGTTCAGATGGGGGCCTGGTGATAAACACTTGAAAGAATTCCCTGGGTTGGGGGGAGGGGGTAACCTAGATGGCTCAGTTGGTTAATCCTCCAACTCTTGATTTCAGCTCAGGTCATGACCTCAGGGTCCTGGAATCAAGCCCCATATGAGGGCTCCCTGCTTTCAGCGGGGAGCCTGCTTCTCCCTCTCCCTCTGTCCCTCCCCCAACTCATGCTCTCTCTCAAATCAATAAAATCTTAAAAAAAAAAGAAAGAATCCCCTGTTGGAAGACGAAAGACTGATAGGTTTCATCCCTCCAGAGAGTTATCTTCCACCCCTTCTCCATGACTGTTAGGCTGATGTAATTAATCTAACACATGGAGCATATTTTATCCTTCATTTTCAAGTATGTTGTCTATTAACAGTTTTCATGAGCACTCTGATTATGCAGGGTGCTCGTTAATGGATCCCTGCCAATACCAACCATCAAGCTAATGACCTGTGCTTGCCAGCTTCAAGATAAAGGACCACTCTTGGGCATTCCTCCCCAGCACTCAAAGAAAAATCCCCTCTGCAAGTGATCTTGGAGAAGCAGGTATGCGCCCCATTCCTGCCAAAGGATTTCCCAGCTCGGTGTGAGGGCATCAAGAGAGGAGGAGAAAAAATCTACTTCATACTGGCTTAGATTATTGACTTCACTCTTAAGGAAGATAAAATGAAAGGAAGAGCCTTGATTTTAAAGGTGAGATCAGAAATGTTTATCCTGCATTTCATCAACGTCAGCTTTTATACGTTGGGTGACAGTCTATATCCTGTGACTTGTCAATGGCACATACAGTGCAGCTAATAGGTTGAAGGTTATTTCTGTAATGAATGATACTCTTTCTTGCCACAGCAGTCAAGCCTCTGTAGATTCTTCCTTTTCTCCGCTGCTCTGGTAAATCCTGCTTAAAGCTCTGAGGTGAAAGAGCTCCAGACACCAGCAGATAAGAAATCTTAAACCCCGACTTGACACATCGGAATATGTGATACTATTCACCACCCAGCTTTAAGCCCCTTCAGGAGCACCTGAAACACAGTTGGAAGAATCTCTGAACATGGGGTAAAAGTGCATGGATGACCTACACGGTCACTGGCCTCTCTTCAGTCAAGTAAGAAAAACGCTTTGGTTCAGCACACTTCCTCAGCTAATGGAAAGAATGCCCAAAAATGATCAGGATGAGGGTCATGGAAAAATGTGCAGATAAGTCAGCCCACAACTGACCCCATCCTTCCTAATGGACAAACCTTGATCCAGTGACAAACAGGAATGCTAATGAAACAGAGTATTTGAAAAAAATCTCAATAAAAGCCCCTTGGGGTAGTGAAATACCCTTGAAAGCTATGGAACACAGTAACACAAATGAACACAAATAAGGTGGACACAAATATGCATCACCTACAGGACAGGAGAATAGGTAGCAGCTGCAAAAATGTTTGCTGTTTTGTTAGTTTCACCTACAGTGTGCTTTGTGTCGGTGGGTGGGGAGACAAAGTATAACAAAAACCTTAAAAACTCCTTTTTGTGTGTAGTAAACACTCTTTTAAATTAACAAATTTTAAGCCAAAGTGATATCATCTTTGCAATTCCATAGAGAAACAGAAAAACATTAAAGTTCCCTAAAAATGTCACTGTCCGTGTTTTTACATCAAAGGTTAGGATGCTTCTCAGTACACTGTAGGAAAATGAGGTCTCAAGTGCACAAAGGGTCAATGACCATGGGGGTTCTCACACATATTCAGGACATGAAAGCCCCCCAGGGAAGAGAAACCTGACTGCCTGGTGACATTCCGCAGAAAGCTCTAGGCCATTAGAAGAACTTGGATCCACATGGCCACAGAAACTTCAACTGAAGAATTCAACAAAGGGAAAAAACAATTCCCAGGAGGGATGATATAGAATAAAAATGTGAACAGAGAAAGTCTACAGCACTAATCTGTAATTTGCTTCAACTGGCCAGAAAATAAACAAACAAAAACAGTGTAGTTGTGTATAAGCCAGAAATTATAATGCTACATGGAACCGACATCCACTGTTTCTGATTACCCAACATTCTTTACTCCGATCTAATTTTCCTTTGGAAGAATCATTTTCTATCTACTTTTAGTCCAGGTATTTTGAGAGAGGTCCTTTTAGGCACAAGCATGTGACCAAACTGAACAATCTATCCCCTGACCTCATCCTGCCTATGAGAGTTGGTCTAAGGATTCTGCTGAAAGTAGTGGGAGAGAGTCTCTTGACAGTGGCTTAATAAGATAGTTGGAGGCAGGCGGGGTGACAGGGAGACAGGCAAGCAAGTGACCATCTTTGTCATTATACAAGAAAAACCTTTCAGAGAATAAAGGTATCATAAAAGAAAGCAGAATTAAGAGAGATGGATAGAGATTCCTAACAATGTATGAGTCTCTACATGCAATCATGAATGAAGCTAAGTATCATTGTTTGAGCCAATAACTTCTCTTGTTTGCTTAAGTTACTCTGATACATTCATATCACTTGCAATGGATAATCCGTTCCAGGTGTGATGTAAATGTGGCATGATCTTTGCAAGTACAAACTGCCTTAGCGAAAGGACCGTATCTTGCTCACCAGCGAAACATCAGCTCTTAGAACACCGAGTGATGTGAGAAGACTCTGGATAATTGTTCAATAAATAGATAATTTTTTTAAGTGGATCTTTGTTGACTCAAAAATTATCTCTAAAATTCAGAGCTTTTAAAAATGAAAGATAATCAAAACAGGTTTGTCCTTTTCGTCAAAATCCCAGCAAGATCAAACTGGGGAACAAATTCATGTTCTCCCACATCTATCTGACTCCAAACAAATTACTATCTCCACACAGTATTCAGTTTTGGGCAGATGTTTATGGAGAGATAACCTACATACCATATTTTTAATGAATAAGCCTATTATCTATTTTTCTCTCACAAACAGTAACACCAGTGCCAAAATATTAAGCTATTCTCCCAAGAAGGTGGCATGTGATCCCAAATCCCTGGTTTCCAGAGGTGGTTAGACAAGCAAACACAAGGACCCAATATCATGGGGAGAACTAAAAACCTAGTTAGAAGAGAACACCCAACTTCCTATCTCCAGCTGATACCAGGGTCCAGGTAAAATGAAACTCTTTCCATAGACCCTCCTTTTTCTATTTCCATTAGAAAATTAAAACATTTGTATCTTTTAATGTAACTTCACTACCACACTTTTCTTTCCTAATTTTCAATACAGTATTTTTAAGGGATGCAATTTTTTTAAATACTTGCTTTCTTTCAGCTCATGCAAAACAAAATTTTTTTTCCTGGAAATAACTTTACACTGTTGGTTCCCATGCTACATTTTGCAGCAAATAAAATGTCTCTTCCTCCTCTACAAAAATCTCAGACGACTACAAATGAGAGAAAGGTTTTGAGCACTTGGAACTCTCTGGGCTACGCCTTATTTGGCCGTATAATATGGTACTCCAATTATACCTGTCACACCTCTGTGACCCTGGTCACAAAGCACACCTCTCACAGCAGAGAGAGACTCCAAAGAAGACAACCAACTGTAGAAGCCAACTGGATGGTGAATAGCTGAATGGTTTCCACTCGTTTTCCAAAGCAAATGTAAAATTCCAGAATAAAACTGCCACTTTCACCTTTTGTTGGGACCTATTGTTTGTTGACTTTTCGAGTTATACAACATCTCATGTTTAGAGTCATATTTTTTTTTGAAATTGATCCTTCCTTCTTTTCTTCATGCAATATCTTTTTAAATTCCTTTGATTTGCTAGGTAGTGAGCCAGCACTGGGAACATAATGATGTACAAAAAGTCCACACAGCCCTAGTTTTTCTAGAAAGTCCTGGCTAGTAGGGGAGATAGGTATGATTTAAATAATCATCTAAGTAAACGTGTAACAGGAGAATCAAAATGAGTTTGGGGGGAGGGGTCCAGGGAGGCCTCTTGAGGGAATGAAGATGTAAACTGAGAGGTGGGGATTCAAGAGACTAGAAGGTGCATGTGTTGTATGGGATGAGGAATGCGGATAGGGCATAAAAATATGGGAAAACAAAAGACGGCAAGAACAGAGACTCTGCTGTGGGAAAAAGTGGCCAGTGGCTGGGCACAAAGACAAGGCAGGTGTGTATAGGAGAGGAAAGCTGAGGAGAGGCCACTCCGACGAGGACCTTCCAGAATGCCTCAGGATGGAGGTCAGTATCCTATGAGTAATAGGAACTATCCAACTTACTTCACTGATAAAACAAAACTGGTTAAATTCAACACGTTTTTTGTATACCTTATTAACATCTCAGTAGAACTGATAGAGAAAATCCCACTGCACATTACCCTTGCTTCACTTAAATATTACTGTATCACCCTGGCATCTAATGAAACATATTTCCCCTACCTCCATTTTTCATGTGTATACCATGTCTAAGATTCTTTCAACATTGTATTGTTTTCTCTTCTGATGATCATAGTAACAATCATGTAAAGTAGCAATTATAAATCATGATGATCATAGCCACAATTTGCTGAAGACTCATTATGGGCAAGACATTAGACCCACCACTTTCTGTGCAAGTCCATGATGAAATCAGTTTTAACCTTAAAAATTCTTCATTATCTGCACATTAGAAACTGAGACTCAGAGAGAAAACACCATTTGGCCAAAATTGCCCAGCTAATGACTAGCCAGGTTGGTACATCATTACAACTCTGATTTCTGGGTCTACACCTACTTATTGAGGTAAAATTCATGTAACATAAAATTAACCATTTTAAAAGGAACAATGCAGTGTCATTTAGGAATTTGTCACATTGTGGAACCGCTACCTCCATGGAGTCCCACAACATTGCATCATCCCAAAATTAAACCCAAATCCACTAAGTAATTATTCCCCATTTTCTGTTTCCCCTAGCTCCTAACAACCATCACTGTTTTCTGTCTCTATGGATTCCCTTATTTTAGATGTCTCATATAAATGCAATCCTAAAATATGTGACCTTTTGTGTCTACCTTTTTTCACCTACCATAGTATTTTTGAGGTTCGGGTGCCTGGGTGGCTCAGTTGGTTAAGCGACTGCCTTCGGCTCAGGTCATGATCCTGGAGTCCCGGGATCGAGTCCTGCATCAGGCTCCCTGCTCAGCGGGGAGTCTGCTTCTCCCTCTGACCCTCTTCCCTCTCGTGCTATCTCTCATTCTCTCTCTCAAATAAATAAATAAAATCTTTAAAAAAAATATTTTTGAGGTTCATCCACAAAGTAGCACGTACCAATATTTCATTGTTTCTTTATGGTTGAATAGTATTCCACCAGTATATTCCACAAATTACTCATCTGTTTATAAATATGTGGGTTATTTTCACATTTTGGCTATTCTGAATAGTGTTGCTATAAATAAATTTGTATTTAATTATCTTTTTTTGTTGTTGCTCTTTTGGGTATACCTATGGGTAGGTTGCAGAGTCATAGGTAATTCTAACTTCTGAGGAAATACCGAACTGTTCTACACAGTGGCCATGTAGGAAGGCCATTTCCACAAGCCATGTAGCAAGGGTTCCCATTTCTCTATACCCTCACCAACATGTGTTTTTATCTGGTGTTCTGATTATAATCATTCAAGTGGTTATAAAGTGGTATCTCATTGTGGCTTTGATTTGCATTTCTCTAATGACTAATGATGTTGAGCATCTTTTTATTTGTTTGTTGGTCATTTGTATATCTTCTCTGGAGAAATTTCTCGTAAGTCCTTTGCCCATTTGGGTTGTCTTCTTATTTCTGAGTTGTATATATTGTGGATGCAAAATGATGTCCCCCTATGTTTACCTCTAAGAGTTTTATGGCCTTAGCTATTATGTTTAGTTCATTGGCCCATTTTGAGTTAATCTTTTGTATATGGTGTGAGGTATCAAAGTCCATGTTTTTAACCACCCATCTATGTAAGACTACTCCCAAGTCTGAAGTAAAGGTTATCTTTTAAAAATGAAAATGGGAAAAATGAAATCAGCCCTATCTCCTGCTGGAAAGAAGGAGAAGTTCAGGGTTTACATATTGGTGATGAGGGTTATATGTAGCCAACAGACATGTTTTGTTTGGCCAATCATGTGTGTAAATGTTTTATATCATTTGCTAATATAACATGAAGAATTGTTACATAAAGATCCAGACTTCCCACTCTCTTTGGAAGTACTGGGTATTTTGACCACAGTTTGCTAGAGCAACGAGGTTGTGATAATCTGAACCCTTGAAGAAAGAAAGTCTCTCCAGCTTATCCCAGACTCAGCAGGCCCATGTAATTAATTTCCATTATCCGACAGGCTGTTTTCAACATGCAGGGTATTGCCTAAGAAGCAACCTCTGCTTCTGAAGAAAGTCGGATCTTACAGCCTGATGAATCTTACACATTCCTGTCTAGACCAAAAAAAATCATATGGAAACAACAAAGGGCAAAAACGGACTGACCATCTCTAAGGGTAGGCCCATGAGACAGGTAAATTTTAAAGGTGAAGATGGAGGCCTGATGATCTGGGGTCACTCACCACTGGGATTCTTGCTCTGCCCTGCCCCCCTCTAGCTTATAATGGGGGTTTTTCTCTGCCACTCTCCTTTGTCTGACCCATTACTCCTCCTTCACATCTCAATGTAGATTTCAATTCCTGTGGGATGCCTTCCCAAACCTTCTGCATCTAGATTAAGTCACCCTCCTATGCCTCACTACAACACTGTTCCAGAACGAGCTACATAATTTGCAGAGCCCTATACAAAATGACAATGGGGGGCATCTTGTTCAAAATTATTAAGAATCTCAACACAGTGACAACAGGGCATTGACACTTGACAACCCAAGTTGAGGGGTGGGGGGTAGCCTTGTGAGCCTGGAGCCCTGCGCAGCTGCACAGGTCGCAAGCCCATGGAGGAGACCCTGACATTTTCTCCTCCATCGTACTGGCTTCCCTTCACTGCTGTTGCTTCTCCTTGCCTTTGAATCACCCCAGCGGAACACACAGTGCCTGGCGTGTAGTAAACTTTAAGAAATAGGAGTTGACTGACTGAATGAAAGGATGGGGGTGGATAATGATTAAACTACCATAAAATCCTGAGCTTTTGTTCCAATATCCATTGTTAGCTGCCCCACAAATGCTCCTTCAAATTTTATCTTCTGTAACAATGACACTATCTCAACCCATCCACAGAGCCAGCACTGTTAATGCTGAATGCTAATAAAACCCCTGTCCTTCCCCACAGAGCTAGATATTTATTAACATGAAGCTTTAGAATCTAGATAATCAAGGCATAGTACACTGAATGTCTACATACTAAAACCGGGCAAAGCTTAAGCGGGACACATTGTTACATAAATATAAAACTAATGCCATCTGAGTGCCTAAAGAGGAGAATGAGGAATTTTGAGTAGGGTGAGCTCCCCCACCCCCATTAGACTGAAACGATCACCGGCTTGTAAGTCTGTGCTATGGGGCATCTCAGGGTCTGAAATAATGGCATCATTACATGTTAGCTCTTTCTAGTCATAATACCTTAGAAACAATAAGATGAGGGGAGGAGAGGAGAAAAGACAAAACCAAACAAAAAAACTAAACTATTTTTACTCAATATAATGGCTCTTTGGAAGGTCTAAATGGCAACATTAGCAAAATTATAAAGTACACCTCAGAAAACAGGGGCCAGAGAGCAGGCAAAAACTTTGTAGTTTATTTTATATATTCCATAAAGGACAGAGTTTTTCAGAGCAGCAGTAGGGTAAAAAAAAACAAAATAACAACAACAACAAAAAACCTGTACCTTCTTTAAAAATTAGGGCATTGCTAAATGCTGAAAGGAGTTCTTCAAGTAGGAATAAAAGGACATTAATAGCATAAAAATATATTGCACACTGATAAAGTAAGTATACAGTAAAAATCAGAACACTCTAACACTATAATATGGTGATGTGTTAACGACTTCAATGAGAAGGTTAGATGACAAAAAGATTAATAGTAAATACAGCTACATTAATGTGTTAATGAATACACAATATAAAAAGTAAATGGTGACTTCAAAAGATAAAAAGGAAATAGTAAAAGAATAGAGTTTTTGTATGCAATCAAAGTTAAGCTGTTATGAGCATGAAATAGACTGTTAGATGTATAAGATGTTTTATGTAAGCCTCATTGTAACCACAAAGCAAAAACCTACAGGAGATACACAAAAAACAAAGAGAAGACAGAAAGAGAGGAAGAAAGGAATACGAGAATTACAAAATAGCAAGAAAACAGTAAGATGGCATTAGTACAAAACAATTTTTAGGAAATTTAAGAAGGTTGAAATCATACCAAGTACTTTTTTCCCCCCACCACAATGGAATAAAATCAGAAATCAACAAGAGGAAAGCTGGAAAACCTACAAGCTTACAGAAACTGAACAATACCATCCTGAACAAACAATGGGTCATAGAGGAAGTTGAAAAAAAAATCTGAAAACAAATGAAAAAGGGAAAACAACACAACCACATGTATGGGATGCTGCAAGAACAATTCGTAGAGGGAAGTTTATAGTGATAAATACATATACTAAACAAACAGAAAAATCACAAATAACCTAACTTTACACCTGAAGGAATTAGAAAAGGGAGAACAAAACAGCCCAAAGTTAGCAGAAGGAAGGAAATAACAAAGATCAGAGCAGAAATAAATGAAACAGAGATCAGAAACACAATAGAAAAGATCAAAACAAAAGCTGATTTTTTTGAAAAGATAAAACTGACAAACCTTTAGCTAGACTAACAAAAAGACTCAAAATCAGAAATGAAAGAGAAGACATTACAACTGATACTACAGAAATACATAGGATCATAACAGTCTACTTTAAAATATTATATGCCAACAAAGTGGATAACCTAGAAGAAATGAACAAACATTTCTGGAGAAATGTACAACCTACCAAGACTGAATCATAAGGAAATAGAAAATCTGAACACACTAATAATAAGTAAGGAGAGATTTTATCAGTAATCAAAAACTTCCCAACACAGAAAAGCCCAGGACCAGATGGCTTCACTGGTGAATGCTACAAAACATTTAAAGAAGAATTAACACCAATCCTTCCCAAAGTCTTCCAAAATATTGAAGAACAGGGAACATTTCCAAAACCATTTTACAAAGCCAACATAACCCTTACCAAAACCAGTTAAGGATACCACAAGAAAACTACAGACTGGTATCTCTGATGAATATTGATGCAAAAATTCTTGATAGAGTAATAGCAAATCAAACTCAGTAACACATTAAAAGGATCATATACCAAAACTATGTGGGATTCAAGGATGTTTCAACACAGAAAAATCAATAAAGGTGATACATCACATTAAACAGAATGAAAGACAAAAATCATAGGATCATTTCAACAAATGCAGGAGAAGTGTTTGACAAAATACAACATCATTTCATGTTAAAACCCACCAAGTTGGGTACAGAAGGAACATAGCTCAACATAATAGAGGCCACATATAGTAAACCCACAGCTAACACAATACTCAACAGTGAAAGATAAAAGCTTTTCCCCTAAGATCAGGAACAAGACAATGGTGCCCAATGTTACCACTCTTAGTCAACATAGTACTAGAAGTCCCAACTAGAACAAGTAGGCAGGACAAAGAAATAAAAAGCATCCAAATTAAAAAGGAAGAAGTACAACTGTTGCTTATTACAAGTGATATGTTTTTATACTTAAAAATTAATCAACAAATTCAGTAAAGTTATAGGATATGAAATCAACCTACAAAAATCAGATATGTTTTATACACTAACAACTAAATATCTGAAAGAGAAAATTAAAAAAAAAAAACCTCTCATTTTCAATAGCATCGAAACCAATAAAATGCTTAGGAATAAATTTAACTGAGAAGGTGAAAAAAAATCTCTGAAAACTCTAGGACTTTTATGAAAGAAACTGAAGAAAAGACAAACAAATGAAGAGATATTCCATGTCAATGGATCAGAAGATTATTGTTAAAATGTCTATACAATCCAAAACCATCTCCAGATTCAAGGCAATGGTTATCAGAATTCCAATGGCATTTTTCACTGAGATAGAAAAAAAAAAAACTTAATATTTGTATGGTACAAAAAAAAAAGACGCCAGAGAGCCAAAACAGTCCTAAGAAAGAAGAATAAACCTGGAGGCACCACACTTCCCAATTTCAAAACATACTACAAAGCTACGGTAATTAAAGCAGGATAGCAATGGCATAAAAATAGACACATGGATCAGTAGAACAGAATAGAAAGCCCAGAAGTAAACTCCCAAAAATATGACCAACTAATATTTAATAAGGGGGCCAAGAATACTCAATGGGGAAAAAATAGTCTCTTCAACAATGGTATAGGAACACCAGATAACCACGTGCAGAAAAATGAAATTGGACCAATGTCTTACACCAACAAAAATTAACTCCAATCTAAGACTTGATACCATAAAAGTTTTAGAAGAAAGCATAGGGAAGAATACCCTTGACATTGGTCTTGGCAATAATATTTGGATAGGACACTAAAAGCATAAGCAATAAAAGCAAAAATCAACAAATGAGAATAGATCAAACTAAAAAACTCTGAACAGCAAAAGAAATAATCAACAAAATGAAAAGGCAACCTATGAAATGTGAGAAAATATTTGCAAATGATATATCGGATTAAGGACTAATATCCGAACTATAAAATGACTTCAATCAATAGCAAAAAAAAAAAAAAAAAAAAAGTCTGATGAAAAAAAAATGGGCAGAGGGCTGGAATACACATTTTTCCAAAGAACACATATACGTGGCCAAAAGGTACACGAAAAGATACTCAACATCATTAATCATAAGGGAAATGCAAATCAAAACCACAATGAGATATCACCTCATAGCTGTTAGAATGACTACTATCAGAAAGAGAAGAGACGGTGGGATGCCCGGGGGCTCAGTCAGTTGGGCCTCCCACTCTTGATTTCTGCTCAGGTCATGATCTCAGGGTCGTGGGATCAAGCCCCACATCAGCTGGGCGTGGAGCCTGCTTAGGATTCTCTCTCTCTCTCTCTCCCTCTGCCCCTCCCCCCATGCTCACTCTTTCTCTCAGAAGAATGGGAAAAAAATGGTAAGAGATGTTAAGTGTTGGCAAGGATGTGGAGAAAAGGCAACCCTTACATACTGTTGGTAGGAATGTAGACAGGTGGAACCACCACAGAAAACTGTATGGAGGTTCACTTGAAAAATTAAAAATAGAATCACCATATGATCCACCAATCGCATTTCTGAGTATATATCCAAAGAAAATGAAATGAGGATCTCAGGGAGATATCTACACTCCCATAATCAATGAAGCATTACTCACAACATTCAAGATATGTAAACTACCTGTCTATCTTTGGATGAATGGTTAAGGAAGATACAGGTGTGCGTGTGTGTGTGTGCGTGTGTGTGTGTGTGTGTGTGTGTGTGTGTGTGTGTGTGTGTGTGTATGACTACTACTCATCTGCGAGGAAGAAGAAAATCCTGCCATTTGTGACAACAAGGATGGACCTTGAGGACACTATGCTAAATGAAGTCAGACAAAGAAAAAGACTGTCAGATACCCACTTATATGTGGAATCTAACACAGCTGACCTCATAGAAACAGAAATTGGAATGGTGGTCACCAGGATTTGGGGGGTGTGGGGACGTATAGGGGGATGGTGGGCAAAGGGGACAAACGTTCATTATAGTTAACAGTACTCTATTGTAGACAAGAAAGGTGCTGAGAGAAAAATCTTAAATGTTTTCACCACATACATATACACACAAAGGTAATTATGTGAGGTGATGGAGGTATTCACTATGCTATTGTGGTAATTGTTTTATAATATATACCAGTATCAAATCATCACACTGTATACCTTAAGCTTAAGCAATGTTATACGTCAATTATATATTGCTAAAACTGGAGAGATATAATTAGGGTAACACCAACAAATCTTTTACCAATTTGGAAGTCAGAGCATTGCAGGACTCAAAGCTATTAACAATGGCACACTTAAAAACTAGCAGAAGCCCGTGGGTTTAATAAATGCTGACTATTTGGTTCAACCCAGATAAATCAGGATTCCGTTTCTAGCAGAGCATTCCAACAGAACTTTCTGTGATAATAGACACATTCTACATTTGTTCTGTCCAAAACGGTAGCCCACTAGCCACATATATCTCTTGAGCATTTGAAATGGGGCTAGCATGACTGAAAAGCGAATTTTTAAACACTATTTAATAGCAATTAATTTAAGTTTGCATTTAAATAGCCACAGAGTCTAGTAGTGACTATACTGGACAGAGAAGCTCTGGAGAAACAGTGATGCAGACAAAACCCAAGAGAAGATATTTGCAGACTGGTCAGATATTAAGCAGAATATGGAAATCCTCTCAAGTAAAATTTACCTGCATTCCATAAAGGCCATCAAAATGGCCTTGTGCAAGTGCTGAAATTAAAATTCCTCAAATGTTGAGGTTGTATGATGTAGAAACAAACATCTGACAACTGTCCTATGGAAATGGGCAATCCCTTGGCTAGTGAACATAGACAAGGAGAAGGGGGTAATGCAAGTCGAATAAACCAGAGCTCACAGTGAGGTTGGAGCGTCCCAAGGACTTGCAAAGACCGGGAGAATCAGGCTCCCACACGAGGTTGCCATCTTACGAAGACGAGTTCGGGTTAAAGGCTCACAGGAAGGAGGAGAGACTTGACTTGCACAGGAAGCTTGTTTACACAGAAGTGCTGTATCAATCATGCATCACTGATATCCTGCTGTGGCTTTCAAGGTCAAGCCATAAAATCTGCTCCCTGGAAATGGGAACCCCTTGTGGCTGAGTGCCTTCTCTCCTTTAACTGGGGGGAAAAGGTCATGGAAAGAAACCGAGGAGGGCCAAGCAAGGAAGAAAGCAGGGGATCAAGGCAGGACCAGAAATAGGAAAGAGAAATAAGAGGTAAAATCGTAGGAGGAAATGAAATGCTCATAAGGAGATGTGATGCTCCCAGAGAGAAAATAATGAAAAATCAGAGGGGAGAGAGCACGCCCAGGCAGCTAGCAAGGGCCTTTGGGAACTCATGTACAAAATCACAAATTACACACATGCCCCCGAGGAACGAGAAATGCTGCACATAAAACTAAATACCTGCTATTAAAATAGAAGGAGGGGAGGGGGAAAAAGGAGTCAGGAAAACAATACAATAAGCCAAGGCCAAAGCAAAACAAAGCTAGGGAAACCAGACCTAGAATTTAATAGTAGTGAGTGACTAAACTCAGTAAAAAGGAAAATGTCAGAGAGACGTACGAGCACAATCAGCAGAGGCAAAACTGAACACATTAATACAGATAACTGGTAACTCAGACGGATTTCTTATAGTCAATTTGTCTCTAATGCTATAGTTTCAAATTAAAAAAAAAAAAACAAAAAACAAAAAACGAAGTACAAGCTACTCTTCTAAATGCATTCCCTTCACAGAGCAGTAGGTCAACAAAGAACAGGCTTACCGGGGCCACAAAATAGACAAACCCCATCTTGGAACACACCGTGGTGTGACGTGTTTACTGAGAGTACCAGCCTTAGCACCGTTGTTTTGCACTTTGCGACTGGGGATTTTTGAGTCACTTTCTAAGGTCTTCCTATTACTGGGCATTCAATGATGTCAGCTGAGTTAGAATGATGCCAAACCAAGAGCCACGCCAACCTCGTCTCTCTCTCTCAGGGTCAGATAAAGAGTTCTCTCCCTGTCAAGATCTTTCCCCATGTCCCCTACCCACCACACCACCACCACCTATAAAGGATTCCCACAAAAACACTGTCATTTCCTTTACTTGAGCACAATCACATTTGGGTATAAGACCGGGTCAGAGCAGTGAATCGGAGAGAACACAAGAAATTAAAACCCCAAGCAGTTTTAGGGGTTGGTGCACTACACAAGATTAACACAACAACAGCAAGTTCCTAGTGTGATCCAATCAGTTCTGGCCGTGGAAAGGGATATTTACAATTGCTTTCATTCCAACGTGTAGACTTGTGGCACCAGATTTATGTTTGACATGAAGTGCCCTCAATGCCCTATTTTATGGAACAATGTAAGATGAGATTTCTGCTCAGGAAGAATATAAGAGAACTGAGGAAGGACCCAGGGCTCATTAGTGCCTGAGACACAGAGGGAATTCCTCATTCCCATCTGATTCTTCGGGGTACACGATCTGCAGGGAAGGTGTTAACTTCCCAAATGGGCTATCAAGGGAAAACCATCGCTAGTATAAGGAAGCATGGATAGATCAAGGCTGATTTACTTCATCAAACCTAAATTTTAAATAACACTTTATTTGCTATTTAAGCCTTCCCACCCACTCCACCCCTCAAAAAAAAATCTATTCCTCAGAAATCTGGTCCCACAAGATGTACCTTGAAGAAAGCCTTTCACAGATTAAACAAAGCAGGATCATTTCAAATAGTAAATTCTCTTTCTGGATATTTACCGTGGCAGAAGCATATTAAAGGTTCTGAGAAGTTCTGCTGTAAAGAAATATGATTTTTGCCTCTAGCCTTCCCCCAAATGGTTTGGGCTTGGCTGCTTTTCCTCTGTTCTCTTTATAAACCTCAGTTGTCATCATCATATATCTAGGGTCCCATAAAATACACTTCAGGAAACAAAGGACCACCTGTTAGCTGATTATACTCTAAAACTCTACACAAATAGGAGGTATAACACGTAGTACGCAAAAAAGGAAGAAAACACAACTTCCTCAGAATTAGCTCTTCTTGAGCAGGAAAACAAAGAAAAAAGAACTAGCGTTTATTGCCATCTGCTGTGCAGTGACATCCCATTAGGAGGTTTTCAAACTCAGTAAATCATCATAATTCTGTGGTAGGTGTCAATATTCTCTTTCATGCAATAGAGGACACTCATGCGCAGGAAAGTCATATGACCAACCCAGGGTCAAAAGGTCAAGAAATGGCCAGGCAGGGACGTGAAACGCCGGGGCACTGTCCCCTCTACCACACAGGTGTCTTTTCACACTACGCAGATTTCTATAAAACTAAACCATGTTGAAATACTTGTCCTGTGTGACATCACAATATTGTTAATGGTTTCTCTGTCTTTCCAACTGTCTGCTTAGTATAATGAAATTAAACCATTAAAATGGAAATTCAACTGGTTCTGTGACCTTGCCCTTGTTGGAATATGCCAAAGTAAATCAATGTGAGATTTTTGGAGGGCGTGCCTTTTTTTTTTTTTTTTTTTTTTTTTTTTTTTTTTTTTTTTTTAAGAACAGGGCCTTTCTGCGAAGATAGAAGGCTCTATAGAAATTAAAACATATAGCTGCAGAACCTCAGAACCCTTCTTTGGGTTACAAGAAACAGGCAACAGGTTTTTTTTGTTTCGCTTTGAATTTTAAGAAACTCAATGGCAGGAAAATAGGCAAGCCTGTGGGCCAAGCTGCAACCAGGGTCTAGAACACTAAAGAAACCCCAAGCCACCCTTCATCTCTTCCTGACATCTTAGTCATTGTACCCTCGTTTCTTTGGTTTTCCTTGCTACATGAAAGGAAATAGCTACTAATAATTCTCCAGTAAATCTTCTTCCTGATCTATAAGACCAAGTAGATTCAAGAAATCTAAGCCACAATTCTAAATTTCCTGAGGAACAAGACTTAACCTTTGGCGCAGCCTTCCATAGGCACTCTAGCACATACATGTGGCCAGTGGAAATCTTCTAATAGTTAACCACGTGGATAAGCCTTCTCCAGACATGATGATGGGTGATGCCACTGAGGCAGCCAACAGAATCTACAAGGACTTGCCAAAAGCACTCAAGCCCTTCAATAAAAAAAATAAAAAAAAATTCACAATATTCAAGTGATTTTTAACTAGGAAGATTAAAGAGGAAGGGGGGGGCAGTGAATCGAATTTTAGACAAAAAGTAGAAAAATCTACCATGCTGTTGCAATAAAAATAACCCAACTTGTGCTTATGCGGAGTTATAAAAAGGAGAAAGGGAAAAAACTTTTCACACCTGCAACAGAATCATTAAAACATGACAGGACAGTTTGGGTTTGCCAGAATTAAGGACCACCTGCTGTTCCACATTTCACCCTCATCCCAATCCCAGTCCTTGAAAGAAATGAAAAGAAAGCTGAAGGAATTTTCACTGAGACAAAATCAAGCAGAAACAGAATCTGCCAAAGACAATTTTTCACTTCTGTAAGAAATATCCTGAAGTACTGTGTCTAACAACTTCTTTAAGATTTTTACTCTTTTTTTTTTTTTTGTCTTAGGCATTCAGGACGATGTACATTTTACTTTTTAATTCTAATTTTAATTAGAAAAGCAGGGCATATGTTGTAAAAAAGAAGAGAGGTCATTTCTGACTTGGTGTTGGTACTCCTTCAGAAAAATTAATGAGAATTTATTTTTTCAGAACCAAAATAAAAGACCAAATATAAATTCTAGAGTTCAAATCTGCAGCTGGGTAGACCAAGCATAATTTTCACAATTTCTCTTTAAATTACTAAATTGTAAGATTAAATATAGAGAATCAAGTATTCTGATATTGCTTCATATGGCATTTATAAAATTTAAAATAGTCTACACATTTTAACCAAACTAAACATCTTCTATTTGGTTATCTTGAAATTTAACGTCCTATTTTATTTTTAATTTTTTTTTAATTTAAATTCAATTTAGTTAACATAGAGTGAATTATAAGTTTCAGGGGTAGAATTTAGTGATTCATCAATGCATATAACACCCAGTGCTCATTACATCAAGTGCCCTCCTTAGTGCCCTTCACCCAATTACCTCATCCCCCACCCACCTCCCCTAACTTCCTTTTTTAAAACATGATTTAGGAAGAAAAATTACAGTTCCTTTAAACTACCATGAATTAAACCACCACACTGATGGGGCTTCTTACCAAGCATCTATGTGAAATGACAAAATAAAGAACTCTGAATGTTATGATTAATTTCTACAATGAGTCTACAGACTATCTTCATTTTAAAGATGGGGACACCTAGATTCAAAAAGGTAGGGGAACTCCTCAAGTACATATAGCTAAAATGTGGGGATCCAAACCCTACAATAAAGTCAAGGCCATCCCTATTACCAGTGGTATTTATAGAAAAGAGGAGCAGAATTTAGGTGACTGGCAAAGACCTATTCATCAATACAAAGCCTCTTTGTAATAATATAAGTAAAACTCGGTACAGTTGCGATTTGGTCTCATATTGACAAGTTAAAATGGTCCAAAGCTTTTCTTCAGCATTTACTCACTTTAACTTCTATTCCCAAAGCTCCTGAGAGCCTACAAAAATGATCACATTATCTCATTATGACACTATTACACACTTCATATTTTAATTGGTATTTATTTATTCTATATCTCACTTCAAATGAAACTTAAGGTGTTTTCTATCCTTGACCCATAGCTCTCCATTGTTCCCTAATTGCTGTTACTCCTCTCATATGACCCGGTCTGAGCAACCCTAAACGTTTACAGGTTCATGTAGCAACCCTCCTCTATCTGCTGCTATGTAAGCAAAAAACTAAACAAAACTAAACAAACAAACAAACAGGACTATGTTGGGGTACACAGAGAGATGCAAATTCCCCATAAAAGAGAAATGTGTTGTTGGGTTGGGTTGGGTTCCTCCAGACTCTCAAGGTAGCATCAACTGCTCCTGCAGGAAACACGAAGACAACCCGTGATGTCTCAGCTCTGTCAGAGCAGGGCCTATTAGCACCTTTAAATAGTGTAAGACATGTCAGCAGGTTGTTCTTGTTCATATTTAGCTGCATCTAGTCACACAGGAGGAAAAATCTCAATTGACTTCCCTTTTTTAAAAATTACTCAGAAGAGTATTAGGTCCTTCCTTTTGTTCTCTGTGAATGTGGACATGAGAGAGGGGGATGAAAAGCAGAAAAATTAAAATCAAAGAAAATACTGAAGAGGCTTTCTCTCTTTTAAAAGAGATCCTACCAATGACAACTTTTTCCCCCTTTAAAGGAAAAGAAGGATGTCGTCCTCTCTCACAGCCTCTCATATAAAGTATCGCTTTCAACAGAACAAGGTGAAAGGAAAATATCAGGAAATATTGGAGGGGGGGTGTTATTTTGGAGGTGTTTTGTTTGGGGTCAACACCACCACTAAGAAGTTTGACTGGTACAGACCCTCAATCCTACCAGGCCGAACTAGAAACTCCACAGACTGGACCACAAAATCCATAGACCCCTGAGGGACTTACCAACAGTCACATCAAAGGCTCAAGTAAGTGCCCCAGTCCACATTCATTCTTTTCAAAACCTACTAGTGCCTGAGTTGTAAACACAACTGATTAAAGGATGCTAACACTCCCCTCCCTCCCAAACACCCCTTCAAATTCAAGCCCAACTTTGTTCAATCACTTTTACTCAGGAAAAAAAAAAAACAAAAAAAACAACCTTTCCTTCTCGGCTCCAGACCCTGATCCTAATCAACTGATTTGCTTTTTTTGTTGTTGTTAACAAACTTTTCATTGTAGAAAAATTTTAAACCTACACAAAATCTATGAAGATGATACAGAGTTTCCATATACCCCACATTCAGTCTCTACTATGATTGAGATCTTCTATCTGTATGGTAGACTTGTCACAATTATTGAACCACCACTTCCATTCTTAATTCAGATTACCTTAGTTTTTTATCTAATATTTGTTTCTGTTCCAGGATCCAACCCAAGATTCCACATGTAACAATGACTCCTCAGGTCTCCCAAGGCTCCAACTGGCTGTGCCTGTTTATTAGACTTGCCTTGTTTCTGGAGGTCTTGATGGTTTTGAGGACTACTGGTCAGGTATTTTGTACAATGTCTGTCAGTTGAGACTTGTCTCATTAACGTTCTCATGATTAGACTGGGATTCCAGTATTCTGGGAGGAACATCACAGAGGTAAAGTGCTGTTCTCATCATATCATATCAAAGGTACACGTCATCAAGATGACTTACCACTCGTGGTGTTAATATTGATCATCTGGCAGAGGTAGTATTTTAAAGGTTCCTATACACTAAAGTTACTACTTTTCCTTCTTTCCACACTGTTCTCTTTCAACAACCATACTGTATACAGCCCACCCTTAAGGCGTGGGAAGTTATGCTCCATTTCCTAGAGAGTGGATCATCTCCATAAATTGTCTGGAATTCTTCACAGATTTGTCCTTGTCTCCCATTTGTCCATTTTGTCAACCATTTATTTATATCCATATCTACTCAAAGAATATTATTTTATGCTCTGGGTTATGATCCGTATAGGATACCTTTTGCTCAGAGTGATCCATCTTTGGCCACTGGGAGCTCTTTGGGTCATTTCTTCTGTCCCTTTGACACATCACATCCCCACTAATGTGAATTTATTTTGTTTTGTTTTGCTTGTTGAGCACCTTCTTACTTCCTGGCACTACACCATGCTCCACAGTAGGTTGCGTATTTCTTGCCACCATCCTAAAATGAGCCTTTTTTTTTTTTTTTTCCAAGGAGTTCTGGTTCCTTTTATTGGAAAATGGCATTAGAAATCAAGATCTGGGTGTTAGGTGTACTTGCTGTTCCCAGAATGCCACTGCTCCTAGGCCCTCTCAGCTGACAGAGCAAGGGAAAAACAGATGCAATGTAACCCATGCATATACATGTTTCTGTATGTAATCATCAGTACCTATATTACGCTAAATAGAGTTGGATGTTCCCAATTCTAGTTAATCATCAAATGGATCATTAGAGCCTTCCCTCCTGGCTTATCTGTGACCTCCTATTCCAACAGTGAGAAACCTGGCTCCCATCATCCACCATCCATTTACCTAATTGTCCAATTACAATATACATAGGTAAAAGGTTCAGAATTGTTAACCCGTAGCCCTGTGAAAAATAATTTTATCAACTGAGGTATAGGACTCATGTACAGTTCATTTTGCCTTTAGTCTTACAGACTCCATTCATTTCCAAAGTCAGTAAATACATTTTCTCTCATTTCCCTTTAGTATGACTTATTCATACATTTGTAATATATAAATATAGTTAGATTCTTTTGTGATATCCTATATTCCATCCTGGTATCGCCCAGGTCTCCTAAATTATTTTTTTTAATTTAGATACATTAAGATTCACTCTTTGAGATGTAAAATATTATGGGTTTTGGCAAATGCAAAGTGTCATATAACCACCATTACTGTATCATACAGAATAGTTTGACCTCCCTGACCCCCTCCCGCCCCCCAAAGAAAAAGAAAAAAAGAAAAAAGAAAAACCAAACCCTTTGTGTTACCTATTGAACCTCACCTTCAAACCTCTGGTAACCATGGATCTGTTTACCATCTCCATGGTTTTGTCTGTAGCAGAATTTCTTGTAAATGGATTCATACACTATGTAGCCTTTTCAGACTGGCTTCTTTCCTTAGCAATAGGCATTTAACATAGATCCATGCTTTTTTTTTTTAATAGCTCATTCTTTTGTATTGCTGAAAAGTGTTCCATTCTACAGATGTGTCACAATGTGTTTATTCATTCACCTACTGAAGAGCATCTTGTTTGTTTCCAGTTTTTGCCAGTTACGAATACAGCTGTTGTTAACATTGCTGTGCAGGTCTGTGGGGGCATAACTTTTCAGACCAGTTGGGTAAATTCGTAGAAGCACGATTGCTGAGTTTTACACTTTGAGCTTTGTAATAAAGTGCAAAACTGTCTTCCAAAGTGGCTGTAACATTTTATGTTTTCATAAGCAATAAGTGAGAGTTCTTGCTCCACATCCTCTGTGGTAATGGTATTGCCAGTTTTTTAGATTTTAGTCATTCTAATAGGTTTGTGGCTCGATCTCATTGTTGTTTTAATTTGCAATTCTGTTGACATATGATGTTGAATATCTTTTCATGTGCACATTTTTCTACCTCTGTATCTTTAGTGAGGTATCTATTCAGATCTTTTACTCATTTTTTAATTAACTTGTTTGTTTTCTTACTGTCGAGTTGTAAGCCTTCTTTCTATATTATGGATTCAAGTTCTTGATCAGATTTGTGTTTTCCATTATCCTGGTTTGTGGCTTATCTCTTCATTCTCTAAATAGTATCTTTTGCAGAGAAGTTTTTAATTTTAATAAAGTCCAACTTACCAAATTTTCTTTCATGGATAATGCTTTTGGTGTTGTTTCTACACGCTTACCACCAAGTCTAAAAACAAAGATTTTTCTCCTGTTTTCTTCTAGAAATTTTATGGTTTTGCATTTTATATTTATGTTTGTCATCCATTCTGGATTATTTTAATAACATGTGCAAGGTCTATATCTAGGTTATTTTTTTGTATATGGGTGTACAAATTTTTCTAGCATCATTTGATGACAAGACTATCCTTTCTCCATTGAACTGCCCTTGTGCCTCTATCAAAGATTCATTGACTAAATGTCTATGCATTAGCTGTTTTTAAGAAATGTTCAGCACTGGTGAAATCCAAGATGACAAGAAGATTTGACATTGAGCCAAGAGCAACATGATAATGGAAGGTTGGTGGCATCACCAGTGTATGCAGTCAGACCAAGAGTGCTTAAAATGATCATAACGGAGCTATGCCAGGCACAGAATGTCCTGCATCTCCTAAATGGCTTATAATCACTAATTAATGCTCTGCTATGATAGGTGGGCCTCATGATCTCTGGTAGCAAGGAGGAAAGGTGTTAGAAGACAGAAGGTTAATACTAAGTGTAGGGAAGGAAAACTAGAATTGAAGAGCTGCAGAAAGGGTAGAAAATGTCCACCCATGATTATAGATGGCCCATGGGATTGTTTTAATATGACCATCTCTTCATTGCCTTTGTACATTCCACATTGCCTCAAATTAGGAGGCATGAGATACTTAAATTCCTATGAGAGATTTTTAACTCCTTCTAATGTGTATTCCTTACTAAAGCTGTGTGATCATTTTGTATTTCACCAGTTTACATTTATGTAGAATTCAGGCATATTTTATTTAAAAAAATGAAAGATGATGATTGGAGCTTGCTAAAAACACAAGCCAAGACAAGATCAAAGCAATCTTTCTGTCTTTCAGAGGGGTCTTTTGTCTTTCTGAGGGGGCTGACGGGGGGTCTGATGGCACAGACTGTTTTTTTCAGTTCTCTTCCTGCACATCCACCATGATGGCTGGGGAACACGAAACAAAAAGCCTCCTGCTGGACTCAGCCTGCACAATGTGAAACCCCCCAATGTCAAATTGGAATCAACACATCCTAAGCCTATCAGTGAAGTTGCTTTCATGAGGTAAAGGTGAGATGGATGATTTTTACCACGGACGATACAGAACTAAAGTGGGTGAGGCTGAAGTTCAGGTGAGAGCTTTTACTCTGAAGATCAAAGTGTATAAGCATTTTTAAAAATCAGGGCATGGAAGAGAAGACTTTTAGATCATTCCATTGCTGGTGCCCTCAGAAGCCTTTGCAGGTTTCCTGTGAATCACTGCAAAGTAAAACAGTGAACATGCAATGTGATCCCACCTTCATGCTCATCAGTCTTCTGTCTGTAGAATATGTGTGAGCACTTACAAAAATGGCAGGCGTCCTGCTGAATCACCAGCCCTGCCTATTACATTCACCCTGCTCCTGCACGAAGCCAGAAAGACTGAACAACAAGCAGCAAATAAATTTCAATAAACAGATTTATTGTCCTATTTCAATACAAATCACAGTCTATTAAGAATAATGCACTCTGGTCCAGATTCTGACAGTCAAAAATGCTGATTTAGTAAGAGATTTGTGTTCCCAATTTAATTCATTCATTTGCACGTCTCTCCTCTAAGTATGGTATAATTCAGACTTGCTGATCATAGCTGGTAATCACACCTTCATTTTGTGTTTCAAATCGAGCTTTTTAAAATCATGGTTCTACTTATTTATTTAGGGATTTTTATATATTATGGCTCTTAGATGAATGATTATTAGATGATAATAAAAAAGAGAGGTTATTCAAAGTGACCTGTGAAATGTTCCATGTGTTTTTAAAATAATGTATTTGTATTACAGGGAGTATCACAGGATTGTCCACAACTAATGACATGACCAGATTCATTTGCACCTTTGGTCAGCACCACTTTTTATTTCAACACAGCATAACCTACTGAATGTCCAGATGTAACAGACATCTATGAAGCTAAGGGGTCTTAATTTTGTTTTTTATCACTGTTACCTTAAAGGGAAACAAGATTCAGTTCCCTCAAGTCTAGACATCCCCACCTTGTTTCTTACCTCTCTCTCCTTCTACCTTACTTTTTTACTTGCTAAATTGAACACACTATACTATAGATGCTGACAGGCTTCTATCATGTATTTCATTTGCGTGTGTGTGTGTGTGTGTGTATTTTTTTTTAGATGATGGGGGGTAGAGGGAGAAGGAGGGGGAGAATTTTAAGCAGCCTCCACACCCAGCACAGAGCCCGACATGAGGCTCAGTCTCATGACCATGAGATCATGACCTGAGCCAAAATCAAGAGTCGGCTGCTTAACTGACTGAGCCACCCAGGAGTCCCTTGTGGGGTATTTTTTAATTGAAAGATTGTATTTTGTAAAGTTAGATATGACAAGGAGTTCAAATTGGATTCAAAGTGTGTAAGTTTTCTTCAGAATGATTCCTTTTTTTTAATGCACCTCCCTTCAAACATAAAACTCTAATAAGCAGTGAAAATTTTGGACACAGACATAGGTTTCACAAAGTTTCATATGGTGAGTTAAGGGATGCCTTCATTATTCTTTAAGTTTTGACAGAAATCAATTTTTTATAAAGACGCCAATTCAGCAACTACAAAACATTTCTAAATTATACCACAATGTGTACCATACTCAGATGAAAAACGTTGCATCTAATTCTGTTAAAGACAAACACATTTTTCACCTTAAACGTTGAATGGAGATGTAAACTTATCAGAAAAAGCATAATAAACCACTCTTAAGAACAAACCATTCTTAAGAATGCACAATTTCAAAATGAGATTTTTCCAGGCTCCCTCTCACAAAGCAATTTCTTTCTAGCTTCAGGGCACCCCAGTAGATGTTAAAAATAGAGTACATTCCTATTCATCCAAAAGGACACTAATGTGAGCGGTGTAGCTTTCTGCATTTCGGTAAAAATCAGAAATGATCTGTGCGCGGTGAATGAAGTTGACTCACTTACAGAATACCAGCACATCTCTTCTAGCCTAGCTTTTGAAAGCCGGTCTGAAACAGCCCCTGCCTACAAAATTGCAGAGGAATTACTCTCAATTACAGCCTTCTGTCTGTTAAAAAGTAGAGTTGGTGATCACTTCTGACCTTTTTCCTCTGACAAGCCAAAGAAATGAAAGGAAAAAGAAAAATTTGACAGGTGTTCAATTTTCTAAGCTGAGGGTGGGGGAAAGAAGGGGGGGAAAAAAACAAAGTAAAGCTTGTATTCCCCCACTAAATCTCAAGGGGTTCTTTTGTTTGTTTCTTGGGGGTTTTCTTTTTATTATTCAATCTAACTTTAAAATTCCATTTCAGTGAATAAATTGCATGGTGCAATATAATTTGGCTTAGTCTCTCACTTCATGTTTTAATTTGAGTATCATTTACTAAAACCTTCCCACAATCAATCATTCCAGTCTTCAGTTTCATACTTTGGGGAGATTTTGCTGAATGCAACTCTGCCCTTGACTCTTCCCTTTCTTCTTGCAAGAAGGTTACAAATGACTACACAAGAATGACCTTTCTGGATCCCTGTCATTTGATGTGTTATTGCAAGACATGGCCTATAAGTACCAGCCTCCACATTTTACCTCTTTATGCAGTCATTACTGAATTGACTAGATTCTGGTTGAGATTGGGTTTAACTGAATATGACTGTTTTAGAAATAACATGAATGGTTTTCCAGCTTTCTGACATTTACCTATGATTTTCCATTTCAAAAGAATGACTATTTTGCTAAGGACTGAGAAAGTTGCTCTGATGAAAATTAAACTCTGGAACCTGCTGTATTCTTGGGAGTTGGTGGGTTAAGTTTTTGATAATTCGTCACTTGTTCAGTAAAACTGCTCATTAGAGGTGGAAGCCAATGAGCTGCCACCTCTCGCAACTTCGAGGAGAAAATAGGGCCAAAGGATACGCTCTTCTTCGGGAATATTTAAGAATGACCCGTACTGAGGCCAGCTGATGATGGCTCCCACTCAGTTTTCAAACACAGTTAAGTCAGCTGCTTCAGCGGGGAACAAACTATTTTGAGAAGAATTAAGGATTCTCAAACATCATGCAGAAGCCAACCAGTCAAAACGCCACAATCCAAACCGAGCTGCAAACAACACTTGGAAATTCAGATTCTGACTGACTGATGACATCACAGGACTAAAATAATGTCCCACATTCTCCTCTTGCTCTGCTATTTTTGTTTCCTCTAGAACAGTCAGATCTGCTTTTCTGAGACAGGAGCGATAGTTGCTCAGAAGTGACACATTAAAGTGGCTAATGGCCAGAAAGTGGGATTAAGCTAGAAAGGGAAAAAAAAAAAAAAAAAACCTCTAAGAACAAAGGTGGAAAGGGGTCAGAGATGATGCACACATAACTCTAAAAGCAGGCATCTGATAAGAGTAGTAGTTTCCCTACTAGAAAGGGAAAGGGAAGTATTTCAAATCTACTGACCTGAAATGAACATGCTATATGAACATAAGGACAATTTTTATGGCCAGTTTACAAAAACATAAAGCTATAAAGGTTAAACTCAAATACTTAGAAAAATCATATATGATAAAGATGGCATTTCAAATCTGTGGGAGAAAATGGATTGATCAACAAATGGGTATTTGGGACCATGATAGCACTGGAAAGAATAAATTTGATAAGTATCTCACAACGTATCCCAAATAAACATAAGGCCTAGCAAAGATTTAAATCTTACAAATCTTTTATTTAAAACATTAATATAATGAAAGCACTAGAAAAATAGTTTTTAAACATTCTATGGTAAAGGAGACCTAAAGGAAAAGACCATCAAATCTAATTAACATCAACCCCCCCCAAAAGTTCAATATAATTTAAAACAAATGAATAGTAAGAAGCCAACCAAAAAACCTGCCACAGATGAAGGTAAAAGACAAACAGGCAAACATTGAGTGGGTCTGAAGGACAGATGCTTAGTAATCAGAGTCCCCCAGAAAGCCCCAAAGCAGAGACAAAATGCAGATGTGAGTTCGGGACTCTGCAGAGAGGCTGAAGCTAGGTGGAGCTGATGCTCTTCATGAAGGCAGAGACCATGGTCACCTACCTCCCAGACGGATATGGAGTTTGCATTCTGTGATTCTACCTGTGCTCGGTGGTTAGATAAGTGACCCCGGTGGAAACCTGACCCATGCATCATCAACACAGAGGCTGGGTTAGGCCGTGTCCTCTACAGGACATCCAGAAGTGAAAAAGAGGCAGACTAAGTGCAACAAAGTAAGCAACTTTCTGTGTTCTCTCCTCCACACAGAAAAGGGCTGACACAACCTGTCTACACATAGAAAGAGAAACAAGAAATCATGAGTGAGGGAGACAGAGAGAGAGAGAGAGAGAGAGAGAGAGAGACAGACAGACAGACCGACCAACCAACCGACCAACCAACCCAGAATAGTTTTCCAAATCTTGGCTCTAGTCCTCATGGGGACCATCTTGAATTCTTGGCTTTGGATCTCTAGAAATAGCCCACCGACCTACCAATATATTCGGGGGTGGGGGGGGTGCCAACGGTGGTTTGTGGGGGCTTAAAGGGGCAATTTTTCTTTTCCATATCAAAATCCTAGATTTAATTTCTGATCAAATTAGGTTGGTTGGTTTCATATTAATTGCACTCAACTGAGAACTCTTAGGAGAGCTATCTACAGAGGGGCAAAGAATGCTTTGAAGATAAAGAGGGGCCTGAAAAAGGAGGAGCAGATGGAAGAGAAAATGGCTTGACCACCCACCTTTACACACAGGAACACTAAGAAAAAAACATCAGAACATTTTTGAATAATTTGAAAATAAATATATAAGAAGAAGCGCTTTGGCTCCTAGGAAAAACATGACACTATTTTTCACTTGCAAAATCCCTCTGCTCAGGGGCTAACACCTTCCTACATCTTCCTACAGACCATCTCCAGCAGTGGCCTCAGTTGGAAGGGCCTGGTGGAAAGAGAAAACTAGCTTGAGAACAGGTCTGTTTGGCATCCGTGCCCTCACCAGATTCTCCATCCTTGCTACTGAAAGTGTGTGGTCCCCACACCAATAGTACTGATGTCCCCTGGGAGCTGGTCAGAAATACAGTAACTCAGGGCCTACCCCAGGAACAAATGAATCACCATAGGCATCTCATCACAAATCCCAGGTAATTTTTTGTACAATCAAGTTGGAGATGACTTTGTCCTTGAGTGTCTCAGATCCAGTCACCCCTAATAAAGTGACCAGGCCTCTGACCACATTGCTGATTTTGCCCACTAGGACTTGTGCCCTCCTCTAATTTTCACATGCCTTCCTAATTCCTGACCCTTCTAATTCGAGAAAAACGTGCCTTCCACCTGTGTGAGGGGTACTGCCATGCCTTTACATCCTCTCTGCTTCTGCCTCTTATTCTTTCTTAAATAAATGAACATATGAACAATCTAAGAACAAAAGGTTTCAATTTACTGGCCAGCTCTGATCAATTTAGAGGATGCTTCTGTTGAGATGATACTAGGGTCATGTATGTCAGCTAAGTGAATGAGCTTTCCAAGTTCAATCAGCTACAGGGAGTATTACCCTGGGCCACATATTTGCCGTCTTTATTCTGCATGCTGCTTACCTACTCAGGACCTCAGCATGGACATATTTATTTCAATTTCCATGCTCTTCTTCTGAGACCTATATTCCTACCTTCTCCCATGATTCCACCACCATTAGTGAAATTAAAATTAATAAAAACTACAAGATGTATACTTATGACTTGTCTTGACTTCTCCTAAACACAATCAACAAGAAGCTATTTCAAATAACTGAATGGCTGGTCCATCGTTTCCAAGGCCAGTGACAGAATACTACATATGTGTTTTTAAATCATTCATTCTAATGACACTGGGTTAGGATGACCTCAAACTAAGCAAATGACATTTTGCTGAAAAGGTATCATCATAAATATCAAACCACATTCAATAAGAAAATGAAGATTTCTCAAAGTTTAAAATCCTTCACCATAAGGAGTAAAATTAATACACTTCAAAAGTATGAAGGTTTAGAATACACTTAGAGACTTGACAAGAATTATCATAATCCTTTCTGAACCTACAGTCAGGCATGAGTACAATCCCTGAACAGCAAAGAGATGACTATGGTTGAGCACAGACCTGCCTCAGGACACAAAGGGTGGAACAAAGGTGGTCTTGGTACCTTTGGGTCTCAGTGGATCTTGGACCCAGTGTTCATCCTACCAAGGCTTCGGGGCATGTGTCTGTTCAGTTTGACAGTGGAGTAGACAATGAAACTCCATATCTACTTCCTAGTAATATTCTGCAAAGTGACAACAAATTTCTAAAAGAAAATCTAGCAAGATAAAAACATGAACACTATTTAAGTGACTAAAGAACTCTCAAATGTCAATTCCCAAGAGGGCCTCAGACAGTTCCAGAAAGTACATGGACAGCCTTCAACCACACTGATATGGACAAGGTGGGGGCAAAAAGGAACATACCTATCTGTGACCGTGTGCTTGACAAGCCACTTCATGAAAGTATAAGATCAAGGTCTTGAGGCACACACTCAATACATTCAAAAACTTCTGGGGGCTGAAAGGGGGTTGGCTGTAGGGATGCAATATCCTAGTGCAGGAAGCTGTTTAGTGGAGACACACCGCGTCCGAGTAAGATAAATGTGATGTTGGAGGCCAGCACAGACAACAGCAGTGACAAAGAAGGAAAGGAGAGAGCCCTAATCGTGGCCAAGGCAGTTTGCGAAGGTCTCCCTGAGAAACAGCTGCTTGACTTGGGTGCCAAAGAATACGCTCCTCTTCCTACCAGGGAAGCTGAAAGTGAGGAATTTTTAATCACGATTGCTCAGGGTGCATGAATTAGTTTCCAGCAGCTGCCATAACAAACTGCCACAAATTCAATGGCTTAAAACAACAAATTTATCTTATACATTTAGAGGTCAGAAATATGAAATGGGTCTCACTGGGCTAAGATCAAGGTATCAGTGTGTTTCTTCTGGAGGCTATAGGGGAGAATGCATATTCTTGAGTTGTCCAGCTTCTAAGGGCCACTTGCATTCCTTGGCTTATGGCCCCATCCTCAAAGCCAGCAACAGCACACTGAGTCCTCCTATGTCACATCGCCCTGATTTCCATCGCCACAGCTCCCCCACTTAGCTCTGACTCTCTTGCTTCCCTCATTCATTTATAAGGACTCTTGTGATTACATCAGGCCTACCTGAGTAATCTCAGATAATCCTCCCATCTCAAGATCCATAACTTAAATCACACCTGCAAAGTACCCTTTGGCACGTAAAGTACCCTTCACAAGTCTGGGGACTAGGATGTGCACATCCTTGGGGTACCATAATTCTGTCGATCACAACGGGTTAGACATCACAGGACCCTACGTACAAATGAAAGACACAACGGTCTTGGACACGCGACCTCTGGGAGAGGCTCATTTCTCAGGCCAGGTGTTACAACTGGGCTAGCCTCAGCTATAAGTGATCCCATTAATAATTGTAGCACAGTGCACTGTGTGTGTGTGTGTGTGTGTGTGTGTGTGCACAGACATATTATGCATATATAAGTATGGCATATAAACATTTTGTTTGTAAGAAATACATAAAATAGGATTATATCAGTCTCATTCCCCTAAAGTCTGCCATGCTTTTGTGTGAGAAAAAAAAATGTGGTTTTGGCTCGTATGCTGGGGACCACAGAAAAGTACAAATACCCATGCAGACCCCAATGCACATGAGGGACTTCTATCATGTTTATTACCAGCAAGCAAAAAACTATTTATTAAGTCAGGATTTCTCAGAGTATGGTGCATATTCCATTCACTAAATTTAACTACTTTTTTTAAATTTGAAAAGCAATGCATTTATTTAGTGTGCATTTAAGAAAATATAACCGGGGGGTGGGGTGTGCCTGGGTGGGTCAGTTGGTCAAGCTCCCCACTCTTGGTTTCAGCTCAAGTCCTAATCTCATGGATCCTAGGATGGAGCCCCATGCCAGGCTCCACATTCAGCAGGGAGTCGGCTTGAGATTCTCTCCCTCTGCCCCTCCCCCTGCTTGTGCACTCTCTTGTTAAAATAAACAAATCTTATTACAAAAAAAAAATATATATATATATACCCAGTATATCAAAGTCATGATTCCATGAATGCCATACCTTAACACTACTTTGCCCAATACAGTAGCCACTAGCCACATAAGGCTCTTGAGCACTTAAACTGTGCCTAGTCCAAAATGAGATGTGTTGTATATATAAAATACAGGATTTCAAAGAGTAGTATGAAAAAAAAAGAATGTAAGAAATTTCATCTTAAAAGGTTTTTATACTGATTACATCTTGAAATGATAACAGCCAAGATATAATGGGTTAAATATATTATGATTAATTTCATCTGCTTATTTTTCCCTTCTTTAATGTGACTACCAGAAAATTTCACATTTGCCTCTCACTGTATTTTTATTAAATAGTGCTGACTTAGAACAATGTCAAAGTACTACATTAGTTAAAACAAAGCAAGTTGAGCCAAAGTGAATAATAGTAAAGTTAGCATAAAGACATCACAAATATCTTAAAACCTGAGAGTTAATAACTAATGTTTGGCAACACTACATAGCAATCCTGGAAAATGGAACCCAGTTTTTGTATATTTTCTGGGAAAGAGATCTTACTACTTCTGAGGTTGTTTAGTCCGAGGCCAGGTGGGACCAAACAAAAATTTTCCTTGTATTTATTAGAAATCTGTAAATGCTTTGTACATTTCTCTCCACTGACCTTAGCTCTGGCTGATAAAACAAAATACACAGCTATCCTCTACTACCCACAACTAGCTGGTCCTAGGCTTTTGCACCTTTAGTTTCAAGACAAAATGTTCTTATGAAACTAACACAGCAGCTTTGTAACTTTGTAAACCTGAAAGGCCACATTGTTGGAGCAAGATTCTTACTGCAGGCACTGGCATTCCCCATTGATGAGCTCCAGTCAGCTACGATAAGGTTCTGTACACACTTTCTGATGATGGATAAAACAAATGGATACGCCTCACAGGCACAGTACAAATTAAAAATACATTAGTTCATTGCAACCTCAGATCTGGGATTGAGGAATGCTTGGATGATTTTTTTTTTTTGAATAAAGTTTAGATGAGGCAGGAATTCAGCTGAGTTCTGAGGCTCCCTGGGTCCAGTTGAGTACTTGGAGGAAAATCAAATACATTTTATCTAAGGTATGCACTAACTTCCATAAAAAAAATTATCATATGCTCAGCCACAAATGGTTATTGTAAAATCTTTATTAACCTAAGTGCATATAAAAATTGTGAATTCCTAATACAAAGCAGTATTTGACTTTTAAATTTCATTTTAAGCTTGGCCCGTTCACTTGGAATGTGATTACAGAGTAAATTAAAAAGTAATCACATGTGAATTACATTTCCTCATGAATGTAATGACTTCAGGAGGCTGATTAATGTTAAGCAGTGCCTGTCCTACTGCATGTATACCTTCCCAGGTGAGATATGCAAGATAGCTGTCGTGAGTTGATTTAATTTTCTTTTACTGGTATTCCAGAGAGAATGCCTGCACACATAACAGACACGGCACGTTCATTAGGACTGAGGCTGTTCTTCCCTTTTGTCTATGCAAGAACCACCTGCAAAACCCCATCCCTGTCAACTTATGGTCATGAGAAATACCCAAGGGAGGAAGTCCAGCTCCGGCACCATTTTCTAACTAACCAAGTCTAAACTTCCCAGTTTCTTTCTATCTTCTTGGCAAATTTTTCCTGTTTGGGTGGAATAGTTCAAGAGATTCAGTGGAAAATGCATTTGCACTGGTGTAAAGGTAACAAACTGTCTCACAAAGAATGAAAGCGTATTAATAATCTCCAGCAGTATTACTGCAGAGAACAAAATTTAAACGATAAATTTAAACTATATGGAGCACAAGATCATTAAAATATTTCCCTCATGGGTAATGGAGAACGGAGAAGTCTAAAATATTTACTTTTTTTTTTCCAGTATATTCAAGTTAAGGTATTGTTTTCTGAAGGAGTCATCAGACGAATCACACTACTGTTAGCAGAAGGGAAGGATTGGTGCCTCATTATTTCTAGCCCAAAGAAGAATAAATCATTACAGTGGATTTGGTAGTGGGTCAAGCAAACCCACATCCTGAGAGAGAACTTTTGGTTAAGAATCAGTGCTCAGGGCGCCTGGGTGGCTCAGTTGGTTAAGCGACTGCCTTCGGCTCAGGTCATGATCCCGGAGTCCCGGGATCGAGTCCCACATCGGGCTCCCTGCTCAGTAAGGGAGCCTGCTTCTCCCTCTGACCCTCCCCCCTCTCATGTACTCTCTCTCTTTCTCTCTCTCTCAAATAAATAAATACATCTTTAAAAAAAAAAAAAAAGAATCAGTGCTCATTCCTGTGACTCACCACTCAGTTGGGTGGGATGATGGACAAGGGCATCACCATTAAAAAGGGCATTTTACTTCATAATCTAGGACACTTAAGGAGAGATCATGTTATAAAATTGTTGTAAAACATACTGTGTGTGATGCTTTCTGACATCACCTCATCTGTAGGGTTTTTTCTTTTCTTTTCTTTTCAATTAGGTGAGACACATTACATTAAATGTATAGTCTGTGAATGAGGCAACCAGCAAATGGAGACATTATGGACTAGTGAACCTTGGAAATCACTGAAATTGGAAGACCACCATCACATTTCATTGTCATTTAACTGTGTGTCCTCAGAAGAGAGTGTGCCAAATGTCAGGGGTTCCTAGCCTTGAACAGGAGGAAACGGGTGGCAGGGAGAGAATTAATGTCAGGAGAATAAAATACAGAAGGCACACGTTTTGTAGCTTCTCCTAAAAGTAGCCTTTGGGACTCCTTTTAGTTTTTGTTTTTGTTGTGTTTTCAGCCTGAGGTATGTAAATTACTGAAACATTCCATGTAATGTCAAGAACAATAGAAAGACATTTAAGTATAAATTTTTTAAAAATTGAGGATTAAGAAGAAATCCAGAACTCTGAAGAGGTAATGTATGCTTTCCTGAATTAGGAAGAGAGTAGAGATAATTATTCTTGTATTTTATATTGAGGATGACAGACTTAGCTGACTAAAAATGTAAAACACTATACTAATAGACAATAATGCTACTGCCTTAATTTGAGACAAGGATACTAATACTCTTATTGTACTAAATATTTTATGCCACATTTTGTTGTTCCTACTCTAAGCATTTTGAACCCTATAGTAATATTCTGTGTGACATCCAGAAGAGGGTAACCAAGATAGTGAGTGAAACAGAAAACACCTCACAGGATAATGAATGCAAGAAAAAACTGACCCTATTTAACAAGACAAGGTAAGACCTGAACAATATAGAAAGGTTTAGGAACAAAGTGTCTCAATCCAGAGGAGAGTGTTGGGCCCAGGCTATGAAGGCAGAGATAGTGGGTTGAGGGTGCCCCTGAGGTGCCAGTGAGGGTTCTGTTGCCAACAGGACCAAGTTAATCAACTCTCCTTCTATGCTTTCCCATCTGCAAAATGAGAAATGGTAAGTAATTTCCTTCCCAGTATTTCAGGGACTGATGTTTGACAGTGGCCTAATGAGTTATATGAATTCTACAAATTCTGTTCTACGATGTTTGATTTTCTGTTGCAGATAATACTGTGCAGAACATAATATTCCCTAACATGTGGCAATCTACTTTTACCTTCACCCTTTTCCAGGATCTACCATCAAAATTATGCTACAGGTTACCAAAATTACTTTTACAGAATGGAATTGTGTATAAAATGGGCCCAGAACAAGTCAATTTAATCATCACAATGTCAAAATGATCTTCTAACATAACAAGATCTTAACCTCTATCGAAAAACTATAGTTTGAACTTGAAGAACAGCACTAAACTGAAGCACCAGTGTATTTCTTCTGGGATCAATCTTTTTGTTGCTTAAAAAAAAAAAAAAAAAAAGGCGAGAGAGAGAGAGAGACTGTCACTGGACTTTTAATTAAGTTCCAGAAATGTGACCTGAGACAATAATAGAATGGCCTATTTCAATGCTATACTGCTCTTCATGGTATCTGCTTAAAAATGGGCCAGGCTTTGAAACACTCTGACATCACACTCTGACATCTAAAATGTTGAGGCTACTGATTCAGTTTTATTTCATAAGATGCCTTTCTTCACTCCTTTATCTACCTACACATCCATCTATCCACCATCCTTTCAACAAATGTCAACATTCATTGCCAGACATTAGACAGAGAAAACCAGCAAGAACAGCATGGTCCCTGTCTTCAGAAGAGCTTATTAAAACCCAGCTGGGAAGAGAACCACTTAACTAACTTAAAATAGAACCTGTGTGGATGGTACTCAGCCAAATTTGAAGAGACTCCAGTTTCTATTTTGGTGTTTACTGTACCCTCCAACACAGATTTCACCTATGGTTTACCCACGTATCCCCTGTTACTTCAGAAACTGCATATATACTTCCAACACTCCCCTGCCGTTTCACCAACCCAGAAGTGTCCAGCCACACTGTGGAAAATATGGCGCCCTCTAGTGTCACCCGCTGTGTATTCCAGTCATCATTCTACATTCTAGCTTGTGGATTCACATTTCTGAGTGCTACCCTTTAACTCTCATACCATTGTGAGCTACTATCAAGACACACCCCGAGAAAGGGAGATGCTACATGAGGCAGACAGCCAGATGGAAAGAACCATTTAACAACACTCCAGAACCTCTTCCTGCAAAGGAATAGAAGGGCCATCTTAAGGAAACAGAACTATTCGTATGAACTCATTCTAAAACCAACATTGATCACCTTTGAAGTGCCAAATAACACAGCCTACATTTATTATTATTTTATATACATTTACTATTTATTATACTAGTCACTTTTCTACTTTTGCATATGTTTCAAATTTTCCATTATAACATTTTTTAATAGTAAGTGCTAATGAACAGCTGAGTTAGTCTGTGGTATATTGGTTCTGAAGACTACCCAAACCTTCAGCAAACAGCCCTAACTAGATCCCAAATAAACTTATTTTGGATTGTTTGAGCAAAAAAAAAAAAAACTTTACAAAACTTTAAATTATGTTATGTTGGCCTAGAATGTGCATGAGAACCCTCAGATTTACTCTTACCAGATCAGTTGCCCATTACAAGAGATGGCTGCCTGCCACAGGGTTGCCTATGTCCCCTTAGAATATGCCAGTAACAAAGATGAGAAAAATAATCTTGGGAAATTTTGTAGACTATTCACAGGATACTAGGATACTGATTTAATTCATCCATAAAATGATCTATAAAATTATTTAATCCATAAGAGTGATCAGAGTACTGCAGTGTTATGAAAAGAACATCTTTCCAGAGAAAATTCCTGAATTTCATTTTTTTAAGATTTTATTTATTTGAGAGAGGGAGAACAAACAAAGGGAGGAACAGAGGAAGAGGGACAAGGAGACTGTGCTGACTGTGGAGCCTGACACAGGGCTTGATCCCACAGACCCCAAGATCAGGACCTGAACCCAAATCAAGAGTTGGATGCATAACGGACTGTGCTGCTTAACGGACTAAGCTACCCTGACGCCTGGAAAATTCTTGAATTTTAGTCAAGACTTTGTCGCTAATAATCTTTGTGCCTTTAAAAAATATCACTTCACTTTTCTGGAACATGTTTACTTGTTAAAAAAAATTAAGGGGTGCCTGGGTGGCTCAGTCATTAAGCATCTGCCTTCAGCTCAGGTCATGGTCCCAGGGTCCTGGGATCGAGCCCCACATCAGGCTCCCTGCTCAGCAGAAAGCCTGCTTCTCCCTCTCCCACTCCCCCTGCTTGCGTTCCCTCTCTCGCTGTCTCTGTCAAATAAATATTTTTTTAAAAAAAATTAAGGCATTGGACCAATGAGCTATAATGGCAGATTTTTGTCTCTTAGGGTCTGCAGTCCACGGATGCCATTAATATCAAAGTATTTCAAGGCTGCATTTCCAGTGGAGGATCAGCAATACTTCCTTCACTTGGTCTGACTGTGAAAGTGCTAGAGATCCCCTAAGACAATCCATAAAGGGAAGGGAGATGCTGCTGCCTAAGAACACACTCTCTGTCACAGCATGTGGTCAGATGCTAGTTGGCACTAATTTACTTATTCACAGTTGTACATGAGACATTACTTCTGAGGAGTAGCTACGGCTGCCTGATTGCGGCTATGTGATTAATTTAGGAAAAGGCTGTTATAAAATTACAATCCAAGCAATCTCAGCAGGTGTCACTGTAGTCAGGAGAACATACCTTCCCACAAATACTCATTACTTATTTATTTATTTATTCCTCAACAAGAGACAGTCCCTACTGGGGCCAGGGTAAAAGTGCTGAACTCCGTTTCTCAGCAAAAAGCCAAGAACAGGTAACTGTGGGATCTTCAGAGAGCAATTTATAGATGTCCTGCATTCCTGCAGGTCTAGACGGAGCTATACCCACTTTGAGGAACCTTTCCTCATTTTTTAAAGTTACTCACAGAATGGCATTCCGCAGGGTCAGTCCGAAAATGACTCTAACATCCTACTGTTTTAATCTCCGTTCTATCTACTTTCATTTATGAATCTGGAACTTAAAATGTGAGTGATAGATGAATGTGTTTCATGTATTAGAATGAAAAACTAACCCAAACAGAACCCCCCCACACACACATACACACACACACCGATGAAATCCGAATAAATATGTATTACACCGATGACAATTTCCTCATTCAGTACCGTACTCTAATTATGCAAGCTGACGAGATGTATGAAGTGTACATGGGACCTCCTTGGGCATTTTTTGCAAATCTGTAAATCTGCGATTATTTTAAAAGACGAAGTTTAAAAAAAATAACCCCCAAACAATAAAGAAACACATACACCTAAAAATGAGATTCAAGAAGTAACTGGAAAAGTTCAGACACTATATAATGAGAGGCTTCATCCTCACTGAATATCTTTACTTCAGAAAAAATATTTTTGTCATAATAATATTATTAACATCCCTCAACAAAGGCAGAAAAGTCACCAATATTTGCCCCCCCAGAAATAAAGACTATCTCTTTTAAAAATATGGAAAGGACCTAGAATGAATTTCCTAACCCTAGATCACACCAGGAGTTTTTATTACTGAAAGCTTTCTTGAAATTAATAGTTCTGACAAATAAGATTTCTGTGATGTGCCCATCTCTAGATACACAGTCCTTGGCAATTATAAAATAATTTATTTTTTCAGCATATGTCTGCCCATTTGAACTGTCATGCAAGGAATATAAGAACATATGTGTGCATGCAGAGATGAGTAAAAATCACTCGCAAAACATTTGACTTAGAAAAAAAATTCGGCAGAACGGACAAAGATTGATCATGAAAGGTAAAGTGATCTTACAAAGAGACAAGAAGGGGACAAACAACCTAAAAATGGGTAAATAAATGAAGAGGCATTTTTAAAAAGAGCAATTTTAAACTGCCAACAGCAACGAAAAGATGCTCAAACTCACTAGAAGTCAGGATATCTTAAATGAACAAAACAGTGAGGTATCATTATACCTACCAGGCTGATAAAAATGAAAATAAGTGGGAATATCTATTCCTGGGGAAAATTCAGAGAAATGGGTATTCTAACATGTGGTAGGTTAAAATGTGAATTTTAAAGTGTTTTTTTTTTGAGATCTAGCAACATTTATTAAGATTAAAAATAGCAGTTTCTTAAACCAAGTACTCTCCTGCCTAATGATCTATCCTATTAAAAACATATTATGTGTCAATTATATCTTAATACAAAATATCATATATGCTTTTCTTGTAGTGATACAACAACACAACCCCATGCCTGGACACAAATGAAATACCACCAGCCAGAGAAGAGTTGTACAATTATGCTTCGGCCACTCAAAGTAATGAATTAGAGCTATTCACTGGCTTTAAAAAGACTTCCACAAATAGTTATTTTTTTAAAGATTTATTTATTTAGGGGCGCCTGGGTGGCTCAGTCCATTAACTGGCTGCCTTCAGCTCAGGTCATGATCTCAGGGTCTTGGGATGGAGTCCCACATGAGGCTTCCTGCTCGGTGGGGAGTCTGCTTCTCCCTCTCCCTCTGTACACTCTCTCTCAGGTAAATAAAATCTTAAAAAAAAAAGATTTATTTGAGAGAGAGACAGCAAGAACGAGTGAGCACATGCATGGGGGGAGGGGCAGAGGGAGGGAGTGGGAGAGGGAGTCTTAAGCAGACACGGTGCTGAGCACAGAGCCTGACATGGGGCTTGATCTCATGACCCTGAAATAAGGATGTGAGCCAAAACCAAGAGCTGGGTGCTTAACTGACTGTGCCACCCAGGCACCCCCACAAATTAGTATTAAAAGAAAAAAATAAAATTTCATTTTTGTAAAACAATGACAAAAAAATCCTTCCAGATATGTATGTGCAAGGACACATACATACAGGTGTGTGTATTATAGTGATAGATGAACATGTTGAAAAACATGAAAGCATAATCATGGGTCAGGATTTCCCAACTGTTTTCATCTCTCTGCACCAATATGCAAAAATAACTTTTATATGACACACCAGGGTAAAAAGATGGAGATGGTGCCAGAAATGACCAGCCCGAGAATTCAGCCACCTAAGAATTAATATTTGAGTACAGGAGGTGAAAACTTCTAAAGGAGTTTGTTCCCTGCAGATAATCTGCACAGAGAAGAGGTGGAAGGGATGGTTGTGGATGCCAAGGGTGGGGCGAATGGGCAGAGATCGAACGTACAGAAATACACACGCATTTACACACTGGTGTGTGTGTATTTACATATGCACATGTGTATCCACGAACTTCGTGATCATATTTATGCATATTTGGAGACATGTTTTTAAAACTTAATTGAGGTCTTAAACATAATACTTAAAAAAAGAGTCCAAGTAGATGAACCTCCATGAATTTCTCTCTTAGATTTTCTTTTTCTTTCTTGTTCAGATCTAGAGGGCACAGTATTTCTCCCTGCTTGCTTCTAGGACCCATGCCTGTGATATAAAAACCACGCTCCCACACGTCTTCGTACTTTGCAGGGTATAAGTAAGCTTCAGAGGGAAAACGCCTTTTTCAGACTCAAGAGTTACTCGACTTTGTAGATGGCCACCTGGCACATCTAGGTAGGGATGGATTTTCCCAGCAGGCCATGATTTATTGCCAAAAGCACAGTCTTTTTTCCTTTTGTTTTGACTTAACATGCCAGGAAAACAACACAAGAGTGTAAGAATTAAACCTAATCCATTATAGCTAAATTCTCTAAGGCATAAAGGAGGCAAGGCTGAAGTAAGATGAATTTATCAATCACGCAATGCAGGGCCCCTTGTATGATTAGCATAATTCTTTAAAAGAATGCAGAACAGGTAGGCAGTTCTGCCATTAAATTATCCTGTTTAAGGAAAATGCAGACTCAGTATGCATTTCTAAGTGGACAGTCTAAGTTTCAGTAGGGTGCTTTATTGAATGTGTGTGCACGTAGTAATGAAAAGAAGCTGCTGTTCAATAAACCCCCACACCAGATACTTTTGTTATTTTAATTTGGACTGTATCTTTAATAGTTCACTTCTGTTGCAATTACTGTTCCAGTTTAATTTCACATATATTCTCATTATCTCACTGAAACTCTTACCTTGATAAAGAATAGATTCCCCCCACTAGATCCACCGCAAGAGAGTACCTATGTGTGGTTACACACACACACACACACACACACACACACACACACACACACACACACAAAGTGGGCTGAAAGTGAGCTTGAAGGATCTGGCAAAAACATTAAAAAAAAAAAAAACTCAGCATGCACCTAGGAAAGCCAGATTTACTTCATTGTTCAGCAAAGTAATATCTCAAATATATTAGTTAAGTAGGAAGTGTGGGTGTGAATTTGTGTGTTTTGCAGGCGGAGGAGAGAGAGAATACCAGTAAATACCTGGGGGAAAAAAAAGGAGGGAGAAATCAATCTAACACTTCAGAAAATGTCAAAAAGCTATGGAATGTATCCACATGTATGTTGTACTCACTGCCTCTTAAAAAAGAAAGTCTTTTTGATGTAATCTCTTTTGGCATTACAGTAAGAATGTGTGAAAAACTGTGAGGCACACTTAATATGAAAACTCAAGATGGTGATTGGTGTGAGTATGGTGGCACGAAGGCCTTCTTAAAATAGAGGCTGCATTCCTCTTGCATACAAATAAAAATTTTTCTGTGCTCGATCGTGAACGTATCGGAGCAGAGTCAACCTCACAGCTGGGAAAGGCTAGGAGTTGGTCAGAACATAGTATGTGATCCAAGAGTGCAGATGCCCCATGAACACTGAGGCAACCAACCCAGATCTCATAAGTACTTGACAATAACGTTTTTATTACGGGCGCCTGGCTGGCTCAGATGGTTAAGCGTCTGCCTTCAGCTCAGCTCATGATCCCAGGGTCCTGGGATCGAGTCCCGCATCGGGCTCCCTGCTCGGTGGAGAGCCTGCTTCTCCCTCTGCCTCTCTCTCTCTCTCTCTCTCATGAATAAATAAATAAAACATTTTAAAAAATAACGTTTTTATTAGAAATGTTTTACTTGTGTTGTTTTACCAGCAGCTCCTTTAGTACCAGGATACATTTAAATTTGTCACTTTAAATGTGTTTATACTTAATCTGTGTACAAGAGTTGCTGACAAAGCCAAGCGTGACATGCCATACTGATGATGTGTTAAGCTGAGGAAATTCAAACAGCCACAGGAAAAACCCTAACCTTATGAAACATTTTAATCACATTTTTATTGGAGAAGCTTATGAAGAAATACAGGTTTTCAGAATTTGACAAATTTTCTTTATCTTTTGCCAGGTCTGAGGTGAGCAGGGTGTACTCTAAAGTCACCTACCCCAAACTGTAAACTCATCTTTGGAAATTAGATGCTGACATTTAAGCATCGAATAAAAGTCAAACTTTGCTAGGATGGTTGAGAAGTTGAAAATCCTAAATGCCCACATTATGGGAAGAGAAGCTGAGATGGAGGCCAATATGGCGAATAATTCTAAAATTAAGTTTAGCTCCTTCTCTGTATTAGTCACGTGTTAAGAATAAACTCATTCTTTTACACAATATAGCTATTTTCAATCTCTGTTAAGAAATAGTCCTCTATCTTTTCAAACCATTGGTTATTATTTTCCACAAAAGCTTGCTTTCTCAATAGTATGATTCCATGTTTGTGGACTATAAAATTGTAGCTCTGAGAATATAAAAGAATATAATAGCTAGAGAAGGCAATGGATTTCTGTGTGTGCAAAAGTTTTAGACCTTTCTTTTAGCTGAATGACATGAGAGAGCAATTTAGCTCTAAGTTTCCGTGACTGGCTGTAAAAAGGAGATAGCATTCATTCATTCATTTATTTGATAAATATTAAGAGAATGTCAGCAATATTTCAGGTACAGAGTTAGGTGGTATTGAAGTGACAGAGAACACACTGATTCTGTCTTTAAGAAAATGTACAATCTACTGCTTTCCATCTACTGCAACCCAGAGAAAAAGAATGTTTATAAAATATAATAAAGTTCTCAGAAAAAAAAAAAAAGGTCCTCTATGTAGAGCATTCAAACTTCAAAAGAGGGCTTAAAAAAAAACAAATGCTAAATCATTTATCCAGCTTACCCAGGTCTTATGAACCTAGTGATTAATATACTTTTAAGTATCTTTATTTCAGCCATACTGTAGATACGTCATCAAAAAAAAAGTTGCTTTATTATAAAACCATGGCTAATAGTACTTTCTCAACTCAGTGCTCTTTAATAATGATCTCCAAACCTGTAATATGTCTAGGCACTGTGCTAGTGGCTAGAGACATGGAGAAACATTAGAACTCTGACCTTGAGAAGCTTATAATCCAAAAAGAAGACCTAAATACATTATGATTTACCCGATGTCTATCCCCATCTCTCCATCGCTCCATCTCTCTTAACCTAACTACCTCTGATTTAGCCCAAGCATCCTCCCCCACAAAGCCTTAGGCTTTGTTAAACCAACAGGAGAAAGGCCATTCCTTTTGCAAGGGATTGGTTTAGGAAAGGCAGGTGACCTAGTCTTGGGCAATGAGGAAAGTAAGCGGAAATCTATGAAATGGTACTTTTGAGGAAGTTTTTTCACTTTTTAAAAAAAGGTAGAAGACAAACCCAGCTGAATATTTAGCACATGATAAATATGGTGTCCTCAAATTATGAGAGGGAAAATGGAACTTCTAACAGGCACTGGTGGGATAAGCAGATAGTCACATGAAAGATAAAATCAGACCTATTCATTGGACTACAGACCAGGATAAATCTTAAATGGATCAAATATTTATCTATGAAGAAATGAAATTAAGTACTAGAGGGAAATATAGGTGAATTCCTCAATAACCTAAGAAAGAGGAAAACTTGCTGTATTATGATTTCAAATCCAGAGGCAATAAAGGAAAAGAAAGATACGTAATGTGATTATATTAAATATTTGTATGGTAAAGATTCCAAAGGCAGACTGGAAAACAGTATTTATAACTTACCTTAGAGACAAAAGTCCCCAATATGTACAGGGCTTCAAAAATTAGGGAAAAGGATCAACAATCATATAGAAAAATGAGTTAGAGGGGCGCGTGGGTGGTGCAGTCGGTTGAGCGTCTGACTCTTGGTTTCACCTCAGGTCAAGATCTAGCCCCACGTCAGGCTCCACACTCAGTGCAGAGTCTGCTTGAAATTCTTTCTCCCTCTTCCCCTCCTCCCCCCACCGCGCGTGCACGCGCACACACACAGGCGCACGCGCACACGCGCGCGCACACACACACACACACACACACACACTCTCTCTCTCTCTCTCTCACTCTCAAATAATCTTTTTATAAAAAGAACAGGAGTTAGAAATATGAACTAAGCACTCACAGGAAAATAAATGGAAATAGATTTTAACCATATGAAAAAAAACCTTTAACTTTGTTTTTAAGAAGAGATATGCAAATTAATAATATACTAAGATACCATTTCTTATCTATCAGACAGGTATAACTTTCAGTTTGACCATGGGTATATTGACCACAGCTGGGGAAATAGAAACTTTCCTATAGGGCTGGTGTGAATGCAAAGTGGCACATACAAACCATATGGTAAGGAATTTATCAATACCCAGCAAAACTACATAGGCATCTATCCTTTGACACTGAAAGCCCACTTCTGGGAATTTATCCAAAAGACATCTGATAAAGAGAAAAATGATGTGTGCACAAAGCTATTCACTGAAGCATTATTTATAGTAACATTGGGAACAATCAAAATATCTATAAATAGGGGATGGAGTGAATAAAATAGGACATAATCCCACAAGGGAATACTATGAGGCTATAAAAAAGTATCTCCAGAAAGTGCAGCAGAGGGCTCTCCAGAGTATTTCACTAAGGAAAACAAGTCAGAGACAATTGTGTAGAGTACCCTAAACTTTGCAAAGAAAGGAGGGGCACAGATGTGTGGGTGCATGGGTACACACCTATGTGTCTATATGTGCACACACACAATTGTACACATATATACGTATAACCCAATGTATGTCTATGTATTTCTGTTTTTAGAAATCTATTAAAAATCTGTGGGACAAATAGATAAGATACAAGGAAGAGACTTTTCCACATTTACCTTGCTTTATACACTTGATTTTGGCATCATGTAAGTACTCTACATAATCATAAAACAAAGTTAAAATCTTAAACAAAAAATCTCCATATACTGAGAGTGAAATAAGACAAAGGAACACAATTTCATATTCGGTGTCATAAGCATTCACAAAGGAGCTATTGCAAATGACTTTATTTAAAAAAGTAATTTGTAGAAAAAGTTTTAAACTGCTTATAGTAATTGTATTACTCGTGGCAAGACTGGCATTCTTTTTCTGAGAATCTTACACTTGTCCTCTGATTTATCAATCAAAGTACTTGTAATGGTATCACTGAGTTATTTTTGCTTTGTTTTGTTTCATGTGGTTGAAAAGAAAGAAAGATACAAGATCAATGGGATTAAGGCATTCTGATCAGAGAAACCTACATTTCTAAAAACTATTCTTAGCTTCCTCCACAGACTTTTGCATCCTTTGTTATTGCCATGATATCCATCCTCGAGCTGATGTTCACTCTGCATTGAGGCCAACGCATGTGTCCTAATACAAAAGTGTGTTTAATATGTACATACACATGTACATACACTCTTTGGAGAACACTGTTACATTATTTAGATAACATACTCTGATGCTTTCATGACATTTTTGATTTGAGGAGAGAGCACACTGACTCAGTTCTTGCAAACTGAAGGCCAAAGTCTGTCCGTGCCCAGCTCTGGACCTCACATTCTTCCCCATCTCTGTCCCCTAAGCTGCAATTTCTTGTAGGCACTAGGCAGAAAAGGTTTCTCTTTAAGCACATGCTGTCTTTCATGACTTTAAGGTATAAGGTATATTTAAAACAAACCCTACCTCCAGCCACAATTTTGTGCTCAGGAAAAGAGGCTGAGGCACTCCCGACATCAGGACATGTAGCCAAAAAGCCACATGGTTTCCCATAGTAGGAAGGACCAAAGGCATTTTACTCTGGAAATAATGTTTAGACAACTGTCTTGGATTTAAAAGGTTTAACATGTGTCCGTTATAGCAGAACTCTATCAGAAGACAGACTCTCAAGACCTCAGTGATAATAAAGCTTCAGACAGAAGACACCTCTTGAGATAAGACCAATATCTATTCCTCAATAGTATAGAACATTTTCTCAAAAAAAAAAAAAAAAGTCTCTCTTTAGCATAATAGGATTCTGTAAGTAGAAATACCTCTGAAGCCAACTAAGAGTCTTTTAGGAAGTAAAAGAATAATGAACTAGTAAGAAGAAGAGAAAAAAAAAACAACACATCTACATGGAAAGGAATTGTGATTATTTAATTTGGAAAAATAAATATGGTCTGCAACATACATGAAAGGGAATAGTATTGGGGCAGGGGGCTGAAAAGGATCACGAAGGAGAAACTAGGTTGAAATGGAAGATGTGTAAATTTAGAAGGAAATGGAAAGTGGTCGAACAATCCTGAGCACTAAAGTTTTTCTAAGAGACCAGGAAATAGTGGTTTCCTGGCAACTCTTCAGAATGGGGTGCCTATGTCAGGCGCTTCGCTAACCACACAAGCCCTCAGACTAGTGTTCGGGGAACGCCTGAGATGCTTCTACTGACCTGAAAGCAAACAAAAGAGAGGGATCATTCTCTCTCTGAAAGTACAAAGCACCTGAAGACATACCAGCTTTGTGTTCTTTGGTGGTTTCTTGTGTTTATTATTCAAGACTCCTTGCTTCAGACGCCAAAAAAGCAAATCACACTAGCTTCGGTGAGAGAGAGAATTCATTTTCTTATACAACGAGGCATTCTGAAGACAGAAAATCAGGGAAATCCGAATCAAGGTACATACCTTCTTGTTTTTCTCTCCCTTATCTCCTCTTTCCATCAACAAATTCTATTTGTTTCCAATTGCCTTTTATTTCTGGCCTCCTGCTCTTCTTCCCCAAGCAGGTTCTGAAGCCCAGATCAACAGTTTTCTATTTTAAGCCTTCTCTCTTCATTTATCAAACCTCATGGAAGTATTCTGATTGACCCCACTTAGGAAATGCATCAGCTCCATGGGTCAATCCCTGGGGCGTATGCCCATGACATCAGCCAGGTCCAGGTCAAGTGCCTACTTGCAGGCAGAACACTGGGCTTGCCAATTCTACCAGGAATGCTTGGGATGGGGAAGGAGCAGTTTTTCAATAGATCCCAACAACCTTTCCCAAAAGACTGTTAGCCCTCAGATGGCAGGGTTATCTCAAACACTTTTGGCCTTCTCTATACTTTACCATAGTACCTCCCTAACACATGTCTTATAAGGACATGAACCAGAATTTTTACTGTACCCAGTATCAAGGAGTAATTCCTATTGACCACAAACACATTCCTTCAAAATTCCATTAACTGTGATCACCTAACTAGCATATGAAAACTGCTCAGAGCATCAGGAACATAAGAGAGACAAAGACATGTCAGTCTGAAAATACCATCACTGGAAAGCACTGTCTACCCATGTCCCCGATCCTTAAGTTATTAACTGAATACATTTAACATACAAAGATTTGGGGCACCTGGGTGGCTCAGTCATTAAGCATCTGCCTTCGTCTCAGGTCATGATCCTAGGGTCCTGGGATCAAGCCCCACATCAGGCTCCCTGCTCAGCAGGAAGCCTGCTTCTCCCTCTCCCACTCCCCCTGCTTGTGTTCCCTCTCTGTCTCTCTCTCTCTGTCAAATAAATAAATAAAATCTTTAAAAAAAATAAATAATAAATAATACAAAGATTTTCAGAGCCGAAGAATGGGGTGGTTCATGTAATTTGTGCATTTTACAACTGTAGTGTGAGAAACACAGGTGTTGTGCACAATTATCTCATGATGTGAGAGGTTTGTACAGTGGTCGTGGATAGGGAGATGGGGGAGAGACCAAGCAGGTAAGACTCTAGGATCTATCCTCCCCACAAACAGAGGGTCAAAGAGTGTATTTCTATCTCTTTCCTACTTGACAGGTCCACATTAGGTTTGGTTTGAAGAGGATTCTACTGAAAATTAATTAATTAGTTAATTAATTAAATCAATCAACCAAAAATTTTATTAGTCTAATCACCCAATTTTACTAAAGATGTTAATAGTTTCTACATTGCAGGCCTGGAGTAAATTAGAATCGTCCAAATCTCAATCTAGCATTTCTTTGACTTTACCAGGCTGCCTTTTCTAATTTGATTCTGCAAAGATTAAAAAAGAAAAAAGTAAAAGGGCAAAGTATCCTATACTTGAGTTCTTAAACTACATATAAATATTTAAGTTGTGTTTAGCAGAATTTTAGGATTTTGAAGAGCCTGCCTGACCTCTGAAAACTTCTAAAAGCAACATCAAAGTCAAATATGGAAAAAGGAAGCAAGAAATATCTACCTATCCATCTACCAAGGTAAAAACGGATCCATCTAGCAAATGCCTGCAATAAGCTATTTAATTAAATTACTAGTTCTAGCAATCATTCTGGTTGACAACATTTAGAATCCAGAGGAGAGACTACTTAAAAATTATTCCACAACACTTCTCTTCCATTTGCATACACATACAATGCCTGGACTTGGTAATATAAAATCTCCAGTAATATTTAAGAGAACATCTAAAAACTTTACAGTTAAAAAAGAATAATTTTTGGAGTAATTTTGAATCTATTTTCTAAAACTAATGCCTCTTTAAAGGTCTAATCAATTACCATGATAAAGACATACACTGCAAGTACTTGGCACATGGAGTCATAGCAAAATGCACACACACCCTATCAAGCACATCTCCATAAGTCAAACTGGCAATAAGAAAATATTTTCCACACGTGGTCCACAGGGACTGAAGAGAGGTCGAGACTAAAACTCTATTTCCGGATGCCAACTGAAAGCTTGGCCAGGTGCCCATGAGATCACCTGCTATATTGGGTTTTAATACATTTTAAAACCGAAAGAGATTTTATGTATCAACTGTGGCAAATTTGAAGAGGTTTTAGAGTAATCTGAGAAGACACTTCTAAAGGACCTGAGACAGCTACATCCAATTGTTTGTAAGGGTCAAATCTATTCATTTGTTAATCTTAAATTCAGAAACTGTAAGAATCAGACAATAAACCAAGTAAGAGTTAACACTCAAATACCAGTTCAAAGAAAAGCTAAAACCCTGAAGACCTATTTCCTCTTACCCCGTCTCAAGTTCTTTTAATACTGATAGGTCAGTTTCCATGCTCTCTTTGGGGGTAAGATATAATATTCCAGTGTCCCAGCTGGATTAGAGTCATAAGCAAAAACTTTCACAAACTCAATGTACTGCCTGTCTATCTAATAACAGGCTAAAACATGGTGACTGATCAGAGCATGTCTAAAAGCTACTAATCCTATGGCTTGTATTTAAATAAGACTGGTTGGATAGATAATCTAGACAAATGCAGTATTCCATAACACAAAGCATTTTTGGATGTCGTAGGTTATCACCTAAGCCATGAGCAAAATTGATTTTTCCAGACATGTTCCAGTGTCTGCTCACCCTTTCCTGCTACCAACTGTCATCTCACTCCCCTGATAAAACTCTTGACATGTTTTGCAGGATCCTCTACTCCTTTCCCATTCCAAACAGCTGTCTTCCCTTCCTGGCAGAAACTCCCTGGCATCAGGATGACTACGGCTGTGATGGACAGATTCCATTTTATCCAACTACCCAGCTCTGAGAACATAAAATGAGCAAAAAAGGGAAGAGTATAACACTTTCGCCTGCTGAACAAATCTAAGTAATGGCTAAATCAAAACCTTAACATTCAGAATATTTTACAAGCAGTTTTGTGACATCTGGAAGACGGTACAGAATATACACATGCCATGATTCTGAAAGAATAAATGATGACAAGCGTCTAAGGTTCTACCCAGGTGGCAATCACAGATCCAGACCCGCTAATTCAAACACTGAATTTCTGCTTCATGGTCTAATTTGATGCTTCCCCCCCCCACTAGATTTAAGAACAAAAACATGTGTGTTAGACGAAAATGGATGAGTTGAAGAAAAATAAAACATAAATCACTTTCCTTAAGCTCACTGCCCATGCCCAATCACCAGTTCCACCTTGTACCACTTCCTAAATACACACCATCTCTTGCCTATTCTGCTACATTTTTTTAACTGCTTTCTCATATGCGTGTCTCTCAGTATTTCAGTCGTCTCCAAAAGCTGCTAGAGCGATATTTTTTTAAAAAAAATGAAAATTGGATCATGTCATCCCCACTATTCCCTTCCTAGTAGAATGAAACCCACACGTGCCCATGTGAACCCCAAAGCCTTGCAGAAGCCTGGCCCCAACCCCTCACTCCAATCTCAGTGTAAGTTTCTTGACCTCTCACTCAGCCTGTTCAAACCACACTGGCTGCCTTCCATCATCCCCATGAGTCACACTCCTCCCGTGCCTGAAGTCCCTCTCCACTCTGTTCTCTCTGCCTGGCTGCTTCCAGCTCCTGTTCAGATCTCCATTTATGTGTCCCTCCCTAAGAAAAGTACTCCTCAATCCACCAGAACACGTTAGGTACCCTTTTATACGTCTCATGGGATCATGTAACTTATCTTCGTGGCAGTCTTTACAACTGTATTTAATTAACATATTAAGTCAAACATCAAAGAGATTTACAAAACTATAAAACAATGTCTTTCTCATATTTTTTTTCGAAAACATAGGTTTGTGTCATGTTAGGTTAATGTGCAATGGCTTATGATTGTCATTGTATTTTTAAGATTTCTGTGTTTTAACTTCTATTACAGTAAATATCAGTAGCTATAACTATATAAAAACCCTTTGGGTTTTCAATAATTTTTAAGAGTGTAAAGGATCCTGAAACTGAATAGTTTAAGAACCACTGCATAAGAAATTACCTTATCACTTTAGAAAAACAGAGTATTGTCTTATACTTGATACTAAGTCTTTTAGAAATACCTTAAATTTTACTTAAGTACACTTTATGGGAGAAAGAATGCTTTCATGTAATATTGCTAACTTGGAAAGAAAATGCTCAAGTCTTACATACTGCTAAGTGAATTGTAACAGGATTGGTTAGGTTGGGTCATGGGCAATGCATTCATTGTAACAGAGTTGATAAGAAATTTCAACTCCCTGTGACAAACATAGTTTACAGCTTTAAATGAACAGTTTTCTCCATTAAAAACATTCTAACAAATGTCACCTTTAATAACAAACACATAGGGCCTCAAACTTTTGAGGCCAAGGTACTTGAAAATCACAATTTAAAACAAACCTTTTGATATCACAGAAAAGTTCTTAATGGAAGAAACAATTCTGTGATGACATGACAGAAAGTGGGTGTTCAAAAGGAACTGCTTGCCTTGTGTAACTACAATAACAAAAAACCCATGTAGAGTACTGTCCTAAGAACTTCACAATTTTTAACTTTTCAAAAACTGACAACCACCACAGATACTATTTTCATCAGCTTTAGTATATGTAACTTGCCCAGGTCCCATGGCTAAGTGTCAGAGGTGGGATTTGAATGCAGGCTCAGGACTTTTAACACTGTACTGCCTATGTGTGTATAGATACACTAAGCTCCTTTCTTCTGCTTGTAAACAAAGGTAAGCACCCACCCCAGCAATGCTTTGTGTTTTCCAAATACTCATTCCCACTGTGTCTTCCAAGGCTCTCTTGAAGCACCACCCAAATTAGCTATCTCTGATCTTACTGTAATTTTAACCAAAGCTAAGTCAAAAAATTTGGAGCTTAATATCACTGATTTACCTAGAGTCTATTGATCCACTGTGCTGTCATTTCGTTTTCTGATTTTCTCATTACATCTGGCTTTCTTCCTTCGTTTTCATTGCTCCTGACGATGTTCCTGGCAATGCGAGGTAACTCCCATTCCTGACCCTTTCAGTGGGCATTCAGTATCAAATACTGATGTTCCTTGGCCTTCAGACTATTGGGAGGCTAATGCCATGAAATCTTTTCTTCCTTAATGGTTCTATTCTTTTTTCACTACCTATTTCATCTGTTTGTGTAACAGATATTGTAACTAACCAGAATTTGGAGTCTCTAGTAATCAAAAGAAAACTCCATCCAAGGTCAATGTATTTATGTTAAACAGAAGGCAGTTTGCATTCCTGAAATGAATTATTTGGCATGACATCTTCCTGATTAAAATAAACTCTGTATTGGGGCACCTGGGTGGCTCAATCGTTAAGTGTCTGCCTTCAGCTCAGGTCATGATCCCAGGGTCCTGGGATCGAGCCCCACATCGGGCTCCCTGCTCAGGGGGAAACCTGCTTCTCCCTCTCCCACTCCCCCTGCTTGTGTTTCCTCTCTCGCTGGGTCTCTCTCTGTCAAATAAATAAATAAAATCTTAAAAAAAAATAAAAACTTGTTAAACTCTGTATCAAGTAAGAAACCTTGAAGATAGTCAAAATTTTAGCAAAAATACCACTTTAAAATATATAAACAGATAAAGGGCTTTAACATCATGTGACAGAACAGTTCTATTATCTCTGTTGAAATCTCAATGTAAGTGATACCTCCCTTACTCTTCCTTAATGCATCTCTGGAAAATGAACACTTTTCTCCTTCATTCCATTTCTTCTTGTTCTTACAGAGGTCAATGAAGCTGAGACTTTAGAATCCCTGACTTGAAGGCCCCTTGCAGGCTTATGTACCTAATTAACCACAAGGAAGTCTCCAAAAATTACATAAGCTTCAGATCCTACTAAACCTGAATCTGTCTTATCTAAGTTCTCAATATTTCAGTGAACTTACAGTTACTGAATTTATCTACTCATATTTTTGTTTCACTGTACTTGCACCTGCGGAGTGACTCATGGACATCAGTCCCTTGGCTACAAAAGCATATTTTCACCAAGAAAGTGGCAAAGAATTACAAATGAGGACAGGTGCTAAACATGAATTTCAGATCTCAATGTCTATCACTAGGTGATTAGTTTCAAAATCAGGTAAATACATATCAAAGATATAGTGGATGCTTCTGGTCCCTGCACAGTTTAAACACATAATTTACAAATTTGGGGATTTCACATAAAAATCCAAATGTCAAGCTTCTTTTGAAAAATCAGAAGGTCTGGCATAACCAGGTATAAATGCTCTGGCCTGAACATATTTCCTACCTATTATTCTTTACTCGTCAACATCGCCCGGCTGTTCTCCTGTAAGCATTTGGATATGCCAACCTCAACTTACATGAATAATGTCCAAGAGAGGTACTATTAAGTAAAAAAAAAAAAAAATTGACAGAACAGCACCTATAGTATATTCCAACTTATATTTTAAATGGTATATATGATAAATTATAAGATATACTCAAGCCATACATAATTGTTTATATGGCATGCATTTTTTAACATTCAGAGAAAAAAAAGTTAAAACACTAATTTTTTGACTAGTTTTAGATTATTGTTATTCTTTAAAGAAAACATTTCCCACCACATATAAATACAATTTCAGTAGCACAAGCTATATTGATAATTTGGTCAAATGGAGGACAAGGCGATAGGACTTGCTCAAATCCAGGGATTGTGGCATCAAAAATCTTGTTTTCCAGGCCAGAGCACAGACAGGAGAAACACAGATTAAACATTTAGAACCAGTACTTTCTTCACAGCAGTATTAGAAAAGAAAGCCACAGTTACTACCATTTCTGTCTAGCTGCATCCAAGCCTTTCTGGATCTCAAGTAATATCCAATTACCAATACCACGAGAGCAACTTGTGTGAATTGTTTTAATATATATTCACAGCATGCATCGTGATGGCTCCTGGCTGCTATTAAAAGGGTGGACTAGCAACATGAATTAACAATAACACATGTGCTGTATTATGGCTCCATCATGCCTAAAGCATTTAGCTGGTCTCCTTATTATTCTTAATGGCACCCTTACAGCTCCTGAAGATCATGCAACTGTGAATTCACTGATTCCAAATGCCAAATGAAAAAAAAAAAAAATATATATATATATATATATATACATACACACACACATCCACTCTTCCTTTTTCATTACTGGTACATGTCATGACCCACAGACTGTTCTATTTTCAGAACATTTTTGTTTGGGACAAACAGAAGAATTCTTAAGGAAAGAGAAGGCCATCAGGATTACAGCCGGGAGAAAAAACAGCTTCTCCAGGAGAATAGCAATTCAGTATAAAAGGGAGGCCAGAGTTCTCTCTCCCTGCTGTCACTTTCCAGGATGACCGCTAGGGGCGCCTAAGAGGCACACCGGCCTCCCCCTGGGTTCCCAACAGTCCACTGTCTTCCCAACAGCTACAACCACCTATAAAAGAAGCACATCTTAGCACACCTCCTCTGCTTACAGTTTTCCAGGGGCTTCGATATATATTTAGAATAAAAGGTTCCCTGCCAACAAGGCTCCTTTATGACATGGATGCCTCCTTAACCCTGTAAATTCCTGTGCCATTCTCATAAGTCGGCCTCAACGTGCCCCAATCATCATTATTCCAAACTGTTGGTATTTGACACCCCCTCAGCCAGAGTACACTGCCCATAGATCTTCTAAAGGCTGGTCCCTCCCTCTTCCTCCTCCAGATCTGAGCTCAAATGTCACCTCCTCAGAAACTATCCTGTCTAGAACAGCACATCCATTTTCTCCACTCGGTAGGCACATGGCCCCTCATTAAGTGTCTTGCTTGCCCTTGGTGTGTGAAATTACTTTCTTTTTTGTGTGTTTTCCTACTGACCATCTCTACCCAAATGTATGCACATGAACACACATGTACACACACAGAAATGTGCATTTCCATCAGGACAGAGGCCTTGTCTATCATGCCGATTCTTACCTTCCCAGCACCTAGAGCAGAATCCAATGTGTGGTAAGTGCTCAGAACATAATCTGGCAAGAACAAAAGAACCTGCTAGGTTTGCAGTTCTACCCAGAGGATCACTGAGGAAGTTGATTCTGTGAATATGTGAGGCTCAGCTAGTTAAAAATTAATCTAACAACACGAAAAATGAGTCTTCTTTCCCAGAAAATACTCAGTCCTAGCCCCTAGTCCTAGGAGGTGGGGAAAATGCAAGCTCTACAGAATATATTCCCTTACACCCCCTTGCATGTTCCCCAAACTCAATCATTCACATACTCTCCAATATGGTTTGTGCCATTTCTGAATACCAGATATTTACTCAGGTTATTTTTCCATATAACATTTTTTACTCAATCCTCACACTAAGTAGCAGTATTTGTGAAATCATGGATTTGGTAGGACCATTATAATATATATTTTTCTAGATCACACCACAATCAATCCTTGGCTACACACACACACACACACACACACACACTTACATATATTTTTCCCATGTAAAATTATCTCTTCCCACACTTGGGGAAATACTGCATTATAAATGAAGACAGACTTTTATCCAGGGGTATAAGCTCTCCAAAGGGAAGCATGACACCGTGGAGTGTCATGAGGAGAGCTGATATTTACTAAGTACTCACTCTGTGAAAGGCCCTGCGGATACACTTTATTTATTATAAGACCCCATTTGAGGAGCTACGTATATTATGTTTTTCAAGGGAGGACCTAGGTATGAAGAGCTTAAATACAGGCTCAAGGTCACTGCTCTGGACTGAATGTGTCCTTCCAAAATCCATATGTTGAAAGAAGCCCTAGTCGCCAATAAGACGATATTTGGAGGCAGGGCCTTTAGGAGGTAATTCGGATGATATGAGGTCACAAGGGTGGTGCCCTCATGGTGGGATCAGTGTTCTTATTAAAAGAGAAGAAGACAGGAGAGCCCGCTCTCTGCCATGTGAGAGCACAGCAGGAAGGTGGCCATCTGCAAACCAGGAGGAGGGCTCTCACCGGAACCCAACTGGGCTGGCACCCTGATCCTGGACTTCCCAGACTCTGGAACTGTGAGAAATAAATGTCTGTTCCTGAAGCGCCCAGTCCATAGTGTTTTATTACAACAGCCCAAACCAATGCAATCACACAGCAGAGCTAGTCAGCAGCAGGAGTGGTGTTCAAATTCTGGTCTGTTCGGCATGAGAGTCCATTCTCTTAAACTCTGCTTCATCCAGCATCTACGTGCTCCATAATCAATCTGTGCTTCATTTCACAGTAAAAACACTTCTTTCCTAAGGTCCTAATAGCTTTTCTTTGCCTATTTTATTTACTAATATAAAAGCTGCACACGTACCATTGACTTCCTTTGCTACTCCTAAGCAACAAGCTTGTTGAGAGATTCTACTAAAAACAAGCTTAGCCCTCTTTTCACTATTCACTGATTTTAAGTGTTGCTAATCTAATCACTGTCTTTTAGACCAGTAGACTTTTATTTTCATAATTCTACGCTGCCATGGGGCTTCTTCCAAAGCCCCTGCTAAGGCTTCACCCCAGAACCAGGTGCAAATTGCTTTCTGAGTACCTCTGGGTATTCTCTGAGAAATGACTGAGCCTTTGGATCTTGCTACCTAGGACAGACTTCTGGGGTTTTCTCCCCTTCAGCCGTCCTTAGCAGACAGAGCACCCCACAGTTGATTCGGGTCTGCTCCCCACAAGACTCAGCTATTCAAAGTGGGGTGAAGTCACAGCTCTGCACGTGTGTTGCCTGCCTTTCTCTCCTGATGCTTGCATGGTTGGCAAAACAGCACTTTGAGCTCAGACTTGTAGAAGTGTGTCTTCCTCACTTACATAGTGTGAACTGCATGTTTAAAAAATAATAATAAATTAACAATAATAGCTAATCTTCATTGCATTCCTGTCAAGTGTCAAGGCAAGGCTTTTAACATATTTATTTCTAGGGGCGGCTGGGTGACTCAGTCATTAAGCATCTGTCTTTGGCTCAGGTCATTGTCCCAGGGTCCTGGGATGGAGCCCTGCATTGGGCTCCCTGCTCGGCAGGAAGCCTGCTTCTCCCTCTCTCACTCCCCCTGCTTATGTTCCCTTTCTCACTGTATCTCTCTCTGTCAAATAAATAAAATCTTTAAAAATAAATAAAATAAAATATTTATTTATAAAAAAGAAAAGAAAAAGAAATCCCTGTGGAGTAACTACTTATTTTATCCCCATGTTAGAGACTAGGAAACTGAGGTTTATGGATGTTGTATAATTTGCCTAAACGCAAGCTGGGAGGAAAATCCAAGCCTCCTGGTTCCGAAGCCCCTAGTCTAAAGAACTACTCTGTAGATTGTCAGTATACATATACAAATATATACAGTATATACATATACAGTGAGTATATGCACGCACGCGCACACACACACATACACGCTATTCCAGGTAAAACTGTGCTGACCTGACCTTTATGAAAATTATAGCAAATAACAGAGGTAGATCGATTACTCTGTGAAAGAAAAAACAGAAGGTTATTAACAAGTATTGAAAAGAATTTATTTTTTAAAGAAAATGGATGCTTCCTTTTCCTTCAAGACCAATAATCCACCTCTGTCTTCACTTCCTCTTCCAGGATCTTCTGAATGCTCCTGTCACAAAGTCTCTCCTTGTATTTGTGTCCCTGGTACGTTATAATCAGGGCAAATGCAAATTCCCAGTTTACTCATGTTGTTCTGTCACACCTATTATCACTCTCTGAAGTGTTTTTTTTAATTGAACTATAGTTGACACACAATGTTACATTAGTTTCAGGTGCACAAATAGTGATCCAACATCTCTATACATTATAGCTATGCTATGTTACATTGCAAATGTAGCTACCATCTGTCACCATGTAACCCTATTATTATACCACCCACTATATCCTGTATGCTGTACCTTTCATCTTTTGGAAGGTGAATTATAGGACTTCCATAACCATAAACTACATGAAGGCAGATTATGCCTATTTTTCTTTGTATGTTTCACCAAGATCTTCATATTTCATATCAATAGAGAAGGCATGCTTGCTGAATCGTCCTTACAGAAGGCATGCTTGCTAAATTGTCCTCTCCCCTGGCTAGGTACAGTATCTCCATGATCAGATCTTCTATAGCACTTTGTTTATGTCCCCCTTCCAGGAATTATTAGATGGTGACTTTAACAGTTCCACCACAGTAGGCCTGGGTCCCTACTCATCTTCTATCCCGTGGGCACACAGTAAGATGCTTTTTCCATCAATGGGGTTAAACTACATCTGAAAAGCTGAACTCAGTATCCTTCCAATGTTCATTCTTTCATGCAAACACTTACTAAGGACTTACCCTGTACAACCAGACACTAGGGAAACAAGATGGAAAGGCAGGTGCCTCCTCATAAATCACGTACGGTGTAATGGAGCAACCACAAATGGAACAGAAAAGGACAGTATTGTGAGGTAAGTGGTTCACAAAGTATTGGATGAAACAGGACGGAATACCCCGATGTTTGCCTAGGGAGTGGGAGGAAGTTCAAGTGGGCAAAGGACTAAGAGGTATTCTTCAGGGAGAGATGTCTTGAGAGCAGGAGGCTGGGGTTGGACAGGTGCAGGAGAGAGTGGGAGAGGCCCGCCCAGGCAGACAGAAAAGAAAGGGCACATATAAGAAAGCGTGAAGCTTGGGGCGGGTAGGTCACACAGCTCCTGATGGCTGGAGTTTAACATCCCAAGGGAAATAAGCTGGAGTAGACAGGTCTCCTTCCCCGCACGCGGTTGTGTTAACTACCATAGAAATAATTAATAAGCAATGCAAAATGTGTCCTCTTTTAAGACCAGTGATTTTGGGATCATCAAAATCAAATTATAACTGGGGACAATTATAAGACAGAAGGAGGGGACAGATGACCTCTGGATAGCTTATTCAGGACTAAGAGAGACCAAAAATCTCTCTCTCCACTATAGTACTTTCTTTAACAGGACTGGCAGAGGACAAAGCCCTGCTTAGGAATTTGATCATGCTAAAGGAAAAACAGTCATTTCAATGCTCTTCTGTGAGTCCCCTGTGCTGAAGAGACCCAGACAGGTGGGCTCTCTGTTTATAAGACATACTACCGGATTATGGGATGAGACTGGTCAGCACAGAGGAGATGTGATGACTCCAAAGGAAAAGAGAAGCTGGGGGAGGTATTAAAAACTGGCCTCAGGGGAACATAGCTGGGACACCATCTGGGGAAAACACTGTGTGTCAGGGAATGACCCACCAGTGGATTGGTACACCCGAGCCGACCTCTAGTCAGTTAAAAATTATTGTTTGCACTGTACTAACACGTTCTGTGATCCCCATCCTCTAACCTAGCGCTTATAGTATTTCTGCTACTCTTTAAGTACTGCAGTAAGAAGTACTTTGGGAAAATGGAATACTGTGCCAGGGTCCAGATGGAAAGAAGCAAGGAGGGGAGCAACAGTAAGCTGTCACCAGAGTCTAGCCACAGGGGAAGGAAGAATAGTCAGAAAGGAGACTTGGGGGACCGTGTGTGTGTGCACACGCACGCACGCACACACGTGCACACACACAGAGATCAGAAATGAGAATCATGCAAAAGTCCTTTTCCCTTGAGAAGTGGTTTCAGAACCAGCTTCCGTCTGCAGATACTGAGGTCCCACCTCCTGTCTACTGTCACGTTTGTCCTCCAAGCGAGTGTGAGCCTTTATCTTCTTCTTGGCAAGACCATCTATCTATGTAATATGGTAATTGAATCAGGTTTAATTTAAAGAAAAATCAAAAGTCCTTTCCATTTAGCCATATAAGAAAGCACTTAATCTCAATAAGCTAGCAGTTAGGATGATAAGAAAATCTACAAGAGCCGAGATACATAGCAAATCAAAATTCTCTCCATTTGGGTTAAAGAATAAAGCCAAAATAAGCTTTCTTTTCGGCCTAAACCACATAACGGAACACATATTAGAAATATGGGTTGGGGCAATGAGCTGTGACCATCAGTGATTCAGAGGGGTCCCCAAACACCCCCCACCAGTTTCACAGAACTGCACTGGCTCCAAAAAATGACATTTACCGAGATTCTTAATAAAATGAACATATTTGGCTGCTTCATACATTATTGGATTTTTTGGCATACATTTCAGAACTCCAATACTTTAACTCTGCCTGTGAGTGAGACAGGCATCCCCACAGGACCACCCTCCCACCCCTGGAAATATTTTCATTACCCAAGTCAGGGGAAGTGAGGAAATGAAAATTTCATGACTCTTGCCACATAGATAGCTTAATTCAAGTGTGCTATGTTTTCATTATTTGCATTTCCCTTGGAATGTGAGGACTGTTTTCAAATCTTCTGGCACCTGTTTTTCAACTGCCTCTGCTCAGTGACTTCCTGGAATAAGGAAGAACATGGCTTTCACTGGACACTTGTTGAGATTCTGCTTGACTCTAGACCATATTTATGCCCAATTAGGTTAACTATGGGTCACTGTTAAAAAATATACTTATAAGGCCCTTGACTAAAATAAGCATTATATACCATCTAGTTCTCTGAGTTGTGGCAAGCCACTTCTGGTCTCTGTGCTTAAATTATGTCATCTTTGGCATTAAGGAAGTGGACTTTGTACATGGCATCCAATACAGAGAGTCTGTAGCAGGGTGAAATGGCCCTCCTGCAGGACTGCCTTTGCTTTAGTTAGTACTCTTTATTTGTGCTTCCTCTTTTTTTTCATGTTTTTGTTACTTTTAAGGATTTTATTTATTTGAGAGAGAGAGCGAGAGGGAGAGAAAGAACAAGAGAGCACAAGCAGGGGGAGCAGCAGGCAGAGGGAGAAGCAAGCTCCCCACTGAGCAGAGAACAGGATGTGGGACTAGATCCCAGAACTCTGGGATCATGACCTGAGCCAAAGGCAGACGCTTAACTGACTGAGCCACCCAGGCGTCCCTGTGCTTCCTCTTCTTGACAGTTTTTTTTTTTTAATCAAAATGGGAACTGTTTTATAAATCAGTTATTAAATGATTCTTAAGAACTACAGAGAGGGTAGAGATGGGTTGCAAGAGAGACCTGTTTACAATAAACAAGAAACAGATGGCCATGGTCACTCCAGATTGTGCTTCCTAGTGGCAAATAACAACAATATGTTACAATCTTTTCATTTTCAAACTCCCACTATGTGGGAGACCTTTATCCACCTTATTGGAAGCAGTATACAGTAAGGCTTGAAACCTATGTCCCTGAGGTATTACAGGATCCCACTTATGGGAAATGTTTAGGATAGACAAATCCATAGAGACAGCAAGTACAGGTTAGTGGCTGCCAAGGGATGAGGGTAGCGAGGGGATGGGGGGGGTGACTGCTAGTGAATATGGGCTTTTTCTTGGGGATGATGTAAAGTTCTGGAATTAGATAGTAATGTGATGATGGTTGCACAATTCTGCAAATCTACCAAAAAAATCACAGAATTGTGTACTCTTAAAGGGTGAGTTTTTTCATATATGAATCACACCTCAACTAAAAAACAAATATGACAAACCAACCCACTGCCCTAGACACAGGCTTTCCAGGTTCAAATCCTAGCCCCAACACCACCTTTTCCAAACCTAAGTTCTCCCATCTGTAAAATCTGAAAATACCCCATAGGGGGGTAGGGGTAAATGGAGGACTAAATGAGACCAGGGAGAAGGTGCCAAGACCAATCTACAGCATGTAGATGTTGTGAACATCTGTAAATTTTCCTCTTATTATTATTGAATCTTAACAATTCCATAAGGTGAGCAGAACATTCCTGATTTTACAGATGAAGGAATATCTGACCTGTAAAGGCAGAGGACATTGACCCTGTTGCTGGGCCACTAAGTGACAAGGTGGGAGTGTCAGAACTGAACCTCCTGCTCTTTCATGATACATCAACACCTCTCGATGCACCTATTAACAACCTAATGTGTACATGAACTGCTTACTGACTTCCTACTATGTGTGAGACTCTTGAGGACATAAACCTCAAGAGAGCCATTACATGCATTGGGAAAGAAAGGACAGTGCCCAGAGATTAAGAAAATAAGGAACAGGTGAAATGGTAAAGGCACAAAAGTAAGTGTTTTTGCCATGCAGTTCAGAACTTTGAGGCCTCCTCCCACCTACAAGAGGACTTTCCCACCAAGAGGAGACCGGAGTAACTAGGCTGAGAAAAACATGATATAGATGCATTTTCGAGAAGTTCTATGAAAATCACTAGCCCACCAACCTCAGTCTGAATACCATTTTTAATTTAGATTTCCAACCTCATGGTCCATCACTATAGCCACTAGTCAGATATGGCTATTTAAATTTAAATCAGTTAAAATTAAACCCTATTAAAATTGTCATTCCTTAGTTTACTGGGCACATTTCAAGTGTGCAATATCCACATGTGGCTAGTGGCTGCCATATGGGAAAGCACAGGTAACAGAACATGTCCACCACTGCAGAAGGTCTTAATGGACAGGGCCGATCTAAAACATAAAATCACATCATCAATCATCGTATATGCTAAGGGGAAATATAACAATTTACTTAACATCCTAAAAATGGGCTTTGGTATCCAAGCAAATACCTAGAAACAAAACTACTTGCCTTGGTTGTAAAATAGTATTGTAATTCCTCATTTACATATTTAAGATAATATTCTCAGATCATATTACTCAGGTGCAGACATAGGATTTTTTTCAGGAAAAAAAATTGCTTTCCTACACTCTTGTCTTATCATAAAAAAGAAAATGCAGGTAGCATAAGACAAACAGATAATAAGGATGCAAACTCATTGCATCTCTGTTTTGAAAGAAATACAATTTACTGATCTTGCAAAGAAAGTTTAGAACATATGAGGAAACACAATTGCTCTGGTCCCTGAGTTAATAGCCTTGTGAGTAGAATTGTCATTTTCTCCCAAAGAATTCTCTACATGTTTTCATAACCAATCCAACTTCAATATAGATGGTCATGCTAACTGCCCAGAAACAAAATAATCTTATGAGAAAGGGTCAAATATGCTAATGGAGACCCCTCCCATTTCCCCCCATGAGCCACTATCATATTTGTAATATGGAATGAAAAGATTTTCCATTCATTATCCTATTTTGCAGTGATAAAAGCTCACAGATAGACCACATAACAGTATACAAGATTATCTATTCATAATGTTGGCATCTATCATCTGACTGGATTTAAACTTTTAAAATATAACCAACATACATATACGTATAGATTTCATGATTTTTTACAATCTGAACCCTTCTCTGTAAACAACACCAAGAGTAAGAAAAAGATTATTATCAGCATCTCAGAGCCTGCCTCATGCAGCCTTCCAGGGATCATCCCCCTCAAGGGCAACAAACATCCTGACTTTCAACACCATTGGTAAATTCTGACTGTTTTGGTAGCTCATACGCATGATACTCTTTTGTGTCTAGCTTCTGTTACTCAATAACACACTAGTTAGTTTTGACAGACCCTCTTGCTGCCATAAGGTAGTGATTAAAGGCTTTCCCACTACACCGTACAGAACCATTGTTTACTGAACAGGTATGGTGTTATCAAGTTCTGTTCTAAGTGCTTTATATACCTAAATTCATTTAATTCCCAAAACAAGCTCATCGAGAAAATATTATTAAATAGATGAGGACCCTGATATATTAATCTGGCTATAGTCCCCAATTATTCAATTAAACACTAATCTTGGTGTGGCTGTGAAGGGTTTTTACAGATGTAATTCAAATCCCTCATCAATTGACTTTAAATTAGGGAGATTATCCTGGATAGACCTGATTAGTCAATTGAAAAGCCTTAAAAAGGGGGTTGTCACTTCCACAAGAGAAGGAAAGCAAGAGGAGGAGAGAGGAACTTTTTCTGAAACAGGTAACAGTGAGCAATTAACCTACACCTGCTAATAATAGACGGTGGACCAATTCAAAGTCAAATGTGGGCAGATCATTCTTGAATTAGAACTAATGTAGAAAGGGTAGGCATCATGGTTATGAAGGTTTTAGGTTTGGGTTTTTGGTTTTTCTTTCCAAGCCAGTCCTGATATCATCTATTCTTGCATACTGACCCTGGAGGTACACTCTGATTTTTCAAGTCTGTGGTCAGATTTTAGGTTCAGAAACTAACGTCACTGAGTTTGTGATACACTGGTAAAATGAAGTGTTTTTTGGACAGTCAGACCTCTCAGACTTGTTATTTCTCAAAGGAATCTCAGTGAAAGGCTTTCTCTGAGTGGACCTGAATAGATCAAGTAAACCTGTAAGTTTTTTTTAACAGAAACTACTTCCATCATCATCTTCCCCTTGACATGTATCACTTAGCAGGATTGAAGTCAAGTCTCAATAAATACGGAGGAATACCATTTGTCTTCTCTCTATCAGTTTAAGGCTGATTTTAAAATAGTTTTCCATTTTCAGAGGTGCCATTTTAGCCAAAATGAAATTCCCAACTTTCTCTTCCCAATCTGTTCCTCCTCAAGTCTCCATCTCAAGGTTCCATCTCCCACCTTCACTCAGATTCTTAGGCCAAAATCATAGTAATGATCAACCAGTGGATTCTGCCACCTAAGCATCTTCCAAAGCTGGCTACTTCTCTCCATTTCCATCCTAAGCACTCTGTTCAGGCCACGCTGATGCCAAACCCAGACAAGGAGTTCCCCCCAGTGACCCCAGCTTCCATGGAGCCCTGCTATTACATACAACACGGTACACGTTTTAAATTGTAAATTAGGTACTGCTACTCCCCTGTTTAAAATTCCAACAGAGACTGGGTATTTGATGACACCAAAGAATTACTGAAAAGTTACTAAGGGTGATAATGGTATCGTGGCGATATTTTTTAAAAGGAGTTTCTGTGTTTTATAGGTTTAGAGTGACATATTCACAGATGGAATGAATGGATGTTTGTTTCAAATAACATGGTGTAGATGGGGAGAGGGAAGAGATAAAACAAGATTGGCCACGAGATGATAATTATTGAAGATGCATAACACATACACGGGGAGTCATTACACTTTTCCATTTTGAGGTATGTTTGAAATTTTTATCATAAAAAGTTTTTAAATACCCAATGACTCCTGAATGCATGTAGAGTGAAATTCCAAAAATGTGCCTTGGTCCAGAAGGTCCCGTAAGATCTAAGTCCTGCCTACCACTCTCAGATCTCCACCAGGAGCCGGCTCTGCTCATTAACTATGGAAGAGCTACCAAGTAGGCTGTCCATGTGCCTTACTCGTGCCAAGCTCTTGGACACTCTGGGACCTTTACAAATGCCCTCCCCTCAGTCTGGATAGCTTCACTCCAGATGTTCTCATGGGTGGCTCCTCCTCCTCCCGGTGCCGACCATGCTGAGGGTATTTTCCCTCCTTGCCTTCATCCTCCCCACCCTGCACGCCTCCTCCCTACTGGATCTCTTATTTTCTTTTATTCTTTTCCTATATTTTCTTCATGATGCTTATTTTTGAAACCATCTTATGTCTCGAATATGTCATTTTAGAAATAAGTCATTTGTTGTATCTCCTCTATTACCAAAATACATGCTCAGACATATTTGGGACCCTGTCTGTCTAGTTCACGTGCACAAGCCCTATGTGTATCATAGTACCTAGCACTGTAGGATCCCAATGAAGATACATTAAGCTAATTCTCTATTAGACCTGACCATTAAGGTTGCATGCATATCACATGAATGTCAGTAGGAATAATTGATGTCTTGGGGTGCCTAGGTGGCACAGTTGGTTGAGCATCCGACTCTTGGTTTTAGCTCAGTTTGTGATCTCAGGGTTCTGAGATTGAGCCCCTTATGGGGCTCTATGCTCACTGCAGAGTCTGCTTAAAACTTTCTCTCCCTCTCCCTCTGTCCTGCCCCCAACCCCCACTCTTTCTCTCTCTCTCTAATAAATAAATATTTAAAACAAAGAGTAACTGCTGTCTTAGAAGTTTAGATTATCCTTACATGTACATATCTGTAGTATTAATGAATAGTTAATATCTATGGAATTCCTTTGAATTAAATATATATCAACATAATGAATTAAATACACAAATTAATACAATTAATAATTAATACCTCTGGGTTTCTTTAGAATTACATAAAATATATTCATATATACACATAGACATATACATAGTCATTACTCCCATACCAAATATATGATTATTATTGGTTAATGTAGAAAGAATATGACAGTTTATGACTGCCACATTTTTATTAAAAAATGATTTGTTAAATGTACTGTTGTCAGACCTTATACTTTAAATTCATTTCTAAGATTCTTAGATGGTGTTAAATTATGTCAGCATAATAAGCAAGTTTTGATTTCCTTTCAGATGTTCCTGGCTGCTGAAAGAATTGATTTTTAAGATTTTTTCCCATTGACCTATAAGGCTGTGAAGAAGAGATAGCTCTTCTTAATCTCAAAGACCCAAGCCGAGCTTACATTCCCTGGCCATTGTTCAGATGTCACCTTCAGAGCTTGCTTCTTTATATATCTTTGGAGAAACACAAATGTATTAGTGATAGGACACAGCCTGCTAGGTTTTAAACCCTCTTTGAAATGTTGTTTTAATATTGATAGCTCAACATCAGTCATTCGAGGATAACTGTACCTAGTTATCATAGATATTATAAAGTATATTTTTAATTTTAATATACCTACATTCTCAAATATTAGTTTATTCAGTGGCTATATAGGAAACCCAAGATCACTAGGAGAAGTGTTAAATAATATGTGGCTTTTTAATTGGTAGAATGAAGGGATAGGAGAGAGATTCTAGCAATTTGGCTTTCTAACTGGTAAATACTAATGAGGCAGGAATAGTAACAAAAGGGAGACACAGCATCTCAAATCCATCTATTTCCCTAAAACCAGACCAGCCTAGATCCTAATTCAGTAAATTCAAAGGCCCTCCCCATCTTTCTGTCTCCCAAGACAATGTTTTAAATTGTACATGTTATTAAATATTGTTTTCCTTCCCAGACATCTGAGAAACTCAAGACAAAAACCTTGTATAAAGACTCATACTTAACTTAAAAGCCAACATACATACACAGCAACATCTTTGACAGTCTGCAAACAAGTGATTTAATCGCCATGGTGGCCCCATCTAATGCCACTTTTATAAAGGGAAGTTTAGGAAGTGTCACAACTGGATGTTTCACTTTTATATGGACTAAAGAGGCTGTAGTTTGTTTCATAAACAGGTTGGTTCCAATGAGAAGGTACAGTTAATAGAAGTAAAAAGCAAAACTCACTACAGAGATCCTCCCAGTATTAGATTTGAAAAATTCTATCAATAGAGTTTCTAATTTGTTTCAATGCTCACAGAGCAACACTAGACCGGACCTCCTTTTGCAGAAAAACCTAGAGACGCTTTGCATTTTGTCTCCAGCAACCACAGTCTGAATATAATTCCCTGAACACACTCTTCCACTGCACACAGTTCTCCTAACACCCAGGAGCTTACTAAATTTCTAAATAATTCCTGTTTATTTTTATTAGTTCAGAGGTAGAATTTAGAGATTCATCAGCTGCATATAACACCCAATGCTCATTACATCAAGTGCCCTCCTTCATACCCATCACCCAATTACCCCATCCCCCACCCATTCCCCTCCAGCAATCCTGTTTGTTTCCTATAGTTAAGAGTCTCTTAAGATTTGCCTCCCTGTTTTTATCCTATTTTCTCTTTCCTTCCCCTGTTCATATATTTTGTTTCTTAAATCCCACATGAGTGAAATCATAAGGTATTTGTCTTTCTCTGACTTATTTCACTTAGCATTATACCCTCCTGTTCCATCCATGTCATTGAAAATGGTAAGGTTTCATTCTTCCTTTATGGCTGAGTAGTATTCCATTGTATATATATACCACATCTTCTTTATCCATTCATCCATCGATGGATATCTGGGCTCTTTCCACAGTTTGGCTATAGCTGATAATGCTGCTTTAAATATTGGGGTGCATGTGAATCTGAATTTTTGTATCCTCTGGGTAAATACCTAGTAGTGCAAATGCTGGATCATAGAGTAGTTCTATTTTTAATTTTTTGAGGAACCTCCAAACTGTTCTCCAGAGTGGCTGCACCAGTCTGCATTCCTACCAGCAGTGTAAGAGGGTTCCCCTCTCTCCGCATCCCCGCCAACATTTGTTGTTTCGTGACTTGTTAATTTTAGCCATTCTGACTGGTGTGAGGTCATCTCTCATTGTGATTTTGATTTGTATGTCCCTGATGCTGAGTGATGTTGAGCATTTTTTCATGTGTCTGTCGGCCATTTGTATGTCTTCTTTGCTGAAATGTCTGTTCATGTCTTCTGTCCATTTCTTGACTGGATTTTTTGTTTTTTGGGGGTGTTGAGTTGGTAAATTCTTTATAGATTTTGTATACTTGCCCTTTGTCTGATAAGACATTTGCAAGTATCTTCTCCCATTCTGTACGTTGCCTTTTAGTTTTGTTGACTGTTTCCTTTGCTGTGCCTGCTTATTTTAAAACCCAAATTGGAGACTACCCTCCTTTAGAAAGCCTTCTTCACTAATGTCTCATTTTCAAGTCCATCCCACCCTTCTATATGCTCTGATCTTACTGACTTCATGCTTTAAGTTGCTGGTATTTTCACAATAAATTGTCATTCACTTTCTAAATGTTTATCACACATACTAAATGGGACGCTTAAAGACAAAGTTAGCCCCTTACTTGAGGTTTTGTCCCCAGGGGCTTGCTTCGGGCCTTGGCACAATGCCTTCCCAGAAGACACTGAATGAAAGAATAAAAGAGCAAACAGACAAGTAAATGAATGAAGACAGCCAGTTTCTCTTTAAATTTCTAGTTCCCACACAGTTCCCACCACTAGGCTTTTATTTCATGCCCAACAGAGTTTATCATCTACTTAACTTTTCAGTCCTAAACATTGTTAAACTTTGAAGTTCATTATCACTGAAGTGTCCACACTGGATTTATGACTAACTTATCCCTGTGGCTTCCTTAAAGAGTGGCTCATAGTTAGGTATTTTTTAATCAATACCTTTATCTTTGTGAAGGGAGATGCTCATGGATCCATCATTAGATGCTACAGATTCTGTAAAGTGATTGTGGGCTTTATTTTCCCCCTTTTTAAGTTATATATGCACGAGTAATACATGAAAATACCCTCACTGAAAAAAATTCAAACAATATAGAAAAACTTGAAAACTCTTACTACGTCCCCTATTCTATTTCCCTCCACAGAGGCACATTTATTATCAACATCACACCCCTTTTCAGTTAGCTATTTGCATATGCACACATGTTTTGTGTTGTTTGGGTGGGAGTCTTGTACCTAGGTTAGGTCTAAAGGTTTTGTAAACTTCCCTGTTCAATTAAAAACATGTCTCAGACATAGTCCCACATGAGAAACATATCTCATGCTTTTTAACTACCATAAGTCCGTAATTTGGATATACCATAGTTTAATCATTCCCATATTGATCAAAATATATGCTTTTCAGTTTTTCTGTCTTAAAAATCCCTGAATATGTCTCTTTACATAAAGGTGCCAGGAATTACTGGGTTTAAGAGTATGCATAGACAATATAAGCCTGCTTCTTTAAATCCTTACAAATAGAGTGGATATTAACAGTTATTGGTTTGTTTTTGGTTTTGGTCAATCTGATGATACCAACTATTTCCACATGACCTAATAATCCAGGCCAGAAATTCCTGTCTTCATACCCACTATGGTGCACTGTGATTGGCATCCAGGTTCAACTGAAATACACCACACAGACCCTAATGGGCTCCTACTCAACTCTTTTCAGTTCACATCCCAGTAACATCAACATGGAATCAAAATCAGTTCATGTTTAAACATCAAGAAGGAGGGACTGTGGGGGTGCCTGGGTGCCTCAGTCCTTAAGCATCTGCCTTAGGCTCAGGTCATGATCCCGGGGTCCTGGGTTCGAGCCCCACATCGGGCTCCCTGCTCAGTGGGATGCCTGCTTCTCCCTCTCCCACTCCTCCTGCTTGTGTTCCTGCTCTCACTCTCTCTAATAAATAAATAAAATCTTAAAAAAAAGAAGAAGAAGGAGGGACTGTGAATAGTGTCTTCATAGAAAACTGTCTTGTTATACTCTCTTAATACCTGATGAGGTAGAAATTTTGTCCCTGTTTTATAGATGACCACAACCGAAGCTGACTCCCCCAGGGTCCCAAGCTCTGCTTCACACCAGAAAGTGCTAAATTGCCTGAGAATTAGAGAATTGCACCAGAGTTCTATCCACTTTAACTTTCTTCAAGTTGTTATTCTTCCTTTCTTGCTTTTGAGTATCACAATCCACACCAAAAATGAAAACGCCCCTACCCATTATTTCAACAAACATTATGGCCTTAGAAACACTGTTAGCATACCGATGCTAGAAGAAGACAAATATTTACATAGTGGCAACAGATGTGACCTTCACTGGGCACCCACCCTTTTTTTTAAAGAGTTCCTCGGGTTATTCCCCAGAACTAAGGTCTAAGACATGAAATGCAGAAAATAAAGTCCTTGATGATTAACATAAAGTATATGAGAATAGATATTGCACTTGTTACATCTTAGCATTATTTGAGAATTAAATATTTAAAAGTTCTATCCTGGACAAAAATCAATAAAATAAAAGAAGCCACCGTCATTCTGTTAATATTTTAAAATGTTCCCTAATATTACCAACAAAAGTCTGTACTAAGGATACAAATTAACTTTCATATACTCAAGTTCTCCTGAGGAAAAAAAAAGAAAAAGTACATCTTTTAGCACCAAATAAAATGAACAGAAAAATGCTTTCTAAAATGTTGAAAGGCATGAAATGAAAGGTTAAAATATTTCACTATGCATATGCTGTACTGGAACCTTGAAGCTCTCGTCTACATGAAAATGGCACTTTAAACATTACTTGAATGTGCTTTCTGAAAGTATGGAATGATCAATTCACTTTTAAAACCCTTAATGTAACAGTACTCTTACTTTGCCTGACAGATGACAAGGCTCAGGAAAGGCAAAGATCAGAACTGCAGGAACAAAAATAAAGTTGGCACCAGATTCACTTCCCCTTCATGCCAACCCTTTCTTCTCCCTTATCATACAACAAAGCAAAAAAGAAAAGTATTGAATATGAAAACCAGAGAGATTTCCCATGACTGAGCCTTGGCAAGTACAAATGCATTAGTAATGGAGCTGATTCCTGTGACCTTTTCAATTATGATAATCCCTCAAAGAAAATCAAAACCATTTTCTAAAACATGGTCCAAGGAGATCCATAGATAATTGAAGAAAACATTTAGGAACATCCCTGGCATTTTTTTTTTAAGTATGTACATACTTAACACACATCTGTTCTACCCTATAGCGTTTTCAGGCATGATTTTCGTGAGCAAAAGGTCAATTTAACTTGAAAGACATTTTTTCAAAGTCCATGTTTCCAGATATTTTGCCCTTCATTTCTCTTATACGTATTTATATCGTGAAATGGGAGAGAAGGGGGGCTATATACCGGTTTCTGCCTCCTGAGGATTTATAGGTCGAATGACCAATTAATACTTCATTTAAAAGGTATCCTTTTGTTTTAGATATGACAAATAAATAAAGTGGTATTAGAGTCCCCAGGATTTCCACTGAATTTTTAGTGAGCAAACATTTCCTCAAAGCATGGAAACATGTACAGATATAACTTCCTTTAAAGTAAAATTATTCACAATGCTTACGTGGGCCCAATTCCCACTTAATGAAGAAGCAGACAATATTTAAGGAAATCAAAGATCACCTCATTGCTGAACTTGAATAAAATGATTTCAGTTAGACCCAGAAGGAAAGCCAAGTTTAGAGATACAATATCGAAGAAGCTGAGTGATTCTCCTCTGTCCTCCCTCTTCTTGGCCATAAGGCAATTAGCTGGGCAGGTAACCCATCGGAGCCTTAATTTCTCATGGGTAAAATGAGGATACTGGCATGACGCAGCAGACTTGAAACAGTGCTATCACAAGGATTAAATAAACTCACAGATACGAAAAGGTTTCGAAAATTATGTAATATTATGTCAACAAGCAAATGGTGTTAAAATTACTAGTTCTCATTTACAGAGTTAGATTTTCAGTATCAATAAGCATTTTCCTACCGTAGCAGATCTGAGATAAGTTACACTGCGCTGGAAACTATAAAATGAATTCTGATCAGCAGAAGCCATTCTACTGCATTCCGATTTTTCTAAGAGGAAATCAGAGCCTTAATTAGAATGAAAAAAAAAAAAGAGGTCTTTGTTTCAGATTTGTATTTCTGTTGCAGATACCTACTGAGAACCAGTTACAGAGCTATTAAGCCACACTGCAATTTATAAACAAATAAATAAACCCTTTAAATCAGAACATCATCATCAGAAGATCAGCCTAAAACACACACTACAAAGGATGTGAAAGGGCTAATGAAGAATTCAGTATCAGGATCAGGACCCTTAATTTCACCAGGAAGGTGTTCCATTGTTAGAGCTCAAGCACAGGGAGAGAAAACATCACAGGAGCATAAATAACTATCCCATAAAAGAATACTTTGCCTTGGGTCAAGCATAATTTCATTTTTCCCCAATTCAAGTATCATAGAACAAAGAACTACAAGGAAGAGGGATGATAAAAAGCCCAGCACTTGGGAGAGAAGCGGTTCCGCACTAAGTGAGCCTGGAAAGGACAGGGCGACATGCGCGCCTTTGTTTGTGCAAAGTCCCCAGCAGCTGGTGGGAAGCGGGAAGATGATGCCTTTGCAACTCGCCTCCAAACCTATTAGCAACCCTCAGATCCAAGAGTTATAACTCCCTTGAAACAAACAGTGAGAAATGGGGAATAAGTTATCTCTTTTGGAGAAAAGCATAGTTTAAAACAGTGAAAATATGCCAGTGTTTTCTCACAGAGGAGAAGCTGAGGAAACTAATTATTTCAGGACTTGCAGGGACCTCTTACTACAAAGCCAACTTACTTGTAAGAATCTAGAAGCCAGCATCCCTTTATGCAAACTCACCACAGTGAGGACTTCTTAAATACTGAAAAGACCCTTACGCCCTTGCAACATTTTAGGGAAATGAGGGAGGCAGAAGTCACTTGAGCAAGGGGGGTTCAAACACACATTTGTTTGGCATGCCATTTCTTAAAGGACTCCCCTGCAACTTCTTCCTAAATTCTGTGTCACCATTCCCAAAGGTAGTCTCCGTGGGATTCTCATTCTTTATTAGATGCCAAGGAAACATCACAGGGTTCACAGACATCAGAGAATTTATCAAATGGTAAGACTGGATGCGTAGCCCCAGTCTAAAGATCATTCCCTCTCCCCGCTGTCCTCATTACTTTTGTCCAATGATGATTCACAAATCATAAGCATAATAAAGCTATTTACTAGTCAGCTTTCCCCAATAAGCAGCAAGCTCCGGGAGGCCTGTATTTTCCACTTACATCCCCAATGTCAGCACTGAAAAGGTCACATCCTCATACACAGGAAAAAAGCTCCACACACACTGCCTATTTTTGTTAATTTAATTATCACTGCCTAGGCATTATTTTAAATTATACTTATATTGAAAAGCTTGAGTTTTCTAGGAATTTTTAATTCTCGCCTCAAAATTTTCCAGTAATTGGAAATATGTTTATATAAATATGTTTACATAATGACTATGTAAACAAAGACATTTACTTACATACATTTATTACAGACAGGCCAAGACAATATTTCTACATCAAGATACTGTCTTCCTTCTATTCTGCAGCATTTTCCGTTTACCATGAAGGTTCGTTCAGAGGAAGAAGGAAGGAATAGATTATAGGTAGAAGAGGCAAAATAAAAGATGGTGGAGAAGCAAGTTCCCAAATGTCAGGGAATCACCTGGAAAGAGTTACAAATGCCAATTCTGTGGACCCATCCCTGGATAGGTACCCCATATTTCTGAACACTGAGGGAAAAGAGATGAGTTACCAAAATTCCTGGCCAAGTAGAAGGTAGTTTCTCTTGCTTTTTAAGTTTTATTTTCAGAACAAAATGGATTATAAAAGAGTAAGAAGTGGAGCTTACTGTCATTATATTTTATTATTCTCTTGATCACTATCACTTCCAGTAATTTTGTTGTTCATTATTGTTATATACCTAAGTTTACAAAGAATTTAATATGTTTCTTAGCTTCTAGGTAGAGAAGAATTTTGGTAACACAGTCACTGGTTAGGAAAATGGAAATCACCATATAATCATTATAAAAGAAGATTGTCATTACACTGATACGTAACATTGGGGAACAACTAAAAAATAAATGTGTATGCATTTCATATTTTCTTATTTCATATTTTTTTCTTCTCTGTGTCCCTAATATGAATCAGAACGTATATGAGGATGTCACCAAAAACCAAAGAAAACCTTGTAGAATCGTGTGGTTGATTTTTCCTATTGGTAATAGAGTGTTTCAAATAAAACAGACTTTTTACTATTTTTCATAGCAAATTTATTTAAAATCCCGCAGTGTTACCTGTTGGCTTGAAACTTTGTGTTCCATTCCTAAATCACTTCTCAGTACTTAAATGCTTTTCTTTTTGCTTTTTTTTTTATTTAAAATTTCTAAAACCTGTTGGTTTATTTTTCTGCACTGAAGTACATATTACCTACCACCAGGCACGTCATATATCCATGTGTGCGTTTGCTTGACTTTCTCCAACCCACATAAACTGGACAGAAGAAGGACCTAACTTCCCCCATGGGTATAGTTTCAACTCCTAAAAGAAGGGCTAGCAGAGGCCAGGTACTTGTGGCAGTGTTTGCTGTGAGAGAACCCCAACTGTTAGATAAATCCCAGTATCACTTTAGCGCTTCCTTAGTAAATGTGTTCTGAACTTTCCGCTGAGTGTAGAGCTGCCTCAAATAGAGACCACAACCTCTAATCTTAAACCGACTGCTTTCGCCCCTTCTTCTCCCTTGCCTCCTTTCTGCTGGCTAAAACGTGGTGGTAATGGCCAAAATTCTATTGGTGAGCATTAAATTAGATTGCTCCTCTTCCCGTGTTCATATACACACATGTATACACAGACCTGCACGTGCCCACACAACATGCTTCCTTATGCTTCCTCTTTTTTCTCAATGTAGCAAAAGACTGGGAGAAAAAGATTTTATTCTGTAAGCTGCTAATCCTTTCCTTGAATCAAGAATCAACATTTTCAAGTGAATCCCAATGGCCTCAAATCAGCTTTCTCAGGCTATCACTATGACATCAGGACTTACTCAGAAACTGACAGATTCAGACTTGGGCAATCATATTTGACACTGCATGGGAAGCAAGTGGATTATTTCCCTCTTTCTTTTCTTCCTCTACTTTCAGCCACACCGTCGCTGTTGTCCACATGGAAACACGGTGTTGTCTCTAGGCATTGCCATTTTGCCCACGTGGATAACTCACTGGTTAAGCGGTACCCATAAAACACCGGAAAGAGTGACACTCCATGTTATTTAGTCATTCATTCCACAGCTGAACACAAACCGACTTGGGCTCTGCATTCATTATGGTTGCATTCTACTGGAGGGAAACAAACCAAAATACAATGCATTGTTTTCTTCATAGAGTTGGACACCACTGGAAAATAAAATAGTTTGGCAGAGAACTACTTGTAGTGGGGGTAGGGGGGATAGTAGAGGCCATGCTTACAGCTCTTGGCTTAGGCTTGTCTGCACTGTGTATGCCGAGGTCAAAATCAGGTCTTTCTTTAAGCTCAATAAATGGCTATGTCTTTTGACTAAGTTCTATCTGATGCTCTAAGCTATTGAACTCCTTTAGAAATAGAGGTAACGTCTCTTATTTAATTTACAAACACAGTTCAATGGCAGAAACTGTTATCTTGAACAGGGTAACATCTTGAACACTGAAGAACGATAACCACCCTCTTTATTCTCTGGAGATATCACCTTACATTAGCGGCAGGTGACAGTCTGCATTCTTTGACAGCATTACTCCACCACCATGTGTTATAATAAACTTTTACTTTTTTTCCCCCTTTTCTTAAAGCCAGGAGAGGAGATAAAGAATCGATGAGATGTCAACACAGAGCAGACACACAGGACCAGATATAGTCTCTAAATAATTTTCTACAGGAGTCAGCAGGGAGGGGAGAAATAATTTATTCTAGGAATCCTGACAGGTACCATCATCTATACTCTGTTAAGTGGTTTACATTGTTAAAAAAAAGACTGAAGATGGGTCTTAAACCATTCACCTATACTTCCACCACTTAAGGAAATTCAAAGGCTGAAGGTAAAGATACCAGTTCTTGTCACATCGAGATATCGAACGTGGCTTTTCTGATCACAGCAATTCTCAGAAAGTTCAGATGTAGTGATGGCACTAAAAATAAAATGTGATGTATTTTCAACTATTCATTCCAATGTTCAATACTTCAATTATTACACTTCATATTTCACTCCATAAAACAGCAAAGAGGAGATATCGCCTGCAGGATATACGCATATACACACGTACAGATGTACATACACACACATATACATACGGGGAGACAGAAAGAGAGATTTCCTTTTTTTTTTTTTTAATAAAGACATGAAGAAGAAAGGTCACACCCTTGTTACTTTCTAAATATAAATAATTTCCCAGTATCTATAATCTTTGAAGCTGTACTGAATTATTCACTCTTATTAAAACTAGAAATTTAAGTAACACTTCTGAATATAACTCAGAATAATGTAACAAGATAATCATAAACCCATCACAAAAATTCATGTTGAGTAACAGTAAATAGCTTTTGGACTGAATGAGTTCTCTTTATGAATGACAACACCACTTAACCTCTGTTGCCAAAAAAGCCACCAAATTCTACAGTAACTCATTTCTGAAATGAGACCTCAATGAAAAGTTGAATCTTTCAGATCATCTCCAGTTTTTCTGAATTGTGCACCACAGTATTTACTACATGTGCTGCCTATTTGTGAGACAGACTACAAATAACAACTCGAATGGGAGTTTTATTTAAAATTCTGTGTATTTCACTTTTTAAAGTGAAAGATCTTGTATTTGATCAGCATGGCTTTTTAGTTACACTTATTTTAAAATATGCTAAGATATTCCTGACATCTCAAAAGAACAAATTATTACAGTCTGTCAGCTCATTTTTAGGAAAGCTATATCATAAAAAATGTATAGCTTCATATAATTAAAAAAATTCAAGCAGTGTGCGTTGACTAAAGTAATATGGACTATTAAATAATTCAAAATTGTGTTTAGCGGCAGCAGCTGTTTAATTAAAAGGTAAAAACTAAAACTAATCCACTATGGTTGACAGAAATACAGCCTTATCAGTAGTTAGATCCCCTAGGATAGAGAATATGGATATGAATTCAAGAAGTCATGAACCTCATTTAATGAATATAATGAAAATAACCACAATAAATCTGTACAGAAACGTATTTTACATCAAAGATTTTCTGGATGTTGCCTTACTTCTAATTTCCTTGAGGCTTATAATTTTGCATTTCAATGTAGCAAAAAAAAAAAAAACAACCCTTTAATGTACATATTGTTAACCATCGATGCATATAGCTTTTATTAGAGGGCCCACTGCTTAAACTCAGCTCACAAGGTGACTAGAAAAATTCTCAGAACCAGTTAATCCCTTCAAAGTTCTCAACTCCAGGCTCACTATTCAACATACTTTCTAATAATTATCCTTTAACCTGGAGAAACATACATGGCCAATAAACACATAAAGTTAACCAACCTCACCCACAATTGATTAACTGAACTTTACAACTCCCTTGAGAATTTTTTTTCACCTACCACACTGGGGGAAAAAACTCCTTGGTAAGTGAAAAAAGAAACTAGGGATTATAAGGATGATATAAGTATTTATGAAGAATAACTGAGAAACATGCAGTGTTTCTATTCTTTGACCCAGGATTTCCAATCCCAGTCAATTTTCTTCTGAAACACTAACACATGTGGGCATAATTCTATATACAAATAAGCTTACTGCAGAAATGTTTTGAATATCAGGAAAAATTAGAAAATAATATAAATCTCATTACTGGAAACTTACCGAAAAATTATGTCTCAGTCATATAATGGGCTATTATAAGCCCATTAAGGAGAATTAGACAAAACTATTCAAATGGATTACATTCTATGTGACAAAAAAACAAATTATTGAAAAGTAAATCCATTTTTATGAAACAAATTATATGGTCAGAAGAAAAAAAGATAAAGATTATTTTGCTTGTTCTTATGTTAAAATAAATCATGTTAATTAGCTTTCTCATCTGCTAAAAAAATGCTTATTTTTTTACATGCTTATTTTTATATTGTAAATTTCCCAGTTTACCCTGGCTGTAATTCAGACAACAGATTGGAAAAGTATGGAACCAGGCAGACCAATGAAAGAGCACTGCAGTAACACAGGCAAGTGAGGCAGAAATGAAAATGGAAAGAAGTAGGAAAGTATAAAAAGTAGAGAAATGAATTGTTTTTTGAACAATTACAGTGAAATGAAAATGTACCTCCACATACACAGAAATATATATATATTTGTATACATATAATGCGCCTCGACATACACAAATACATATATACACACACACATATATATGTGACTTCCTCTACTACTTACTCTCTATGTATACGTAACTCTCTCTCTGCCCGTCTCTCTCTCTACACACACACACACACACACACACACACAGAGTGTTACTTCCAGAGGATAAAAAGAAAATGATGCTATAGACTTCTTTTACTTCTACAAAGGAAAGGAGAAAAAAAAAAAAAAAAGACCTCCTAAAATGGCAGGGGAGAAAAAGGGGAAGGTCCCTCTTCTATTTCACAAATGAGAAAGATACATAGTTTACAAGCTTTTTGCATTCATAACAAATATCCTGTGGATTTTATTTAGTTGTAAACTATGGGGCCTGCAGAGCAGAAAATAGGAGTCCTTAATTAGGGAGAACAGGTGGCGGAGAGTCACAGGGTGAATACTGGCCTCAACTCTATCCTGTGCCAAACATTACAGACTTGGACTATGGAAGGCATTTTCAGGGTGAGTTAGCTGTCTCCAAGTAGTCATCTCTTGAGTGGAGTTCAAGCTCCATGGCCATGTTTGTTAAATGATGTTTACTCTACTTAATGTGCATCAATTGGAATTTACCAACTTATAAATTACTGAAATTCCCCACACAACCTGAAACCTCTTTCTGCAGTTGAGGCAAGATCTTTCCCTGCCAAATGGTCCTGTTTCTCTGACTGGGGTTTGGAGATGGATCCTCCTCAACGGTTTATTAAGTGTTGCAACGTTAGAATGACTTAATACATGACAGGGAAACACTTATATGGGCTGAACACCGAGGAATTTTAGGGCAGTGAAACTACCCTGTATGATACTACAATGGCAGATACATATCATTGTAACATTTGTCCAAACCCACAGAATGTACAATACCAAAACTGAACCCTAAGGTAAACTATAGACTTTGGGTGATAATGATGTGTCCATGTAGGTTCATAGGTTCTAACAGATGTACCACTCTAGTGGGGGGTGCTGAGAATAGAGTTTAGGCATGTGTAGAGGCAGGAGATATATGGAAAATCTCTGGACCTTCTGCTCAATTTGGCTGTAAGCTTAACACTGCTTTAAAAAAAAAATAAAGTTTATTATAAAATACGTATATAGCAATAGAAATTTATTAACATTTTTCTGCCAAGAAAAACCTTGAGTTGACAAAATGAAACACTGTGGCATGCATGTCTACAAATAGCAGTCATCTGATCTTCAAGTTCATGATAATCATTTGCATTCAGCCTCTGATTCTCAATTGGACAGCTTTGCACATACGGGCACCTTTTTATCCACTGAAATGCCATAACTTACCACATATTTGGCCTTGGACAAGTTGCATAAAAGCCTATGCCTCAGTTCCCTCATCTACAAAATGGGAGAAATAAGGGTACCTACTTCAGTTGAGGCTCAATGAAGTGGGGAGCACATAGTAAGGACTTAAAAAATACAAACTCCTTTTGTTACTATTGACCACAACTAAAGGCCAGTAAATCTCCTTTTTTATTAGTATCGCATGGAATGATCGTAAGAGAAAACATGGCACCTTCAGAATAAATAGGCAATGCTTGAAATTCATTACTTCAATGTAGAATTTTTTAATACTTTATTTATTTGACAGAGACACAGCGAAGAGACGGAACACAAGCAGGGGGAGTGGGAGAGGGAGAAGCAGGCTTTCTGCTGAGCAGGAAGCCCGATGCAAGGCTCGATCCCAGGACCCCGGGGTCATGACCTGAGCTGAAGGTAGACTCTTAACAACTGAGCCACCCAGGCGTCCCTTCACTGTAGAATTTTTACTTGGCTTCCGAATTGTAGTCAGACTTTTCAGCATGATAAACCACTAGATGAATTACTTATAACTGCATCTAGAAATTGTAATTCTTCAGTGTATGATTCTTCATCTACATTTGAAGCTACCTAGCTGCAAAAAGGGCCTCAAAATAAATAATTTCAGCTTCTCCCCCCTAAGAGTTTAAAATCTACTCCCTGGTTTATTCTTTGATATAGGAAACTTCCAAAAGCTGATTTGCCGATGATAACAAATTTATTTTCAGGAATAATATTCCTGATCTAATATGACATAATAAATAATTCAGAAGTTTCACATTATCAGGGAATTACATTTAGGAGATCAACTGGGGATCTCTGTAATGAGAAGCATTCACCTTGCTAGAGAAATGCTACTCTGCATTTAATCTTATAATATTCCCTTCAGGGTATACAAGACAGTTTGTTGGAAAACAGAATGATTCTTGGCTCTATTCAGAAACAAAGAGAGAGAGAGAGAGAAGGCAGGGAAAGGACACAGTACCATGGAAATGACATTTAGATTCCATTTGAATTGTGAAGTATTGACTGAACTTTTAAAAATCTCCATTTGGGGGTGCCTGGGTGGCTCAGGTGTTAAGCATCTGCCTTCGGCTCAGGTCATGATCCCGGGGTCCTGGGATCGAGCCCCACATAGGGCTCCCTGCTTGGCAGGAGCCTGCTTCTTCCTCTCCCACTCCCCCTGTTTGTGTTCCCTCTCTTGCTATGTCTCTCTCTGTCAAATAAATAAATACAATCTTTAAAAAACAAAATAAATCTCCATTTGAAGAAATTCTAAAAATTTGTCACAAGTGGGTATGAAATAGCAGAGAGCCTGCTACTTAAGATAGGGTACTAAAACATGTTCACAATTGATCAGTCTAAATGGTTGGTGTGCAGGTGCTTTACTATTCTTGCAATTTTCCATATGTTTCACAATTTTCCTAACAAAAAGTTGGAGGGATAACCTGTTGTTAAAAAAGTTGGGGAATAAGAATTCTGTACAGTTTTCTCATTGGACACAACAACTATCTATTTACTCTTCTCTTGCAAAAAGCATGTTCTCTTCTCCCACAAAACCCATGTGCTCTGGAGGAGGCTGACTCTATCACTTGGACCTCTACAGCTTTCCCATAGAACAATCAGAATTCTGTGCCCTTGGCCATTTTGATTGGCTCAGGGATGGGAAGAGACTAAAGTTGAACCAATCTGATTGAAGCCCAGGATTTTTGTTCAATAGTGGTAGAGCCTTTCCCTTTTCCTACTGAGCATGAATGGAGGAAAGAGGGGGAAGGCCCATGGCTGAGAGTAATCATGGTAAAACCACGATTACAGAGCCTGCTAGAGATTGAACTCACTATCAAGGAAATAAATTTGATAGAGACAAAGAGAGAAGCCTAAACAAAGCTATACCTAAAGCCAAATCTACCAGAGCACCTCTCAATTATTTGAGCCAATAAATTCCATTATCGAGTGAGGAGCAAGATGGCAGAGGAGTAGGAGACCTGGATTCCATCTGGTCCCAGGAATTCAGCTGGATAGGGATCCAACTATTCTGAACACCTACGAACTCAACAGGAGATCGAAGAAAAGAATAGGAACAACTCTGAACAGAAAAGCGACCACTTTCTGGAAGGTAGGACAAAGGAGAAGTGAATCCGAGGTGATACTGGGGAGGATAGACAGTGGGGGAGGGGGCTTCCGTCGGCCGCTTCTGGCAAGTGATAGAGCTGCGGAGCACAAAATCAGAACTTTTAGAATTCTGCTCTGCTGAGGGACGTCACTCCAGTGGCTAAGCAGGGGGTGGAACCCTCACTGGGACAGTGTGGTCTCAGGACCCTCGGGGTCACAGAAAGACCACGGGTGCCTAAGTGCGGCAGAGCTCCCAGGTATCAGAGCAGGGAAGCTGGCTGCAGAGATGGAGCTGAGGCGCAGGCTCTCAGCTTGGGGTTGCCATAAACCGTGATCCTCGGCACAGTCGGGCCACTGCTCCTCCATCAGGGACCCACCAAGTGGCAGATCCGGGGAGACTCCACTTCCTCCCCCAGGAGGAGCGGCGCGGGAGTGCACCGCAGGGATGTGCTGGGTTTGGAGACTCCACACTGAGATAGAAATGCTCAGTCACAGGCCAAGAATACTATATCCAGCTAGGCTGTCATTGAAAATAGAAGGAGGGCCATGTGGGTGGCTCAGTTGGTTAAGCGATTGCCTTTGGCTCAGGTCATGATCCTGGGGTCCCAGGATCGAGTCCCACATTGGGCTCCCTGCTCAGCAGGGAGTCTGCATCTCCTTCTGACGCTCCCCCCTCTCATGCTCTATCTCATTCTCTCTCTCAAATAAATAAATAAAATCTTAAGAAAAAAGAAAAAAAGAAAATAGAAGCAGAGATAAAAAGCTTCCAGGACAAACAAAAACTAAAGGAATTTGCAAACAGAAAACCAGCCTTACAAGAAATATTGAAAGGAGTCCTCTAAGCAAAGAGAGAGCCTAAAACCAACACAGACCAGAAAGGAACACAGACAATATACAGTAACAGTCACCTTACAGGCAATACAATGGCACTACATTCATCTTTCAATAGTTACCCTGAATGTAAATGGGCTAAATGCCCCAATCAAAAGACACAGGCTATCTGACTGCATAAAAAAACAGGACCCATCCATAGGCTGTCTGCAAGGGACTCATTTTAGACCCAAAGACACCCCCACATTGAAAGTGAGGGGGTGGAAAACCATTTACCATGCTAATGGACACCAAAAGAAAGCTGGGGTGGCAATCCTTATATCAGACAAAATTGATTTTAAACCAAAGACTATAATAAGAGATGAGGAAGGACACATATCCTACTTAAAGGGTCTATCCAACAAGAAGATCTAACAATTGTAAATATCTATGCCCCTAACATGGGAACAGCCAATTATATAAGCCAATTAATAACAAAGGCAAAGAAACACATCGACAACAATACAATAATAGTGGGGGACTTTAACACCCCTCCTCAATGAAATGGACAGATCATCTAAGCAAAAGATCAACAAGAAAATAAAGACTTTAAATGACACACTGGACCAAAGGACTTCACAGATATATTCAGAACATTCCATCCCAAAGCAACAGAATACACATTCTTCTCTAGTGCCCATGAAACATTCTCCAGAATAGATGACATCCTAGGTCACAAATCAGGTCTCAACTGGTACCAAAAGATTCGGATCATTCCCTGTATATTTTCAGACCACAATGCTTTGAAACTAGAACTCAATCACAAGAGGAAAGTCAGAAAGAACGCAAGTACATGGAGGCTAAAGAGCATCCTACTAAAAATGAATGGGTCAATCAGGAAATTAAAGAATTAAAAAAATTCATGGAAACCAATGAAAATGAAAACACAGCTATTCAAAATCTTTTGAGATACAGCAAAGGCAGTCCTAAGAGGAAAGTATATAGCAATACAAGCCTTTCTCAAGATACAAGAAAGGTCTCAAATATACAACCTAACCCTACACCTTAAAGAGCTAGAGAAACAGCAGCAAATACAGCCTAAACCCAGCAGGAGAAGAGAAATAAGAAAGATCAGAGAAGAAATCAATGAAATAGAAACCAAAAGAACAGTAGAACAGATCAACGAAACTAGGAGCTGGTTCTTTGAAAGAATTGACCAGATTGATAAACCCCTGGCCAGACTTAACAAAAAGAAAAGAGAAATGACCCAAATCAACAAAATCATGATTGAAAGAGGAGAGATCACAACCAACACCAAAGAAATACAATTTTAAGAACATATTATGAGCAACTATATGCCAGCAAATTAGATAATCTGGAAGAAATGGATGCATTCCTAGAGATATATCAACTACCAAAACTGAACCGGGAAGAAATAGAAAACCTGAACAGACCTATAACCACTAAGGAAATTGAAGCAGTCATCTAAAATCTCCCAAGAAACAAAAGCCCAGGGCCAGATGGCTTCCCAGGGGAATTCTACCAAACATTTCAAGAAGAATACATACCTATTCTTCTGAAAGTGTTCCAAAAAATAGAAATGGAAGGAAAACTTCCAAACTTTTTATGAGGCCACCATTACTTTGATCCCCAACCCAGACAAAGACCCCATCAAAAAGGAGAAATCAGACCAATATCCTTGATGAACATGGATGCAAAAATTCTCACCAAAATACTAGCTGATAGGATCCAACAGTACATTAAAAGGATTATTCACCACGACCAAGTGGGATTTATCCCTGGGCTTCAAGGTTGGTTCAACATCTGCAAATCAATCAATGTGATACAATACATTAATAAAAGAAAGAACAAGAATCATATGATCCTCTCCATAAATGCAGAAAAAGCAATTTGACAAAGTACAGCATCCTTTCTTGATCAAAACTCTTCAGAGTATAGGGAGAGAGGGTACATACCTCAATATCATAAAAGCCATCTAGGAAAAACCCACAGCGAATATCATTCTCAATGGGGAAAAACTGAGAGCCTTCCCCCTAAGGTCAGGAATGTGGCAGGGATGTCCACTATCACCACTGCTATTCAACATAGTACTAGAAGTCCTAGCCACAGCAATCAGACAACAAAAAGAAATAAAAGGCATCCAAATCGGCAAGAAGAAGTCAAACTCTCACTCTTTGCAGATGATATGATACTTTATGTGGAAAACCCAAAAGACTCCACCCCAAAACTGCTAGAACTCATACAGGAATTCAGTAAAGTGGCAGGATATAAAATCAATGCACAGAAATCAATGGCATTTCTATACACCAACAACAAGACAGAAGAAAGAGAAATTAAGGAGTCGATCCCATTTACAATTGCACCCCAAACCATAAGATACCTAGGAATAAATCGAACCAAAGAGGCAAAGGATCTGTACTCAGAAAACTATAAAATATTCATGAAAGAAATTGAGGAAGACACAAAGAAATGGAAAAACATTCCATGCTCATGGATTGGAAGAACAAATATTGTGAAGATGTCAATGCTACCTAGAGCAATCTACACATTCAATGCAGTCCCCATCAAAATACCATCCACTTTTTTCAAAGGAATGGAACAAATAATCCTAAAATTTATATGGAACCAGAAAAGACCCCGAATAGCCAGAGGAATGTTGAAAAAGAAAAGCAAAGCTGGTGGCATCACAATTCCGGACTTCCAGCTCTATTACAAAGCTGTCATCATCAATACAGTATGGTTTGGCACAAAAACAAACACACAGATCAGAATAGAGAGCCCAGAAATGGACCCTGAACTCTATGGTCAACTAATCTTCAACGAAGCAGGAAAGAATGTCCAATGGAAAAAAGACAGTCTCTTCAACAAATGATGTTGGGAAAATTGGACAGCCACATGCAGAAGAATGAAATTGGACCATTTCCTTACACCACACACAAAAACAGACTCAAAATGGTTGAAAGACCTAAATGTGAGACAGGAGTCCATCAAAATCCTAGAGGAGAACATAGGCAGCAACCTCTTCGACCTCAGCTGCAGCAACTTCTTCCTAGAAACATCGCCAAAGGCAAGGGAAGCAAGGGCAAAAATGAACTATTGGGACTTCATCAAGATAAAAAGCTTTTGCATAGCAAAAGAAACATTCAACAAAACCAAAAGACAACTGACAGAATGGGAGAAAATATTTGCAAATGACATATCAGATAAAGGGCTAGTATCCCAAATCTATAAAGTACTTCTTAAACTCAACACCCAAAGAACAAATGATCCAATCAAGAAATGGGCAGATGACATGAACAGACATTTTTCCAAAGAAGACATCCAAATGGCCAACAGACACGTGAAAAAGGGCTCAACATCGCTCGGCATCAGGGAAATCCAAATCAAAACCTCAATGAGATACCTCACACCAGTCAGAATGGCTAAAATTAACAAGTCAGGAAACGACAGATGTTGGCGGGGATGCGGAAAAAGGGGAACCCTCCTACACTGTCAGTGGGAATGCAAGCTGGTGCAACCACTCTGGAAAACAGTACGGAGGTTCCTCAAAAAGTTGAAAATAGAGCTTCCATACGATCTAGTAATTGCACTACTGGGTATTTACCCCAAAGATACAAATGTTGGGATCCAAAGGGGTACATGCACCCCAATGTTAAAGCAGCAATGTCCACAATAGCCAAACTGTGGAAAGAGCCAAGATGTCCATCGACAGATGAATGGATAAAGAAGAAGCGGTATATATACACAATGGAATATTATGCAGCCATCAAAAGGAATGAGATCTTGCCATTTGCAAGGACGTGGATAGAACTGGAGGGTGTTATGCTGAGCGAAATAAGTCAATCAGAAAAAGACATGTATCATATGACCTCACTGACAGGAGGAATTCTTAATCTCAGGAAACAAACTGAGGGTTGCTGGAGTGGTGGGGGGTGGGAGGGAGGGGTGGCTGGGTGATAGACATTGGGGAAGGTATGTGCTATGGTGAGCACTGTGAATTGTGCAAGACTGTTGAATCAAAGATCTGTACCTCTGAAACAAATGATACGATATATGGTAAAAAAAAAAAAAAAAGAAGAAGAAGAAGATAGCAGGAGGGGAAGAATGAAGGGGGGGGAAATTGGAGGGGGAGAAGAACCATGAGAGATGATGGACTCTGAAAAACAAACTGAGGGTTCTAGAGGGGAGGGGGTGGGAGGATGGTTTAGCCCGGTGATGGGTATTAAGGAGGGCACGTTCTACATGGAGCATTGGGTGTTATACGCAAACAATGAATCATGGAACACTACATCAAAAACTAATGATGTAATGTATGGTGATTAACATAACAATAAAAAATTAAAAAAATAAATTCCATTATCTGCTTAAGCTAGAATGGTCCTTGCTTTGCTGCTTACAAGTGAAATTATTCTAACATACCAGTAGGCAAGACAAAAATGGTCTGAGTCATGACTAAAGAAGCCGATTTTTTACCTCATACACAGACACTCTGAGAGCATTATTGTATCATTTGCTGCCGAATGGAGAGGAAAGTTGGTTCCTAAGGACCCCCTCGGCCAAAAAAAAAAAAAGTAGAAAACATCTGTTGAAGTCATGAGTGACTTGTCATTGAAGTTCATCAGCAGTAATGCCTTCTAAAAAACAGATCTTTTCTCACCAGTGGGTATTTATATAATTAGGGTCAATTACAATTTAGAATTTCCAGGGCATGGGGCTAAATTATAGTGACATTTAAGAACTCTGCTAAATTTCCCCATTCATCTTGAAGATTTCTGGAGTAACTATGTTACAATTAAGTAATTTCTTTTCTTTTCATTTTTATTATAATTTTCTTCTTCAGGCTTGGTAATTACCCACTACTCCAGGGTACCTTCCTTTAGAGGGGAAAAAAAAAGAAAAGACCACCTGATTTTCAACCAATATTTAGATGAGGTTTTGCTTCCTGCTGAATGATGAATGCTGATGTGTACAGCAACCTCTAAATGAGTAGCGCCAGTGAGATTCTTTTAGTTCCCACCTCCCCCCTTCCAAAACCCAGAACCTCCCAGAAAATTATTAAATTGCCTGAGTGGGTAATCGAAAACAAAACAAAAAGTGAAACCTGACATTATGATTATTCAGCATCTTTTACACAAGAGGTAATGTTTTAAGTAGCCCCTGGGAAGTGTGCAAGCAAAGCCTATTACTTGTCTATGGGTTTTACATAAGCCTCACCAGTACAGATTTTATGAAGACATACCTTTTGAGCTTTATGCAATAGAGAGGAAAGATAGCTCTCATTGGATTAAGTTATTCCAACTGCATTTACTTCTCACGAAGAAGTACATCACATTAATAAAAAACAGCCAGAGGCCTTTAAATTTTAGGTCAATAGCACTAGACTATTATATGTTCCTAAGAGAAGCTATAACAGGTTTTGTTGATGTTACAGAATATTAGGCTCTCTCCGTAGAAGGAGCAGAAAGGGAACGATGATCATGATGACACTACCAATCATCAACTACTACTGAGTGAGGACTCACTCCATCCAGTCACCCAACCCCCTTGAAGAAGGGTTTTATCAGGGACATTTGAAAAAAACAAATGAGAAAAAAGTTAGTTGTCTGGCCTATGATCATCCAACTCATGAGTGTAAGAACCAAAACTGATATTCCATCTTTCTGATTCCCAAAACCGCATTCGAAACCATATTTCAAGTGTTGTAAGCCAGACATGACAGTGGTTATTTGAGTTTCTGACCCCATAGATGATACAATTCATGTATGTTTCAGGTTTCTCTAAAATCATCTTTGATCAAGTGCACACATATGTATGTAGTTAGAGATTCCTTCAGTAATCTTACCCTTCTCTAGCTTTTGGGTAATCGATCATGCCCTTTCTTCTACATGGTATACATTTCCTTTCCTTCCTATTTCTACCTACAGAAAACTTCCTTCTATTTCAAAGCCCCGTTACTCCTTTATTTCACAAGTATTTGTTAGGTGCCAACCATGTGCAAGATACGACCAACAGAGCAGTAAGACAGACATGACTCCTTCCTGCATACCTCATAATAATACAGGGCACATGACAGTGTTCCTGAGCTCATGAAGGCATTCCAATGCATTCCAAGAACAGCTACAATTCAAACCCACTCCAGAAAATGCATTCCAAAGATGACCAACTAAAAGGGAGAAAACTTTCATTTGACACCTACCAAACATATTTCTATATGCACCTAATTGAATCATCAGCTCTAATGACAAAATTTGCATGCAAGCACATTAATGTATTCATTCAAAAATACTTTTGCAACAGCTACACAATTAAAGATGCTGTGTTAGACACTTGGTGTGACACCAAGAGGAATCAGACCACAGGAAATAAAGTCTGCACGATGATGAAAGCAAAGTCAGTTCCTTATCTTGCGGATTCAAAAAGCAATAGATGAGGGTATCCCAATGTCATTTGCTTGTGGATAATGAAGAGAGATGATTCTTAAGGATAACTTTAGCCATAAAAGTTCGCATTTGGTGAAGTTTTGAGGCTCCCACAGGGCAGGATTTGGATGGCCGTGGACATCTTTATCTTAGCTAGCACTTCATCTGAGCAACAGCAGTTTCCTCAATAAGTAACTGAAGAAAAGGTACAGACTGGGGCTTCATGGGCTTTCTAGCCTAGCATGCTGTTAAAGAACCAGAGAACGCAGAAGTATTCAAACTACTTACATTCCTAATTTTTTATTTCCATTCCACAATCAATTTAGCAAATACCTATCCGCAAAAAGCTAATACAAACTGTACTTACCCTTCATCAATTGTTCACATTTTGCCATTCCACTTTCTTCACACACACGCAGGCACACCACACTGCTATTGCTATTACCATTCACCTAAGCTGCTCCTTATGGCAGGTTGGCTTAGGTATTCCGGACAACAAAGACGGAAGGTTTTATCACCCCCATAGAACAGAGTGAGACCCAACCCTTGTGTGAGATGTACTTAGTATCTTGAGTAAAATAATCTCCCTCAAGCCAAGAGTTTAGTACCATGGATAGTGGGAAATATAACTGGAAAGACAGGTGGCAAAGACCCTCAGCATGTTATCTGATAAATGTTACCTAACAGAAAATGAAGAATTGCCGAGCATTTTTGAGTGGGCGTGGGATCCAATAAAAATGATTTTTCATGATAATTTGCAGATGATACCTCAAAGACAAAGCAGACACAGAGATGAACAGGAAATCAGGCAAATTCAAAATACAGAAAATAGCCAGAACAGGAAGAAAGTGGGTCTGTTCTGTCCCTATAACAAAAGACAACTAAGGAGATTTAAAAAAGTCATTGACGAACCATATTTAATATAAACATACTCAAACAGCATTATTATTTCAATTAATTAGGTTTCTGGAGGAGTAATGTGGTATTTAGACTTGAACATTAAATCAATATTGGCCTTATAGATACTCCCCATGTTCCTCAGGCCTCCACTCCAATCCCTTCCTCCCCTGCCAAATCAATACAAATACCTTTATATCAACCAAAAAGTACAGTACTATTTAAGTGGGAAAATAAATCTAAATTACAACTGCAAATGTCTAAAGCTTCTAGTCGGAATTTTCCTAATGGGAATATTTGATGTGACTTTTTGTTATTCTCATGGTTGTGTTCATGAGCTCATCACAAGAGTGGTTTAAAGGCCTAAGTGACATAAATTAGATTTCCTTTAAGAAATCATGTCCTTGACATATTTTTTCATTATCTAAGAAGAATGAAACAGATTTTTCGGTTAATTAGTGCTAAGGCATCTATTTTGCATTAGCATTAAGTTTACCAAAATGGCTTTAAAAACTTGAACAGATGGCAGAATTATAACTTTTCCTTATGATTTAGGTTAAGAATAAGTGTCGTGAGAATTCTCCTCCTAACTTTTCCATAAAGTTAATGCATTTAATAGATATGATGTATTGTTTTTCTCACTCAGGTGTAAACAACTCTATCTCACCTTAGATGAATATAATGAGCTGTGGGAGCGCATGTCAGTACTATCTATCTAGAAGAGAGGACTTTTCCAGGGATTTAGCACTCAACCAACCACATACAAACAACTCCAAAATCCAGACAGTAGCTGTGCAAGGATGGAGCAGGAGTTGCAAAGACAGATGTCCACAGTGGCCTGGCAAGTCTAGGGTAAGTGAGTCAAGCTGACTTGCTCTAAGGAAACAGGGAATTGTGGGGATTGCAACAGGCTGGACAAGGCAAACAGCACCGAGAGACTGCACACACTGGGTCTCTCACCAACTGCTCTCAATCATAAAATGTATACCTTGCGCAGCCATCATAGCCAGTTTTTCAAAAGAAATATAAAGCCTAAATTTTGTAGGTGAACTCTCCCACTTAAAATATTAGCTGCTATTTCGTATTTGCTTCAAAAATAAAGTCACGAAGACCAAGGAAAACAGTCTATGGCCTTCCTCCTGCTGGCCTTGGAGACAACAGTCTGCAAAACTGGATGGGGGAGGGGAATAACAATTAGAGTTCATGGTCAGTGCTAAGGCTTATTTCATGCCCTACTCTTACAGGGTACTCAGCCTCCAAGTGAAACACTTGAAGTTAGTATGCTAGATGGGTTTTATAGCCTGGCTTTCAAAAATGAATTGTGGTGGTGGGTCCCTACTCAGTGGGGAGCCTGCTTCTCCCTCTCCTCCCTGCTCCTGCTCTCTCTCTCGCTATCTCTCTTGCTATCTCTGTCTCTGTCTCTCTCAAATAAACAAAATCTTTTAAAAAAATTAATTATGGTGGAAGAAGCATGAATCATAATGAGTAGACTACCATGATACCTACAGGAGATGATCTTGAGCTCTGTGACCTTCATTGAGCTCACCAGTGCTCAGAGAGCTCTTACTCCATGTCTTTCTTCTTGACTCTCCTAAATTCTCTATAGTGTATTCTAAACTCTTACTCCATGCCTCTAAAAAGTCATTAGTAACTGAAATTAGCAAATTTTGAGAAGTGGTACCTTTTCCCAGCATTCATGTGCTTTAATTTCATGGCAGCATTGAATATCTCACCTTCCCATGTCTCTCATGAATATCAAGTTCTTCAAATTTCCTTGACCCCACTAAACTCACCCTTCTTTCTTGAACCTTCTCCTCCTGACCTCAGTGATATCAGTTCTTGGTTAACTTCCCATCTGACTCTAAGTCAACTCCCTCCTTACCCTGAGATGTGATAATAAAGGGTAATGAACATTACCCATCCACCTGTTTTTCACTCACTTTTTCTTGCCTACTACATGGAGTCTTCTAGTCTTAGGTCCTCTCAGATAATAATTCCACTCATTCCTTGGTTCTCATTCTTACTCTTTTGAGGATAACTCCCAAATCTCTCCATATATTAAAGTTCAGATTTCCCAACTCCGGGCTTAAAATCTGAAAGAAGGGGGTTAAAAAAAAAAAAAAAAAAAAGGAAAGAAATAAGAAGTAGAGGTAGAATAATAGTAACAATAGCAACTAACATCTGTTGACCTTTTACTATGAGCCAAGCTTACCTGATAAGCTCTGTCTTACTTGATTTGTAAATACTAGAAGATAAAAAGTATTTTTAATGCCATCTTATAGATGAACAAACTCAGGCTGAGAGAGGTCACATCTGTCTCTCACAATTGTATGAGGTCACACAACTAGGAGATCCAGGATCCAAATACTGATCTAGTCTTAGCCACTAGACTCTTCCCCTTACCTCATACTTCTAATTAATTGGTAATTTTGGTAGATCCCACCTTTGCTTAGTAACTTGCATGCCTCACTGTTCCACCCCAGCACAATTACTTTAGACACACTCCTCTGGATTCCCCTCTTTGGACATTGCCATAGTCTCTTGACTGTTCTTTATGCTTCTAGTTTCTTTCTCTTCAGTCCCAATTTTCACAATGTTATGATCTTCCTCATGTCCAGCTTCTAACATATTTTACAGAAAAGAAAAAAGTGCTTCAGTAGAAACTGACATTGCCTCTGTTCATTGTCTGAAATACCTTACAAATATGAAAGTTACAGGTAAGTGATAATAATGCAAACTTTGAGACATGAACATTATTTTCTGTCTGGTAGAGGTTTAATGGGCCTCCCCCCTCCCTTCTAACCCCCCTTCCACCTCACCACTTGCACAAAAAACAATTTTGATTCCATTTGTACATTCATCTCAATATTTCTATTCTATAAATGTGAATTTTTTTGCACTCTTTTTTGAATCAGTTACCATACCTGCAGGTTTCTTCATGAATTAACTAAAATACTTAACACACTGTTCATTTATATATCTATATGAGAGTCATTGCTTGACCTACTACTGAAAATTATTTTTCAACATGTCCAGCTCCCAACAAGTCCATCCTTTGCTCAAAAACTTACAATGGTCATCACTTGCCAAATGAATTAAGTATTAAGTCCAGAGACCTCACCTTACAGTTCAAACCCAACATTATAACCTACACTTCTCTGTCAATTGTATATATTCCTTCCACTTTTCACCCATTCACATCCTACACAGAGGACAAAGGGAACTCCTCAGGTCCTAGATGCACATTTTACTCACCCAATTTTCTTCCTTTACTAATGCTAACCCTTTCCCCTGGACTGTGGCTATTCATATAGAATTCAATATAAATAGCTACTATGGATGCTTTAAGCTCATGCTTCTCAGACATTTACATGGAAATAACACAGGTAAAGAGAATTACTATTTTCTGCACTAGAGTGGAAGAAGGGAGAGAAGAAGGAAATAGACTACTAGAAACAATTTGCGTAAGGTCTCTTATCTTAAAAATGTATGCAGATTTTTTATCCATTCTATAATATATCATGGGTTTTCATTAAAAATAATATCCCCACCTTCAAATGTTATGGGAAATTTGATATTCCAAGAGGGTGACTTACCTAACCTGTGGCTAGCTAGCCCTGTACTCCCAGAAAAAAGGCAAAGATTAAGAAATCTGCCCCTCCCCAACTCTTTTCTGAAAAATCCCACCCTCCATACTTCCTAAGGATTCCTTTGTTTACCCACCTTGATAAAAACAACCCCTTCCTTTTCTTTAGGATATTCTTCATTAATGAATATTCTCCCTATTACGATAGTATGAATAAGATTATTTCCTTTAATTGTCCAGTTCATTGTTTTTAACACATGACATTCGGAAGTATACATCTCTGAAAAGCGCATGATTTTATGTGATAATTTCCAAGATTATAATCATAAAATCTGGGACTTCATGGTATATTAAATTATGATAGTAGAAAAAACAACACCCAGATTTTCTGTCTCCAATGAAATTAATAAAATTGAAATTGAATCATTATCTTACACCATACACAAAAATCAACTCAAAATGGATTAAAGACTTAAATGTTCTATCTGAAACTATAAAACTTCTAGAATCAGACATAGGGAAAAAGCTCAGTGACATAAGTCTTGGCAATAACTTCTTGGATATGACACCAAAAGCACAGGCAACAAAAGCAAAAATAAACAAGTGGGACTTCAAATTAAAAAGTTTCTGGGGGCACCTGGGTGGCTCAGTTGGTTAAGCATCTGCCTTTGGCTCAGGTCATGGGTCATGATCCCAGGCTCCTGGGATCAAGCCCCATGTAGGGCTCCCTTCTCTGTGGGGAACCTGCTTCTCCCTCTCCCTCTGCTGCTCCCCCCGTTTGTGCTCTCTCTCTCTCTCTCTCTAATAAATAAAGTTTCTGAACAGCAAAGAAAACAATCAACAAAATGAAAAGGCAAGCTACAGAATAGGAGAACATGTTCGCAAACCATATTTGTGGTAAGGATTAGTATTCAAACTATGAAGGAACTCCTACAACTCAACTGCAAGAGAATTACCCAATTTCAAAAGGGGCAAAGGATCTGAATAGACATTGTTCCGAAGAAGACATACACATGGCCAACATACATGAAAGGATGTTCAACATCACTAATCATCAGGCAAATGCAAATCAAAACCACAGTGAGATATCACCTCACACCTGTCAGGATGGCAACAAGTATTGGTGAGGATATGGGTAAAAGGGAACCTTTGTACAATGTTGGTTGGAATGTAAATTGCTTTATCCATTATGAAAAACAACATGTAGGTTCCTCACAAACTTAAAAGTAGAACTATTATATGATCCATCAATCTCACTTTTGGATATACATCCAAAGGAAATCAGATCAGTATCCCAAGAAGATATCTGTATTCCCACGTTCACTGCAGCATTATTCACAACAGCCAAGATATGGAACCACAACCTAAGTGTCTTTTGACAGGTGAATAAAAAAAGAAAATGTGGTATATATTCACAGTGGAATATTCTTCAGCCTTAGAAAAGAGGAGAATCCCGGTATTTGCAACAACATGGATGAACTTGGAGGACATTATGCTGAGTGAAATAAACCAGACACAGAAAGGCAAATACTTCATGATATCACCTCTATGTGGAATCGAAAAAAGTCAAACTCATAGACACAGACTATCGAAGGGTAGTTACCGAGGAAAAGGAGGTGGGGGAGATGGGAGATATTGGCCCAAAGGGTACAAAGTTTCAGTTATGCGATGACTAAGTTCTAGAGACCTAACATACATCAAGATGACTAGAACTTAAAAATAATGTATTGTAGACTTGAAATCTGCTAGAAGTATCTTCAATATTCTCACATGTACAAACACAGGTAATTTTGTAAGATAATGAATATATTGATTAGTTGGATTGTGGTAACCATCTGAATATATGTGTATATCAAAATATGTTGTGTACCTAAAATATATATAATTAATTTTTATTTGTCAATTACACCTCCAGAAAGCTAGGGATCAAAAGGGTAAAGCAAGCTTACACCCATAAGAACTACCCAAGAATGACTGTAGCAGGCCAGGTACCGCTGAGGCTGGGGAAGTAGGAAGAAATGGGCAGAAATCCTTCCTACATCCTTAAGATTGCTGAAAATAAAACTGCTAATGGACACTAGTTTTCATTCCTTCTCTTTTCAACAAATATTGCTAGGACATAGGTGATGAGGGGCTGGGGACTGGAGATAGAATTTGTTCAAGGGAAAGCTATGGAATCTTGATTAAAGCTTTGAAATTCAAACCAAAGATAAGGTTCAAAGGATGAAGATGAATGGGGGGTGGGGGCGGGAAATGCTTTGGGGTTGCCACAAAACATCAAAACATTCTGAGTACAGGATGGAAAGACCTTATGGTATGAAAACAGCAAATAATAATGGCCTGCATTTAAAAAAAAAAAAAGTAAAAGCTTAAAATATGCAGGAATTGGCTAACTTACATTCATTACCTCACTAAATCCTTAAAGTAACTCCAGGAGCTAAGTATTATTATTATCCCCACTTAACATAAAAAGGAACACAGCCTCAGAGAGGTTAATTAACTTGCCCAGGGTCTTGCAGACAGTAAGTGGCTGGGCTGTCCATCTCAAAACCATATTGAAAGAATCCCTCCCAACTGCTGCTCCCACAGGGCTTCAGGGAACGATATCTAACACAAATTGGAATCTGGAGTGGACAGGTGGAGAAAAAGTAAACACGAGGTCAGACTGTCAAGCCGTCCAGTCTGAACTGTACCTGGAGGCAAAGGGAAGACAAGGAAACAAGAGAAAGCAGAGTATAAGGTGGAGACCGAGCAATGGAAACTTCAGTACTGAGAGGTTCTAACCCCAGGGTCCCCTCCAGAGCACCAAAATGAATGAGAATAGAAAAGAATGCAACCACAGGCTGAAGACCTTCAATAAATACAAAGTGAGAAAGGATTCACTTTGAGGGATACCAGAATATGCCACCCACTATACGCCCCTTTAGCAGAAGGACTATTTGGAGCTAAACTCCACTGAGAACCAACAGATACAGAAAAAGCTCTAAAAACAGGGAACAGACTTTCCTTGAGTAAAGGTATCTCCCTTTCCCATACCAAAAAGAAAAGGACTTTTAACAATGCTATCAGTGGAGAAAGCACAGACTTAAACAACCATTACTTAACAATCCTCGTTGACTATACTTTTCCTGGTCCCCATCCCATAACTTGCCTTCCCTACCCAAACGTCCCCAATCCCTTTTCTCATTTAGCCCAAGATGGCATATAACCCCAAGTTCTAACCACATCTCTGAATTACTCACCTCTGGGTACTCCCATGTGTTATATGAGCAATGCACATGTTAATAAATGTGTTTGGTTTTCTCTTGTTAATCCGTCTTTGGCCAGCCTTAGTTACACATCCCTAGCAGAAGAAACTAAAACTCAGAGTAAAGGAAAAGATTTCCCACTCTCCCTTAGCTTTAAGATAAGACAATTCTCAAAACATCTTTAGAGGAACTCAAATCTGAATTCTGTGCATCTAATTACTATAATTACTTGGGAAAAACAACAACAACAACAACAAAATATTAGTGCTCTTTGGGAAGACCTAGCAAAAAAATCCTACCAGCTCCAAGGGCCACTCAGGTGTGGGAGGTTGGTTCACACTTCAGGGTGTGCCAATTAAATATGATGACTACTGCAAACTAGTGAGTAACACAGTGAGATATAAAATACCTTGGTTACTGGATTACTGCCACTGCAGGAGACTTTTCTTTCCCTAAATAAAATAAAATGTGAAGTCAGGAGAGACAAACTATAAAATACAGAAGTTATTTTTCTTCCTCCAAGGTGTGAGAAATTTGGTGTATTAATTTTATTTACCAGTTTGAAAACTTTGAATAAATGAATAGAATACCAAAATGAAAACAATTGTTATGACTACAGATGTAACACGATGTTGTTTTTTTTTAAAAAAAAAAAAAAGAAAGAAAAGAAAAGTGCTTCTTGGGGCGCCTGGGTGGCTCAGTCGTTAAGCGTCTGCCTTCGGCTCAGGTCATGATCCCAGGGTCCTGGGATCAGCCCTGAGTGGGCTCCCTGCTCGGCGGGAAGCCTGCTTCTCCCTCTCCCATCCCCCCGCTTGTGTTCCCTCTTGGTGTCTTTCTCTGTCAAATAAATAAAATCTTCAAAAAAGAAAATGCTTCTGGAACTTTAATGAATTATTTTTTTAAGATTTATTTATTAGAGAGAGAGAGCCTGAATGCAAGCACATGAGTGGGACAGGGGCAGAGAGAGAGGGAAAAGGAGAATCCTCAAGCAGACTCCTGCTAAGCATGGGGACTGGTCCCAGGACCCTGAGATCATGACCTGAGTGGAAATCCAGAGTTGGCAGCTTAACCCAGGTGCCCTGGAACTTTAATGAATTCTAATAAAATTATTTATTACATCACCTTTCTTATGTCCATGATACAGGAGAAAAGGAACAAAAGACCTATATACCAAATTCCACCAAATCTAATATGGCACCAACACAGAGATTTCAAAGAGGCAAAATAAGGAGAAAATATGCATCTTAGAATCAACAAAATATAATGATCATAGTCCTAACTCTTGCCGACATGGAAGCTCTCACTGCCATAAAGTATAGGAGTTTTCTGCAGTAGTCTTCCTATATAACAGATCTGGTTGATGTTTCAAGAGTCAAGCAAAAACAAACTTCAGGACATACGGAAAGAAACCAGTCTGATATCACATACTCTTGAGCATAAATACTGCCCTGCTGCTAAATTAACTTGAGAAACTTCAAGGGACAAATATGCCTTTAAAAATGTGCCTACCTACCTATATATATGGTACATGCTAAGATCTAAGGCATGTCAAAGTATAATTTTTTAAAAGTTAAGAACACTGCTTTCATACAAAAAAATAAAATGAGTGTGTGTCAAAAATGAATTTTACTAATGACAGAACCAAAAATATGTTGAGGGATACCAGAATATGCTGTCCCAAAATATGTTTTGGCATATGAATTATTTTGAGCTAAAGGCCATTGAGAACCAGCTGACTCAGGAAAATCTCTAGAAACAGGACACAAGATTTCCTTTCCTAAAGGAAATTTATAATTGTAAAGTTGTCTCCTTCTGCCATACCAAGAAGAGGACTCTTAACAAGCCTTATCAGTGCAAAAGGCACAGACTTCAACAGTTATAGCAAACAAATCTTGTCTACCATGCTTTTCCTGGCTACCTTCCCATAACCTGCCACCCATCCCCAGAAACCCAAAATGTCTTTTTGTTCATTTCAGCCTAATATGGTATATAAACCCAAGTTCTAACCACCCTTTTGGGTTGATTATCACTGGGTCACTGGGTACTGCCACATTTACGTGTGCAATGCACAGGTTAATACATTTCTGTTTGTTCTTCTCTTATTAATCTGTCTTTTACCTTTCTCATTTATAGGGCTTGAGTTGAAGAACCTGAAAATGGTAGAGGAAAAGATTTTTCTTCCTCCCCTACAATGGTAATACTGGTTCAAAAGAATTAAAGAGTCCACATATAAATAGGCACTGGAAGTGTAGAATCTTACCTAAGTCCTGTTCTTGGAAAGCAGTGATGGTTAAAATATCCCCTCAACTTTTTGTTTTCCAAAATCTCAACACATTTTGTGTCCTGGGAACTGGCTTACTGAAAGGCATTACCATGCTTTCTTGTATGACTTAGATAAAATTTGGTGATCTTACTCTCTCATAACACATGCATAAGATTGCAGATATTTACCTGTAATAAGGTCAGAAACAGACTCTTCCCCTTTTGCCTCTAACCAACCTCCCATTCTTTTCCTCACGAGTAATCAGCTAGGATTAAAATTGTGTGTAACCCTCACACAATTTTACACAATTAAAATTGTGTGTAACTACCTAGACACAGAGTTACACATTTCCTGTTCAGAGGACTGTAGCTCCCTCTGAATGTAACAACAACAGCAACAAATCTCAACTATTAATCTCCTACCAAGGTTTAAGATTGTTAGGACTTTGGGATGAGTTGGCTGTTTTATTACAATAAAATGATTCTCTTTATCAGGGCTAATATTTCTTGTCTTGACTTGTAAAAATTGACTAATGATAAAATTTATATATGAAACCACAAGAGGATTTAAAATAGCCAAAACAATTTTGAAAAAGAACAAAGTTTCAGGGCACCTGGGTGGCTCAATCGGGTTAAGTGTCAGACTCATGATTTCAACTCAAGTCATGACTTCACGGGTCATGAAATCAAGCCCTGACTCAGGCTCCATGCTCAGTGGGGAGTCTGCTTGAGGTTTTCTCCCTCTGCCCCTTTCCCCACTCATGTGCACACACACTTTCTCTCTTTCAAAAAAAAAATTAATCTTTTAAAAAAAAAAAGAACAAAGTTTGGAGATATATACTACCTAGTTTCCTAACTTCATATAAAGCTATGGTAATCAAGACACTGTGGTAATAGCTGTAGAGATAGGTATATAGCTCAACAAAACATATTAAGGAATCCAGAAACAGACCCAGGCATTCATGGTCAGTAATTTCAGCAAAAGTGGCAAGGTAATTCAACAAATAAAACACAGGGTGGGGGCACCTAGGTGGCTCAGTCTGTTAAGTGTCTGTCTTTGGCTCAGGTCGTGATCCCAGGGTTCTGGGATCGAGGCCCACTTCAGACTCCCTGCTCAGCATAGAGCCTGTTTCTCCATTTGCCCCTCCCTCTACTCATGCTCACTCTCCTTTCTCTCTCATTCTCAAATAAATAAAATCTTAAAAAAAAGTTTGTTTTTTTTCCTAACAAACGGTCCTGGTATAAGTGGATATCCATATGAAAAAGAAAAATATTTCAACATTTCATTCCATACACAAAGATAACTCAAAGTTAATTACAGATTGAAGCAAAAAAGCTAATTCTATAAAACCTTCAGAAAAAAATTATAGGAGAAATTATTCACAATTTTGGATTAGACAAAAATCCTTAGCACATAAAAAATGTATATCAAAAATGGAGACACCCACTGTAATGTCTCCTTTTTCATTTATGATTTTGAGTCTCCTTTTCTTCTTAGTCTAGCTAAGAAGAAAACTTTGCCAGTTTTGTTTTTTCAAAAAAACCCAACTCTTAGTTTTGTTGATTTTTTTTTTCCTATTCTCTATTTGATTTACTTCTGGTCTGATCTTTATTATTTCTTTTCTTCTGCTGACTTTGGATTTAGTTTATTCTTTTTTCTAGTTCCTTGGGTTGTAATGTTAGGTTGTTTCTTTCAGATCTTCTTTTTAAATATAGGCGTTGATCACTATAAACTTCCCTCTTAGTATTGCTTTTGCTGCATTCCGTAAGTTTTGATCTGTACTTCTGAAACAAATAACGCAACATATTTTAAGAAAAAAGAAAAAGAAGAAGATAACAGGAGAGGAAGAAAAGGGGAGTATGTCAGAGGGGGAGACGAACCATGAGAGATGATGGACTCTGAAAAACAAACTGAGGGTTCTAGAGGGGAGGGGGGTAGGGGGATGGGTTAGCCTGGTGATGGGTATTGAGGAGGGCACGTTCTGCATGGAGCACTGGGTGTTATGAACAAACAATGAATCATGGAACACTGCATCAAAAACTAATGATGTAATATATGGTGATTAACATAATTAAAAAATTTAAAAAAATGTATATCAAAATATTTTTAAAAAATACTTGAATTTGATCAAAGTTAAAAACGTTAGCTAAGCTTTTCCCCTAAGGTCAGGAGGAAGACAAGGATGTCCACTCTCACCACTTTTATTCAACATAGTACTGGAAGTCCTAGCCACAGCAATCAGACAAGAAAAAGGAATAAACGGCATCTAAATTGGTAAGAAAGAAGTAAAACTCACCATATGCAGATGACAAGATTGCATATATATAGAAAACCTTAATGATTCCACCAAAAAACAACTAGAACTGACACATGAATTCAGGAGGTTACAGGATACAAAATAAATATACAGAAATTCACTGCATTTCTTACACAGAACTAGAACAAATAATTCTAAAATTTGTATGGAACCATAGAAGACCCGAAATAGTCAAAGCAATCTTGAAAAAGAAGAACAAAACTGGAGGAGATATCACAATCCCAGATTTCAACATATAGCATAATGCTGCAGTAAACAGTATGGTACTAGCACAAAATAGACACCTAGATCAACAGAACAGAATAGAGAGCCCAGAAATAAACCCATAATTATATGATCAATTAATTTTCAACAAAGGAGGCAAGAATATGCAATGGAAAAGTCTCCTCAGCAAATGGTGTTGGGAAAACTGGACAGCTACATGCAAAAGAATGAAACTGGACCACTTCCTCACACCATACACAAAAATAAACTCAAAATGGATTAAAGACCTAAAATAGGAGACTTGAAACTGAAAAAAAAAGATCCTAGAAGGGAGCACAGACAGTAATTTCTTTGACACCGGCTATAGCGACATTTTTCTAGTTATGTCTCCCAAGGCAACGGAAACAAAAGCAAAATAAACTGTTGGGACTACCTCAAAATAAAAAGGTTTCTGCACAGCAAAGGAAACAATCAACAAAACTAAAAGTCAACCTATAGAATGAAAGAAGACATTTGTAAATGACATAATCCAATAAAGGGTTATTAACCAAAATACATAAAGAACTTACACAACTCAACACCCAAAAAACAAATAATCCAATTAAAACTGGGCAGAAGACATGAACAGACATTTCTCCAAAGAAGACATACAGATGGCCAACAGATGCAGGAAAAGACGGTCAGCATCACTCATCATCAGGGAAATAAAAATCGAAACTACAATGAGGTATCACCGCATGCCTGTCAGAATGGCTAAAATCAAAAACACAAGAAATAACAAATTTTGGAGAGATGCAGAAGAAAAGGAACCCTTGTGCACTGTTGGTGGGAATACAAATGGGTGCATCCACTATGGAAAAGAATAGAAGTTTCCTGAAAAAATTAAAAATAGGGTTACCCTATAATCCAGTAATTCCACTACTAGACATTTACTCAAAGCATACAAAAACACTAATTCGAAAAGATACATGCATTCCTATGTTTACTGCAGTGTTATGTACAATAGCCAAATTATGGAAGCAACCCAAGCTTCTATCAATAGATGAATGGATAAAGAAGAATGAATATTACTCAACCATAAAAAAGATGAAATCTTGCCATTTACAACAACATCATGGATCTAGACAGTATAATGCTAAGTAAAATAAGTCAGACAGACAAAGACAAATACCATATGATTTCATTTATATGTGGAATTTAAGAAATGAAACAAAGAGAGAAAGAGACAAACCAAAAGACAGATACTTCACTGTGGAGAACAAACTGACGGTTACCAGACAGGGTGGGGGGATGGGTGAAATAGGTGAAGGGAATTAAGTGTATGCTTATCATCACAAGCACTGAGTAATGCATAAAACTGTTGAATTGCTATATTGTACACCTGAAACCAATATAATACTATATGTTAACTCTACTGGAATTAAAATAAAAAAATTCAATTTAATTAAAAAAAACCTTAGCTCTTTAAATGCCACAGTTAAAACATAAAAAGTCATGGACTAGAAGAAAAAAATATATATATATAAAATAAAGGACTAACATTCAGAATAACAACTCTTACCACTCAATAGCAAGATAGCCCAATTAAAAATGGGCAAAAGAATTGAAATGATATTGCACAGAAGAAAACAAAAAATGTAAGCACAAGATGCTTATTGTTAGTCATCAGGGAAATGCAAATGAGACACCACTACCACCAAAAGAATGGCTAAAATTAAAAGTCTGGCAATATCAAGCACAGATGAGGACAGGCAGCAGTTGGAACTTTCACACACTGCTGATGAAATATAAACTGATATAGCCACTTTGGAAAACAACTGACAATTTCTAATAAAGTTATTTATAAATATATTATCTAACTTAATACTTCCACTTGTGGGAGTATTTACTTAATGAAATGCAAACACACTCTCCAAAAAGACATGTACATGAAAAATCATAACTTTCTTTATAAAAGCCATAAAGCAGAAACAACCCAAATGTCCATTATTAGGTGAGCAGATAAACAAATCATGGTATAATCATACAACACTATTCATCAAAAAGTAATGAATCACTGATAGATGCAATAACAAAAATGAGAAAAAAAGGTGAATGTGCATAATGTCATTTATATGAAATTCTGGAAGAGCCAAATCTAATATTAAATGGCAGAAAGCAAACTAGTGGATTCCTGAGGTTAGGGGGTATAGAGAGGAATTTTTGATTTGGGAGAACTATATTATTGCCTGTGTGATTACAAAGGTGCATGCATTTATCAAAATTCAGTGCATGATGCACTTAAAAGGGGCGTGCTTTATTGTATATAAATTATATTAAAATATAAAAATGAGGGGCACCTGGGTGGCTCAATCAGTTAAGCATCTGCCTTCCACTCAGGTCATGATCCTAGGGTCCTGGGATCAAGCCCCACGCTGGGCTCCCAGCTCAGGGGGGACCCTGCTTCTCCCTCTTACCCCTGTTCGTGCTCTCTCTCTTTCTCTCCCCCTCAAATAAATAATCTTTTAAAAAAATGAAAGAAATAAAATCTTTGGCTTTAACAGTTTTTCAACATGTTCTTCCTTTGCAATCTAGCAATCACCCTGGAATAATTTGAAGCCTCCCTGGTAATAAGTCTGGGAGAAACTGAAAGGTTTTGGTTTTTTTCTTTAAATTTTTATTGTTATGTTAATCACCATACATCATTAGTTTTTGATGTAGTGTTCCATGATTCATTGTTTGTGCATAACACTCAGTGCTCCACGCAGAACGTGCCCTCTTTAATACCCATCCCCCGGCTAACCCATCCCCCCACCCCCCTCCGCTCTAGAACCCTGAGTTTGTTTTTCAGAGTCCATCGTCTCTCATGGTTCGTCTCCCCCTCCGATTTACTCCCCTTCGTTCTTCCCCTCCTGCTATCTTCTTCTTTTTTTATCTTAACATATATTGCATTATTTGTTTCAGAGGTACAGATCTGAAAGGTTTTTGTTGTTGTTTTTGTTGTTTTGGAGATGTTTTAGATTTAGGTTGGTAACTTTATCAATTATCTGAAATGTTTTTCTTTCAGATCATTTTGATCTGTTGAAATTAAACTTATTATGTCCTGAGGTGGTTGGCCAAGAATACCACCAACAAAATATGCATCATCATCTTCCATTCACTCAAGTAGGGAAGAAAAATAACAGAGATGGATCCAAAAGAGAAAGCCTTCTACCAAAACACCCATTCTTCCTTACTTTTCCGTATTTACATTCTCAGGGGGTGGCGGGGGAGGGGGGAGATGTTCTCTAAAAATCACTCTGCAGGTAGCGGCACCCTATCCTGCAAATATAACACTCTTGTATACAGCATGATAAAGCAGCACAATCAAAAGCATGGAAAGACAGACTCAAGTGGGAAAGAGATTTTCAATCCATTTAGCTGTATATTCACTAATAAAGCCTTTCTACCAATAACTTAGTCTACATCAGACATATCAAAACCACTGGGCAGAAAACTTACAGCATCTAAAGAAAGAAGACAGTATGACAGTAGAACGCTGTCATAAGGGATATTCAATTTAAGAAAAGATTTGAAAACCCTCAGTGCCAACCCCAACTCTCCCCACTACAAGATGCAGGCTCTATTGTCTTATTTAATCCTCATAAAACAAAGAACAAATCTATTGCAGGATATTAAGTTAATAGTTCATATAAAAGCACAAGAGAACAAACATTTAGAATTCCCTAAAAAGCCTTTACTGGAGTAGGCTTCAATACCCAGGCGGTTGGATACAGATGCCCCTTTTCTCCTGTCCTTTAGGTGGTTTTCAATGTTCAAGTGCATGAGAATTACTGCAGTGATATGTGCCAAAACCATGTATATATATCATGGGTCACTTACGGAATGTCCAAGGAAATTCTAAGTGTCATTTTCACCTAACCTACTATTTCTCAAGTGTTTTGTTTTTTCATTATCTCCCTAATGAACCTTTTTAGATACTTTCCTAATTGCTTCCCTGAAGTTTAAGACCACAGATTTCCTGTCTGTCTATGTGTATGTCTGTGCTTCATACCTGAAAAGAGTAAGATTTTTACTTTTCCCAAGAACCAATTTTTGCCCACTTGGGGGTAATATCACCCCTCCTGAGAATACATGACCTAAACTGACCTTTAGCTTAATAGGTGCCTTCCTTGCATATTCTCCATAGCTTCTTCCAGTGAGAAGTCTATTTTTAAGAGCCTTCTTGTTTGGGGTTATATCCATTGTAGTTTGTTTTCTTTATACCAATTCCTTCCAAACTTTTCAACTGAAGCACGTAGTGATAGTGAAGAAGGAATGCACACTTTGGAGATGAAAAATACATAGGTACATTATTAACAAGGAGGAAATGTATTTGAGCTTTGATATCTTTAAACATGATGTGGATTGGGAAAGAAGAGTCGCATTAACAATGGTCCTGGAAAAAGTGGCTATCCATGTGGGAAAAAAAAAAATGAAGCTGGGCTCCTATCTCACACCATATTCAAAAATTAACTCAAAATGGATAAAAGATCTAAATGCAAGAGTTCAAACTATAGAACTCAGAAGAAAACGTAGGTGTAAATATTTACAACCACAGATTAGGCATTGGTTTCTTCAAAATGACACCAAAAGCACAAGCAACAACCACCAAAATAAATACACTGGACTTCATCAAACATAAAAAGGTTGTGCTTCAAAGATACCATCAAGGGGCGCCTGGGTGCCTCAGTCGTTAAGCGTCTGCCTTTGGCTCAGGTCATGATGCCAGGGTCCTGGGATCAAGCCCTGCATCGGGCTCCCTGCTCAGTGGGAAGCCTGTTTCTCCCCCTCCCACTCCCCCTGCCTATGTTCCCTCTCTCGCTGTGTCTCTGTCAAATAAATAAATAAAATCTTAAAAAAAAACCCAAAAAACAAAGATACCATCACGAAAGTGAAAGGAAAATCAAGAGAATGAGATGAGAAAATATTTGCAAATCATGTATCTAATAAGGGACATGTATGTGGTATATATAAAACTCTTACAACTCAATAAATAGACAACACAATTAAAAAAATGGATAAAGGGTCTAAACAAACATTTCTTCAAACATGATCAACAAATGGCTAGCAAGCACATGGAAAGACGCTCCACATCATCAGCTATAAGAGGAATGCATATCAAAATTGCAATGAGTGACCATCTCCCACCCACTGAAATGGCTATCACCAAAAAACACAGTCAATAACAAATGACAACAAAGGGGAACAATCAGAACTCTCCTATACTGCTGTTGGTAATGTAAAACTGTGCAACCACCTTGGGAGACATTTGGACATCTCCTCAAAAGGTGAAAACAAAGATACTATTTGACCCAGTAACTGCACTCCCATGTATATATATATTCAAGAGAAACTAAAGCATAACGCCCACACAAAAAACTTACGCATGAATGTTTATAACAGCATTATTCATAGTTGCTCAAAAGTGGAAAGAAGTCAAATATCCACCAATTGATAAAAAGATAAATATATTAACAATAAAAAGAAAGGAAGTTTCTGATACACACCACAACTTGGATAAAGCTTGAAAACATGATGCTAATCGAAAGAAGCCAGTCACAGAAGAACACATATCATCTGATTCCATTTAGATGAAATATCCAGAATAGGACAATATATAGAGGCAAAAAGTAGATTAATGGTGGCCTAGGGCTGGAGGAAATGGATAGTGAATGCTAATGAGTTTGGGATTTCTTTCTGGGACGATGAAAATATTCTGAATTGACAGTGGTGAGAGTTGCACAACTCTGAATAAACAAAAATCTATGGAATCATTTACTTTAAAAAAAAAAAGATTTATTTATTTGAGAGAGCGAGAGGGAGGGAAAGAGCACAAGGGATGGGGAAGGGCAGAGGGAGAGGGAGAAGCAGGCTCCCCGTTAAGCAGGGAGCCCGACTCGGGGCTTGATCCCAGGACCCTAAAGACAGACGCTTAACTGACTGAGCCACCCAGGCACCCCTGGAATTATATACTTTAAATAGACAAATGGTATGGTTCATGATTTATATCTCAATAAAACGGAAGGAAGGAAGGAAGGAAGGAAGGAAGGGCAAATCGAAAGAAAGGAAAGGAAAGGAAAGGGGGAAAAGGAAAGGAAAATGAAAGTAAAAAGAAAACAATAAATCCACAGATACTCTCTTCCATTTCCCTACAGCCAGGCAACCTCCTTGCCTCCACCCTGGCCCATGATGCAAGCTTTAATCCTTAGATGGTAAAACAGAGGGTCTCTGGACATGGAGGACACCAGGCACAGCTGAGAGCCAGGCTCCAGGACAGGCTTCTTCAGGAAGATGAAAGTGATAGAAAACTGGAACCATGTACACATCTTGAGGAGGCAATGAGGCAAACTGAAGAGTTTGGGGCTGAGGTTGTTGTAAGTATTTAGAAAACAAAACTACTTTAAAAAAGAAGACAATCATTACTTCCAGAGAAAACGACAGCCAGGTAAGGAACTCAACCCCATGGTTTAGCTTTAGATGGCATTTATATAGTACACTAAATAAATACCAAACGTTGATGTCATCAAAATTAGAGTCACACTACTTGAGATGCAGAGGGGAAAAAGAGGAACCATGGGCACTATGAGTGGAGGGATGAGGGAGAGCTACCTCCTCTGTTTCCGTAATGAAAAATCGATAGAAAAGGCTTAAAACTAAAAATAAAAGTAGCGGTATAAACATTATTTAGAGCTATGGAGATAAATACCAAAATAATTAGTTAAAAGGAGGATGGGGAGTGAGGGCAAGGGAAAAAGGATATTGTAGAGTTTTGTTTTGTTTTTTAAATAAGAAAACTTGTAGAAACTGATTTCTCTCTCTCTCTCACACACACACACACACACACACAAATATCAATAGGAAACACTTGTGAGTTGTATGTTATAGAAATTTTCAAATATTTGGTAAAAATTATAAACAAATGCAGTCATTAAAAATGTTAATTTTATTCCCAATAATATAATGATTTTGCCACACTATAAAAATACTTTAAGTTACCCAGCACATATTTAACTTAGTTCCCTCAAATATTTAAGTAAAATTCATTTTTAGGAAGATACACAATGTTTATCCTAGAAAATTCTGTATGTGTCCTCCCCTAAGACAAAACCAATTAGCCCTAAAAATCCTAGTCTGAGAAGCACAAGAGCTTAACGATCTTGTGACTGTTATTCTATACTTGGCACTTTCACCTATACATCAGTAATTCATTAATCAGCAAATATTTAAGGTAACAGCCAATTCAGGTAAAACAAAAACATCTGATCTAAGACTGCTCTTAATACATTATTTTTCTGGCATTATATTTTTTTCTAGATTGTTTACCACCACGAACACATGGGTGCAAACCCCTTCATGAAGGCTGAATTTGATATTTAGCCTAAGCCCTGCAAAACTTGGGACTCAGTATTCTATGAAGCTATTATCTGCACACATACTTGAAGGACATTTTTAAAAGTGCTAAACTATAAATATTCTGATTCACTGCTCTTTCACACGTACTAAAAATGACTTCGCACAATCACTAACCAGGAGGAAGGTTTTGTATCTCACTGAAAATGTCACTTAATAAATAACCTTCAAATTTAAATGCAAACTATGGATATCATTCATAGATCCTCAAACTTGTCCTTGAAGTCTAAATGGGCAAAGAAGGTAACTAAAAAAAAAAAAAAAAAAAAAAAAAAAAAAAAAGATTTTTTGCCACTAACACCTTATTGCTTTAATTCTTTGAAAACGAGTCCAAACTTTAGTTTTTAGCATACTATTCTTATGTTTAAGAATCTGTATCTCTTATAGCAATTTAGCCCGAGGATTTTAAATATAACAACTTTGGGATAATTTGCAATTTTCACTTCTCATTCTCAGATTAGATCACTAACAGTTTTAAGGAAAATTACTTTATTTCATAATTTATTCAAAATAATATATTCATTTGTCTAGTCAAACAGTGAGATCTTGTTCACAGCAATATACCTCAGTGTAATGACTATAAGTCTTGACACACACATTAGATGCTCAATAGAGGCAACCCTACAATTATGGCTAGGAAACAACCTGAGACAGGCACACAGATCAAGAGGCTGGACATTTGAGTAAGTAATGAGGAAATTCTGAGACAGAGAATTTGCCACCAGATAGATGTAGGTTATCTGGCATTAACTTTTTCATTAGACAATAGACTCCTTGATTGTGATATATTGTTTACCCTTATATCCTCCATAGAACCTATGTCCACAATAGGTATGATGGGCACAATAATGGCCTCTTAAAAATGTCTGTCCCCTAATTTCTGGAAACAACCAATATGCTACCTTACATTGTAAAGCCTCATTAAGTCTGCAGATGAAATTAAGGTTGCTAATCAGCTGATCTTAAAGTAGGAAGATTATCCTGGATTTTCTAGGCAGGTCCAGAGTTACCACAAGCATCAGCAAAAATGAGATGAGGGAGCCTGAAGAGGTCAGAGTGAAGAGAAGTGAGAGGGACATGACCTGCCCTTGCTGGAACTGAAGATGGAGGAAAAGACCATGAGCCAAAAATGTCACCAGTGCCTAGCAGCTAGAAAAGGCAAAGAAATGAGTTCTCTCCTAGAGCTTTCAGAAAGGAACACAGCTCTGCCAAAACCTTGGCTTTAGCCTACGGAGACCTGATTCAGATTTCAGACTTCCAGAACTACAAAATAATAAATTTTAGTTGCCGTAAGTCACTGTTTTGGATGATCTGTTATGACAGCCATAGGAAATTTATACCATTTAATCAGTAAATACTTTCAAAATAAAAACTGAAAAACAGCATCTAAGGAAGTAAGTATGGGCGTTCAAGATATTCTCAGTTTTTCACATCTTCTACTTATTTGAAAACTTGGTATATTCAATCCCTGGAATTTACTGTCCACTCATTTGAAGTCTAGAATTTCTTAGAATTGGAAATAGTTTTCTTCCACTGACCAGCAGGTGCACTTCCTTGGGATCACCCAGTGGCTGGCCCTGTGAGGAATCCCACTGTTTTCCCAATGCATCGTGAATGCGTCATGAGCAGTACATCTCGACAACATAAAAGTTGTTTTTATTCATCACTTTAGGAAGTTATTTTGGTCTAAGTTACCTAAGTTACAAAACAGATGAGTCACAAAGAGGTATCTTTTGATGCAATCTTTTATCTCTTTCTTCACTTGACCAGCATCTACTGAACACTTAAAAAACGCTGGCATTGTACAGGAACCGAGAATCTGAAGAGTGAATACCACATGGTCACAGTCCACGAGAAGCTCACAGCCTAATGAAGGAGAGACAGACAGAATTGTTTAAAACAAAGTAAGGGATTAAGAAAAGAAACCACAAAGTGTTATGGAAACTCAGAAGGAAAAAAAAAAATCACTATCTTCACTAAGACAACTTACTCCAAATCATAAAAAAAGGATTTCTGCATGTATGGATGAATATACCCTAAACCTGCAATTACTTGTAAATGCATGAGTTGGTTAGAAGTCTCCTTTCAGTGCCTCTCCTGGGCCACATAACCCTTCTCTGAAAATGAGCCTTCCACTAATCCCCTCCCACAGCCAGATCTGAAATGGCGGGCGTACACCTGAACTACACTGGGCCAGCCAATCAGATTCTCTCCACCTAGAGAATTTATAGCTAGAATTCAAAGGATGAGTCTGTCTTTACTAATCCAGTGAAGGTGGATTAATGATCTCTATGAAGGTGGATTACATGCTGTCATAACAGATTATCCAAAACAGTGACTTAAGGCAACTAAAATTTATTATTTTGTAGTTCTGGAAGTCTGAAATCTGAATCAGGTCTCCGTGGGCTAAAGTCAAGGTTTTGGCAGAGCTGTGTTCCTTTCTGAAAGCTCTAGGAGAGAACTCATTTCTTTGCCTTTTCTAGCTGCTAGGCACTGGCTCATGGTGGATTACTAATCTCTATTAGGTGATAGAGACTTAGTGCCCTGGGAAGCCAGGTCATGCAGGCATGCAGGATTCCAGGCAAAGATAAGCAGAGCAGGCTGTCAAGCAGAGAAAAATGATAGTGAAGCAGAGACTCGGACCACACCTGTAGTTCTGCCCTGACTTTCCATCTGAGGCCCTGCTGGATTCTCTATTTTCTGATGCAGTGAGACAGACCTGTGTCCTCAACATAAAATTATTTTGGCTACAGTCACTTTGAAGTTAGTTTCTGCTGCTTACACAGTGATATAGGTATGTCTTCATGAAACAGAGTCCACCTTTTCACTAGCCCAGATGTTGGCCTCAATGACCTCACCTGCAGTATGGGGAGAGGAAAGTGGTTTCCCTTTTCAGAAAATGGGCAGAATTCCTAATGGATTTGCAAGCATAAAAGCACTTGGACTATAAATTATCATATAAATGCAAAACTTTGACAACTGTAACTGGTTATGAAATAATGTTCACACAATGACCCCTATTAAAAGCCCAATGGAAGGATTTTTCAGCAAAAATGAGGGAGGAAAAAGCTCAAATTAAAATGGGCCACGATTCAAAGCAGTGCTCTGTATCCAACTTCAGAGATTCGTTCATCTTTGGCCATTTCAAAGAGTGGAGGAGAGACAGAGGAGGTAATGGTAGAAAGAAAAAGAATCCACACAGAAGCAAGGGAATGGATGCTGGAGGGGATTTTATCTTCTCAGAGAAATCCTCTCTCACCATTAAACCATGTTGCACAGCCGACTGCACAAATGATGTTCTTCTTTCGATAGAAGACAGAAATGGCATCAAAAGACAACTTTCAAAGGTCTCCCAACTAGACAAAGCAGCATGTTCTACCACAATCAACAGAACAAGATCCATGTCTGACTGTTGGGGGATTTTCTTCCTGTTGTCTGTTACCAAGAATCTACAGAAAGATACAGTAAATAGTTGCTGTTTGGGGGCTTTCTGCTGCTCATCTTTGAGGTCAGTGATAGCTGTTAGCACTGAAAAACTAGCATAGACAAAAAATACAAAGAAGTACAAACTTCATTTATTTATTCCCTATTAGCATCTCTGATGATGGGTTTGTTCATCAACAAGTTAGAAATTAGCTAAACTAGAAAGTAGAAATGATTTCAAAATAATTTCACTTATTGATGTTAGAATCCAGGTCTATACGTATTATCAGAGCTTAGTAAATATGAGATCAAGTGATACTCATTTTATGGTACATATCAACTCCTTTACCATGTAATTCACTTCACCACATCATTGCCTCACACACACAAAAGTCCCATGCTAACCCACACTGAAGTTTTGTTGCTGATATTGTTTCTTTCTCTTCCATATTACAAAGATATTTAGAAAAAAAAACAAAAACAAAAACAAAAAACAAAGATATTTAGCATTCACTTTTGTAGTCTCAACACTTAGCATAGTGCCTAGCAGAGAGTGGAAACTCAAAGATCATCTGCAAATGCATAAAAAAGTCAATAGTAATGTTTAGGCTTCAGGCACATTCTGAATTCCTGTCCATTATGCGTGTTAATGTTCTGTGAGCATTTACTTATCTCCAGGTATAGCACTAGATGTTTTATGTGCAGTGTTTCATTAAATCCTCATGACAACCCAATGAGGAACCAAAGGCAGAGAAACTAGTTGAAGGTAATAAAGGCTACTAGTTGGTGGAGTTAACATCTAGATCCACTCAGACCACCTCCAGAGCTCAAGCTCAACACTACTCTGCAGGACTGCCATTCATATTCTAGGCAACTCAAGAATACTTTGCTGATGGGCTGGCAGATGGTCAGCACTCTGACGTATACAAACACAAACAAGATTGTAAATTGGCTCTCAAGAAATTAAAGTGATGTTTATATGTTTATTCCAGTATGAGGGAGAATCTGACAAGTACTTCTGGAAATGAGGCTCAAGGTACAGAAGACACAAACAACACTTAGGTAGGGAGGAGAATCAGGGAGGGGCTGTGTAGACCAGAGACACATGGGCTCAGCCTTAAGCAATAGAGGATTTGCTTAGATTTGCAGAAATGCAGGACCCAGATGCTATTCAGGAAGACAATTACATGTCAGGAAATGCAGTGTGGGACAACATGCATAGGGTGCCTGTAGGAAGTGGCAATGGTAAATTCTGTTTACTCATTCTCTACCAATTCCCTAAAGGCATACTCACCAAATCCTGAGGTTGAGTGATAAGGACTCTCAAAAGTAATCAGATTACTCTGAAGTTCTGAACTTCAGTGAGGATGAGGATGTTATTAGAATGGTCGCTTTTGTACAAACTGAGGCTGCGGTCATAAAGACAGATGTTAGAACTATAATCCCTAAGCTCAGTAGAGAGGCAGGTGGACAGACCTACCAAGGAAGGCAGGAAAAGTCCCCAACTGCCTCCCGTTCAACAGACATGTATAGGGCCTTCCTTACACTACATGAGGTGCAAACAGTGATTTTGAAAATGGAACTCTAGAGTTCCATGTATTCACCAATAACAAAACCAGATGACTGACGATGATGGTAAACCAAGGAGTATCCTTCAAATGGGGTCTCAGAGACACTATCAAAATAACCAGTGGCTAATTCAGTTTGAATTTATCTGACTCATCTCTACGTAGTTAATCCGCCCACTATTTCTTTAACAAGGTAAACAACGGATTGATGTAAAACCCACACATACCAGATCTGATAAGCCATTCTATTCCAAATATAAGATTTACATAAAAAGAACTTCTATGGTAGGAGATAATTCCCTTACATGGGCATTTTATGACTGCCTTTCAGTTAGTTGGAAAATAAAGATTAAGAGATTTGGGGGTTTCTCTAATGTTCTGCTTAAGCACAGGATAAAATTTAAAACTTCATTTTTCTTTGAATTAATATTCAATTCCCTTTTAGATGAAACTTTGTTATTTTAGAAATATAATTCTCTGTTTAAAAGAAAAGCCTCACTATTCTTTATGATGATTATACTGCTGGCATGATTCTAGTCACTGTCAATAAACAAAATGACAGTAAACAACCATTTTGAGGCAGCAATTAACATAATGGTACCTCCTAAATTCTAGGTTTGTTTATTTAAGGTGAAACTACTATTTCTGTTGGCAAATATGCAGAGGAGAGCTCAGTCTTGAAGAAGGACATGTTAAAAGACCTTTCAAAAATGTTTAAAATTATTTTAAAAAGTTCTGAAACATAATAAAAATATTTCATGTTTATATAGAATATTAAAAATCACTTATATAACTTTCATTAAAATAATTAACTTTTTAAAAATAATCAACATTTAAAGGAAACAATACCACAATGACAAATTCCTTTCAGCAATCCTAATAGGTGCTTGAGTTCTAGTCCTTTCTTCATTAGGGTTCCTGCATGATTGTTCTCTCTACCTAGACCACTCTTTGCCTCATGGTCTTTTTTTTTTTTTTTTAAGATTTTATTTATTCATTTGAGACACAGAGATAAATAGAGAGAGAGAGAGAGAGAGAGAATGAGCATGAGCAGGGGGAGAGGCAGAGGGAGAGGGAGAGGGAGAAGCAGGCTCCCCACTAAGCCAGGAGCCTGATGTGGGGCTTGATCCCAGGAAGCTGGGATCATGACCTGAGCCGAAGGCAGACGCCCAACCATCTGAGCCACCCAGGTGCCCCTGCCTCATGGTCTTCTATTCCTTCCATTCTCCTCTCCTCCTTCCATTCTCAGGTCAGCTTTTATAACGTCAGATCACTCTTTTACATCCCTTATCAGGGCTCCCATACTACACTCAGGTATCTCATTCATGGTTCAACATCTTTCTCCCTTACGTGATAATAAGCTCTCTAAGGGCAGGCATTAGTTCCATTCTCTTCACCAATGAATCCCCAGCTGCAAAAACCCAGGACTTGGGATACATATTGTGAACTACTTATCAGTCATTCAATAAAGATGTGAGGAAGGATGGACAAAAACCTTTGACCTGAACACTTGCCTAAGAATATATCTTATATATGAGATGAGCAAAATAAGTTTAACATTTATTATGTGGGTATATCCATTTAAATGTTATATTGCCCTTTACACTTTTGAGAATAGTTGGCATCAGCTATGATTGATAAATAAGTAAATAAGTTGGATTTTATGAAAATAAAAATATGTAAAAAATATAGACATAACAACAACAGGTATTTCCAAAACTAAGGCAAGAGCCCAACTATTTCAAATAACTTGAGAAAAGCACAAAACTATTAATACAAAGAACACGCAATCTCTTGGAGTCTACTAGAATGGGTCTAGGAATTTTAGGTCCAGCAGAAACAAGTGAGAGTGCTATTTTAAGTATGCATACAGCAGGCCTGAGAGCCCAGCCAGCAGATGTGGTCCAGCCCAGCCTAGCCTAAATATTAAAGACCTAAATGAAAACACTCACGTCTTCAAATTGAGTATGGATGATTGTAACTGCAATAGGCTTAAAAATTGCTTTCATTAGAAAAGTCCATAACTTTACTTTAGGAAAGAAAATACTTTAACTTGCATCCCCAAATAGAATTATATTAGAATAACAAAAGAGATTTCCCATATTCATCTAATTATTTTAAAAAAAATGAGAATAGCAAGGAAGAGAAAGATCTTTTTCTTTCATTTAACAGCATGAGAATTTCGCCTTTTACTTAAATCCTCCTTATGGCTACACTTTAAGGATTTCAGTTCATTAACTTGTGATAACTGAAACTAACAATTTCATGTCCCTTTGTGAAAATTCTGGAAATAGGCATATTCTCGTTCCTCTGTTCATTATTACTAACAACAAATAAAAACAACTTAGCTACCTGCTCTGGGAAACACGTGTTCCTGGAACAAAAATCTATTAAATAAAATAGTTTATTTAACAAGGCAATTAGTCTATTTATCAAGGCTACTTCAAAGCCCTCAACTTTCTATAGCATCAACATAAAGCTATTATGTCCCAAACTCTGTTCAACTCCAATTAGTTTCTTGACTTGTAATACTTGCTTTAAACCAGTTCAAACCCTATACTTCATAAATGCACTACCTTAATTTCCCTATTTTGAGACTCTACTCAGATTCTGTCAAAGTGGTGTATCCCTTACTGTGTCAGGTCTAAAAGCATAGCTTTGCTCTATCAATATAGGTTTTTCTGGCAGTCTTGTGCAAAACTGACAGTCAACATTTGTCTTATGCCCCACTAAAAAGAAAGTCTTTGAGTTCACAGATGGCATCTTGGTCACTATCATATAACCGTGACTAGCATAATTGCTGGCATACAGTAAGTGACTTAAATTCATCGTTAGGAAGGGAGGTTAAATCTGAGTAATCTTGTCCTGATGGATTATATAGAGTCCCCAAGTCCTTATACAGGAAAGTCAGTAACCAAAACTAAACCAACATATTCTATTCTCATGTGGTATCTCAGGATCCATCCTAAGGTTACCATGTACAAAGGCTTGCAATCTGTGGTTTTGAAACTGGACACATATTTACATGTGCACACATTTAGTTCCTACAAATTAAAGAGCAAGGCAGTAAGTATTGCTCTTCTTCTAGATGACCTTCAGGATAGGTTTAAGCAACAATCTGGAAAATTTTTATGTTTTATACTCCAATGTCTCCTTATAGATATAGAAGCATCCCAAGAGATACATGCTAAAACATTTTGCTTATTTTGTGAAAAGACTACACATTTGCACGTTTTTTCCAGAATTGAGAAAAAGGATAATAACGGTGCAAAGTATATTGGGATACTCAGAGCCCACCATGTCTGAGAGTCTACAAGATGAAAAACTGGTGAGAGAAACTGTCTCAATAAATGGAGGTGACCCAACAGTATTTATTTAACAACTGAACAAGGTGAATCATAAAATATGTTTTTTTTTAATTTTTTCCCCACAAAATATTTTTTAAATTGCTATTTCAAATGTAAAAAGGTTCCACATTTAAAACTTGCATTTACTTAAGAAATCTTAGTGGCATCTTAATCCTCTGCTGAAGTGGTGGTGGTGGGTAAGAATTAGTGAAAACATAAGAAAATAGCAATTTATAAATTAATATGATTGTACAAATTTCTGGGTTTGTCCATCAACCATTTGCATGAAAATTTCTTGGACTGGACACATAGGAGGTTGGAAGCCATCATTCCCCTCCTCACCAAAACTGAAAAAAATCAATCACTTTTTTTTAGAACCATCAGAAAACTGAGGTTACAGGGCAAGCCACCACCTCACAATTTGCAGAGATAGAAGAATACAAAGAATCATAACCAAGATCAGCTTACCTGAAGCTAAAGCAGAAGGAGCTAGTACCAGGTAGGAACACATAAATGGTAATTTTAACAAATTGCTGAAAGTTTAATGAGAACTAACTTGAGAGTTAAAAACTCCTAAGGGCCCAGTCTTAGGACAGACTCCACACTTTTCGTGACTTTACCTTTAGGAAGCCCATTATGTTTTCACAATGAAGACTGGAGGAAAAATCCCTTTAGGAGAGGGAAAAAGTAACTGTTTGGAAAGTTTCCCAGATTGTTCTCATAATAAAGGCATGTCATCCTAGGGAATCTATTTTACCAGAGTTTTATCTGACTTTGGGGGAGGGCAATTGACCAATTCCAACCCCTTCTACTTTTTCTGACTTACCATAGGAGACAAAAAAAATAAAGAAAGAAAGAAAAAGACTATGAAATGCTTCTAAAAATCACAGCCCAGGGAATCAGTCCCCCTAACAAATGATATTTCATTATAACATTATAGAATAGTAACTGTCCAATACCTCTCACCACCAGGTGAACAGTTAGTATAAAATGGACTATAACTGAGAGATGAAAGACACAGACTATTTACAGGGGATTTCTTAAGGAAACCCACAGAAAATGGGGGAGAAAAAGGTACTTATTACTACAACAAACATTAAACACAGTCCAGCTCCTAGATATATTAAATATAAAACCTCACAACAGAAGCCTAATAATCTAAGTTCTTATGACCTGAGATAGCATTTCCTGCTTTCCACGATAACAAAGTCACAAGACACACTAAAAGGCAAGGAGAAAACACAATCTAAAGAGACAAAGCAAGCATCGGAAATGGGCTCAGATATGAAAGACTTTGGCATTATCAGGCAAGGAATTAAACTTTGGATGTTAAGGGCTCCACTGGAAAAGTAGACAACATGCAGTAACAGGTAATGGAAGCAGAGAGATGGAAACTCAACGAGAGAATCAAAAGGAAATTTTAGGGGGGGGAAAAAACTAACAGAAGTGAAAAATGCCTTTGATGGGCTTGTTGGTAAACAGAACATGGCCAAGGAGAGAATGCATGAACTTTAAGACATTTCAACAGAGGAGTGGCTGGGTGGCTCAGTCAGTTAAGCATCTGCCTTCAGCTCAGGTCATGATCTTGGGGTCCTGGGATTAAGCCCCACACCAGGCTCCCTTCTCAACAGGGAGTCTGTTTATCTCTCTCCCTTTGTCTCTGCCCCTGCTCGTGCACTCTCTCTCTCACAAATAAAATCTTAAAAAAAGAAAAAAGACATGTCAATAGAAACATCTCCAAACTAAAATGCAAAAAGAAAAAAAAAATAAACAGAACATTCAGGAAATGTTGGACAATTTTTAAAAACTGTAATGGGAATACCAAAAGAGGAGAAAGAGAGAGAATGAGAGAGTTAAATATTTGATGTAATGATTGCTGAAAAATTTTCAAAACTAATGACAGGCATCAAACTGCAGATCCAGGAAGCCTAGAGATCGCCAAGCATAATAAATTCTGAAAATATCTACATTTAGGCATAATATATTCACCCTGCAAAAAACAAATAAACGAACAAAAAATGTAGACAAAGAGAAAACCATGAAAGCATCTAAAGGAAAAATATTACTTATCTGTAGAGGACTTGTCTGACTTCTTGCTGTGAATGATTCAAGCAAAATGGGGATGGAATGAAACATTCCAAGTACCAACCAAAAAAAAAAAAAAAAATCACCTACCTATAATTCTGTACTCAGCAAAACTGTCATTCAAAGTCAAGGAGAAATAAACAGTTTCTGAGACAAACAAGAAATAAATAATTTTTCACCAGTAGACTCACTTTGCAAATGTTGAAAATCTTCACACAGAGATGGAAAATGACACAGAAATCTTAGCTACAAAAAGAAAGGAAAAGCATCAGAGATAAAAATAAAGGAAGGGAGAACCAAATCTTTTGTTTCTCTTATTCTGAGTTAATGGAATATGAGACTGCTCAAAGTAATAAAAATGTTCTATTGGATGATTACAGCATGTGCATAAAAGAAGAACAATTTCATTAAGGACCAGAGAGAGAAATAGAGAACATGCTGTTATAAAAGACCTGTACGACCATGAAGCGGTATGTTATTTGAAAGTGGACTTAAATTAGTTCCAAGTGTATACTGAAAACATAAGGGCAAACAATGAAAGATTTTTAGAGTATAATTGATATGCTAATTACATGATAGAAAATGGTATCATGCAAAAACCCTAATTTAAGACCAAGGAAGATTTAAAAAGAAATGAAGAACAAGTGAAAGGAACAGAAAACAGTTACAACCTGGAGGTATTAATCTAACTGCATCAATAATCATTTTAATGTAAACGTTTAAAGGCACAAATAAAGAACAAACTGCCAGAGTGGATTAAAAAAAACAGACTCAACCATAAGGTGTCTGCAAGTCATCCACTTCAAATATGATGACACAGATATAGTAAAAGTAATGTAGAAAGATATACCATGCCAACACCAATCACAAGAAAGGTGGAGTAGCTATATTAATTTCAGACAAAGCAAACTTCAAAACAAACACAATTATCAGGGATAAAGAGGGGCATTACTAAAGGATAAAGAGGTTGTTCTCCAAAAAAGTAAACAATGAAATGGTCCCTACTATGTGCATCTAAAAACAAAGCCTCAAAATATGTAAGACAAAAACTAATAGAAAAGCGAAGAGAAATAAAAAATCCACTCTTATGGCTGGAGGCTTTTATAACCCTCTATTTAATAATTGATAGATGCAGCAGGTAGAAAGTATATGGTTGAATAGTGCCATCAATCAACTGGATCTAACAGACATAAATAGAATACTTCATTCAACAACAGCTGAATTGCACATTCTTCTCAAGCTCACAGATAATATTCACCAACACATATCACATCCTAAGCCATAAAACACAGCTTAATAAAATTAAAAGAATTGTAATTATACAATGTCTGCTCTTATATTACACTGGAATTAAGTTAGAAATCAATAGTAGAAAGATAGGTGGAACACACCACAATAATTGGAGATAAAATTTCACATTTCTAGATTAAACATCAAACATTCAGTCTCAAGAGAAATTTTCAAATATTGAAAATACAACTTAGCAAATTTTGTGGGATGCAAGGATAGTAGTACTTAGTAAGAAATATATAGCACTGAATACATATATTCAAAAAGAAGATCTAAAATTAATAATCTAAACACTTTAGAGAACCAGAGATAGAAAAGCAATTGAAACCTAAAGCACTCAGAATAAATAAAAACCTGAGCAGAAATCAGTTCAATTGAAAACAAGTATCAATTAGAGAAAATTAATAAAACCAAAAGCTGCTCCTTTAAAAAGTTCAATAAAACTAAAAAAACCTCTAGCCAAACCAAGAAAAACAAAGATAGAGAAGATATACATTACTAATATTAGAAATGGGAGATATCATTACTACTAATCTCATGGACATTAAAAAGATAATACAAGAACATTATGAAAAACTCAATGATCTCAAACTCAGTAGCCTAGATAAACTAGACCAACTTCTTAAGAGAAACAAACTACCAAAACACACAAAAAAACACACAGTCTGAATGGCTCTGTATTCATTAAAGACATTCAGTCAATAAATGATGACGTTCCAAAAGAGGAAGCATCAGGCCCAGAAAGTTTCACTGGTGAATGCTACCACACATTTAAAGGGAGAAGTGATACCAATTTTCTACAGTCTCTCTTAAAAAGAAAAGAAAAGAAACAGAGGCAATGTTTCCTAAGTCATTCTGCAATGCTAGAGTTACCCTAATACCTAAATCAGATAAAGGCATTACCAGAAAGGTAAACTAGAGATCAGTATCATTCAAATGTAAACATTTTCAATAGTGCTAGAAAATCAAATCCACAATGTATCAAAATAATTATCCACCATGACTAAGTAAAATTTATTCCAGGTACACATGGCTGGTCAAACATTCAAAAATCAATTAATGTAATTCAGCCCATCAACCAGTTAAGAAAGAAAAATCCTGTGATATCAATAAATATAGAAAAAAAACCTTGAGAAAATGTTTTATTCATGATAAAAACTCTCAGCAAATGAGGAACAGTATTAATTTCCTCAACTAGATAAGAAAATCTACAAAAACATACAGCTAAAATAACATCATACCTAGTGGTGAGAACCTGGATGCTTTCCTCTTAACATCAGTGTAATAGGTTGAATAATGGCCACTCAAAGATATCAAGTCTTAATTCTTGAAACTTGTAAGTATTACTTACTTGGGGAAAAAATAAGAGGCAGACAGACAGACAGACTTTGGAGCCATAACTAAAGATTTAGAGATTAGGAGTTTATCCTGGATTATTTGAGTGGGTTCTAAATGCCATTCAAAATATCCTTAATATCCCTTCGAATTAGTATTTTTTGTATTCTTTGGGTAAGTACCTAGAAACAACAGGTGTTGGCAAGGCTGCAGAGAAAGGGGAACCCTCTTACACTGTTGGTGGGGGTATAAACCGGTGTGGCCACTCTGGAAAACCATATGGAGGTTCCTCAAAAAGCTGAAAATAGAGCAACCCTATGACCCAGAAATTGCACTACTAGGTATTTACCCAAAGAATACAAAAATACTGGGCGCCTGGGTGGCTCAGATGGTTAAGCGTTAAGATGGTTCAGCTCAGGTCATGATCCCAGAGTTCTGGGATCGAGTCCTGCATCAGGCTCCCTGCTTCTTGGGAGCCTGCTTCTCCCTCTGCCTCTCTCTCTCTGTCTCTCATGAATAAATAAAATCTTAAAAAAAAAAGAATACAAAAATACTAATTTGAAGGGATACATACACCCTAATGTTTATAACAGCATTATCAACAGTAGCCAAATTATGCAAAGAGCCCAAATGTCCAATTACTGATGACGAATAGAAAAAATGATGTGGTGTATATATATGGAATAGAATACTACTCAGCCATAAAAAGGAATGAAATCTTGCCATTTGCAACAGCAAGAATGGAGCTAGAGAGCATTATGCTAAGCGAAATAAGAGAAAGACAAATACCGTGATTCCATTCATATGTGGAATTTAAGAAACAAAACAAACAATCATAAGGAGAAAAAAGAGAGAGGAAAACAAGAAACAGACTTTTTAAAAATTTTTTATTAATTTTTTAAAAGATTTTATTTCTTTGTCAGAGAGAAAGAGAGAGAGCACCAGCTGGGTGAAGGGGGAGAAGCAGTCTCCCCACTGAGCAAGGAGCCCACCACAGGACTCAATCTCAGGACCCTGGGATCGTGACCTGAGCTGAAGGCAGACCCTGTACTGACTGAGCCACCCAGGGGCCCCTAGAAACAGACTCTTAACTATAGAGAACAAACTGATGGTTGTCAGACGTGAGGTGGGGGGGGGGAATGGGTTAAATAGGTGATGGGGATTACGGTGTGCACTTGTGAGGAGCACCAGGTATTGCACGTAAGTGTTGAGCCATTAAATTGTACACCTGAAACTAATAATACACTGTATAGTAACTAAGTGGAATTTAAATAAAAATTTTAAAAAATCCTTATAAGGGAGAAGGCAAATAACACAGATAGAGATAGGAGAAGCCAGTGTAACCAAGACACAGAGACTGAAATGATGCAGTCACAATCTAAGACATGCCTGGAGTCACCAGGAGTTGGAAGAGACAAAAAACGGATTTTCTCCTAGAGTTCTGATGGGAGTTCAGACCAGCTGACACCTTGATTTTGGACTTCTGGCCCCCAGAATTGTGAGACAATAAACTGCTGCTGTCTTAAGCCACCATTTTGCAGTAACTTGTTACAAAAGTCACAAAAAAACTAATGCTACTGGGAACAAAGCAAGGTTATCGCCTTTTCAACACTCCTATTCAACATCATACTGGAAGTCCTAGCTAACGCAATAAGCCAAGGAAAGGGGGAAAAAAAGGTACACATAAAAAATGTCTTTGTTCTCAAATGAAATGACTGTCTATGTAGAAAATACCCAATAACTGATGAAAAAAATTTCTGGAATAAATGATTAGAGCAATATGGCAGGATAAAAATTAACATAAAGTCCTCAATTACTTTCCCTCACACCAGCAAAGAACAAGTGGAATTTGTATTTAAAGCACAGTGACATCTAGGGTTCCTGGGTGGCTCAGTCGGTTAAGCATTTGACTCTTGATTTCAGCTCAGGTCATGAGCCTCAGAGTTGTGACCTTAAGCCTTACGTTGGGCTCCACTGCTTAAGATTCTCTCACTTCCTCTCCCTCTGCCCCTCCCCCTGCTCACGCTTGCTTTCTCTCAAATATAAATAAAATAAAATCCCTTTTAAGAAAACACAATGACATCTATATTAGTATAAGTAAGTCATATATTTAGGTATAAATCTAACAAAATGCACACATATAGGATCTTTATGACAAAAGTGGCAAAATTCTGAGGAAAGTAATTAAAGATCTAAATAAATGGATATTCCATGGACAGGAAGGGTTCACTAATTTTTAAGGAAAAGAAGGAAAGGAAAGGGAACAAAACACAAGGAAAAGGGCATCTAAAAACTTACTTGGGATGCTCCTTGGGAACAGGATCTAGAAACCAGAAACCCCTAATTCAAGCAGCAAGAACGTTCTCAGAGCTGTTACAATTTCAGACCAAGGCTTTAAGTCTACAGAGCCCCAAGGTAGATAACAACAGACAGTTGGAAGTAGGTTGAGTTCCAAGAATAGGGCTTATATTCAAAACAAACAGAGGGTAGCTGGATGTTCAGAAGTGATGGATGGCAGAGCCAAACTCCCTCAGAATCAAAACATCCTAATGAAGGAAGACTTTAGAAAGTGCACACTGGTGTAAATATGGCTTCAGTTTAGGTTCTTTAGCGACAAATGTCAGATCGATTTCCCAAGCACACCAAAATCCCTTTCACTGGAGATACGGAAAGAGTCCATTTATTAGAGTGAATAAAAGGGAAAACGTGTGTGCGTTTGTCATGTCAAAAGATGCTCAGCTTTGCTCCAACTCAGTCAGTCCCAATATTTTTATTGATACACACACATACATACACACACATATGTACATAACATATATAGAAGTCACGTCATAATATTTACCTTTTCAAAGTATTAAATTCAATGGTTTTTAGTATATTCCCAAAGTTACGTATCCATCACTACTACCTAATTCTAAAACCCAAATTTTGTTTTTAAAACACATGCCTCAAATTCGGAGTACACAAAAATACCAATCAGCTAGAGATATGTCCGATAAGAATCCTTGATTTCTTTTTTAAATATTTACCTTGCACATTAACATGTCTATATTCTTTCTGTATTTAGAAAGGTTTCCTTTCTCTCCAGCTATCCTGTGGGCTGATACTTATTAAAGTTTCCACACAGAAGACTGTCATCCTGACCTGGAAAAAAATTAAGTGTAAAAATGTATACATTTGAACTAAATAATGAAAAGGAGTTTGAGCAAAAGTGCACTGGAAAAGGCAAAAAAGGAGACTATGGGCCAAAGGTATACAGCAGGGAATATAAAAAAGTTTCTAGGGCACTGCAGAAAGACAATGTATTCTAGTGATTACCTTTATTAGACTCTGTTGGATCAGGAGCCAATTCATTAAACATTAATGGCAGGGGAATGCCATCCATATATTATAAAGAGTCATTAAGATGAGATAGACAGCTCAGCACAGGGTCAGTATGAATTAATAAAAAAACTGAAGCTGGCATTTTAGAATCATAAAAAGACAGATTTAGTAGAAAATATTCAATAAGAATAAGGAAGAACAATATATATTACACTATTTGTCTGAAGAACAAACTAAAAATGAGAACAAATTTACCATAAGCCTAAAACTCCCCTTCATGACGAAACACTTATTTCTTGAAAATGGGTGTCACTTACATTTAAGAATTTTAGTTCAGTGTGTGACATTGGCAAACAGTAAATGCAAAGGCAAATGAAAAGTAGATGTTCGGGTGGAAATTACACAAAATGTTAATGAAACCAGAATAACCTCCTGGAATAAAGTCCCAAGTATACTCGACAGCAGTGGATTGAAAGTATTAGCAGAGAAGGCCTAATTTCAAATTTCCCTGTAGGGTTAATTCTGGAGTCTATCCCACTTGATTCTATTTACAAGTTAGGTCATCTAGAAAGGAACCATAACTTGTTAGTTTTACCATCAGTTTTCCCAATTTAGAGAGTGGAACCATATGATAAAAATCATGGTATTAGTGGATAACTACATTTTCACAACTTATTTTTCTCACCTTCTTTGCTAATTTACACTCATTGTTTTTGGAATAATCTCCAGAAAAAATTAAGAGATTCATATACTTTTTTTAGATCTTAATGTTTCTAAGATACTAACATATGGACTTTTTAAAGAATTTCATTGTGGCAGTTATTATGACACAAAAATGAATATTGTCCTTGTTAAAAAATTATCATAAAATCGGAAACAAAGGGAGGACAGTGGTGGTGATACATAGTATGTCCTTTCAATATCCTAACAGCATATTGTTTTAGAAGCCCACCTGTGGATTTAATTATCTAAGAGAATACACCTGTTTATAAATTTGCTAGGCTCTTTTTTATGATTGTACACCTACTATAAAGTTAGAGATTATCTTGCAAATTTTTGTCTAATACAAAAAATAATCACAAAGATTATTATTTTATTGTTCTGTAGGATAACCACTCTTGTATCTAATCTAGCAATCTCATTCACATATTCTCCCCTCTCATTTTTAACAAGATACCTATAAATACTCAAGTACCCAGTTTCTCAGACTATTCTTGCACTGCATGGTTTTCCTCATTATAGACTTATTAAAACGTGGTACATATTTATTCTACATCTGTAATTAAGTCATATTTTTAACTCTTTAAAAGTAATACTTTGTCCTCCATCAAGCACCTGTTTACGATTTTTAAAAAATAAACCAATACATCTCTCATGAATCCATACAAGCCAAGACATGAATTGCCTTGTGACAGTCAAGCTAATATAGACAAAGAAAAAGACTTTTTTTTTTTTTTTTTTTGAGAGAGAGAGAGCACACGAGCAGGGGGGTGGGGCAGAGAGAGAAGGAGAAGGAGACTCCCCGCCGAGCAGGGAGCCCAATGTGGGACTCAATCCCAGGACCCTGGGATCATGACCTGAGCTGAAGGCAGATGCTTAACCAAATGGGCCACCCAGGTGCCCCAAAAGCCTTTTAACTTTAAGGGCTTCCATTGAAAATATAATTTTAAACACATGGAATATCAAATGTAACAACTTGAACAAACCCTATTTCGTTTTTGCCAACGTTTTGAAAGATAAATTAACAAAAGCATCATTAACAAATTCAAAAAAGTTTTATAACCCATGAGTTACCATTACAGAGATCTGCCACCCCACCCTTCCTAGCATTATACCTTGGAGTTACATCACAGAATGAGAGAAGTGTATACCTAATGAAAGGAGTGTGTGTGTGTGTGTGTGTGTGTGTGTTTTATAAATATATATGATATATATTTATGTAGGATATATTTATATATACAAGTATATCTATGTTTATATATATTTCTAAGTTAGTACATCTTCATGATGCCTGTGATGGTTTTTTAATGTGTTAACTTGGCAAGGCTGAACTACAGTCCCAAGTCATTCAATCAAACGCTAATCACAATATTGTAGGTATAACTGAAGACTCTAATTGAGTTTCATTTTAGGAGATTATTGTAGGTAGGCCTGATTTAACCAGCTTTTAAGACAGGACTTAGGACTTCTCATATTGGATGCTGGTTCTAAGCTATGACCTTGGTTGGGGTTGTCAGCTAGAACACTTATATCACATCCTCTTCACATGGTTAGGGTTCCCTCATCACGTGGTGATTGGATTCCAGGAGACTGTATCCCAAGATGGGGAGGGGACAGGGCAGAGGGCCAGAGTATGTGCCCACACTAGGTACATTCTATTCATAGAGGCAGTTCACAAAGTCCTACTCAGGTACAAGAGAAAAGCAAATAGACTCATCTTAACAGAGCCTAGCAAGATTCTGGTAGAGCACAGTTGTTCTACCGGATTCTACCAGATTCTGGAAATACAGTTGTGGCCATTTCTGGAAAACGTAACATGCCACAATGTTCTGTGGCTATCTTTCTGTGGGGCCACTGATCATCTTCTTAATGACTTCTGGAGGCTTTGGAAAAAAAAAAAAAACCTAGGTAAATTAACTTATATGAATGTGAGATGGGTTATGAATAGTTTCTCTCTCAAATGCATTTTTGTTATTTTTATGTATCTGTTTTTTTCTAAATCCCTTGATGGTATGCACATTTTACTGAGTGGAAATAAAATTTTTAAATCAAGTATCTATAAAGGATATTTTCAATATTAGTGTGTATCAGCTAACTAGTTTACTATAATTCTCACAGCACCCAAACTTTCTCTCAAATAAAAAGATATTTACAAGTTTAAATGTATTTTGTTTTGAGTTTTCCTTCTAATGAGCAGGCTAATCTACTATAGAAAAAACAATGGAAATGTTATCTAAAAATCAGACAGAAGAGCACCAGGGAAAGTTGGTGTTTGGTGTTTAAATTACATTTTTATAACAGTAGGCTTAGAATGCTGTGGAGATATATAATTTCATTTAGCTTTCTTTCATTTTAATGTCACCAAAAGGTCAAGGGATAATCCAGAGATCAATTCACCATCCAATGCACATTGCTTCCCCCTCCCCCAAATTGGGAATATAAATTCAAATGTTAAGATAGTCTTTACCCAAGTTCTTCCAAAGAAATGTAAAGGCTTCAGATATTTTCATATCTACACAAGCAGAGAAGGCATTACTTCAAATAAATGCTGTACAAATTAGCCTGGTGACTCTTCTTTTTATCTTTTAATATTTTCATATCAGCGGAATAGGAGATTAACTCCAATCAGGGGAACCAGGTTCTACTTTTGCTTCTAACACCGAAAAACCATGTTACTTTAGCAAGTCCTTTTAACACTGAACTCAGCCAAGTCATCTATAAAATGGGGACATGTCACCTGCCTACCCACCTGACAAGGTTATTGTGAAGATCAAGAGAAATTTCATTTACGTCCTGTCACATTAGGGTGATAAGAGTGTAACATATGTGACTCTTATTGGGACTGATTTCAACACTTAGAAACCTGTTTAGAACATATTAATTGCTTAATAAATTCTATTCTATCAGGTGTTTTTGTTACACTGCCTAATTTCCTTTAAGAAGTTAAGGGGATCACGTAGGAAATAGATGACCCACTATTTCATCAGCTGTCAAGTACTACATGTCTATGGTGTGTGAGAGGAAGAGAGAAAAGGAGTAACGAAGGAAAAGGAAGAGAATGGATATAGGATTCTGTCTCAGAACACTGCTGTCTTGCTAAGTGGAGGAAAATAGCGCTCTTTATCACCACAGCTGGGTCCCCATCCTACGTCTGTCATTTACTAGTCCTCCAACCCTGGGGAAGTTACACAAGCCCTGGGCATCAGGTATCTACTGCTGTTTAACAAACCACACCCCAAACCTGGGGGCTTAAAACAATCATAAACAATTATCTCACACAGGTTCTGTAGGTCAAGATTTTGGAAATAGCTTAGATCAGTGGTTCTGGCTTAGGGTCTTTCTGGAGGTAGGAGTCAAAATGTCCACCATGTCTGGAACAACCTGTAGGCCTGACTGGAGCTGGAAGATCCACTTTAAAGATGACTCACAAGGCTGTGAAGGTGGTACTAGCTGCTGGAAGGAGACCTCATTCTTTGCCACGTGGACCTCTCCACAGAGCTGCTTAAATTTTCCCACAGTGTGGTAACTAGCTTCCCCCCAACGAGTAATCTCTTTTATGATCTAGAATCAGCAGTTATGCAATGTTGCTCTCACTGTATTATAGTGGTCGAAGAGGTCAATCCAATACACTGTGGGCAGGGACTCCACAAGGGGGTGAATATAAAAAGGCAAGGATCATTGGAGGCCATCTTGGAGGCTGGTGACTGCTCTAAGCCCTTGGTCCAGCATCTGTTAAATGCCAATGATAATAACCTCCCCTCACAATGTTGGTGGAAAGATGAAAGGACACCATCTATTCAAAGTGCCTAATATCCAACATTTGATTAATTAATGCCAGGTTTCCTCATTCATTCTACACGCTGTCTTGGTTCCAGCACAATGTGAGCATATGTATATGTGTACATGTGTGTGTACCTGGATTCCTTTGGATACGTGATAAAGCCTATGTACTACCTCTAATAATATCTTTTAAATTAAAAAGTACATAGTAAGGGGTTCCTGGGTGGCTCAGTCGGTTTAAGTATCTAACTCTTGATCTCAGCTCAGGTCTTAATTTCAGGGTCGTGAGTTCAAGCCCCATGTTGGGCTCCAGGCTGGGTGTAGAACATACTTTATTAAAAAAAAAAAAAAGTACATAAAATTACAGAGATTACAAATTAAACTGAAGTACAGCTATCAGAATATTTTAAAACATGTTTGTGATATAGTAATATATACTTATTTTTAATACACTAAAGAGACTCAATAAGTCTAATAACTACTTTATTTTCAAAGGAGTAATAAGCCAAATGATATTTTGAGATATTTGCAATAACTCTAATATGATTAAGCAATACCTGTGATTTCTTTTGGTGACAATGTCACAAGTAGTGCCAATGTTACTCTGGTCTACGCCTATATTCATATTTGAAAGAAATGCTAAATTCCAGTTAGAGGTTAGTGTAAATGAAGATATAATTTTTTTTTCCTATTCAAGTTCACAGATTTCATGAACACTCTCCATGGACCCAATGGTGGTCACTGGACCCTGAACTAAACTTCTAACTACCCTTATACTTTAAAAGAAAGGGGGAAAAATAAGAAAGGTAGTTCTAATATTTAATATTCTCTAAAACTAAAATAATTTGGGTCCTATTAAGTTTCCTACTGTACGTAGGAACATCTAATGTCTTCTGCAGCATTCTCATTTCAAAACGAGCACCCCTTGAATTGGACACATACCTATATAATACTTTCATTTAAATGGATTTTAATGAATCTTTAGACCTAGATAAATGGATTTACAGAAGTGGTACATTAAAGGCCATTTTAAGTTTGGGATCCAAAGGACCTTTAATTTATAGCTCCAGAAAATATCCATTCTATGGCTCAAAGATCCTTGTGGATTATAAAAGAGGAAACGACTAACAGAAAAGGAATTATTCACCACATTATTAAACATGACAAAAAGCTTCTGAATTGGAGCTTAAAATGGGCTATTTAAGATTCCAGCAATCCCTGGGACTTTGGCAACAAAAATGTTCAAAAGCCTTTTATAGTTGCTGTCAGATTTCTGTAAAGCATTTGAGATTCCTGTGAACTTATTTATATAACAAGCTAAAACCTGAAGCTGACTTGAAAGTCTTTCTATTCTAATTATGTAGAATTGGAAATGCCTAGAAATGATGTTCAGTGTTCTCCCAAGAATATCCTCCTGAAATGGTGGTTTCAGAACTGGGTGTTTAGAACAAGCAATGAGAGTGTAGCTGCTATGGCTTATTATAAGGAGCAGTTACAGCGGATATACAAACTATAGTTTGGTAAAGTGGTTTCAAAGAACTGCCATTTAGCGACTCTCTCTGCAGCGGCACATTCTAAATGACTGCTCATATTGTTCCCTCCTGGCCTGCTATAGTGGTTTATTTCTGAAGCTCGATAGTTCATGTGTAATCATGTAGCAAAATAATTCAGGAGATAATGACCCACCAGGATATCAGCTGACAGAGGTTCTTAGCACAATACTGTTCCTGATGCTCTGTGTGGCTGTCCTGGCTACCTCTTTAACCTCTTATGTGTCAGTATGCCAATTTATAGCTGTCCCTCTGGGCTCAGAAAATATGGCAGGAGCAAAGAGGCAGCACATACCCCAAGCTAGAAATAGTTAGGAGATACTCCAAAACAAAATAATATAGGTTTGGGGGGAGAGCCCTACCCTTGGCAGTTTCCAAAACGGCACCTTAGGATTGCACCTTCCAGGATTCACACCCTGTGTAATCCCCTCACCTTCTGAGTGTGGGCTTCCCAGGCAGAGGAGATGCAGGAGTGGGAAGAAGGGTGGGGCATCAAAAAAGGCTCCTGCACTAAGAACATCTGAGTCTCAGTCGTCTGCTCCAGGGCACTGCTGGACGTTTGGAGGGATGCACACAGGTATAAACACCTGGAGAATCTGAGAAAATCAAGTGGCCTCATCCCACGCTTTCTGATGTAGAATTAGCTCTGATTTGATCCTGGGGTCTCTGCAGATATAATTAATTAAAAATAGCAAGATGAAATCACCCAGGATTTATGGTGAGCCTTGAATCTAATGACTGATGTTTTCAGAAGAGAAAGGGGGTAAGGATGGGGACACAGAAACAAGGAGGGGAAGAGAGAGGCAATGACTTGAGTTAGGGTTGCCACAAGCAAGGAAGAGCAGGAGCCACCAGAACCTGGAAGCAGCAAAGAAGGACGCTCCGCTCAAGCCTTTAGAGGGCATGTGGCCCAGCTCACACCTCAATCTGGCCTCCAGAGCTATGAGAGAATCAAGTCCTGTTGTTTTAAGCCACTAAGTTCGTAGTCATTTTAGCAGCACTAGGAAACTAACACAAGTCCCACACGATGTCAATGCCCAGCCAGAGAGGACAGCCTCTACTTGAAGCTGACATGCTTTCCAGGTCAACCATTCTCTCGGTCAAGTTAGGACCCAGGTGGTCATGACTGGCAGTAAGAACAACAGATACAACAATAATCAAAACACTAACTTCACCTCCAAAACAAAATACTTAAAAGTCAGTATTACCAGGGACACCTGGGTGGCTCAGTCGGTGGAGCATCCAACTCTTGGTTTCAGCTCAAGCCATGATCTCAGGGTCGTGGCAACAAGCCCCAAGTTGGCCCTGAGCTCAGTGGAATCTGCTTCTTCCTCTCCCCCACTCTCCCCCCCACCTCACATGCACTCTCTCTAAAATAAAACTTAAAAAGTCAATGCTACCCAAACAAAACCAACATTTTGTCTATAGTATTAATGTGAAAAATTTAATTAGAAATAGTAAGTATAAACCCAGATGTATATTATGCCATAGTTGAATATCATCTCCAGATTAGTATAGTGTCAGACATGAAGCAGATCCTCAACAGAGAGTTTCCCTTCCCCTTCAGACATAAAAGTTGGGGAGCCTGAGAAAATCAGGTGGCTCATCCTAATTTAGACGTTAGCTGCTGTTCACTACTCTTTAGCTTTCTTTGTTTTTTAACTTTTAAAACCAAACCTTTATAGTAGGTTCTGCTCTAAGAAAGCCTTAGAGGACAGCATAAGGGCATGTCATCCTTGGGACAAAATGGTGTGACTGCAAGGTCATTCTACCTGTGACTTGATAATTAGATGTAATTAAGATGCAGGCCACGATACCTCACACCACAGCAATTATAAATATCAACTGATGAAGGCAGGATATCAAAGGATGAATACTGAATGATATCAGTAGACATATCAAAAAACCTCATGAAAAAGCTTTCACTACAGGAAAAAAGTATGCAATCTGTTAAATTGCTTTCTCTTGATTGAAAGTGTATTTTTTTTTTTTTTGCTTATTGGCTTTTCCCAAAATGGCTATTATTACATCTTGTTAGTCAATTAAAACACATTCACCAAACTAGAAGCCTGCTCAAGTATGTATGTATAAACAAGCATAAATATATTATAAACTATTGAATTGAAACATTAAAATATTCTCCATAGCAACCCTAAATCAAACTGGTATTTCATTTTGGTTCCCCTGATGCCAATACATATAGTACATTAAACCCATAGCTTTCAAAGCATAAAAATGCCTTTGAAAACATAAGTAATCAAGAGATGATAGTCAAATATACGATAATATACATCTTGTTTTACAGGTATTATTTCTTTCCCAAGATTACCTTTCTATGAGAACATAACAGTCTAAATACTATATTAGATCATTAGTTACAATAGTGGAAAAATTTTGGCTTTGGAAATTCTGACCATTGGCGTTTCTATGCCCATAGTAATAGATAACTTATGTCTAATTTGCACCTCTCCCACAAGTCAAAGCCCGCAGAACGCATAAACCACAAAAGTTACAGAGAACGGACACTGGTGCTACCCGCGATGAAAAAAGGATAGAGATCCTACTCTGACTTCAAAGCCACTGGTCTCCATAGAAATAAAGCAAGCACACATTCTATCCACCTGCTCTGACAGCAGACAATGTTTAATCAATGTCTGTTAGTTCAGAAAGAGGTGAGGTATAGATCTTAAAGTCACCTAACTATATGCTTTCTACCCAATATTATAGCGCATAAGGGAAGACACTAAAATATGCCTGCTATTTGGCATTGGAAAGGAGGTAGTCCTATGTTTAATGCCATGAAAACCATCCTTAGAAAGTGTACTTCTCAGCAACCTTCCCAGGGCTTAGGGAAAGTCAACAGGGAGCACTTGACTGAGCCAATTTAAATGAAGAGTGTTGGTGGATTTAAGGGTTCACAAGATATACTAAAAAGTTCAGAAAATGGGCTTTCAGATAGCGAAGTTTCACATGAGTTAAGACCTACTGCAGATTAAGGTTCATCAACATGTGATGCAAACAAACAAAAAATTAGTTCAGGATGTGAACTATGCCTTAGATGATACCAAAGAATTCACGGAAGGTAAAATCATGGCAAATTACATTTTAAAAAGCAATCTTAGCAGTACGCTCTACCCCGAAACATCCAACTCCCTTTCAACCAACATTCAGAGTCCTTTTCAACAGCTTTCCATGAGCAGTGCAAAGCCATGTCTTCAGAGACACAAGAAGTAATCAAAAGTACTTAAAGAACTGCAAGTAGGAGGACTGGGGGTCTCTAACTTTGTCATTGTGGAAAAGAAATGCTGTTATGTTCCATGCATTAAAATAACCCGTGCAAAACGTGCTTGATGAAATAGGATAAATAACCTAACAGATGCACTCTTGCATGTCTGAGTATACTTTTGAGATGCTGAAATGCATGTGATGCATTGAAACATGAAACTATCAAATTCTACAGCTGGAAGGAATCTCTGAGCTTCATCACTGCAGAGCTCTCCAGAGGAGCCTAAGTTCCAGCGGACATGAAGAACGCAATCAAGGTCACAAGTCAGTGGGCAAGAGAAGTCCGATCAGAATACATTACCTAATTTCATTATACCACCCTTTTAGTTTCTAAACACCGATAGGTATGAATACAGAAACAATGACTACAGTCATATTTGTGCCTAAAATAACAATTACAAAAATAAACCTACTGCCCCAGTTAAAAGATTTACCTTTGTGTGTTTTCTCCCCCAAGAACTTTTTCATTACCACAGATTCCCTCATGTTGCCCATTTGTAGCCACACTCATTCCCCTCCTGCCCGATTTCCCTTAACTGCCAGCAACCACCAAGTTCTTCTCTCTTTCTATACTCTTGTCATTTAAAAAATGTTATATAAACAGAATTGTACAACATGTAACCTTATGAAATTGGCTCCCCCCCCCCCACTCAGCATAACTTCTCTGGAGATTTATGCAAGGTTTTTTGTGTACCAAGAGATCTTTCGAATCTTAAATAATCTCCATGATGTAATGTACCACATTTCATATAATCATTCACCTGCTGAAGGACATCTCGGTTTTTAATTTTTGTTATTATGAACAAAGCTACTTTGAATATTCATGTATAGGTTTCTGTGTAGATCTAAGTTTACATTTCTCTGGGTTCAATGCCCCAGAATGCAAATGTACGGTTGTATTTAGCTTTTAAAAAGCTACTAAACTGTTTTCCAGAGTGACTGTACCAGGTCACATTCTCCATAGCAAAGGTGCAAAAATTAATTCAACAGAGGAACAGATTTTTCAACAAATTATGCTGAACAACTGGACATTCAAAGCCCCCTCCCCAAAAGCACCTTGACCTAAACCTTGCAACTTGTATAAAAATTAACTCAAAATGGATGCTAGGACTCATTTTCCCCCTATCCTTGCCAGCATTTAGTGTTGCCAATTTTTTTCTTTAGTCATTAGGATAGGTGTGTTGAAATATCTCCTCGTGGGTTTAATCTGCATTTTCCTTTTGGTAAATAATGTAAAACATCTTTTCATGCAATTATTTGAAAAAAATGTCTATCCATATCTTTTGCCCATTTTCTGATTGGATTGTTAAGCCATTTTTTCCTATTAAATTTTGAAAGTTCATTATAAATTTGAAGTAATAGTCCTCTACTGGATATGTGGTTTGCAAATATTTTCTTCCAGTTTGTGGCTTATCTTTTCAGCCTCTTAACAGAGCATTTCATAGAGCAAAAGTTTTTAATTTTGATCAAGTAAAATTTAATGATTTTTCCTTCATGGCTCATATTTTCTTGTCAAGTCCAAGAACTCTTTATCTAGACACAGATTCCAAAGATTTTCTCTTTTTTTCCTAAAAGTTTTACATTTTATATTTAAGTCCTTGATACACTGGAATTAATTTTTGTTCAATATGTAAGATTTAGGTCAAGATTTTTAAATTTTTGGCTGTAGATATCCAATTACTCCAGCACCATTTGTTGAAAAGGCCATCCCTCCTCTACTGAATTATTTTTGCATCTTGGTAAAAAAAAAAAAAAAAAAAAAATCAGTGGGACATATTTGTACAGGTCTGTTGCTGAGTTCTCCATTCTGTTGTGTCTACACAACAGACCTATGAGGCTCCACCTCTATCAGTAACACAGTCATAATTTTTGGACCCATATAATAAGCCTTAAAATTATATAGACTGATCCCTACCACTTTATTCTTCTTTTTCAAAATTGTTTTAGCTATCTTATTTCCTTTGCTTTTATATTAAATTTTAGAATAATCTTATCTATATCTATAAAAAATATCTTGGGATTTTTATAGGAATTATATTAAATCTGTGCATCACTTTGGAAGCACTGATATCTCTACTATAATGAGTCTTCTACTATGTAAAAACAGTAGGTCTTCCCATTTATCTTGATCTTTGATTTCTTTCATCAGCATTTTGTAGTTTTCAACATATAAGTCCTATACATGTTGTGATAGATTCACTTCTAAGCATTTAATATTTTTGAGTGCTTGTTAATAGTAGTGTATTTTTAATTCGGTGGCCACATGCCCATTGCTAGTACTAAGAAATATAACTGATGTGTGTATGCTCATCTTGTATTTTGCAGCATTGCTAAACTCACCTATTATTTCTGGGAATTTTTTGGGGGGGTGTTAGGGTAGATTCTTTAGGGCTTTCTGTGTGAACAATCAAGTCATCTGCAAATAAGGACATTTTCATCCCTTCCTTTTCAATTTATATATCCCTTTTATTTCCTTTTCTTGACTTACTGTGCTTTTTATTATTATTTTTTTTATTTATTTGTCAGAGAGAGAGAGAAAGCTCACAAGCAGGGGGAGAAGCAGAGGGAGAGGGAGAAGCAGGCTCCTCACTGAGCAAGGAGCCCGATGTGGGACTCAATCCCAGGACCCCAGGATCATGACCTGAGCCAAAGGCAGACGCTTAACAACTGAGCCACCCAGGCGTCCTTACTGTACTTTTTAGATGCCCTAATACTATGTTGAATAGTGGGGGACTGGCTAATGTCTTATTCCGATCTTTTTTTTTTTTTAAGATTTTATTTATTTATTTGAGAGAGAGAGAGAGAGAGAGCAAGAGAGGGAATACAAGCAGGGGGAGCGGGAGAGGGAGAAGCAGACTCCCCACCGAGCTCCAGGGAGCCCGATGCAGGGCTTGATCCCAGGACCCTGGGATCTTAACCTGAGCTGAAGGTATACGCTTAACGACTGAGCCACCCAGGCGCCCTGTCTTATTCCAGTCTTAAGTAGAAGGCATTCCATCTTTGACCATTAAACATGATGTTATCTGTAGGTTTTTTTTTTATAGACATTCTTTATGAAATTAAGGTAGTTCTCCTCTTTTCTAGTATTCTGAGGGGTTTTATCATGAATGGGTGAATTTTGCCATATGCTCTTTCTGTAGGAATTGATAGAATCATGTGATTTTTCTTCCTTAGTCTATTAATATGGTGGATTACATCATTTTGTTTTCAAATAAACCCCACTTGGTCACTGTTGATAATTATTTTTCTTTTTAAATCTGTTGAATTCTATCTGCTACCATTTCATTAAAAATCTTTACAGCTATATTTATGAAGGATGTTGGTCTGCAGTTTTTTCTCTATTGTTTTGGTATTGAGCAATAGTAGCTTCATAAGATGAAGAAATAAGTGAATAGCTTTCCTTCATCTGAGAATGTTTTCCTTGACCCCTATTCCTGCAGAATATTTTCACTAGACATAGAATTCTGGTTTGGTAATTCTTTCCTTACAGCATTTGAAATACATGGTGCCACTTTTGCATGACTCGGAGAATGTGGCCTTGTTACAGCTGAGCAGCAGTGAGGGTCCTAACTCTCCGTTAGGCCTCCTCTGATGCCCCTCCCTCAAGGAACAGAGGAGCACTTCTTTATTGCTGGTGGCTGGAAATCCAGGTTCCCCACTCAGAGTCCTTACTACAAGGGGCTATGAAAGTCCCAGCTCCATATTTGGCCTCCTCTGACACTAACCTGGTAAGGAAGTTGGGGTGCTTCAGTAGAGCCCAGTGAGGGTAAAAGTCTAGGCTCCCCACCTGACTTTTACTGCTGGAAGGGGGCAAGACTACAATGTGAGTTTGTTTTTTTGTCTGTCTGGTGGAGTATGGCTGGAGTAGAGCAGATATTGTCTAGAAGTTTCCTATATTGCTAGACTGCTCCTTTCTTAATCCTTTGGCTAGAGAGAACAGGTTTTGTTAGGACTTTTTTGCAGGGCGGGGGGAGGGGTCTGGGCCTCTGGTGTTTTAGGGTTGCTGGCTTCTTTAGTTCCAGGGCTGAGATACTAAGGCAAAAATAAAAGCTAAGGAATTCACTACTGTATCGTTTCTTCTGTCTCCAGGTCCCTGACTGGTTGACTTCCTTTCTGCACCTTTCAGAATCTTTTTATGTTCATTTTATAAAATACCCAGGGTTTTTAGTTGGAGTTAGTAAGAGGAAAAGAGGCAACTATTCCATCTTCCCGGATGTGGAAGTCCCCTTACCTTTGTTGTTTAATAAATGTTTTTTCTCCTGTTAACTCACCAGACCCTACCATGTCAGAGGAGAGAAAACAAAGAGAAATACAATCAAAAGACTCAAGTTCTAATGAAAGGATTGTCACTTAATAGTCCTGTGACTCAATCTGTCACTTAAACATTCCGTCAATTCTGGTTTCTTTCTGTAAGATGGAGAAGATACTTGCCTAGAAGCTCCTCCACAGTTGCTGTCAGTACAAGACCACAGAGAACATGGTAAGATATTTTGTCAATTTTCAGTCAAGGTACAAACAAAAGGTACACTATTTCACTGTGATGATGAACTCTCTGCCTACTGCCCCTTCTGCTTCAATAAAACCCGGTCCTTTCAAATTTTTCCCATTTTTCAGCATGGATTCAGCCACTATTGATACACTAGTACATGTTAGAAATATGTGAGGCATTTTGGATAGCTCTCACTCCCCCATTCCCCACTGCTCTAATCAGAATATCAAAGTCCTGCTGTGGTACTTCTGGATCTTTCTTAAATCTGTCCTCCTCACTCTATCAGCCCTAGATCAAGTCCCATTCTCTCTAACCTCTATCTTAATAGTCACCATACTCATTTCCCTGGTTTTAAGCTCTTCTCTAAACAGCAGCCAGAGTTCCCTTTCCAGTACCCAAATCAGATTTCCCAAACCCAGGCTAGATTCTCCAGAGTTCCTGAGATCCCTGGATCCCATTCAGGCTTCCCCTCTCTCAAGAATATGATCTGTTCATCCATTCAAAACACTGAAATGGTTTTTCCTTTTATTTTAGAAAAAATATTTATTTTAAATAAAAATTTAATCTAAAAGCATCATTCTAACTCTTTTTAATATCTTTATGATCAATAAAATAAAACTAACATCAGTTTTAAAATAGGAAAGTTAATTCTGACATCTGGCATTAGCACTGCTTCATAAGGACAAGGAGAAAAATTTGAAATGTACAGATGTAGTATGTTTCACCAGTTGTCTTAGATATGTATTACTTGGGAATGGAAGTATCAACCATAACTTGCAAACCTGCACTGTGACTAACAAAACACATAAGCTGTACCTAACCATGCCACGTTTACAGACGAAGCTTAAACTCTTACTAGTTCATTCAGAGTCATGCATTCTCCTCATCAACTAATCAACTATGTTGAGGAAATTGCTTAGTTGACATTCTCACCAATACCTAAACTATCCCGTGACTGATTCCAGCCCTCGATAATCTCTAGTACCCCTTTCCACATCTGTCCTTTTGAGACACCCACGCTTCTCCTGGTATGTGCTCACCCTTGCTTGCCATAGGGGGCTAACAAATCTACCCTGGAATTCCATTGTGTTCCTGATGATCTATAATCATTAGGCTTTAGCAAAATAAACACCTAGGAAAAGGTACCAAAGAATTCACACCTATCTTTGAACATTTGGAGGAGAAGGAGTGAAGGCAAAGTGGAGGTGGGATGGGGTGCTGAGTACACTTTTTCTCCAGTGCCTGGATTTTAAACAATGAAAATGCATTTGTAGATTAACCTCTGTGGTTTGAAAACCATACATTAAATGCTAAATATAGGTCCTGTCAATTAGAAACTATGAGTAATCTTATAAAAGAAAACAAAATGCTCGTTCTCAGGAGATCATTAAATACCTACATTGACTAAATGTATTTTAAGTGGCTATGACTCAATCTCAGATTGATATGTTTTTGCATCTATTTTAATTGCTTTTTAAAAGAAGTATCAGGAGGTTGCAATTAGAAATTAACTGAAGGCCATTTTAAATCAATATGCTATGGGAATTAAACAATGTTTTGTGTTATACGTTTTGAAAATACTGGTCATTTTTTTTTTTCCTAATCACTAAGAGTTCAAGAAAAGCTTGTTATTTATCAAAAGGGGCAAAAAACAGCTTCTGACTAAATGTCTATGACCAGTGTGGGGTGCTCTTCATCTTCTCTCCCCTCCTGCCACATTTAATCAACAGAGAATTCACTGACTTTTTATCTCCTGCAAACCTCACTCTGACCTTGAGGGATTTCTCCTGCCTTAGCTCCTCTCACTTTTTAATCCTGAAAAGCATACCTAACTATTTGATTACAGACCATACTCTTTCATGTCTCAGGTTTTATGTTTAGAAAACACCACCATTATAATTTGATATTCATCAGAGTGTCTACCATAGGGCCTTGAACAAAACAGCAAAGAAAACAAATTTTGTTGCTTAGGACCGGTATGAGCAACCAACCACATTGCAGGAGAATTTTGAAGTGTAACTCCCCATTTCAAAAGGCTTCCTCCACTATTCTCCAGTCTTCCAAGAGTCATATTTCACTGCCGTCTAACTCCTATCTCTAACTCCTATCTCTGACATTCTGATGCTATGTCCCTCCACCAAAGTTAACTGGGAGAAAGTGACACCCACCAGAAAATTCCATCTAAGTGAAAACTGAACTGAAATGGCCAGGCTCCACTGGGGGCTGATCTGAATTTTTCAACAAGTAGCATTTTAAGGTATCACCGACAAGATTGCCTCGAGCTAGAAAAAGCTTTGATGCCATCGGTTTTACGCCAGGATCAAAAAACAATTTTCAACTTTTATTGCAGTTAATAAGTTTCTCCCCCTCTTTGTCACAGCTTTGAAAAACTTCTAATATTTTTGTTGCATGGGAATAAAGCTAGGGAAGAGTTCAATTTCAGGTAAATTGGAAAAACATTTTTAAAATATAATCATCAAGACTGATAAACTGGCATACCTGAAAACTACCTTTGCCCACATCACACAGAGCCTGGAGTGATGGTAAATTCAAATCAACATATATGAGCCTGTGATAGAAGCTACCATAAGAACCTATTTCCACTCATTTCTAAAATGCTCATCATTATGCATGAATCCAAATTCCTACCGCAATAGGTGTTTTCACTGGCTTATGAGAGGTACAGCCAATGGCTAACGGGTTTCAGTTCTCTTGCCAGCTTTGTTTGCCAACTACTGCCTGCCATACAGTGGAGAATATTCTGACATTGCTTCTGGGCTCTGGGGAAAGAAATAGCACAATCAGTGATATTTACTAGTGTGCCAAACCAGTACAAACCATTCTGGACCCTGTCCTAAAAGGTATGTGTTGCTGGACACATGGAAGGCTATATATCTGAACCCCCTTTGCAGCTGCATAAGGGACATAGGACCAGTTCAGGGCTACAGGCTGTGATCAGTGGCAATGTGTCCATGCCTCTCTTCTGCAATTGTGGTAAACCTTGAAGTCTTTAGATAAAGTTGCCACAAGACAGTGGTGGACTAAAGGATGAGTCACCCTACGGAGGACAGCAGCCCTGGAGAGTCACCTGGACCACTGTGGGCCTTGCAAGGATGAGAAATAAATCACAGTTGGTAAAGCCAAAGAGATTTTGACATCATTTGTTCCTGAATTATAACCCAGCCTACTCTGACTTCTACACAGACTTTCAGAGTAGGGACAGGAGAGAGGGGTGCCCAGTACCTTGTATTTCTTAGGGGATTAACGAATTAATCATTAGGACCACTAGTCGATGTTATGTTTAAAACATCCACCACCACCATGGTGAATTTCTATCTGGTGTAATGGGAACTCTTGTACTCTTCTCACATTGCTTACCTTCATTTTGATTATTAGCAACTGTGACTAGCACCTTGGCTCTTACCTGTCTCCATTATCCTTTCTATACTTCTGTACGTAAGCACATACATGTTCCAGAGCAGACTTGACATATCATAATAAATATTTTTAAAAAGTCTCTATAAAATGCAAAGGCAAAAGTCACCACTGTTGTGGCTCTTTTCAATGCCTGTGAAGACTCTAGCACTTTAAAGTATTTCAGTCAAGGTTCACTTGGGCCAAACTGTATTTTGGCAGAGTTTCTGTCAACTGCATCGGGAAGATTCCTTTACATCTTAACAGATCTGTATCAGTAGGCTTCCAGCAGAAAAGGGGTCTAACACTGGAACAAATGGCAACCACCTTTGGGAGAAAAACTTATGCTTCCATAGTGCTTGCTAAGTGCCAGGAACAGTTCCAGAAGCTTTACTCCTATCAGTGTGTTGAATCCTTCCAACAGCCTTGGGAGATCACTAATTTTACCACCACTTTAGAGCTGAGACAACTAATGTATGAGTTTACATGCTCATAGAAAGCACTGATCTTTAGTTCCCAGATAAAACACAGGCTGAGCTGTTGAATTTCAGGTAATAAAAAACTTTTGGTATATTATTTACCATATATCACATGAAACATATTTATACTAAAACATTTTTCATGTTTACCTGAGAGACTCAGATTTACCTGGGCCTCTACATTCTTATTTGCTAAATCTGGAAACTCTAAATTAGAAGCAATATTTGAAATTTTTCATTGGTACTCTATATTATAGACTTTATTGAGCAACCAAGCTAAGCTGATTGTACATGTCTCTATCAAAGAAAGTTAAAGGAGATACGGTATGGGGATGGGAGTGGAATTTTTGAATCTAGTCTACAATAAAAAAAAAAATTCCAAAATTCCATCTGTAAGTCATGGAGATGAAAAGTACAGCACCAGGATATATAGCCATAAATGAAAGAATGAATGCATGCACGCCACAAAACATTTCATTACAAAAAATTTGCCTTTCCCTCCCTACTACACAACCTGTGGCATTAGACAACGATCCATATGTTGATATATCAAATCTGTCAGGTGTCACATGTTCTATCTAAATTGGTGAAAATCCTACCTGGGAGTCTCTACGGCATTTACTTTGGATTGGGGGTGGGGAGTTGCTAGAAAACACAGAATATCCCCCCTTTTTTTTATTACTTTTACAACATGAAGCCCATTATAACAGCAGCATGAACATTCTAGCTCAGGCAGAGATGAAAGGACATAATAAATAGGAAATACTGCTCTACCAAAGCATTCCTGAAAAAGTCCTTGTCAATCATATTCAGTAAAGGGAATCTAAAATAATGCTTACCATGGCAGGAGCAGGCACTGAGTTTAGCATGCCTGGGACAAATAATGAAATAGATGTAGGGTGAGACCAATAAAATTTCCAAATCTGAGGTGCCTTGGAACAAAGTGCTTCCAGAGACTCTTAATAACGTTTAAACTCTTCATCTCTCTTCTAGGATCTGTTTCATGAGTTATTGCCAACGAGCTAATATCTACTCTCAGCCCAAGCACAGTATGTCCCCAATTGCCATTCATCAAGAGCTTCAAAACAATGTGTTTATCTTTCGACTTGTTGTGAATATTAATAAATTAAGATCTTTAAACTGTCTAGAAAGAAGTAAGAAATAACTGCCATGAGCTTGGGTGCGGATGATGTATTTACATACATTAGAGAAGTACCATTAACAGTAATTAATGGTGCTTTTACATCTCAAAATGCACTGCAATTGACTGTCAATTTGTTTTGGAGGTGTCTGCAATCATAAAATAAATCTCATTCTAAATGGATACTTAGTAATATTTAATAATTTTAAACTCCGATGTGCTACTTAATGCCTTGGCAATAACACACTTTTATGAAGACAGTATTTTAAATTTAGACTTTCATCGAACTTTATTAAAGTTAATGAGACTGCATTGCTTACATTCTACCTTAACTTAGAATGTTTATAAAGGTCATGAAGGCTAATTTAAAAATTTGTATTTTGGAAAAAGCAAATTTAGTCAGTTAATGACTATGCAATTAAAACATAATTCCACTACTTTCTAAAGGAGCCCACATTTAGCGCTGTGGTATGTCTTGATAAGAGGTTTTAAAATTTAAAAGTTTAGGATTTATCACTGTTATGAAGCTGAAGAGACACAAACATACAGGGGAATTTCATTAACTTCTGGTTCTCTTCTTGACCTAGTCTGACTTTTGATTAGAACTAAAACACACAGCATCTGGCAAGCTCCAGTAAAGAATACATCAAGTGAACTTCCAAAGAAGTTAAAAGTAGAAAACGTTATCTCCCCTAAGTCAATACACTCTGCTATATTTCACTGGTGACTTAGGTCCCATTTTTCATGAGAAAACTAAGAGTAAAATAGAAAATATATTTGCTTTCAGGGTGTCAAGGCTATATGGAATAGAAATTTGGAGCTAACCTACGTATGCCTATCTACAGCCTTTCTGTGAAGGAGACACATTTGGGGGAATCCTGACAGGAGTTAACAAGGTGTCATTTGCATGCCCCTTAAATGTCCCTAGACTGAGAGGTTCCCCAGCTCCCTTTTCTTCTAATCCACTTTATTGCCACTAGGAGCAACGGTTCAACCCTTTGATAGTAGATCTTCATAGCAATTCCTCACAATTTATGTGCAAAACTAAACTGAGTTTCTTTGTACTGTTCACAGTATGGTAAGAGAGTTTATAAGGCAATAATTCTAAATATAAAACAAAAAAAAACAAATGTTGCATTTTACAAATTTAAGGAAATATGTAGGAGGAGTACTAAACACATTTGGCATGTTTAAAAATATACTTGGTGCTTGTCAGCTCTCAGAGTACAGACATATTGTTTGTATTATCAATAATAACAAGCAAATCATGGAGAACTGATCACTAGAGTATCTGCCTTCCTTCTAATAACAATTGTAAATGCTTACATGCTGCATATGCTTTGCGATTAGGCAAATATCTGACACATGAATCCTGAGAAGGCCAAGTTAGTCATTTTTATGCGTTCTTACAGAATTCCAAATCAAGAAACTATGCTCCCCTTTGGACCTGAATACTTCCTTCTTTCCCACACAACAGAGAAAAGAGCATAAAGAGAAATTATTGGTATACCTGAGTAATTAAATATAGACACGTTGACTTCAATAAGGCTCTCATCTCAGAGATAAGGAGCCAGTGTAGAACTATCTCCGGTTGAGTATCTACTCAAAACTTCCAACTTCCTTAGCAGGAAGTCTTATTTTTTTTTTAAAGATTTTATTTATTTATTTGAGAGAGCGAGAATGAGAGAGAGAGAGAGAGCACATGAGAGGGGGGAGGGTCAGAGGGAGAAGCAGACTCCCCGCTGAGCAGGGAGCCCGATGTGGGACTCGATCCCGGGACTCCAGGATCATGACCTGAGCCGAAGGCAGTCGCTTAACCAACTGAGCCACCCAGGCGCCCAGGAAGTCTTTTTTTTAAAATCAGTAAATTCACCAGCCACACACCGTTTTGTCATCTGACCTTCGATTTCTATTGTTCAGCAGTCCCTAATTCCAAAAGACAAATTCATAAGAATGCCTCTAACACCTCATCTGCTCAAAGCAAGACAGTAAGAGAATACCCATACACAAGGAAGGTGGTGGGGATGGGTGGGTGAAGGAGGTGATGGGGATTAAGGAGCACACTTGTGATTAGCACCAGGTGTGGTATGGAAGGGTTCCATCAATATGTTGTACACCTGAAACTAAAATTACACTGTATGTAACTAAATGGAATTTAAATAAAACTTTAAAAATAAGTCCTCAACATTTAAAATTCATTGTCAGTGATACAGAGGAATATGAGCTCCAGGAAGGACTGAATGCCATGCTTGGATTTTTGCCATCAAGGAAAATCTACTCTGGCATATGTTGTATGACACTTTACTTTGAGGACATTTTAAAATTGACACTGGTGGGTACCTGGGTGGCGCAGTTGGTTAAGCGTCTGACTTCGGCTGGGGTCATGATCCTAGGGTCCTGGGATCGAGTTCCAAGTCAGGCTCCCTGCTTGGCAGGAAGTCTGCTACTTCCTCTGACCCTCTGCCCCCCTCGTGCTGGCCGTCTCCCTCCCTCTCTCCCTCACTCTCTCTCTCCCTCCCCAAAATAAATAAAATCTTAAAAAAAAAATAAAATTGACACTGACTACAAGTATCATGGATCTATGCATCTGTAAAGTCTGGCAGTTTATAAAATAGCAGCGGCAAATATATTACGAGACATATTGTACTGTTGTTTTGTTCCTAGGGGAAGGGGCATTTGTCTAAGTACTCCAACATCAACCTATTCCTGGTGTCTGCTGAAATTGGTCATGGTTCTCAATAAATGTCACGACAGAGTTGGTTTCCTGCCATGTTGATTCCTGGAGTTTATATGCTGACTGTGCCCAGATTCTTAGGCAACAATGGCCAATCCAGGTAGAGTAGATGGAGACACTGCTATTTTCAAGACACATGCAGGTCCAGCACATGGAGGTTGTACATGGTCACATGATCATTACTAAAGACAACAAGAGCTGCCATTTACTAAGGGAGAGCTATGTGGTAAATACTATGCATAGTGCTTTAACACGTCACCTCGCTGTATCCTTACGCCACCATTCTGAGTTAAAAAGCATTATTAGCAACGCTCCTTCATAGATGAAAAAATTAAGGCACAATTATTGCCTTACCTGGGACACCTGGGTGGCTCACAGTTGGGCGGCTGCCTCTTGGTTTCAGGGGTCAGGATCAAGCCCCACTACGGCTCTGCACTCTACTCAGGATTGTTTCCCCTCCTTCTCCCTCCTCCTCTGTTCCTCCTCTTGTTCACACATGCATTCTCTCTCCCTCTCAAATAAATAAATCTTTAATAAAATAACAAAATAATAATAATAATTGCCTTGCCCAAGGTCACTGGGAGTTGAACCCAAATCCATGTTTACTAAATTCATGTAGTTCATCACCACAGCACCAACTGTGGAAGGAGTCAGACTTGAGTTAGTCTGAGCTCAGTCTCTTACCATAACCTTGGGCAAGGTACTTAAATTCACAAAGCTTTGGTTTCTTCATTGGTAATGTGCGGTTTATAGCACTACCTACCCTTACAGGCCTCTGAAAAATCACCTTAAACTTGGAAATAGGCAAATGAGCTCACCGAGTTCCTTCAGTGTAGTGCTCCCGCTTGCCAGGGTTGGCTTTCTGTTTACGGGGCTGTTTTACAGTTCTGATGGGAGACAGTGACTTGTGTGAGCGCTTATGGACCAGCAGGACATTATCCTGCTCTGTATCCAACCCAACAACCTATCAAATTGCATGTATATATAAAATCTCAAATGAGCTTTGGACTTATTTTAACATCTTACTAGGTCCCTCATCAATTAATGAGCTGAGTAAGATATTGAACCTTGTTTATTTTGTATTTGTACAAGAGCCATTAATTTACCTTTCTGCACATTGTTTTGTTTTTAACACTGGATTATTTTGAGAATTAAGTGAGATAACGTATATTGAATGTTGAGTATAGGGCCTGTCACATGTAATTCAATAAACATCACCCATTATATCATTGCTATGAACATCTCAATAATTATCACCGTTTTCATACCATTTAAAATTTCTAATGTTAGCAATTGTTTGTTTACTCACATTTAAATATTAACAAGGAAGAGTTAATCACTAGTTCTGAAAATAGTTCCAAATTCCACACTGCTACCCACAGCTGACACCACTTTAACATCTGGCCTCGAGAATGGTTATCTTGCAAATCACACACTCAGTACAGAAATGGAGTTTTAAAGGGATCTACTTTGCACGCACAGAAGCTTGCACATCAGCTGGGCTGCCATCATGTCTGCTAAACAGGATTCATTAGAGTGATAATTGACAGCTGTTTCCCTTTCTAAGTGATCGCTCCGTAGTTCTATTATGTTCTGTCAAGGAAGTGCTAGTAATTAATTAACAACAAACACTAACTTTGCTTGCAGTGAATGTTTGAAACCATTTATCTTGGGGTGCGGAGATGTGGCAGGGAGAGAGGAAATCCACCTCCCAGGTGCATGGAAATACACTGTAAAATGTTATTACAGGGATGGGTGGGGATGGATGGAGCCTCTGGGAAGATGAGAGACCACCACATCCACTTCTGAGGTCTTGGTATACTGAAAAAACAAAAAGGAGGAAATCTCAAACTAGTAGTCCCAAAAGTGTAGTCTATTATTTTTTAGAAAGACTACTTAAAACACTAAAAAAACAAAATCAAAGTAATTAAGATATTCATAAGGTAATGGAAATGAACTATTTTTTTTTTATTTCAAAATGAATAGCCAGTGAGTGATGAGGCAGGCTGACAGAGTCCTCTTTGCATTCCTACCAGAACATTTTTATAACTCTCCTCTTTTAGAAATAATATCTAAAGCCTAAATTGAGGCTTTTTGTGAAAATGCAGCCTGAGGCCAAGGGTTGAGCCCTCTCCCCTCACCCCTGAGACTCTGAGATCTGATTTTTCAGTAAATCATCTCATATTCTATGCCTCAGTTGCTGGAGCCCTTTCCTATTTTTTTTTTCTTTCATGATAGAGCCAGTAGGGGACTCTTTCTATACATCCTGGGAGACACATCCCTACTGCTCTCCACCTTCTTCCATCAGCTCACGCTGCCCCTAAAGCCACAATGGTCTCTTGGTCTCCCACATTCCTGCCATGCATTACTTACTATAATTTTTTAATGCACTTAATCACATAAGCTTTTAGTTGGCTTCTCATTCAAGCGTCTCACCTCATCAATAAGACTGCAACTCTTTGAGGACAAGGACATGTCTTCGAAAGATAATTAACAATTACAGAATGCCACTGCTTTGGAATCTGGTCATGTGGGCACTTGGCAGAGCAGACAAGTAAGCAACACCTTTGTTTACTCTCCCAGCATTCCCCTGCCACAGGAAAAGACCGTAATTTTTAAATTTTTAAAAAATGTTTTGTGGGTTAGAGCCCCAAACCTATACTTAAAGGCTCTAGACTCCCTGGTATGTCCAAACATCTATTAGTATCTGAGTCCCTATTCTACAGGGGTTTTTAAAAGAGGATCCTGAGGTATTCTGCAAAATCAAAAGAGTGATGCTGTCTCAAAGAGTTTGGCCCTCAGAGATGTAAGGATTTAGTTAACGAGGACAAGAACTGGGTAGAAGTCAGAGTCAGCTAAAGTCCCAGTGAGAAAGACAAATGGAACCAAAGGAACCAGCTAATCAATAATAAATTTGGGCACTGGATCAGGAGTATATTGATAGAAAGGGCAAAGACCAAAATGTCTTTGGGGACAAGGGCAGGGGCAGGAGGTACTTCAGTTCCCTCCTGTCAGCTCCTGAGAGAACTAAGAGCTCTTTGAAAACTAGAGAATACTGGAGCCTCCAGTTCCACCTAACTTGGCCTTCAATGGGCCTTTAATCCCCAAGGCAAAAGTACTCTAGGCATCCTTGAAACACATAGGGACACAAATAAATAGAAAGAAAACATTAATTTGGAATTAATTTCAAACTTATCCACAAGTCCCAAGAGCAAAAAGAGCACATCCCCAGATTCACTTGCATTTTTCCCACCTGCTTATCATTTGCACTCTCGCTCTCATTATACACACTATTAATTTCCTGCCCTTATTTTGAAAATAAATTGCATTCAATGTATATCTCTTAAGAAAAAGATATTCTGGAGGTGGTCCAAGATGGTAGCACAGAAAGACCCTGAACTCTTCTCTTCCCACAGACACACTGTATCTCCACCTATATATATAGCAACCTCCCCTGGAGAAGAACTGAGGGCTGAATGACCACTTTCCACAGGAGAGAAAGGCAGGACAGTCAGAGATATGGTAATGAAAAGAACCCCATCTGGGACCTTATGACTTGCAATAGGGATGTCTCTGAGGGGCCTATACACAGACTCACCCACCCTGGGGCACAGAGAAAAATCAGTGGGTTAAAAGGCAACTAGACTAGAGGTGAAGGAAACCCATTTACTAACCCTAGAGTGTCCTCCAAACACGGGGGGAGCTGCTGGAACTCTCTCCTGGGTTGAAAGGACTGGCGAGCACCACTGTTTACATTCCTCTCCACCTTGGCAGTATAGAGGAGAGAAGGGTCTAGGCACTCTAGCTGGCCCCCTAGCACCACCCCACTGAGTCCCAAGTCCCTAGCCCACTCCAGCTCCAACCATTCCTCCAAGGTGGCATGGAGTGCCCTAACACCCCTGGCCCATGCCTTCTCCAGCTCCAGCTCTGGCCATCCCACCAGACTTAATGATTTCACTAATACATGGAATCTAAAAACAAAATCAAACTCAAACAGACTGGTAGACACAGGGTAAATGGATACTGGTTACCAGAGGGGAAGGGTTGGGGTGGGGGGGCAGGCAAAATACACGAAGGGGACTAAGAGGTATAAACTTGCAGTTATAAAATAAATAAGTCATAGGGATATAATGTGTAGCATTGAGAATATAGTCATTAATATTTTAATAACTGTATGGTGGCACATGGTAACTACACTTATCATGGGGGTCACTTTGTAATGTATGTAAGATATTCTATGTTAATTGTACTTCACTCTAAAAAAAAAAAAGGATATTCTCTCTGATCACCACAGCATAGTAACCAACTTCAGTAAATGTAACATTTGTCCAACATTTTATCTGATCCACCATCTTCTGTTTCCCAATTTTATCAATTAACCCAATCATTCCCCTGATGGCATTTTGCCCTCCAGTTTAAGATCCAGTATAAAAGGAAACAATCAACAAAACTAAAAGACAACCTATAGAATGGGAGAATATATTTGCAAATGACATCTGATAAAGGATAAGTATCCAAAATATATAAAGAACTTATAAAATGCAACACAAAAAAGCAAATACTCCAATTAAAAAATGGGCAGAAGACATGAACAGACAAACCAAAAGAGACTCTTAATCATAGGAAACAAACTGAGGGTTGCTGGAGGGGAGGGGGTTAGGGGTAGGGGTAACTGGGTTGATGGACATTAAGGGGGGGGCATGTGATATAATGAGCACTGAGTATGATCTAAGACTGATGAATCACTGATCTCTACCTCTGAAACCAATAATACATTATGTTAATTAATTGAAATTAAATTTTAAAAATTTTGGAAAAAAAGAATGTGCATACTCATGTATAAATGTCTAATACATATGCACATGTGTTATGATACCAGTATATTGAAGGCAAACATGACTAATGGGCAGGGTCTATTAGAGGAAACAAAATGCAGTCTTTTGGTGACTATTAAAGTAATAAACTTTTTTTTCTTAAAAAAATAAAAGAAGTGATAGAGACACTTGAAATGGATACATGCAAATATATCCTCCATTTTCTTGGCTGACTGTCTGGTGACTGGTGGAATCAAGTTACTACATGCATTCTTCAGCATGAGTTCCTGACCAGAGTTTCCCTGACAACCCACTTTAGATCTGTAATAGGAGAAGTAAAATGTTTTAAGCCACACACACAAAAAAGACATGAACAGACATTTCTCCAAAGAAGACATACAGATGGCCAACAGACACATGAAAAGATGCTGATCATCACTCATCATCAGGGAAATACAAATCAAAACCGCTATAAGATATCACCTCACACCTGTCAAAATGGCTAAAATGAGAAACACAAGAAACAACAGGTGTTGGAGAGGATGTGGAGAAAAGGAACGCTCATGCACTGTTGGTGGGAATGCAAACTGGTGCATCCACTGTGGAAAACAGTATGGAGATTCCTCAAAAGTTCAAAATAGAACTACCCTATGATCCAGCAATCGCACTACTGGGTATTTACCCAAAGGTTACAAGAACACTAATTCAGAAGGATACATCCTGTGTTTATAGCAGCATTGTTTACAGTAACTAAGATATGGAAGCAGCCATGTGCCTATCAACTGCTGAATGGATGAAGAAGATGTGGTATACATATATACAATGGAATATTATTCAACTATAAGAATGAAATTTTGCCATTTGCAACAACACGGATGAAGTTAGAGAGTATAATGCTAAGCGAAATAGGTCAGAAAAGGTAAATTTCACCCTTATGTGGAATTTAAGAAACAAGATAAATAAGCAAAGGAAAACAAACCACAGAAAGAGAGAGACAAATCAAGAAACAGATTCTTAATTATACAGAACAAACTGATGGTGAGCAGAGGGGAGGTAGGTGGGGGGGGGTGAGTTACACAGATGATGGGGATTAAGGAGTGCACTTGTGATGACCACCAGGTCATGTATGAAAGGGCTGAATCACTCCATCATACACCTGAAACTAATAACATTGTATGTTAACTAGAATTAAAATAAGAAATTTTTTAAAAAGAAAAAGGATCCAGTGTAAGACCTTATTGAGTGTCCATGTCTCCTTAGTATCCTTTAATCTCCAACATCTATCTTTGAGTTTTTCTGTTTAACAGTACATGTCTATCTCCACTCCCACCCCCCACCTACGTGTTTGTTTTTAAATAAAACTATTCCTTATTTGGGGTGTCTATGATGTGTCTCAGTGATTAGGTTCATGTTATGTATTTCTGCCCAAACACCGTATTGATCAAGTCCCGGCCTTCCCAGGACATCACTCTGGGAGGCACACAACATCCACTGCTCCTCATTGGTAAAGTTCAGCAATTCTGATCCCTGGTCAAGGTCTTGGCAGGTTTCTCCACTGTACAGTTACCACTTTTTCTCAAGAGAAGACCGCTTGGTATTCTGATTGTGTATTAGACAAGAAAAAGTGAGTTCATTATGTTTCTGCTATATACTGACAAAGTAGGCACATTTTTAAAAAGCTTACAGAAGTTTTGTTTGCTTTAAATGATAACACATGTTTAGGACCTGCACACAATTTTTTACTTCCTGTTTTCTACCACTCTGGGCTGTGAGCTTTTATTCTGTAAAAGCTGTGGTGTGGGAGCCATTGCTGGTATGTGTTCCTCAGGCCCTCTCAATGGAACACAACACAACACATACAAGAACCAAGAAACATACCCTTTCTTAAATGTGGCCAGGGGTGGATTTTCACATTTCAAAGAGCATCTCAGGCTGTTCAAGCTGACAGACATTTGAAATCAATTGGCCCAACCCATTCGTTTTTTTACAGTAGAGAAAACCAAGCCCTAGGGAGGAAAAAATGACTTGCCCAAGGTCACATAAGCACAACAGTTCTTTACACACAATTATAAAATCAATTCAGAGGGCCATGACTGCTGCGTTTTAAACTGAAATACAATAAGAAATACCTGAGAACTTAGCATATAGCAAGGATAAATATTGCTTGGTGAAACTTTTGTTTTAATTACAAGTGTTTATCAATGTATATGCTCCCCTCTACTGGGTAATGACATAAAATACATTTCTTACCGAAGGTCATGGTTAAAAACCATCAGAACCTAGGTCTGCCAACTCAAAAACCAGTGGTTATTCTACTAGAAAGGTGCTGCTTACCTTTTAGTGTGAAAACAAAGGTTGAGGGGTGCCTGGGTGGCTCAGTTGGTTAAACATGAGCCCCACATCAGGGTGGAGTCTGCTTCTCCCTCCCCCCGTTCCCCCTGCTTGTGCGTGCTCAGGTGTGCGTATGTGAGTGCTCTCTCTCTCTCTCTCTAATAAATAAATAAATAAAATCTTAAAAAAAAAACCAAAGGTTGAAATGCAGTTTCTGATTCAACAGGTCTGGGATGGGATCTAAGATTGCACATTTTAAACAAGCTTGTGGGAGTTAGACTGTGGGCACCCTTGAGAGCCTGATGAAAAAAAAAAAAGACTGTACAGTAAGGACCTAGTTTACTGGGAAGGATAACCACATAAAATAGATATCAAATATATATTTATTTTCATTTGTTAACAATTTGATATGAACTAATTCTTGAAAATGTTTCAATTAAAGCAAACAAGCAAACCAAAACCTTCCACAGAGTATCCGCTCAACTCACAGCAGAAAAAAAAATGTGCTAATGGTGATAGCTATTAGAACATTGGGATTTCCTGGTATTCATGAAATGCCACACGTGGCACCCTATCAATAATCATGCACATTGGGATTCTTTCCCCCAAATTACTGAGGAGTAAACAGATTCAAACATCTTACTTTGTCCAAGGTCATACTGCTTGTGAGTAGAGGACCAAAAACTAGAATCCAGCTGATTCCTAAGATCATGCTTCTATCATACTCACTGACTCATGCATATATATTACACACATACACACAGGCTTTAGCTATTCTGTTTATATAAATACATATGTAGATATGTACATTAACACCTCCCTTAAGTTCCATTTTTACAAACAGCCTACAATAGTCAAAGTCAGGGATCAGCAGGAGGAAACTCATGTGTCAAAATCGAACTCTCTAGAATATGTGCCTTCCAAGGTGGCTCAAGAAACATTCATATCGTCTTAATTAATGGGATCTGTTAATAAGAGACGCATTAGGTTAGGCAGACTGAGTTTGAAGGCTGGTGGGAATGAGTGTGAGAAGCAAACATCAAGTACCACAGACAGGATTCCTTCATCTGTGTCTCAGACTTCATGGGGGTATACTTCGTTCAAACCCTGGTACTTTATACAAATAGGGTGTCACGTAAAGTGCAAACAACTCTCTTTTGACAAAGCAATACTGCTATGGTACTGGGCTGACGGCTTTATATACCGCAAAGCTCTTTAAGTGACAAATGAAAGCAGAGACTTGAAATTATGGTGATACGGAATTACTGCATAAATCCTTTCTGGTTCTCAGGGGGAGCCAAAGGATAGCATTTTGCAATTAATTAAAAAAAAAATCTGAGAGGACAAGGTTAGATCTTTCTAGTCTTGACTCTGTAAAACAGACTTTGAAGTTACTGGCACAAAATTGGGAAATGGCCCTGAAAACTTATTCAAATGAGATGCTGCACCATGTTGTTTAAAGATCTGGCTGAAGCGCTGCTCTTGACCCAAATTTTGCCAGGCATGGGTGCAGTAATTATCTGTGCTAGAGATACTCGGTGCACTGATGTGGAGACCTTTTGATATGTTTGGTAACGCAGTTTTCTGTGTACACACATTGCTTGTCCAAGCTGTCTCCATCAGTGGCATGTCCGAATGAAGCCCAATGGTTTAAAAGGCTCTGCTTTCTTGCCAGCTTTATTTAGCTTGAATAAACATTTCCAGTCAATCGTACATAAAAACCTCTGCATAAATTCAGCTGACCTGCTCTCATCAACTAATAAGGATTTTTACAAAGAGGTCTGTTGGGCAACATATTTCTGATAGATGATTAATAAGAAATATGGGATTTCTTTTTTTAAAAAATCATACTTTGACTGTAAGAGGGCAAATTCATTATCCAGAAATCAAAAGGAGCAAAGGATTTCAGTTGTATCAAAAGCCTTATCTGACTTCACTCTGACAGTTAACTGTAGGCTGTAAATGATTAAATAAAAGTCTAAGTTCACCCAAGCCTGGAGGAAAAAAAAAAAAAAAAAGGCAAAAACTCAAAGCCCAGAATCTTCAAATAAAATAAGAAAAAAAAAATCACAGAATTTTCGACCTCAAAAAGAAAGGGAGAGAAGATGTATTATCTATTGGAAATGGATTTCAGATGGAGCATTTCTTTGGTTGTTGTGCTTTTCAGGACTAGATTCAAATTTTACAATACCCTTCAAAAGAGAAGAAAGTTTTGAGAGTATTGCTACTGATTTTTACTTCTTTTAAAAAAAAGTTTTGAGATACACACACACACACACACACACACACACACATATTGTATAACAAAACACAGATGGCCACAACACCTTTAACAACCCTTCCATTGAGAGGTGAAGTCTGGGTCCCCCTGTCCTTCAGTCGGGTGAGCTCAGTATTTTTTTTTAAGTTTTTTTATTTATTTATTTGAGAGTGAGAGAGAGCACACAAGCATGAACGGGGAGAGGGGCAGAGGAAGAAGCAGGCTCCCCGCTCAGCAGGGAGTCCAACATGGGGCTTGATCCCAAGACCCCAGGATCATGACCTGAGCTGAAGGCAGATGCTTAACTGACTGAGCCACCCAGGCACCCCTCAGTATCTTTACCAACAAAATTCTGTAGAACCTACTATGCCCAGTCTTAAGAAACTCTCTTAAAACATTTGCTCCTAAAGCCATGAATTTCTCTAAGGTAAGAAATCTGACCACCTAGAAACAATTTACGTGGAAACCCAAGAGAGCCACGTGGAGAAGGAGAGAGACGTTCAACCCACTTCTAGTCATTTGAGTCAACTAAGCTGAGGCTCCAGACATTACTGAACTGAGATAAGCCAGTCATCCCTGCAATGCCCTGTCAGAGACTGGGTCTCTGTGGGTCAGAGATTCACACAATGTGAGATCTAATTATAACAAATTATTTATAGCTGTTATGTTTTTGAGTGGTTTATTACACAATAGGTACCCTGAAAATATAAATGGGATCTTAAGTGTACCGCATTTTTGCATATGTATACACATATATAATCACCGCACACAACACACACACACAGAGGTAACCACTATTCTAACTTCTATCGTCATAGTTCAGTTTTGCCAATTCTTGAGTTTTATAATAGTGTACATCACACAGCATGTACTCTTTAATACCCAGCTTCTTTCATTCAACTGTCCCCAAGATCCATTAACGTTGCTGCACAGGTCAGTAGATGGTATATATTTATTGCTGTGAAGTATCCATTTTATGTCTACTACATTAAGTCATTCAGTAGTTAATGGGCATTTGGGTTGCTTCTAGCTTGGGACTTTGATAAGTAAAACTCTTAGGAACATTCTTGAACAGTCTGCTGGTGGACAAATGCACTCATTGTTCTTGGGTATAAACCTAAGAGTGGGGTTGCTGGATCACAGGCTAGGGCATGTGTTAACTCAAGTATGAGTTCAGATTCTGACTACCTATGCAACTGTTCATCAGGGTTATGTTGCACATAGGTTTCTCTCCATATATATCTAGCAAATACTGAGAAACAATCATGCTAAGCATTAAATTAAGCTATTTATGATTTGTCCTTCCATATTTGACCTTTCCTGACTAACTGCACAATAGTATTGTTCTGGACAATGTCTACTGTCATGAAAATGACACTGTTCTGGAAAAATCCTATCAGGCAAAGTCAACCTCTAAAATAGTACTGTAATAAATATGCAGAAATGTCACTTTTTGCATTAGCCCAAAGGTTTTGTATAGCTTAAGGATATGTGCAGTAAGCTAACTATAAAAATAGAAAGTTGACAGTGGGGATGTATGTGTGTGTCAAAATAATATTACTCTTTCTGGGAGTATGGCAGAAAAAATGACACCACATCCACCAGCATGATTTTTATAGATCTGCCTCTTTGCCAGATGTCACCTTTTATAAACTGCTTTATAAAAACATGACAGTATAAGTGCAATAGTGTGTTTATTGCTTGATAAACTTTAGTAATAAACTTAGGACTGGTTGAAAATTAAAGCCTTAAGAGCCTATTCATTAAGCATTTAGGACAAGTGAATAAGCAAAAAACACAAACTATTAAATGTTCAATGTATGTAGATCAAGCTACTGGCAGCAAGCACTATTTCTCCATGGGTACGTCTTATGGAAATATCTGCCAGTTTCCTTGTCATTGAGCTAAATGCATTACAGCCACATCTAAAGGATGTCCTTTGCATCGCCACAAATTTGAGTGAAATCCAGAAACTTACAATTGCTACAGGCTCACTGAGTGAGAATAAGCCTTTTTCAAAAGTGTACAGTAATTTAGCACAGCATATTTACATATGGCAAGCAGTGGTTCCAACAACTATTTTTCTGAGAAAACTTGAAAGGACTTTAAGAAATGTCTTAAAAAATAATTTCATAGCACACAATCACTATTTTCATTATTGATGGACTATATTACATAGAGTAATGTTTCTGGAAGTATAGCCTGAAGATTTTTGGATTATCTGTAGGGCTTACTAAAACTAGGGGTTCCAGAGTCCACTCTTAATTGATCAAAGCAAAATCTCTGAGGTAAGGGGCTCAAGAACTTACATTTTATAACTCCAAATGATTCTTATTCACAATGAAATCTGTAGACCATAGCTATATAAGAATAAAATAAATAATAATATTGCCCAGCAGTATGTCAATTTTAAGTGGATAATATATAATCTTATATCCTAGGGTTCAATTTGTTACTCAACTTTGTATTTACGAAAACCAAATAGCTTGTATCAATTTAAAATTTTTTTTTGTTATAGATATGAATGAAGACCCACAAAACAAAGTCTGGCTAAGGACTTTTAAAAACCAATCCCCATAGTAAATGCATACACAACTATACTTTCCTGAGGATTCTATTTAACCTGGGGCTGACATTTGTAGTCTTTGTCACTGATAAACACGAAAAACAGCAATTATCAGAAGGAAGGAATCCCTTTACCTGACTGCCTGTTAGAAATCCTCTACTGCTCATTAGATTTTTCTACCGCTCACTATTCTCAATGAAACCTACCCACACCCAAATGTCATGGAATACTGCAGTAGTTAACTATCACAAAGCTACCAATGGGGGCGCCTGGGTGGCTCAGTCGTTAAGCCTCTGCCTCCGGCTCAGATCGTGATCCCAGAGTCCTGGGATTTGAGCCCCGCATCGGGCTTCCTGCTCCGCGGGAAGCCTGCCTCTCCCTCTCCCGCTCCCCCTGCTTGTGTTCCCTCTCTCGCTGTCTCTCTCTCTGTCAAATAAATAAATAAAATCTTAAAAAAAAAAAAAAAGCTACCAACGTGCAGTTTGCATGGGTTGAAAACTCATAAAAATTCCAATAAAAATGTCAAAATCATGATATGCTCTTATTAACAAATTAGTGCACCAATGTGACAATGAGTACCTAAGAGAAAGTGTCCATCTCCTAGGTGCTACGGGACATTATTACTGAGAATTACCAGTCCAAGATTCCATTTCAGGCAACTAAAAAATCTTAACAATTCATGGGGCAACTGGGTGGCTCTGATGGTTAAGCATCTGACTCTTGATTTTGGTTCAGGTCATGATCTCAGGGTCATTAGATCAAGCCCTGTGTCAGGCCTCATGCTGAGCAAGGAATCCGCTTGTCACTCTCTCTCTGCTCCGCTCCCACCCACCCCCCAATTCTTGCAGGCGTGCTCTAAAACAAATAAATATAAATGAATAAAATCTTTAAAAAAAGCTTGACAACTCATGATATAAAGGTGATAAAGCAATGTAGAATTTTTTGGACATGAGACACAATGAAAATAAGCTCCCCCCCCGCCACTTCACAATAAGGAACAAAAAGTGCAGGCACTTTTCCTTATAAGTTAAAGGAAAGACCTTGCAAAAAGAAAGTCAAGTTCAATTCCCGGTAGTTTCATTTTTCTTCCCTGAAAGAAATAGCACTGAATCAAGAGTGAAAAAGAAATCCAAAAAAGTATGGGAAAAGTTGCAGAGAAAGGTGTAGAGGCGGGAGAAAGAAATGTTCCTTCCCTGAAATAATCAAGTGTTTCTGTTTTGTTTTGAAGCACCTTAAGGAAACAAAGAAATAGGTTAAGCAAATTTTATCCAAGTTCCTGGTCCTCTGGCCTTGTCACTGCATGTACATCTCATCAGAAGGGCCAAGACCACAATTTAGGGGCATCCTGACCACGTGATGTGAGGAAGAGCATGAGACTCCCAATAAGCACAACTGTCATCCTGTTTGACTTCAGGGCCCATTAACTGACATTTTAAAAGTGTATGAATCTCTGTATTAACCTCCTATCACTCCTGTAACAAATTACTATAACCTTATGGCTTAAAAAAATGCAGATTTATCCTCTTACAGTTTTGGAGGCCAGAAGTCCAAAGTCAGTTTCAGTGAGCTAAAGTCAAGGCATCAGCCAGGCTGGTTCCTCCTGGAGGCTCTAAGGGGAGAAATGTGTCTCTATGTCTTCTTCAGCTTTTAGTGCCTGCCTGTATTCCTTGGTTTGTGTCCCCTTCCCCCATCTGCAAAGGGCACCACTGCAATCTCTTCTTGCTGTTACACTGTCTTCTTCTTGATGCTGACTCCTCCTGCCTCCCTCTCACCAAGACTATTGTGACTACGTTGAACCCACCCACATAATCTGGGATAACTTCCCCATCTCAAGATTCTTAACTTAATCACATCTGCAAAGATCTTTGTGCCCCATAAGGTAACAGGAATTAGGACAGATTTCTAGGAGTTAGGATGTAGACATATCTGGGGACCACCTTTCAGACTACTACTCTCTCTCTGAGGTTTTATTTTGTTTTTGTTTTTTTGTTTTTAAGATTTTATGTATTTATTTGACAGAGAGACAGCGAGAGAGGGAACACAAGCAGGGGGAGTGGGAGAGGGAGAAGCAGGCTTCCCGCGGAGCAGGGAGCCCGAAGCAGGGCTCAATTCTGAGACCATAACCTGAGCCAAAGGCAGATGCTTAAAGACTGAGCCACCCAGGTGCCCCACCCGGAGTTTTCTTTTTACAACTAGGTCATGCATGTGCTTATTTACCCATTTACCTACCCATCCACTCACCCCTTCACTCTATGGGAGTTGGTTGGTGGTTCCCAAGCAGTATGGCAGAGCAAAGTGGTATGCTATGAATCTCCAAAGGATGTGCTGACAAATTCTGATCAATACGTAAAATTGATTTTTGCTGCAACTGAGTATACATTCTGACAGGGTGATGTTTCTCGGCAGTGGGGGTGGGTGGGGGGGGGACACTGAGCAAAGTGGGTGATGGAGTACTATATAGATTGGGATAACTAGCTGCCAGTAAAAGGGCAGAGTCAGTGCTTTACGTTAAAGTGGTACTAGAGAAATGTATCAGATTTTCTGGAATGTGCAGAACTGGATTTACAGGGAGATACAGGAATTTGTCTTGTAAACACATAAAAGATGGTGGCAAGGACCGCAAACGTCCCAACTCAAAACGCAGCATGACCGCAGTGAGACTGAATGAATAAAGCAGTACTGGGGGAAGCTTCTAGAGATACTGTGCAAAGCTGTTTCTGCTAGTGACTGCATTGTAATTATCAGAAATTGTTTTGGGTTGCTGACTTTTGGTCTTTTCACGCCAGGATGGATCCGTGGTCCTAGGGATGGAGTCATCTTCCTATAATCCTATGAGGAAGGGGTGGATGCCTACATAAAATAAGATTCTGTTAGGAAGAAATTAGGGAAACTTGCAGGTAATTCACTAAGAAGGTACACCATGGCATCTTTTCCACAAAAACAGGCGCTGGGAGCTCTTCTGATACCTCAGTTTCAAGTGCTCCATAGGTTGAAAACTTACATCTGAATCTCTCCCACACAAGGTCTTTCTAAAGTGACCTTTTGTATACACCCCCAGTCCATAATTTAAGTTAAACCACTTAAAAATATGAAAAGTGGCTGGATGATTTTAACTGAATTTGAAAAGTTTACTTTTTGTTTAGATGAAAACAATTAAACTTTACCTTTGCCCTTAATTTTGTTTATCCTTGTATAAAATTCCAGAAGCAAGCCTGTTCACTAAAGGCAAAGAAAGGCTGGTGGTGAAAGGGAGTGGGGAGACAGTGGGAGTATTAGTATGACTAGGTGGTGGGTTAAGAAAATATCTTCAGGATAAAACCTTAAAATAAGATTTGAGTGCCACAAATGAACTCAGAGGAAGCAACAACTGACAAAAATGGCTAACTGGAGGGAAAAAATTTTTTTTTCTATAATTTTCATCAGGGCATAGTCTCCAATAAGGAAGTGTTTTAACAGGTACACACAAAAAAAACCCCAATTTTTTTTTTTTTACTGTGATTTAAATTCAAATGTTAAGCCTGTCCAATCACTGTAATAGGAATAATGGCTATATATTCTGAATGGTACCATTGAATTAGGTGACAATTATCTTCCGGGTATCAATTTCAGACATTCACATAAATCTTAAAAAAAAAAAAAAAAAAAAAGTTACTGACCTAAACACATGCAATCAAATAAAAAGAAATATACGTTTTTATAAATCTTGTGCTATAAATTTGAAATTACAAGTAACATAAAAGGAAAGATGGATAATTATCAGGGACATATAAATTTGAAATAGAGGAACATACTAATATTTTAATCTTTATGATAATTCTTTAAAATTGCCTATAGTTTTATATCACCAAATATTGTCTCAAGGACTCAATTGAAACCCAAATCATAATGATCACCCATTTTACTCATTTATTAAATAAAATGTGTTCAATTATACACTAGATCTCATGGTATGGCCAGAATGAAGGCAGAGCTACAAAGTTCAGTGAAAATTGGGGAAAATTAGTAAAGGTCATTTAACTTGTTACCTGTGTGATCAGGGGAACTCAAAACCCAAAAAAGTTTCTCTACTTTTTGCAGGCTGAGGTCTTCCCCAAATTAAAAATACTAGTTACTGTATCATTTGCTATGTGGTACTCACCTTGCAAATGAGGGGCAGCCAATATCTCATCTAATTCTTACAGCAATTTGAAAGAGAGGTTTCACGATCCCCACTTTAGAGATGAGGAATCAGGCTGTGTGAGATCCATTAACTTGTCCAAGATTATAGAACTAATAAGTGACAGAACTCCCAAGCCTACAGGGAAATTGCTAGAATCCAAGGACTTCCTATATATAAAAGGAACCATCTAAGCAATGATTCCACATTTGCAGAATTTTTTAGAAACATTCTTGTCGAAACTCAGTCCACAGAAATACTGTGGCCCCAATCCTTGTTTTAAGTATATACTTCCAGGTAATTATGATACCTCCTAGTCTCTATATTGCAAGAAATCCTAGAGTAGAATAAAGGGTTTTTTATTTTGTTTTGTTGGTGTTTTGTTTTGTTTTGTTTCGTGACAGGACTTCACACTAGTATTTTAAGTATTAAAACCAATGGCATGCCTACAATGTTAACGGTGCATTCACTAGTTACCACATGTGACATTACATTCACTTGGCAAGCATGACACGGAAAGAGTGGTTATTATACTCACTTAAGGTTTGTGCCAATAGGCAGAAAGGAAGCAACAACTTCTTGAAACTTGGAGGCAACTCAAACATGCTATTACCCAATCCTTGTGTTTGATTAACAAGCAGTTAAGGTCTAGAGAGGTACACTGCCTTTTCCAAGATCACTCAGCTAGAAAACAAGGGTGCTAATAGGAATTCAGCTCCTACAATTCCAGATGCAATGCATTACTTCCAGCACCCTGCTTGGCCTGCCTCCAGCTTTCTTAACTGCCGGGCAGCCATTTACCATTATCTTCACTTTACCAATCACATGGATAATAAAAGAGAATGAGAATTTTGGAGCCTAAAGATCCCCACTAGGTAACTGAGTACTTTCTGAAGGCAAGATACAAGTTATCTTGTTACACCCCAGGAAGTCCCAAAAGATGCAGAAAATGAAGCTCAGAGAGGTTACGTGAATTGCCCCAGGTCACACCGCAGGCTGGAAATAAGGCCTGGATCCTGAGCTCTCTAAGCTCCACCCTAGGAGGCTGAGCTCCCTTGGAGCAGTTCCCCACATACAGTCGAGTTCATAGTTTTGGTCTCATCCTGTGCTTCCTGTAATATCATTGGCCATCTATTTTCTTTACATCTCCTCAGTCTGTCTTTAAGTGCATGATTTAAATGGAAACGTTCTCTCTGCCATAACTAGAAAACCAGGATCATGTCCCAGAGAGACAGTTAACCCTGTTAACCTCGAAACAAAGGAGATAATAAACTTTGCTGGAAGGGATTCCTGCCTGAGGCTCCGAGCCTGGGGCCTATGCATGGCTCTGTTAAAAGGAAGTTTAGCAAGCCTGAGAAAACCTCCCCTTGGCTAATGAAAAGGGCTTAAAGACGAGAAAGAGAACTTTCCAAACTTGCCAGAAGTGCCCCCTTAGAATAGTGGTTTCCAAGCTTGCTTTGAGCCAGAGAACCCTTTGTTCAGAGAAAATCTAACACAATGACAATGATGCTGCTGAAAATAGTTATTTGTATCAGGATATGTCAGGCTTCTAAATACAAGCAACCGTGATACTTACAAATACGAACTCATTCACTCTTCCTAACAAATCTTTGATGCCCAGAGAGGCTAAGTGACTTGCCCAAAGTCTCACTGCTACTAACGGAAGACCTGAGATTTGATTCCTGGAGGTCTGACGGAGCTAGTCCCTGCTCCTAGTGAGGACCCAGACCACCTCCTAGGATCCCAGTTACCAGCATTCAACAGCACAGCTGCTCTAGTTGAAAGGGGATTAAGGAGCTGAAAAATCCCCTCTTGCCCCTTCCCAAAGAGGCTCTGCTAAGCACAGTTAGAAACAAATGTCAAAGGAAGCACCAATGAATCCACTCTATGTCTTGATTTGATTACTTGAAGATAATTCATGCTTTACTTCTTAACTGTGGGCTTCAAGATAATCACTTTTAACCCTCTTCTCATTTTTCTTGGCTAATGACAACTTGGTGCACTCTCCTCTTTATTCGTAAACATGGGTTACCGTGCCAGTACCTCAACCCATTAGAAATCCCTTGGAGAGCAAGGTTTTCCCCTTTTTCTTTGAATACAAGGCATCAGTGAAGCGCATTGGATAATCGCGAACATTTTAAGTATTTATGAATTCACACCATATAAAGGTCACTGGACTGTTCCCACTGTTACATATGTCCCCCTAATTCTTATTCTTAATACTTGTCTAAGAATATACCAGTGGTTTATATCCAGAGTAAGATAGCGAACTGATTTTTTCATATTATTCATATATGTATTTTTATAGATGATTAAAGAAAGAGAAATGCTCTGGAAATGTAGATATATGAAGGCGTATTGCATATTTTATAATTACATTTTATTCCATTCTGTTCAGTGGCCAGAGGGTTTTTAGAAGGCAGAGATGTTTCCAAATTAAATTATTATTATTAAACCCCTTAAGCCTCATATTCGGTTTAGACTGTCACTAGAAACGTTTGATAAATTAAATAATATACAGTATATAAGCATTAGATGTAGTTTAATATATTTAAAATAGATTCCTTACACCACCTGTAAGTGCAAACAAAGACCCAGAAAGTTTGAAACACGTTTTCTCTTTAGTGAAAATGTTTTGTTTTAAAAAATTTTGTTTTTTTAGAAATCTAATTAATGAAAGCTACGGAGCAATAATCTAGCATAAAGCAATGCCTTGAGAGTTAGGTTTAAAGCTTACCTCTCTAAATTTACCCTGTTGCTAAAAATGTTTTTTATTTTGAGTCTAGTAGGATTTGGTGAATAAAATAATAATGTAGATATGTAGCTAAATTTCCAATAGTAGAAGAAATTTCAAATGTAATAAACCAAACCAAAGGGGAATTAATAAAACAGAGTCAAACTACAGTGGTTACTGCAGAACAAAATTGAATCACTGTCCCTTGTCCAGCGAGGGAAGGCATTTTACTGGAGCAGTGGGGACCAGGAGGAAGATGTGTCTTACGGGATAATCAGGTTATGTTACACTTTTATTGGATGTACTTACCTTTTGGACTATACAATTGCTCTTGAAATGTTTCCAAATGTATGTAATCATTAGCCATGTAATGGTAGGTTTCCCCCTAAATTTTGCTATCAAAGGAGAATAGGATGTGAATATATCTAATGTGGGCACTTCCTATCACTTAAAACAGATAAGAACTTGATGATCAGCTAGCAATACAATCACCAACATCCTAAATCTTACATGTATCCCCTCCTCCTCCATCTCAGTAATTGGTAATTACTACGTTTTAAAAAAATGCACAGTGTCACTCGCCCGCCAGAAGTCTCTGCCTTTGCCAAGAGCTACTAGTAATATTAAGTACCAACTGAGGGAGAGAGCTGGAGTAAAACATGTTCCTGCTCTGTGGCCCACATCTCCCCTTGGCTGAAGAAAAGGAATGTGAAAAACGCTTCCTGGAGCAACAATTTTCCAATGCCAAAGGATCACTTCCATGTTTTCTGCCAGCTTTCTATTCCTGATGGACCCCCGTACTTGAAAAACAACTCCCTACTTTCCACATTAAAATTTGATAGAATCTGGCAATGTTGATTATAGAAGTGGGAGAAGGCTTGAAGTGGAAGATGCAGGAAAAATATACCAGGAAAATGAGGCTGAGATTTTCCTCTCCACAGAGGACTCACAGCCCTTCCCCATATATCACAGCACCCTCCACACACAACAGTGCTCGTCCTCTGTCCTGGCATTATTTTTTTCCCTAAAATTTACCACTCTGTAACATATTAACTATCTCATACCTCATCTTCTTTAAGATTTCATTTATTCATTTGAGAGAGAGAGAATGAGAGAGAGAGAGAGAGAGCACATGAGAGGGGGGAGGGTCAGAGGGCGAAGCAGACTCCCTGCTGAGCAGGGAGCCCGATACGGGACTCCATCCAGGGACTCCAGGATCATGACCTGAGCCGAAGGCAGTCGCTTAACCAACTGAGCCACCCAGGCGCCCTCATACCTCATCTTCTTTACTGCCTTCTGTAAACCCAATAAGATGTGTTACACAAGGGAAGGGTTTGGGGTTGTCTTCGTCACTGCTGCGTCCCCAGCGACGGATGACGGATGATGCCTACCTTAATTTACAATGTATTCTGAGGATCTAGTCCACGGCTTTGTCACCTTTCTCAGTTAAATGTCAGATGGTAGCTATTTCAGGCTTTGTTAGACATACGTTTCCCTATTTTGCTATTAATTCTGCCAATGCAGGACAACAGCAGCCCTAGATGATATGCAAATAAATGGACATGGCCATTTTCCAATAAATCTTTATGTACTAAAACAGACGGAGGGTCGATTTGGCCAAGAGCTGTCATTTGCCAACCCTGATCCAGACTATGTCTTACAAATGGTAGGTTCTGAATAAACGTGTGTAAGTAAATAAATACAATGTGACATCCCCAAGCCAGCCAGCTGTCTTGTTTACCACCCAGATCAAAGGGGACCCTTGCAAAGGGCAACCACGAATAGTCTTTAAGGTAACAGGTATTAAGTGACATTAAAAACAGAGCAGGTGAGTAAAACATACAATTGGTCCTGAATGATGAGGGGTGGTCTCTGCTGAAAGAACCAGTTACCTGTCACCAATTGGTCTAAGTTTTATTCTGGATGAGAATATCCTGTTTGCATGTGACATGTGACCATGAAGAAAGAGGAACAAAGAAGAGGAACATTTTGCCCCAGTTCCAATTAGGAGTACATTTGCACAGCTTTGTAGGGGTCAGTCTCAAGTACTCAATATACCTTCTTCAGAGGCCAGAACTCCAAAATATTACAACTACCTGAGAGCTTCTATGAAAGGCAGAATCTTGGGACTCAGATTTACTCTGGGCATCTCCCAAGGGGTCGAGATCCCAAGAATACGGATTTTTAAGCACACTCAAGTCTGAGACTCACTACTATATACTTACTGAATGACCTGTCACTACTATCTGATGGACCCAGAAGAAAGAGAATCCAACTCAGATGGTTCATATGAAGAAACTGCAACAAAGGGATTATTAACAGAAGGGCAGGCAGGGAAAGGAACAAACAAGGAAGGTGGATGCAATCAGAGAGTAGCCACAGCAGGAAGCCACGGCACCCCTACTCCTCACAGGGCAAAGGAGACAATGATGATACAAGCGCCCAGTGAAGGCTGGGGTATGGGGCATGGGGCAAGGGCCACTAGCTAGGGTAGCCAGTGCCAACTGCAGTGCTCCATCAGGGAAAAAGTAGGAGGACCCCCAAATGCTTTTTCAGCTCCAGTCTTCAGATTTCCTGCCTAACCATCCTATTAATCAAGTCCAGATCCAATCTGTAAAGGAGCCACAAATCCACAGGACAGAAATGGAAGAGACTAGACACAGAGTAAAGCAGAAGGGAGAAAGACAGGGATGTGGGCGAAAGTGGCAAATAACCAACACATTGAGCAATTACCATCAAAACAACAATCATCCTTGCTGAGTACAGATGTGAAAATTTCAAGTTCCATACGTTCTACAAAGGAGATTACAAAAAGACCACCAGCAATCAGGACGTTCCCTGTAGGTGCACAATAACCTCTCCCAAACCAAAATTTTGTCTTGATTTATGCTGCGGTCTTGTCCAGGGGCAGCTTCCTCACCCAGGTCACAGTCTTCAAAAATTGGAACCAACATTACCCATAGAGTCAGCAATAAATGAAAATGGTACCTTTAACTTCAAATTATAAGGTAACACAGTGATGAATAACCATGGCATGATTAGTCGATTCAGGACCTCAATGAGCAATGGAAGAATCCATCCATTATCTGCTCAACGTAATTCTTTCATCCCAGCAACTTTAAAAACAACGGAGGAAAATTACTGTTCCTCAGTAAAGTCTTTTGAATTTCATATGCATTTAATTAGGTAACTGCCAGCTCAAGGACAAGAACCATGACAAATAGTTGTTCTTTTCAAATTAGCAGAATAGACTATTCAAAGAGCAATACTGATGTTACCCACACCTACTTACACAGGAGTTTCCTTTTTTTTTTTTTTTTTTTTTAGTTTAGCTAACCATTTTAAAATTTAATAAAGCTTTTGTCACCACTGTTCTGTTAGAGTTCTAGCCATTAGCTTTTAAAAAACAGCCAAGAGCAGCCTCCCTGGGTGCAAAAAGTACCTTGTTCCTTGCCAGAGGCCCTTGGCCATCCGCACGCTACTGGAGTATTTTAACAAGACCCTCTTTGTAAGCAAACAGAAAAGCAAATAGAAAATATGGATCACCAGGCAATGCCTCTACTAATCATAATAGTGCTCTAACTTAAACCTACAGTAATGATCCTAGCCCAGCTGCTCAGAGCAAGCGAAGCTCATTTCTTTTCGACTAAGGAAATGTCTGAATGGCAGGAAGTGAGTTAGGACTTGGGGAAGGGGTCTGACGGGTAGCTAGCAGGACAGAGTACAGAACCTTGAGACTACAGGTATTCTATCTGCATTCTTGCCTTTTCTCAAGGTGCATCCAAGGAAAGTGGAGCACTAATGACAAAGTTGTCCAGCCCTCTCCGCTGTGCCTCTTGACTCAGCCATCCTTCCCCTCCTCTGACACCCCCCCCCATCCATGTCACATCCCCAGTCCTGCTCACATCCCTTCTCTTCCCCAACATGGCTGAACAAACTCAGCAGACCAGACATGCATTTTGTAGCTATTAATAAAGAATATACGTGTTTTTACATTTCTATAGATCTCTAAAAATTTCTGAATCACATTTGGTAAGTAAACATTCCTACTACAGACAGGAAACAAAAAGGAAAAACTTTACAAAACCCTTTTATTTGGTATGATCAAAATTAAAACTTCATTGCCTGGTAATTTCAAATAATAATTTATAGCTCAGTGTAATAAGCGAACGTACCGGATAGATGCTCTGGTGTTCTCATCAATATACTTAGCAAACATGGCTGTGGAATGTGACAATAAAATATTTCCAATCTCTAGGTCTTTTTTGATAATTCACTCTGTTTTACAAACAATCAGGCTCCCAGGTTTCAAAGGGATTCTAAGCACATCGCTCAGACTGACAGAGCAAGTATTCCAGACAATTGGTTCCCTGAGGGTCAAGACAGTGATGCTCGATCAGGATTCAAACGGGTCATAAACCCTTCATGGATCTCTCTCAAGTGGGTGGTGATGTCTCCCTAGGGCCGCTCATCATTTGCTGCTACAGTCAAGCACTTGTCATTATAGACAAACACCCCGTCAGTCTTAGGTACTCATCCAATCAAGTCTTCCCGCAACCAGGGAAGAGAACCAGTGGTATAAAGAAGTTCAGAGAGAAAAATTAGGCATGCGTGCCTACCCGGGCATGACTGCTCACTGCAAGACTTCACTTCTAGATCTGCGCTCTCAGCCTTGCCACAAAACTCTGCACCTGTTTATCTACCATGATCACAGGCATCCAAACGATCCCGGGACCATATATGACAAAAGACCAAAAACACCAAACCCACTTCTAGAAATTCATCCTAAGGAAATAATTGGACAAGTGCTTAAAAGGTGTATGTACAGGGTTGTTCACTGCTGTGTTCTTTACAGAAGCACAGGATTGGAAACCCATCAATCTAGGTTTTGTTGTCTGCTGAGGTGGATTGCAGAATCTTACTTCACCCGTTACAATTACATCTTGCCACCTAACACCAGGAGCAGACTAAATGTGGCTTTTAGCTAATGGAAAACCACAGTCCTCAGGGCCTTAGAAAACAGAAAGCCAGGGTGGGATGCATTTTAAAGCAGAAGCCCCAGCCCCCAGTCCTGCTCACATCCCTTCTCTGAAAGGCAGCCAGACCTAAGTTTTATCGTATAAACATGAGCCCAAACTCTCCTTACTCAAAACTCTTCTGAGGCTTCCTATTACCACCAGCACCCTCTGAATACCCTAGCATGGATCTGAAGGCCTCTGCGTGATCCAAGTCTTCTTACACCTCCAACTCACCTACTGCTTCTCCTTACCTCACCTACGCGGTGCTCCAGCCACACTGGATTTCAGGAAGTACTCACGCTTTTAGGCTTTTGCACACGCTCTTCATCCATTCTGCCTCGAGTGCCCTTCCCTAGCTGATGGCCCAGCTGGCTCCTACTTGTCCTGCCTCCCTCAGAGGCCTGTCCAGATTTCTCTCCCATTTTTTCCACCTGTGGATTCTGGCGCCCCTCCCCCATGGTGGTTGCTACCTTACACATTCTGTTGTAACTGCCCATTTTCTTATCTGTTAAGCAACTGGGAGACTCGGGCTGTGGCTTGTTCACTTTTTTTAGAAGACCAAGAATACATTTTTGGGCAACCTCCAACCTCCACTCCCGTGCCCATCCCAGGTTGCTAGGCCTCGGTGGTTTCTTTCTCACTCTCGCTTCCTTAATAAGGAAATCTACTTTACTGAAGTCTATGTCCATACAAGCTGTGCCTCATGACCCTCCCACATTAAGACACAAGTGTCCTGAATACACATGCCCTTTGTCACCAGTTCTCTATATTATGTACCCCCCAAATGAGGGGTGACTCCAACAAAGGAGATGTAAAGGAGGACGAGTGCCATTAGGTTATTGGATAGTTCCTTAATGCTTATGAAGCATTATACGTGTGTGTGTGTGTGTGTGTGTGTGTGTGTGTGTGTGTGTGTGTGTGTGTGACGTATCTATACTATATACCACTCTAAGTACTTTACATATATTAAGTCAGGTAGCCTTCACAGCTACCCTAGAAGGCCTGTCCTACTATTATCCCCATTTTAGCAAGAGAGGTTAAAAAAAAAAAAAAATCACCTACGATCTCAAAGCTACTAAATGGCAAAGGTAGACTTTGAACCAGGGTAGTTGCCCTGTCTGTGCCCTGAAACACAGAACATTGTTGCCTTGCCAACATACCCAGGGTGACTTAGCCCCTGGGCATGGGTAAAGGCCATGGTCAGCTGAGCGTACGTGAGCAGCCGAGGGAAATCTGAGGAAATGCTATCGTCAGAGAGAACACAGGCAGGGTATCAAATAGGCACACTGGAATAGGAAGTCACAAAGATCCCGGGGACACACGAGCTGAACAGCGGCCCCACTCTCCTCCCCAGAGGGGCTGCCCAAGTGGAGAATGGGTGTTAGTAATCACACCACTTCCGAATCTCAGGTACGCAGCAGAGCCTGTGGAAGCCCGCAAGAGGCTGGGGTGATGGCGAGGTCACTCGCTGGCCAATTTTCCTCTTATTGCTATCATTCTGGGGGCTCCCTGGTGTGAAAAGGCAATTGTTTTGGGGAGGACAGCTTTTATCAATATAAGACTTTATATACCTAACTTCTATCCCTCGTCCGTCCCTGGACTCCCTCCACCTCTAACACAACCAGGAATTTGCTCTCCAGAAATGAAGATGACAGAAATCAAGTCGGAGACATAGAGATGCTATCACAGCCGACTCAGAGAAACATTTTACCCTCCCCTTATCTCAAAACCTGGCTAAGCCGACACTGTGTCTGCTCCTAGACGTCACTTAACAAAGACTTCAAATAAATTGTTCCTAAACTTTTTAAAGAAATCTTCATTTCCAGGATCCTATGACTGTATTCTGAGGTAATAAAATATAAATGAGAATAAAGAACAAGCTAATAAACTGAATTGAAGGCTGCATTACAATAATAAGGTTTGAGAACCATTTACTAACCATGTGTATCTCACTCTCCTGACTTATAACATTGGCTGAATTACTTAACAGAAATGAGAGCTCCTATTGCTTCTGTTATCCGACGCGGATGCTTTTTGGAGCTGAACAATGTGACATTTGCTTTAGAGCACTTGTATGTAATCAATACGTAATGCTAAATGTGATTTAAAATCAATTTAATTGTACGCCTGCTCTCCCATGAGTCAAGGGGGAAACAAAGGTAACATTTGAGATATGAAACCATTCAGCTATTTCCCGAAGAAGGCATAGGTCCCTTGCTTCTAATGGAGTCTAAGAGGTAAACATAGTTGTTCATACTACAAACTTCACATTTGAAGAAGAATCGTGCTGGAACAGACAGGATATTGCATCCTACGAGATGTACGTGAACTGCGGTTCTTTTATTTCAAGCCATTTAACTACTAAAAGCTTTTCCAATTATAAAGTTTCCAAATTATAGGAAATTTGAATAGAAAACATACATACATGAAGTACGTACATTTAACTTCCTATAACATCACATACTTCTTAAATACATACTTCTTACTTCATATCTATTGTGGCAATCACACACACACACACACACACACACACACACACACACACACACACACACACACAGAGCTAACCTTGAGTGTCTATAATGGTCTGGACTCTGTGCTTACCCATATCATCCATCCCCATCTGACCAATAGTTACTGAAGCCCAACGCTGTGCCAGGTTATACGATTTACATCAAAGGAAAATTAGACTCAGGGAGATTTTAAAAGCATAAAATTCAGTATTCAAATATCTGATGATGCAATAGAATCTAGAAACTATACTACACTTTATACAAAGATATTTAAACAATTCCAAAACAGCCAGTGAGTTTCACCTAAATTTTCATATCCTAAGTCTTATAAAAAATATGTATTAATTAAACCAATTGACTATTTGTGGTTAACACAGTTGTAGCCTGTGAGTAATAGTTACTATTTTTTTGTCTGCATTCAAGTAACTGTGCAGTTGCAGTATATAAGGAACAGAAATTTTTATAAGGCCCTTTCTAACATCAGCTGAAAATAGCCCTCTACAACACAACCAGGCACAATCTACACTTTTAAAAACTTAGATTTGATTTATATAATTGTGAAATAATAAAGCTTCTATTAGAAAAACATCTTAAGTACTAATTGAAGTTAATTGGGATAGGAATACTTTTGTTTTATTAGGATAAAGCAAAAGACTGAGTTATGCCCATAAAATAATCTCTGATTTGTAAATTTTTTTAAAAGTAGTTTCCAAGAAAATCCCCAATTTTTTGGCTCCTGTGTTAGGATAGAAACAAAATGACAAAACTTCCACAAACTTAGAATTAAAAATGTCTTCAGATGTTGTCACAATTTGAGCAAGAAAAACTGGATGGACCAAAAGTGTCAAGGGAAATTTTAAGCCATAACTATATTCATAAACATGGCCCCTGTATTATCATATCTCTGTCTTTCCTCTTGGTCAAAGTTTCAGAGTAAATTTGTTGATGACCAGCCATGTAGTAGGTTCACTGATGATGATCTCTGCTGGATAACTGGTAATTCCTCTTAACCTTTTGGCAAATTACCCTCAGAAGTTCAAACACAGGGTTATGTGGTTGGCTCAGTGGGTTGTGGGTCTGCCTTCTGCTCAGGTCGTGATCCCAGGGTCCTGGGATAAAGCCCTGTATTGGGCTCCCTGCTCAGTGGGAAGTCTGTTTCTCCTTCTCCCCTGTCCCTGCTCATGCCCTCTCTGTCAAATAAATAAAATCTTAAAAAAAAAAAGTTCAAACACAGTTCACTATGCCTTGAGTAAGGATTGAGGGCTGCACTGTCCAATGGGGTACAGCCACTAACCACGTGTTACTAGGGAGAGCGTACTATGTGGCCAGCCATATCATGTGCTCTAAGTACAAAACACACGCTGGACTTCAAAGAGTCATCACAGAAAAAGTAATACAAAGTATCTCATTAACTTTTTATACTGATTACATATTTAAATATTTTAGATATATTGGGTTGAATAAACTATGTTAAAATTAATTTTTACCTATTTCCTTTTATTTTTTTTAAGCGTGGTTACTAGAAAATTTAAAAAATCACATTTGTGGCTTGTACTTTCTTTCTATTGAGCAGTGCTGACATAGAGGATAGGGAAAAAAAGCTGACATGCTCCCATTTCTGGTTCAGAACTTTTTTTTTATATGTTAAATTTCCAGTTACATTTTTTCAGATGAAACATACACATTTTAACATAGAACATATTCTGACAGATCTGACAGAAGACATGAAAAACGTGTGCTATCATAATGATTATTTTTCTAATAACAACAGCTGTTTGCTTGTACAAGCAAGAGACTGTTTTTCCACATACCAGCAAGTACTAGCATTCAATCACGAAAGAAAAATAATTCTCCAAGGCCTCTCCCCACGTGCTTTACATCAGCAGCAAGTTGTGCATTCTTATGTACTCTGAAAATCTCAACCAAGTTGGGCCTGCTTCCTGGCTGACTACTTTGCTACTTTTTTTCTTACTATGGCAAATATAAAGTGCTCACATTGGGCTGATTCAGAAGCAAGTGCATCATTCAAGCCTGTATAAAACTCAAGCAAAAGGAAACCAAGACAGGTGAGTGCCCTTTTCACTCTTGCTTAGTTATGAAGGAGATTAGAAGACAGTCACCTCTTAAAGGACTACAGAAAAAAACTGGTTAAAATTCAACTGGTAAAGAACATATTCTTGTTTGATGACACTTGAGAACAGCTTGAAATTCTCTCACAAATTTTAAGGTCTCATTTCTTACATTGTGTGGTCAAGAAGGACCTCACCTGTCACAAGCTAAGTGGATCTGTGTTGTCCAAAATAGAAGCCCACAGCCACGTATGGCTATTCCAATTTAAGTTAAGTAAAATCAGAAATTCGGTTCTTCCATTGCAAGAATCATATTTCAAAGGCTCAATAACCATGTGTGGCTAGTGGCTTCTACATGGTGTAGAACATTTTCATCCTTGCAGGGAGTTCTGTTGGAGAGCATCGTTATAGGTAATAGCAAGCACTACATGATCAATCTGGAAAACTTAAAAAACAAACAAACAAACAAGAGAAGTGAGTAAGGGGAGTGAAAAGCATGTATTTGAAAAGCAAACTAAGGGACAGCTTTTAAACAAAACAAATCACATCCTTGCAGTTCCAATCTGTCAAACCAAACAAAAGGAACTTTTCATTGTTAGTTACCCTTAGAGATGTAGACAGAAAGTAAAATAAGTGGAAAGTTGATTTATATATACTGGTTTGATCCTTTTCTTGGCCACACACAGATTAAAACTCAGGCAAACATTTAGCCATTCTTAAGTGATAGTTTTGCTTTTCTACAACAGGAAGCTAGGCTCACTGACATATTTCTTGGGCTAAGTTCATATTAGAGACACTGGCTCTTGCCTTAATGTGATAAATTACGGTGCTCTATGTTAAAGAATCCTTTTTTTTTTTAAACATCTTATTCATTTATTTGAGAGAGAGAAATAAGGAAAGAGAGAGCACAAGCAGGGGGAGCAGCAGAGAAGGAGAAGCAGGCTCCCTGCCCAGCAGGGAGTCCCATGCAGGGCTGGATCCCAGGACCCTGGGATCATGACCTGAGCTGAAGGCAGATGCTTAACCAATTGAGCCACCCAGGCACACAAGAATCCTTTATCTTTTTATAATTGAAGTATAGTTGACAAGAGAATAAATACTTTTTTTTTTAACCTAAGGGTAGAAAAAAATCACAATATATGCATTTTTCTATTTCTTCTCACCTACTTGGAAGAGATGAAGTAGTACTGGGGGAGTTCAAATAGTCAAACAATGGCCAAAAGCCTACCTCTGGAATCCAAAAAACTGTGGCTTCACTGCTTCCCAGTTATATGTACATAGACTCTGCCTCAGTATCCTCCTCCGAGAAGCCTAAATGAGATAATGCCTGAACAATTCTTGTGCACATATGTTTTTGTTTTTGTTTTTTTTTAAGTAGACTCCATGTCCATCATGGAGCCCAATGTGGGGCTCAAACTCACGATCCCGAGATCAAGACCTGAGCCGAGATTAAGAGTCAGACGCTTAACCGACCAAGCCACCCAGGCACCCCTTGGTGCACACAATTTCTGACTAAAGGAATACTTGACCCATGCAACCATTCTTCCTCTGCTGATCATGAATTTAAAAAAAAATGCATAGCACATTTTGTCATAGTGAATACAAGTAAGAATAACTTAAATGACACTACTACAAAACCACGGCAAAAACAAACAACAACAACAACAAAAAAAACTGCCCATATCCCCCACAGGCCACTTTCCTAGTGCAGAAGTTCCTCAGGTTGTACTGTCCACAGCACAGGGAGCGCTTGAAAAAGCCTGGGTCGTGGTACTGAAAGAGAGCGCTGAAATGAGACAGACATGCTCAGAGCATCCTTGGGAAGCCACACAATAAAGGGGATCACTCGGGATTTCCAAAGAGTCCAGGGATAGCAGGAAGGGAATGAGGAGAGAGCACTGCAAGACTGGAATGTCTGAAGGCTCCCTGATGAAAACAGTCTGCGTTCCTGGACACCGAGCACAATCAAACTCAGGGAACTCATTGTAAGGACACTGGCGTGCACCCTAAATATGTAGTCATGCTTGGCTGTCAAGCCTGAGCATTTCCCACAGTTTGAAACATCCTATGTGCAAGTTGACATTTGTAAAAAAAAAAAAAAAAAAAAAAAAATTCCAAAAGTTATTTTTTTCCATTTGTGTAGAGACCTTGAGAAAAGCGTCAGATCTGATGCAGCAAGAAGCACGATGGAACAAGTTTTCCGAACAGAAACATAAATATGCTCTGCATCAGTGAGATGAATCATAGGAAATTGCCCACATTCTACCACATTGCACTTTAAGTCTAGCTTTTCCATTAATCGCTACTACCCTGAAGACTTGCCTGACATTGTCACAATACACGACAGACCATATGTGTTTGATTTTCCACAACAGTCTGTACCATGAAAATTTTCATCTGTCTCTATAAATTACCAAAATATTCAAAAATTCCAATAGTTTAACATCCAAAGCTTATATACCAAATTGTTTCTTCTACCTGGAACTGATAGAAAAATCCTTAATCACACTCGGTCTTCCAAAAATGAGTTCAGGAAAGACAGTAAAGATTTCCAGTTGCTAGACTCCTTGGATGGTGCTAAGGAAAGATCTGACACATGTTGTTTTTTCATGATATGACATATCTGAACAGCTCCAGTGAGTATGGAAAACCACGACACATAATGGTGGCACCGCCGTGGGCACTGCACAGTGTATTTCCTTATTAGATCATATAAACTACCAATGGGCATATGAAGGACCAACTGCAAAGTCAGCCTTCCCTCAGAACTAGATAAGGCCTGGGGCAGTGGAAACAGAATGTAGCTTTGGGAGGGGAGGAAGTCAGAAAGGGCCCACCTGAAACCTCAGCACACTACTCAACAGCTGTAGGACCTCCATTTCCTTAACCCTCCAGCAGAGGTAACAATGCCCACAAGAAGTCTTGTGGGGAGTGAAGAAAGTGACAAAGAACAGAAGACACCATCTAGACTCTAGCTTGTATAGCCCCTGCCCACGGCAGATATCATGTATTAACCCCCACATTTGCTATTTCTGTTATGTGTGAGTGAATATATACACTTACAGACTTCTATTATGAAAGACATATATTACTATAATACACACATATACAAATATGTGTTTATGCATCTGTGTGTTTACATATAAAATGAGTGATTTGGCTCTTTGATCTTCAAATATTTTCCTTGGATGTCAACTTTTCTTTTTTTTCTTCTTGGATTTAGATCTCAGAATCCAAAAATAACCTAGCTTCCCCAATCTCATTATTTGTTAAATGAACAGTGACTCACTGTGAGCCCACATGCTGTATTTCTTATCCCTATCCTAAAATGAAGAAGGTCTGAAAGTAATACTCCTCTTCCCAATTCTCACCTAATACACCCACAGAAGAAAATTAGCTTATCAGATATCAGTAATACCAGATACCGTGCCACACACACAGCCTTTCTGATGACAATCAGCTCTCTACACTTCATACACCTGTGAGAGGAACTCTGGCCAGTCCCTTTACCCCAGCTCCTTACCTCTTCTCATTTACCCTCTTGGATTTTATTTCCTCCCTCAGAAAGAAGAATCCCATCTGCTTGAAAGAAATATTTGTAGCCAATATGACAAAAGTGGAATCCCTACTTCATAACAGCTGTGAATCAAAACACAAGTGACTGAAATTAACTACATTGTGCTGCTGAGCAGATGGGCTCACAGAAACCAACTTGAGCTCTTTTGTTCCCAGGCACCTTGTGTAAATCAGCCCCAGACAACAAGGTGGGCCCCATTCTCACCTCATTGTTATTCATGTTAATTCTTACTGTGACCCTGAATTACTGCCAACTTTGAAAAAGAAAAAAAAAAAAGGAGAGAGAATGAAACTTGGGATCCTTTTTTTTCCCCCAAAGAGCAGATTCTGAAAGTTGCCAATCACTCCCTAGAAGCCCTGATGAGACAGATGGATTGTGATACCTCTGGTTTGATTTTAAATGCAAACATGTCAATTTAGGCTCTGGCACAGGTTCTTCCGTCTCAAAATCTTTTTTGGGTAATTTTTTTTCTTAAGTTTTGTTCTCTCAACTCCGTTTTTCTACGTTAGCCCAGTTAAGCCAATAGAGATCTTATTATGGAAGTAATCCCCTAACTGCTCTATTTTAACCCAATAGTCTTACATAATTTTACTAAAAACCTTACAAAAATAAATTCCCAGTGAAAAGAGACACCTGCAATTGAAGTTGCATATTTATAGGAAATCAAAGAATTTTTTAAAAATTGGGACTTTTTTCCCTGGTGACTCTTTCCATAATGAAAACATGTAAAAAACAAACAAACAAACAAACAAACAAGAAAACATGTATTATGTCCCAATAGTCAGAACTAATAAATATGTGGCACATGACCTCCAATCTTTGTTTCTGTGCCCATGAGAGACCCTGATAATCCACTTCAGGACTTCTGCCACCCTTGCCCTTCAGATGCTAAAGGCTCCATGAGCTGCTCTTGAGAGATGTAAACCAAGGACAAACCTTCACATCAACGAGTTAATTATCTAGTGAGAAAGATGAACTATACACACATGAAATCACCTGATTTTTTTAAGCAAAAAAAGATGACAGACTGCAGGATAATTCCTCAGTTATTGAGAGAGAATATTTATTTTATTCTACCATGCAGTTGGGTTGTTTTGAGCTGGCTACGTCCATACCACATATCAGTTCACAAGGGTAGTTCTGTCTTAAGCCTTTTTTGGGGGGTGGGGGGCAATACAATGCTGAATTTATTTTATTTCAAAGGATTAAATAAGGAGTATAATTTCACATGGTAAACTTAAAATCTGTTCAATTACAGCATTGCATTTTAAATTCACAGATGTGGGGGCCTGGGTGGCTCAGTTGTTGGGTGTTTGCCTTCGGCTCGGGTCATGATCCTGGGGTCCTGGGATCGAGCCCCGCATCGGGCTCCCTGCTCAGCGGGAAGCCTGCTTCTCCCTCTCCCACTCCCCCTGCTTGTGTTCCCGCTCTCGCTGTGTCTCTCTCTGTCAAATAAATAAATAAAATGTTTAAATAAAAAACATAAATTCACAGATGTGTGAACTCTGCAGAGATCTGAAGAATCCACATGAAGACAAAGGCAGCAGTGAATGGAAAGAACACCTGATCACAAGTCTTAAGTACTTGTATAAAATCTTCTTTACTGCACTCTGTGTCAAGAGCCATACCTTGAACATAACCCACTATCCACTGCTTCACCCCTCTTCCTCTCAAACATCTTTTTCATAGGCTGAAGGTAGGAGATGCTATGTGCTTATCTCTAAGAAATGCCTCCAGCCAGCTCTCTGCTTTATAATGAGGATCATTCTTTCCCAAGTTCTAGAGTGAGACTGACTTCCATCTTTATTATGGGTGTTGTGGTTTCTTCTTTATTTCTGTGTCTTCATGGGTATTTTAGTGAGAGCTAGGCAGAGGCTCCATGCTGGGCTGCCAGGGACATGCTCACAGCACCTAGGTCAGAAACCCTGCCTGCACCATGAGCTTAGGAAGTAGTTATTGAATGAACGATTACACAAAGCCTAAAAGCATGATAGCTCTTTGCATCGAAGAGCAGGCAGCTGATCACTTGGCATGATTTGAAAGGCACTGAAAAGACTTCATTGGTCCCTTAAACTAATAGATGAAATAAGGACCTATGTAATATTCCAGTACATATATACACCCCAACTTCTTTATCCACTCCTCTAGTGATGGACACTTGGGCTGTTTCCATATCTTAGCTATTGCAAAAATGCTGCAATAAACATAGGGGCGCATGTATCTTTCCAAATGAGTGTTTCTGTTTTCACTGGGACACCCAGGAGCAAAATTATTGGATCATATGGTATTTCTACTTTTCATTTTTTGAGGAACCTCCGCATCATTTTCCATAGTGGCTGTATCAATAAATAAATACAGTATTTAAACAAAAATAGAGCGCCTGGAATTCTGACATTATCGGTATTTTGTGTTTAGCCACTGAATGCCTTTGAAAAAATTTTTATTGTGGTCAACTACCCATCACACCAAATTTCCCCTTCTTAACCATTTTTAAGGATACAGTTCTGTGGCATTATATATATATTCACACTAGTGCGAAGCCTTCAAAGAAACACAACAAAAAAAGATGGAGTATCCTTTTCTCCTGACAGCAGCAAGATAATTTATATAATCTTATAAACACTGAGCTGCCCTCTTCCCTCAAATAAAGGTTTAAAATTAACATGAAACACAGTAAGAAAAGAACGTCAAGACTGACAAGATTTTGGCTTTGAATGAGGAGCCAAAAACTAAGTCAGACTCAGAGGAGGTAAAAATATTTTCTGGAGGCACTGAAAGCTGAGAATTACACAGAGTGGTTAGAAATGAAGAAGTTAAACAGATTGAGGGAAAATGGAATAAGCTTATACTTGTTGGCTTTGTAAGCAAAGGCTGTCATACAAGATCCCTTATTCAGTCTCCTCAAGGAATTCATCATCAGCACCATTTTCCAGCCAATTTTGACGGAGAGAAGTTACACTACATGCCCGGAGTGATTAACTAGGTGAACCCAAATTCAAGCTCAGATTGGTGGAAATCAACTTCTGTGCCTGTTGAACCCTATCATCTTCTCATATGAAGACAAGACTGATATCCTCTTACCAAAAATGAGTGATGCCAGAAATCTGTTTCCAGTTACCACTTGACAGTTACGCGCAGGACCCTTCTTCCTTCCCCTGTCCTACAACTTATTCTGGTAGCTAGACCTTCCGGACGCATTTTCTCTGGTGAGGAAGGTGACAAAGCAGAAAGCTGAGATGGAAGGTCTCTCTGGCTTTTGTGTCTCGATACCTAGGACTTGAGGAAAGAAATCGAGTCACCCAAAAATTAATAAAGAAAGAACAAAAATACAAGAAAACATCATGATTAAGAACATGGCCTCTCTCTGACCCAACTCGAAACAAGACTCCCTCCATCCAGACAACCCAGGCTCGAAGCAGGGAGAAGCATGGAGAAAAAGCAATGACAATGAAGACACAGAACTCGCTGTTCCCGGGCCAAGCCTGGGAGATGGCTCAACCTCCAGCAGGCTTTGGGGAATCCTGAGTCCAGCGAGACCTGCCCCTCCTTCCACAAGGGAGCACCCTATGAGAACAACAAGGCTCTTGTTTCTGACGTTTCCTTTCAGGATTTTAGACACTTCACATTCCACCCAAAGTTCCTAGTGCTCAAACACCATAGGAAAGGTAAAGGGTCCTGTGCCCCCATGAACACCATGGACAGAACAGAAACCTCATGACCCAGTTTCTTTACAGACAGCAGCAACATGCGGGTCCCAGTGATGCCACAGACTGCACAGAAAGGACCACGGAGGACAATGGGTGTCTCCTCAGACACCAGGGTAAACAGATGACAGTAGGGGACCAGAAGGGACCCTGCTCCATCCCCAGAACATGGATACAACCCAGGAAAAAGAGAAAGACTATCCCTAACATATTTGTATCATTCTTCCCACCAACCTGATAGAATGGATATTTGAAATAGAAATCAAATTAAGTTACAGAATGATTATTTTTTTTGCATATCTTAGTTTGTGTAATGAAATAGATCTTCTATATAATTGCTTAAAACGTAATTCCATATACTAAAAAACTACAGAATAACTCAGCATAAATTGTTAGGTGTGCGGGTGCCTAACAGACCAACACTAATATTTCAAGAAAAGGTATTTTACTTTGCACAGTCTATTGAGATACCGAGTGTTGTCTGTAATTTTGTTAGTGTGGGGAATAGAGGTTCAGGTGGACAGAGGGATAGGGCAAGGGACTTACCTGATCATAATGCTGATCAGGATAAACACATTCTCTAGCAGTCTAAGGTAGAACTACAGAAAAACAGCAAGCAATAAAAGGGAAAAGTTACAGCTCTGTAGCTACAGTTCAAGCTACTGACTCTGCTGTGTGTTTAGATTTCACCTGGAATAAGTCTATATATACATGGTAGAGAAGAGGGGTGGTGATAAATTCTAATGTCACCTCCCCATGGTCCCCTAGATGTGTTACAGATACCACCCCAAATTTCCTAACACCACTTGACACAAAATCCTCTGTGGCCCTATTAATAATAATTTTTTTTTTCCTGCTGGTCTAGGCTGCAATTTACAATTAGTGAGAGGAGAATGCCTTTCTTTCCCCCACCTACATTCTAATACACCATAGATAGAACTGTCCACAACAAGAGACAAACTCTCCTTTTGTTTCAATGTCTCCTTTAAAAGCCCTGGATTCTGTTAATTTCTGCCAGAAGATAACTTGTAGCCTAAACGTGGTGGACAACCAGAATTCCAATGAGCCTGCTTTTGGTGACTTGTGTTTATAAAAATCATGTATCACTTTCTCTTGTGATCAGTCATCAAATGTGACATAATTTAACGTGACAGATCCAATCTTAAGGATGGCATTTTGCACTTTGCTTTCAAACTCCACAGCTACAGTTATCCAACAGAAGCTGGCCGACCTCAGTGGAGCAGACGGGGAACCGTTCACAGGTTGCCAACTTTAAATTACTGCTGAGTAGCTTAGCATATCTTTAGAATAATTCCTTTAAAAAGCAATTAATCATCATTTCAAAAAGGTCCTCAGTCAAGTTTATTTTCTGTCTTTTACTTATGGGAGGCATTTGACTGAAAACTGCCTTTTTAAGCCCAGAGAGAAAGAGAAATCATGAAGATTTCTAGGACCCAAGCAAGGTGGAAAACTGGAATTTGTAGATTAGACAATGATTAACCAGATCAAGGATGTAGAAGAGCCACAAAATCATGCTTCAGATTAAGAGAGAGCACTGTTCCTTTTGTCAAATTCATAAAGGTACCTTTGTGTAAAGACAGTAAGGCTCTCTTTACCTTCCACTACCCACTATCTTTAAGATGAAGCAATAAAATCCCAAACTAGAGGAGTTGACCGAATCTTAGATGACATCAATATGAAGACCTACCACTATTTTATGTAATTTAAGAAAATAAACATTTTAAAAAACTATGACATGCCATCAGTTGGGACCTGATTTCACAAGTGTTGGGACACATAAATGCCTTCAATTAATTATTTTTTTAAGGTAACATTGGCTATTTCAAGTTGCACCAGTAACTTCTTGATAGGAAAATCACTCCCAAAGCTGAGACCAGTTTTTCAAGTTGCGTTGCTATGCAAAGCTTATTCTTACCCCTTCTCCCTTTTATATTTCATTTCTACCAAACCAACCCCCCAGGGCACTGGGTTTAAAGCAAAGGCAAAGGCCTGGCTAGAGAAGAAATGCCTGTTCTCTGCCAACATTTGCCTTTGTGCTCAAATCCACAGCTACTCCTTTGAGAGGACCACAGAAAACGCTCATCAATTCACATTTTTGTTCTTAGAGGTCGGTATCCTTGACAACTGTAAAGATCTAGATATTCTGCCAGTTCAGCCAGCTTACGCTATCCATAAGAGTGGTAGAAAAATAACCAGTTGGCAATGCCATCTTGTTTTCATCAATCAAAACAGCCATAAGCCTACAAAACTATTCCATTACAAATGTGAAAAAATAATAATAATAATGGCTCTCACCATTTAAATATTGAGGAGTAAATGCTTATAAAATTTTACTGCAACAGTGAAGAAACTTGGGAGCCCAAGGTGGAACTGATAGTTCTAGTATCATTTTTGATACCTGTATCTCCTTTTGATAAGACAGAAAACCAAGTCCATAAAAAGGGCAAATTGCAAAGGACCTGGATTTAGTTTTTTGATGCAATCCATTGTACTGATGTTGTTTTCTTAGAAAAAATTTTTAAGTAGTTTTTTTTCTTTTCTATTTACAGAGAAGCATTTTTTTCTTCTATGAATCACATAGTACTTGATTTCTTCTACAAGGCATACCATCTTGAAATATAATGCCTGCACTGAAAACACATTGTCTTATGATTTGATAAAAAAAAGTTGGATTTGCAAGTATGCTTTTATGATTTTTTTTTTTTTTTTAATGGAAAGATTCCCAATCCGCCTACCAACTGAACTGTTTTGGTCATGAAACATTACCTTCTCAGCATGTGGTATGCCCATCAGCAGAAAAGTAGTAAAGAACAGACTAACTTTATTTATTACATTTGCATTGCCTACAAAGCCATTTACTTAATGGATGAGTCTCATTAGCAGTCCAACCACAATATAAAGAATACAATCATGTGTTTCATAGGTTCATTAAAATAATATTTCAAAGGAGTCATTAGAAAAAAAAAGAAGCTAAACATTCAACAGACAGTAAGTTGTCTGCAAATAAATGAGATGGAACCAACATGTTTTCAAGTAAGTTAAGAAACATGTTTACAAATATATTACAGCCATTAAAAAAGGAAGCATCAACTTAGCAAGTGCTGGGGGGACAATTACTCATGCAATTTACTAAAACAAAACTGTAACACTTTCACATCAACATTTATTGGGGATGCGAATGGCTGTAGGTATACCAAAATGTGTCTTAAGAAGAAAAATTTGTTCTATAGCCTGGAGATGGTTCTCTTGTTTGAAGCAAAATTTAAAACATTCAATCGTCTTTTCAGATCACTCTTTTTTTCGTATGCACTTCCATGCTATTACCACAAATCTGCCTATCCTTTTATTTAAAAAAGAAAATCACAATAAATTAGCAAAATGAATGGTCCTATAAAGACAGAATTTACACCAAGAACTAAGTCTATTTATACCTTTGCATTCAAAATACAAAGTTCTATGAAGTTCTTACTCTTTCACCACACCTGAGGGTTGACAAATGTTTGTTCAACAAATGGATGGATAAATAAATTAAAGAACAGAACAATCACTTAACCAAGGGCAGTTTTTAGGTTAGGCTGTTAATTACTGTTGCTTTTTTAACCCACTATTTCCACCTTCAAGCAAAATTAGCAGCTTTATACAGTATATTCCCAATAACATTGGAGGTTTTTTACATTTAATAGTGTCAAATTTTTACTAAAGTCAGAGAGTATATATTAAAACCAAGGATTTCATAGGGATTCATTTTTGGATTTTTTTTTTCCACCAAGAAAACTAACATATACACTAAAAGCCACTAAAGAGGGGCACCTGGTTTGCTCAGTCAGTTAAGCATCTGCCTTGGGCTCAAGTCAGGATCCCAAGGTCCTGGGATGGAGCCCTGCCTCAGGCTCCCTGTTCAGCGGGGAATCTGCTTCTCCCTCTACCCCTCCTCCCTGCTCGCACAGGCGCTCTTTCAAATAAATAAATAAAATCTTAAAAAAAAAAAAAAAGCCACTAAAGAAAGATTGCAAAGGTCAGCCACACATACAGTATAAGTACACCCAGGATTTTGAAGTTAAGTCATGGGCATGGAGAACACAGCACATGTGGCAGGGAGAGAGCGCAAGGATGACCCCATGTAAGTCTGCAGGGACCTCTGGCCTACACATTGGATCTCACCTTTAGATGCTCTGCTGAGCCACATGACTTGATTTGGTCAATGGAATACCAGCAAATGTGACTCAGAAATAGGTTTGAAAAGCACTTGTGTATTTCTGTTTGTGTTTCACACTCTCCCCACCCACCCACCTCCTGCCATCAGTATGAGAACGTGTCTAGGCTAAATTGCTGGAGAGTAAGAAATGCTTGAGGCAAAGCTGAGTCACTCTAGTCAAAGACCATCTAGATGAACCTAGATCATCCCACAGCCAGCCACCCCCCAGTCATGTGAGTGAATATAGCCAAGATAGCCAAGTTGCCTAGGTCACCTCAGCTGACACCAGATGTATGAGCAATCGGCACTGGTGCAGTGTGGTACTACTCCACATCCAACATACTCATGTATAGACTTTGTACTAAGAGTCACCCTCCTAATGGAGAAACCGGTTTTCATAAAGTCAAACTAGGGTTGTGTTTTATTAAAATAATTAATAAACCATTATTCACTTATTTTTTAAGGAGAAAAGAAAAATTAAGACTTGTATGCAAAGTTTCAACTTTTAAGTATTGGAAGCTAATTCAACCAAACACATCACCTGCTGAATTCAACCCACACATCACTAAAGGTCAACCTCTGTTCTAGGAACTAAGAATGCCCCTGATCTCAAGTCATTTACAAATTTTATGGGATGGATAAAGAAGGATTTACATGAAAGAAAGAAATTAAAATGGTCATATCTTGGGGCAAATGGTCATATCTGGGGGTGCCTGGGTGGTTCAGTCAGTTAAGCAGCCGACTCTTGATTTTGGCTCAAGTCATGATCTCGGGGGTCATGGGATTGAGCTCCAGGTCCGTCTGGCTCTGCTCTCAGTGGTGAGTCTGCTTCAGGATTATCTCTCTCCCTCTTCCTCTGCCCCTCCCCACACTTGTGCAGATGCATGTGCTCTCTCTCCAAAATAAATACATTAAAATCTTTAAAATGGTCATATCTTAATGCTTACCATGTAAACAAATATAACAACTATGGATTTCTAAATGCCTGTTGGAAGGCCTCCCTAGGAGATTATAAAACTCACCACTCCCTACAATTAAGGGATTTAATACCTGTTTTAAAAATATGTAAGTGATAAGCAAACATATCCCAAGGGATTAATCGTAAGTCTACCTTTTCCTGGGGACTATAAAAAACAAAAATATAAATGTCTCTGGATCAACAGTTTGTTCACTGAAAACATCAGCAAATAGAGCTTCTTGAGAAAAAAGCAAAAGAAAATTACTCAAATCAATTTTTCTTTTAAACATCACAACTTGGTCAGTATTTCCAAAGAAATAGCAGTAAAAAATATTAGAAAGTAAATCTAATTGCTAAATGCATAAGATAATATGTTGCAAATTATATATTACTGATATATTTATTCCTAATGTCATATATTCTTTCTTAGATTATCCACTCCCTGAGGATAAGACCTGGTTTTGTAGACATCTGTTCTCCCAAGTATTTACAATTCCCTAGTTCATTCTGTCTATTCATGTGGCTGCAGTGGCTAACACTAAGGGACTGGAAACCATTGTTCGGATAAAAGAACAGGAGAGAGTTGGTTTCAGTGTGGTAGCCACTCACCTGGAAATGCTATAAAGTAATGATTATGTTCTATAGAAGTAAAATTAATAGATTATTATAGTACATACTACTGTAACTGTAGCAGGGGGATTAAGGACAGAGTAAAAATAACAATGCCATTTGGGACTGGGTAACCAACGGTCCTGAGGATGTCTATCTCAAATGCCTGAAGAAACCAGAGCAGGTATAATAAATGAGTAGAAACAGGCTAGATCCCAGGGTAAGTGTGCATTTGGTTTCTGAGTAGTAGAGATTTCAGCAAACCCAACTATAAAATTCGGGTTTCTTCTACTAAGCCCTAGCCAATTCTTCTATGTAGGAAGTTAGAGTCCCAAGCTACTAGAGCTTTCTCTTTTTTAAAATGGAACCACAAGTAGAAATTTTTACTTATTACTCCAAAATTTTAAATGATGTCACAATTTAAAAAACAAATCACTGTGTAGAGCAAGTAAAACACATGGTTAATCATCTGTGTGCTCTAAAAGATGGTGTCACCTGTGTTCCTATCAAGGAAGCTAAAAGGAAACAAGAAATGTTTCTTCATCTTCTTCCCTCCTCACTGGATTCCACCAGTAGTGCTACTTAAGGTATGGTTGAGAAATACTGCTGCTCTCCTCAACCTATTTATTCTTGGCCTCAAAGCGGATAAGAAACATGGTGCGCAGATAACATCCATGACCCTTGTATAACCCCCTCCCTTATGTGAGGGAAGGACCTGTGACTTGCTTCTAGAAAACATGCAGAGGTGATGCGCTGTTACATCCGTGATTACTGTATGTTATGTAAGACACTGCCTTGCTACCAGAACCCTTTGTCTCTCTCTCTCCCCTTATTTGCTCTGAAGAAGTGAGCTGCCCTGAATCCTAGAGCCACAATGGAACAGATTCTGTCCACAACCTGATGGAATTTGGAAGTGGATTCTTCCCTAGTCCAGCTGCCAATGAGACCACAGCCCTGGCTGAAACCTGCATCACAGCCTGGTAAGACTCAGAAGGAGGAAACCCACCTAAGCCCCGCCTGGACGTAGGACTCACATAAACTGAGATAACCAGTGTGTGCTGTTTTACACCACCAAGTTTGACATAATTTGTTACCAAATAATTGGTAATTAATATAAGGAGATTGCCTGAAAATGTAAATCAACTACCTCACAAGGCACACCATTTAGTTTGGCTGATGCTTACTTTTCATAATAAGACTTGACTTTTCAAAATGAAAGAAGCAATACATTCAATTCCATTCTGGTGCAAGCTCCTTATCTCACATGACAGACCAATACTTTAAGTAGCTCTGGTCTATATTTCCTTTGCACAATGGAAAGACAGGTCTGGTCTAACTGTATATGCAGAACAGGAGAAAGGTGGTGTTACTAATTTGACTTAGAATTTTGTCTAATGATATGCGCAACAGGCATGGAGAAGGGCAGAGTCTAGGCAACAGGGACTATGGAGAAGCAGTTTTTACCATCTATGATCCTTCAAAGTCATGTCAGAAACATTTTCATACCACAGTTAAAAGCAATCAGTGAGCTAACTGATATTACCTGTAATAAACTGATAACAACAACGTGGCATGATGAGGATAGCAAAACAAAAAAATCCTATAGAATTGTCATACTACTACTCTCCCTGGGCATTTGAAAATCTACAGACTAGTGCCCGCATTTGGCAAGGAAACTGATGAATCATCTTTGTCATTCCCTGCTCACAAGAAAATCATTTTTAGACCCTCATTAAAACCATGCATTTTCTTTGCTTCTCAGTCCAAGCTTTGGCTAACCCCTATGGCCTCTAAAGATTTAACTAGGTAGCCCTTATTCCAAGAAGCCTTCCTTGATAACTCTCCCTCCTCTGTGTTTCCCTAATAATCTGTGCCCCCTCTTATCATCCCATTTCCATGCCTTACAGGATAATTACCTCTTTAAGTGACAGTCTTACCCACAGTAGTAATTGCTATTTGAGATCAGGGATTATGGCTCACATTTTTGTATTTTCGGCATGTGGGGATGTGCCTTGTCCCAAATAGGTGCTTGGTAAATACTAAGCAAAGAGGAAATAAATAAATATTGTTACCCAAAGCTGTACAAGAGCTAAGAGAAGCACTTTAACGATGATGAGGCAACGCTAAGCTTCGAAAAAGCAGGCAAAAACATGCTAAGAGCTTTGAAATATTGAATTTGTTTGGTAGTGAGCCTAAGGCAGGGGTCTTCAAAGGTCAAAGATCTATACAAAACAATAGGACACTAAGAATTTTACAACCCAACATATGTTAAAATTGGAAGAAATATTCTGGGTACCCACTATACCCAGATGTTAACTTTTTCCCTGTCTCGCTTCAGGCAGTACCTGCATATTATTAACTCATATCACACTTAATAAGCTATGTTTTTCTAAAAGCATTTCTTCTTAGGTTTCTATTCAGCTGGTTTTGTCAGGTACCAGGAAATAAGGGCGCTCCCTCTGGTTGGAATAGCCTTGCCGCTCAGTGAGGAAGATACAGTCCACTACTCACACCACCCTCGGAGACCAATTCCATAAATGCAACAGATGGTTGGCCAGACAGCCTTAATTTTCAGTAGAATAACTTTGATTGGTACAGAGGCCAGTTCTTCACATTCATTTCAATGGTTTAACAGGATAAACTTGAAGTCATTCCTCCTGAAGAAATTTCAAGGTGTTCTTAATATTATTCTGCTACTCCCATTATGACTACTTCTTCAAAAACTTGACTTCTGAAGAACATTGAAAATTCAAAGGCGCTAAGAAACTTAATCCTTTCCCTTCTCCACCCACCCCTCCATCATCAGCTCCTCAACACAAAATAAGCCAGTACTGGGTTCTCTTTATCTTTTCCTTCTTTCCAGATACCCAGGCCTGATCAGTACAAGACTAACTGCTTGAGTGGCTATTAGGAACTATCCAAAGTATACTGCAAGTCAAATGCTTGACTTAATACAGTCTATCAAAAAGGCTTAAGGTCAAAAAGTGCCCCCTAGATCTCACAGGACCCACACCACTAGTGGCAGATATTTCCTCTACCTCTTTGTGCTGGTGAGTCTAAGTCTGAATTACTCTTCATCTAATCAATTTAGAAAATAAATTATTAAGCATGAATTTTGCCTGGCATAATAGCTTTAATCAAACAAAAAGAAGTGAGCTTTCTTGTCTTGCAAATATACAACATTCTGCAAAATAAGAGCTTTAATATAAAAAGAGTTTACGAATTAATAATGATAAAGTCACCTCTTTAGAAATGAGATGGTCAAAGGATAAAAAAGCACTTCTGTTTAAGCAGCTGAAAAGCAAATGAAAAAAGGACAATGTCCGTAAACTAAATTCCAAATTAAAAGGAGACATTACACGCACTGTTAAAACTGCAAAGATTTTTTTATATTATAAGAAGAAGCATACAAAGAAATAGACATTCATACAGTGATGGTGGGCCTCAGATCTTCTCTGGAGAGAAACTTGGTAGCAAGCAGCAAAAGCCTTAACAAGTTTTATACATTTATCCTAACTACCCTACTTCTTGGAACTTGTTTCTTTAAACAATCAGATTACCCAGAGATTTTTGTGCCAGAACTTTTCCATCTTGATGATGGGCCGGAGTAATCTAAATGCCCCACAATAAAGAACTGGTAATATCAAATACAGTAAATGATTCAAGAACTACCAAGTTTTGAATAATAAGTTTTGGGTTTCTTTCATTGACATGTGACATGCTCGCAATATATTAAGTGGAAAAGCAGGTACCAAACATTGTTTAAAATACATGATTTTACTTTTAAGATGTATATAAATACATAGCAAAATGAAGTATGCACACTGAAAAGGCGTTAGTAACTCTCTGTGAAAGTAATGGTATCAGTTATTTTCCTTTTTGCATTTTTAAACTTTTTCAACCCATGTAAGTGTGGCCCATCAGATCCATAAAAATGATGAAAATCTAAGGCTTAATACTGGAAGGTATAAAGTTCCTATATCCTGCTAAGTACAGACTCAATTTTAACAGTATCTCCTTAGGTTCTAACATAGGACAATTTCTCCACAAAGCCCCAAGCTAACCCAATCTCATAGCATTTTATGCTGTAAGTATCAATTAATATGTTTCCACATGGGATGTGAAGAATCAGAGAAAGAACAGGTATCAGAACAAGAATCCAATACCAGCTAAGCCATTTTCACCAAATTTAATTTTAACAGAAGACCCATATTAAAGAGCAAAGGTTCAAGTCCTTTAGTATTAGAGAGAGGAGTGTCTCATTGAGAATATGAAAAACAATGATAAATTAAAACCAACTAAATCACTCTGGATTTTAAACGTCAGCAGATACAGATTCCCTCAAATTAAGCAGGTTCAACAATTTGTACCTGATTCTGTTTTACTCTACTAAATATATATCATAATTGTAAGAGAATCTGCAGTGTACTTTTTCCTGTTATTCTTTGGTTTTCTGTCAGTGACCATAAAATTGGATTCAACTTTGATGACAGCATTGGCAAAAAAAAAGGACAGAAGGCCCTGTGGTCCCTTTCAGGGGGGTCTGTGATTGTTTATTCTTAAAACATATCCACTAAATTTATGTTTTAATTATAAATCACTCATCTGTGGACTAGGACTTTAAAGAATCTTGAAGCATAAATCTTTTTAATCTGCAATGAATTAGACTCTCTCCATTTGTTAATAATTCAGCCAAACTAAATAATGCTAAATTAGTCATTTTGTGCGTCAGATGCAACACACACGCATACACAGAATGATTATTTGTTCTCAAAGGATTTTGTTATAATCTCGATTCACTTGTCATGTAACACTGGAACAAAATGGTTACACTAATTACCCAAAATCAAGTGTCGCTTCTCGATTTATAAGCATTCCATTCTATTCTATAAATTCTTAGCTGTCATGGAGTCAGAAAATTATTACTGTCATCAATAGGAAGAATGTTTTAGTGGTGCAGATGGCTGTCCTTTATAGGCCAACTTAATGACTTGTTCTTATCTAATGTGTCATCTGTTATTTAGTTGTCATTATGAACTTTTTGGGTTCCATATCAATCAATTTTCCATGTTTACTAAACAGATGGCTTTACTAAAAACATGGAAAGCAAGAAAATGACATTAAGTGATTTCAAAAAACTTCAAAGGCTACATACACTTTTTAGTGTATCTAAATGAAATAAAAAATTGTTATTAAAAAAAGTAAATTTGAAGCCAAACTGAAATAGACCTTAAAACTTAATGGACATGCAAACAAACAATCCGTAGCAGCTATCCACAAGTAGAATGAATTGCTTGAAAATAGGGAAAGCTTTTTCTTCCAATTTTTAATGCAAATTTAAAAAAAAAAAATCTATCCTGACAAATAGAGACGACAAATGTCAACTGATATAAATCATTGATTCAGAAGCTCTTTATGTTGTAATTCGCAGGCATATATGTCCTTTGCTGTAATCTTTTTTAGAAGGTGGGTAATCACGTACTTTCACTGAGTGAAAATCCTTCCTTGTCTTTGTCATCCTGAAGATATCTTTGTTTAATCACTGAGTTGTTATCAAATGGACGCTTCAACTCAAGAAGCAAAATGGTAAATTTAAATGGCTTACATCAATGGGATTCAAGTTCAGGAAATACATGACATTGCATCAGAGAAGGGCACTGTGGTTCACACTGTACTAGAGAAAGAACTTGACAGGTATAAGAAACTAAAATATATTTTTGCAAAATTGACATTTCATTCATGACAGTGTATTTAAGATGGTGTATTTGATTATTTAGGAGGGATACTGACCCACAAACTTGAGATTTGCTTCATCAGTTCCTAATAATGCTGCAGAGGTCATAGAGCAGAGCTTTCTGATATATGAACAAAAATATTCCAGAAACAGTTTCCAGTGTCATGTCAACCACATCTTCTACTGTTGAATGAACTGAGTTCAGCGGTGGTTTTACTTGCCCAACTTCAAGTTTCCTTAGCAGTACAAAACTGACAACGAGGAAGACAGTTAAGGGTTAATACTTTAAGTCCTTCAGACAAAGAAGACCTTCAGATGGCAAGCCAACTTTTAAACAGCACAAATCTGTCTTGGCTTATTTCCTTATATAATAACCACAGTAAAATACAAAGCTAGTGTAGATAGCCATCATGCCATTCCAAGATAATTCAGAGACTTTGACAGGATTAAACACACACACACACACACACACACACACACACACACACACACCCACCCACCCACCCACCCACCCACCCAAATGAAAATGTAATACCAGATACTTGATTTTAGACTCACAAAAAATTTCTATTTCCTCTTATGAAACAGAAAAATCAAAAAGGGCTATTGTAGATCAGAAAGCCAGAGACTTTAAATCAAAAGGCAAATTTAAATCCTACTAACTACAACTTGGAGAGAGAATGTGTACCTTAAAGACTTCTCTTAAGTCTTCCACTCAAATTATGTTAGCAGAGAACACGTGTTTGATGTCAGATGTGTGCCTGCAACTGAGCCAGATGCTCTACATGTGCTAGAGAGATTCCAAACAGCTAGCGAACACCCTCCAAATGGAGCAAAGGAAGCTTTTAAACAAAGCCGTAAGGTGAAAAACCACACTGTTGAGGAAAGTGCTAGAACACAGTCAAGCTCTGGCTGAAGTTGGATTTCTTATCTCCAAGTCTACTGGTCCATGTTAGGTTTTGATCTACCCAAAATAATTGACAGGCATTCTCAAGTTATCAAAAAACTTGGGACTGCTGGAGTTGCTGGAGTGGTGGGGGGGGGGGGGGGAGGGTTGGGGTGGCTGGGTGATAGACACTGGGGAGGGTATGTGCTATGGTGAGCACTGTGAATTGTGTAAGACTGATGAATCACAGACTTGTACCTCTGAAACAAATAATACATTATATGTTAAAAAGAAGAAAATAGTAGGAAGGGAAAAATGAAGGGGGGGAATTCGGAGGGGGAGAGGAATCATGAGAGACTATGGACTCTGAGAAACAGAGGGTTCTAGAGGGGAGGGGGTGGGGGGATGGGTTAGCCTGGTGATGGGTATGAAAGAGGGCACGTATTGAATGGAGCACTGGCTGTTATACGCAAACAATGAATCATGGAATACTAGATCATTAATTAATTAATTACATGGGAAAAAAACAAAAAAACAAAATTTGGAACTGCTTCAGATGATCAGGTCTCCTGCCAGCAAACACCAGCCAAGATCGCTTTCAATGGGTTCTGACACCTAAATGGTCATTTGTCAACAAAGCTATACACACTATTTGAGGATCAGTTGGCATAAACCCTCACTCAAAGCCAGAAAGTTCAGCACATGATAATATTCTGTGGATGTTATACTTAGGCATGTTATCCTCTGCAGTGTATATTTCCATACTAATTATATATTTAATATGTTTCAAAAGCTTTGAACTATGGTCTCTTGGTACCTTTCACAGAAGCAAATCACACTGCCATCATAGTCCTTGGGTAAGACTACTCCTTGTTTTAAGAACGCTTTCCAAATTCCATGCCTCTGACTCAGTGGCTCAGATCTAAGAACTGGCTTTCTTCCACTAGATGAGTGGCTCTCAAAAATGTGGTCCAGGAATAGCAGCATCATCAACACCTGGGAACATGTTAGAAATACAAAGTATAGAGATCCCCAACCCAGACCTGAATCAAAAACTCTGGAGGTGGGGTTTAGTAATCTATGTTTATCCACATGTTTTGAACCTCTGAAGTTTTGAGAGCCACTGTACTGCAACCTTCTCCAGGACAAAGAGTTATTCAACTTAGTATCCTTTAGTATACCAAACAGCACCCTGGTGTATGTATGTACATACATATTTATTTATTGGGGGCGGGGAGAGAAAGAGAGAGTGAGCAGTGGGGAGGGGGAGAGGGAGATGGAGAATCCCAAGCAGACTCCACACTCTGACACGGGGCTCAATCTCACCACCCTGAGATCATGACCTAAGCCAAAACCAAGAGTCTGATTCTCAAATGACTGAGCCACCCAGGTGCCCAATGACAAGGATTTAAATGCTTGTGATTTCAATTAAATTGAGATGCACTCAAAACAAAACTCATTTTAGAGAAGAATGTAAGCATGGGCTTCCTTTGAAGTTACTATTTTGAGGTCTTATCACCAGAGATGTATTTTGTCAAGGAATTTCCATTCCTTAACTGGGCATTGCTACATACAGTTAATTTGCCATTAACTGAAACCGCAGACAGACCATAATTAGAACAAAAAGAGGTGAGGAAAACCACTTTATTTCTTCTGCTCATTTGGTACAAAGATGCCAGGTATTAACTATAGCCTTAAGAAGTAAATCACATTAAATTTGAATAATTGAGCAAATATTAGTGTGATATTTAGGAAAAAAAGTTAATATTATAGCATTCTAACATAAACTCCGCTTTATATTATGGAGAGTGCATAGTAAAAACAAAAGCCAATTAACACTGGTAAGTAAACTGAGGAAGGATAATAAGCACAACATGACAGGTTTACACTGCCTATTGCTTATTACTCTCCCAGTCCCATGGCACAGCAATCAAGAACATAGGCTCTTGAGCCAGATTAACTGAGTTATATTTGTCTCAGGTCCTTACTAGTAGGTCCTTGGGAAAATTCATCATCTCCTTCGTGTCTAAGTGTCCTCATATGTAAAATGGAATAACAACAACTCATAGAATTGATGAAAGATTTAACTAGTGTAATGTGTGTTGTAAATGTCAAATATACAACAAAAAATCTTTTGTTGTATATTTGTCTTCTGCAAACCCTTACAAACAACACCAGCCACCACACTGAAAGGGGTTATAGTCTACTTGCCCAAGTTACAGGGCATAAAAGGTCATTAGGTCAGGGGCAGAATACTATCAGTGCTTACCCAGCATTGGGGACATAGTATCTGTTGAGTAAGTGCAGGCCAAATCAGATAGATTGTACCACAGTACCAAGAACCCTCCCCCACGAGTCATAGTTGAGATTTACAGAGCAGAGACTTTGCCACTTCATAGAACCAAGTACATTTGCTTGACTTCATGATACAAAACTAAGAAAAGTTTCCCAAATAGGTGATTGCTTTAAATATTAAATTATCTTCTCCAATGGCTCCGAGTGATCCCTGCCTTCTGATATTCAAGTCCTTGGGTAATCCCTGCCTTCTGAGTGTGGCCTGGACCCACTGACTCACTTCTAAAGAATAAAAGGCAGGAATAATGATATGTTACTTCCAAAATTAGGTTACAAAAAGCCTGTGACTTCTGTTCTCTCTCTCCGAAGTAAGTTGTCCTATTGATGTAGCCATAGGTAGAGGTTCACAGGAAAGGAACTGATGGGTCCAGCTAGCAAGGACCTAAGGTGAGGTCTTACAGGATGCAACTACCAGAAGCAATGTGGTCCTTGAGTGAATACTGATGAAAGTAAACCAGCTGTGAAAGACATTTCGGGGCTTTATTATTCCAAAGCTCAACACATGTCACATACGAAAGTTTTTCTTTGAATTTTTTTTTTTTTTTTTTTGGCCAGGGAAGGCGGGGAGGACAAAATATTTTCTTTTAATTTCACTTTCAGATCAAATTAATCTCTCCCACCATACTTTGCGTGTGTGTGTGTGTGTGTGTGTGTGTGTGTGTGTTTCTATTACTAATGATCCCACCAGATGTGTGCTGTGTGCTCATCACAGAAAAAAACAGGGCCTTCCTTACCTGTGTTACCCCATCACCTGCAGCGCCTGGCATTTAAGTGTTCAATTAATCATGGCAGAGTAAATGACGTGTATATCCTACACAGACGTATTGTCATTGCACAGGTAAATGAGGCTGAACACCTTACCTACTCAATAATATATCCAGTTTTATTAACTCTTCTGAGACTCAGTTTCTTCATCAATGAAATGTAAATCATACCGCCTTCTTCACAAGGTAGTAATAAGGGGTAAACAAGGTAAGTTACACAAAAAGCTTAAAGAGGCTTTAATAAAGGACCATAAAATTCTGAACAAGAGCAAAAAAATAAAACAAACAACACATTTTTGAGAAATCAGAAGTTACACAACAGTCACTGACTATAAATACCGGAGCCTCAGAAGGCTCCCTTAGGCTCGCAGGAAGCTCCTTCAACTTCCTCGAGGTGGGTATCTAGGAATTGTAAGGAAAAGATACTGTTTCGTCAAAATGTAGATGATGGCTAAAGAAGAAAAGTGGGTGGCAGGCAGAAGTCTTCAGGGAAAGTGCTGCAAAAGAAATGGGTGGGACTTGTGTTCCCTCTCTCACTGTCTCTCTCTCTCATCCCAAATTCTACGTGCCCAAAAGGCGATTTTCTTCTCTAAAGTAATGCCCCCCCTTCCAAACCAGCAACCCCACAATGATCCTTAGATCCTTAGCACTGCTTTTCTCCCTCAATCCCCACCCGCCCTGAATTGTTCACCCAGTTCAAGTGATGTGTGTCTATGTGTGGTTGTAAGTAAAGCTTTAAGGAAAATTTACGTATAATTTTGTGTTCTTGCTCATGAATCTAGATAGCAACATGGAAAACGGCTTCATGTTTTAAAACAAACCTAATTGTGCTTCTATTCTGCTTATATATATGGTAACGAGTAAAATTTATTGAACGTTATATGCCTGGCACTTTCTCACCTACTTTATATGGGTCTCATTTATTTCCTACAACTCTAAGACATATATTCTTCTTAGGCTCATGAGCAAACTTGAAGACAAGATGAGTAAACTTGAAGACATATAGGGTTAAGTAGTCTTCCCCAGGTTATAGTTAGAAAATAAGCGGCAACTGGGATTTGATCCCACTGGGTTTTAACTAGGTCACTAAAAAGCCACAGGCCTGGGTATGTTCTGTCCCCCTCCCACCCCCTCCTGCCCAGACCCCCCTCCCACATCCTTCTCCATATCTTCTGTGCCCCTGGAGGCTGACCTCCATGGACACAACCGAAGTTTCCATGGCCCACTGGGCTTCAGCTTGAGTTTGGAATCTCCTTCAGCTTACTCATGTTGGGTAACTCCAGAAATTGAAAGGGAAAAATTCTGTTTCATCCAAATGTAGATGGTGGTTAGAGAAGCAAGGTGGGTTACAGATACAAGTTTTCAAGGCAGGCGATGCAGGAGAAAGAGGTAGGAATCCCAGATTCCACTTGCCTAAGAAAAAAAGCTATTTTCCTGGAAAGGGTACAGGCAGGAAGTGGGAAGAAGGGAAGAGAGGAGAGGTTAGGATATTGATTGCTCTGGTCCCTCCCTGCCAGGTCACCTGTATCTGGCTTCCTCAAATGAAGGTCAGGGCCCTCTCGAAACTTCTCTCCTTTGTGGTTCCAATAGCAGCTGCCTCTCCTTGCCCCTTTAGGTCAAGGACAGAAACAGCTGTACTATTACTAATCTCAGTTCATTTAATATTTTCTTTGGTTCCCCTCCATTCAGCCCACAACTTGGTATAGAGTCCCATTGGAAATAAACTCCTTGACTCAATGTGATTTGGAAATGCCATCTGTTTCCTGTTGAGATTCAGACTAATATAGCCTTCCAAACAATGCTTTGGTCTAAGACCACCACAATGCCTCTATTCTTCAAACAACCTGGGCTCTTCTACAACTCTGCGCCTATACCTCCATGCTGCTAAGTGGAAGGCTTTCCCACTATTCCCGCCAGGGAATTCCTACTTATCCTTTCTAACTTCTCAAGACAGCTCTTTTGATCCCACCATTGGTAGAATTAGGGGCTTCTTTTATCATACTCTCTAGGCATCTACCACTTTGAGAACACATTACAATGTATACATATGAGGAATAGCCAAGTCTCAACATCTACCACCAGGTACGCGGTAGATAAAAACAAATGAGTACAGGATGCTCGAATGAGTCTATTACTGTGTTACATACCTTCTTCATTCAGTTCTCCCAACGAATCCATCAAATTACTGGCATTTCACTTAGCAACACGGAGGACCATGCATCTCTAACCAAAGCATGAAATACTGAGAGCTCTAAAACTGGGATCACTCTGGGAAACCAAAATCCAAAATAAAGCTTTATTTAAAGATTTTTTATTTGAGAGAGAGAGAGATTGAGAGAACGAGTGGGGGGAAGGGCAGAGGGAGAAGCAGACTCCCCGCTGAGTAGGGGACCCCCCCCCCCCCGCGACACGGGACTTGATCCCAGCACCCTGGGATCATGCCCCGAGCCGAAGGCAGATGCTTAACTGACTGAGCCACCCAGGCGCCCCATAAAGCTTTATTTAAAAACAGATAAGGGGAGACAAATAAAAAGATATCCTTTGAATCCAAGCTTGAAAGTTTCTTTAATAACTTGATTTACTGAAAAGTCCACGTCAAACTTTTGAAAAGTAAAGGTAATTTTCAGTAGTTTAGCATATAGTTACCAAGTTTTAAATTCTAACAATTTACTTTTCAAAATTAGATCCTCAAACTATGCTTATATAATACATTAAAATATTAACTGATTTAAATTCACCTAAATAGCCTAATGACTCATTAAAACAACTTTTTTTTGCTAATAATATAGTTCTTCTCTCACACATAACTCACTTTTCATCTAGTTATTTCCAAAGAAGGCTGCATTACTGCCATCAACCCACTTCTGTTCTCAGAATTTAGGAGGTCATCTCTTGCAGAGCAAGAGGTCTCACACTTAAGTGTAGACTTTCAAAGATTTAACAACATTCTTTACTCTTAAGATCTATTCTTATGATATGGTTGCTCAGAAAACTTAACTCCTCATCAAGGATTTTTAAATGATTTGATTCTTTGGATGTTTTGTGGCTTGAAATCTCAATTGCTGTAACTATAGAACTTATTTCCTCCTCTGACAGAAATATGTAGCAATAAAATACACCTGTTTAACAGCTTAGTCCACGCAGCATGCAACATTCATAGATGCTAAATGCCTCTTTAAAAGGTACTTAGTATTTACAAATCACTTCTCCTCCCTTTAATGACCAAAACATCGGTGTTCTAAATAAATCACATGCAATAATATGGAAACTATTTACTTGCCAACGAATGGCTATGGCTTTCCATTATTTGTTTTCATTTCTGAAAATGAATCAAGAAACCCTACCAATCATTTTTTATGTGTGTAGAGCTGAATTTTTGGAAAAGGAAGGGGCTGCCTTCAGTTAATATCCCATAGGGTGAGCACTTTGCACGTGACGTCTCATTTTATCTTACAGACCCTAATGAGACAAGGTCGGAAAGGCTAAGAAACTAGCTGAAGGTCACACAGTTAGCAAGCGCCTGAGTCGCTCATGCCCAGTCTCAGGTTTTTGCCATTATATCATGCTGCCTACATAGGCTGAGGCTACACATATGTCAAGTGAAAATACCCACGTGATGGATTCAACTTGCCATTCTTCTTTGCCCCATTATGTTTGCTCTCTAAGGAGAGTGAGGGAGGAGGAGAGATTTTTGTGTTAGTTCATTATCCCTGATCCTCATCACCGAAGAACTAGTCTGTAAAATGAACTCACTCTTTCCCCAACAATGCTACATACATAGTAGACCCTTGACGGGCCCCTTAGTTTTCATTCTCAGAGGATCAGGGTTCTTAACGTTGTATCATCAAGTCCTTTCAATTAAGTCAGGTCCTAGTCCTGCCTGGACATTCGGCTCCCAGACAAATGGTTTCAATTATCCAGGGTCTGTTTCTCAATCAGTAGCCAGTTCCCTGGGCTAAAATAGCTTACGTTCCTCAATGTCCCTCCAGAGTATTTTTTTTGAAAAGATTTAAAAGAATATCCCATTTCAGTGAATTGTCTAGGGAAAAAATTCTTTTCATTGGAGGGAAGTTTTGCTAAGTCTGTCCCTTTCTAAAGACAGCAGAGATTCTAAGCAAACTCTTATCTTAAAAATCCATGAGAGGTAGAAAAGATCCAAACAAATAAGAAAACATATAAACCCTCATCTATTATATTCTTGGCCAGAACACATTTGATGAATTTGAAACAACTGATATGTTTATTAACAAATTTACTTTGATTTATTATGCAAAATCATAATCAGCAATTTGAATTATTTCATTGCTTATTGTTTGTAAAAAGAAAAATCTAATCTTTTTCAATAACTGAAGTATGCAGATTTTATAACTGACAAGTCTTGACAAATGTTTGTGCACATGAAACCAAGACCCTAATCAAGTTACAGAACATTTCCATTACCCTAGAAAGCTCTCCAGTGCTGCCTTCCAGCCAAGCCCCATCATTTCTACAAGGAACAAGGAGCTGCTCATCTGATTTATGTCATCATCGATAAGTTTTGCCTGACAACAAAACAAATGTAATCATATAATACATACTTTCGTGTGTGACTTCTTTCAACTTTTTAAGATTCATCTATGCTTTTGCATTTATCAGTAAATTTTTTATGGCTGAATTGTATTCCATTGTACAAATGAATACCCAATAATTTATTTGAATAAGTGAATACTTGAAGGAATTTTGAGATATTTCCAGTGTAGGGCTTTATGAATAAAGTTATTACAAACATTTGTGTAGACATTTTATGTAGATATATATTTTCATTTTGCTTGGATATATACTATGGTATAGAACACTGCTGGATAATAAAGTATATGTTTAACTGTACAAGAAACTGTACTTTCCAAAGTGATTGTACCATTTCAAATTCCCATCAGCAATGTGTAAGTTTCAGCTATTCCACATCCTTACCCCCCATAGACTTTTTAACTGTGGCCATTCAAGTAGGTCTAAGGAGGTATCTTATTCTTTTTTTTTTTTTCATTTTCATGGTAACTAATGACTGAGCAACTTTTATTGATAATATTGATCATACATAGGGGCGCCTGGGTGGCTCAGTCGTTAAGCATCTGCCTTTGGCTCAGGTCATGATCCCAGGGTCTTGGGATCAAGCCCCGAGTCAGGCTCCCTGCTCAGTGGGAAGCCTGCTTCTCCCTCTCCCACTTGCCCTGCCTGTGTTCCTTCTCTCGTTGTGTCTCTCTCTGTCAAATAAATAAATAAGATCTTTTAAAACAATATTGATCATACATAAAAATATATATATTTATGTTTATACATTTTGGTAACAACAATTCAAATCTTTTGCCTTTAACATAAATTGGGTTGTTTCTTTGTTACTGAAGTATAAGGGTTTGTGTTTTTTAAAGTATATATATTCTGGATACATGTTCATTGTTATATGTATGTAGAAGTGTTTTCTTCTAGAGAGTAGCTAGCCTTTTTATTTTCTTAGCTGAGTCTTCGGATACGCAGCTTTTAATTTTAATGAAGTCCAATTTATAAACTTCTTTCTTTTATAATTAGTGGTTTTGTTCACTAAGAAATCTATCCCAGAGGTTTGTATACTTAAGACTATGACCCACCCCAAAATAATTCATATTTTTTTCAATCTTTTCCTCACTGTTACTTAGCTTGGGTAATTTCTATTTATATGATGTTAAGTGCATTAACCTCTTATCACACAGAGTCTATGGCTTTTAATTCCATCCATGACATTTTTTTATTTCAGCCATTGCTCTTTTCACTTCTAGAACCTCCATATTTTATAGTTACATTTCTTAGCCAAAATTCCCCATCTCTTCATGCACTATGTCCAATTTTTCCTTTAAGTTCTTGAACATTGTTGTATTTGCTATGTTAACTCTAATATCTTGTCATCTTGGCACCTGTTTTCAGTGACTGCTTGTCTTTTTGATTGCATATCACATCTTCCTGCCTCCTATATACCATAATTACACATAGTACACTGCAAGGTGTCTGGATTATCTTTTCTTCCCATACAGGTATTAAGAATTATTCTGGCAGTTATTAAACTGTTGGCAGATCCTTTTGATGCTGGCAGACTAGTTTGTATACTCTATTAGAGTGGGTCTATTTGGTTTTATTCTTAGTTCTAAGGACATGGGCCTCATTCTAGATTGTGATTCTTATTCCTCAGCTGTGGCTGTTCTATATTCTCAGCTGAGTTTCTGGGCTGGTGAAGCCAGGACTCCAACATCTCACAGCATTTTATGACCTTCGATATCACTGTTAAATATTCAGCCCTGTAGAAGCCTTCTTTGAGGTCCTATAGAGTTCTCCTATGATGCAGGTGTATCACAGTCTTTGGCCAGTAACATACAGGGAACCCCCATGAGTCCCACTCCTGCGTTCTGCATAGCTTCCTTCTCCCTAGTACCGTGATCATCAAATTTTAGCAACTTCAGCAGCTCTGAACATCAAACTCAAATGAACACCTTGGCCAAATGAAACCAATGCCCTCTGCTCTGGCCTCTCCTCCCTATATGGATATCAGTATATCTTGTGTATTTCCCACCTTCTGAGGATCATACCTACACTGTCTTCCAATGCCTAAAATCAGTTGCCATAGAACTTTGTCCAGTTTTATATGTCGCTTACTGTGGTACAGTAAATTGTGACAGTTATTCTATCATGGTTGAAAAAGAAGCTGATATTCAATCTTAACATTAAATTGGTAGAGAGCAAACCAACTACACATGGTTATTTCAACTGATGACCTTAGAATACTGCTCAAGTGAAATCCTAATCAAGGTAACCAACACAAAGACAGAGTCAAGAGTTGTTTATAAAACAACTCTAAGCCACAAAGAAAAACAGTCAGGATTAACCATGTTACCAATAATTTCTAAACCACATTTAGAAGATGTTTATAACATATCTGTATTATCCTAATAAAGAAAATTGTCTGCTATAGCAGTAAGTGATTCACTGTCTATGTCAGAGAGCTTTGGAACCTTCATTCTTCACACATAGTATCATTTTTTTCATAATATATAAAGGGAAGAGTCATTAGAAAAACTTATGTCATAAACATTAAGTTTATGGACATATGCTTGAACTAACAACATATTCGGCCAAGATTCAAAATGACTTCATGTTTTCTGAGGCCCAGTTCAGTTACAACTTGAGGTCAAGCAAAGAAATTAAGTCTAAAAGCTGACATAAAAATAGATTTTCTTTCCATACTCTTTCAGGTACACATTAATAATGTTTGGAGTGTTCTTCTCTTCAAACTCCAAATGCTTCCCCCAGTGAAATGATCTCCTCCCCGGGCTTCTGTTAATTTGCTAAAAATGCCCAAATCAACATTCCAAAGTCAAACCTCCCCCCCAAGTTTTAAACTTCACCCGGCGCTATCCACCTGGAACTCAAGACTTCCAAAAAAGAACTCCTTCTTTACCCACAAAAATTGCACCTTCTCATGAATGTGCATTCTGGCTGCTCTATGCACCTAGCCACCTGGCAGTGGACTCCTCTCTCTCTTCCCATTAACCTTTTCATCTGTCCAATCAATCATGAAGCCCCAATAGTTCCCGCCCTTAATTTTATCTTAGTATCAGCCCCTTGTTTCCATTACGGCTCTAGTGCTAACGTTTCCCATTATTCACACTTGATCTTAGCCAAAAGGCCGAGAAGCGATGCCCATTATTCACTTAATCTATTTCCACAGCCTTCAAACTGGTCTCCCCTCCAATCTATGCACATCACAGCTCCTGAGTCACCAACTTGACCACATAATCTCCCTGTCTTAAAATCCACCAAATACTCCCCCCAAATCTCCAGAATAAAGTTTATACTGCTTCTGCTGCATCCCCACTCTCCTCCCTTAAGTTCAACGTCTCCTCCTTTATAATTTACATTGTAGCCACACCAAACTGATTGAAGGTGAATGGGTGATACTGCTTCAAGACCCCAACCCTTTGCATAAGCCAGACCATCTGCCTGAGACTAAATTCCTACTCATCATTGGGACTAAGATCAAACATCTCCTCTGAGGTCCTGAGGTATAGCACCCTGATTCCTTGAACCTCTATGTCTTAACCCATTTCTTTTATTACACTACCTCTGAAATGACCTGTTAGTTCCCTACTAGATTGTAAATGCCTTATGGAAAGCAAGTGTAACAAATATATCTTTCCTCAACCATGGTCTAGTACAATGCTTCACCCAAAGTATACTTCCAATAAACACTGGATGACAGAGGAGCTATAGAAAAAAATGTCCACCTCAAAGTACAGAGGGAACACCACAACTGCAATAAATGTCAGTTCTGAAGGGTGGGGTGTTGCCCTGTGGCTGTGATGGAGGCTACTGAAAGCAACATCAGTTTGACAATCGGCTATTTAAAATTAAAAAAAAAAAGTGTCTAGTTATTTTGATGACCAGCCACTACCTGTATTTTCTTTCTTTCTTTAAAATATGAACGGACATATTTTCAAATATACATGATCCTTAGGTCATCGCATATACCGTATAGTATGTGTGTATATATAGTATATATCATACAGTTGACCCTGAACAACACAGGTTTGAACCAAGGGGGTCCATCAATACGTACACTTTTTCAACAAATATATTGGAAAAGTTTCTGGATATTTACAACGATCTGAAAGAACTTTTTGAAGATTTGTAACAATTTGATAGGAAAACAGCTCACAGACAAACCATATAGCTTAAAAATACCAAAAGAAATTTAAAAAAACCCAGCTATTATAAGAATACAGTATATCAGAATATGCAAAATATGTGTTAATTGATGGTCTATGTTATTGGCAAGGATTCTGGTCAACAGTAGGCTATTAGTGGTTAAGTTTTTGGGGAGTCAAAAGTTATATGTGGATTTTCAACTGCATGGGGGGGGTCAGTGCCTATAACCCCCACGCTGTTCAGGCGTCAACTATGTGTGCATATAACTATATAACTGTAACTATATATAAATATATATATATTAATTATATGTGAATTAACTGTATATATTTTTTTTAATCCAGAGACAAGAGGTGTTAGATTTTTTCCTCTTGTGATGATCCTTTGGCAAGTACTTTTAAAATCTTCAGTAATTATTTTAAAATATTTGAATTGGCAACCTAAGAGCATGGATCCACCCTCATGAGTACCTTTGGCAAATGTGGACTTTCCAAATCCTCATCCATTTCTTACCTCAAGCTTCTCTCTCAGCCTTATATTCACTTGATAAAGGAACAAGCCAGGGAAGGTACTGTCCTAGTGGACTGTCCCACTATACCCTGTCCGTGGAGATCTGGTACTAGGGGCAACATGAAGAGCTGAGGGTGGGTCCACACCATTAGGACAGATGCCTTTTCAAAGCCTGGGGTAGATGCTCAGTTAACATTTGACAGGCCAATAATGCTGGTGGTATCAATTTTAATTACTCCTCAATGAGCATGTATTATATGTGACACAGTGTGTTGATTGTTTCACATGTATAGTCTCATTTGGTCTCAGGACAACCCTATAAATAAGGTATGTGCTATTGCTTCTTTATACAGAAGAGGCAACCAAGAGTTGGAAAGGAAGAAAAAGCACAGCGGAAATCCAGAAAAAAGGCCCTGGCTCTACTCCTGCCCTTGACATTAGCTTCCTGTTCAGAGAATAAGAGCAGACAATCCCTAACGCTCCTTCCAGCTTTAACGTAGCTGGATTTGAATCAAAATGGTATTAGAATAATTTGTGAGAGAAACAGAGGTCGTGCTTTATAATAAAATCTCTATTAAAAATGCATTTTTTAGCGTAGTAAACCTTCTCAGAGAAAATGAGGAGGATTAAATCAAAGCAGTCCAATGTAACGAGAAGCACATGTACTGTGCCCTTGTCAGCGGCAGCGTTTAACTAAGACGACGTAGCAAGTGCTACAGAGCCTTTATTTTTCAATATTACTGGAATGAGAAGCAATAATAATTTCTAATATTAAAGTTATCATTCTTTTCTACGATTTAATTTAGAAAATATAATAAAATTGCAACACTATTTCTGAAATACATTGTAAAAACTACACCCAGATAGATGAACATTAAGTTATTTGATAGTCATTTGTGAAGGTGGGAGGAGAAGAGGAGCAAGGGTTACTTGAGAACTTAATCTGGATATGGTGGATTTTTTTTTTTTTTAACTCAAAATGTTCATCTAATAGGTAAGTGAAAGGTAGGATTCTTTAACTATCCCATTAATATTCTATTTTCTTTTCACAATGGGATCCCATGATTACGTAAAAACTGTCAAGGTCCTGCTAGTGATTAACTCCTCTATTTTTATACCATCAGGTCTTTGAGATTATGAGTTGCCAAGAGAGGGCATGACATAACCGCAGCCTCGTGGAGGTTCCAGAATGCCTTACATGCTTCATCTAACTTTGCCTGAATGGTATCTGAGGTATTACTAGAGCTGTCAGTGCTTGGGACCCGGAAATGGTGTTCCCAGCCCAGCAAGACTGGGAAATGCTCAATATTATGCCATTTTTCTCTGAAAAGTCAGAAAAAAAAAAGAGACCTACTAAACTTGATTTAAACCAACCCTCCAAATTTACCTGAGCAGAGACCACCACCCCCTTCACCACCACCTTTTTCTTTCCCTCAGAAATACTTAGCACCCTGTAAAACATTAGTGGGGGATTAATCTAGGATTGTGGCACATCCGTAACTTGGCTATTTGGAACATGTCAAAGGACAGATTTAATGTCATGAGTTACTTTGCTTATCTCCATCTCATTTTCTTTTTTCCTTCTCCTCTTCGTCTTTCTCTCCTCCACCTCCAACACATGCCCGCACTTGGATTCTAAATTGTTGGTCCAAGACCAAGAGAGTCATGAGGACAAATTCTGGTCTGTCCACTTCAATGCACAAAGCTACTGACTTCCTGAGAACAAAATTATATGAAATTAGCGACATCTACTTCAATATGCATTAACCTTTTTAATAAGCTGCCTCTTTTATCTGCAGTACTCCATACGTTTTAGGATGTCTTCTATGTCTTCCTTATCTGGGACTCCTACTTCCCCACAGACTTAAAAAATGTTTGGTGGCTGATATGATCAGCGCACTTCTGAAATTTGTTTCTTTCAGTATTGAGTTCAGCACATTTAGAGTGGAAATCAAATGACTCAGGCTGGTGACAAAGATTTAAGTCAATAGTGAGGAATTTAATTTGCTGGTGTTGGGTTTCAGAATCAAATAGAGAGGATCTATCAAATCAAAATTTCAAAGTGTCACCCCAATTGCATTAAGTTTATTCCACAAATAGTTGGTAAATGCCTTTTATGTGCCAGACACAGCTTTGGGTGCTGGGCATACTACTATAACCTGTCTAAACCCTGTCCTTGCCTTCAAGAGGTTTTAGTCTAGCAGAGAAGGGAGATATTCCTTTTATCATTAAGTTTGTAGTGCTCTGATTACAATTGTGATCATTGCCAAGAGGGAGATGACTGAGCTGACCTGGCATAGTCTGTGGGTGGGGAGAATGTGTGAGGATGGAATCAGAGCAGAATGACCTGAGAAAGTCACATTTAAGCTAAGACCCAAAGAATAAGGAGGACTGGGTAAACTTCCAGATAGCAGCATCAAACGGGAAGAAGCTTGTCAGGTTTGACGAGAGAGAGGACCAGTGTATCTGAAGTACAGAGAACAAGCCAGAATGGTGTGGGAGTAAGTCAAGGAATAAGCAGGACACCATCATAGGAGTTCAGAGACCATCTTAATTTAGAACTCTATGCTGAAAGCACTGGAAAGACATCAAAGGTTTTAGAAGCACAAAATGGTCATGAGCACTTGTTTTAACAGATCCTCCTGGCTTGATGCAGAGATCCAGCAATTCTTGGTGACAGTGAGGAGGGCAGCGGTTATCCCCATAATGCCCATTAATTACTGGGAAAAAAAAAAAAAACACCACAAAGAATAAGCAACCTAAGGAAAGCAGAGTGCACATTTGATGGAACTCCCCCGGCTTCCAGTGTACAACCAAACTGTCATTCTTAAATCTCGATTTCAAATTTCTCATGCAAACTGCCTTGGAAGCATGTGAGAATTGGTTCAAGGCAGTAGGACTAGAGGCAGATGCTAATTAGGAGATGATTGCCTAGGAAAGTGATCCCCACGATTCAGGAAGAAAAGTGAAAGGATATGAGCCACACAGAAGGTAGAAACTACATCACATGGTGAATCTCTTATTAATATTATTACATATGGTTTTTGAAAAATTAATGGTTTCGGTTCTTCTTGGTATGTATATGATACTGGAACAGGCTCATGAATCCCAACTATTTTTTTCATACATAAAATATAATTAAAACTTGACCCTGCCAGATGTTTAAAGCAAAGGAATTAAGCCAACAAATAAGTCAGTCTCAAATCTTTAGTAACTTAACAAAAGGACGACACAGTTTAATTATAAACAATTCTTACCTAATCATTTAAAAAGACCTATTAAAAATGTGTTGTTGAGGGGCACCTGGGTGGCTCAGTTGGTTAAGCGACTGCCTTTGGCTCAGGTCATGATCCCAGGATCCTGGGATCGAGTCCCACATCGGACTCCCTGCTCAGCGGGGAGCCTGCTTCTCCCTCTGACCCTCTCTCCCCTGTCATGCTGTTTCTCTCTAATAAAAAAAGAAAATAAATTCTTTAAAAAAAAAAGAATGCTTTAAAAAAATATGTTGTTGAGCAACAAAGTCCAGATTTAGTTTTTGCAATTGAAAATAATAAATCCCTGTATCTTCAATAATAATTAATCACTTGGGCTTCCACTGATTCCTCCCCTGCTAATCCAATTCTGTAAGGTTTTACTCAGTTTTACGCTGAACTAGACGAAATGGGCTAAATTTAGTGACAGTCTTTTACAAAAAAAAAAACCATGACCATCTCAGGTATAATAACAGAGGTTGGAGACTGAAAGGTATGGTCAGGAGAGTCTTCTATCCTAGCTTTCTTACCCCCAGTGTGCTAAGCAAATGAAAAATTATGATAAACCCATGCAATAGATTTTCTACAACACAGTCTCTTGGGCAAAGTAGTAACACTCACATGAGAGGAATTCCAGCATGGGACTAAATATCCATACCGAAGTAACAACTTGATTCTAAAACCTGCAAAGCTCAAAGTCGAGACCAAATAGCATAATTAATTTTCCCATAAGCATTTGGAATGTTTCTTTAATATTGGGATGGGATAATAGTTGTGTGGCAATGTCTTTTTGAAAAAGTCTGTTGAGGAGAAGAGACCGCTACTCACTGAATCAGTTCTTACTGTTTTCTTTGTTGTCCGGTAGCCAATTAACAGGATATCAAGGGGGAAAATGGAAAAAAAAAAAATCAGAAACAGGACACGTTAATGCATGTAATGAAGAGCCGACAGCTGAGTTCGAGAGGGTTGGTAAGACATCTGGGATTCTGGAAGAAGCAAGGACACTTTAAGAGGAGCAGTTGTGTATGGTAGTAAGACAAGGGAGAGAAAGATGGTAAATGATTTCACTTTATATTACAAAAGAATTCTTCTTTTGTTCTTTTTTGAAGAAAAAATTAAAGATTTTAAAATGCTTTTTAATTTCTTTGGATGTCAGATTCATTAGTTTTTGAACATAACACCATCCTTAAGCAGAAGCCCAACAGGACTTGCTTTTGGTTTTTTTTTTAAGATTTTATTTATTTATTTGAGAGAGAGAATGAGAGATAGAGAGCATGAGAGGGAAGAGGGTCAGAGGGAGAAGCAGACTCCCCGCCGAGCAGGGAGCCCGATGTGGGACTCGATCCCGGGACTCCAGGATCATGACCTGAGCTGAAGGCAGTCGCTTAACCAACTGAGCCACCCAGGCGTCCCAGGACTTGCTTTTGTATGGTTGCGGTAATACTGTCAGTAGTGATGCTACTTATATCACCTTAAACAGGCATGCATGGAATAGAAGTAATACCATTCTGCAAACACAATAGCTCAAGTGTAGTTCCAGTTACTTCCATATACTGGAGCTTTCCTCCGACCGACCTTTTCTCCCTTCTGTCCCAAGTCTTCATAGGGTCACTGCCTACTCAGATGCCATAGCTAAGCTCAAAGATCTGTTCTGCAGAGTCTCTCAGAACCTGTGGCTGTAATGCTGTCCAACATGACTATCCACAATGACACAAGTGTTTTAGATCTATATTGTCCAACGTGCTTGCCACATGGGACCACTGAGGATTTGAAATGTGATGGCATGACCGAAGGAGGGAATTTTAAGTTTTCTTTTAATTAAATGAAATAAATTTAAATTTTATTTTGAAATAAAAAATGAAATGAATTGGAATTAAATTGAACTAGCCATATGTGGCTAGTGGTTACCATACAAATCACAGCAGGACAAAGCCTCCAGTCTTATACTTCATTAGTATTCTGTGTCTCCTTTGCAGCACTTGGTGGCATATGCAGTTATATAGTGTTTATAATTATTTGTTTAATGACCATCTTCCCCAAACACAGTGGCAACTCAAAGAGCTGTTGCCTGAGTCACTTACCATTTAAATAAAGTGTTGTGAATTGTGCAAGACTATGGAATCACAGACCTGTACCTCTGAAACAAATAATACAACATATGTTAAAAAAAAAAGGAGATAGCAGGAGGGAAAGAATGAAGGGGGGGAAATCGGAGGGGGAGCCGAACCATGAGAGACAATGGACTCCGAGAAACAAACTGAGGGTTCTAGAGGGGAGGGGCGTGGGGGGATGGGTTAGCCTGGTGATGGGTATTAAAGAGGGCACATTCTGCGTGGAGCACCGGGTGTGATACACAAACAATGAATCATGGAACACTACATCAAAAACTAATGATGTATGGTGATTAACAATAAAAATTATTTAAAAAAATAAAACCTTTCATTATTTTAATCATATGATATCAGATGTTAACCTGTTGGATATGTGAATACCAAAAGTGGAAGGAAGAAAATCAGAAGACTAGCTGTTTACAGTGTGTGAACCTTCTGATAAAGTCCATAAAGTGGTACCAAAAATTATCAAAATCTGTGGGAAATGTGTTTGCCACAGATTTTTCCTAAACACACACATACACACAACACACACATACAAACACAGCTGCCTTCAGAAAAGAGTCTTCTATTTTGCTCTAAAATCTGTTCTGGCTGTGAAAACGATGACACTCCTCTGCAGAAGAAAAAATGCGATGCAAAACAAACCCACAATTTAGCTCAGGATGTAGGAGAAAGTTGACACAAAGAAGCTGTCCCTCCCTAGTTGAAATGAACACTTTATCTTTAGATCTTGGTAGCTAATTTTCTTAAATCCTCTTAAATATGTTAACTTCTCCAGACACAAGTACTCAATAGTTATTCTTTGTCAACGCTGAATATGCAAGAAAAATATATTAGCATAATACAGTATGTAATATAATACAGATACTTTAAATATGGAAGCCATCATTATTAAAACCCATAGTATCAACCCAAACAAGCTCATTATAAAGAGTGATGGGAAAGCATCAAATTATAACTTGTGTCACAATGTTCTTCCAGTGAGTACGTCTATCTTCAGAAGGCCGACCAGGGAAAGCTTACAAACCGAGACTATCATTTTATGTCTCTTCTCAAGATGGGTAGAGACATTTAAATTAATCATTCAGAGGTTGAAATCCTAAGAATTTTCTGCCAAGTCCTATCATCCTTCAGCAATAATTTAAACAAGGGAAGTTATTTGTCAAAAGTACAGAACAACCTACAGAGATTTAACATGTCAAACTAATATGATAAAATTATTTTACTATTAAGGTAATTTCAGGATGGGTGTGACATTTGGCTTTTTTGGCTTCTAAAAAATGAAAAATGTCTTTGGATATCCTTAGCAATGCCTGACCTTCAGACTCACTGACTCTGCAAGTAATGCGGAGATCATGGTGATGGTTACAAGAATCTGGGTCTCGAGGCCCAGACTTGGAAGTTCATTTCATTATCACAAAATAACTTGAAGGTAGATTCAGCATGGATTCATAAAAATAAAGCACCAACAGGAAGGAGAATATTACCTATTGGAAGTACTACAAATCAAGTAAGTGGTACACATCCCCCGATCCTTGGAGAATTGCAAAAGTACCCTGGCTAAAACTGGTCTTGCAGAGTTTGACTTTTGTCTGGTCTTATAATGATAAAGAATCCATTTAATCCCATAGCAATGAAAATGAGAGCATGTTACAGCTATGGGGTGAACTGTTAAAGGTTAATTGAGTTTTAGATACTTACCCCTAATTGTTTAAGATTTTATCCTAATATCAATTTCTGCATTAATTCATAGGCTCCCTGAGTCCATAAAGAATAGATTTCATTTTAAAATTAAATGTGTCCTTCTGCCCAAAAAGAAAAGCATTTTTCCCAGATAATTCTTACAAGCAGAATCCAACTTCCTAGATGAAATAGATCAAATTAATCAAAAGCCCCCTAAAATGTCACTTTAAGGAAGTGAATAACTAAAAGAGTTACCTAGTTAATTCTAACACTATTGATAATGCAGAAAATTTGGGGCACTAATTAAATATGAAAATACACAGCATGTCATTTTTCTGAGGTAACTATATTTTCATAATACTAACACTTCAACTTAAGTTAGTGGTAACACTTCAACTGTTCTCTTTCCATAACTGGAAAACTGAGTACTGTTGGTTCAACAGGAATAAGGCTGATAGGCTATATATTCCAGCATCCAGAGCAGCTCATCAATAAAAAGAACTGCCTTAAGTATTTTTAAGTTATTAGAGCATGATCATGTATAATCGGACAGTATCTTTAAAGATGGGCCTATTTGTTGCTACAATAAACCATCTGGTAAGTTTCGGAGAGCCACTTTTGAGAGGCAGGGATGGGCCCAGCTTTCAGAACACCTGGCAGAGGAATCTCTTAATTTACAAAACAAATGAAATTAAGGGAGACTGATTGATTTGCACTGCAAAAGAATCCCCTGGATGGGGAAAAGAAAAGAAAAACACCTACCCCAATATCCCTTTACCAATAGCATTTCTAGGCCTTTGTGTATTTGGATTTACAATACTGTATCTTATTTAATATATAACCTTTAAGATACACAAGAGCAGTAGCATCAATAACAGTAGCTATAATTTATGAAGCAATTTTTGTAGTCTATGCATGATGTTGAATCTATGCATTTATTATCTACGTAAGTCTCATAATACCCCTAAGGGTTCAGTGCTCTCCTTTTCATTTTATAGTGAGAACACCGAGACTCAAGGTAACTTCTCAAGATTTTGCAACTTCCTTGGAAAAAGAGAATAAAGTGAAAATCTTTTAATTTTATTTTATTTTAAAGATTTTACTTATTTATTGGAGTGATACAGAGAGAGAGCTAGAGAGCACAAGTGAGGGAGAAGGAGAAGCAGGCTCCCCACAGAGCAGGGGAGCCCGATGCGGGGCTCCATCCCAGAATCCTGGAATCATGACCTGAGCCGAAGGCAGACGCTTAACGACTGAGCCACCCAGGTGCCCCTCTTTTCTTAATTTTAAAAAGGCTTTTATAGAAGTGCTACTGTGAGGGGTGCCTGGGTGGTTAAGCATCCAATTCTTGATTTAGACTCAGGTCATGCTCTCAGGGTCACGGGATGGAGCCTGATGCTGGGCTCCCTGCTCAGCGGGGAGTCTGAGATTCTCTCTCTCCCCCTCCTTCTGCCCCTCCCCCTGCTTGCTCTCTCAAATACATAAGTCTTAAAAAAAAAAAAAAGAGTGCTACTGTGAATATCTTCAATGCTTTCATACATATCAAAGCTTAATGTCTTGCAATATAAATATTTTCCATCCTTTCACACATGTTAGAAAAACAAACCAAACATCAATTATTATCACTACCAGTTTCCAAGCACTATGAACCTTTTGACCTGATAAGACAGATGTGGATGGAGGTCTCTTGGGTGATTTTGTTCAATACGTGTTATCCACCAGAGAACAGGGGACTGGCAATGTCTTGGTCCAAACATGACTGGAAGCTTTATAAACTCAAAAGCATTTACAAACTTGAGTCACTTCCCTGGGCCACCAGGATGACAACTACATATCAGAAGAGCCACACAGAATGGTTCCTGGTAGCACAGTTTTTAAATATATAGGTAAGGTTCCTGGGGTCTGGAGCCGATGGCCAAGAAAGAATTCCTGAGGTGTCTTTGATGCAAAATGGTGGTTTGATTAAAGCATGGGGACAGGAAGCAAGGGCAGAGAGAGCTGTTGCCGCTTGCAGCCCCAGGATTATGAGGAGCTACTGATGATCTAATTTGGGGTGAGGGGAAGTAAAGATAAGGGAAATTCCAAAAGGACTTTCATGTGCCAAAGAAGACTCACTAGGATACAGGAGGCCTTGCTATAGTCAAACTAAGGTTGTTTTTCCCTCTAGCGAGTCATTAACATTAACACAGTTAACGAGCTTCTGGGAGGATCATCATACTCTGCCCACCTCAAGTATTTGTCAATGGGCTGCAGGTTATATGGACATTTAATTTAATCTCAATTTCTTTCTGCCTTTGTTTCCCACATCACTGGTACTTACTGTCATGACCAAGGACCTAGCATCTTTTGAAACTCCATGATTTATCATATAACCAAATAGTTCATGAATAACACCTTGCTGTTTCATGTCATACACAAATGATTCTACACTACCCAAATAATTGGTTCCTGTGATTGGTCCCAAAGATTCTTCCCCCGTTTAGCAGAGGTGTGCTAAGTTGTTTAGCAGATAATATGAGGGGGGAAAATAGTATACACAAAACAACAAAAACCCATAAAGGTATCCACTGCATAGACATAATTTCAAAGAATAGGTAAGAAAGATAAAAATATTTGTCAGCATTGACTCCCCCCCCCCTTTTTTTTTAAGATTTTATTTATTTGACAGAGATACAGCGAGAGAGGGAACACAAGCAGGGGGAGTGGGAGAGGGAGAAGCAGGCCTCCTGCTGAGGGGAGAGCCCGATGTGGGGCTTGATCCCAGGACGCTGGGATCATGATCTGAGCCGAAGGCAGAAGCTTAACAACTGAGCCACCCAGGTGCCCCTCCCCTTCTCCCTTTCAGTATCTGAAATGCCTCTGTTTAATATTAGGCCTCTAGAAATCAGACTTCTGAAATTGTAAGTCACTAGAATTGCTCACACATACAACCATTCTCCTGACTCTGTCCAGGTGGCTAGACTAAGGGCTCAAGGCTGTGACAAGTGCTCTGGCACTGTCGGTGTGGTCTGTTTGGAAGACCCAGAGTACTCACAATCCCAGGCTCAAAACAATGTCTCAATTTTCTCAATGGCAAGAGATGTACTGTCCAACATCACACCTGGTAGCTACAAGTGGCTATTTACATTTAATTAAATTTTTAAATTTAATTAATTAAATGCATATTTCCATTCCATAGTCAGCTCCCCATATTTCAACTTTTCAACGGCCACATGTAGCCACATATCATCAGCTACCATACTGGACAGTGCAAATACAGTTCGGCCCTGGCCTAGAGTAACATTTCCCAGTATGTAACCTTGACCAGGGTTTAAATCAAGACCAGCCAATGGATTTGGGCTCATATGCCAACACTGGTCAATTTGAACGGTCTTCCTGGAGTAAAAAGCAAGGGAAAAAAATGCAGTGCCTGGAACAGTGATGTCTCTCTGGGACACAGAAATGAGGAGTGGTAGCCACATACACCAAGTACACTTCCTAAGACCTTTGATTAGCATCAATATCCAACTGCCAAATACCTAAAATCAAAGAGCATCACATCTTAGAAATAACCCATGTCTTTCTGCGTGCCATTTTAAACAAGGCATAGAAGAATAACTTCCCCCAGGCACTCAGAGTTAAACAAGTATTTGATGTCACCCCTGATCACAATCTAGGTCCTAGTCCAAAACAAACCAGTCTTATTAGTTAAATCAGAAAATACTCTACAAATTGGTGATACAGATAATACTAATATAATTTTTAAAATGCCTATTTGCCTACATGAAAACCTTATCCTCTGAATATCACTTTTTTTTTTTTTTTTTTGTTAAGTAAACTGAGCCATTGTTAACAGTTCAATCTAGAATCCGTATTCTTCCCTGATGGAACTCAATCTAATCAGAGATTTTCCCCTCACTTAGAAATCATTTTTGGATACTCTGACTCCAACAGGCCTTTGGTAAACCAAACAGAACTGTGTACAACATTTCAAATGCAGCATCTGGTCTAGTTTAAATTTCTAAATGATAAGCACATCAAGCAAGCACAACATGCATTTGGAATGAGGCAGAGAATGAGAAGTCAGGCCTCTAGCTATCATTAGCAATTATCTTCCCCGGACTCTGCCTCTACTCCCTACTATACCAACTTTACCTTCCACAGACCTCTTGCTGATGTCATGATTAGCTTGTCAAATCAAATTCAGCGGTGCACAGGCATCTAGAGTGACATTTCTCATTTTGCATTTTCATTCACTAGGAAGAAATGAACCTACTTAGTAGGTAGATTATCCATTATCGACTGCAATTCTAAACCATTTGAGCTGCATTACTAAAATGAAATGGCACTGAAAACAGAGGAGTAAGAATGTGTACTGATGGAAAAGTAAGTAGGGACAAGGAGTCTCTTTTGTGCTTAACTTTCCAGTGAATTCCTAGACCTTCCATGAGGCCAAAGTGATGCAGTTTATTTCAGCTATGACCATTGGGTGAGATCTCAGCTTATAACGGCCTTACTGACTTGCCAGTCATAGTTGTGATTGAAAATAAAAGAGAAAAACACTGAAAACTAGAAATAGATATTCCTGTCCCCCATCTCCAGAGCAGTGTTTCTCAACCCAGGGACAATCTTGCCGCTCTCTCACTCCTTGGGGTATTTGGCAATGTCTGTTCATGCTTTTAGTTTTCACATTTGGGGGTGAGGATACTACTGGCATCTAGTGGGATCAGATTAGGGACGCTGCTGAACAGTCCAATGCACAGGGCAGTCCCCTCACAACGAAGAATTATCTAGCCCCATGTGTCAGTAATTCTGAGGTTGAAAATCATACCCTAAAGCTATGGGTGATCACTATCACTTACTCGCTTATTCAAAGACTTACAATCTGCATGGCCACGAACGGCTTAAAAAATAATAATAATAAAAGGCACAATTAACATTTAGAAGGTGAAGAGGTACATCTATTAGTAAAAATAGTATTTTTCAACATAGGCTATTATGCTATTTGTTCAGTCCTTATTCATTTCGTCTCCCTGATCATTTTCTTTTTAATCTATTTTTAGCATTTAAATATTGTTGGATCAAGTTCTGTCAAAAAGACATTAATTACAAAAAAGTAGAATGTGGGGCGCCGGGGTGGCTCAGTTGTTAAGCGTCTGCCTTCGGCTCAGGTCATGATCCAGGGGTCCTGGGATCAAGCCCCGCATCGGGCTCCCCGCTTCGTGGGGGGCCTGCTTCTCCCGCTCCCACTCCCCCTGCTTGTGTTCCCTCTCTCACTGTGTCTCTCACTGTCGGATAAATAAAATCTTCTAGAAAAAACAAAAAACAAAAAAGTAGAATGTGACCATCTCTACAGTGCTAAGTATTTTCTGGAAAACCCTTATGTCAAAATTGCCTTACAATTCTGGAGAGTTGTTTTTTTTTTAAATTCCATAGGCATTATTACTTATTTATAACAACAACTTTCATACTTCTTAAAGAGAGTTTACAACAGAAACCATACCATAAAGTGGAATTAAAGTGGTATTAAGTTGTTTCCTGTCTTTGAAAGAACTGAATTATAATTTGAGGGTTTGGTATCCTTGTGCACAGATGAGGGTATTTTAATACTGTTTTCTTTCCCACATACTACAGAAAAGAAAAAGCAAACACACAGGAGTTAACCTCTCACAGTTTACTAGTCTCTGTCTTGCTTTGCCTGTTCATTACCAGGAAATGCTCAGTCATGGGCATACACATAAGCACGCAGGATGGGAGTCAGTATTTCTCAGCATTTTCTACAATTAAAGGCAAATTCTAAAATCTGAACAAATGCTGTGTCCACCTGTTACAACCATCCTTTTCCTAAGTCTTTATTAACATTATTAATAAAAGAAAATGTCAAGTATCATGACTTCAGTTGCAGAAGAAAACACATATACTTTGAAGGCAGGTCTCACAATTTCAATAGTTGAATACAAAAACCTGAAATACTACTGAGAAAGTAAATGACAGCATGCAAGTACTGTCATCTCTAACAATTCACTCTGACTCTGAGTTTTCAAGTCAATTATTTCATAAAATACTAGCCTTGATTGAATAAATAAAAATGTTCCAAAAGAGTCACTCTCTGGCACAGAAGTTGTGATGTCTATGACATGATATTTCTAGCTTAAAAATATGAATTAAATGTTTCAGAAGGAATCTCAAGCTTCGCATTTGGGAAAAGAAAAAAGGACCAGTATTTGATGCTTGCATGCTGATACCGTAGCGGGAAATGACAAATGTGCTAGGATGAAGCCGACTTTTACTTACAGAGAAACTGCCAAGGGCTAGCTCCATGTTGAATCACTACAGAACATAATTACAAAATCTAAAAATAAAAAAATAAAAACCACGACCATGGGCCACAGTGGCCCCTCAGCACATTCAACAGACACATACTTGTTTAAAAATGGAACAAATTTGTTGTTCAAATGTGGGGAACAATTACACACACTTTAACATAAACATTGTATGAGAGATGAACAAAGCTAGCAGGTATTTATACGCTAGCAAAAAAAAAAAATCATTTAAATGAAAACCTACTGTCAGAAGTCTAATTATGCTCAATGTCATCCCCTCCTTCTACTCTACACAGCTTTTAAATATGTTCATCGTGCTCTAATTGCTCAGTAATGGACAGAGCCTTCTAAGCAAAAACCTATTATTAGAGGAAAGAAAAATGAACAGGTAAGTTGCTGACAGAACAGACCCTTGGTACAATTTTAAAAAATGCATGCAAAATAACATTTACTATATACTCACCACACTGCCCAATCCTGGTGTCCTACACCCTGCTCTACTTCACTCCACAACTTCAGATACAACAGAAGTAAGAAACACCTACTCGGGCAGGTTACAAAATATAAGGCAGCAGGAAGTTTTGAGACCACCAGCCAACCACCCATGGTGGAGAAGCTCTCAAGTCCTCAATAACTTTGGGCAACGCCTTAAATCTATCACACACAAAATACAGTGTACGTAGCTTTTTGTATTCAATTCTTAAGTGTAATAATGCTACGCCATCAGACACAGGAAGTAAAAAGGATCCCATGTGAAAGCTTCATTTTATGGTAAGTTATTACTACAAATTAGAGATTAAAGTGCAGACGAAGGAAAAAAAGAAAAACTCTGAACAGTCAAATGAATGACTATATGTAACATGTAAGTTGAGTATCCTGAGTATATATAGAATTCTTAGGAGTTAAATATTCATATAATATGATTTTATAGTATTACTTTTAGGGATGTCAACCTTGTGGGCTACCTGGGTGGTTTAGTTAGTTGAGCATCCTATCCTTGGTTTTGGCGCAGGTCATGATCTCCAGGTCGTGAGATCAAGGCCTGCATCCAGCTCCGTGCTCAGCGGGGAGTCTGCTGGAGATTCTCTCTCCCTCCTTCTCCCTGTGCCCCTCCCCTCACCCACACACTCTCACTCTCTCTAAAATAAATAAATAAATCTTAAAAAAAATTAAAAAAAGAGGTCAACCTTGCATTTATTCAGTGTCCTAGGGAATCTGTCAGAAGTTGGGAAGGTCCTTAGGTGAAATAACAGATTAGGTAACCCTTCAGGGGTAGCTACATAGCAGGCAATGCTCTGAGTGCCAGACACATCCTAACTCACCCATGTTTTATTTATGAGGAAACTGAGGCAAGAAGGAAATAACGTGGCCAGAGGCACACAGTGAGCAAGTGGCATAGCCAAGATTCAGGCCCAGGCAGTGTAGCTCCAGAGACCGTGTTCACTGGTCTCTTCTGCCTCCAGGAGATTCCCTCCTTCCCCACCTCCTTCTCGCCACCCCCCCCCCCGCCCCCGCTACGGTCACATTATCTGATTACCATCAAAGAGCCATGATCTGAAACCAGAGATCCACAACCACCAGGTGTGAGCTGTGTATTTGCGAGCAATCACTTTTCTGGCATTCAGGGACTAAGGATACCATGAAACAACTCAGCAACAATGATAGGGCAATGACTATGAGAGAGCAACCTCACCTTACAGTGTCTATAAACACACCCACAGGGGGTGCCTGAGTGGCTCAGTTGGGCATGTGACTCTTAATTTCGGCTTGGGACATGATCTTGGGGTCATGGGATCGGGCCCCCAGTCAGGCTCTCTGCCCTGCGTGGAGTCAGGTTGAGATTCCTTCTCTCCCTCTGCCCCTCCCCCTGCTCATGCTTTCTCTCTCAAAATAAAATCTTTAAAAAAAAAAAAAGCACCCACGGTTATTATACCCATCACTTGTTCCTCTTTCTGCACTCTGTCAGTTTCTATAGAAACCCGTGGACTGCCCTACCAACTCTCTCATATACCCAGAGAAGGTTTGCTCGTCTTCTGGTGAAGAGCAATGCTCCTTCAAGCTGGCGTGACCTTCACACTCCACTTCTTGATTGTTCTCTAAGCAGTTTCTTCAGTTCCACCATAATCACAGTAGACATGGGTGAAAACCCAAGCCTAAAAGACAGTAACCTACCTGCAAAAGAACAGCACCCAACAGACCAAGCAGCCCACACTTTCATTAATGAAGGGCCTACTATATGAGCCACAAAATAAATGGCACATGCTGAGTCCTTTACATGCACCAACAGCTCTTTAAAGCAGAACCACCTCCATTCTATCCATGAGAACACTAGAGTCATGGAGAACAACGAACGTGTCCAAGATCTCATGGCTAAATAGGGTTGAAAGCAGGATTCTAACTAGGTCTGTTCTGGAAAATCCATACTTGGTAATAGTGTTTTTCCCCCTCGCTTGCATAAGATTATCTTATTTATTCTTCAGTTCCTCTTCCACTAGTCTGCACTCTCCCTGGGAGCAGGAAATATGTGTTTTTCACCCCCATTTCCATTATGCTTCCTAAGAAAGTGGCACTCAGAATTTCTTGAACTACTCAAAATATGAGAGGACAGCACCTAGCACTCAGTGGGCACCTAAGTGCTTATGGTGTGGTATGGATGCACACAGATTAGAAGTCTTAAAAAGACTCCATTTAACCTAAGTTGAAAGCATTTTGATACGATAGCCCTGAATTCCTAGTTCTCTCTCACCTTCCTGTCTCTGACCTCCCCTTTCTTCATCTCTTACTTCTCCATCTTTCTATTTCTCCCCTCTCTGCATTTGTCTCTGACCATCTCTCCCACATACCACCACTATCACCACTGGCCTTGACAGCTACTGCATCCATTAACATACCATATGCATGGTCAACAATCTCACATGAAATATCCCTAACCACATCTGGGATCAAACCCTAAATAAGCACACTCATGGTACTAACATGACAAAGAACTTTACCTCAGGTAGCTCTGTGCACAAGATAAACCTCTTAAACTAAGGAGCCCCAAACCTGACACCTGGATCTCAGAAAACAAGTGATACCTCTCAATCTCTCCCATGCGTATTGCTGTGGTCGGAGCATGTGCCCACAAAATTCCCATGTTGGAATCTGTACACCCAGACTCTGATGGTGCTGAAAAGTGAAGCCTTTGGCAGGTGATTCGGTCATGAGGGGGGAGCCCGCATGAAAGGGATGAATGCTCTTATAAACGAGATCCCACCGAGCTCCCTAGCCCCTTCCGCCACGTGAGGATACAATGAGAAGTTTGCAACCCAGAAGAGGGCCCTTACCCAACAATGTTGTCCCCTTGATCTCACACTGCAAGTCTCCGGAAATTGTGAGAAATAAATTTCTGTTGTTTATAAGCTGCCTAGTCTGCAATATTTTGGTACAGCAGCCCAAAAGATGAAGGCATATATGCACCCACATATAATGACTTCCCTTTGGCATATTACTGACATCGTCATGTAATGAGACAGCCCTCCACACATGCCAACTCTCATGCTCAAAGTTCTTCATGCACCCCCTCCTGGAAGCCCCCAAACAATTCCATGGTATAGACTACCGACATCTGTATTTGACAGATGAGGAGGCCAAGGCACAGAGGGACTCAGTAACTTGCTTAATGTCACAAAGTTACCAAGTGGAAAATACTCATCCTAGAACCCACATTCTCTGAACATAAAGCCTACCTTCCCCGCCATACCACTCTGGCTGCTTTCTGTGAGCTTGGTGTTCTTTGTGTGGCAGGAATTTCCTGAGAATTACCCTAATTTCTCTTGCACCAGAATGGTATAGTCCTCACAAAGGCACTAGATTTAGTAATTCATTTGCATTCACTAATTGGTGTTGTACATAAATGGTTAGCAAAGTGTGGTCTCTAGACCAGCAGCATCAGCACCACTTGGAAAAGTGTTAGAAATATTCACCCTCAGGCCCTATCCCAGACCTCCTGCATCCCAAACTCTGGGGCTAGAGCCCAACTGCCTGGGATCTTCTAAGCTTTTGAGCTAATTCTGATCTGTGTTAAGGTTCAGAATTACCACTCTGATATTAACTGCAAATTTTAGGTAATGGTCCCTTTGATGACACACAGTCAGAAATGAAGAAAGAAATTGCATCGGGAGGCATCTTGCTTCAGTAACACCCAGGGGCACATTCTGTCTATAACTCCTCACACTGTCATCTGTTCTCACACATTGGCTTTCTGCTCATAATTTCTAAATTGCAACCACCTAACAGCTTCTAAAATAAGTGTCTGGCCTGGCAGATTTTAAAATGCGAGGAGAGTAAGCATCTTTGTTTCTGGATTGGACTTGTCCAATGCAGGAGACCAAATCACTCCACCTCTGAGAGCAAATTAATTACCCCTCGACATAATTTTATTTACATGCCAACTATGGTCTATAATGAGGTCTTTACCATGCAACCAAATTTCAAGCAATCATTCATGTAAGTAACCATATTTTAATTACTGTCACTTCTTCCATTATGTATTCTCTATATACAATACACCTGTCAGAAGAACATTTCTTTTTTGATGGATTGTCAGCTCTTTCTATTTTTCCTGGGTCCTGTGTTGTCCACCACCACCTCCATCAACATGTTTTTTTTTTTTTTTCTTTCCCTTAACTGAAGTCAAGCACTGCACAAGTTCTTGGGGACTTGGAGGCAAGTGGGATGGCTGACCAGCCCTAATGGTTGGCAAAGCCTTTCATCTCTCCTCTGAGATCACTGTTCATACGTTCTCACAGTGTATCTGTCTGCTGCAATTAGGGTGTCGTAAAGCTATTGTTGATAAAGTGACATTTGCCCTAAGCATTGTCACTTTGAGGAATGCCCAAGAAGGAAAATGAAAATCGATGTAATTACAAGTCATCAACTGCAAATTTCATTCACTTACTTGCTTCAAAACTGCCAAATGAAAATAATTTCAGTTTACCTCAATAACAATATATGGATATTCAATTTTTTTAAAAGCTTATTTTCAATCTGCATTTCTAATATTAAAAAGAGGAAAAGCACTCAGTCCAATTTTCTCTAGTTAGAAAACCCTAACGCTTACAAAACACATGCAATTGAGTGGTTGCCTGATAATTTACTGTAATAAGTATTGAAGAGTGTGTTTTAAGCCAAATGCTTTTGAAACTTTTGACTGCTGTCTTACCTGAATATTTATTTTAAAATTCTAATCACTTTTTGTGAAAGAAGGTGGCACCCAAACAAGGTATCATCATGTATGATCAATGTACTACAATGAATACTTTGATTATATGACATTGATTATCATTCTAAAATTTTCTGTACTAATTTTTGTGGCGGGGGGGAAGATAATTTACAAAACAAACAATTGAGGGTCAGTTTCTTCCAAACAACTTTGGAAACTCTGAGCAAATAAAAAGAGAATTCCCTCAAGCAGACAGTATGAGCAACTTTCAATCAGTAAATGTGGACAACACACTCCTTAGCAGAAGTCCAACCCTGGTGTCTGCCCCCAAACAAATTTTGTTTGTCCCCTGGTAATTTTGTTTTCATTTAAATGTCAGCTTTAAAAATTTATGGGATTGCACTTAAATACTTAGATTTATATTACCTCTCAAAACACTGGGCCACCTGGGAACAGTGGGCTGTTTAACCCCCATGGCAATGATGGGCTAGCTTCACTCTAAGTATCCTGAGGGGCTCCTGAGGGCCACTGAGTTGGCACCTCTGTTTCGTTCTGTAGTAGTTAGAGGAAAGTCCTCTCATTACCAGCCTGGAGTCATCTATGAAGATATCAAAAAGGGGGTAGGACAGGGGGTAAACTTTGGAGAACGGGCAGGAAATAAAATGGGGAGGGGGTATTGGGGTCTCTTGGGATCCGGTAATGGTGTAGGCAAAACTTCAGGAGTGAAGGTGGGGGAGAGATGTGTAAGGCAAAAGGACCAGGAAATGGACAAGTCTGACGAGGACAGAGGTGTAGGAGAGTGGGGATACTCTGAGAAAACCTAGAAAGAACTGACTGTGGAGTAACTGAAGAGAGCCTTGAATGCCAACTCGGAGCTTCTGGGACATTATCCAAGATACAGCTTTCAGTTTCCTTTTGAGAAACAAATCAACCCACTCCATATGTAATTTCAGCGTATTTATGTGCCCATTTAAGCTTGAGTGACATGCCCTATCTCTCAACCTCCCATCCTTTCAGTCAAGGAATTGCACTTATTAGTACTATGGGAATCTGGCAGCAATGGCACCCAAACTCAAGGGGACTGGCACTGTAAGCAGGGAGAGCAACTGGCAAGGAAGGGGTAAGGCTAAGGAAGCAGTGGAGGGTCGTTAAGTACACAGGCACCTGAGTCACACGGACTGGGTTCCAAGTCTAAGTACCATGGCCTTTTGCAGACTTTTTAACATCTTTGAGCCTGAGTTTTTTCAGCTCTAATGGAGGAAATAGTACCTGTGTCGGTACCTATTGTGAGGATTTAATAAAGTGATACATGTTATATATGCTTGGAAGAGTTTCTGGCACAAATAAGAGCTTAATAAACATTAACTGTGCTGCGATCATCATCATCATCATCATCATCATCACTTCAACTGTACTGAGTCTTGAAGGGGGTGTCTCAGATTTGATTTGTGGCCCTGGGCAGAGAAATGGAAGTAAATAGATGACAACAAGGTTGTGAGAACATATAGGACTTGGTTATTTTAGAAATGTGGGAGGATGACCTCTTCACAAGTATTCAAAGATCACTGAATGAACCTGAAGGTGGGTGATACTTGAAGACAATAGAGATGGAGAAGGTCAAAAACAGAATCTGCTCTTTGGAGAAGTCACATTTAAGGTGTCAGCCTCACAGAGGGGTAGAACTATTCAGAAAGCAGTTAAAAAGGCAGAAGTCGAATTCAAAAGAAAGGTCTGAGCCAAGACGCACATTTGAAAACACCTAATAATATCTGGGATGAAATATAACAAGTAAAAGAATTAGGAGCATAGATAAGCCACATCATCACAAGCATCATCATTAGATAACATTTACGATGTGCCAGAAACTGCCCTAAGCATTTTACATGGTTTATCTCCTTCAGTCCTCAGCATAACCACCTCCTTATTTCATAGGTGGGAATACTGAGGCTTAGAGAGGTTAAAATCCTTGCTCAGAAGTGCCCAGCTTTAGACAGTATGGATTAAGAGTAGAATCCAGAGCCCTCACACTTAATCATTTGCTGTACGCCTTCCCATAAAAGGAAAGAGAAGTTTATGTGTTTTTATAAGCAAAGAGAAAGAGGGAAATAAAAGATATTAAGAGGCAAAAGTAGAGGCAAAAGTCAGTGAGTCATGCCCCTAAAGAGAAAGGTAATGGGTTCATGAGCTGGGCAGAGAGCCATCACAAGGCTAAACTAGGCTCTGAACACAGAGAAAAATATTTAAAAATTAAGAAGGATTGAGGCATCTAGGTGGCTCAGTCGGTTAAGCGTCTGACTCTTGATTTCAGCTCAGGCCATGATCTCAGGGTCATGAAATCAAGCCCTGTGTGGGGCTCTAATGCTGGGCATGGAGTGTGCTTAAGATTCTCTCTCTCCCTCTCCACCTCACATTCATACACGTGTGAGTGTGCCTGCTTTCTCTCTCTCTTAAATAAATAAATCTTTAAAAAAATTAAGAGGGATTGGGGAGGGGGCTAAGAGACTAAAACAGATATACTTGGTAAGTTGAATACCAGGTAAGAAAGCAAATCATCCCAAGATCAGGTGCCATTTTCAGTTCAAATGTAGGACAAGTAGCAGGATTTCATTGCTTAGTTTCACCAAAGAAATGAACACCAGAATTCTGCTTTCAAATTCATTTACAATAGAATTTTGGAATTATCTATTGTACTTTTGTCCAGCTTTGGTGGAGTTATTATTTTTTGCTTGGGAGGCTGCCAGGACTTATAAAGACATTGACTTCAGAGACACACATCCTGTGGTAGTAAATAACATCAACTCCACAAGTGCTGCCACCACACTCTACCACAACCACACCCCACGGCACGGCACAGCCCCACAGACCCCAACAACAGCTGACACACAGAACAGCCAGCACAAAGAGCTTACTACCCAGCAGGCATCACACTAACAGGGGTCAATATCCCATTTCATTTACTGTTTAGAACCATTCCCCATGTGATTGGTCCCAACATCAGCCACAGTCACAGATGATGCCCTAAGGTTTAGCCCACAGTTGTCAGGTGGCCAAGCCAAGTTAATCTTTAAAACCAGTCCAGGGGCACCTGGGTGGCTCAGTCGTTAAGCGTCTGCCTTCGGCTCAGGTCATGATCCCAGGGTCCTGGGATGAGCCCCGCATCGGGCTCCCTGCTCAGCGGGAAGCCTGCTTCTCCCTCTCCCACTCCCCCTGCTTGTGTTCCCTCTCTCGCTGTGTCTCTGTCAAATAAATAAAATCTTTAAAAATAAATAAATAAAATCTTTAAAACAAACAAAAAAAAGTCCAGTCTCCTGCTACCCACAGTCTGATCTTCTCCTTGATACCAGGGTAAATCTCTTAGAACTAGAAACATCTATTTATTCCCTCGGAAAGGTAAGCATTTATGTGTTCTGACGGCCACTACCGCATATCTAGTTTATGGTCACTCTCATAAAAGGATCTAGAGAAAGCCGCTATCTGATGTGGGGGGGAGGAGTAAGCCCCACATTGTTCTGGCAAAGTCTGTTAGGGAGGGACAAGAAAGAAAAACAGAAAAAAAAAAAAAACCCACAATGAAGATTCTTTGTAGGCTTTGAGGACGATGGCGCTGAAAAAAAAAAAAATTCAATTGTAAGCAGGGTGTATGATCACTAGTGTCAAGGACATTTTTGATTGGGAAGCAAAATATAAAATTAAAGGTGCTAAGTGAAAGAAAGCAGACGAAAGATTACATATGTATGAGTATACATTTGTATATCTACTATAGGAGTCCCTTTATATGAAATAACCAGAATAGGTAAATTCATAGAGATGGAACACAGATTAATGGTTACTAAGGGCTGGGGTGGCAGGGGAGAAACTGCTTCATAGGTAAGGGGTTTACTTTGGGATGATGGAAACGTTTTGAAACCAGAGGGAGTTGGAGGTCCACAACATTGTGAATGTACTAATTGCACCTGCACTGTTTATTTCAAAATGGTTATTTTGTTTAAAATGAAAAAAAATAAATTTTAGGATGTAGACTAACAAAGGGATCTTCTACTTTTCCCCCAGAATATTAAAAAAAAATCACCATTGAAAGATGAAAACATTATTATTCCTATGTTTGGGTTTAATTTGGGAAGGGAGAGACTTTTTCTTTTTTTTTCTCTTCATTACCCCAAAAAATCACATACAAAAATGTACCACAGCAACAATGAAACTTCTTCTCTATAGGCTTTAGTTACTATAGTAGAAGACAAAGAAAATGAACCATATGGATAAACAAATTTCCTGACTATGAAGATGGTTCTCACCTCCATCGAAGTGTTCAAAGATTATCTTCAATTACAGAAGAGAAAAGTAACCTTTAAATTCATTTAGAGGCAGAGCTTAGTGCTATTTGTATTAGTTCAGGTTCTCTGATCAGCAGACTTTGCATTAGGATTAGATATGCAAAAAGCGTATTGCGGGAGGTGGTGGGTAGAGGGAAGGGAGAGTAGCAGGCAGAAAGAGCTAGCTGCCAGACCATGATGTAGGTCTGATTCCTCTAAAGGATGGGGCAGAAGGTAGTTTTGGATGGGATATACTAACATACATACCCTTGTACCAACAAGGGTACAAACATACCCTTGGTACCACACAATGATGGGTCCACAGCAGCCTGACTGCAAGATCTTCAATTTTGCTCCTGCCACAAAAGATCTGAGTGGCACATTTTCACAAAACCACCTGGACATACTTTCAAAGTCTTCACTGTACATATTTGGCAGGGAGTTAGCATTCTAACTCCCACAATAGTGAGGAACAGGCAAGTATGGTTCACTGAAATCTGCAAACAATACCCAATTTTAAGTAAAAGTTTCTGTAACCTCGCCCATCTAAATCTAGGAGGTATATTGCTAGGGAAGGAGGAGAAAGGAAACTCGTAACAATGACATCGCAAGTGTTCACACTAAGCAAAAGTGCACCCAACAAAGCAACTAACCAAATGAACAAGTCAACACCAAGGCTACAATCTACAAATGGTAAGTCAGATCCTGTACATCAAGTGTGACAGTTAATTAACGTTAATTGGAAATGTTAGAAAGAAATACAGATTTTTGTCTGTTTAACCATATGGGGAACCGGGTCACTCACATAAGTATTCACATAAGTGTTAGCACTTCCCACCTCCCATGAGTAATAAACCTGTTCTTTTAGACTAATATGAACATTTTATGACACATATCCACAAGTTTTGTATTTATTATTTTTGTCTAAAATCTAGAGAGATACTTCATAAACTACATATTTGATATGTTAAAAATTTTAAAGGCTACTATATGATCCAATAAATCAAATTACATGGGAGGAGTAAGGAACATGGAATCAATCTGTATGATTTCATTGGAACCAAATAAAAATATAATTTATACACCACAGCGGTAGAAACAAAATCTGTTTTTAGAAAAAGCAGTAAAGTCCAGTTGTGTTACAAGAAAAGGCTTTAAAAATAAAATAATATGAATAATAAAAGAATTTGTATATGTATGTACATCTGTGTCCTGTTGTCATTTACACTAATCTATGATTATTAAACTTATGTACTTCTGCAAATATCTATCTACATAGAGATATAGATATAGATAATTTTAAAAATAAGAATTCAAAGAGGGAAAGCCTATGGGTAAGCATGAAACTGTATTATATTCTGAGAAGTAAATACTATGCTTAGCAGAGAGTTTTTAAAAAGCCAATGCTCGTATCATTTCCTTTGTGCCAGATAATCAGCCCCTTTTAGAGTACGACGCACTTCCTATCAGCTTTCCAGTCCTTGCCACAACAATCTGCTAACCAAGAACTAAATAAACCACCTAAAAGTTAAAGTACATCTTAAGGTATTTCATTCAAAGCCCAGGAAATGTTTCCTCTCATTGTAGTACCTGAGTTTTTGAGTAAAATTTCTCTATTTTTTTTTCACAGTGGGATTTTCCCCCTAGTTCTACAGTGAATATACCATTTTCTCCCATACTTAACCCACAGGACAGAGGAAGTAGTATCCTCCAACATTTTGTGAAGACAGACTAATCCCCCAAAAGTTAAACTCAGCAAGACAGATGCTGAGTATCGGCTGCCTGTGGTGTCCACGGTCTCCCATGATGACCACCAAGGGAAGGTCAGGTTGCTAACTGCAATCTGGTCACATATCTCTGCCTCCCACCCCAGTTCGGGCTGGTTTCATGTGGGATCTGGTGGATTTCATCATCAGTAGGCCATGTAGAAGTCACACACACAATGGAGCAATCAAAAAGGTGAGCAGGTGAATATTCCCTTTCAGAGGATAAATTACCTTTTCCCAGAAAATGATTATTGGCTGACAACGAGGTGGTAATTTACTTCTCTCCAGCCCATAATAAACAAAAATACAAAGTAGGACACCATTTGCAATAACTATGTGGGTGATTATAATCACCTTTTAGCCTTGAAACCAGTCCCTATCTCATCAGCTATGATACATAAATATTGTTTTAGATTTTCATGCCTTCTAAAAGAAATGCTTTTGTGTGCTCCTATCTCATCAGTTAGGATTTTTTTTTTTTTTTTTTTTTTTTAGATTTCCATGCCTTCCGAAAGAAAAGCTTTTGTGTGTCTCAGCTTGGCAAGCTGTCCCGAATGGCCCCTATTACCAAACTTAACAGAGTTTGAGATTTCTTTTGAAGTAAACCCTGTTTCTTAATTCAGCCTACGTTCTTGCTTCCCTCCTCAGGAAGCAGTCTGAGGCAGGCAGTTCTCTTACGGAAAGAGGACAGAAGAGGTGTGTTATAGAGGTGCCAGCAATGACTGAGCTGATTGCTCTGGAAGGACAGCTGCATTCTGGGTGGAGTAATAAAGGTTCCTTAGGTAAGACTGCTTCTTTCAGTGGTAGAGGTTGTGACAAAAAAGCATAACAGCGATTGGAATATACAGCATAGGAATTCTTGAGTTGTCTCTAGGTGCCATAGTAAGGCAGGGGACAGGAGGGGACGGCACAACTTGAGGACCTGGAGAAGAGAGGAGATGGAAGACACACTGGAATGGGAAGCAGGGAACGAAGGATCCTAACAGTAGCCTGCCGCGAAGAAGGAAAGAGCTTGAGGAGAAGCTCCACCTAAGAGGTGGCCAAGCTTGCGGCAAGAGACTGTATTGGAAGTAGATCCCTGCTTTGTCCTAGAATTACCTTCTGTTATGTCCGTGCCTCCAGATAAAGTCTGTTACAATCACCCTGCATTAGTAGCACTCTGGGGACTGGAGGAGTAGACAAAAGAGGTCTGCTGGTCCCCAGAAGCGAGAGGCTGAGTGGAGACACCACCGCGCACACACAAGCAGGAAGCCAGAGCAAGAAAGGGCAGAACATCATAGAACTTCCCAAATGTTTGAAAGCAATGGGGTTGGGAAGCCGGTCTTCCCACAGTAGGTAGGACTATGCCGTTTCTTTTGGAACAGTACACAGAGGCGCTCAAAAGACCAAAGAACTTAAGGGCTAACAGCTCTCAATGAGAGGAATTTGCTAAACTACAGGTCTCTAAAAAGGAAATTGAATTAGCTATCAACATTTAAAAATGAAACTTTTTTTCTAGCTCTGTGGCTTCTTTGGTAAAGAAAAAAAAAAAGACAGTCTGAAAATGTCAGACTTGAATTCCTGGGCACTGCATGGCAACTGATGCTTACAGAGTTCTTAATAGACATGACTCCCCATTACCTACCAGCCAGACCAGTTCACTCATTCATATGCCCCACCTGTGTCTGGAGGCACCATTGTGCAAACCCTGATAGTACAGGATCTGAGGGGTCCACACATGACAAATGACATAGCCTATGCATTAGCAACAGTTATTTTTGCCTTGCCCTTAGTAGCGGCTCAGTATAAGTGCGGTGAATTCCTTGGTTCTGTACTAGAAGGGAAAGGCAAGTTAACCTGCCAATATACGTGGGATCTTCCTGTTGGCTTATGTTAATGAAAGGCATGTGTACTGGTTATTCTCCATTTGCCCCAGATCCATTCTCTGTTCTTCCTGTTCTGTATCCCGGTAAGTTATTTTCTATCTGCCAGACTCCTTTCCCCTCTGACTTCTGGTAGGTTTGGCCAGTAAGAATCATGAGCAAAAGACTGGTGGCTGTGAAGGGAGAGAAGATGGAGTACTTACTCCCTCTGATTCTTATCATGCTTCTATAATCTCCATGGAGCCCCCTTGGATAGAATCAGCTCTTGTGTGGCTCTCCTATCTACTGGCCCATCCAGGCAACAGAGGTGATAAAGATTTCCCTCCATTGGTACTCCCCGGTGCTTCTCCACTCCCTTTACTTCTCTCCACGCTGTTCATACCTTATAAACAGTCCCTTTACTAAAACCCCATTCCATTCAATCCTCTGATGGTGCCATCTGTTGCCCACTGGCCCTGGATAGATCAGATATGAACATTCCAAATTTGGGTACAAAAGTAGCTGGACAGAAAAAAAACAAAAGAAGGTAGAGAAAAAAAGAGTAGATTTCAAATGAGTCTTAAAAACAACAACAACAACAACAAAAACGACTAGTGCAATCTTGCAGTTTGGTCTTTACAAGGCTTACTTGCCTTAATCAGATACTTAAATGGTTGAGTGTTCTGGGTCATTTCTTCTCTGAAGCCTTTCATTTCATGTGTAATTAGAAACACGCCAATCTGTAATGATGGCAGCCTTCAAAATGGTCAGTCTATCACTTTCACATCTCTAATGCAAAACACAAATGCCTGCCTGATTACCAAGAGTCTTATTAAGGGGCCATTGTTTTCCCCTTTCTGCCAACTCCTCCCATCTCCTGATCTTTATCATCTTGCATTCTACTTGAAGAAGGGTCTAAAAGAAAAAAGATAATCCCATAGACACCCACATCAGACTGTATTCATAACCGAGGTAAAGTGCATCTGGTCTTGTCACTCAGTTTTTGTTTCCCTGTCTGAATCTAAGAATAACCTGAAGTCTTTTGCAGAACAGGGAGGAAGTTTTTCCAAGGAGTATGTGGGTGATAGAAGTTACCCATGATGGAAATTCCAGTATCAAGAGTCTGGTTGGATTTCACCGTGGCGGCCACGTGACTTTACTAACTTTTTTTGGACGTGATATTTAGTGTCATTAATTTTAGGCATGGCTATTATCTTTTGTAAAACTAATCAGATCTGGCAGATCATGTCCTTTAAAGAGGACACTAATTCTAAAAACTCCATAGTTTCTCTGTTGGCTGAGATAAAGAAAAATAATCTTTATTTTTACAAGTGATTAATTCTATTCATTTTTTAAAAACATATTACTGCAACATTATGCACCAGGATTTTCAAAGACACCTGTTTCCAAATTATCTAAATTTCAGAGAAGTCTGGTAGTGGTTTAGAAAATACAGTCTTTTACCTGTAATAAAGGAGTATTAGCACTGAGGGCTAGAAAGAGTCCAAAAATGGAACGGATCAGCTTTTTAGCTCCTGGAGGGTGGAGAATATCAATCATTCTATCTTCGCTGATGAACACAGAACCTGGCACAGGTAAATGCTCAATTAATGTTTACTGAAAGAAAAGAATGCCTTTGTGGCCAACTGTCTTGGCTGACTTCACTCATGCTTAGTCCAACACTTAGCACAACTATCTATTCTCAAGGACCACCTTTTTGCAGCAATGCTCATGCCCTGAACACAATTATTCAGCAGAGAGATCTCCAGCACCATAGAAAGGTTTTGACTGGTTCTCTGCCTTAGCATACAAAGCCACATTTTTGCCTACAGAGAGGATAATGGGAGTCAACAGTCTCAGTCTTCCTCAAGTGGCACTTACTTCCTCTGAAAAGAAAAGCCCAGACACAAAGACAAAAAAAGCAACACTGAAACGACCAGTGTGAGCAAGTAGAATTGCAATGACAGAGTCGGGCAAAGTAAGAAGCAATTAGTAGGTTTTTCTTGGTGCAGCTTCAAGAGTGCTGGTGAGGGAGCACCTGGCTGGCTCAGTTGGTAGAGCATGTGACTCTTGATCTCAGGGTCATGAGTTCAAGGCCCACATTGGGCACTGAACCTACTTAACTAAAAAAACAAAAAATTTTTTTAAGCATTCTGGGGGCACCTGGGTAGCTCAGTCTATTACGCGTCTGCCTTCAGCTCAGATCATGATCCCAGGGTCCTGGGATCAAGCCCCACATCAGGCTCCCTGCTCAGCAGAGAGCCTGCTTCTCCCTCTGCCTCTCCCCCTCCTCCCTGCTCATGCCTGTGCACGCTCGCTCGCTCTCAAATAAAATCTTAAAAAAAAAAAAGTATTATGTGAGTGCTGGTTGAGGGTGCCTGACTGGCTCCCTCAGTAGAGCATGAGACTCTTGATCTTGGGGTCATGAGTTTGAACCGCACGTTGGGCAGGGAGTTTATTTTTTTAAAAAGTGCTGATTGGTAAAATTATCTCAGGATCTGGTGGTGCTTGGATTTCTTTACATGGACTTTTGGGAAAAGGGAAAAGGTGGTTTAACCACCTTTCGGGAGAACCATCCAGTAACACCCAAATGGAGTAAATGTGTACATCTTTGCCTAGGTCACTGGGATCAACCATTTGTTCATTCCTAAGCTTTCTTTAGTAGCACAACAAATACAGTGCTGAAAAGGGGGAGCACAGGGAGGTGTGTGCAGCACAAACTCTTCTTTGGGGAGTAAGGACAAAGTGTTGTGTTCATAGATCTGTTTGGTGGTATTAAATCCTTTAAGAGAAAATTATACTTGAAAATTTGTATGGAATATCTACCCCATGAGAAAATAACATATATATACCATTAATCATAGTGAATTAAAATGACCTTCCAAGAGCCTAATATGCCAATTAAGAAATAATGTGCCCTTTAGTCAAGATTTCTTCTAATTATATCAAAGAGGGTGAGGCTCATTTAGGTACAAAGTTTCAACACCTACATGTCTCTAAGTTGTTAGCCTCCTTTTAAAAAGAGGAAGGTTTACATTACTTAGAGCTCCCTCAACAGCATCAGGGAACCCTGCGGCAATGCAACTAAGACAGCCCCAAGAGCAAAAAGACACTCTGCACAGGGCAAACCATCAAAACTGGTGAAAAGACTGCAAAATCTCTCATCTTGAACCTAACACTATAGAGGCTATTTATCACTTAACAAAACAAGAAAGTGCATTTTAAATGAAGCCCACAAAATGAGACTCCATCATTCCAGGCCACCGAGTCCATACTAATGGTTGAACCCAGATATGGAAGTAGCCACCAAGACCCTCTTCCCAACTTGAAGGAATATCATTCATTTTTTTTCCCTTACAGAGAGAGAGAGAGAGAGATCACACACACATGATGGGGGGAGGGGAGGGGCAGTGGGAGAGGGAGAGGGAGAGAGAATCTCAAGGAGGCTCCATGTTCAGCGCAGAGCCCGATGCAGGGCTGGATCTCACGACCCCAGGATCATGACCTGAGCCGAAACCAAGAGTCAGAACGCTTCACCGACTGAGCTACCCCAGGAGCACTGAAAATCATTCATTCTTTAGGACAAGGTTGAAAGTCACCTCCTCTGGACATACTCCCTGAGCTCAGGCAGGCATTCCTTTCGCTGGATAGACAGGTAGCTCCCTGTCCCTCTCTCCATCACCACACTGGTATTGCCCCGTCATTGCAGTTCTCTCTAATGAGACTGTAGGCTCTAGAAGAGCTAGTATCATGTCTGTCTTGTGAATTCCCAGGACCAGTAACAACGCATGGCAGAAGAATTCACTTTCCCAGACTCCTCCTCATGGAGGACACAGTCATAGGACTCAGACCTCACTACAATAGACTCAGAAAACAAAAGGATGCAGCAGGAGGCACCAGAGAAATCCATTTTCCGAAGGAGGGTGACAGAAGGACGTCTCGCTTTCGGTGGCACAGTAGCCGAGTCCCTGTAGTATATTTTTTCCCCTCAAACTTGCCGTACCAGTAGTTCTCGAGTGCAATTTTAGGATTTTGGTCCCACTTCCTCCCACCCCCCCCCCAACCTGAGGGCTTTGGGCAATTTTTGGAGACACTTTAGGCCATTACGACTAGAAGGTGCTCCTGGCATTTAGTAAGTTAAGGCCAAGGATGGTGCTACATGTGGTGTAGTGGTGCAGTGCACAGAACGGACCCCCTCAAAAATGTCAATAGGACAGAGGTTCTAAAACGGAGCAAGAATGATTTTTGTTGTCTGCCACTAAGATCACTATCTTTGCCTCTCTAAGCCTCGTGTCCTCATCAGTATCAAGGCCATAAAAGTCAACTTCATAAGTGTTAAGTGGTGAGACCTGGCACATAAGAGATGCTTAATTATTATCAGGTATTTGTAGTAATTATTATCCTAACAAAAGCCAACACTGATTCTGCACTGATTATGAGTGTGTCAGGCACTGTGCTAAATCTCTTAAAAGTTGATATTATAATGTCATATCCTCTGGTCCTCAAAACACACTTGGTAAAATGATCAACGTTGATGGAGGAGTGTTTACTAAATAGTCATATATATATAGGCCCATAGAGAAGACATAAAAATGTTTATCAGGACACAATGCTGAAAACAGTAAATTAAAGTCCTCTTATTCCATTAAGACTGCTTTCCTCTAGAAAGTTCCTGATCTTAAGAACCAGGCAATCTGACACAGAAAGACAACTGCTGTTTTATCCTTCTCTTCAGACAAAATACAATCAAATGAGGCATGGCTAAGACCCATTACTGCTGGTCCGGCAGACCACTGGAGCCAAGACTGCCACTAATTCTGTCCTGCTATATGCAGCAAAGTGAAAGAGACACACGGCACTTCAAATAAATCAATTTCCTTTAGTAGCTTCCTTTCCTTATCGCTTGTTTTTACTATATGTTTTGTGGATCAAGTTAATCATTTTCATGTAAAGATCAATCTCAATATGTGCTTTCACTTGAAAGTTGTTGTCAGATTTTGTGGTGAAGCCCAATTCTAGAGAAAGATGGGAAATTATACACCAGACTTTCATGGTTTCCGGTGGCCCAACCATTCCATGGCTTTTTGATAATAGTACCCCAAAATCATCTTCACAGTCAGCAACTGCTGGTAAGGATTGCCCTTGCCATGACTGGGCACATTTTCCAATTTAGCCAATTGGATACTCCTTCTTTGACATCTGAATCTTGATTATAGTAACCAGAAGAATAAAAAAACAAAAAACAAAACTGGAAATTGTTTTTTTCCCAATGGTGGAGTTGTCTGAAGACTGCTGAGTTGCACTTGCTGGCTCTAACCCCAAATCTAGGCCACTTCCTGTTTACGCCCAAGTGTCATTCTCCCATCTCCTGTAATCTGTACAGTGAACTCGAGACTGCCAATAAAGTCTTTTGCTTAAGCTAACTAGAATCTACTTCTGTTTGCTTATAACCAGGACAACACTAACTGTTACTAGTAAAGATACTGGATTACTTAGGATGTTACAAAACTCTACTGATAAGAATGAACCTGGAGTCAGGATGTATTTCCCTTCTTCCTCTGCTTAATCTCTTAGACCTTGTTCCTTAGTTCATGAGTATATGGGGGAGAAAAGGCTGAGGAAGACTTATAATAAGGGATGCTTAGTAAGGCAAGAGAGTTGTTACTACAAAGTTTCCTATAGATCAGGTTATCTGAAAACATAAGCAAGTGATTATATCTTTTTGACTCTCTTGAAATTTAACTACATCACACACTTATTAAGGATGACCCAGGCAACTTCTGACTTACAAAAAATATCCAAGTTTACACAACATTCAAATGTTCCATATTTAAATACTGGTATATATGTATAAATAAACACATAGCCATATATATATTTTTAATAATACCCCTACATTTCTTTTCCCTTTGATGAATTATTGATCCATAACGAGAAGAGTTTCATATAACCATTACTAGGATGTGCAGAAGTCACTAACGGCAAAGGTCATATTTCAATTTTCATATATCAATTACACACTACACAAAGGCTCTACCTTATGATAGCACATGGCTCATTTTGAAGGTATTTAAGAGAACTTTCTTCAAGTTTCTTCAATCAGTACCTATTACCTATCCTTCTTAAAAACACAGGCAAAATTTATGTGTGCACATGTATGGACATACACAGGCACATTTATTCTGCAGACACTCATCTCAAATAAGCTGCACTGCACTGTAACCATCCTAGCCTATAATGTTTAAGTGCTCTGAACACGATGTCAAGTTGTAACACATTCCTTCAACTAAGACTTTAATTAAAAATTGAGGGTAAATTGGGCTTCCAGACCCAGACCTGAACTTTTTGTTCTAAATAAAGCCCATCCTGGGCCCCTTCCCATAGCTCTCAACCCACATTTGCCTACTGGGCATCCTCTAGAACAGAAACCTCCATCTGTAACACTGAAAAGAATATGGATATCCCAGAAGTTCACTACATGTAAAATACAACGTGGCAAGGAATTACAGTCAAAATAAGTGAGCAAAAAGAATGAGATTTGCAGATCTTTAAAGATAGGTAACAGAAAAGGGGGGAAGCAAGAAAACTGTGAAAAAAGTCATGGGAAGACTAAAATGAGGGAGACGAAGAAAGACAAGTTAGGGAGAGAAAAGGGACGGTGAGGGTTGAGACTAGGAATAACTGATGTTAGAAAATAAAAGTTAGTAATTTGGACAAAGTGTACCATCTACTTATCAGTATGGTATCTCCTAAGATCTAACAGAAATTGGAGAAAATAGGACTTCAACAATGATTCAGTTCTATCACAACACCTGCCTTCAAAGGAATGATCAATTCCTATTATTGGGGATGGACTTTTTTTTTTTTTAATGATCCCAAATGACTTCCCTGAGAGTATGTAGAAGAGTGACTTGCCATAGATTAAGGAATGCATATCCATTAGCTGATGATAACAACGAGCTTCACAGCAAAAGGTTAAGGCCATGGTCTCCAAGTCTGATGTCAGATTCTGGAGGCTCAAAACTCAGCACTGCAACTTATTTAAGAATTAGGTGACTTCTGCCAATTCCTTAGTATGTCATTGAGCCTCAGTTTCCTCCTTTAAAAACAGAGTAATACCACCTTAAATGGATTCTTACTAAGATTAAATATGAAAGTGTATATTGTAAAACTAAATCAGAAGCCCCAAGTTTTTTTTTAAGTCTGCCTTGATTAAAATTATAATTAAAAATATTAGCCATAATTTCAGAGTACATAGTGAAAAACTTGAGGTAAAGGCATTGTTGACTCAGAGGCAATTGCAAATTTAAGTCCTAGACTAATTATAACCCTTTGTTTAGAGTGAAAGGAGTCTAAAGTCAAATTTGAGACAAATTTATAACATTCAAGTTCTTATAAAATTGGGCATTCGCATAATTCAGTTTACCAAAGGTGGCAATGACCTTGTACAAATTAAAACACTTGCTTTACTTCCAGGACAAACAAAAAGTAAAAGAATTTGCAAACATGAAACCAGCCCTACAAGAAATATTCAAAGGGGTCCTCTAAGCAAAGAGTGAGCCTAAAAGTAACATAGACCAGAAAGGAACACAGACAATATACAGTAACAGTCACCTTACAGGCAATATAATGGCACTAAATTCATATCTTTCAATAGTTACCCTGAATGTAAATGGGCTAAATGCCCCAATCAAAAGACACAGGGTATCAGACTGGATAAACAAAACAAGACCCATTGATATGCCATCTGCAAGATTCATTTTAGACCCAAAGGCACCTCCAGATTGAAAGTGAGGGGGTGGAAAACCATTTACCAGGCTAATGGACATCAAAAGAAACCTGGGGTGGCAATCCTTATATCAGACAAATTAGATTTTAAAGCAAAGACTGTAATAAGAGATGAAGAAGGACACTATATCCTACTTAAAGGGTCTATCCAACAAGAAGATCTAACAATTGGAAATACCTATGCCCCTAACATGGGAGCAGCCAATTATATAAGACAATTAATAACAAAATCAAAGAAACATATCAACAACAATACATCAACAGCAGGGGACCTTAACACGCCCCTCACTGAATTGGACAGATCACCTAAGCAAAAGATCTACAGGGAAATAAAGACTTCAAACAACACACTGGACCAAATGGACTTCACAGATCTATTCAGAACATCCCATCCCAAAGCAAAGGAATACACATTCTTCTCTAGTGCCCATGGAACATTCTCCAGAATAGATCACATCCTAGGTCACAAATCAAGTCTCAACCTGTACCAAAAGACTGGGATCATTCCCTGAATATTTTCAGACCACAGTGCTTTGAAACTAGAACTCAATCACAAGAGTAAAGTCTGTAAGAACTCAAATACAGGGAGCCTAAAGAGCATCCTACTAAAGAATGAATGGCTCAACCTGGAAATTAAAGAAGAATTTAAAAAATTCATGGAAACCAATGAAAATGAAAACACAGCTATTCAAAATCTTTGGGATACAGCAAAGGCGGTCCTAAGAGGAAAGTATATAGCAATACAAACCTTTCTCAAGAAACAAGAAAGGTTTCAAATACACAACCTAACCCTACACCTAAAGCAGCTGGAGAAAGAACAGCAAATAAAGCCTAAACCCAGCAGGAGAAGAGAAATAATAAAGATCAGAGCAGAAATCAATGAAATAGAAACCAAAAGAGCAGTAGAACAGATCAACGAAACTAGGAGCCGGTTCTTTGAAAGAATTAACAAGATTGATAAACCCCTGGCCAGACTTATCCAAAAGAAAAGAGAAATGACCCAAATCAACAAAATCATGAATGAAAGAGGAGAGATCACACCCAATACCAAAGAAATACAAACAATTCTAAGAACGTATTATGAGCAAATCTATGCCAGCAAATTCGACAATCTGGAAGAAATGGGTGCATTCCTAGAGATGTATCAACTACCAAAACTGAACCAGGAAGAAACAGAAAACCTGAACAGACCCATAACCACTAAGGAAATTGAAGAAGTCATCAAAAATCTCCCAACAAACAAGAGCTCAAGGCCAGATGGCTTCCCAAGGGAATTCTACCAAACATTTAAAGAAAAATTAATACCTATTCTTCTGAAATTGTTCCAAGAAATAGAAATGGAAGGAAAACTTCCAAACTCATTTTATGAGCCCAGCATTACCTTGATCCCAAAATCAGACAAAGACCCCACCAAAAAGGAGAATTACAGACCAATATCCCTGATGAACATGGATGCAAAAATTCTCACCAAAATACTAGCCAATAGGATACAACAGTACATTAAAAGGATTATTCACCACGACCAAGTGGGATTTATCCCTGGGCTTCAAGGTTGGTTCAACATCTGCAAATCAATCAATGTGATACAATACATTAATAAAAGAACAAGAACCATATGATCCTCTCCATAGATCCAGAAAAAGCATTTGACAAAGTATAGCATCCTTTCTTGATCAAAACTCTTCAGAGCATAGGGATAGAGGGTACATACCTCAATATCATAAAAGCCATCTAGGAAAAACCCACAGCGAATATCATTCTCAATGGGGAAAAGCTGAGAGCTTTCCCCCTAAGGTCAGGAACACGGCAGGGATGTCCATTATCACCACTGCTATTCAACACAGTACTAGAAGTCCTAGCCACAGCAATCAGACAACAAAAAGAAACCAAAGGCATCCAAATTGGCAAAGAAGTCAAACTCTCACTCTTTGCAGATGATATGATGCTTTAATGTGGAAAACCCAAAAGACTCCACCCCAAAACTGCTAGAACTCAGACAGGAATTCGGTAAAGTGGCAGGATATAAAATCAATGCACAGAAATCAGTGGCATTCCTATACACAAACAACAAGACAGAAGAAAGAGAAATTAAGGAGTCGATCCCATTTACAATTGCACCCAAAACTGTAAGATACCTACAAATAAATCTAACCAAAGAGGCAAAGGATCTGTACTCAGAAAACTATAAAATACTTATGAAAGAAATTGAAGAAGACACAAAGAAATGGAAAAATGTTCCATGTTCATGGATTGGAAGAACAAATATTGTGAAGATATCAATGCTATCTAGAGCAATCTACACATTTAATGCAAACCCTATCAAAATACCACCAACTTTTTCTCAAATAAATGAAACAAATAATCCTAAAATTTGTATGGAACCAGAAAAGACCCCGAATAGCCAGAGGAATGTTGGAAAAGAAAAGCAAAGCTGGTGGCATCACAATTCCAGACTTCAAGCCCTATTACAAAGCTGTCATCAAGACAGTATGGTACTGGCACAAAAACAGACACAGAGATCAATGGAACAGAATCGAGAGCCCAGAAATGGACCCTCAAATCTATGGTCAACTAATCTTTGACAAAGCAGGAAAAAATATGCAATGGAAAAAAGACAGTCTCTTCAACAAATGGTGTTGGGAAAATTGGACAGCCACATGCAGAAGTATGAAATTGGACCATTTCCTTACACCACACACAAAAATAGACTCCTAAATGTGAGAGAGGAGTCCACCAAAATCCTAGAGAACACAGGCAGCAACCTCTTCGACCTTAGCCGCAGCAACTTCTTCCTAGAAACAACACCAAAGGCAAAGGAAGCAAGGGCAAAAATGAACTATTGGGACTTCATCAAGATAAAAAGCTTTTGCACTGCAAAGGAAACAGTCAACAAAACCAAAGACTACCAACAGAATGGGAGAAGATATTTGCAAGTGACATATCAGATAAAGGGCTAGTATCCAAAATGTATAAAGAACTTATCAAACTCAACACCCAAAGAACAAATAATCCAGTCAAGAAATGGGCAGAAGACATGAACAGACATTTTTCCAAAGAAGACATCCCAATGGCCAACAGACACATGAAAAAGTGCTCAACATCGCTCAGCGTCAGGGAAATCCAAATGAAAACCTCAATGAGATACCACCTCACACCAGTCACAATGGCTAAAATTAACAAGTCAGGAAATGACAGATGTTGGCAGGGATGCAGAGAAAGAGGAACCCTCCTACACTGTTGGTGGGAATGCAAGCTGGTACAACCACTCTGGAAAACAGTATGGAGGTTCCTCAAAAAGTTGAAAATAGAGCTACCATACGATCCAGCAATTGCACTACTGGGTATTTACCCCAAAGATGCAAATGTAGTGATCTGAAGAGGCATGTGCACCCCAATGTTTATAGCAGCAATGTCCACAATAGCCAAACTATGGAAAGAGCCAAGATGTCCATCGACAGATGAATGGATAAAGAAGATGTGGTGTGTATATATATATGTGTGTGTATGTGTATGTATATATATATATACACACACAGAATGAAATATTATGCAGCCATAAAAAAAATGAAATCTTCCCATTTGCAACAACACGGATGGAACTAGAGGGTATTATGGTAAGCAGAATAAGTCAATCAGAGAAAAACATGTATCATATGACCTCACTGATATGAGGAATTCTTAATCTCAGGAAACAAACTGAGGGTTGCTGGAGTGGTGGGGGGTGGGAGGGATGGGGTGGTTGGGTGATAGACATTGGGAGGGTATATGCTATGGTGAGTGCTGTGAATTGTGTAAGACTGATGAATCACAGACCTGTACCTCTGTAACAAATAATACATTATAGGTTAAAAAAAAAAAAAAGAAGAAGAAGAAGAAGATAGTAGGAAGGGAAAAATGAAGGGGGGAAATCAGAGGGAGAGACGAACCATGAGAGACTATGGACTCTGAGAAGCAAACTGAGGGTTCTAGAGGGGAGGGTGTGGGGGGATAGGTTAGCCTGGTAATGGGTATTAAAGAGGGCATGTACTGAATGGAGCACTGGGTGTTATACACAAACAATGAATCATGCAACATACATCAAAAACTAATGATGTAATGTATGGTGATTAACATAACAAAATAAAATTTAAAAAATTAAAAAAAAACACTTAATTTAATAAACAACATCAATCTGTAACCTTGAACTGTGGATGTTTGCAAGAAACTACATTTATTAGAATGTTTCTTTCTTTTTTCATGGAGTTTTGTTATTTAATCTTGTAATAACCACTAAGACCTCAATGGTCTAGTTGTAATTTACTCAAGCTGCATTAAAAAAACAGACATTTTCTTGCTGTTAGTAAAACATCTAAAGTTATCGTTTTTGGAATAACAACTTATTTTGCAATGAAAATAAGAAAGGAACAGATTATCATCAAAACAACGCAAAACTTCCCTTTTTCACAATAATGCAATTCAATTAACAATTTGAAATACTCCTACGTAACACTCAACTACTATAGGTTTTCTATTGGATGTATCTTTGAAGAAGTATGAGAAATATTCACTAGGTTTGAAAAAGCAAATGGATATGCATCCCATAGAGGGATGGACACTATAAACGAAGTTTAAAAAGCTTTGAACTTATTAATAATAAAAGCATTCAACTTTGAATAATGGGAAAATGGAGCCAAAACAATACCTTAAGAGTAAAAATGCCATTTTGATGCTTAAAAATTCTGACAATAAGTGTAAAGGGGAAAAAAGCAAATTTAGGATAATCCAGAATACTAAGAAACTGTTATTATTTAGCTGAATGCTTAGGTAAAATTAAAAAAGATCAGTGATGTGAAGTTTTGATATGGCTGCTCACCAGCTGCATCTAGAGAGAAAGGAAGTAGATCTTGGGCCTTTGTGACCAATTTAGGTAAGGTTATTCACCACCAAGAAGAAAATAGGAATACATGGTTACCCAGAAAGTATAAAATGGCAGATAATTTTGAATAATTGTAAACCTCTCTGGAGTTCAAAAGAATACTGAAGAAAGGAAAGTATACATCTAAAGAGGAGAAAGGAAAGCAAAACACCTGATCACACTGGGCATTTTTAGTTACAATAGTGACAAAAGTTAAATTTAATTCTCACCAAGCAATTATCAATAGATTCTCATAAGATATTACTGTGGATAAAAGTACTGCAAGAAATTATTTAAAATGTTAACCGGCAAAAGATAAATGCATAAAGAGTTCAAACCATTTTGTTTTACTTTAAAAATAATTGACATAAGCAGATAACACCTTATGGACAACTACTTAAAATACATACAACTTTTCACAAAATTGTATTAAAAGACAGAGTTGAATTTCCATATGTAAGATAAACAATATATCCTTCATTTTGCTTTAAAACTTAAGCAAGTTAATGACTTAAGTGATTTTCCTGGAAAACTACTGAATAGGACATAAGATTCAAGATCCTAAGATTAATTTTTCAAATGTTATTTAGGAGGCTTATATAAATAAACTCAACAATACATTAAAAGGATTATATACCATGATCAAGTATGATTTATTCTAGGGATGCAAGGATGGTTCAATATCCACAAATCAGTCAACATGATACCCCACATTAAGAAAATAAAGGATAAAAATCTATGATCATATCAATAGATGCAGAAAAATCATTTCACAAAATTCAACATCCACTTATGATAAAAACTCTCAACAAAGCAAATATAGAAGAAACATGCCTAAACATAATAAAGGCCATGTATGACAAGCCCACAGCTAACATCTTAATGATGAAAAGCTAAAAGCTTTTCCTCTGAGATCAGGAACAAGACAAGGATGCCCACTCTTGACACTTTCAGTCAACAAATTAGTGGGAGTCTTAGCCAGAGCAATTAATCAAGATAAAGAAATGCAAGGAATCCAAATTAGAAAGGAAAATGTTAAACTGTCCCATTCTTTGAAGATGACATCATATAGAGAAAATCCTAAAGACTCCAACAAAAACACTTTTAGAACAAATTCCATAAAGTTGCAGGATATAAAACAGTACACAAAAATCTGCTGCATCTCTGTACACTAATAACAAACTACCAGAAAAAGAAATTAAGAAAGCAGTCTCATTTATAACTGCATCAAAGAGAATAAAATACCGGGCACCTAGGTGGCTCAGTTGGTTAAGCGACTGCCTTCGGCTCAGGTCATGATCCTGCAGTCCTGGGATCAAGTCCCACATCGGGCTTCCTGCTCGGCGGGGAGTCTGCTTCTCCCTCTGATCCTCTTCCCTCTCATGCTTTCTATCTCTCATTCTCTCTCTGAAATAAATAAATAAAATCTTAAAAAAAAAAGAATAAAATACCTAGGAATATATTTAACCAATGAGATGAAATACCTGTATATTGAAAACTGTATTAGACATTAATAAAGGAAATAGAAGAAGACATAAATGGAAAGATATTTCATGCTCATGAATTGGAAGAATCAATATTGTTAAAATACCCATACTACCCAAAGCAATCTACAGTTTTGATGCAATCCCTTTCAAAATTCCAATGGTATTTTAACAGAACTAGAACGAAGAATCCTAAAATTTGTATGGAACCACAAAAGACCACAAGAGCCAAAGCAATCTTGAGAAAGAAGAACAAAGCTGGAGGCATCATGCTCCTTGATTTCAAACTATAGTATAAAGCTACAGTAATTAAAACAGAATGGTATTGGCATAAAAGACAGACACATCCATCAGTGGAATAGAGAACCTAGAAATAAACCCACACATGTATGGTCAATTAATTTATGAGAAAGGAGCCAAGAATATACAATGGGAAAAGGACAGTCTCTTCAATAAGTGGATAGCCACACGCAAAATAATGAAACTGGACCATTATCTTACAACATATACAAAAATGGACTGTTATTGGATTTAAGACCTGAACATAAGATCTGAAAGCATAAAACTCTTAGAAAAATGTAGGTTGTAAGCTCTTTGACATAGATCTTGATGATTTTTTGAATCTGACAATAAAAGCAAAAGCAACAAAAGCAAAAATAAACAAATGGGACTACATGAAACTAAAAGGCTTCTGCACAACAAAGATAACCATTATGAAGGGATGCTTAGCTGGCTCAATCAGTACAGCATAATACTCTTGATCTTGTCATCATGAGTTTGAGAGTTCGAGCCCCACAATGGGTGCGGAGCCTACTTAAAAAAAAAAATAATCGAAATGAAAAGGCAATCTATTGAATAGGATACAACATTTACAAATCATATATCTGATTAGGGGCTAATAGTCAAAATACACAAAGAACTCTTACAACTCAAAAAGCAAATGACCCAATTAAAAAATGGGCAGAAGATCTGAAGAGACATTTTTTCCTAAGAAGACATACAGATGGCTCCCAGGTATATGAAAAGTTGCTCAACATTGTGAATCAGGGAAATGTAAGTCAAAACACAATGAGATAGCACTTCATGTCTGTTAAAGCGGATATCATAAAAAAGAAAAAGAACTATTGGCAAGGAGTGGATAAAAGGGAACCCTCGTGCACTGCTGTTGAGAATGTTAGGTGGTGCAGCCACTTTGGAATATATGCAGTTTCCTCAAAAAATTAAAACAGAACTACCACAGGATCCAGCAATTCCACTTCTATGTGGAAAACACTTACTCGAAATGATACATGCACCTCCATGTTCATTGTAGCAATACTGACAGTAGCCGGGATATTGCAACAATCTAAGTGTCCACCTATGGATGAACGGATAAAGAAGATGTGGTATGCATACATACACACACACACACACACACACACACACACACACACACCAGAATATTTTTCAGCTATAAAAAAAGGAAATCCTATCATTTGTGAGAACACAAATGAACCTTAAAGGCATTGTGCTAAGTAAAATAAGTCAGACAAACACTCCCTCATCTCTCTTATATGTAGGATCTAAAACAAAAACAAGCTCATAGAAACTGATACAGAGAACAGATTGGTGGTTGCCAGTGGTTAATGAGTGTTGGGTGATGGTAAAGGGGTCAAAAAGAAAAAAAAAAAGACAAGGGAAAAAAAACAGAAAAAGAGGTTGATATATACAGGCTGGCTTCTCTTCTCATAAGTGTTCTGCTTACTTAGTGACTCTCTCCAAATACACACACTGCAATCTAAGATCTTTTTTTTTTTTTCCTACATGGAGTAAAAAGACAAAGTTTTGTTTTAGCAAAACACAGCTTTGTTCCTGTCAACCCCTGATTCTAGGATCCTGAGGCAGGCAGGAAAACTTAGGTAGTATGCCAAAGGTCCCTGAAAGGGAGAAACACTTGAGAGAAGTTGGGGAAGCATTAACTTCTCGTATGTGTACCTAAGATGTAATGTCACTTACATAAACATAATGGATTTCTATCTGCACCAGTGTATAGGGATCTCAGTTCCCAAGTACTCTAAATTATAAGATACCGATGCCAATATTCTTTACAAATCAGAAAAGTCTGAAACTAGTTCTTAAATCTGATGAATTGGCTTTCCCCAGTCTATTCAATAAGACATTTTGCCTCCTGTTAAGAAGGAAAGCTATTCTTATTTCTCAATTCAACTTGGAAATTATCAAAGAAACCAGCATCTGCTAAGGGGGGGGGGGTGGTGGGAATGGCACATTATTTTTCATGGCTTCTCCTCCTCTAACAAAAAAATCCACTTAATGTGTCCAGAAGGACAATAATCCTACTACAATGCTAGGGGAGTACAGACTCCCAGGAACACAGCCATTTACAAAATCTCTGAGCAAGTGCCAAGTGCTATAGGGTTCATACAGCCACTGCTAATTACTATGTATATTGTATTCCTGGACCCAATGGCTATGCATTGGCTGAACTTTCTGGATTATGTCCTTCCAGCTGACCGTTGTTTACTTGCCACATGATGCCGGTGACAGGGAGGAGGCTGGTCTATTTTGTGATTGGCAAGGTAAGAACTTAAAATCCTGTTTTAGATCAGGTCAGAAAAAAAATGTCAGATGGTGATTACAAAAAAAAAATGCTTTCAACAAACCTCATACATTGTATAATTTGGGGTAAAACAGGAACGATCTAAAAGTCCCACCATTAATATATTTAAGCTGGATCCACTTAACAACGCTCAAATCTCTAGTGGAAGTAATTTCCAAGGGGGTATGAATCTGACTTTTCCCTCTGGAAAACTGCGGGATGACTCCTTAGGAGAGTTACATCAGACAGAACACATGTTTTAAACATTTCACAAACAGATCTTTATATTTATTATTTGGGGGGACAACTTTTTCATCTGTGTTATCTTCACTTTCAGGATTTTAGGTTGGTATGATTACCAAAATAAAATGTGGACAGTTTATTGTCATTTATTTAAGAAGAATCCTGAGGAGGGCGGGGGTTGGGGGTAAGGACATGTATTAGCTTGCACTCCTCACAATCCAGTTGCAGGTACTTCTCTCAACAGTGTGCGAGGACAAAAAACAAGGACCGGTTTCACGTTTACTTCCCTAAGAGATTCAGTCTCCACCTCTCTTCTTTCTGCCAAGATTTAAATTTGATTTTTAATGTGGCCTCGGTTACAAATCTCTCTCTATCTGCAGTGCTCCTAGTCTCTCCCGAGATCCGGGGAACTGTACCCGGCATTTGTCGACTCTAAGTGCCATACCCTGAGCACCAAGGAGGAACGAGTTCCTCTGCAAAGCTCCTCCATCCTCACAGCTGTGCCAGAAGGTAGCTATTACCTCCATTTTATAGATGGGCAAACTCTGGCCCCGGGAAGCAAAGAACCTGGCTTGAGGCCTCTCACCTAAGAAGGGGTTGAGCAGAGATTCAAATCCCTATCTAACCTCCCAAAACTATTGCTCCTGCTGCTGATGATGCAAGGAGTCAATTTTTAGGAGGCAGATAATTCTTTTACATCCAGGCAGCAAATAATTTTCATCAGCTCTTAAGAGAATATCTGAAGCATGAACCAGAGGGGAATCACCTGCTAAATAGAAAGGAGGGCCATCCAAGAGTTAATGAATCTAAAACTGTTCAAGTGAGCTGGGCATTGGAGAGAGGGTGAGATGTGGGGCTGGGGGTGCGGGGCAGGAGGGCAAGGGGGAGAAACGCTGAGGAAGACAAAGGCAGACCCACGGAACAGCTTCCCTGAGTTTAACTATAGCAATGGGCATAGCTCAGGACACTGGAGTTAGTAGGTCAACAAAGCTCAAGGTCTTGGTCAAGAAGTATCATGCCAACTCCATTCCTAGCTGCCAGAACCTGATAAGCTACATGTTAATTCCTTACTGAGTGCATGCTAAGTGAATCGAACAAGGTCTCTGTCGTGAAACTGAAATATCTATAATGGTAAAAATAATGCCACTGGATTTGAAAGCTGCCGAGCAAGCTGACTACAGGGAGCTGTGTGGTGTGTTTCTTGTAAACTGTTTACAAATTAGTTATGAAACTTAGAGTGTGTGGTTGTCTACATCAATAACAAAAAAGCAAACAAGCAAAAAAAAAAACAGATCAGAAGAAACATAACCTCCGTCACTTCATATTAACTGATCATTCACTCATCCATTTGCTTATTTTTTTAAATATTTACCACATGCCAGGCACTGGCATGCTCCATGCTGGGGGAAATATGGGTGAATAAAATAGGTATGGTCTTAGCGATTACAAAGCTTATGATCTAGTTAAGAAAACAGAAATAAATATATAACTACAAATGGTGGTAGAGCATGAAGGAAACAAAGTGGGTGCAGTGATAAAGGCGAGCAAGACAGGTAAGAGGCCAGGGAGGGAGAGGTTTAGTCCAGGTGGTCAGAAAAGGCCTCGGAGTTGGAACTCTAGAATCCAGCTGGTTCTCAAACTTGAGCATGCATCAGAATCACATGGAAGGCTTGTTAAACAGATTGCTGAGTCTCACCCCCAAATCTTTGATTCAACAGCTCTGGAGTCATGCGGAGAATTTGCATTTCCAATGAGCTCCCAGATGTAGTGATGCTGATGCCTCTAGACTGGGACACATACTTTGAGAACAAATCTACAGCATGGCATATGGAAGGTGAGTTACATGAACCGAGGTTGAAAGATGAGGCACGGAAGTCTAGATGTCCTCACAAATGACGGGTGATGGTATCAGTGCCAAAATCAAAACGTGTCTAGGACATGGAGTCAGTCTAGATAGTCAGGCCTGTTTCTCTTCGCAAAAGAAGAACTTGTATTACCCTCTTCTAAGCTAAGAACCTGTAAGAAATCCCATCAAGGAATGCAAGGAACCAACTTCAAAATCAAAGTATTTTACAAAGCGTTCCTAAATTAACACTGCCTCTCTCATCCAAAGAACTCAATGGTATCACAGCATATTTAATAGAAAAGATAAAGGAATCCAAAGGGTGACAGCTGCCTTTAAACATGTGACATTGTAACGATTATGGCAAAGGAGGCATTTCTGTTAACTGAGAGGATATGAGCTTACAATTACCATAAAAGGAATCCAAATCGTATGTAAAGAAGAGATACTTGACCTTACATGGTTTGAAATATTTTACTGGCTTCCAAAAAAAAGACAGTCTTTTTTAGTATTTTTAATAAAAGAAAGCCATCAGAATTTTGAGGGGTTTGTGGTTGGTTCTGATTTTGCCCAAAAATCATCTGGGAACTTGCCAGAAGGATAGATTTCAAGAACAACCCTCAGAGCTCCTGACTCAATCAGATGACAGGGAGCCCAAGAATCTGCACTTTGGTAGACATCCTCAGGCATTCTGTTGGTAGAGGACTACAGTTTGAGAAAAGTGTAGGTAGGGTCTGGTTCCCTGTCAAGGGCAAAATTATCTCAAAATAATGCCTTATGCATTTGATAGAGATGCGACTGTTATTGAAAGATTGTTATATGCCAGGTACTGTGCTGGGCATGTCTTAAAAGACCCTCCTTTAATCTTGAATGATATTGTCATTCATATTTAAGCAAGCAGTGAAAAAAAAATGGAAACTAGCAAGACAAAATAACTTGGCCAAGTTAAGTCAGAGAGCCAGAAGGTGAACTGAAGGTTTTTGCCTCCAGTAATAGATCTGCTGTGACTACACTGAGCTCATGATTGCCAACCTCTGGAAAGCCACGATAATCATTAAGTGATTTCTGGCAGTCACGTGTTCTCCTAAAGTGTTAGATGATACAGACTTCTAAATTAAAGAGAAGGTTTAACTATGTCTTGAGACTTGGAAAGATCCTTGGCTACCTGAAAATATGCATAAGTGCTGGACAAGCAAGGGCATGGATCAAAAACAAAGTTCCTAACATTAAGTTTTTTCTACTGATCCTAAGCTTGACATACTTTTCCCACACTGCTCACAGAAGCAGAGACTAAACATCTACATTAAAAAAAAAAATCTGTCCCTATCATAGATGAGCTGTGTGACCATGGGTAAGTGATTAACCTCTCTGAGCCTCACTTTTCTCGTCTATAAAATGAGACAATATTAATACCTCAAGGGTTGCTGTAGTGCTCATATAAAATAGCATCTGTGAAGCACTCAGCATTGACCTAGCACAGAGAAGTTCTATACACAAGTTCTATACATGGTATTCTTACTTCTTGTTTATTAAGTTATTACCTCTAGGAGGCATGTGATGTAGTTACAAAATAGAGAAAACCCACAAAAGACTAAGAAATACGAAAAGAGACCAACCATATTAGAAGTAGCAAAAAGCAAAACTAGAATAACAAAATGCCATATGAGCATTATATCCCCCCATAAGAGCAGGTGAGAGACAACTTTGGTAATATATTTTTTTTTAAATAGCAACGATATAAAGGAATATGTATTCTCTCCTACACACTGCAAATTTATACAACCACTTAAAGGAGGCATTTGGCAGTTTATTAAAATTTTTTAAAGCTGTGATATAGAAACTCTCTTTCTTCTTATTGACCTTAGAACACAAGTCAGCAAACATTTTCTGTAAAGGGACAAATAGTAAATATTTTAGGTTTTGCAAGCTTTTTAGTCTCTCTGGAAACAACTCAAATTAGCCTGTGTAAGTAGAAAAGCAGCCACAGATGATGCATAAATGAATGAGTATGGCCGTGTTCCAATAAAATTTTATTTAAAGACACTGATATTTGAATTTCATATAATTGTCCCATGTCAAGAAATAACATTCATCTCTTGATTTTTTTCCCATTTAAAAATGTGAAAATAATTGTTAGCTTGTGGGCCACACAAAAACAGCAGTGGGCTGGCTTTGGCTGAGTGGCCGATCTAACTGGGAAAACCTAGAAACACGCCATCAGTTCATCAACAGGGAAAGGACTAAATAAATTCTGGTATACCTGTAGTCTGAAATGCAATGCTAGTAAAAAAGAATAAAGTAATTCTAAAGATCCTAATATAAAAGAAAAAATAACCACTGAAAAAGTTGCAGCTCCACAGTAGGATTCCAGTAAATAAAAACAAAAACAAACAAAAATTCCAATTTAGCAATGCTTTATGTTTTCTCGGGAACATTTTCCTGGCAAGCAATTGCTTTTCTTTCAGAAGTTTGGAAGAATTAGCACAAACTGTTTGCAAGGGGAGGGGAAGGGAGGAGGGGCCAGGAGGAGGGTTAGTGGTGTAAAAGGGTATGTTTTATCTGTATTATTTCCATTCTGTTCCAGGAGACTGGATTCATGAAAAGAGCTGAAAGGAGACTCAGCACAGAGGTTTTCACTCTTGCACTATTGAAGCAGTGAGGACATGTGTAAAAGGAGGAGGTGGGTCACTCTTGGTCTGACACTTTCTGACCCCAGAGAGAGAAGCCCATTTGCTGAGATGGAGTTACCTGCCACTCACAGAAGTTTGGATTTGTCTCTGAATAACCGACAGACAAATCAGATACAGGCTTGAATGAGAAAAAAGGAAAAGAAAACAGAATAAAGCCAAGGAACATGCTTTCATTAAGAGCACTCCTGGGGACTTTCAGACAGATTTCTTGTGGGTTTTTTATTGTGAATGTCACCATTTTCCGATCAAGAGAGTGATGACAACATGGAGAAAATACAATGCCGAGTCACATTTCAGAGTGTGTGCACGGGATCGAAGTGGGCTCCGATGGCATTAGCTCACCTAACCAAAGCAAAGAAAGTGGTCACAGCAGATACCTTGTCTCAGTTCATTTCTCAACACCTGTTAAACGTGATTAACAGCCCTGGCTAATTATGTGTTAAGAGGATCTCTGGTTGTAATGGATCCCAGAGGTCTGTGAAGTTGACTTCGTCTCCATGTTAGTCTCCTTCCACAAGGTCTCAAACATCACCAAAATCTGTGGAGTATTTTATGAACTCCCATGTGAGTCACTCAGAGTTTCAAATACACCAGCAGCATCTACAAAGGATGGCAAGTGCCTAAGATGTACATTTGTTCAATAAATAAAGCAGGCAGGTTTTTATTTTATGGGGCACAAATGGGCCTCTTGTTGCAATTAATATTATAAAAGCCTGCTAACCTGTGTGCATTAATCACTACATTTTGTGATCTTAGCTGAAAGACGAAACGGCATTCTGGTGACAGAATGCACCCCAAACCCTCCTCTATCTCACCTTAAATAAAGCAAAACTGCACAAGTCAGAAACCAGAAGACTTTTTGTTTTAAATATATATTAAACTATTAGCATATTAGGTTATAAAATTATGATACACATTTTATATAATGTCAATGTTGTATTAATATATATTCCATATTAAATATATACACATACTTATCTCACAGACGATTAGCCCAGTTATCAGGGTATATTTCTTACTTCTCTTAAATGGTATTGAACCTCAATAATTTTCAACTCTTCCGAGAGTTAATTAAAAGTCAGCTAATTAACCCTCCTGCTTTTCTGGCAGGGCGTAGAGTTAGAGGCAGAAATGAATCCCTTCTTCATTTCCATTTGCTTAGTCCAGCAACATAATGAACAAGAAGTAACTCCATCAGCAATTGCACATGATGGAATACTACACAGTAGTTAAAAATACTGAAGAAAATCTACATCTACTGACAGAGAAACTGGTCTGTGATAGACCAAGTTCAAGAGAGTAAGCTGCTGAGCATACAGCATATGGTCATCTAAATTTTGTAAAAGTGAAAATCCGTATCTGTACATCTTTAGATTTGTATACACACAAGAACGGCTCTGAAAACATATACAACTACAAGGTCTTTTTTGTAAGATATATTTATTTATTAGGGAGAGAGTCCTCAAGATGGCGGGGGGAGAGGCCAAGGGAGACAGAAAGAGAAGCAGACTCCATGCTGAACGTGGAGCCCGACTAAGGGCTCGATCTGACGACCCTGAGATCTTGACCTTAGCAAAAATCAAGAGTCGGGTGCTTAAAGTGAGCCACCCAGGTGCCCCTATAACTACAAGGTCTTAGAAGCAAATCAATTCTGTCTTCTTTAGTCCCAATGCAAAGGATGAGTCCCAAATGGTCTGCATGGTTTTCATGGTCACTTCTTACCCAGCAACAGCAGAACATAGCCCTTTAGATCACATGCCCCAGAGTCAAGGAGCCCAACTGCAAATCTCACATCCCCCCTTACCAGCCAGGTCTTCTTGGACAAGTTAGTACATTTTGCTCCACACCATTTCCTCATGTGCACAGTGGAGCTAATGGTGCCTACCTCATCAAATTGTTGCGAGGGTTAAATGATTTAGTAACTATGAAGCAGCACTCGGTTTAGCAAGTGCTATGAACAGTCCCCTCTCCATCATCATTAGCTCAGATCCTCATCTTGTCGCAGCCATAATGCAAACTTTCCTTATTCACTGCCTTTTCTAATTTGCCGAAGATGAAACGGGGGCAAGAAACAGCATAGCCTCTGTGCCCCACCCCTCCTCCTCCACCACCACTTTGAGCCCCCAAATACAATCTTTGGTTTGTACATTTCTGAAATTTTTTCACTCCGTTATAGATCAAGGTCATCAAAGACCACCTTGTTTCTAACTTGAGTTAATTCTCAGCTGTGGTCTGCAGGTGATGGGGGTGAGGTGGGCTTTTCTGGTGGCTGACAGTTCCATTAGCACATTTGTGGTTTGTTTTTTCCTTCAATATTCTTTTTGCTGAAATTGTTCCTCCTCTAACTTCTTACTTGTAATTGTCTTTCCATATTGGTCTATAAATTTCTGTCATTTTGGTGAAACCTAATCATATCTCCACTGTGTACTATCTGGAGCCCAGGAGAGGTACAGTTATCAGTGAGGGTCAGCTTTCCTATGGGTAAGATAGAGATAATAGCAGTAACATTTTTTCCCTTAGTTTTGAAATAAATTTCATTTTTTCCAATTATAGAATTCATGCCATCTTATTAAACAAAGATAAAAAATAAGTAACAGAAGATAATTAAAACCACCCATAATTCTACTACCAATCTCAAAAGTCTGTTATATTACCTTCTTAATCCTTGGAAATGTATAGATCTAAAGGTTTGGGATCAAGTGGTTTAGAGAATTCTGATCTCGGTTTCTTTTTTTGAGGGGGGGGGCTTTTATTCTTTCTTCTTAGACCACTTTCAATATTAACTTCCAGTCTGATATGTTGTTTTACACCGTGCCTAACTATATACCCATAATCACAAATAAAAAGGTTTTGTTTTGTTACCAAAAAAAGGCATCGTGCTTTACACATTACTTGTAACTTGCTTTGCTAATTTTATATCATGTGCAAACCTCCACATCAAATATATATTCTCATCTTTAATAATCTATAGTATAGACATATCACAGTCTATTCAACTCAGCTCCTATTGATCAAAATTCATTTTGTTTCAAATTTTTGCCATTATGGACAATGTTGCAATGAATAATCTTGTAATTTTTTTATATAGAATAAATTTATAAAGATTAGACTGTTGTGTCAAAGGTATATTTTTAATGCAAAATATGGCCAAACTGCTAAGCGATGTATACTGCCCCCAATATTTCTCTGCATTCTAACTAATGTGCTATATATTTTTTAGTTTTGCCCAATTTGTGGGTAAAAATCTTGTTATTTGGGTGCCTGGGTGGCTCAGTTGGTTAAGCGACTGCCTTCGGCTCAGGTCATGATCCCCAAGTCCCGGGATCGAGTCCCACGTCATGCTCCCTGCTCAGCCAGGAGTCTGTTTCTCCCTCTGACCCTACCCCCTCTTGGGCTCTCTCCTCTCTCTCTAATAAATAAATAAAATCTTTAAAAAAATAAAAATCTTGTTATTTTACTTAGCAATTCTGAGATTAATCCCTTCCTTTTATACGGGGTCATTTGAATTTTTCTGTTCTGTGATTGCCCATCCACATTCATTGCCCACTTCATCTGGCTGACTTTTTAAAAAACATTTCTTATGGAGGATTTTGGCATTTAAGTGGCTTAACTACTGGTCTGTCGGGTTATAATTTTTTTTTAAACTACTGTTACTGGTTGCATTTGAATTTGCATATGGTCAAACACATATATTGAAAGGCTACTGAGGGGAACATATGCTTTAAAGATTTTATTTATTTATTTGACAGAGAGAGAGAGAGAGAGAGCACGCACAAGCAGAGGGAGTGGCAGGCAGAGGGAGAAGCAGGTTCCCCACTGAGCAAGCAAGCCTGATGCGGAACTCCATCCCAGGACCTTGGGATCATGACCTGAGCAGGAGGCAGATGCTTCACCAACTGAGCCACCCAGGCGCCCCTGGGGAACATGTGCTTTAATACATCTTTGTTTCCAAGTTGTCTTACAATGCCCTGCTTTGCACATCAGGATTCATCCCTTCACCCTACACTTTATCGCCACCATCTCTCTTCTTGCACCTCTGGCTTTGGAAGCTCTATCTTCCTCTTCTCTATTTCCTGCTCTCCTGCCATCACAATTACCTCCATAAAGAACGAAGATTTCTCCCTCTCCCTGGCTCCCCTCTTTTTTTTTTTTCCAAAGGGAGAATAAAGCTTTGCCCAATGACAGTCTTGATGAGATGGCTAGAAAAACTGCTTTCCTTCATCGGCATTTAGGAAATATTGTTCAGTGGTTTGGGACCCATTTGTTTCTACCACCTCCGTCTATCTTTGCTTTATGGCTTTTGACTTTTGCTGCTTTAACTCCACATTCTGTTTTGCTCTACTTCTACTGTTTAGCTGCCAGGTCTGGTCCGGTTTCACTGATTTACTGTATCTAGCCTCATTCTCTCTCTGGATTCTGAATCCCATCCTCGAAAAGGCTGCTCCTGGCTCCTAGATTCACTCACTTATTGACTGAAGTTCAGTTGAATCAATAAACATTTTAGCATAAGTGGGTTCAATTCCAATAACATAGAGGTTTTCAGACAGCTTCAGATGGTGAAACCTAGAAATTTTAATTATTTTGGCAAAACACTATTAAATAGTGACATTCAATTTCATCCTGTGAACTGGAAATGTTTCCACTTAAGGAGAAAATCATGACACAAATATATGAAATTATGTAATAAAGCACTATTTATTTTTATATTAGATGTTCTATTTATTCCTACAGAGGAGTTACAGTATTTTTTTCCAGTATAATTAATGCACAGTGTTTTTTATTACCATCGAAGCACTATTATCATAAAGTACAGACAGTCCAGAAAAATCCGGTTTTTTCAACTTAACTTTTTCTAATTCTTTTCCTATTAATATCAATTTGCTACGTTTTGCTTATTTGGGAGCTAGCACCAAACAGTTTTAAATTATTAAGGTTGAATAACTAGAATTGGAGGGCATTTTGTTAAATTATTCCCCCCTGAGAACCAGGGCAGCACCACTCTTGTTCACTACGGGTGTGAGAATCCCAGAGGAAGCAGAGCGACGAGTTCAGAGGCGGTGGCAGAACACCTTATTGATAAGGTGCTTCCAGCCTGGAGTGACTTAGGAGAAATAAGGTAAGAGATCACAGACCCATTTTAAAGGGTGCACTAACAGGCGTTGCTGGAGAGCTTTTAGGCAGCACAAGGGCTTATTTTGACACCTTAAAAGCTTCTGCATTTTAAAATTTCTAACCAATTATCAGTCTTGCCCATTGAAATCTCAGCCTCTTAACCTTGCTTCTAGGTGGTATCATCTTTCTTTGACTTGAGTGCCCAAATACAACAAGTTTTCTGGTTTCCTGTAGTTCTCATTATCGTATGTCCCAGAGTCCAAACACTGGTAGTGTGAAAATATCCCAATGATGTACATGCATAAGTCTGACGTACGAGGACAGAACAGGCAATAGATTTGTTAACTCTGGGCAGTTTTGCAAAAGAATCATTTTTGTAAGCCAGCACTGCGATGCGTGGGGTCAAGCAGTGTGCAGAAAAGATGTCTGCGTGACCCCATACAAAAAACGTCCTCTAAAGCTACTCCCTTCCTGACTGTCCTAAGGTTTTTGAAGTTCTTCTCACATCTTATCACATTTTAAATATCTAAAAGAATCAATAGTTGTTCTTTATAACATTCTAATTTTTTGTTGTTGCTATTGTTGAAGGACAATCAATGGTGATTTGCATAAACTCAAGGGCAATTTAAAAGACAACTGCAATAACTAAGATTGAAACTGGCATGTCTTTCCCTGGTGAGGTGTTAGACATAGAAATGGCTTTCATCTCATAACAGAGAGGATTCACATCTCCAGAACTCACTAGTCTTCACCCCTTGTCTTTTCCCCAAACAGCAGCCTGGATGCCCTTTTTTTTTTTTTTTTAAATGAAAATCCTAATCCCATCATGTAACTCAACATATTGAAACTTTTCCATGATTTTTCCATCATGCTAAGGATACAATCCAAATTCCTCAACATGGCTTATAAAAATCTACACCAGGGCTCTCAATCCCAGCAGACCCAGCCCAATTTTTCATGCAAGAACTGTGTGATGCTCTCTTTTGTCTCCTGGAATGAGATCTACCACTAAAACCATTTATCTACACTCCTCAGGTAGTGTCATCATAACGCCTCATCTTTACTATAAAGGAGAAATCTTAGAACGGAATAAAGTGTGGTAACAGTTCTTATTCCCCTAAACATACACAAGAGAACACGTAGCCTCATGTTGCCCCCAACAGGCATCCCACGACTAGGAAACAAGCCAGCCAAAAATGAGGCAAACACCATAGGTGGCACAGCAGACACAGAGAACCGAGGTTCATGGTGACTTCATAGAGCTGTTGAATCAACCTATCCTGAAGCCCATACTTTCAATGATCCAAACTAATACATTCCTTTACAGTTAAACTTTCTGTTTTGGGTTATCTGCCTATGACATAAAACATCATCACCAATACATCTAATTAAACACAGAGCATGAGGAACAGTGCCAACTCTCTCTCAGACTGTCTAAAGCATGATTATGCTCACCCAAAGAAAATAGGAAAATTAGTGTTTTTTCTCAGATTTTAAGTATGAGATATTATGGACTTCATAGAAATAATGTGTTACCAGAACAGCCTAATCTAGGTGTTGAGGAACACGTTTCCACTTGATAATCCCTAAAGATTAAGATCCAACTTTCGTGATTTCTTATGTCTTATATAACATAGGCCTCCGGGCTTTAAGGCAATGGTGCAAATATTAATCCAAAGTTATCAGAGCTGGTTACCCCTGCTTCCTCCTACCAGTGCTGGTGCAGAAAAGCAACGCCACTGACCACCCGCGTATCTGAAGTCCCACACTTGTGTGGGTTTTCATGGGCAAGGTGAGAAAATTAAGGCCCATACTTAACTTCCTGTAAGTGATTATCTATATTCTCTTTTAAGTGAAATTTCCCTAATATCATCAGAAAATCGTTTCCCCCATCCTTTTCCCCTCATTCTTTCCAAAAAATAAAATAGATACTAAACTGACGATACAACCATTCATGTTCTACTCCTCCCTGCTTTTTCCTTAGGTTATAAACGTATTACAATAACTATAGCAATTAAGAGCCAATACTTGCATGGTACCATTTATATACCAGGCTTCTATTCTAAACACTTTGAAAACAGTAACTCCTTTAATCCTATAATAACCCTAGAAGCATAATTACTATTTTATATTCCTATCTAATTGATGAGAACATTGAAGCACAGCGAGGCTAAGCCACTTGGCCAAAGTCACACAGGTGTAAGCCAGATTTGAACGGAAGGTCAGTGCTCTTAATCATTAGTCTCTCAATGCAGCACACACTGGGGAAAAGACCGGCTGATATTGGAAAACATGTCTTGAAAATATTAGGAAATGAATATGCAGGAATCTCAAAGCTTTCAGATGCAGGGAGATAAATACTATTTCACAAAGAGAACAAAGAGAAAAGTATTTCTTGAAGAGCTTGCAAAGCTCAAGTTAGAAACTCATTGCTCTTCCATCTGGCCATCTTTAACCTTCTACATCCTGAAACTGTGGTTTCAAATCAGTCATAATCTCTTGCTCTCTGTTGCACTAACACATACACACTCACATCTGTCCATCTGCACGTACACAACACTCAAGCACAAATATGCCCCAAATACATGGGAGAAAAATGAAATAAAAGCAGTCTTTTTCTGTTGATCAAATGTAGCTGCAGAGTCAGCAGGGGATAAATATCTTGATGCTTACTTCATGTACAACTGTTTTGAAGAAGAACAAAGAGAAGTAACTTTCCATGTACCATTCCGAAAGAAAAAAAAATGCTGTAAAATCCAGCTTCCCTGGTGAGTGTCATCTCTAGCAGTGAGGTTTGTTTTTCTTTATTTGTAGTGCATCTAGGTGATCAAAAATAAATGATCCACAGGTACTAAAGTTTTCATTAGTAATCACCTTTCGCATTCATAAATAAATCAAAAAGCAATTTTAATCCTGTCTTCCCTCTAACATCAGAGCAAATATTTTGTAATAGGCAAGGGGCAAATTAGAGGGCATTCTCAGATGTAGGTGGGCTAGGACGAAGTCACCTCGCTGAATTTGCCTGCCTGTATGGCAGAAGCACATGGATAAAGTCAGAATGATCTTCCCTCATCTCTATCAGGCCCACATCTCTATCAAGATATCTATCAGCTATCTGAAGCACCCACATACACCAGGGGATGGAAAATATTGTCCTGCAGTAGAGGTGAATCCAGGACCGAGCATGGAGATGAACACGGCCATTAAGCTCAATTATGAATAGTGGCTGGCACTAATCAAAAAGCAACTCTTTTAATTCCTTACCAGCAGAAAATACTAGAAAGAGAATAAAATAATCTCAAGACCTCTGACAAAGATGAATGAGCCTCCTCTCCAAGGCTCAGTCACATCCCATGGCTCCATCACTCAGAGATTCAAACACAATCCAAGAAGCCAACAGGGAATCATCTTTCCTCTTACTGAAAATAGTTCTCAGAACTACAATATATTCATTCCTTTTTTTTTTTAATTAGGTGAAATCTATTTAATAAAGCAAGAAAGTCCTCAAAAGAGGTCACAGATTTATCATGATGTTCAAAGTCATAAAATTATAGTTACAGTCTAAGTAGTTAAATCCAAATTACACACCACCCCATTAATTTTATAAGCAATAGAGATTAAAGGAAATGAGGAAGTAAATGATAGGATCCTAGCTTAAATCAAATCAATACATATTTATTGGCATCTATTACGCTTATAATGCTACGAAGAAGGAAAGGCAGTGTAGAGTCATGTTCTGTGCCTTTGAGGGGCTTACTGTCTGGCTGGGAAATCCATATGCAGCATGTAGAAAGCTTCCCCAGACAGCAGTAACAATGCCAGGGTGTCACAAGACCCCATACAAATACAGACCAACAGACTCATGTAGAAGAGTGCTTGCAATGGTGCAGTGGTTAAGAGTGTGGTCTCCAGAGCCAAGCTTCCCGAGTTTGTCAAGCTCATTGACCTTGGACAAGTAACTAGCCTTTAAGTGCCTCAGTTTCCTGAGATGAAGAGGAGATAGTACCTACCACCCACGATGGTGGTAACAATTAGATGAGTCAGTACTTGCCAAATACTTCCAAAATAAGGCCGGGCATACAATAAGTGCTCGATAATGGTTAACTATGGAAACTACTAATGAGAGAAGGAAAAGATCTGTCCGTCTAAAGTTTCCTAATGTGCTGGTAGTATTTAAATGGGGAGGAAAGACATCATGTTAATTCTCTCCTTACTGCTGTTTCTCCCCCCGCCCCCCGCCCCCATCAACATCCGAAGGTCTCAACTATTCTAAAACCTAAAACTGATGAATGGTCCTCTACTTCGTTAACTCCCTGTTAAAATCTTCTTTCTTTCCCCTCATTGGTAAACATTTTAAGATTCGGCTACACATACACCTATTACTTGTTCATGATCATTCATTCTTCTGCCACTCCACACCTGATTGTAGCTCCCATCATGCCCAGAGCATGATAAATAGCCTAATGCCTAAATCCAACATCCCCTTTTGATCCATCACCATCCTCCCATCTACCTAGAACATTAAAAATTAGTCACCATTTCATCAATCCAAACTTCTCCGTTGTAAGCTCTGTCTCCACCATTAGAATGTAAACCTCTAGCAACAAGGGACTTTCTTTCTCACATCTACACCTACTGGTACTCAGTAGTATATCAAAACCTAAATTGCTCTGCTAGACTCTTCTCTCTACCAGTATGGGGAGGAGACTTCTGAGTTGGCCCCCAAGATTTCCACACCTGGTAGATAAATAATTCCTTCCTCTTAATCCTGGGCAGCACTTTGACATGATAGAGTTCACTCCCATGATTAGGTTATGTTATATGACAAAGAGGGATCTCATAGATGTCATTAAGAACCACCCTCTGAGCTGGCGGCATCACAATTCCGGACTTCCAGCTCTATTACAAAGCTGTCGTCATCAAGACAGTATGGTACTGGCACAAAAACAGACATATAGATCAATGGAACAGAATAGAGAGCCCAGAAATAGACCCTCAACTCTATGGTCAACTCATCTTTGACAAATCACGAAAGAATGTCCAATGGAAAAAAGACAGTCTCTTCAACAAATGGTGTTGGGAAAATTGGACAGCCACACGCAGAAGAATGAAACTGGACCATTTCCTTACACCACACACAAAAATAGACTCCAAATGGTTGAAAGACCTAAACGTGAGACAGGAGTCCATCAAAATCCTAAAGGAGAACACAGGTAGCAACCTCTTCGACCTCAGCTGCAGCAACTTCTTCCTAGAAACATCGCCAAAGGCACGGGAAGCCAGGGCAAAAATGAACTCTTGGGATTTCATCAAGATAAAAAGCTTTTGCACAGCAAAAGAAACAGTCCACAAAACCAAAAGACAACCGACAGAATGGGAGAAAATATTTGCAAATGACATATCAGATAAAGGGCTAGTATCCAAAATCTATAAAGAACTTATCCAACTCAACACCCAAAGAACAAATAATCCAATCAAGAAATGGGCAGAAGACATGAACAGACATTTTTCCAAAGAAGACATCCAAATGGCCAACAGGCACATGAAAAAGTGCTCAACATCGCTTGGCATCAGGGAAATCCAAATCAAAACCTCAATGAGATACCACCTCACACCCGTCAGAATGGCTAAAATTAACAAGTCAGGAAACAACAGATGTTGGCGGGGATGTGGAGAAAGGGGAACCCTCCTACACTGTTGGTGGGAATGCAAGCTGGTACAACCACTCTGGAAAACAGTATGGAGGTTCCTCAAACAGTTGAAATTAGAGCTACCATTCAATCCAGCAATTGCACTACTGGGTATTTACCACAAAGATACAAATGTAGGGATCCGAAGGGGTACATGCACCCCAATGTTTATAGCAGCAATGTCCACAATAGCCAAACTGTGGAAAGAGCCAAGATGTCCATCGACAGATGAATGGATAAAGAAGAGGTGGTATATATACACAATGGAATATTATGCAGCCATCAAAAGGAATGAGATCTTGCCATTTGCAACGACGTGGATGGAACTGGAGGGTGTTATGCTTAGTGAAATAAGTCAATCAGAGAAAGACATGTATCATATGACCTCACTGATACGAGGAATTCTTAATCTCAGGAAACAAACTGAGTGTTACTGGAGTGGTCGGGGGTGGGAGGGATGGGGTGGCTGGGTGATAGACATTGGGGAGGGTATGTGCTACGGTGAGCGCTGTGAATTGTGCAAGACTGTTGAATCACAGATCTGTACTTCTGAAACAATGCAACATATTTTAAGAAAAAAGAAAAAGAAGAAGATAGCAGGAGAGGAAGAATGAAGGGGAGTTAGTCAGAGGGGGAGACGAACCATGAGAGATGATGGACTCTGAAAAACAAACTGAGGGTTCTAGAGGGGAGGGGGTAGGGGGATGGGTTAGCCTGGTGATGGGTATTGAGGGGGGCAAATTCTGCATGGAGCACTGGGTGTTATGAACAAACAATGAATCATGGAACACTACATCAAAAACAAATGATGTAATATATGGTGATTAACATAACAATAAAAAATTTAAAAAAAAGAACCACCCTCTGCCCCGCCCAATCAGGTGACTGAGTTAATCAAAGGCAAGTTTATCTTGGGTGGGCCTCATCTAATCAGGTGAGCTCTTAAAAGAAACTTGGTTTTTCCAGACAGAAGCAGCTCAAAACCTAAAAGACATTCTGCTGGAACCCAAATAAAAGTAAGTTACCAGGTTATGAGAGGTCTTATAGAGGAAGTCATGTGGCAAAGATCTGAGTGCATCTTCTAGGAGTTAAAATGGTCACTGTCCAACAGCTAACAAGATGTTGCAGAAGTCAGTCATACAACCACAAGGAAATAAATTATGACAACAGAAGGGAGTTTAGAAGTGGATCTTTCCCTGTCATGCCCCTAGATAAGAACACAAACAGCTGATACTTTGAGTTCAACCTTAAGCAATACTTAGGAGAGAACCCAGGTAATATATGCCAGGTTCCAGCCCAAGGAAATGGGAGATAGTAAATTTGTTTTTTGTTTTGTTTTTTTTTAAGCTACAGTAGTCTCCCCTTACCGGTGGGTGATATGTTCCAAGACCCTCAGTGGATGCTTGAAACCGCACATAGTACTCTACCCTATACACACTATTTTTCCTATACATACCTATAATAAAGTTTAACTTATAAATTAAACATATTAATGAAATAATTGTAATATATTGTAATAAAAGTTATGTGAATGTCATCTCTCAAATTACACTGTAATGTGCTCACCCTTCTTCTTGGGATGGTGTGAGATGATAAAATGCCTGTGTGATGAGATGAAGTGAGGGGACGATCATAGGCATTGGAACATGGTGTTAGGCCACTAGTAACCTTCAGGTAATATGACAGGAGGACCACCGTTGACTAGGAGAACTAAAACCATGTGAAGTAAAACTGCGGATAAGGGAACTACCTTGTTAGGTTTGTGGTCATTTGTTACCCGGCAACAGAAATGTAATATACCACTTCCCCTATGTCCCACTGCCTTGCACAACCTTCTCTGGCTCCGTTGTCCTCACCTTACCCTTCAACGTATGTTGTTTGCCTTTTGTCTCAGCCCTCTCCAAAGTGATTATGTCTATTTGAGTCACTTTAACAGGCATCTGTAGTGCCTCTCTCTCGATCTCTCCACTCCTCTTCCCACTTAAATCCATGTCCTATTTCCCCTATTGCTTTCCTATCAGTACGCTGCGTGAGTACCAGACTCCTCACTGGATGGGCCCCAAATCTACCTTGTTTCTGCCCCCTCTACCTTCCACTCCAAGTACCTCCTCCTTCTAATTGGGACAGTCCCAGTCATGGCATTTCTATTTTCCCAGCATTTAATCTGTAGGCATCACTAGAAAATTCACCCTCTTCCCCCTCTATGATTAGAACCAACAACTGGCCAAATCCTGATGGCTTTCAACAATATAATTCACATTCAGCCCTCTTTTCTATTGCCAGTGCAATTTAGACGCTTATTACTACTGCTCTGGGGTGTTTTTTCCTAATTTATCAAAAACCTATTTCAAAATCTACATATTTATAAAATCTATGTATCTGTAGGTCTTACAAAAGGCAATAAAATTAATATCCCCTCAAATAGGCCCTCAAAGTCTAACATATGTAATTTCAATTCTTAGCTGTTGTCACTTAATTGCAATGGCCTCTGAATATTTTTTGTTAACGTCTCTGGGCCTCAGTTTCCTATCTAGTTATTGGGGAAAGCGACATTTACCTCATAGTGTTAACAAGAGGATTCCATGAAAAGGAATCCAATAAATGGTGGCTGTCCTCATCATTCCCTGGGACACCAGCAACAGAACCAATTTCCTTATTAATCAGGCTGGAAAGCTTACCAAGGCCTCCATTCTTCTTTCTCTATCCAATCCTGAACCCGCAGGGTGACCATGACTAACGGCTTGTGTGATAAGTTCTTCAGAGCGTTAGGAGTCTCCATTCAGCTTGTAAACTCCTGGAGAATGTCAACAACATTGCTTGCTTATCCTTGTCGCCCTGAAGGCTGGCTACCAAATCCATGATAAACAATGAACAAGAAATCGAGAAGCGGTTCAACAGGCACTTGGTAGCAGGAGAGGAGGACAGAGAAGAAAGTGGAAGTGGTAAATGTAACAGGCAAGCTTCACCTCACCTAAAAAATCAAATGAAGCAAAGATGCCCCTGCACGCTGAGGTTACTCTTAATGAGCAGTCCTCCTTGGAACACATGGGCCACTACTGAAATCAGATCTTCTTCAGGATCGTTACAATTTTCCCATGGGAGGAGGGAGGCCGACTCAACTCATCACATGCAATCCAGAGAGTACACAATATCAACAGACTACTTTTGTAATTTAGTAATTGGATATGCTTGACAATTTTCGGTTAGTTCATTTGCCCCAAAGGTGTAAAGGGTTGAAAATCTTTTTTCCTTCTGCAGCTGAAAATCTCTCTATAAAATGGGGAAATTCAAACCATGTTGCCAAAGAGATGACAGCCCTGAGGTCTAGACATGGCGTCTCTCGTAAACCCAGCAGGCTCTTACTCTGAGTACCCAAGAGTGACACAACTTTATTTTCTGCCAAACATCGGGGATACAACATTTATAAATATTCTAGTTCTAATTTATGACAAACCAGAAGGCATCAGTTAAAAATTTTATAAACACCTTATTTTAAGAGGCTTAAAAAGCTTTCACTGATTTCTTCCAATCATGATTGTCGGAGAATCAGAAAAAGGAAAAAAAAAAAGCTCTTAAGGAGATACCTTCTAGTCAACATGTGAGGAGGAAGGGAGTCTCAGAGAACAGGAGGTACTGAATATGCAGACAGAATTAAAAGAAACACAAACAGGAAGGAGGTAGGAAGTCAGGAGAACTTTCACAAACAGGTGTAACAACTTCAGGTCTTACAGGGAATGCAGAAAGGAGAGAAGTAAAGCTTCTAGGAAGCTTTGGCAGATACACCTAAGCAGAGAGAACAAGCAAGGTCTGACAAGAGCATCTCCAGTGGGCGGTTCTGTTGATGTGATGGATAATGCTGTGGTAATGCTCCCAGGGTAGTGGGGAGGGCAGGAGAGAACCCACAGACAGATGTGCTGGGTATGAGCGTGAGATGGTCAAGGAAAGGATAAAAATGTTACTGTTTGTTGAGAACACTTACGCATGATGTTATACACAAGATCCCCACAACTAAGGTTACTATCATTGTACCCATTGTACCGGTATGGAAATAGAGGCACCAAGAGGCTAAGGGAGAAAGTAGGTTACTATTGAGCAAACATTCCCTTCCTTTCCCCAACATTCACAGAAGAATCCAACCCTTCGCCTTTGACGTTAGACCTGGTCATGTGACTGGCACGAAATGTGAATGGAAGGTAGTGTAGCTTTCTAAGCCTATACCTGAAGAGGTTTGTGCTTTGTCCGCCTCGGAGCTTCTGACAACCCTGAGAAGAACATGCTTCAGGTAACCACGAAGCCTCCACCCTGGGCACCAATGTGAGACAAGTAGGGCAGAGCCCCCTGCCCCCCACCGGCAGCCTTGCAGTATAAACCAGCAGTTTATAAACCAGTTCTGAGAACCCAACACTAGTGTTGCATCCCATTGATACTGTAAGTCACCAGTTTACTGAGGTGTCTAAAAACGATTGTTTTGCCGCTTATTAGCCCTTGGTCCCCTGGCTGAAACACAGAAGCCATTTTCTAAACAAATGTTAGTTCTCCTGCTCAGAGAGGAGTGGGTGGAGTTTAATATAGAAACCTATTTTCTGATTTCCACCTCACAAAGTCTAAATATAACACACTTCTTACTTCGTATGTCTTGCTTCTGAGTAAACTGGATTCTTACGTAAAGTAAGAATCTTTGGCTCTGCTTTCTCGTGGCAGTCTTACAGGCTGTTTTTGTTTTTCTCCCTCCCTTAAGCTGCCTTCCTGCACTGTTATTTTTACAAACCACATTAACTGAAAAAGATTGCATTTTATTCTTTTACATCATTATCTCCCCAAACAGAGCACTTTACTCTTCACCGTATTTTTGTATATCTCATCTGGTGTTTTTTATGTTTCTGTTTCCTGCACTTACCTCCATCAAGTTTAGATAATAGTCATGGGCTCTTTGAGGACTCTAAGCTTTTACTGAACATTGTGGGGATTACATCCATAAAAGGCTTGATGTACTCTGCTGATCAAAGATCTCTTTCTACCGCTTGCAGAAGTTTTCATCCTTTGAGATTAAGCCAATAGTTTCAAGGGCAGTGAGTTTTTGGCAGCAATAATCCTTGACTACACTAAAGTAAGATTGCACCTTTGTCTCAGCCTTGGTTTTTCCTGAATGTATTTACCAAAACAAAACAAAACAGAACTATTACCATTCACTTCCTTCTGCTCCTGTATCCAACATTCTTGGCTTCCTAATTTCCTTTTATGATATAGGCCTGATAATTTAGTATTTTAACTTTTCCCGACAAAGTGATCAACAACACCTTATAGGAGGGTAGAAGCTCTCTCAACTTGCAAATCTCCGCAGGCTCACCCTTAACTATCGACTTGGTTCAGAACTCCCTAGCACGGCGCACTGGTGCTCCCTGGCCGCCGGACTGGCCCCGTCTTTTGCCACGGGCTCTCTCCACTCATGCCCCAACTTCTTAAAAATGAGCTAATACCTATGCTTACAGTATATATTTTAATTATTTTAAGTGATTTATTATTTTGCTAGCGAAGAAAGAAGACTCAACAAAGCAAACTATCCTGTTGGTGGCCACACACCTATCCAGGAGCAGAGCTCTTATACCAGAGTCACTAGTCTCCGTTCCCTAAGCTCTCCACTCCCACCAAGTGCCTTTGCTGACATCGCTCCCTCCGCCCAAAACACCTTGCAAACTCACCCTTGCAGTGAGCACTGAGTCTCTAATGCCACCTCAGCTTTCTCGTGCTTTTTTGTGACCAGCCAGAAATAAAATTAACTGTTGCTCCATTTGTGTAACCCTCGTCCCTTGCCTAATTTTATTAGGGAAGAAATAAAACACTGTATTTATACCTCCATTTGCCCCACCGTCCAAAGCTCCCTGAAGGCAGGGGCCTCATTTTTAATCCTCAGAGCTGAACTGAGCTTCTGGCACATTGCAGGTACCCAATAACTGAGTGTTTAATCTAATCTAGATAACAAAGGAAAATCAGGATAGTTATTATAATTACTCGAGAAAAGTAAAGAGTGGGTGAAAATGTGTGTGAATAATGTATCCATGTCGGCATATAATATACATGGGCTATCTATAATAATATAGGTTAAGAGGGTACTGTATAGATAACCCATATGGATTATCCACAATATGCTGAAGGGATGATAAAAACTGAGTACAAAGGAAGATAGTGGCTAAATATCTCTCTATGGAATTTTTGATAAGGCTTTGAGGATGGCTTATCAAATACTTGATAAGCAGGAGACAAGCAGAGTACAGGTCACTTGTCAAAGGAAGGTAACTTCTAATTTTCACAGCAAAGCAACTGAGAAGGGTCATGGGATCCTTAAGAAATGTCTTTGGAAGAACAAGGGCTCTCCGTACATAAAACTCTCACAGTTCTACTAGGAGTGGAACTTACAAAAAGAACAAAGTTAATGTGTTAACACAAGACAATGTGCCTTCTTGGATTTTGCCACCTACCAACATCCCCTTACATATCATTTACATTTGATGACTTAAAAAAAAATGTTTCCTATTTGTTTTTTACTTATAAGATAAGATCAAGAGAGATCAACACACTTGCTGGAAGAATTTCCACCCTTGACAGCTGCTAGTTACTGTCCACCTCATCCATATCCACTATTTCTCTCAACATTGGCTCTTCCCTTGGGGAATCTTTCAAAGTTGCATCCCTCTGTCCAGCCCTCAGTATTCAGAGATTTATTCTTCCAGATCTCTACTGACAGCCAAGTCTCCAAGAGAATCTCTATGCTATAGTTACTTTGAGAGAATGGGTGAATTAAATACTCAGCAAGAACCAAAGGTCCCCATGATGGTGTCTTTACCTTTCAGATATACTTTCTTCCCTTCCTCCTCCTCCATCCTGGGGGGGTGAGGGCTAGTGGTGGTGTGAAGGGGATAATTCTAGGTGTATATCAATCTGACCCACCACGGTGAAAATAATCATGCCGTCCTGGTCTCCCACAAGGACCTCAGGAGTAATACCGTCACATTTCTCTGCCACTGAAAATGCTGCCCGATGTACATTACCTTGTCTCCATTTCAGGTTTTAATAATAAATTCAAACTGTCTTTTCAAGCCATTTTCTTTAATGCCTTGACAGACTTGCACTAGTGCTACTCTAGATAAATGCTTGCTTCATCCCAAAGAGATATCAGAAAGTAATTTCTCTTCAATTTACTCCTGCATTTTGCCTGTTAATTATCTTGAAACATTTTTGCAGTAGATTGCTCCATCCCGTTAAAATAAAAAAATCTCTCCTAAATTTCTGAACCACTCCCACCCACCCCCCAATCATAGTTTTTACACTCTGCGGTGTCAGTTTTAAAGCAACATTTTACTAACTACAACATTCATAGTTAAACCAAAGCAAAGAGGTATCATTTGTTACAATGTTTTTCTCATCTGTAACACAGATCAGGGGGTTTCTTTTTCCCTTTATTTTACATTGCCTCCAAGTAAATATATCTGGGGTAAAAAAAAAAAAAAAAATAGTATCCCTTGCAATGGAAAGGGTAACATACACAGTGAATGACTGAACTATACTGGCCAGACAGGATCAATGGCACAGAAGGAAAGCAGTGATACATCACAGGACCACCCCTGATCCATCAGTTGGTGGCAAGGATGATGGTGTGCGTGGGTGGCAAACCATCAGCATGCACGTTTTCCTCTGTGACTGGTGCTGACACATCGGCTGTCCAGTGCCTACCGGTCTTTGGCCAAAGCCGGGTGGGGAGTACCTGCAAGCCATAAACTCGCAGTCCTTTAAAAACATTCTTCATGGATAAAGTATGCAAATACAGCCACCAACACTTCCAAAGACTCTAACTTATCAATGATGGAGCATTACTGGAGTTGATTTTTAAATGAAAAATTCAGATGGGACGGGAAGGCAGTTTTTTGCAGTCCCCCCATGTGATCTGGGGGATACAGTATTGAGGAATTATATACTTTATGATGTAATTAAAAAAAAATTTTTAACCACCAACTAGGTTTATGAAGAATGGTGCACACTCCTACTAAAATATCAAAGTAAATATTTTATTTCCATAGGTGAGGTAGCAAGGCAAATGCTTCATGGGCGGGCACATGAAAGTCTTGACCTTCTTTTGGTTCCTTTACACAGACCGACAAACGCCAGAATGAGTTACTTCTGTTCAAAAATCTAATCAGCACGTCTATGTTGTAGATCTACTCCATGCCCGGCACTGTCCAAGGTTCTGGGAACCCAAAAGTGAACAAAAAAGACCAAATAACTCTGCCCTCATGGAGTCCATTCTAATCCATGCATTTTTCTCATCTTCCTAGATCTGAGCCAAAAGATGGATATTTTCATTTCCCAAGTATTTTATGTTAAAATTAACACAGTTCAAATTTTATTCATTTCCTAGAGGGTATGGATTTTAAAAAGCCAATCATCTTCAGAAGATACTACCCTGATGTCTAGGAAAAGGATATTTAATCTGAGATTCTTTCAACTCCTCATCTGTTTCACAGAATGCGAGGCTATGAATGAAACCACACAGACTACAGGAAAAGTAAAAACTGTTTTCTGAGTAGAAATAAAGTAGAACATCTAATGTGTACCTCTCATTTTGTACTTTCCTACTTGATATATATATATTTTATGACATCCATCTCTGGCTCAAATTCACAGATGAGATCCATTAAAACCCCAAGTTCAGTCCAGCTTTCTTGAAAATTTTCAAAGTGGCAAACAAATTGAGGAGAACTTCTACCTTAAAAACCCATCACCGATGCTCTTGATCAATAGCTGGCATCAGTGAATCTTAGACAGACATGTGGGCAAGAATGTTGGAGCCAGGCAAGGATTTTTCTTAATATGGATACTGATGTCACCTAGGCAGAGAGAGGCCGAGCAGAGTGGCAATAAGAGGGAAGTGATTATATAACACATCCAAACCATAAATAAACACTCCATTAAGTTATAAAATTCTGTATGTCCTTAGGAGGGCTTCCTGTGAGCCACTTAACTTAGAAAAAATAAAAGGAAAGCTCTATTAATCATTCATTTGGTCAAAACCTACTGAATCCTTGCTCTATACCCAGCACAACACATAATCATCATCATCATCATCACTGTGTTGAATTTACTGTGTACTGAATACTGAGCTGGTTGATGGCATGTCTCATTTCATCAGTGAGCAACCCTTTAGAAGTTGGGTATAATTGTTACCCTCATTTTAGATGAGCAGATGAAGTAAATGATATCAAAGAGGTTATGTTACCTGCTTGTGGTCTCACAGCAAATTAAATAATCAGGCACCAAATGAGCATCTATCAGTCTCCTAAGACCATGGTCTTTTACTACCTGTTGCTCCAGCTTTGAGATATAACTGACATATAACACTGCATGAGTTTAATGTATAAAACGTGTTAATTTGATACACATACATACTGCAAAACTATTACCACCATAGCTTTAATACCTTTATCACTTCATATAAATATGTAAATAAAAATGTAAGAAATAAAATTTTGTGATGAGAACATTTAAGATTTACTCTTAGCAACTTTCAAATATATAATGAAGTATTATCTATAAGCACCACAATGTACATTAGATTCCAACTTACTCATCTTGTAACTGGAAATGTGTACTCTTGGCCCAACATCTCCCATTTCCCCCACCCCAGGCCCTGGTAATCAGCATTCTCATCTCAGTTTCTAAAAGTTTAGCTTTGTTAGATTCCAAATATAACTAATACACGGTATTTGTTTTTCTCTGAGTGAATTTCACTTAGCATAATGCCCTCAAGGTCCATCCATGTTGTCTCAAATAATAAGATTTCCTTCTTTCTCGTGGTTGAATATTTCACCATGTATACATACACACACACACACACACACACACACACACACACACACCCCACATCTTCTTTATTCACTCATCTAATGACTAATGCTTAACTTGGTTACTGTGAATAATGTTGTAATGAACATGGGTGTATAGATATTTCTTTGAGATCCTATTTTCAGTTCTTTTGGATAGATTTCCAAAGGTGGGATTCTACGGCTTTTTAATGTTTTGAGAACTTTGCATGGTCTTTTCCAGAGTGGCTAACCAATTTACATTCCCACTGACAGGTACACAAGGGTTCCTTTTCTTCACATCCTCACCAACACCTGTTGTCTCTTTGTGATTTTTAGTCATTCTGACAGGTGTAAAGTGATATCTCACTGCAGTTTTGATTTGCATTTCCCTAATTAGTGATGTCGAGCACCTTTTCATATACCTATTGACCATGTGTATGTCTTCTTCAGAAAAATGTCTATTCAGTTCCTTTGCTCATTTTTAATCAGATTTTTTTTTCTATTTAGTTGTAGGAGTTTATATATTTTCAATGTTAACCTCTTATTAGATATATAATTGCAAATATTTTCTCTCATTCTGTAGGTTGCCTTTTTATTTTGTCGATGATTTCCTTTGGTGTACAAAAATGCTTTTTAGTCTGACGTAGTCCCACTTCTTGATTTTGCTGTTGTATTTTTGGTGTCAAATCCAAAATCACATTGCCAAGACCAATGTCAAAGGGCTTATCTCCTCTGTTTTCTTCTAAGAGTGTTATGGTTTCAGATCTTATGTTCAAGTCTTTGATCCATTTTGAGTTGATTTTTATGTAGGGTATATGATGGGAGTAAGCCCACGGTCTTTACTACTCCATTTTATTATTCCCAAATCAGTTGAAATGTGGATTCATTTGCATCATCAGCTTTGTATCAGAGTTGAAAAGGACTTTCAATATTATCTAATGAATGATAAACTTCAGAAGTTAGCCCATTTCCCATGTTCAGGTAACCTGTTAGAGGCAGAGGTGAAACTAGAATTTAGGTTCTAATACACGCTTGATTCTACTCTTCCATATGTAACTGTGACTAAACCATAATAACAAGGATAATAGCAGCTGACACTTGTGGAATCTATTACCTTTCAAAACTTTAAGCACTATATATGTGAAAACTCATTTACTCTTCACAACATAGGAAATGGATCCCACCATCCCCATATAACAGGTGAACAACTGTGACACAGAACGGGTACATAAGTATTAAGTGGTGGAGCCAAGATCTGAGTCTGTATCTGCACAGTTCTCAAGCCCAGCTTTAACTATTATACTATTCTGCTCTTCGTAGCAAAAATAAAATTTTCTCAATGTATCAAACTTTAAAAAGAAAAAAGCCCTCAGTTTCTCTATGATGCTTCTTTGACCACCCCAATCCAAATTTATATCTTTTCAACCACGCTTTGAGATTTTGAATCCTATTAGCCTGATTCTGTTAACACACACACCATCTCCCAACATATCATTGCTTCTGAGATCAGAGAATATGTCTTTAATTCTATCTGCTCTTCCCCCAGTACCTCATTTTCATAGTGCACTGACTGTAGTAGACAGTCAGCAAAAAGATTCAGAAATGGACATTAAAAAAAAATAGCAGGTAGCTGACAAAGATAGTTTAAATTCACATTACTAAATTTGACAGAGGGTTGCTCATGCAAAACAATCTATATCCAAAGTCAGGGAAAATCCACATCTAAATATATTTTACAAATAAGTATTTAACTAATAGGTGTTTGCCTGATTTAATTTAAGGTATTTCCTACCCTATGCACCAAAATCACAACTAGTCACCTGAATTAATAAATATCCACATACTTCAAGTTCAACAATAGCTGCCTGGAATAATGTATCACGGTATTACAGAAATTTAAAAAAAATTAAAGACCCAACATACTTACATAGGCTAACTATATGTTAACTTAGGAAACTCTACAATTCAAATTTAAAAGAAATTGTGTTTGATCATCAACTCCCTTTTACTAAGACAGTAGGAAAATCGAAACATTCTTGCTGATAACCAACTAATCACACAGCTGGGTTAACCCAAGCTCTCCATTTCCTTTTTGATTGGAATGAGTGATGTCCTTGGTGCCAGAACCCTGGTTGCCTAAGCTCCTTCCCACCACACTATACAATCTATTTCCATCAGCTCAGTTGTATGTTTAACCAGGAATCTATATACGCATTCTCAAGGCTACATACTTGTGGTTGTATTCACATGATATAAGCATAACATAAATTGATGAAATATGAGTGCAAAAAAGAGATCTGTTGCTTCCACTGCTTCCTTGGGAAGACAAGTCCAACTCATGAGAATAAGTGGCTTTATATTAGATAAAGGAAACTTTACAAGGTGGGGGAAAAAAACATGGTAAAATTCCAAAAGAACCGTGCCTTAAATTGTTTTGCAAGTGTCCATGGTTTTGTTCTACTTTGAAGAAACTGTAAGTAGTGCATTAGGACTATCATTTATACAGAAAAGTAGAGGTGAAACTCCAAATAGTCAATTCATACTTAAATAGGGTCTAGATTCAACAAAGGATTGGCCAACAGATGCACATTTCAATGTCTTAAAGAATTTTATATAGCATTTTAATTTTTTTCTATTTTCTAAAATTTCTTTTCTATTTTTAAAGCAACTTTTTGTTGCTTCAACCAAATGTTTCAATTGACCAAATAGAAGTCATAACTGATCTGAGTAAGAGGGCTTCTATAGTACTATATGCAAGCCATGGGTGGCTAGAGGGAAGATGGGCTCTGGTCCTGCGCTTGGCTTCCAGAATTGGCCTCATTCTGTACATTCTTAGCCTATTTTCACCTGTGCTAGCTCTGAGAGCCTCATGGCACCTCCTCATGTCCTCTGTTCTAGTCTCTTAGGCACAAGTTTTTCCTCCCTCAAATTCTTCCTATAAGGCCCCCAAGCACTGTGAATGTCCGTTCCTTCCTGCCCATACACTTGCTATTCTTCCTACACTTCACTCCACCTCTTCTGCACCTGGTTACGGGCATCATCTCCTCCCCTTTTCCTGATTCTTTAGTTTTATTCACATCACCTCCTCTGTTCCCCCTATCACCGAATACCCGCTGGCCCCATTTTATGTTTAACCTGGCTGTGTTCATCCTTGGCTATAAGCACCACAAGGATCAAGACCCACGTTGTTTTCATTTAACTATAGGATCCCTAGCATCCAGCATTTCACCTGGCAGAAAATAAGTACTCAAATACTTAATCAATTTTTGGATACACTCATTAACAAACTAATTTAGGTAACTATTCCTCCAAAATTCCCAAAAGACAGGAATTCTATCTTTTCTCACTTGTGCTTTCTATACGGCACCCTGCATGAAGCCACGCTGGGCTGTTTCCCCGTGCTGAAAGGTTTGAAGTAGGACCTTTTACATCTACTTCTGTACTCAGCTCTCTATGTTTTGGATGTGGGGCTGTAAGGACCAATGTCAGGTGACAGGTGTTCAGAGGGATGCCACCCTGAGTCACACAATCTGAGTGATTTCCCTGGGTGCATCTTCTGTTATTCCTAACCACCGGAACCAACCCAAAGCAGCCTGATAAGATGCCAAACGGCATTCTCTTCTTTCCAGGCATCATGTGTCTCTTGACGTGTACATGTCAAGAACCTCTTCTTTAAAATTCTTAGGCTCCTGGAAGGGTTGAAGTGTGTATATTGTCTTTTAGAATGGAAAGAGTGTGACAGTATCTCTGAAAAAACTGGCTATTCCAGAGACAAAAGGGTTTGTTCAAAAGTACTCTTCTCCCATTGCTTTGTGAGCAAGAGAGTCACATGCTGGTCTTAATGCACTGAAGCCAGGTTCATATCCACACTGTCTGCCATCACATTTTAGATCCTTTATTCTTCCCTATCACTCGCTAAGATACTCTCACTCCTGCTTTACACCTGCAGCCCCTCTACTATTCACACTTGGTCACATTTCTGAAAGTTCCAACTTGACCTTGCCCTTTGAGTCTCATTTTATAGAAGCAACAGAGTTAAGAGCATTATCCACTAACCTCTCAAAAAATTTTTAAATAACCAAATAGTTCCCAAGCTTCTCTGAGAGGTCCAGGAACAACTCACTCACTGTCCTGGGTCTGCTTCTTGTCCGCATTTAAATTCCAGGCTAGCAATTGATATCTGCCCAGCCACAAGCTCCCAAGACTGGATTTTCTACCAATCAGGGGGAAATTGGACTTGCTTCATCTCTATTTTTTTAAAGATTTTTTTTGAGATTTTATTATTTGACAGAGAAAGCACAAGCAGGGGCATCAGCAGGCAGAGGAAGAAGCAGGCTCCCTGCAGAGCTAGGAGCCTGATGCAGGACGTGATCCCAGGACCCTGGGATCAGGACCTGAGCTGAAGGCAGATGCTTAACTGACTGAGCCACCCAGGCATCCCATGGGCTTGCTTCATTTCTGTCACTTCATTCCAAATGGCCTGCTGCCTCTCTACTTGGGAGATGACATATAAATGCCACCTTTTATACAAGTACCATTCTAATTTTTTACAAGAAATTTTAGATATATCAAATTCAGCATATACCAAATAATGCAGTATCCTAAATAATAAGAGACCATATTACCAAGTCCTGTACCCAGAACTTTACCTGCATTATCATTTTATTCTCTCAGTAGTTCTATAACAAATGTGCTACTGCTATCTCATCACAAGAAAGCTAGGTATAAAAAACTTGCCCATAGTCATAAGGAATGTAAATCCATTTATGTCAAATTCCTAGTTCAAACTTTACTTCTCAAAGGATCTCCAAATGCAACCGAACAAACACAATTTATACAGATCTATAGTTCTTCTCTGGATGTTCTTTAAAACACACACACACACACACACACACACACACACACACACACACACACAAATATTCAATGAGGCAACAAATCTCTAGAATTTCTCATTTCAGAACATTTTCACTAAAGCTAAATCTCTCACACAAACACTATCTGGCATCTCTATTTGGTCAACTTGGAACTGAGCTTAAGTACAAATAATGTGGGACAGTACTATACATTATATTTAGCACTTAAGGTACTTGGTGTTTTCACTGGGATACTATTCTGTTACTTTAATAAATTGCAACCTAGCAAGAGCAACATTTCATGAGCCTCTTAGACATAATACCCAATTCCAAGAAGTCATCCTTTCTTGAAAATGTACAAGTTCATTTCTTCTGTTTCTATTGTTTTGTTCCCAAAATTATTTCAAAGTCCAGTAACATAGAACCAGATGGAATCACTCTTTACTTGATGGAGCAGGAAGAAAAACAGGGGAGAAAAAGGCAATTTGACACATAAAGAACCTAACTGAATATTTCACTAATGTTTGATGAATCACTGATGAGCTTTAGCTTTTCCCGCTTTAGATTCCTTCTTGATTGTGCCCAAATCACTTGCCTGCTACTAAAGTGTCAACAGAGGGCATGTATTCAAGAAACCGTACATTACTAAAAATGACCAGCAATTCTTAAACAGTAGATATAGATACTCTTCTTGAAGGTATTTTCTTGGGAGCAAGAGGAGTCTCTCTCAATTCACCAAATCATTTAAAGAGTGGGCTGAAGAAAACAATAAGATCTTTAAAACCATTTATCATCTCAAACTTCTCCTTGAACAACTATTTCATTTTTTTTTAACCTTACAGAATAGGCACAGGGGAAAAAAAATCACTTAACCTGTGGAGATCACAACACAGATGCATTTTTTTAATATAGCCACATACTAACTGGTTAATATAAGCAAACCATTTTCTAGTTGATGCTGGAAGTCTTAGACCAAGAATTTAAGTTAATATTTGAAATATATAGAGAAATATAGATCTATATATAATAGTATTAAATTAAAAAGATAATAATTTTGTGATGCACACAGAGATGCCTTTAAAAGTTCAACTTTCTGCTCCATGTATCTTCTTTCTGAAAGTTGATTTTTTTTTTTTAAGATTTTATTTATTTATTTGACAGAGAGAGACACAGCGAGAGAGGGAACACAAGCAGGGGGAGTGGGAGAGGGAGAAGCAGGCTTCCCGCATAGCAGGGAGCCCAATGCGGGGCTCGATCCCAGGACCCTGGGATCATGACCTGAGCCAAACGCAGACGCTTAACGACTGAGCCACCCAGGCGCCCCTGAAAGTTGATTCTTTTTTCCAAGTACTATTATTCTGGTCTGTCATTTTAGGTTATTTTTCCTTCCAGTCACTCTTAAAGGGACATGATTTGCTCTTTGTTCAAAGAGAAGGGATTTCTTCTCAATGCCTGATTGCTTTATCATCTAGCTGAGGCTCTCACCCCCGACCACTCCAGCAATTCATCTTCCGATTAACAGAACTTTTAAACAGTATCAAGAGAATTTCTGGTGGTGAGAGGAGGAAAGGTCTATAGAAAAGGCAAGATCTTCCCAACTGTGTTTAAAAAAAAAAAATTCCCTCTAACAGGCAAAGCAGATCATGATTTTCTGGCCAAGGAAAGAACCTAACTACATTAGATTCAAAGACAGATAAGTAAACAGTGCAATGTTTTCTTGATGTGGCCCCAAGATCCCCACCACAGGCACAGCTTAAATAGCTTGGCACTGCCTGGTGACCCTATATGAATTACCGTCCATACACTAGAGCAGTGGTTATCAAATACTAATGTACTTAAGTATCACTTAGATAGCTTGTTAAAATAATTTCCTGAGCCCCACCTCCCGAGATTCTTTTTCACCGGGTCTGGGTGGGGCCCATGAATTTGCATTCCTAACAAGCTCACAGGTGATGCCAAATGCTGGTCTAAGGACCACACTTTGAATATTGCTCCAGAGCACTGTGATTCCAAAAGCACTTGGGGTAAATTGTATCACTCACTCTGCATCTAAAATTCTGTTCTTGGATTATTTCAGTCTGCAGTCTTAAGCACTTGGTCTTCAAAGAAAACATACTGCTGCAATGTGAGTCTAGATGATGGATAGGGTAGGGTACGGTAGGATGGAAGGCCAGGCCAGGCAGGAAGAAAGAAAGAAAGAGAAAAGAAAAGAAAGAAAAAGAAAAGAGAGAAGAAAAGAGAGAAGAAAAGAGAGAAGAAAAGAGAAGAAAAGAGAAGAAAAGAAAAGAAAGGAAGGAAGGAGGGAAGGAAGGAAGGGAAAGAGAGAGAAAGAGAGAAAGAGAAAGAGAGAAAGAAAGAAAGAGAGAAAGGGAAAGAAAGAAACTTAAAGTAATGGGTCTTCACTTGGAAAAGAGAGCAAGCTGACTCTGGTTTACAAAGGCCTATCTCATTCCTGTTCCTTTGTCATTTGAGAGACATGTGAGCAGTCTATGCCAAAAATGCACACGGCACACTCCCAGGAAGCCACTCACAGGGCCAAACTTAATTTTATTTAAGCCTGCCTGAACTTGCTTTTCTTATTTTTCCCCTATAAGCACTCATGAGGTTTTTTTTTTCTTTTCTTTTCTCTTGTAAGAAAGACCTCAAAGGCAAAGACACAGAGTTGACTTCACCAAAAAGTAGCAAACTGTAAAGCAAAAAATAAATAAAAATCAAGCATGTCTGTTTATAACAAGATTCACCCCACAACCCCTCTATTCACCCCCCATACAAAGAGAAAACTTAAGACGATAATAACTACTCTTCAAAAATGATTAAATGAAAATTGCCCAAAAGTCAGATTACTGGAAACATGTCTAAGCCCTTTGTGTGCAAATCCATATGGTGGCAGTTGGAACACCAAACACCTAAGAAAAAACAGACATACACCTTACTATAAAGCAGGGTTGCAAATCCAAATGCCTACAGCGTAAGTAAGGTAATTTAATGGATGCAGTCGGGAGTAAGTGAAGAGAGAGCACCAGGGACAATGGAGAACTTGAGAGTTCTGGCCTTATCAGCTGCTCCTAACTGAAGTCCAATTCTGATAACATCAGAAATACATTTTCTGTTATTCCTTCCAGTCCTATTTCTTGGATTATAAGTTGAGTTACAGATACTATGTTTGGAAAAGTCACAGGAAAACTGGATGAAGGTTAACTTCCTGGAAAAGGTTCATCCTAGGCTGCAGTAGGCAGCCTGGGATGGGTCAGGTCGCCTTTATCCAACTCGGGGTTGAGTTGACTCAAAGTTGGCTGATATTTTGAAAGATTTAGTCTGCCTCTTTTGCTCACATCCTTGGATATAGTTTGAAAGCCTATGGTGTTTACCAGTCTCCCTTGTCCTTCATGGATGTTGAACTCCAACAGTTTTACCCTTAGCAATGGGAGACTGTCATATTGAGCGCTTTGCCTTTTCAGTGATTTGCTTCTTAGCTTCCTAGTTCCACACCCTGCATAGCACAAAAATTAGGCAAATGCCTCCAGGGATGAGACTGCCCAAGATCAGGCTAATTATCTAGTACCTGCCTTTTTTCTGATGTCTCATGCCCTCAACTCCCAGCTGCTTTAGCATCCCTAAACTTTGATGTTTGTCTCTTTTGCCTTATGAGATTGCCAAAAAATCTTCTGCCTTCTCTGCTCCCAGGCTACAATCTTTAGTCTGATTTCTCAGCTTCCATCCCAAACCAAAGGAAGGAGGGAAGGAAGGACTTTATAGTGCCCTATGCTCTAGGAGTCTTGGTTTTCTTGGCAACTCTTTAATGTTTTCAAATTAGGTGCATTTCAGACTTTGCTTAAGTTAGCTTCTCTACTGTTTTTGAAGAAGTGTTGGTTTTTCATAGACCACCCCAATTTAGCCAGAGGCAAAAGTCCCCAGGTAGGTTGGCTGATGGGTTGGTTGGTTGACTGATTCTTTTGGAGATTACAAGGTTAAAAGGAGTGGAGATCGTCCGGTTCACACTGACTCCAGTGAGTTGTATTTGGGTTTTCTAAGCCTGAGACTTCTCAACTGCTGCTGTTGCCATAGATTTGTTTTCTTTCAGGATCAAAGTGGGTACTTTCATATAAAATCTTATTTTTAATTCCTTCTCTGGCAATTCTTTCCTGGATTCTTAGCTTTGCCTAAGTATACCTACAATGGAACCAGCATTCTCCAGCCACTAAGATAAAACCTCCTACTCCAACATCGTATGATCTTCTCATTCTACTCGTTAATGAAAAATGTCCAAGGCCAACCACAATAGATCCTCATGAACCATACAACATCGAATCCTGTGCACAGGGAAGTTTCTGACATCTAAAATTTCCTAGGAGCTTCAAGAGCTTCCCCTTGGTGGAGTCACCAGGCTCTGGTGTGGCAGCCTTGGGCTCCAGTCCCAGGTTAATTTAATACAGTAATATAACTACTTCCCTTGGAAATAATATGTTTATTCTGAAATTTAGGAGTTAACTTCATATTTATTTATTTTTATTTTTTTATTATGTTAATCACCATACATTACATCATTAGTTTTTGATGTAGTGTTAACTTCATATTTAAACACTTAATCCACATGAGCTATGTAGCAATCATTTTGGTAAAAATTGACTACAAATGTTTATATATATATCCAATTTCAAAGAAGACATCAAACTAATAGTTTTGGTTCAGTGATCTCTTTTAAGACAGATATGTGAAGCAATTTTTGTATTTTGTCAGCAGCCTTAAAAGAAATTTCAAATAACCACAAATCATTGTTACACTTTAGAGTACTTGAGACACTCCAAATAAATATTTGATGATAGATGGACAGTAGGTGGAGGAATGGTTTCATCTAATATGTAACAGAAGAAAGTGACAAGACACCCACCCTTATGCTTATCAGGGAACAAGATGAGAATGCTCTGGCAGAATATCACTCTTATAGTTGCCAGTAATTGGCCCCACTTGAAGCAAAGAGGAGGGATTTAAACAGAGGCACTATCTGACTTAAGCCTTCCTGTATAATGCAGGGACCTGGATACAGACAGACATAAGACATACGGTAAAATAGTCAAATTATTCCCATTACCATGTGCCATCTCCAAGTGTGGCTTCCTGGGAATTAATCTGAGGAAGTGCCATTTGATGCCTTCTGATACAGTACTCCATGTTAGTCATTTTTATTTACTTGTTTGCTTTATAGGCCTAAGTTTTTTTTTTTTTTTATTTGTCACTCAGTCTTAAAAACTAGATAATTGTGAAAACTAAGGAGTTAGTTTAGGATACGTGCTATGTTCTGATGTCTTTCCTTATCCCCATCATTTGGATGCAACAACAAATTCTCTTTATCAAAAATGTTGAAAGCTCTTTGAGATTACTGCTCTGTTAGGACATCTAGCCTAATAGGCATGGAGCTCTCCACCATGTGGGTAGCTGGAGAATGTAGCAGCCGACTCGGGATAGGACTGTTCACAGTGAATGCAGACTCCAGTTCCTTTAGGACTATAAGAGACCCCATGGCAAGTCCCCATTGACAGAGCACTTGTCTCTTCTGTAACACGCCTATATAAATAAGAGAAAATATCCAGGCATCCAAATGACAGGGATAGGGAAAGACATCAGAACATAACACATGTCCTAAACTAACTCCTTAGTTTTCACAATTATCTAGTTTTTAAGACTCAGTGACAAATAAAAAAATAAAACCTTAGGCCTATAAAGCAAACAAGAAGTAAATAAAAATGACTAACATGGAGTACTGTATCAGAAGGTATCAAATGGCCAAAAAAGAAAAAAAAGCATTATCTGTATATGGCAGGCACTGTGCAAAGGATATTACTTGAAATCTGTTCATCTTCACGACAACTCTTCAAGGTAAATACTCTCATAATCCTCATTTTGATACATGAGAAAAATGAAGCACAGAGCAGCTTAGTAATTTACTCCAAGTAGTAAGCAGTAGAGAGTCAACCTGAAACTAGGTCTCAGGATGCCATATCACAAACCCTCAACCACATCCTTTATAGGCCTCCTGGACAGTATTGATCATCTTAATGTCTCGCTGCGTATTCCTTATACTTTAATAATGTGACTATGGATTATGGACATGTGCCTTTCCTATCCGTCCTTAAATTCTGAGCTAAATATAAAATTAATGACATCTTGGGAGCTGTGATTCTTCCCTAACACATTTTGCTAAGAACATGGCTTATGAAATCTTTTTATCTAGTTGAAATGTGTTTACTAAGTCTTGCCAGGAAGTTCATTCTAGGGGGATATTACACATGGGCAATGTAAATTGCTCTAAGGGCTAAGAAGCCTTCATTCCAACTAGTTTTTTGCCGCCACGTATTAAGTAATTTAATAGATTTGGAAAATGAAGCACCTGGTCTAACCCCTTTCACAAGTTACTAGGACTGCATAAAGATCAGTCACTCTACACAGAGTTGTACAACTCCCCATCTGACACATGGAGCTGCCTCCCTCAGTGTTGTTTGCAAACAGCACTAGTGTTTAGACCAAGTATCTCTGATCGGAACAAACCTGTTCCGATGGCCTAGTGACTCCACGCTGCAAATACGCATTTTGATGAGCATTTCTGAGCGCTGGAGGAAGGAGACCTGGGGCCCCAACCTGAAGGCCAACATCCTGTTCCTGGCTTTTCTGGCTCATAGCTGTGCCACCATGAGCAAGTCACACTATATAAGCTTTGGTTTCCTACTCAATAAAAGATGCCAGTCTACCTCATGACGTTCTTGTAATGGTGGTACCTGTGAAAGCACTTTGAAAAACTATTCAAACTGAAGATCAGATATGTGACATATATACACAAACTTATACACAGCACCAAGGGCTAAGTCGTACATATCAACCAGATGCCAATAGCTAGATGATTAACCAGATAGAAGACAGAAGTCCACTAAGCCACCCCCCAGAGGAAGTGAGCCTATGAGGAGATGCCCAGTTGCTATGGTGATGGGAAAGGACAGAGCAGTCCAGGCAGAGGGACAGGGAGGGAAAGGAGGGCACAGGTTGGCTACAGATGTAGGTTCTAGAGAGCCTTCCCAATGAGCACTGGGGTAAGTGTGGACTTCTGGAAATAGCAGCAGACAAGAATTCACTCATTAACAGAAAATAACCTGATATAGAAAGGCTGTGTGCCAGGCACCATAATCCAAAAATACCAACATGCAGGATCCTGCTTGATCTTCATAACAAGCCAGTGAAGGTATGCCCCCTATTTATTGATTAGGTAACAGAGGCTTTGAGCAATTTATTGTCAGGTCCAAATAGAGAGTAAGTGATAAACCAGGTTCAAACAGGATCTGTAGAACTTGTTTGAACCTGGAGCTATGTTCCTTGACCACCTTGCTGTGCTGCCTCTCTAAACCAATGTCAGGATACAAACCAGCACATCTATCAAGCTATATTTCTGTAGAACAACTTTGTGTTTAAATACATAGGGAAAAAGTCAGGTATGGTATACACTCAAATGTTCATAGCTCTCTTTCTGTGCAGTGGGATCACAGGTGACTTTCTCAATACCCTTAAGTATTATCTGACTTTTGTAATCAAAAAGAGAAAGCAATTAAAGAGTTAAAATACATCTTTATTTTTTCCTTCCTAAGGACAACTCTTATTTCCAAAAGCTTTAGGTCATCTGTGTAAAAAAAAAAAAAAAAAAAGAAATGAGGAAGTCAAAGGGACAGTTTGTTAAGGGTTAAGTATTAAAATTTGATAAATTTGATTAATAGCTTAAGTATCTGTGGGATAGCAGGAAACCACTGAAAACACTGGAGTGAACCTAGTGTAGCAAAGGAGGTTGGGCTTGAGGTTCATGATGGCAGGGGTGGGGCACCCTCATAGGGATGGGGGTCAGTGTGAGTGCTTTACAAAGTAGTCCCCACTCCAAGACTTTCAGAGAGAATTCGGGCAAGAATCACTAGTCTAGGATCCACTGTACTGGTGGGAATCAGCAATCCCACTTCTAGTATGTTGGCTGGGAGAAAGGCTAAGAATCACTGATACAGAAAGAGATAATCAGTAGAGGGCTATGCAATTAGGTAAGACAATGATGGGATAAGGTCAAGGAAAAGCAGAAATGATAGACATAGAGAAGATCCATACTTGGAGACTAGAAAAAAGATAAAGGGAAATGGGGGGCGGGGAAGAGTAAGCAGAGGTGTGGGCGGGAGGGTATTAATAAGAATATTCTATGGGCACCTGGGTGGCTCAGTTGGTTGAGCAACTGCCTTCAGCTCAGGTCATGATCCTAGAGTCCCAGGATTGAGTCCCACATTGGGCTCCCCGCTCAGCGGGGAGTCTGCTTCTCTCTCTGACCCTCTCCCCTCTCATGCTCTCTCTCTCTCTCAAATAAATAAAATCTTAAAAAAAAGATTATTCTAAAATAAATGTTTCTTATAATGGAAGAAGCCTTCAAAATGTAAAACTACTTGTTTCAAAAGAAAATTTTCCTTTGCTTTGGCAAAGGAACGAAGTCCTAACCATGAGGATGACTTAAAGACACAGGCTTCTGGCCCAGATGGGATTCAGGAACCACCTCGCTCCAAATTCCAGTAGGTTCATGAATCACAAATCCCAGGTACAATTCAGTGGGGCAACTCCAATCCATGTTTCAAAACTTGTGATTTTCTACAAGTTTATTTTGCTTGGAGGAAAAAAATTAAATGTATCACATTTTATTTCTACACTTCTGTAGGACTTCTTCTATAAATGCCCAAATCTGGGGGCGGGGGCAGTTGGAGGGGGTGCGATATTCTAACCTCGTGTCATTTTAGCTTCTGCATTACTGACACGATGCTGCAACTTTAAGGTAGAAAAATTTGCAGCAGAAGCAGCTCCACTTGGTAACAAAACTGCCCTAATTTGGACTACGAATAAGCAACCTATTTCCTGAGCACCGCAACAAATGAAGCAGACACTTAATCTCATTTAAATCTTGGAAAACTCTCCAAGGTTCCATTTAACAGATGCAAAGTTGAGACGCAAAAAGGCTTTATTGTGTGCCTAGGATAACAAAGTTGGTGGAAAATAGCAAATAGTGATTATTAAAGAAGGATTCAACATGTAGCACTGTTAGAGTCAACGACATTCAATTTTGTATGAGACCAACAGAATGTGGCCAAATAAAAGTATTTAATGTGACCGGCTTAATGAGTTCAAAACAATGATTAGTAATTAACACACCAATCTTCTGAATGTCAATGGAGAGCTCTAAACTGCTGGGGAAAAAAATTTTTTTAAATAGTGTTGGAGCTTGCTTGCAAAGTTTCTTGAGTTGATTAAATATTCCCTCCAAAATCTTGTTTACATTATTAATTTGCTCAATCTCTGTCTTCAGAGAAGTGTAAATTTCCACTTGGTCCCTGAAGAGTTAGCACATATTTTTAATTAAAATGGTCTTGAATAAATTGAGTTGTTATTCTTACAGGCTGTAATACTAATAGTATTAACTCCCAATAAGACAGAAGGTAAAAAAAAAAAAAAATAGGGTACATTAAAAGTATGCACACATAGGGGCCTTGAACAGTGAAAGATTTATCTAAACTTCATAAAAAGATCTGACTCCAAATTATGAAAAAGGGACAGTGAGTCATTTCTAGTTTTCATGAATGATTCACAATAGTAAAGAACGTAAAGATGTGTCAAAAGTTTACAAGGTCAAAGTACAAACTGAATGCTTCCTTTAGGAAAAGCTAAAACAAAATTAAACACCATGAGAAAGACTTTGATGCTTTTCTCTCTTATGATCTAAATGACAGTAAGAGTTATGTGCATAATGATACAATTATATGCTGTCATGAACAGTTTAATTATTATATGCCCGAGCAGTTTTTTTCTTAAAAAATCAAGTGCCCTTCCTCATCTGAATGCTTCTAACCTAACTTTGCCATTCTTTCACTATATTCAATTTTCTATGGACACAGAGGAGTGGTCTGTCATTTAAAACGATGCTATTAAAATCCTCTCACTTTACTTTTAAGCTCTTAAAGGCTAGGTAGCATTTTGTCAGTATCCACCATGCCAAGAGGCTGAACTCATTCATTCTTTCTACTGCTTGAATGCCTCCTTCATGTCAGGTACCAGGCTAGAATATGGGACATACCCTGGAGGCCATGGGATCTTACTGGCAAGTAAGGAGACTGGAAACAAGCAGGGAACTGGACAACAGAGAGGCAGTTTTGGGCCAGTCAGCCCTGGTTTAAATCCTAGATGTGCCTTTGGATACATCACTCAAGGTCTCTAACTCAACCTCCTCCTCATCTGAAAAACAGAAGTGATGAAAATCCCTACCTCACAGATTTGTGAGGATTAAATGAGAGGATGCAACGCTTTTCATTTAATTCCATGGCACATAGTATATACTCAATGCATATTAGTTGCCATAAGGATGCTAATTATATTATTACACTTTTTGCATGATAACAAGTCCCATGAAGAGCTATGTAAAGGATGCTAATAAGAGCACCAGGAAGAGCAAGAAATCTCCCTAGAGTAGTTCAGTATGAACAGACAGACTACAGAGGAGAGCACACCAAGTAACGAGTCTTCGATATCTAGGAGAAAAAAATAAATAAATAAACAGAGTGTTGTTCAAGAAGAACTCTCAAGAGAAGATGTCATGTTCGTTTCAACGACTATTTCATCTTAAGAAAGCAGTCTTCAGCTACTGATCAAACCAGAACCCTAGCCATGCTGATGATTATCATCAGCATCCATAAATTCATTTGCTGCATCACATCTTGGCATGTGAACGCTCATTTGTTACAATTATCCCTCCAGTTTGACATGAAGAGAAAGCAACCATAAAGCAACTTCTATTACCCTGGGAAGCTCCTCTAAATAATTAAAATTCTAAAGCACTGCTCAAGCTGAAAGCAGATCAGCCCCTCATTGAAGGCACGTTCTATTAAATAAGCTCATGTTTGTTGTTCTTGCAACCCAAGTCCTTGAGCTCACAAATCCCACAGCACCAAAAGTCATTATTTTTTAAGCTAATTTAATTTTTTAGGTCCCAAATCTATCTTTGGGGGGAAAAAATAAGCCACCATTTCTTACACACAACTTGGGCCCTTTCTAGGTACTCGTCATTAGGCTAAGCTTATAACATACATGATCTCATCTTCCATAGTTTTCCAGGGTGATGCTACTATTACTCAGAGTTTTAAAGGAAACTGAGGCACAGAGAGGTTCAAACCCTCACCCAAGTTTCATTAGCTCAAACATATTATAGCTATGATTTGAACCCAGCTTCCAAGTCAATGTCCATATCCACCCTATTACCGCATAAGCACCTTGAGAATATATTTTCTTTTCTTTTTTAAAGCAATATTTACATTCCAAATGCAAATGAAGGTCAGGTGGGGGTGAGGTGTGGGGCGGGAGTAAATAGGTGGGAGCAGGAAAAGGAGGTAAATGACTCGGCCATTGCAGGCAGACGTTTAATGAGAATTCACGTAGGGTCCAACTCAGGTTGGATTTTCATGAAGATCAGACAGGAGTCTCTTTTTCACCAAAGACTGAAATCCATTTTAAGTCAGGGTCTTAGACAACAAGGGCTACTCACTTCCTAGTAGACTTTGAGGACTGGTTTTTTTCCCCAGTATTAAGCTTCAGACCTACCATCTTCTCATGAGCCTTTACAAGGGGACAGTCTACTCTTCCTCATGAAACAGGATGAAAGCAACTTATCTACATGCAAGTCTCTAGAACCAACGAGTGAACCAATTACAAATGAAAACAGGCTTGTTGTAAGCATTAATTAAAATGAGATAATCTTTTGCTTAATTAGTGCAGTGCCAGGCATACAGCAGGCATTCAATATATGTCCATGCCATTACTAATAACGTTTATGGATATTATGATTCCTAAAAAGAGTCCTTTAACTCACATGGGAGCAATATCCTATACCACATGCCCTTTTCTCAAGATTATGCAACCTAATAGAAATAACTAAAACAAATGATTAGCTTCTGCAAATGAGGAATCCTGCAAATGACTGCTCTGTTTGACTTGTAACAGCTACATGCTCAACTGGAAAATTTATTTTGATAAATGTTTGTCAGTAGGGAAAATGGGCTAGGATAAGGCTGCATCAGAAAAAGGAAATTCGTAAGGAGGAAAACAATTTTATTTTAAAGGATCAAAATCCATTATTAAACACACCTGCTTACCAAATGCAGCTTAAGTGAAATACCACTAACAACTGGGTAAACTGTGTCCAGCAGTGGTTGGACTCATGCAATGAACTGATTAATTTAACTGGTCAATTAATCCAAAAGATGTCCAGTCCATGTGCACGAAGACTATGCCAGTGAGCCAGACTAAGAGAAAGAGTTGCCATATAAAGGGCCACCAGACTCAATTAATTCACATTTGATCAGATTCCCTGGATAATAATGGCTCACAGCTGGATTTGTATAACACGAAACAGAGTTGCATTTAAATAATAATTTTTTTAAAATATCTGAAAAGGTGTATCTTTTTTACTTATCACATAGCCCAAGGGAAAAAGAAAGGTTGCATAATTCCTGGATACCTCAAATGAGGGAGGCTCCCAGTCTTCACTGAAGTTCAAGAGCATTAACTTCACACCTACGCTGTCACACTCACCCCTGCCCATCTCCCAAGACCAGACCTGACCTGCTACCTTCCCTTCCATGCTGACTTTAGACACAACTATCAGTTTTGCTAAGTTGCACTGTGGGGGGACACTATGTCCCTTCTTATTAAAGACAACACGAATTATGGAACTAACCTAATCTCTTGCCCCAAAGATTTCAGTGTTTAACTCAACTTCCCCATAATTCACTGTATGCAGCAATTAAATTAATGGGAGCGGTGGCAGCATAGAATCCTTTAAGCCCCTATGGGGGCTTGTTCCTTTGATTAGACCAGATCAAGGAAGCTGCAGCTATTTGCAGGCAGATTAGAGGGGCTCCCTTTTTTATTGCCATCAGGGCTGAAGATTGAAAGGTCAGGTGTGTTGACATTTTACTCATCTCCATCTGTGACAGTTTACATTGAGATTATTCTTAAAGAAGCTTTTTAATACAGTAAGAGGACCATATGGATGAGGAGGCATGAAGGCGCCCTCATACATTTCAGGCAAAGGTACCAAGCGGGTTTATGCCTGCCTGCTTCATCAACACACCCTGACTGCCACCTCCAGGTGCCAATAATGGATGCAGGAAATCAGTGTCCTGATGCTCTGTGAGATAGGAAGGGGGCCTTCAGGGTCATACAACATTTAATTATGCTCTTCACGGTTTGGGGACTATGTTGCATGTTATTACATTTTAACGTTTGGTGGAAAGAAAGCACTTCTTATCTGTTCATCAGTCATTCCCAAATCTAGCTCAATCAAAATCACTTGAACTTTTTTTTTATATTAAAAAAACAAAGTTGACAACCAGCTTCCCAAATCTCACCCCAGAGCTGGTGAGTAAGTGTCTCTTGGGGACTTGGCCCAGGAATCTCTAGTTTCCAAGAGCCCCACTAGAGGTGGTTCTAGTAAAGACCCAGTTCAAGGACTCACTGGTACATGTCACAAAGCCAAAGTATAAGAAAGTTTACCTGAAAAGAATAAGTAACAATGCTCAATGAAGTTAAACAATGAGTAGGTTAGGACAGTCAGCTGCCTGGGATTAAAATCCCCTTCCTCCACAGCAAGTAGGGTATATAAATTACTGAATCTCTCTGGGTCTCATTTTTCCTCACTTTTAAAATGAGATTAATACCACCTTCCACAGGTACCTCTATGGAAAGCACTTAGCATGGGCCACAACTATATTAAGCTACCCAAAACTATGAGTGATAATTATTTTTTAACCAGATCCCAGAAATTCTAGAAAACAAAGCCCATTGTATCATAGCAAACAAATACCCCACAAAACAGAATAGTCTTTTTCCTCTAATTCTTTACACTTAATACTATGCTTCCTATGGGATAGGCTGAAATAATGACTAAATTCTCATTTAAAGCTGCATTACTTAATAATTTACTTAATTCAAAGGCACCGTCAATTCACTAATAGCTTTGCTGGAATTAAAGAAGGAAAACAAGTACGTGATGATTGCAAACTGCATCCCAATTTCAGAAATGTGAAGATGTACTGGGGTGAGGTAGGATAGGAGAACCAGATGCTATCAAGACCCAGGGAAGGCTGTATTAACAAGCCTACACATCCCTAATCACACACAAAGTTCCCCCGAGGGGTCGTCAGCAGAATGAGAATCCTACAGAATATTCTAGAGTCAAATCATCTGGAAGTCACTGCCTATCATTGCTCTCCTCCTCACCACCTCTCTTCATAGATTCATGAGGCATATTCACATATTACAATATCTGAAGGTTGAGAAGTGTTTCAACAGATACACCAGTTGAACTTGCCTTGAACTTTTCTGCTGACCCTTTGGGGAATAAACTTTCTCAGTACATATTTTGATAAATGTTAAAGTAAAGCCAAGTTTCTTGGCTATAGTAATTATGAATATCTTTGTCCAAATGTCTTGTCTCGTCAGAGTAAAAGGCCTATGGGGAAAGAAGTCCGATGTCTTCAGACTAACCACAGGATTCACAGCTTCCTTCCAAAGATAATAAGACCCTTTCTTGTTATTTATTAGATGGTAAAAAATGAGCCATGAGAAAACAGGGAGAGCCATTACTTTTTCTGAGCAACCTTATAAGTTGACGACATTGCTGAGCATTTATATTGCAGGATAATTTGACAAAAAGACATTTTTACAGTTTTTAATTATCCCAATGATAAGATTAAAAATCCAGGAACTGTTTATTCAGATTCATCTTGGTAAAATAACTACATTCAATAAACACACAATACAGAAGCTTTAATTTTACATGTGGGCCAGGAGGATCCATTTCTCCCAGAACATGTATCATCCCATATGTGCTGTGATTTACAATCCCCAAAGCATAAAGTTTGAATTGTGAGTCTTCTGTTTAGGATTCATTGGAATTCTAATCCTATAGTCACACTAAAATAGATGCAGCCTAAAAGAAAATTCTCCACATTTTAAAGCCAGATGGCCCATATAAGCTAAATATTTTTTCATTCCTTGTTCAGAGGAAAATTCACGTTGAAAGTAGTGAATTAATTTAAGTAGATATTAATTTAAGTAGACATGAATTTAAGGGATCCTTAGTCATCAATCCCAAACTTAAGACTCTATTTAAAAATGTATTTTTTAATGAAGTTTAAAAAATAACAAAAAAGAATATATATAGCAACCCTGGCACAGAAAACTTTTCCTTAAAAAAAATCCCCTAATGTTAAGGGGGAAAAAAAAAAATTCAGTTCTAAATTCCATGGTATGACCAAATTTTTTTCTTCAAACTGAAAAATGAGATCTTTATTTGAACTATTTCTAGAATCACCAAAAAAGGTCTTATTATTTCAAATTGTCTGAGTAAATATGTTATCGAAGAGTGAGCCTTAATCACAATTTTCCTTGTGATTAAAAAATAACAAAAATCCAATTCTACCATTTCTTTGCTCTTTTTTTTTTTTTTAAAAGAAAGATTTATTTTAAACAGAGAGAGCAAGCAGGGCCCTGACACAGGGCTCGCTATCCTAGAACCCTGAGATCATGACATGAGCTGAAATCAAGAATCAGAAGCCTACCCACCTGAGCCATCCAGATGCCCCCAACTTCACCATTTCTAGTCTTAGACTGATAGAAACCCAGGACTTGGATTGTATTTTGCAACATTCTCACACATTCTACACTTACATTTTCTCTTCTATTGATACAAATATATATAAATATACATAGAAAGACTCCCCAGCAGCCCTGGGAGACATTACCATACTGAATAAGTCCGTTAAATGAAATCAAGAAACTAATAAAAAGGATAGCAACGTTCTTCTCTTCATCATATTTAACATCTCTGTTCTTTAAAATGAAAGGAATCAGCTATACAGTAGCCTTAAAAATGCCATATAGTGGGATCTACTCTCCAGCACTCTAAGAACTGTTCAGTTATACAAGACAGGACCTCTTCAAATTATAGTTGACTCCTGAACAACATGAGGATTAGAGGCACTGATCCCCCAGGGCAGTCAAAATTCCACGGGCAATTTCTGACTCCCCAAAACTTCACTATTAATAGCCTACTATCAACCAGAAGCCTTCCCCTAAACATAAACAGTCAATTAACACAAATTTTGTATATGTATTATTTACTGTATTCTTACAATAAAGTAAGCTAGAGAAAAGGCAGTGTTAAGAAAATCATGAGAGAAAATACATTTACAGTCCTGCACTGAATTGAGTGAAAAAAATTCCATGTATAGGGGCGCCTGGCTCACTCAGTCAGGAGAGCATGAGACTCTTGACCTCAGGGTTGTGAGTTCGAGCCCCACGTTGACTGTAGAGATTACTTAAAAATAAAATCTTAAAAAAAAAAAAAAACATGTATAAGTGGACATGCACAGTTCAATGTTGTTCAAAGGTCAACTGTATTCCCTACTTGGGATAAAAACGTTGGAAGCTTTTTCCTTCTGCACATTACCTGTATGTTGGTCCATTAGGCATTCAAAGTCAGTTTCTCAACAAACAGTCTTAGAAAACAGACCGTTATTTTGTTTAAGGCAAAGGTCTTCAAAGGTAGTCACAGGTAGGCTGAGGATGGGAGGCCCCAAACAAGCCCGAGCTAGAGCACCTCTAATGGAATCGGTTTGATAAACTGAGTTTCCATGTAAGATTATAACTTAAAAAAAAAAAAAAAGAATGTGCAGTTTAAAAATAAAAATCTGAAAACCACTAGTTTAGTGGAAGTGGGACACGCATGCAAGATAGGACTCACCCCTGCATCAGGGTCAGGATCCCGGGCGGGATGACCCATTTGCTGAGACAGTCCTTGTACCCAAAGGCCCAGAGCAAAGGGCCACATTATGGAAAGTGCCCCGGCTGCCAGGGAAAAAACTAGCAACATCTGCGTGCCAAGAGCACCTCTCTACATCCTATTACTGACTTGAGTACTGATTCAAACAGAGGTTGAAGCATTCACAGTCCGCCTAATGCAGGGCCAGCCCACAGTAAACACACACACTGAAGGGGTACCTATGATGGGCCAGGCATCATGCCAGGAGCAGGAGGACCTTGCTGAACACAAAGAGCACAGCCCCTGCCACCCAGAGGTCAAGTCTAATGGAAGAATGGTCATTAATCAAATATTAAAAAGAACTGCCACATAATGAGCCCCTGCTGGGCATCAGGTGCCATTCGAACATCAGCTCCTCTCATCGTCACCACACCTCCATGTCACAGAAGCAGCACTGAGACACACAGAGGTCCCGGGACTGCTAAGAGGCCAAGTTTGGCTGGAGGCGCAGCCGATGGCTTGAGATTCCAGGCTCTCAATCATCAGACCCTCTTCTCCTCTCTCAATCATGATCCTCAACCACCCAATGCACACAGCTGAGACAGGTCCTCAAAGGACAGACATGGGATGCTAAAAGTCTGTAATCTCCTAGTCCTAAGCAGGGAGAACAGACCACCACTGCAGAAAGGACATTTGAGCTAAGAGCTTCAGGAATGGCAGAGAAGAGGGAAGAGGTCAAAGCACCTGCAAAGGACAGGGGGGTGGGGGGGAGGGCAGGGAAGGGCCTGGTGAGCACAACATCCAGCCCATCAGACAGCACAGAGAGGTGGCGAGCGCTGGGGACAATGGGTGGCAGGAGGTAAGAGGCGAGAGGCATGTTGGGACCATGCTGAGTAGGGCCCTGTAGACCACTGTAAAGCACTTTTGTTTTCAGCCACAGACTAATAGGAAATCACTGCGGGAGGTTCCCTCAGACATACAGGTGTTTCAAAAGTCCTCCCTGGATGCATCCAAACGCAAACCATGAGAACCTTCTGATCCTGTCAGGGCTGACACGTCACAATCTTCCCCACAGACCAACTAAGACAAAACCTGCTCTGGATCATTCTGTGCGTTCCTGAGGCATGCCGGCAGCCTGCCATGGACCAACCCCCTGAACGCTGTGCCTGGGGCAGGTAGAGGGAGGTAACAGCTCCAGCTAATCTCTTCTGGAGCTTCATCAGTGGGACAATACATCACCTCCTCAGACTTCAGCATGGAAGGAGAACTTTGAGAACACACACATTTAAAAAAAGTGACACTATTCTCCTCAAAATCTTTTCTTCATTTTGTAAGTGGTAGAAGGAGACAGATACCATATCACATTACTGAATACCATGGGACATTTGTTCACACTTAAAAGTATTTAGGTGTTATTTCATGTAAATGTTGAGAAGAAGGAAAAAAATCTTGTTTTTCTTATCTCTTGGGAATCAGGTTTAGTTCCAAAAAAAAAAAATTCTGCAAATTGACAGAAAACGATGTATCTGTACTTAATTCAGTGTATATGGATTTAGTCACATAAGACTAAGCACTGAACCTGACCAAGGGCAGAACTTTGTGGAACTCAGTCTTTCAATCAGAAGTACTGGCCCTAAAAACTGCAGTTCACTGATAGTGATTCAATACACATCACTCTGTCTCCCCACCATCCTTTCTTCTATTCCTCCCTTACTGAGGAGAGGTAGGAAACGTCTACTAAATCCAGTATTTCTCAGGGGAGGAAAAAGCATAAAATCCTGACTCCGAATAATCACGATCTTGCAGAGCCATCCACACCGAGAGGTTACAGCATGTCTAGAGGAATGGCATGGTTATGGACATGGCTTTTTAGCCTAAAGAACCTAGACTCTATCGAACTCTGGTTTTGAGCAGTTGACCTGTCTGGGCTTCAGCATCCACAACCATAAAACACTTAAAGTAACAATATCTATCTTACACTTAGGGTGAGATTAAATATTTAGCACAGGACCTAGCACAATAAAGGGGTGTGAGAGGGTTTTTTAATTCTCTTATTTTCCACAAATCAGTGTAACTTTACTTAAGAAAATAACACCCACATTGGGTTGGACTCCTGTCCCTTCTAGCAAGACTTTTGCAAAAAGAGATGTCAGACGTTTCTTTTATGGGAGATCCTATCATTAGCCCTTTATCTACAGAGTGTAGGTGTGTCACCAGACGTATTAACTTCCCCTTAAATCCTTTGAAAGTGTAGAAGGAAATGGATGTCAGACTACCTACTTAATACCCAACACCATGGCAGAACGGAGCCCATTAAAAGATCCTCTTGTCTCTTGCTCAAAAAGGCACAACCCAAGGAGAAGAAATTACCAGTTCCCTGCCTTTTTTTAAGTAGGCTCCATGCTCAACATGGGGCTTGAACTCATAACCCTGACCCTGAGATCAAGAGTCTTATGTTCTACCAGTTGAGCCAGCCAGGCACTCCTCCCCCACATTCTTGACATGACTTTAAAGGCTCAGGTTAAGTCCATGCCATCAAATCTTCCCCTGTCATAAGAAAGTGTGGGCAGGGGGAGGGAGGCAGAGGGAGAGAGAGAATCCCAAGCAGGTTCCACACTCAGCGCAGAGCCCAATGCAGGACTCAGTCCCATGACCCTGAGATCCTGACCTGAACCGAAAACCAAGAGGTGGACATTTACCCCACTGAACCACCCAGGTGCCCCAAGAAGAGCCATGTTTTATTTTATTTTTTTTAAGATTTTATTTGTTTTGACAGAGAGAGACACAGCGAGAGAGGTAACACAAGCAGGGGGAGTGGGAGAGGGAGAAGCAGCCTTCCCGTGGAGCAGGGAGCCTGATGCAGGACTTGATCCCAGGACCCTGGGATCATGACCTGAGCTGAAGGCAGACCCTTAACAACTGAGCCACCCAGGTGCCCCAAGAGCCACATTTTAAATAAAGGGGATAATTTGGGATCAATCCTATTTTTATTAACTTACTAATTTTATACCAAGATGGTATTGTAAGACTTCACTTTTTCAACAGTTCATTCTTAGGCCCATTTACTTCTTCAAACCAAATTCCCACTCTTTCCACACTATAACATTTTATAAAACTCTCTGCTTTAAAAGCAGTCTAGTCTTTGCTGCCTTTCAACTGTACATTCTTTGTTTTTCACAGAGAACAGAAAACCATTGATAATCCCTGAAGAAACTTCTGACAGGATAGGAAAATGCCTGATGAGTCCAAAAGCCCCCAATCCCCAAGACGTAGAAGCAAGAGAAGTTGGGGGGAAATCTTAAATACCAGTTAATTATCGTATCTCAAATTGCAAGAAAAACAAATGCCTCAAATACCATTATTCATTTAAGTTTTCTGACAACCCGACATTTATCTCCTATGGTCTTATATTATAGAAATGTCTATTATATTCATTTTAGAGACTGAGTACTTTTTAATACTAATGAGATGCATGTTCCAAAGTTGATCCTTTTCGTTAAAAAAAAAAAAAACAACTGAAAAAGTTGAAGCTATTATGTTGATTGTACACCAAAGTGTGTTACAGTAAATGATGCAAAGGAAATTTAACAAACAGGTAAATGCACTTGAAAATGGTACTTCGTTGCTCTCAAGGTGCTGGTCACAAAATATGCACCAATGCGAAAATATCCATCCCACATAGATAGCCAGTTTCTTTGGTAAAGTTCAATTGAAATCAAACAGTAATTAAAGCACTTAATTTGTATGAGCACTGTTCCAAGATTAACTAAAGGGCTGAGGGGAGCTGGAGGCGGGGAGATCAATTAGGCACCCATTAAAATATGATAGGAAGAGAGAGAGAGAGACAGCGACAACTCTGAGCTTGGGAAACAGTGTGGAAATAGTGAAGAGAGATGTGAGAGAATGAGAGAATGAACAGGAGCCAGAGAGACAATAGGGAGAAGAATATTTCAAGGCTTAAAAAAAAAAAAAAAAGCGGCAGTGGGAAGACCATTAACACATTAACCGACAGAACAAGTGGAAGTAGTGACGGTTTGGTGGGAACGAATTCTTTAGAAACACAGAGTTGAAGGCACTTTCACATAAAACCTAACCTCACAGGGAATTATAGGTAATAACACTGGAACTGTATCAGAGGCAAACACGTCATTTTGGGAGATGGTTATGGAACCTCACACTCAGAACAGGAAAAAGTCATCTCCATCAATTCCAATGCATTTTTCTCCCTAACGCCGGCAGGGACACAATCCAGACAGGTACCATGTCTGCTTACCGCACTCAAGAGAAAGGAAAGAGACGAGGCTGACAGTCAAGGGCCGTGAAGGTCAACCCTGACCATAGCAACACCAAAGGAGAGACTTTCTTCTGCTATAGGAGGCCGAAATAATTTCCATCATTAAGCTCACTTTTTACATCCAGGGGAAAATGAACATGTATTCACATTATAGTAATTTGAAAAATTCAGAATTAATGAAAAAGTAAGCCTCAGAATCTTAAATCAACTGAATATAACAACTAAGGATGGATGAAGCCCCCAAGAGCTTTGGTCACGCTCATATGTAATTAAAAACAAACAAACAAACAAAACACAACGGTCATGTTTATAGACCAATTTTATAGGGCTAAATTAATGAAGAGTTTTGGAAAGTTCTGGAAATTCCACAATGTTCCTTTTTATATTACAATTTCTGCATTGATCAATGATTAGATAAGAAAAGCATTAACCACATCATCAAAACAAGAGAAGTGAGGCACAAGAAGCTCAATTTTACAGGTGCAACACTCGACAAAATACAACTCCAATTTTTAAATAGCATTATTTAAATAGCAAATATCGCAACTGTTACAATGAGCCAAGTTATCTGCCTTTTCCCACCTCTAGAACTTGACTCATGCCAGAAAAAGATACTATACTCCTTTGATATAAACCAGTCACTTGTGGAAAAAAGGAAAATAACAGTAGCAACTGAGTGTGTGTTTGCCAGGTACTAGGTCATGGACTCTCTGTTCATTACTCTTTCAAATTTCACAGCATCTCTATCAATTAGGTATCTTGTGATGCCCATTGAACAGATGAAGGAATTAAAGGTCAGGGAAGATTAAGTAACTCAGTTACTTAAATATATTCCCCCTTGGCTAATACGACATATGCCAGAGGGTCTGAAAAGCCTTATTTTCCTAATCGATCATTTATTTATGTGCAGAACAGCAAACAAACATTAAACTCAACATAAAGAGAGCAGATTTAATACTGTGGTCATTACTTTGAAACCAAAGCTATACAGCCTCACCAGAAAAACCACACCAGCAAAGCACCCAAGGGCTGAGTTGGAGAAGCAAGTGTTTGCTCAGAACGGCAGTCGGCAGCGGAGGAAGTGGATGGGCTGTATCCCAGATCGTCTGTAAATAGTGACAAGGTGAAGGGTACCAGTTTTGTGGTCATTTACATAGATACCAACTTCATGGGCTTGTCCCAAACAGCTCATCTGCCCAAACCTCATGTTCTTGTAGTGTAAACAAAATGGGAGTATTAATGCCATCAACCTCCCTGCTCTATGGTCAGTATTATGTAGGAACATACACACTAAGCACTTAGCATAAGAACTAGCATGCAGGGACGCCTGGGTGGCTCTGTCGGTTAAGCGTCTGCCTTCGGCTCAGGTCATGATCTGGGGGTCCTGGAATCAGGCCCCATATCAGGCTCCTTGCCCAGTGGGGAGTCTGCTTCTCCCTCTCCCCCTCCCCTCGCTCGTGCTCTCGCTCTCAAATAAATAAAATCTTAAAAGAAAAAAACCTAACCAAAATCCTAGCATCAGTTCACTCAACAGTAGAGCTGTCCTCATCATTATTGTTTGCGGTGGTAACCACGACCTCAAGGTGGTCACAGTGGCAGGTAGAGAAAACAACAAACAGAGCTATGAAGTCAGTCACAGCAATCTTCAAACTCCAAGCCTCTCGTTTAGGTGGTATGGAACCATTTGAAAAGTTATTTAACTTACCTTGAACTTTATTGTTCTTGGGGGTAAAATATAAATTAAAATACTCCCCTTGTAGGAGACAGAGAGAGTCAAAAGTACCCTATGAAGACCCTAAAACATATGAAGTTCTAATACTGTTAGCATAAAGATGCTTTAAACACTAAAACCAATCAAGAGTTATGGGCCACAGAGGAAATAAATGCAAATGTTAAATATAAACAAACACAGGCTTAGATAAAGATGGACCTTATTTGAAAAGACAATGGCAGTAAGGAGAGGGAGACCATGGTGATAGGAAGAGGGAGACTAGTGCAGTAGGGAGAGTGCTCTTGTCTCCAAGGTCAGGCAGAAAGGAATTTTCTAGGGAGAGGCAAACAAATCTAGAAAGACCCAGGCTTAGGGAAATGGGATGAACATGCAGCATGACTGAACAACCAGGTAAAGGGTTTCCCCGAGGTCAGCCCTTTCTCAGGAGCTGTTCTGCATTCCAAAGATCAAGGACAGGGCAAAGTTCATAGGCCCAGGAGAACGTGAGAAGCTTGGCTACAATGTGGTCATTGAATTTAAGTCAACAAGTATTTGGACAGAGAGTAGGAACATTTCAGGCCAAAGAGGAGACTATGGGAGGGGTCAATGTCTGGCTTTACCACAGGTACCAGAGAGGGGCACCCATTAGTCGTAGCCTTCTGGGCAAGAGTGGTTCTTTGCAAGCCTTTTTCCTGAACACAAGGGTAGCAGATTCCTTTATCTATTGCTGTTTTCCAGGAGCACAGAGTTCAGGTAAAGATTAGCATTACCAAAAACAAACTATGCCTATAGAGTTTACTACTTTTAAGGAAAGAATCTCTTGTGATATCAAATTCAATCACTTTCCTTTCTCCTATAAAAGTAAGAAATATGAAGAAGGTTAAAAGAAAGTCTGTCATTAACCCATAAAAAGGGGAAAGACAATTTTAACTGCTTGAGGATTTTACTTTTTTTTTTCATTTCTTTGAATGCAACTTCATTGTTTAGAATGTTTCACACACAATCTCAAACATCACAAAAATCAGAAAAATGGCTGGTGCCCAAAATGAAGACTACAAAGAGAATTGGCAAATATTTCATTCCTGTCATTATCTACTCCTTTGCTTTGAAGAGATGCAGAAAGGGAATTTGAATGTTTATGTTCATCTTTGAGTTTCTAAAAGATTAGGTCTTCTATTATCTCTTCTTTGATATCATTAGCTTATGCCTACTGAATGTGTACTATCTTGTGAGGTGTTACACTAACCACGTTATGTAGTAGTTACTATAGGTCTCTCTGCAGATCCCAGTAAGGGCAGTACTGTTTTTAAAATATTTCACAAAAATTTTGCGATCTACAACTACTGCAAAGAATAATTATTCTGATATATAGATTTCATGCCAAAGATTAACTGATGTTTTATATCTATAATAATCAGTATAGATAAATATAAACAGAGAATATAAACATGCCTGTTTCAGGAATCAAGTCGAGGACATACTAATCATTTTTATTTTGGTGGGTAGGATGCTCAAAGTTGGATTTAATGATCAGTCTACAACGTAAAATGACTTAATCCGGACTTCCCTAACAAAAGTACAGTACAAGATTCTTCTACTCTGTTCATGGTATGAATGAAAGGTGAACTATCTTGTTTAGGTTTGAGTTCTATAGACTCACTTCAGAAAGTTGAAAGTACACACAGTGCACAGAAGGACAGAGGTTCTTGGTCAGGTAACAGGTAAGAATTTGGACCTCATGGTAGAAATAGAAACAGCAACAACGTAATAATAACAGTAATAACAACAATTAGAGCAACAATAAAAATTATAGCCCTGAGGTACTGATTGCTCAAGACCTGCCAGGCACTGGGTGGCCACTTATTTTACTACCAAATTTAATCCTTCCAACAAGCATTAATTTTTGTGATCCCCATTTAGACATGAAGAAATAAGAGAGTGAAGGTTACACAGCTCTCAAGAATGGAAACCAGGAATTGACCCCTGGTAATGTGAATGCACAGCCAGTGCCGTTCACAATAATTGGGTTTAATGACCTAGGTCCTGTCCTGGTCGATAATCAGAGAATTATCTTAGTCAACAAATTCAAGAGTAAGGGAGTCAAGCAGATTAGAATGAACTTCATTTATTGAAAACATATTAGGCTTTTATATGATGCTCTTATCTCCAATCCATGATGCCTAACCATGATTATCATAGTTCTTAATGCCTCTTTCAACAAAGAAACCATACTCTCTAAAAACAGTAGAATGAAATCTGACAAAAGCACTAGAAAAATGATGATGCTCATAGTTACAGAAGCAGCAACAGCAACGAGAATGCCATTAAAATCATCACCATCTATGTTCCAGGCCCTATACTATCACATGTAAGGCATATAAAAGGCATTACATAAAGCCTTTCCTCCCTACCTTGTTGCATGTTCCTTCACTTGCCCTGCAAAATGTTTTACATATAACAGTCACCCCACTTTTTTGCATTAGTAAATAAATGAATAAAACAATATAGTATATTGAAGGTATAGAGAAATTATTCATAAGACATGCTCAAAACTCCCCATGACACAGAGAACATAATCACACCACATATCAAATCCAAGCGACATGCCATGGAGTGTGCTATTGAAATAAAATGTAACTATTGTTTTGGGAATAACACACAGGATCCAGTAAAAGACACTGTATTAATTATATTGTTTTCCATAGAACTTTTCTAAGGTTGCCCAGGCCAACAAGACTGTAGAGCATTCATGATGAAACTGTCAAAAAGGACTAGACTTGAGGGCCTTTGGGAGAAGAGAGATTTGAAAATAATGTACTGCCTGCCCATGATTCAGATGTGCCTGTCTCTGCAAGTATGACCACATTATTGATTCTCCAAGGAAGAAAGGAAATATGACTTTGTCCCTAACTGACATCAAAGTTATAGTGCTATGCAACAGTGCCCAAAGATTTGCAAATATTTTTATTCAGATACAAAACCTGAGTGTCCTAGAAGACATAAAGCTAATTGATTCAAAATGCAGTGGTCAGGAGGCACTGAAAATCTGTGGCAGGAGGTTGTGGGGGGGGCGGGAGGGGGGATAGTAAATATTTGAAAGAGACAAGTCACTAGAATCAAAGGCTTTGAAATTCTCTGAAAAAAAATGAGGGAGTCAAAGATATTTTACCTTTTCGTACACAGACCCCAAACTGTGATCAGTAATGGCCTTGAGATCACAGAAAACATAAATAAGAAGTCTATCTTAAAGGTGAAGACATAACTATTCCAAAGAACAATTTCCCTATCATAAGTCATTTGTCTAAGACTTTTTGACCAGCATGAAGTAGCACAGTAGAGAATATATTTCTGTGTACCCATCAGGGAATATTCTCTTTATAACGGCTCTCTCTACAAACTAATATATGCTGTCAACTCTAATGGGAACTGAGAAAGGTACAGTTTCCCAAATATGATAGAAGGTACAATAAATATTTACAGAATACTTAAAATGAGAGTGTATATAATCAAAAATAAAAAGTAGATTATTCAAACCTAGAATCTCCAATACGAAATTTTATTTGGTTTTGTTCGGTAATTAGAGGAAGAAAGATCAAGTCATATGTCAGATGCAGTTTAGTTTTTTTAAAGCATAATCTAATCATAAAATAGAGGGTCACAAAGAGAGCCGAACAGATCATAAAAAGCATATATTTCCATGCATTACAAACAATCACAATACTTTGAACAATTCCCCCAAAGCTGCCTAACATCAAACATCAGTTACTTTAGAAATCCATCAGCAAATTTAGGATGCCTCCAAAGGGGCCTGACAGGTTAGGCAAAGAAAGCACTGTATACCATCAAGATCTATAGGTCAGAGATGGGCAGGCTCTGATGTTTCCTCCATTAATTATTTAAGGTAATATTCTGGATGCAAGCAAATCCTAACAACTTCAAATATAAACCCCTTTATGCTTCAAAGATATGGTTTCAATAAACAAATCAAAACACTTCTCAAAAAAAAATCTGATGATGCATATTTTACCTTTCAGGGGACCTCCTTTTACCAACAAATTTGGATTTTATCATTTATTTTGGGTCAACTTACAACAACAAATGAGAGCCTTTCTCTCATTTTTTGCACACACTCTACTCTTATCACCCATCAGCCAACCTATGACCTAGTTATAGCTGATAGAAAGCTTTTGATAAATAAGTTTACCATAACTAGTAATAATGACTGAGTTTAAAGGTTCTTTAACCTAGTTTTGTTATTTTATTTTTATCATGGTGAATTTCAACCATATACAGAAGTAGGCCAGTAACATCAATCTCGACATACCTACAATCTTGCCAAAATGACCAATTCATGGTCAATCTTATGCCATAGCCAATCTTACCCTAATTCACTCCCCAATCTCATTTGGAAGCAAATCACAGTCATCACATAATTTCAACTTACATATTTCTATATGTATCGCTTTAAAAAAAACAAGGACTTACACAACATTTTTAAAAAGAACCTAAAATATTAACAATATTAATGTTTTAAAGGTCTCTTAAAAACTTAAAACAATGACAAAAACAATGTTAACTAGTATTCAAATTTCCAATTTTCTAATAAATATCTTAAGTACAAACTTAGTTCTTAAAAAAATCATTAGTATCATTAACTATTGTTTAATCTACTTTTCAAAACGTTAATTGAAAGAGAGTTAATTTAAATCACTGTTCTATTGCTCTTGCAGAGGGATCACAAAATTCAAGTATGGATCGTCAGGGTTCCAGAAACATTAGGAGGGACTGACAGTCAAATGATTTCTAACCAAGTAACTGTACCACCAGCAAATTGGGTCACCACAAACACCATGTAAATGATAATGAGTTAATATTTGCTAAGGACTTTGTGTTCCAGATCCTTGGGCCAATCTCTTTCAATTCAACTTCACTGAATCCTTACAACCACCCCTGGAGAGATTTGATGGCTTAAGCAAGGGGCACCCAGTGAGGAAGGGACGGAGTAAGGGACTTAAGGAGGCAAGTCAAACCACCCGATCTCCTGTCATTGACACTGTACCCAAGACTTGGGGGACACCAATGTGGGAACTCCATGAAGGGAAGCAAAAGCAGGAAGAACATTCTGAGCAGGTTCCAGAAGCTACTTAAAGCAGAATGAGAAACTGATGCTCATGGCTGCTGTTTTATAATTACCTTTTTTTTTTTTTTTTAAGTTTAATTACTGCTCAGAGTTGGAAACATAGAAGGTGGAAGTACTGTGCAAGCAGGGGATCCACGCACAAAAACAACAGTGAAGAAGTCCTCTAGGTTCTGCTCACCTCCTCTGTCACGTTCCTTCAAGAGGGTTCTGAAGACAATGCAGATCTGATGTGTAGCCCTTAATAGGCACAGTTACATACTTCTATAGGTTACACGTAATCTATTTTGAATTCACCTCTCAATTATTTCATGCCTGGGGTTTTCTGTGATGCCTGCCTATCTCAAACTTGCTAATGGAGAGAAGCAAGCCTATTGTAAAGTCAAAACACTTCATCATCACATTTTATAGTACAAAAGAGTCAGTCCCGAGTTTAACTCATGCTCTGACAATTCAGAGATGATAAAGTCTTAATGCCAAGCCATTTATACAGCAATCTTGACTCCTATTTCCATCTCCCCTTTTCCATCATCCCAAAGATATAACCAGGTAACAAAGTTCAAGTTCATTACCCAGAAAATCCATTTCTGCAGCCAAAGCAAAGGGAATGTGGATGGACACTCTAAGTGACTGTTAAAAATACGAAGTGATTACAGGTTCTTTATTCAGATATTTACAAGACCCTCTGTGAAGCCAACATTCTATAATCCAAATGCAAATGTTCTCTGAAGGAAGGAAAGGCTAGAAAGAAAACCCAGACAAGACCCCTGGAGCTGCTCAAAACATAAAGATGGCAACAGGTTCATTTGATTTAAATATAAAGCTTCGCTAAGTGATCAGAAAACCAAAGCAATGTTGTGGGGGGGAAGGAGAGGCAGGTGGCAGGCTTGCTGAACAATTATTTAGTTCCTATGATTGAATTAAAAGGTTCTATTTGGGATGCTCAGTCTATCAACATACTTACTAAGTCCCAGTTATGTTTCCCAGCAGTGTTTTAGGCATGGTAGCTCAATCTTAGCCCTAGGACATGTTTTGCTGTTACTTGTTTTCTTTTACTTATGCATTTTAGGGAACCTCATACCAAGATTGAAAGATACTCTTCTCTTGTATCTTATCTTTTCAAGCAACCTTGTATTTATTCAACATTCGTTGTAGGGCCATCAGATGTAACATCTATTAAAGCGGAGAGCATCTAGAAGCTTGCCAAGTTGGGGGAATGGGATCTTGGAGGCCCTCTGCAGAGCAGGGGGTGAGTTCTATGATTGCTAGATCACAGGACAGTCTAGGGGAGGACCCAGGACAGCTAGAACAACAGGTTTGGAATCATTCCTAGGAACTCAGGGCAACAGCTATGTACAACAGAAATATTTCAATATTTTAATAACCAGTATGACTAAATCAGCATTTATGACTACACAGAATCTTGGCAGCCCTGTGTTGTCTAGTACAGTATAGATAAACAAGGCAAAGTCCCACTCTCTAAATATGGTACATAACAAATAAATACCATGTAAGTTTTATATAAACAGAACAGGTTATCTTGGACTTTTCAAAAGTTTTTGTTGAAAACATACCAAATAGCTCATGTGTAAAGATTCTAGAAAAAAGCTCTTCCAATTTACTTTCTCCAGTACAGCAAGCATTACTATTCCATATGTGATGGTTGGTTGGTTGGTTGGTCACAAATACCTAACAATATTTAACTCTCATTCAAGTTCAAAAGATCAAGAGATCTTAAAAAAGACCAGGTAGAAGAGCTAGAAGTAAAATCAAAGTAGAAACTTTGTGTCAAACATGAAACTATAAAGATTTCCCTGAATAATTTGAGTGACTGCATATAAAGTCTAATCCACCTTGAGTAGTCCCTCCATTTTAACTCATGGATCCCACACTTCCTGCTACACAGAAGACTTCCGCAGTGGGTCATCAAGGGTTGGACTCGATGATGTGAAATGGTTTGGGATGTCGAAGAGAGAGCAAGAACAGTGCTGAGAGGTGTTAGGAAAAAAATAAACATGTTGTCAGCATGCATAATATATAACAAACAACACTGGTTAGAAAAAAAAAAGAATCGGCCGCCTGGGTGGCTGAGTTGGTTAAGCGACTGCCTTCGGCTCAGGTCATGATCCTGGAGTCCCGGGATCGAGTCCCGCATTGGGCTCCCTGCTCGGCAGGGAGTCTGCTTCTCCCTCTGACCCTCCCCACTCTCACGTGCTCTCTCTCTCTCTCATTCTCTCTCTCAAATAAATAAAAAATCTTAAAAAAAAAAAGAATCTTATCTTCCTCCAGTAAATATCATTATTAATCATTTCCCTCTAGAACAGGTACAGAATTCTAACAATGCTACCTATTCATTTCCACCTCTCTTTCTCAAAGGTACGGGTGCTGATTGGAAAATCTGAAAAATCAAACTCAAGATACAACTGGAGTTAGGTAGCAAACTACCCTTAGAAGGCATAGAAAAACACATGCAATCTCATTAAAAGTGTGTGCTTGCACTTTCCATTTCTTAGAAAGCAATCAAAGCCCTGGCTTGCAACACTGTCCAATTTAATGGAGCGTTAGTTAAACTCTATCAGTGTTTGAATTTTGAAAAACACACTGAATTAAACAAGGACACCAAAACTATGATCAAATTGGAGTTTTCTTGAATCTAGTTTATACCCTTTGGCCCAGACAATATGTAGCATTGACCCCACATACATTAACTAAAGCTACCTGTGTCCAGTCACTAATCACTCACACCTGTTTCTACCATTCTACTGCTCAGATACTGACCAGAACATCTGCTCACTTCAGATAAAGATTCTGCACCCATCTAAATTACATAACGGGCTTTTAAACCATTATTGTGAAAGGAGAAGCAGTCAATATGCTAATTTTTGAGGCTTTCTGCCTAATTTTCATTAGCTTATCCTAATTTCTTTCTCATCTTTGGGAAAAGGGCCTGTGCCTATTTTCATCACCAAAAGATGGTCATGCTCACAGATAGCCAGAAAGTTTGACAACTACTTCTACTTCAGATTTCCCAGACACAAAACAAGGGGCATCAAACTGAAGTCAGCTCCTTGCGGTTTTTATTACTCTTAGCAGTCTCTCCCAATCTCTCTCCTTCTCTCTCTCTCTCTCTAAGAGAAAGAGAGAGAGGAGAGACTGGGTCTCAGTGTTCTTCAAATTTAAATAAGAGGTGGAAAGTAACCCTTCCAGCTTTCACATTTACTAAGTTTACTTTTAACCAAAATAGGCAATGAATTTCAAAATACGAAGACATGGCCAAATCCTAAAACTATGGAACAAATCAAGGCAAAGGACAATATTCTACTAGCAATTAGGCAATCACAGGCTAAGATGATCAATATTCATAATGCTTTTGTGAACCAACACAGATAAGGTTTTAGTCAATCTTACTTGGTTGTATGTATTAAGGCCCCCAAAATGGTAAGTTACTATTTTCATAATATCTGGTAGTTAAAATGTTACATGAGACACCACTACTACCCCCCCGCAACCCCCCCCAAAAATCTCTCACTTTAAGCTGGTAACAAAAGTGTGATGTAGGTATCATAAAATGAGCCAATAACTACTGAACTCAAATTGTGTACCAGATGTGTATTTTATTCTCAGATAAAATGTTATATTTATTCCTAACAACCCATCACTGATTTACCATAATTATCCCCATTTTAGAAAAATCGAAACTGAGGCTGAGAGAGCTAAATCTATTTCCCCAAGGTCCCAACCCTAAGTACTCAAGCCCAGAATACTCAAAACCTCTCATTCTCACCAGACTTGAACAGGGAAGGAATTCAGGCAGGGACTTCAATCATGTCTCGCTTGATTTGCATAAAGACAAATGTGACTAAGGTTTTACCTCTTCTCTCTCTTACTAATGTTCTCATATGGGTATTAATAACAGCTAGCATTTACTGAGCACTTTCTTTGCTCTAAGCCCTTCACATGATTTAACTAATTCTCAAAACAACCCTATAGAGTAGATACTATCATTACACAATTTTATAGGTGGGGCTACGGGTAGCAAGATGTTAAGTAACTTGCACAGGCAGCAATCTCAGGCCTCTCATCAAGGCATTCTGGCCCCGGGGTCCATGCTTTGACCCCTGCACTATATTATCCTCAACCTCTGAAAATAAAAGATAATTACAAAGCAAAGGAAGAGAAGTACAAGATGCTGAGAAGCAATAAGCTAAATCTCCAAACCTGAAAAGCACACCTTGCACCCAAGCCCTCCTTACATTTCTGAACTCAGGATTCCCTAATGATTTCTAAGTGGAAAGCAATCTGTTGGGTGAACAGTAAGGGGACAAAATCAAATGGTGTCAAGTTGTTCACTAGAAACACGTAAAAAGATGTATTAAAGCAGCACAGATCTGAAAGGGAAACAATAACCTACTGAAATCTTAAAATTAGGCAACAGCAAAGGAGAGTGCATTTACCTTCCAAGAAAGAAATGGAAATATTAATGAGACAATAGAGTCAGCCAAACTGACAGTTTCTTGCCTCTAGTACATACTCCCTTTTCTCTCAACAAGAAGCCTTACAGAAAGCAAGATTATAATAGATATGCTGACACAACTAACCTTATAATGTTTTATACCCAAAGCTATAATTATATTTTCTAATTGTATACTGGGCAAAAGAAATGCCAACCAGAACAAAAACAGAACTAGCTAGAAACAGTCTATCAGAATTCTCGGATTACAGAAAATGCCTATGAAACACTATTATCTTCAGCCACAGCCAGAAGATGTCAGACAATCAATTCATATAACATGCCAGCTTAATAAAATCTGCATACAAAATTTATGAATGCAGTAATATTCCTTTTTATCACAAGTTATTAATGGTCAATTTAATGAACATCTACAGCTGGAATGCTTTGGTTCTGTATGATATTTTAATCATCTTTAGTCATGGATTTAAATGCATTTCATTTCATAACCATCAGCTATTCAAGAGGGTAAGAAAGCCCTTCATAAGTACTGAGATATTTGGGGTAGCTTACCAATTTCCCCTTTATATTCTTGATTTCCTTAAAATTTTAAAGATAGAAACAAAACTAATGTTCCATTACAATCATATTTGCTTTAATGTCTATGTTAGAACACAAAAGTTTCCCTGAAGTTGTACTATACATTAGTTTCAAACCTCCTTCCATTCCCTTTTCAGTAAAGAACTTCCCAATCTTGTTTACACAAAACAATCTTCCTCAAAGCCATTTGGAATTTAGAGGGGTGGAGGAAATAGGGATATTTTTAGGTAAAGAGAACAACATGAAATTTTGACGTAAGGACAACAGACACAAGGACAAAAAGTACCTAAGGTATGAATTTTAGATTTAAAATACTGACTTTCAACAATGCAAAATCTGTAGATGGCAGGCATTTTCCAAACTTCTCTAATAAGTAGGATATGAATATATCCAGGAAGATCATGACTCATTAAATTTCATTTTAAGCTTCTTGAATCTGCCTAAATTTTCTCACCTTATCAGACAAGCCAATATATGCTTACACTGTGAGGTTAAAGCAATGAACTTAGGAAGAGAACCTGTCAAATCAAATTATCAACAAGCAATAGTCCCACTATTGGGGAGTATCTAAGCTTCAATGTCAATTTTAAAGAAATGTGCTTATATTTGCATTTTAATTAGATCACACCTTCAACATCATACTAATTTTGGTTTAATGCTCTATCTTATTACCATTTCCAAAATTACATTGTTAAATGTGGGTATTAAGAAAAAAACCTCTACTTTTATTTTGACAAAACTCATAAATATTGAACTTTAAATAGTATGAACAGAAATATGATTGTGTCTAAAATTCTAAATATTTAGAATTGGATTTAAGAAAACCTTCTAAGAGCAAATTATTCGAGTCTTATTTAAGAACATAATAGAAGATTGTAAGGAACATGAAATTTAGGTTCTTCTGAGTGACCAAAAGCTAGACATCCATGCTTTAAAAAAAAAAAAAGAAAAAAAAAGTAAAGGTCATTTTGGTTAAGCCTTTCATTAAAAGGGGTACCTGGGTGGCTCCGTCTGTTAAAGTAACCAACTCTTGATTTCGGCTCAGGTCAGGATCTCAGGGTCTGCATGGAGTCTGCTTGAGATTCTCTCTCTCCCTCGCTTTCTGCCCCTCCCCCCACCCCCACCCCACCCCCAGCTGGCACTAACTAAATAAATAAAATTTAAAGACTTTTATTATAATTCAGATATGATCTATGTTGTTTCTTTGCAGGAGGTGGGAAGAACCAGACAGATTAAGGCTGCTTTCTCTCCATTTAAAAAAATATATACATTTAAATACATGTTGGCTGTGATAAAATTCATCAATGTAAACTTTCTGAAGTGAAAAGTCCTGTGTTATTTAGTACATTCATGATATTGTGTCACCTTTATCGCTATGTTCCCAGAATGTTTTCATCATCTGAAAAGAAAATCCAGTACCCATTAAGCAGCCATTCCGCCCCTACCACCAGCCCCTGGCAAACACTAATCTCCTATCTCCATGAATTTGCCTATTCTATTTTATTTTAAATAGAATATATATATATAAATTATATAAATATTTTATATAAATAGAATAAAAAAATAGTGGTCTTTAGTGACTTCTTTCACTTAGCAAATTGGTTCAAATGTGTTTTAAGTAAAAGTACTGGTAAAGAAGAAACAGACAAGTTCTTCATTTCTCAATTTTTTTCCACTTTCCTTGTTCCACAATTATTCCACAAATTGTAAGAGGCTTTGTGTTCACTTTTTTATGAGGTAAAAAAAAATGTATGTCTCCATTCCCTAATTTTTCCAAGCAAAAGGTCAATGACAAATATCCATTTAAATTAAAAATCCAGGGCATCTGAGTGGCTCAGTTAGTCAAGTGTCTGCCTTCGGCTCAGGTCATGATCCCAGGGTCCTGAGATTGAGCCCTGCATCGGTCTCCCTGCTCAGTGGGGAACCTGCTTCTCCCTCTCCTTCTGCTGCTCCCCCTGCTTGTGCTTGTTCTCTGTCTCTGTCAAATAAATAAAATCTTTTTAAAAAATTAAAAATCCAAGCCATTATGGACATCATAATTAGATTCCATAAAAGCACAAAAAACCTAAAAATATGGAGATCTACATTGTGTTCATGGCTGTAGAAAGCCAACATCACCAATATTTTAAATTTCCCTAAATTAATCTGTTTATTCAATGTCATTCCTTTAAAAAACCTAAATGGGCTTTTTTCCATAGAATTTGAAAGTATGGGGGAAAAAATCACTTAAAAGAGTCAAGAGTGAAGATCAGCAATATAATGGGATGAAGGAATGACTCATGCTTCTAGATACAAAGATACCCTTTTTAACCAAAGTAATCGGAGAACTATGTAATGGAAACTCAAAACAATGGAACTTCAACAGGCAGGAAGGAGACCCACACATATATGTTAAGACTGTAGGGAAAGAATGGAACACTGGTTATTCATCTAAGGAAAAATGGGTTCATAATTCATACCACGTATAAAAAATATCTAGATGGTATCAAGGCATTTATGAAAAACACTTTAGAAAAAAATTATAGGAAAATACCATTATGAGCTCAGGATTGGGAAAGATTCCTTGAACTAGATCCAGATGCACTGGTCACAAATGAAAATATAATTAAATTTAACTACATAAAATTAAAAAATTTTGATTATCAAAAGATGCATACATACTCCCACTGAAAATCCAAACCAAAATTCAGATATTTTGAAAGGCATATAATCACAAAGAAATCAACCACAAAAAATGTGAAAACATAAGTTAGTAGAAAATAATGACCCAATCGAAAAACAGGAAAAAGCATACACGTAGGTGAGTGACGGAAAGGGACATCCAGGGAACAAATGAAAAAATGAGGGAAATGGAAATTAAAACAATAATTCGATAACATTTTATACCCAGCAAACACTTAAAAAATATACAAATACTATTAGAATCACCTGGGTGGCTCAGTCTTTAAGCATCCAACTCTTGATTTCAACTCAGGGCTTGATCTCAGGGCCGTGAGTTCAAGCTCCACCATGCCCAACATGGAGCCTGCTTAAATACTAATATGATGAAGTATGAAGACACGGAGAACAGGAATTCTCACATCTTGCTATGGAAATTTACTGATAAAAATCACTTAATTGGGATAGCAAAACTATTCTCTGGAAGTTGAAGAAATGCTTTCCTTCCAACAAGGGAATTCCACTGCTAGGTAAATATTCCCAGATTGATGCATTGGTGAGTGGACTTTTACCTTTTAATAAGTTAAAAACACTTATTTTCTACTAATTTATGTTTTCACATTTTTTATGGTTGATTTCTTTGTGATTATATGCATTTCAAAATATAGTCTGAATTTTTGTTTGGATTTTTAGTGGGGGTATGTATGCATCTTAGCATATCCATGCATCAAGAATATCCTTGTATAGTCGGCTCTCCAAGGATACTCATTTTACATTGTCTTAATGGAAAAAAATATCAACAATCTAAATAAAGGGAATAGGAAATTAACTTGTCATATATTTAGAGAATACAGCAAATGGAAGTGAAAAAATTAGATCTTCGTTCACCAATGTGACTATACCTCAAAAACAATCCTGAGTGAAAGAAATTCATGATATACAGAACACTGTCTATATATATAAAAAAAAAAACATTAAACTTCCCTCTTGTTGAGACGCAAACACACGTAAGAAACATACAAACCTCAGCAAGTAGGAAACGTACCAATTTCAGATTGGTAGATACTTCTAAAGCTGTCGTTCTCAAAAGGGGATGTTTTGCCTCTCAAGGATATTAAGCAGTGTGTGGAGATACGTGAGCTGTCACAAGTAGGAAAGGGCGTGTTACTGCATCTAGAACGTAGAGGCCAGAATTGCAGCTAAATATCCTAGGACAGGCCTCCACAAGAAAGCAGCGCCTGGCTTCTAATGTCAGTGGCACCATGGTTGAGAAACCCAGCTCTAAAAAGAGAAGACAGACGGGGCGCCTGCATGGCTCAGTGGACTAAGCATCAGACTCTTGATTTTGATGCAGGTCATGATCTCAGGGTCCTGAGATTTAGCCCTGTGTTGGACTAGCGTGTTTAGCGTAGTCTGCTTGAGATTCTCTCTCTCCCTCTCCCCTTGCCACTCCCCCTGCTTACACACACACACACTCTCTCTCTCTCTCTCTCTCTCTCTCATAAGTAAATAAGTAACCTTGGGGTGCCTGAGTGGCTCAGTCGGCTAAATGACTGTCTTCGGCTCAGATGATCCTGGGGTCCTGGGATCGAGCCCCAAATTGGGCTCCCTGCTCAATGGAGAGTCTGCTTCTCCCTCTCCCTCTGTGTGTTCTCTCTCTCTCTCACAAATACATTTTTTAAGAAAATAAATAAATCTTTAAAAGATAAAAAATAAAAAGAGGAAGAATTAAGATGAGAATTAGGAAAAATAAGATGAGAATTAGCGTGGGGTACATCTATAATATTTTATTTTAAAAAAGATCTGAAGCACATATACAAATATGTTAATTTAAAAAAATCTGTGTAGCACATTATTCCCAGTACATTTTTATATTTGAAATATTTCTCAAATTAAAAAAAAATAATTCAACAAACAGACAATTTCTAAATTTGATGGCATTTCGGTAGTTCTTTCATGGGCATATTTCCGGAAATATATTTTTGGAAAAATATTCTCACACTCATGATCAATTTTATTTGCATTTTTTTTTTTTTTTTGGTGTTTGTTCTATACAGAGCTATGTGAGTAAGATTGTGGAGGAACTGGGGATTTGTCTATTCTATCACAGTTTCAGGCAAGAACATTCTAAAACCATACCAGAGAAAGCTAATTGAGGCTTTCCTGTTTTTACAGCATACTGTAATAATTCCAGTCAATTGTCTGAAGAGGCTGATGGTCTAACTGGTACACCTGCATCACACCTGCTGCCATCACACTTCCTTAACAAGATGGCTCCTGATGCGAATTTCTCCCAGCCTTATGGATCCTCGAAGTTCCTTGAAACTGCTTTGAAATCAATCAGTGCACAATTTTATTGTTTCATTTGGTTCCTTAGGGCAGGAGTTGGCAAACGTGTTCTGTAAAGGGCCAGATCGTCAGTGTTTCAGGCTCTGCGAGCCACAGGGTCTCTGTCACAACTACTCAGCTCTGCCAACGCGGCCCAGAAGCAACCACAGACGCTCATAAAGGAATGAGGGTGGGTGTGTCCAAGAAAACTTGAGTTACAAAAACAGGGGATGGGATTTGGCTCCGTGCCATGGTTTGTGCACACCTGGAGGGTCAGCAAAAAAGATACTACCTTAAAATGCTACTTTAAATTGAAGGCATCTCTCAAATCTTCTCTGGAGTACAATGTTGCACATATTTTCATTATTATAGAAAATTTACATGGTTAAACATGAATTCATAAATATGAAACAATCCCATAAATGACAAAAATGTTCATTTTTTAGATTCACAGTGTACAAACTTCTTTCTGGAACTATGTTTTATGATCTGATTTACCAAATTACTAATTATAATTGGTTCCACTGGTTTAAATTATGCTATTAATGATTATGGCAAAATACATACATATATCTTATCTTCAATTGGACTACAGGGTTGGAATGACAAGGGCAGTAAAACTATACTCACTGCACAAATAACAGCTTTCTATTATGTTTGCCATTTCACCTGAAAATAATTCCTTATAATCATGAATAATGATGTTATTCAACAACCTAATGATATCATGGTATGTAGCTTCAACCCATCTGTCTTTGTCAAGAAGGTCAAATATTTGTATTCAACCGCACTAGGCAAAGTTGAACCAACAGTTAAACAATATCATGCCCCTTAATTATTTCTCCAAATGAAACCAGTAAGTACCTTTCTGCATTCTAGGATCTATGCACTACACATCTGCTTCAAAGAAATTTAAAACCTACTCATTCTTTACCAAAGTTTAAGCTTAACTTAAAAAAAATGGTTTAGGGGCACCTAGGTGGCTCAGTTGTTAAGTGTCTGCCTTCGGCTCAGTTCATGGTCCCAGGGTTCTGGGATCGAGCCCCGCATCGGGCTCCCTGCTCTGCAGGAAGCCTGCTTCTCCCTCTCCCACTCCCTCTGCTTGTGTTCCCTCTCTCGCTGTGTCTCTGTCAAATAAATAAATAAATTTTAAAAATTAAAAATTAAAAAAAATGGTTTAAACTCAAAGAAAACTCCACAAGACTATCTAAGGATATTCTTAATTCGTTGTTGCCGGCAACTTACTCTGCGATAGATGTAACAATCAAAATATTCCAGGAACTTTCATATTACACAGGAATCTGAAATATGCAGTGTGAGATCTTGAAATTGGTATTGAAGGTAAGAACAAAGCAAAACAAAAACAAAGCAACATGACAGATCTGAACTACAGCATCAATAAAGAAATGCTTGATAGTATTTGCATGACAGAATCTACAAATAACTATATATATATTCAGTTACTCCATATATTAAATAACTATAAATACATGCCAAATGGCTGATGTAGATGAACATGCCTCATTCACTGTTCCTATAGGGCCTCTGTAGACCTAGGCCCTTGCAGATGGAGGATGGTGAACCCAGCAAGGTATGATGTGGGGACACCTAAGTGACAGTGCAGCACAAGAATCCACATGCATGTCTCCTTCCTTCTTTAAATTTCACCAAAGATTTCTCACTGCCCTAAAATCAAGTCCCTAAAAAGTCTTATTAATCCGGTTGCAGGCTCCCAGGATTTTCCCTCTTCCTCACTAGGCTTCACCTTCACAGACTCTGCCTCTGTTTTTTAAACATTCTTGGCCATAAAAAAAACTTGTTTCTGCCCCCAGGGTTTTTGTTCATTCCCTCCACCTGGAATTCCCTGCCACTCTTCTTCGCGGGGCTGCTGTCTCCTTGTTAGTTCCTAGATCACATGTCACGTCCAAAGAAAAGCTTTCCCTGACCACCAGGAGTAGACTGTTTTATTTATAATATAAAATCATGTTGTTCATGATTGATGGGTTTACGGTTATGGGTTTCGTCTTCTACTCTCAACCTCTGCGCACAAAAATAAAAGTAGGACCGTTATCTGTCTGTTCATGATCCTATATCCAAGGCCAGACACACAGTGGGACTAAAAAATTAGTACACAACAATGAACATACTGATTCATTTACAACAGACAACTATGTGTCTAATGTGAGGTCTGCACAGGATGGCCCAAGGGCCAAACCAGGCTGACACCTGCTTTTGTAAATGAAGTTTTATTGGAATACGGCCATACTCATTCAGTTACCTATTGTTTAGGGCAGCTTCCACATTATAATACAGTTGACTAATTGCAACAAAGACCACGTGGCCCAGGAAAGATTTACCATCTGTTCCTTTACAAAAAAGTGTTTGCCGACTCCAGGTCTAGTGTGCAATATATGTTCTGAATATGTAAAACTAATAAAATAATGTCCTTGCCTTCAAAGGTGTTACAGTCCTTTGAGCATTTTTATTCCAACCTTTCTGAATCAAAATCCTACAGCCAAAAAGAAAGCTCCTTCAAAGTTGTAATCGCCACCTAACAAGAGCTGTATTTGGTGCTCCATTCAGTAGGTCAGCTGGTTGAAACCTTGGCAAGGAGCACCCCGGAGCAGGTCTGGAGCAGGTGAATGAAAGCAATGGTGCAAAGACAGATCTGGAGTTACACTGTTTAACACAGTTGCCACTAGGATTTGTGGCTATTTAAATCCATTAAAATTAAGTTAAAAATTCAGTTCCTCGGTCACACTAGCCTCATCTCAAATGCTCAGGAGCCTCAAACAGCTACTGTATTGGATAAAGCAGATTTATAAGACTTTTTTCCATCATCACAGAAAGTTCTAGTGGACAGAGCTGATCTAAAAGTTCAAAAAAAAGTCCCTCCAACTTTTCAGGAGTAGCTTGAGTTCCTTCAAGGCTGTAAGGGAAGCCACAGATGATATGGACACATCTCCTAGGGAGCTGACCCCTAAACAGCACAAATCAAAACTCAACTATGTTTAAGAAAAGAAAAAAATCTGAAAAGTACTGCATTCTGCTATACACAGTTCCAAGATAAAGTTGCAAGATATAAGAGTAGAGAACCCAGGATCAGGCTGTCCAAGTTAGATCCTGAGTCTACCTCAAAGAACGTAACCTCTCTCAGGCTAGTCCCTTATTTGTAAGAACAATAACAAAGAAGCCTTTTTTTTTTTTTTTTTTGAGTTAATGTACATAAAGCAGTAAGCATGCCTGGTCCCTAGGAAGTACTGTATAAACACTGGTCTTATTATTTTTTAACATCATCCCTGGCAGATAGCACAGGACTTGGCACCCAGCAGGTAGCATTCAAGATCTGAACTGAAAATGAAATGAACTAGACTCTGAGCCAGAGGCACTAACAGGTCAATTTGCAGAATTAGTGGGCAGAAAACTTACTCATCTGAGAACAAGCCATTCTGGGAAACAAGCTGGTCCCTAAGAAACTACTTCTCATCACCCTTTACAAAGGATGACAAACTAATATGATCCAAGGAGTCAGATTTCAATATACATTCAACATTTTTTGATAACTTGTTATAGACAGCCACTATTTATCTTATTTGAGTTATAAAGCCGTATAAACACAAAATTTAAACAATTCAAGCTATTCAATAATTCAAGATGCCACACTATCCTATAATACTCAGTTCTATAGATATTTCTTTATAATGAAGAAATCCCAACTAACCCACATTTTTACTACCACTCTCAGTCATGATTAATTTCTGCATTTTGTTTCACTAAACTTTAAATGTCACTGTTGGCATGGATGTGTGTCCCAAATATCAGGGATGATTTTTTTTTTTTTTTTAAATCCAATTCCTGGTTCTTACATTCAACTTTCTGCTTTAGGCTGGAGGAGTCAAGGCAGTCTAGAAATCTGCTTTTTAACAAACATGTCAGGTGATTTTTAATAGTGGAGTCTCAGTTATTTATTATTTTTTTTAAGTAGGCTCCATGCCCAGTACAGAGCCCAATGCAGGGCTCCAACTCACAACCCTGAGATCAAAACCTGAGCTAAGAGTTGGATGTGTAACCAACTGAGCCATCAGTTGGTGCCCATCAGTTATTTTAGATCAAGATTTTGTATACCCATAAGAAGAAATACAAAGCAGTTAAATACTTTTGCAATCATTTTTTTAAGAAAGTAATATACACTTTATTCACATTTATTCATACGGCTGTATATTATGTGTATACACACACCATACTTGTAGATACAAAGCATTCAAAGAAATCTAAGGCATAGCTCCTTTCCCATCAAGGAGCTTCTTGGATCAAGTATGTACATATAATGTTATATAAACAAACAGAAACAATGTTAAGATGTAACAAATGCTATGATACATGATTGAGAGCTCAGTGAGTAGAGGGTAGTAAGATTTCAGAGGAAGAAGCAATCAAGCTAGTCTAGGTTGCCAGTAATGTAAAAAATGGCTGCCTTTGGATCAGGCAGGAAAAAAGTGATAGTAGATGTTAAACTCAGTGGGTTTCCCAAGACCTTGTTCTTCTCTCAAAAGGCTTCAATTTTAGAACACAAAAAGACTAAAGCAACAACTACAGCCTTTCTAGTTATTAACCCAAGCAGCCTGGGAAAGATTACTAAAAGGCTTCACAAGGTAGCCAGAAGTACAGCTGACCCCTGAGCAACACAGGTCCATTTATATGCAGGGGTTTTTTTGTATTACAGTACCATAAATATGTTTTCTCTTCCTTACAATTTTCTTTTTTTAAGATTTTATTTATTTGTCAGAAAGAGAGAGAAATACAGAGCACAAGCAGGGGGAGCAGCAGGCAGAGGGAGAAGCAGACTCCCCGCCAAGCAGGAAGCCTGATGTGGGACTCAATCCCAGAATCCCGGGATCATGCCCTGAGCCAAAGGCAGACACTTAACCGACTGAGCAACCCAAGCATCCCTCCTTAAAATTTTCTAATCATATTTTATTTCCTCTAGTGTAAGAATACAGTACATAATACTTAAAACATTCAAAATAAGGGTTAATCGATTGTTTAGGTTATTGGTAAGGCTTCCAGTCAACAGTAAGCTATTAGTAGTTAATTTTGGGGGGGAGGCAGAGTCAAAAGTTTTATGTAGATTTGCAACTGCATAGGGGACTAGTACCCCGAGTCCCCCCATTTTTCACAGGTCAACTGTAGATGCGTATGAGCGGTCACCGAGGAATGACGATGTGGGGCACCATGCACTGAGCCATCATGCAGACCCTACATCTAAGAAGCTGCTCCTGGAAGACCTTGCACAATGCAGAATGCCCTTGTTTTTCCCTGGCATCTGTCATGAAAAAACCATTGGCTGGTCTCACTTGACATCTCATCAAATACTTCATCCTGAAGTTACTTTTCTCATGGTTTAGGTCTTATTCTTCCAGTGATCCTGTAGGGTTCTGGAAAGACGTGGGATGCGTCTTATTTTGCAACAAGGCCCCAGGTGCAGGTGCCTAGCACAATAATGTAATGCACCAAAAAAAAAGGGTCTTGAACTGACCATTTAGAAAGCCCTTATATAACACCTACTACATACCAGACATTGTGTTAGGCCCTCAACAGAACAGACAGCTAGGTCACTGCCAGTGGTACTGACTAAAGTCTCATGGTAGCTGATGACAGCCCTGGGATGTAGGAAAACCCATGGAATGGTAACTTCAAATTAGGGAACTGTATAACATGTGATTTGCCAATAAAGTTATAATAAAAAATAAATAATGGCAGAAAAGCATGGCCACTCATTAGCCATCCACTGGGTGAAAGTTGAGGGGAAAAAGTACATCTAGAGGTTAGCCATTCCTATTTAGATGGATTGTGACACACTCATAATTGGTGGCACTGTACCTAATTATTAAGAAAAGTGGAATGCTTCTAGGATGCAACAAGACAACAAAACCAAATTTATACCATACTGTACACAGGTATTAGAATCAGAAGCACGGGGTCAACTCTTGGTTCTCTTCCTTAGTATAGGCCTTTGTCAAGTTACTTAGCCTATCTGAGCCTCAGGTTCCTCACCAGTAAAACTGGAATGAACTGACTAAAAATGTTGTCATATACACTAATAATCAAATAAATGTAAATTAACAGGATACCATTTTCATTTCTAAAACCAGAATCTATGAGGAGTACTATTACCAGTACTATTGGCAATGGCAAATTGTTTTTCCTACTCTGCTTACAGTTACATAAATTGTACAATGTTTGCAGCATGACTTGCAATAGTGAAAATTCAGCAACATTCAAAACCAGATGAAGTAAATCAATTATGGAAAATCAAATCAATGGAATATGGAGACACTGAAAATACAGTTATACACTGTTGGAATAATAAAGAAAATGTGTGTATTAGAAATGAAGGAATAGGGCATTATACAGAGTATTATCCTAGTTTTACTTAAAACTGTTGAGGAAAAGATAAGAAGGAAACATCTTAACAGAGTAGTAAGATTACACCTGGGTGTGGAATTGTCTTTTACTTTCTTCATGATTTTGTGAATTAAAAAAAGAATAGCATTAAACTTTTGCTCATTTTATTCATAACAAAACATGTAGTATTCATTTGTAAGTGGAAAATATGCCCTATTTTATAGCGTGCCACATTTATATCATAAAATGAAATTAATTTTTCTATACAGATAGTTACATGGCACAAATGATCAAAATAAGAAATCTGAGTTATATTCTCAAAATATAAGCATACCTGTTAATCCAACCATATTCACAGCCACCAATGTCAAGGGTTACACTTAAAAAGACTTGTTCAATAAAGCTGCTAAGTAATTTGAAGTTCTTTATTACCCCAACCCAAACATTTCACATCACAGCCATTCGTTAATTATAAAATAATTATTTAATACAGTTAATAAAAGAACTGCCAAATACAATATTGATCTGAGGAGTCTCCCGAAGCTTTCAGAGCTTCAGGGATAGTACATAATTTCTGTACTCAACCACGACTCCAAATGTGAAAGTACTTAACAAAATAATGAAGAAAATTAACTTGAAAGAGAAAATATGCTTTAGAAAGATTCTTCTTAAAACAATTGGTGAAAAAAATGATTTTTCCCCCTAAAATCCTATAACTGTTAGCTACACAGCCAGGTAGGCTTTTCTGCCCTGTGGTAAACCCAATCATGGAAATCAAATCTAGCAGTGATTTAATTTACAATTATTTTTCAAAGTTGGAAGAAAAGGAATAACTGCATTATGGTCAATGGGCTGAACAAATTCTGATCCTTGAGTTCAGGGTGGATATCAAAGTGCTGTATGCCAAGATGACCTCATGGAGATAAGCAAACAGGTACCAAGGGGTCTGTCTGGGGGGTGAACCTACTTCCTTACTCCCCATCACCCCAAGAAGTTTACAGTTCTAGTAATCCTTAGATATTTGTCAAAGCTATTTTCTCCCTCCCTACTTATATCATGGGCTGTATAAACCAGGGAGGGGGAACAAAACAAAACAGACAGAAAGCCATCTGAAACCCACTATATGTGTGTGCGTGTGTGTGTGTGTGTGTGTATTTTTTTTTTTTTTTTTTTAAGTAAAGGGGTAAAGCAGTTCAGCTACCTAGAACCAGGCTTGTTCCAGTCCTGTGATATGGTCAAGTGGTTAAGGAAATTATTTTTGCAATCTGAGTGGCCTTATTCCTATCAAAACTCCACTACTTACTAGCTGGGTGAATTTGGACCAGTTACGTTCCTAATGCTAGGGGTTATTTCCTGAATGTAAGTCAAGTCCAGAACTAAATAAGTCAGCTTTCAATAAGTGGTAGCTATTAGGATTACTGAATATAGAAGTTTCATGGAAAAGATACATGTCTGTAAATGTTAGTTTTCAGGAATAAAATTCTCCCTAAAACGCATTTTAAAATGTTTTACATCAAAGTCACAAAAAATGTTTTTGGCTGCTTCTAACTAATCTAGGTCCACATTCTCCCTCACATTGACACTTGTCACCTTCAGTTCTCTCTTACGAATGAGATCATCTCTCAAGGTTTCCTCCAGCTCTGTCATTCCATGACAATCAGACTGGATGGGGAAAACATATTATCTGGGCTCTGGTTTTGATTGCTGTCTTTCCTGTGGTAAATCTCAGAGAGCTGCCCAAGTCCCCTGCTGATTGTCCTGGCCAAGATGGTGATAAACTCAGATTTCTGCCATCCAGTGGCATTCACCTGCATGGACAAAGGGTTCTTTTCAAATTATGAAAACTTCTCTATCATCTTCTTTCTTCTAATATTAATAAACTTTAATTTGGTGATATTAACCCCAAGGTTACCAAGTGTGGCTTCCTCTTGCCAACCCATATCGGCTTTTTATAGAGGAGGCCGTTAGGCCATGTGCTAAAGTCAGGTTTGATTACTTCTCATTCTCAGCCAATTTCAAAACTATGACCAACTTCATCCTTAGTCTTATTTTCCTAAAATTAATCAACAAATGTGAAAGCTTGATGGTATTCTCTAATCATACTCTCCCCAGTCAATAGAATTGAGCTTTGCATGGTCAATTCAACAGCTTCTTTTTATATAGTGAGTGCTAATGAAGTAGTCCTTAAATACTTGTCACATGACACATGACTGATGTATTCCCCCCACTCCCCGGGTACTTTTTTAGGCATGGTGGGTAAGTGGGAAGGGATAGATGTATCCCACGGGATCTATAGCAACAGGTCTAAAGCTCATTTTACTTTGTGAACATCAACTCTTCAACACTGGTCATCTAGGAGAATTTATGATATGTTTCCTCTATCAGAGATGTTCTTTGTGTTGAGCAAATCCATGGCTTTCGGGCCAGTATTGGAGGCAGACATTGCTTTGTCTTAAAATCTTAAACTAATTTACCATCTATGGTAGATGACAGTATTTACATTCATTCTCCCTTCCACACTGTGGGCAAGGGGTGGGGTGGGGAGTATACTTCTCTGTTCCACTTATAATAGGATGGCCATGTGACCAGTTTTGGTCAATAGAGATGAGTGGATGTAACATATGGCTGTTCTCAGCAAAAACTTTAAATATGTACATGTGGTCCCGGTTGACCTCTTAAAGCTCCCGCCTTCTTACACGAGATTGACTTCCAGATAGTGGCTCCTTCTTTCAGCTGGGTCAGAGAGAATAATACAACAGGTAGAACAGACCAGACCTGGCCAAGTCCAGCCAAGCCCAGCAGAGCCACAGCTGATCTACAGAACTGTGAGCAAAACGTTAATGACAATATTGTTGTAAACTACCAAGATTCTAGGACTGCTTGCTACTCTGTAAAAGCTGATCGCTATCCCTAAATCTTAATCACTTCATTCAGTAAGTAATCACTGAGTGCAAAACACTGAGCTAAGATTACATAATGAGAAAAGAATATACACTGTCCCTGCTCTCATAGCCTAGAGGAAACAGAAATTACCTGATCACCTTAGCACATGTATAATTACAAAACAGGTAAATGCTAAGAAGGAAAGGAACATAGTGCCTTTAGAGTATATAATAAAGGAAGGTGGTCTAGACTGGTGTGTCAGAAAAGCCTTTCGAGAAGAAGGGATACATGAGCTGATACTGGTTGGACAGATCAATTTTATATTCCTTGCAGTCAGATGTTCATATAGCACAAGTGTTATCAAGGGGAAGAGTCAGTGGAAGAACATCGAGTCAAGGAAAATAAAAGGTATAAAGGCCTCATGGCTGAAGGAAAGATGATTTGGTAGAGGACAAGAGGCTGGTATGGTTGGAGCATGAAGGTAGAGAGAGGACCGACGGAAGGCAAGATTAGAGAGAAAGATGGAAGCAGGACCAGAGACCTTGGAAGGCCATGTTCACATAGTGAGTCTTTATCCGAAGTGCAAATAAGAAGTCATCCAAGGCTGTTCAATGGGGAATGAAGTGGGAGATTCTGTGATCAGATACGTGTCTTGCAAAGCTCTCTCTGTTACACGGAGAGTGGACTAAAGAGAAGGTAGAGTGAATGCAACAAAATAGTCCAGGTGAGAAGTGCTGGTACCTTATTTAGGGTGCTGGCAATTGGAAATTAGAAAAACAGATGCATTTTTTAAATTTAGGTAGTAAAGCTAGCTAGCCCAGCTCTGTGAAAGATAGTATTGGATGTGAGTGGGGGGGTATTCTGTAACATCACCATCTATGAAGACACACATCTTGCCCTAAAGAGGAAATATGAGAAATAATGTCTGGGATTGTGGGTTTGATTTCATTTATCAATTAATTTTGATTATTTTAAAATACCCCATAATGGTAGGTAAATTAAACTCCCTGCCACCACAGTTACAGATGGAAAATTTTATTACTGATGAATACATAAATCACATTTGTGACACTTGTTGATTTCAGGAAGGAACTTTGGATAAGTAGATGAATTTCAGTATAAATTAATTTAGGAATTCAAGTTGAGTTTTCTCCTTTCTTATAACTTGGATCATTTTGTTTTTAGAAAATATGAAAACAAACATAACTATATAATTATAATAATCATCTTGTCAATAGTACTATGAAGTATTTCCATAGTACTATAAAGTGCCTCAAGGACTACCGCCTGGGTTAGCACAAATTCTACTCCTGTTACGTGAGATTTGGAAAGTAATTATGAGGCTTTTTTCTTGGGTGTCCTAAAAGCTCAAGGAGGAGTTCCAATGGTCTTTGGAGTAACGGCTCATGAAAACACAATTTAGAACTGAAATACAAAACTATATAGTGCACCTGTCATCCTGCCTAAATCCTATATACTTAGGTTTTTTTTTAAAAATCCTAATTCCACAAATGGATCTGAAAGTAGTGAAGGATATTATGGTATAGCAAAGATGCATGCAAATGCACATGCACACACACGCACACACCCACCCACCTCTATTTCAGGATTCCCTCCCCAGACGCACAGAGCAGACATTTGTAGTATTCACCAGTTAAGCTTCTATTCCACCCCAATTTTTTTTTTTTTTTTTTTTTTTTTTAGGATACCTATCTTCACCCAGAGCAAGCAGTCTTGGTAGGCTGAGACGTAGGCAAGAGACCCAGGCTAGGCCAAACAGATGGTCTGCTCTGGGAATTTGACTCTAGGCAGTCCCGTGTGACCCGGGGACACACATGGCGGGGGCTGTGTCACTGCAATGGCAGCATCCTGAGGAGAGGGTCCTCTCTGCAACCAGGATGCCCAGAGCTGCCCTAATTTCATTTATTTTTGAGGCCTGGTACTTTTCATCTTTCCCTTTTCATTCTGTGATCTGCTTCCCACACCTTTCCAACACACTGCTTTTATACAAGTGGAAACCAACTCTCAGGACAATTAAACTGCCCAAAGTCACACAGGTAAGGAATAGGCTGCACTGGGATTCACAATTCTGATGGTCTGATCCCACATCCGTGATCTCACACATTCACTATACCCCTTCCTACTACATTTCAAATGGAATTTGAAAATGTAACGTTTGTTTATTGCCCCAGTGTACCAATTAGGACTTAGAATGAAATGTAAACTACATCTGCTGTTTTGCTATTTACAAGTGACAGATGACTTAAAAAGCATGTCCATTTTAACTAGTCCTCTAAACATATTTATATTTTCATATTACCTTCAGATAACTTTTCAGTGTCTATGCTACTAATCCAGAATGAACTTCCACTGTCTGTTGACAATGATCAGTTTCATTTTCAGAGAAAACTGCCCAATGAGCCCCTTTAACATCTGGAGACAGAGATGGAGAAGTTGTATTTGTTTCATTTTCTTACAGATTCTTCTTTCATTGACTATTCCATTCCTGGTTAGGAGGCCTTCCTACCAATTCAACCCTTACCCACATTACCATTCAGAAAGATGCCAGTGGGGGTACCTGGGTGTCTCAGTCGGTTGAGCGTTTGCCTTTGGCTCAGGTCATGATCTCAGGGTCCTGGGATCAAGGCCCACATCGGGCTCCCTGCTCAGTGGGGGGCCTGCTTTTCCCTCTCTCTCTGCAGCTCCCCTGTGCACTCACTCTCTCTGTCAAATAAATAAAATCTTTTAAAAAAAGGAAAGCTGCCAATGAGTAAAACCAACCCCAACAGCATCAGGCTACATCTTAGTGAGATTGGCAGCAAAGAACACCCATCCCCAGAGCCACCAGTATTCTTATTCTGTCCCTTTTATGTCTTTGTCTCCTGACAGTGAATGCAATGACAGGTCTGGTAGCAAACATATTGTGGAATTCCTAAAACCAAGGCCAGGGAATGAAGAATGCAAAAGACTGAGGATTGCAAAAGGAAACCAGGTGCCTGAGCAGGCATCTTCTTGGGGAGAGGGAAAAACTGAGTCAGCACTATAAACCAAACACGGTTAAGCCAGGATTTATAGGCAATGTCTGCAATACATAATTCATCTGAAATCCAAATCCAATTTCACATATTCTGTAAGCCCAAAGTATTCCAATTGTTGTGAAGTTTCTGTAAGAGTTTAATTAGAACAGTCATGCTTCTTTGTTCTCCTTGCAGGGATTTCAGGACCCCAAGAAGAACATCGCTCTTCAACATACTTTTTTTATTCCTTGAATTTGAATAGAAGATCTCCTCAGTATAATGGCACTGTTTTGGTCTGTTAGCTCTCTCACTTTTTGTAAAGCTAGTCAAATACCCACCCTTCTACTGGGGTCAGTACCAATGATATGGACTGGGAAGAATTTCATACAAAAAAAAAAAAGGAAGGCAGGCAGGAGGGAAGGAATGAAGGGAGACCTCATGGGGGACACTCAAGAACAGACTTCTGAAACAAGGATACCTAGGTTCAAGGATCAACTCTAGTATTTACTAGCTGAAAGGCTCTGGGCAATCACATTACCTTTCTGAATGTGTTTCTCTCACAATATGGATAGCAATACCTATAGAGAATGATTGCTTTAAGAATTCAAAATAATACATTTAAGGTTTTAGCACAATGGCCCACAGGAATCATGACTATACTGCCATTACTAATAAGTCACTAAGAATATCTATGTACATTCAACAGTGAAACAAGAGAATCATGATCTCTAACCTCTCAGATTTTACATTTCATGTGATAGACACAATGAGAAGTAATTCCAATAAAGGATGAAAAGTGTTCTGATAGGAAAGTTAAAGGCTGCTACCAGTAACATTTTATTAAATTTTAAAAAATATGTAGAACAGAGAGGTTAAGAATCTGGATTCTAACATCAGACTGTCTGGATTGGAGTCCCAGGTCTGCCATTATTAGTGGAACTTTGCATGAGATTTTTCATTAGTGAGTTAAAAAAGATAATAGTAACTATCCTGAAGCATTTTTAGGAGCATCAACAGAGAAAACATGCAAAGTACAGTGCTGGACACATGGCATTACCAGAATTCCATCAGTACTGAGCTTCACAGAAATGTTTGTGACCCTTCAGAATGTCTCCTTCTGAGCGTACAAACATTGTTTTGTGTGTTTTGAGCCAATCCTGTTGTAACTAAACTAAAATCTAAGATATCTCTAAAGATACTTTGAACTCAAGACCACTCAACTTTGGATCAGAAGTGTTCAAACATTGACATTGCAATTTTAAAGTTATTTTGAGTGTACTTTAAGATTGCAGAGTAAATGAGACGGAAAGTACAAATATGAAAAGGAATAATGCTGGATTTTAATGGAGGCAACAGGATGAACAGATGATTTAAATTATATGCATATGCACATACACATTTTCTAATCATTTCCACAAAAAGGGCCTAATAACAATGTAATCCTGGTAGGAATGAGCACACCTGGTGCCTATAACTTGGTTCCTAAATATCATTCTCTCCTAAAATGAGCCCGGTCTTTTAGGAAATAGCTAATTCCAGGGCTGAAGAAAGGACAATATAAAATGAACTTGGAACATCTTGTAGCAGAAAATAAGGAAGTGCTCAAATACTAACAGAGTCATGTCAAAAGGACATAGGAATCTATTCAAGGGGCATTTGCTGCCAAATCTGATAAACTTGTACTTCAAAATTCTGTAACAGTAATAGATTATAACACCCTGAAATAAAAATAGTCTGAGTCAACTAGATGAGAGAGACAGAAGTTAACAAAAGTCAAGTTCTTCTTTATAGAAGAATGCCAAGTAATAAATGTAGAAAAAAATGATAGAATTAGATAGCCAACATTCTGTAAGCCCCATATTATAAGTGACTCAGGCAAAGGTCAGCAACAGATGCTAAAACTAAACCACTGCAAGACATTTTATTGGGGAATGAGATATTCAGATGAAAATTAAAGTTGCCATAAGCCTAAGATTGTTCTGTAGCCATGACAAGTCTTTAGAAGCCCCTAGAAACAAACTGAAGCCTATTCAATTGACACTCTTGCTCATCAACAAGTGACAGCTCTTTGTTGCTTAAAGTCAACCAATCAGTACAAACTCAACACATCTCCAAGTACCAACTAATAAAGTGACCAGCACAATTCTCCCTTATAATAAACTCAGCTTTGTCTTTTTATTTCAGACAACGAGTGATGGCCTGCAGTATTACCCCATTGCATACTAATTTAAAAAACTTACAACAGGATGATCTGACAGTCACCACCTAACCAAGTGGTCAAGCCTGGCAGTTCCAATAGCACTTTGGGTGGCCTGACGTGGTGTGCCCTAGTATGAGGTAATGCTGAGCAGACAACATCACCTAGTTGGTGTCCTTGAAAAAAACGTTTGACCTCATCTGAATCATGAGAAAACAGATGGCTCAAGGACGTGGAATGTTACATGGGACAACTGGCCTGGAATCTTCAAATGACTTAATGCTATGAAGAACCAAGGGAGGTAGGGAAGCGTTATAGATGAGAGCTATTAAGGGAGTTTAATAACCAATTAAAATGTATGAGCTTTGACTGGATCTTGCTTGTATCATGGAGAGAAGCAGCCAAGTGAGGAAATCCAAGTATGACAAGTAGGAAGAGATTCCTGAACCGATACGGATTTTCTTGGAACAGTGGTGAAGTTATGTAGAAGAATGCCCTTATTCTCATGAGATGCATGCTAAATTACTTAATAGTGGAATGTCTTGATGACTGCAGTAGTATATTGTTGGATGGTTTGGCCAAAGGGAAATATCTGACTATGGACAAACATGGCATGTGTATAACAAGAAGTTAAAGCTGATGAATCTTGTTAAGAGAGAAACAGGTGATCACCGAACTCTTCAACTTTTCTGTGAGTTTGAAATCATTTTATGCTTATTTTTATTTTGAAAACTACATTAATATAGTACATTTGGAATATGCCAGATATTTTCCCACTGCCCCAATTTCTCAATAACAATCGAAATAAATCTATTGTGCTGTAAGTATTTTTGTAAGTCAGCTCATAACTTTTTTGGCAGAAAGAATGGCCCAAATAAGCCAACAAAGTCCAAAATATTTAATTTGCAAAATGATTATCCTCCTACATTAAAAAAAAAAAAAAAGACAAAACTTTTTCAGTTAAGAATAGCCAAGATAAGGTTCCCTTTGGAGTTGAAAAATCCTCCAGTCTTTATCACAAGGCATTTTATCTCCAGTATCAATAAGACAGCCCAGAAGTCTGTGAGAAGAGAAGCATCTTCCTGGATCCATCAGGAGACATGGAGGTTGTCCTGATGCCTTCATAAAGACATACCAAGATGCTAAGGGCATTGGTAGACTCTGAGCATTCTCCCTGTCTCCCATAATGACACCAGTCTTTGGTATGTCATCTGAGTTGTCTCTTGGGGGAAGATAAGACTTAATCTGTCAGAAGAGCATGTGAACAGAGGCTACCTGGCTGGATAAAATGCAGCTGGTTACCACGTCCCTAGGGGGCCAGCACACTGCCGCAGACAAGATGGAACGAGGCAGACAAGAGAGTGGGCACCTCAGATGAACAGGCAGACCAGCAGTGCTTGCAGAAAAACCTTTGACCTGCAGCATAGGATTGCAGTTTCAGCAACATGCCATTAGGCAAGGGTAATACAATCCTAGTGTATCCAGCTGAAACTGTGAAGAGAACCAACATGGTCCCTGGAGCAGGAGATGCACAGACTACAGCTGACAGGAAGGCTGCAGAGCCCCCTGCATGTCCAGGAATCCCCATCTGGTCGCCAATACAGAACACAAACAGCAATCTCGGACATGGCGGGGAAGGGAGGACAGTTTTAGTATTTATGGATTGACAGGAAGAGAAACGCGTTATGATAGCTAGCAACCCCAGCCCAAAGGAAACTCACCACACAATTTAAGAAAAAAAAAAAAAAAAAAGTCCACGTTCATAGACCTGGCCCTATGAAAGAAAACAAACTAGAAAAGGAAATTTGAGCTTTAAATAATAAAAATGTTCACAAAAAGCAGGAGAGAAAATTCAATAAAACTTGTGGAACACAGAATCACATTTGACTCTGCTAGACTCTCGTAACTGCACAGAAACTTCACCATACAGCTAATCTTTGACCCCTTCACACAGGCTGGGGGACTGTCACGCATTTTCCATCTGTTAACGCACATGATGCTCATAATGATCCCATGATGGAGATACAATTACCCCATTCTAAGCACGAGGCAAGTAAAGGGAAAACATATTAAATAAATCCTGGGGCATGCTCCTAGTGAGGAGCAGAGCTAGGATTCACACCCAGGCCTGGGCTGCCAAGGGGACAGCCCTCAGCCCCATGGCTACAGCTTCACAGCGTTCCAAATCACCTCTTCCTTTAGGAAATAAAGCCCGCATCTTTGGTCCCTCTCTGAGTGAGAATTACAACAGAAACAGTAGAAAAGGGAGAAGCTATTGCTGAGGCAGAGGAGTGGGGATGCATAATTACAGGGTTCAGAGGAGCAGCCCACGAAATGTTTGGTCTCCATACCCCTTTAACTGTTGGAGAGTATTGATAATACTTTGATATTGATATGGAAAGTATTGATAATACTACAAACCTACAGCATGTTAACATAAATCATATTTTATATTTTCCAAAACAAGAAATAATAGTGTAAAGAGCAGTGTTTTATAGTTTTGCAAAATAAGTCATAAGGATGAAAAGCATAGCATAGGCAATATAGTCAGTAATACCATAGTAATACTGCAATATAGTCAGTAATACTGTAGGGACACTGCAATATAGTCTAATACTGTAAGAACACTGCAATATAGTCAGCAATATACTGTGGGAACACTGCAATATAGTAATACTGTAGGAACACTGCAGTATAGTCAGCAATATACTGTAGGAACACTGCAGTATAGTCAGCAATATACTGTAGGAACACTGCAATATAGTCAGCAATATACTGTAGGAACACTGCAATACAGTCAGTAATATACTGTAGGAACACTGCAATACAGTCAGTAATACTGTAGTAACATTGCACGGTGACAGATGGTAACCACTTACTGTGGTGAGCATAGTGCCATGTATAGAATTTTCAGCTATGTCCTACACCTGAAACTAACAATATTGTTTGTCAACTATACTTCAATTAAAAAAAAAAATGTGGATGGCACCTAATAGCTGTTTATGCGGATTCTAACTATTGATATCTAGTTCGAAATTAGAACTGAGAACATTTAAAAATATTTAATGGTTTACTTAATAAAACTATAACATATTAACATAAATCATATTTTATGATAATCATATTTTCCAAAACAAAAAAAAATAGTAGTGTAAAGAGTAGCAGTGTTTTACAGTCTTGCAAAGCTCTTATGAATGGCTTGATGAAAGGCAAGTGCATTCTCATTTCTACTTCTATTTTCAGTCTGCCCTGATAGGTCTTTTGGTCAAGATATAGGGAGAAAAGCTGTTCTCAGATAATGTATTTGAAGAAGGGAAGACCTCACAGGTTCCCTGAAGGACCCCAGGGATGCTAGGCACCCCAGGACCACTGGTTTACACCATGGATGCTGGAGGTGGGCCATTTAGATTTAAAAATCTAGCTTTGCCATTTAATACATGTTTGATCTGGATTAATTCAGCTTTGAGTGTCTTACTCTTTTATCTATAAAATGGAGGTACTAATGGTACCTGGCCTCACAGGATTGCTTATGGGTATTAACACTTATCAAATGCTTAGAAAAATCTTCACAGCATATATCAATGTTATAGGAGTAATGTTAAATAAGTAAATAAAATAATCACTCAGTTTTGCAAACAATCTCTGTCATGGGTAGCATCTTTATACTGAATTTTATATTCTCACAGCTAAGACAACAAAGATTTCTTGAGCAGGAATGAACACTCATGGAGTAACATCCATGTTATAATAGGGGTCCCAGTAAATTGAGAATGGAGTTCAGATGTATACTTTGACAGCCTGAGAGAAGGAAAAAAGAAAAATTTAATCTCCACTTCATAGAGGATGAGTAGCAGCATCCTACCTTCAATACTCTTCCACGCTCAAGTCGCACCAGACAGTGGGAACTCTTGTAATTCGTGTTGAGTTTTGGCTATAAAAACAAGTCAGGGAGTCACTAAGCTGATCCATTCAAGACATCTTTTGAGGACAAAAAAGTGGGTGAACAGTTATGAACAGTCAAGAGTTAATACTAAAAAGAGGTCTTAAAAGTTCTCATCACAGAAAAAAGAAAAGGTATAACTATGTGTGGTGAAGGATGTTAACTTATGTGGGAATCATTTTGTAATACAGACATATATCAAATCATTATGTCCTACACCTAAAACTAATACAATGCTTTATGTCAATTATACCTCAACTTAAAGGCCAACTCAAAGGCCAATTATGCCAGGTTTAGGTTAAATATATTTGTATCTGGATAAATTTCTATTAATTTTATTTCTAAAAACTGATAAAGGTCATTCAAGAGATGGTCTAAGAATGGAACACAGAATTAAGATATTATAGATATCTTTTCCTACCCCTATGACTTCTCTACATGATGTAATTTTGACTACCTGTATAATTCTTCATTCAATCCCACCAAACGTCCCACATACTCTTGGACTTTGCTCTCCTCTCCATTAAATATCCTCAGTTTTCTTCCAGAGGCCATCAGAATCCTAGAAAAGGGGCTATTTCCCCTGCTTCTCTACATTCACCTCCCTAGGGCCACAGGCAGATGACTTAACTTGTAGAACTGTAGGGTTTTTTGTTGTTGTTTGTTGTTGTTGTTGTTGTTAGCAATAGTCAAAGGATGGTCTTCTGCTTAATGAAATAATCTAGCTGACTAGGAATTGCCATGTATGATGTATCATTTTTAAGGAATTACACTATTATAGAATGCATTTTATATAATCATATGAAGCATAATCTAGAAGATAAAACAACACTGTAATATATTGGACATAATATCTTTGAGGATTCAGAAGACACATTACAGAGGTGCCACATTTCCCAAGATCTACCTTTTCATTATTACCTTTATTCAGGAAATACATAAAACTGGCAGTTAATAGAGCAATTTAAAAGTTTAATAAAGTACTGTACATGTATTATTATTTTAAGAATGCAGAGGCACAGCTCTGCTTCCAGAACACAACTACCTGGTTCATTGCAACACACCCGTTTTTAATCTGGGAAAAGCGGTCTCTGACTCCTTCAAACGGCTGTCAGGAAGATAAAGTGAATTTTTAAAGCATGTCTGTGAAGTGCTAGGAACTTGGTGATAGTCGACTAAAGAAAAAGAAATCTTAAAAAACATACACACAAGAAAATATATATTTAACTGATCTCAGGATAAGAAAGACTTTGTAAGCATAAATGAACTGGAAACACTCAAAACGATAAACTCACTAGTTGATAGGCTTAACTACAAAAAAAGATTAAATTTTTATATGTTAGTAACATCATAAGGAAATCAAAATAGGAATAATATTTGCAACAAATATGACAGGCAGAGGGTTAATTCCTAGAAGACCTCAAACTCAAATAGAAAAAGAAGCAAAGGACATTAACAAATAACTGATAAAAATAATTCATAAATACATTTAAAAGTTCACCTTGCTATTGATTAGGTAGAAACAATGACATAGATAAATCTATCAACTTGGCAAAGGTTAGGACACACTCAAAAATCTTAAATTTTTAAAGTTGATGAGCGTATAGCAAGATGTATGCTACTTGTGTATTGCTGACCTAAAGCAAATTTGGTAATATTTGTCAATTGAAACAATGCGTAACATTTTATCAAGTGATTCTAGTTTAAGAAATTTATCAAGAAGGGGCACCTGGGTGGCTCAGTTGTTAAGCATCTGCCTCTGGCTCAGGTCATGATCCCAGAGTCCTGCGATTGAGCCCCATATCGGGCTCCCTGCTCAGCAGGAAGCCTGCTTCTCCCTCTCCCACTCCCCCCTGCTTGTGTTCCCTCTCTCACTGTGCCTCTCTCTGTCAAATAAATAAATAAAATCTTAAAAAAAAAAAAGAAATTTATCAAGAAGAGGACCAAAACTCCTTTATCAAAATATTCATGATGTAGATTGAATGTGAATACTAAATTATAGTAGATCCATACAGTACAATATTACTTCATCAAAAATCTCAGGGTTACATATATATTTAAAAAATCAGAAAACATCAATAGGTTAAAGAAAAACAGATTATAAAATTTTTCTCTTTTCTAGAGGAAAGAAAACAGGACAAAAAGAAAAACTGAAATTTTAGCAGGGGTTATATCTGGATAATGAGATTATAGATGGTTTTTATTTTGTATAATGGGCAAATATTCTTATAATTAGAAAAAATAAATGCAAGATTTAAAAACTTGTTACACTTGATATAAACTAGATTGTTTTTACATAGACATAATTTAGACAAAACATTTATTTAGTCAAGCAATTATTAGCTGGTTACTAAAAGACTGCATTAAGAATACGAGATGCTGGGGCACCTGGGTGGCTCAGTCGTTAAGCATCTGCCTTCAGCTCAGGTCATGATTCCAGAGTCCTGGGATCGAGCCCCGCATCGGGCTCCCTGCTCAGCAGGAAGCCTGCTTCTCCCTCTCCCTCTCCCCCTCCCCCTGCCCGTGTTCCCTATGTCTCTCTTGTCAAATAAAAACTTAAAAAAAAAGATGCTTTGAATATGAGCAACTCCCTCTCCTTTGTAACATTTCAGTAGTACTAAATTACATTAGTGCTGAGTACCTACTGTGCACTGATTATATCAGGACAGAAAGATGATGGGGGGATGATGAAAGGGGGGGGAAAGGAACAGTTTCATTTGAAATTGAATAAAAGAGAAGCCTATATAGTCCAGAAAGCCGGTCAGCCCAGACCCACACATTTCCAGCATGTGTAGGTCGAGCACCACAAAATGAAGGCCTCTTGCTTATCAGCAAATTGTTAGCAATCTCATCGCCCTGAGGATTGTGCAGAGATGCTACACTTAAAAAAAATCCATTAAAATTAGCTCAAAGAGCAAGACCCCAAGAGGGTCATTTTTCAGTGCTATGTGCAGAGGAGAGAGACATGTACAGTAACTCCCATTACAGTTAATAAGCGTTGAGCATCTAGACTAATCTAAACCCCCTGAGAATTTAATTTAAAACCATCATGGCAAAGCCACTCTAAGCCATGAATGAACCCCGGGATTGTTCACTTACCTACTCTTCCCCAGGCACTAAACACAATAGAAAATAATATATATTTTTTTCATCACACCTCAAAGAAAAAGTAAAAGGCTCACAGAACATCAAATTCCCATCAGTTTAAAGGTTTATTTTAAATCCTGGGAACTATTTTAATTCCATTTTTAATTAAGCAGTTTAAAATTAGGTCTGGGTTATTTCAGTTGCTATGTGACATTCTTATATCCAGGAATCCGGAAAGTTTCCTTCAGTTTAAACTTCAGTTGACAAATTTAGGGCCACAAATAAATGGTGCCCTTCACCCAAACCGAAGCCCTGGACCAGCCTTCAAAAGTACCAAGATACCGGGCAGTGACAAAGTGTAATTATCATGCCAGGCTTCCACAAGCCAAATCCATCCAATCATTCTGCCTTTCACCTCATCTGAATTTAGTTTTCAAACTAGTCCAGGAGGTGGTTAAGGATAGTAACTTTATTTTCACATGAAGAAACAATACCAGAAAGATTAAATGACTTGACTAGGTTTCCCCAAATTGAACTAAAATCCAGTTCACCAACTCCTCATCCAAAGCTGGCTGGCAGTTCTGACAAATATAAATAAATGGTTCTGTACCCAAAGAGCGGAAAGGGAGCAACAGACCCCAGTGGCCAAACTCCTGCTTCTCCCTGAACGTTCAATGCCAGAGACAGGACAGGATGAGAGCCTCAATAATTATCCATCACTAGTTATCATTTCCATGGTTTGAGTTCTGTGGCAGGTCAGGGAAGCCCTCTGTGTGGAGTTGAGGACACCAGTATGTGAAGGTCAGAGGGAGGTATAACTGCTGATGGAGACAACGGCTGGTACAAAGACCTGGCAGGAAGAACAAGTTCATGGAGACAGGGGCCAAAAATCCAGGTGGTCCCAGTGAAGACTGGAGGTTGTATTCTAATTGAAGGAAACAACCACTCAAAGCCCTTGAAAGAATAACCGGGCCTAATGTCTACATTAAAGAGACCATGCCCATTGATATTTGATGTGTAAGGGCAGGGAAGGGAGATGGTTGGATGGCTCTGTGAACAAGGTAATTAGAGATGATGGCTGTTCAGGCAGGACTTGGCAGGAGCAGTGGAGATGGTGAGTAGTAGACTCAGGATCTATTTCCGAGGGAGAACCTCCATGTACCTTGCAAGGATGTTGTGAGAACGCTGTCAATTACGTATACCAGCATCATCTCCTTGAGGAAGGATCTGAAGAAAATAGGACTCTCATTTCTGGTGTTACTCAAGTTTCTGCATTTCCTGAGCAATCAACCGATTTTACCTCAAGGACAGAGACTCTTTCCTTGCTTTAGGTTGGTGCCAGAAAGCTCAGGGCCAACATTGTGACCCATCTCTAACAAGTATGTGAACATTTGTTATCTATTTCATGCACTAATTTCACCTTTGGCTTCATCTGACTTTCCTTATTTTCTTCTTGATTTTTGTTTGCTCTTATTTTTAGAGCACTTAATCTTGCTCTACTTGATTAGTCAACTGAAGTCTTTTTTTAAACATTCTAGGAAATAAAGAGACAATGTAGCATGGCAATGTCTTGGTTGCTATACAAATAATAACAAACTTAAAGGTCTTCTCAAAGGGATTCATCAAAGATTTCTAAAGAAGCACGTGGGTAAGAGAACCTGTGTGTGTGTGTGAAGGCAAGGAGACAGGTCCATAAAGACTTTCCTGAAGGAATAAGGAAATGGCTGCACAGACCCCCCTGAGAAGGCAACACAGTAACAAATCTTGGAGATCAAAGCTTACCAGCTGATGAGGTATCAAATCCTATGTTAATTTCCGACATTTAGGAGGATATAAAATATCACCTCAGACAGAAGGCTCAGGCAAGAAAGAACTGATTTTATCAGGCTGGCTGGAATCCACATGGAAATCTAGGAAAACTGCTTGGGGGGGGGGCATTTTTTCATGCTCACACCACCTGTTACTTCTCTCTCCTCCAGAGGAAGCCACTTTGGAATGATTAAGTGTTAACTGTGTAAGTGTGAGCACGTACATGTGTGCAGGTGAGTATAAAATCCAGGTCAACACTCTCTTAACCATTACACAGCAATTCCTGGTGTGATAATTTATCACATCATTCCATTTGTTAATGAGAACTCTGGTCCCTCCCTCCCTCCCTTTTTGTTAATTAGCTTTAAAGCTAAAAATTCCAGATAACCAATAATCAGGGTTACTCATTTAACAAATATTTACCAAATGCCTGCCATGCACCAGGGATGGTCCCGGGCTGTGAGGATGCAGTCTTGAATGAACCAGACAGCCATCCCTGCCCTTGCAGATCTCACACTTTCCGTCTGCCTGTGACACCAATAATAAGTTATACAGTAAGTTACAATGTTAATGCTACAAAGAAAAAGCCGGAGAGGTGCCGCAATTTTCAGTAAGAGCAAATGGAAGCCTACCCTGACTAGGTGACGTTTGCATACAACTTGAATAAAGGTCTGAAGGAGATGAACGAGCTCGGCATACATACATCTGGGCGAACAGCACCCGGAGAAGAATAGTTGCTTCAAGAGCTGTGAGGCAGGAGTGTGCTTAGAATGTTCAAGGAACAAGGATGTGGGTGTGGGAGGAGCAGAGTGTGTGTGGAAAGTATCAGTCTCCTGTGGTTGCTGTAACACATTACCACAAACTGGTAACTTAAAACAACAGAAATTGACCCTCTCCCTGTTTTGAAAATCAGAAGTCTGAAATCAAGGTGCTGGCAGGGTTGTACCCCCTCTGTGGAGGTCCTGGGGGAGAACCTGTTCTTTGTCTCTCCCAGCTTCTGGTGGCTGCCAACCTTCCTTGATTTGTGACCACATCCCTCTCACCTCTGCCTCCCTGGTCACATTAACGCTTCCTTGGTTCTGTGTAATCCTCCTCTGTACCACTCGTACAAGGACACTTGCCACTGGATTTACGGTCCACCCTGAGGATGACCTCATTTCAAGATTCTTAATTTCATCTGCAAAGACCCTTTTCCATGTAAGGTAATATTTACCAATTTTAGAGATTAAGACAGATGTATCTTTTGAGGGTCACTATTCAAATCCCTAAGGGATGATGAGTAAATGAAATCAGAGAGTAATGGTTGGTGGTGGGGTACAGAAAGAAGAGTTTATGTAGGAATCTTGTAGGATCACTGTGATAGTTTTGGCTTTAGTTGGAGAAAGCAGAAAGCCACTGTAGGGACAGAAGCAGAGGCATGACATGGATTCAACATGTGCAATGGGATCACTCCAGCTGCTGTCATGCAAAAAAGTCCAGTAGCATTCAACCCTTAGATTGTTAACTTCAACTCAAGAGTGTGCCATATTATGATTAGAATTGAAAAACAGGATGAGTAGAACTTGGCACATAGTAGGCCTTCAGTGGCTACTACAAGCTACTCTGAAAATCCTCTATGCATCTCATCAGACATATCTGTTGAATAAATGAATGTTCTTTTACCTAACCTGTTTTGAAACAAAACTAAATTTTTTCCATAAATATTTCTCAATCATCTACTATACTCAAGATTCTGTTCCTAGGAATTAAGGCAATCAACAAATCACATACTGCTATCTAACATGGTATTAAGTGACAAATCACTTTTTTTTTTAGTATTTATGTCATCACTTTACTTGTGTAAACAGTGATTGAAGAATCTCAACTCAGTGGGGGCACAGACATGTTGCACTCATTCTTTGCTATTGCTTTTCCAGTCCTGCTAATGTAGAATCCCTTCCCAGCCCCTCTGCAACATCTTTGACAGAATCTGTAACTTCACACTCGCTTTTCATAATTAAAAGTATCCGTCTGGTCTCAGGTTAAAATTTCATGTCCTACGTAAGTACAACCTTGACCATTTAGAGCTCTCTTCGAGCTTCTTCCCTATCCTGAGGCTGAGCTACTCTGACTTTAGAGGCAGAGTTCAAAATTGATGGACATGTTTTTTTCCTCTGGAAAGGTATTCAAGTTCCACTCTTGAACTTGAATTCACTCCATCTGCTCCTGAGGGTCCATTCAGAGGAGGACAGCCATGTCCACCTTCATAATTTTGTCAGAGGTGACCCAATCACATTTCTGGATAGGCCAATACCTCAGTTATACCAATGTCTATCTGAGCAGCCCCATGGCACCTGCCCACCACTTTGACATTCATAGTTCTGTGCAGGACCAAGGGACCTGCTGAATTGCTTACATGTTTCCTCCAAGGGCTACGGAAAACTGGGATGTGGTAGAAAAGTTGTTCCCATCTTCTTTCCAGGAACATTATTCCTCAATCCCTTTTTGCCCTGCTACTCTAGAACACTCCTAAAAGCCTCTTCCCATCCTCACCCTATTCAGAAACAAATGAGAGGGAGGCACGGGTCTGTGCTCGTGTGCAATCCAAACTCTACAAAGTAAATAGGAAGCTCTCCTCAGGAGCCTGTACTGTGTCTGTACCACACTATCTGATAGCAGTGCCTATCGAACTGGCAGGTTCCACAGCTCAGCACCCGGCCAGGGAACAAGATGGTAGCATCCTTTTGTTGACATCATGCAGCTCAGGGCTTCCAGCTACATTCTGCTCATGACTTTCAGGAGCAGTAGGAGTAATCACTCCAGAAAGAGGGAGGAAAAGTGTCTCTTGGAATCCTTCATTCCAACTGGCTGTACCTTTGCCCTCACCAATTCTCCTCTTACGGAGTCTGGGAGCATGGAAATGCAGTTCAGCTTGGTGGGTCTGGTTCTGCTACTGCCTCTTAGTAAAGTGAGTGTGGGTCTCTCTCATATACGGGTAGCTCTCCAGCAATATGGTCAGCCTTTCTGTTTGGGCCCTAGTTGCTCATATTCTAGTACCATTGAATGTCTGTTCTACTTCTGAATTTCAAAGACCTTCCTGAAGATACAGCTCCATGAGAAAAAGCTTCTAGGGGTCATCTGGTCTCCAAACAGGATAGAAAATACTAACTAGTATTCTACACGTCTGCATGAGAAACACTCTAAAGATTTTAATGTAATTTCTATTGATTTATTTTATCCTGACATATCTTATTTAACAAATTTTAAAGCAATCATCTTTGGTGAATGGAAAGGAATTGTAGTTTACTGTTAAAGTATTAGCACTCAACAGATAATTCTTAGTTCCAACAAATCTGTTGAACTGGAAATAAATCTTAAAGATGAAAAGATCCCTTGATAACTACAGCCATTTCAAAACCTATTAGAAAATAGAAAAATTAGAGAGCCAGATGAATTTCACTCCTCCTGGACTCATTTTCCCTAGGAGCAAATTACAATGCTAGACAAGCCAAACTGCCTGGTCCCCCACACCAGTACTGCAGAGTCAGGCTGAAGCCTTTCCCATTCCCAGAAGTCACGAAGGTTAGTCCTGTTCTGAAACGATGATGATAATTACCCCTGAACAACAGAACCACCAAAATGTCAGTGAGAAATATAAAATGGCAGAGTATACATTTACAACAATATAGCCCTAGGAAGTAGGAGGTTTACGACTCTGGGGAAAATAACTCCTTAGAACACCTAAGCAATGATACAAATAGGTTTGCTGCTCATGGGATGGCAGCTAGAGGGGGTGGAAAGGAGGATGGAATGAGGAACAAGAGTCCTGGGGGAAGTAGGACCACCATTGGCCTGAGACTCAACCTTCCCATTTCAACTCATCCTAAAATATTATTTAAATTTAATTATTTCCAAAGTATTTTTAACAAGATATTAATATGTTGTGTGTGTATATATACACTCTTGACCCCCATTACATAAACACACACACACACACACACACACACACACACACACACACACACACACACGAAAGACGGAGAACACTGCCTCAGTCTCCCGCTGGAGCTAAGCTTTCCCCAATTATCATGTGACAGGTACCAGTTCGCGTAAGGAAGTGGTCATTTGAAACAAAGAATTCTGTTGTTTTAATTCATTGGTGAATCTATCATCCTGCTCGACTCAATGACATTGAAGAACACATAGCAGGTTTGAGTCCAAGGGTCTCATGGCGGCTTCTGCCTGTCAGTCTTCATCTACCACCAGGGCCGTCACCGAGACATGTCCACTGGCACGTCTGTTCCTGTTGTTAAACTACCGAAATACTTCTGGAGGTACCACCTCCTGAGTGCTGCTCCTTCCTCTTTGCCTCCTCCCATGGGGCTCTCCAGACCTCTCCACATGCAGAAATTAATAGGTTGATGTCTGACACAGCAGAGAGCTTCCAGGAACTACCCTGACATTGGTCAGTGCCATGTGTCCTACTAATCGTTTGCATATAAAAATAACTCCTCCACCTAAGATACATCCACCCACATGCTGAGCCCCCACTGTGGGTACATCTAAGCCAAACCAAGACTCCTGAAGTACATTTAAAGCCTGCAGCAGAAATCCCAGGAAAATAATTTAGAACACAAAACTAGTTCAGATATCTAGTATTGTAGAGAGTTCTTAGGATAAGGCCCATTTAGAATTTGTGCCCAAGAGCTATTTGCAAATTTATAGTTATTTTTTTTCAGTCAATTAGTTTGAGACAAGAAATGGAAGCTAAGTAAATAAATTAGATCATTAATTTGCAATAAATATAAATTATGCTAATTCTACAAACTGAACATATACAAACTATGTATATATAATAAACGAGGAATAGACACAAGACTCTATTAGCAAGCCATCTTGACTTACTGTGTTGTAGAAAATCCATGTTTATTCATTCAATAGATTTTAACAGTTTTGATATGTGTATGAAAATATAAGATAAACATTAACTGCCTACTGATGTTCTAACAAATCTATTTTCATTCCAAGTGGAAATTAGAATATATTTTGCATTATTTAAGTTAATTACATGACATTTCTTATGAATGATATATTATTTCATTCGTTACTTCTAATTATGTTCTGTTACAAGTGCAAGGCTGGCAACACCATGACTAGCCTTTCCCTAAGCAGGTCAAAATATGCCCAGAATATAATGAACAGAGTTCAGTAGTTGTTAACCATGACAGCTTAAAATTACCTGAGGAACGTTTCACATAGAAATAAATAGAAATGGGGAATGGCTTGCCATATTATAGGATATTCTTTCTTGCAACTAATAGGAGAACTATTCCACTTCTTACTTTAATACATTTAATTAGCATCCTACCATTTGCTACGGCTAGAGGGAGAACACCCCTAAAACTGTCCTCCCTGCTCTCCACACTCACACACCAACAGAGCTATATTTTATATAGACAGGCAGATTGTAAACATATCTTTTTCGTGTTGTGAAAGTGAATCTATAGGCTTTGTGCCATCTGGAGAGAATGTGGGAACTTCCCAAAAGCTCAAAAAGCCAGTTGTATTTCTTATTTCCCTCCTTTAATGCATGACTATGGTCAGACCAGCCCATCTCACTCCATTCACAGCAGGGCCTGAAGCTAGAAGGTAAATCCTATTATGAAGAAGAGGTCAAGGTCAAGGAAAATCATCCAGAACTCAGTAATTAAGAACAGGGACCGAGTGAACCACAAAGCCACTGCATGCATAGCCTCATCAGCCAGCAGTCAGCAAGGAGCCAGGGAGAGATAGTGGACAGCGGGAAGAGCCCAAGATGAGGTCTAGAGACCAATATGCACATGCTTTATGCACCCTGTTTCATGAGTGAGTCACCTTTATTTGAACGGGTCAGGACAAAGTATACAAAATCTGCACATTTTTCTCCAACCAATTTCAAACATTCCCTGCACACATACAAAGCATCTATTAATTCCTTCAGTGTCAGGTGCCAACAATCCATCATTCTGTCTACAATAAAAACAAAGATGCCAGTCTCAGCTCCAGGAACAAAAAATAAACCTGGGAGAGGAAAAGCTTGGCAAGGAGGGCTCCTCTTTCTCCTCTGGTACCCATGACAGTGACTGCCCACTGACCCTGCATGCGGCCTCAGAATCCTCCTTAACACTGTGAGCTCACTACCAACTGAAGAAGAGGTGTTTGCGATAAAATGTATTTGCTCTCTGGGCAGTAATTCCTCAGATGACAAGTGAAGATGGATGAGGGTCACACAAGGTTTGCCTTGCAATGGGGGTTGCCAGTATCATCTCTGGTGGGTTCTAGACACTGAAAAAAGAGGTCAGTCAACTTAGCGAATGACAGAAGCATCCAAGAGCCTCTTCGGTTCCTGCTGACCAATGCCATTGAAAATGGTTTCTAGCTACTAACCCAAGCATAAGCAAACATTTATATGGAAACCTTCCCCACAGAAACAGGAGAAAGAATGCTCTAACTGAACAATCACTGCTACATGCAGAACTCTTGAACACAATAACCTGCCAAATAAAGGGAAGAAAAATATGACGATAAGAAAACCAACGGACCCCACTGCAGCTCAGGACAAAGGACAGCAAGATTGTCCTTGAACATCTCTCCAAGCGTAGTTTAAGCTAGCTAATATACAACAGGCCTGCAAAGGGTGGAGGGGAAAGACACGCTTAGGGAAATTTTAAGAAAGAAAAACTATCTTTAGTAATAAGGATATTAATATAGTGCTTGTGCTCATTTTATTTGCACAGGAAGGTTTAAAAAGAAACTCTTGAGAAATGAAAGATCATCACATCACTAATAACTGCAGTTTCCTGAACAATTAAAGAAATTCACAAGATTACAACCTACTCAGGAAATGACAAATATTTCTGATTTTTATGGAAGAACTAAAAGGGCACTTTTATCTATAGCATCCAGTCCGTAAGAAGCACTGTTAAGTAATGAGGCTATTTTTATTATTTGTTCATTCACTTCAGGAGTACTCAAGATGGCAATGGTCTAAAAATAGCAAACTTGCTCGTTCAGAAAGGTAAAACTGTATATTGGAAGGCATTTGCCAGAGTTTTCCTTTTTATGTATTAAAGTGGGACCTTAGAGCACAATTTCCATTGTGCCAAACTTTTGTTTCTAATATTCAGCAGAAATATCTTTCAAGTTCCATAGTCAAATTCTTCACAAATATACTTCATAAGGCTGTCCTCAGTGCATCATCCTAACACTGTTTGGACTTGATAACACTCGGTGTGCGATGCTTCCATTTGGAAAAGTCTGCTTTTTTTAATAACTGATTCAATAAAGTGTTGACAAATGATTTGTAAAATACAGTACGGCCAGCGAGCCAGGTTTATCTCTGTCATTACATGCTGCATTCAACCCGTTCACAAATGTTGCCATGTTCCCCTCATGTTAGAGCTCCTCATGCCATTCTGAATAGCAATCCAAAGATCAATACAGAGTCTGCTGAAAACAACAGGACATAACAAATGAATAATTTTATTCACAATAAAAAGCCCCAGTCCCTAAATGGATTCCACTAATGCTCAAATCCATTGTTCATGCTCAAGATGGGAGGTAGACCTAGCATAATGCAAGGGAATGGGGTTCGGAGAAGTATTAACCATACTGGTTCAAATGTATTTAAGCCACGAACAACAGCTGGACTGCACTGAGGTACATGAATAGAATGTTCACTGCAGAATTCTGAAGATGCAATCTCCAAAATGCTTCTGTTCTCTCACCAAGACACTCTGAAAAGCATTTTCCAGTAACAAGAAATTAATGGATTAAAGACATTCTGACATATCCTTCTAGAGTGTTGTACCACAGAGGCCAAAGCCTATTCAATCAGCTTTAAACACTGTTTGCAACGTACAGAAGTATTTGCTTTAGGTGGGGACAAGGAGGGATTGAAGTGGGTCTTTTGAGAACGAAGCAAATAGTCTTGCTTCAAAAGCTTATCTTTGGTCCCTGATCTGACAGTTCTTTTCCTCCTCTGAAAGGTATGAAAAAGTCAGTGAGCAAAGTCATAAGAAGAAAAGGGTTGGGGAGAGGGAGCAAAATGTTGGAGAGCACACAAGTTGAAAGATGACATTTACAAGTCTCATGAATGGCACATTCCCCAAAGGCCACCTGAATACTCTTTTTTAAAAGAAATCATCATAAATACAAAATAGAATTTTCCCGTTTGCATAAAGATGCCAATATATTGCCCTTAAGGTGCAGACTTGTCCACTGAAAATTAACACACCACAAAAAAAAAGAAAAAGAATCTTTCCCCATCTGCCATCAGTTCATTCACCACTTTTAGACTTAACTCTGTATACTTGTAACAGAGAAATGTAAACAAGATTGCAACTGACAAGGCAGGAAGGGAAAGTTTAAAAAATTCAGCTTGAATAGGATGTTAAAAAACCTGGAATAAAATGGGAACGAGATTTGGTTGGTGTTTGGGAATACTGAAAAAGCAGGATTTCCATGCACCCTTGTTGCCCCCCTTCATTGAAATTACCTATATGATCCTTATGTTTATCATTTCATTTTAAATTCAGTCAAGATAGAACTTTGGATGCTGAGGAAAAAGATGTGCAAGAGCAGGTCCTGCGGCACCCCTTTCCAGGAACTAAGGACTCAGCACAGAGCCAGTAAGAATGCACATAGTTCTGACTTGAGGCAGACTGGGTAAGTGTTTGGCACCGTGCCTGGAACAGAATAGGAGCTCAGGAATAAACTGCTTCATGAATCAACATGCAAATAAGGAGCCAAGGGTCACAGAAAGGACTGAATATGTTCTTCCTGAAAGGGCAAGCCAGGTATCAAAACATCTTAGCCGAACCGAAAAAGGATGGAAAGGAATCCCGGTGCAGAGACGGGCAGAGGAGCGGGGGGGGGGGGGGGGGGGGGGTGACAGTGAAGGGAAATGCCACATCTCTTTAGGAAATAGTTGGAAAGGGGTAAGGCTGAGTCAAAATAATGAAAATCTTTTAAAACCATGCTAAGGATTTTGGACTTTATCTTCAAGGGGGAAAAAAGATTCATTATATTCATTAGTGGTTTATTTGCAAGGGAATAGGAAGGCAAGAGAAGATGGGAGCCTTGAGGTCTAGGAGGTGTGGGCCCGAGTGGAGTCCAGGAGCAGGCAGGGTGCAGGGAGCTGGAAGACCTAGGAGGCCCACACCAGGGAGCTGATCTAGGGCAGGCAGAAGAGAATACTGGGGGAAGATTAAAGCCCACTGCAGACATCTCACCATTTATTTTAGGAAATGTTAATGGGCAGAGCTAGCCACAGTTTCAATTCCCAAATCACAAGACAAAAGAATATCACTTTCTGCAGGTGAATGAGTAACATATGAAGATTCTTCTCACAGTTATCACCGGAGTTCACAAAGGTAAAGTGAAATTAAAAAAAAAAAAATCACAAAATTATCAGATTGTCTGAATACATTATCTATTGGCCCTGAGACCCCTTTAAACCCTGCAGATACGAAATAGCCTCATGAAGTATACAGATTATAAAAACGTCTTGGTTCTGTTATCCCCAGAAAGGGTTGGCTCCTTCTTGCTACTTTCCAAACAAACTCAGGTTTGTTCATTTTAATACAATATCCCCTGCATCCCTGGCATTTACTCAAAGATATGAGAACTGACCAGGACCCATTTTCAAAGTGGCAATTCCACTGCCATCTGGAACAAAACCAGTTATCAGTCAGTAACTGTTCACTGCTCAGAATAGGCATTTCCCTAGAAGCAGACACCACAACTTAAGTACAAACATGCATATAACCCACATCTTGTATCACACATGCCAAATGGGTTAAAAAGACCATGAAAAGTCAAGTTTCTTAGTATCAATATATAAGTAAAAAAAAATAATAAAGCTAAATGCAATCCATTATTAACCATTAAAAAGGCAGTACAACTTGGCAACCTCACATTTTTCCAGGCCAAGGTATTAAAATGCATTCATCTAAAATCACATTTTCATCCCAGGTCCCCTCTTTGATACAAGATAGAAGTCAACTAAAGCTAGCACTCTAACAGATACCTATGGCATTTCAACCATATTCTTCTGACACTGGAATTCTCAAGCATTTTCTTTAAAAAAAAAAAAAATTCCTCAGAGGAAAAAGACAACCAGAAATTGCAGCAAAATCAAATGAAAAAATAAAACACTTCTGTTATTTTAAGAACTTCACAGTCTCTTAGAAGAACTCAATATAAAATTGGTATACAATTTTTAAATTGTCCTTTTTTAGAGGACCTTCCTGAACCATTCTAGTTTTTATTTTTACTTCAATAGAGAATATTTTCTAATATTTATAATGTAGACTATTTTTATACATTTAAAAGAAGAGTTAAATATCAAGTAGTCATTCACATATCATTTAGTAGTTTACTGCTGTGATTAGTTTTACAAATTTACAAAATTTATTTAGCTAAAATTAAATTCAAGGAATTTGGGCATCTATCATAAAATCACAATTATCTTTCAGTATATGTTTTCTTATTAGTATTATTTTCAATGTACAACAGTTATATGGACAAGAAAGAAGATTATTCCTAAAGTTTTCAAACACCTTGAAAACTCCCATGAGGGTGTGTGTGTGTATATATATATATATTTATATATTATGGAAAAATATATAATATTTTTAATATATATTTTTATATATTTATAATATATAAAACCAGTTATCAGTCAATATTACATATAATATATATGTGATCATATATAAAATATTAATATATTACTAATACAAATATAATACAATTAATATGAAAATATATTAATACATTAATATAGAATATTAAATATATAAATATATTTTATATAAATTATATATATTTTATTCTGGGAACAAATCTCAACATATTTATAGATTTATACATTCAGAATTATGGAAACATTTATTTCAAAGTAAAATCACATTGTTGTGTGGAAAAAGTTGCATTCTAGAGGGAAAACAAAAAAAAATTCTAGACAGTCAGTACAAAAGTCATATGCACACAGTCACAAGTGAATACTTTCAGCAACATAAAAATAACTCCAGAATATTTCACCAATTCCTGCTTCTCCATGGCAAAGAATAAATCTTCTATTGAAGTCAACAGGAGGAAAGACTACAACTCAATGGTCAGAGAGAAATAAAACAACTCTACCACCAGGACACTGAACAATGATCTAGAAGTTGCGATGCTCTCCAAGAAAAAAAAAAAAAAAATGCTATTTCAGACTCTAAAATGAAAACAACTGTTTTGTAGGTATATTTGTGTATGCATTTGCTTGAATGATCTCTAAGAAGTAAAGACACCAAGCCAGTCTCAAGTCTTCATGTAATACCTTATTTCCACATCACAAAAGTGCCACCCAATTTCTATCTTATTATTCACAATTGATAACTGAAAACAAAGCACTCATGATATTCATTGGGCCCCTTTAGACACACCTATTTATTTACACGGCTACAAGAGTGAAAAGGTCAAGTAAAAATTCACCTCCAAAGCCACGGTTGCTAAGCAACTCTTTTCAGAAGTTCTGCAACATTGATCAAGCATATTACTGGTGCCACCAACTGGATTCGGAATAAATGCAACATCCTACCTGGTTTCTCCAAAGGGGGAGGAAGGTAGATTCCTTGTTTACCTTTGCAGAAGGACATGGGAGGCCAACGCTGTATTCCTTTGGTCTGTTAAGTTCAGAGGTTTTTATTTCTCCTCTCTTAAAAAAAAAAAAAAAAAAAAGGATACGTCCTGGTACCACAGGTTTCCTATTCACAAGAGCAAAGGACAGTTCTGTTTTGAGAAAAACCACAGAGGGCTTGATGAGGTGTTGGCCAAATCGGAATGACATTTCCTCACAGTTGAAGCCTGAAAGAGAAAATGATTTAGGAAATGAGCTTTTATAAAATTCAGATGAGAAACACAGATTATACACAACTTTAAAGAAAGCAAATCCCATTACTACCGATTTTTAGTTGCAAAGATGTCATTGAAGCTGTCTCCCACTTAATATCCACTGAGATGGATTCTGGGCAAGTCCTCCTAACATACACTCTCCTCTGCCTACCCAGCCTTGTCTTGCTTTAGAGTGTTTTGAAGCAGAAGCTTGCACTTAGACAACAAAAAAGTCTTCTTAAATCCTTCTGTGATTCAAGATGTCACTTTAACCCAAATCTGCTAGGTGCTACCTGTCGGCTCATTTTTACCCATTCATTTCATCATCTTTGCTAAGATGAAATTTTTAATTGTTAAGCACTGCCTATAAGCCATTTAATTCGTAAGTGATTTTCTCAAATGGTTTTATCTCTATTTATATAAAAGCAATTTAGAAAAAATACAACCACCATTTGACCTTGCCTACAACTACAAAAACATGAGCACTCTGAGAGAACTATTAGAGTAAAAATTTCAAAACGGGGAAAATTTTTGAGAAAAAGAAAGGGCAAAACAGAGTTCAAGAATGAGAACTCCTGGCTGATGCAGAGCCAAGATGCAGCAAGGTGTGTGAAATGTTCCATCTCCTCTTTTGGGGGGAAAGCCACGGGGGTGCAGGGGTGGTTGAAGGAATAGTTGGCGCTTGGCATCTGGGGTGTGAGGTAATAATTTTCCAACAGTCAGATGCCCATACTGGGCAAAGTTACTTCTGAATGACGAAGACACAACCTCCTTGGGAAACCATTCATTTTTCTAATTTAGAAACCACCCCGCTGCAAAACTATGAAAATAGTTCAACCCATGGGAAACCAGAAATTGGATTACAAAAAGGACGTCGTCAGAAAATGGTTGACTATTATATAAAGCATAACAATAAGTGTACAATTGTTTAATGATTCTGATGTTCTCAATGACTCAAAAGATACAGAGGGCCACGCAAAGGTCATCTACGGTCATCTAGAAGTACCCACATAGCAAGAACCTAACATTTCAGGGACAGAGACATAAAATGGAAGGTTTGCCTCAATGGTACAAATACTGATTTTCAGAACATTTACAACTAGCTCATGAAAGGCCATTAAGGACATTGAGAATCATCTAACCTAGTGGTTCTCAAGGCAGGTTTCCTGGATCAGCAACATCAGCATCCCCTGGGAACTAATTAGAAATGTAAATTCCATAAATTCCTACTCTGGACCTATCAAACCAGAAACTCTGGGAGAAGAGCCAAGCAATCTACGTTTGAATAAGCTGTCCAGATGATTCAGAACCATGATCAAACCCAACTAGTCTCCCAATCCTTGGGTCCTTCCCTACAGAATCCTGGCCAACTAGCTGGCTAGGCTATGCTTGGGTATACCCAGCAGTGGGAAGTTCACCACCCATTGCTTCTAAGACAATTCCAGCAATTACACAGCTGTCCTTCCCACCAAGTCTATTTATTTGTCATGGATTTATGCCTTAGGGCCATATGAAACAAGGAGCACGCAAGGGGTAGTGCTTCAGATATTTAGAGTTAACCTTTACTCATTTCCCATTTTTCTAAAATAAACATGGCACTTCATTTCAGTCCTTCTGCAAACAGCATTGATTCAATTCCACCGCAGCTCTTGGTGTTTTGTTTTGTTGTTTTGTTTTTGCCTGCCCAGCATTTACTTTCTGTATCTCTGGCCATAGCACCCGCATTCTTCTTTGGGTAACACCCCACTGTATTCTGTTTGGGGGGCTATTCCCACTGCCTGATTCTAGGGACAGGAAAGTAATCCAGACATCCTTAGACTTCTGTCATGTGACTGGTTCAGGAGTGGAACAGGACAAAAAATGAGCCACTGGAAGAAAGGAGATCCATGCGAGAATTACTGCTGACAGTACAGAGAAAGAACTTTCTTCCTGCTGAATTGCCAATTTGGTAGGACATGAACTGCAACAACTAGAGGTTACGCGGAGTAGAGTCTACCTGACATCCAGAGCCCACAAGGAGGCCGGCAGAGCCAAGATAGAGACCCATTCCTAGAACATTTTTTGAGCACCTGGATCTAACAATGCTGTAAGGAATAGCATGCCCAGAATGTGTTTGCTCTCAAGGATTATCGTTCGGAATTGCCTGAAGCACAGGCTTAGTTGACGAGCTCCTATTAGGAGTCCTTGAAAGGCTCTTCATCTGATTTTTCTTACCATTTCTCCTTCATCACTATGCCCAGCCCCATTCTTTCCATCACAGAGCTTCACTTTTTCATAACATATTGTTTATCATCTTATTTGCATTTTGTATTTTCCTTAAAATTTGTATATAAATTGTATCATGCTTTAAATCTCATTCTGCTTTTTTTCTCAACACTGTTTTAGAGACTCAATTCATGTTGCTCTAAGTAGATAAGGAATGAATTCATTCCTTTCTACTGCTTATTCACTCTCACTATATTACACTGTAATTTTCCTTACCTGTCCCTCTAGTGCTGAAGAATTAGCTTGTCTCCCATCTTGTACCACAAATACCACCGTGGTGGCCACCTTACATAGATTTCCCTGAATGTGTAGGCTTGAGTCCCATTATTTGTTTTTAATATCTGGATTTTCTAAAATAAATGCACCAGTTCGCATTCCCAGAAGTAATAGATGCAGATTTCTATTTTCTCACATCCTTGCCAGCACTTGTGAGCCTCTGATATCCTAGCTGTTACTGCTATGAGAGGCAAAAATGGAATCCCTTCGTTTTACTTTGTCTCCAATGTGACCTATGTATTTCTCCTTGTATTGCCAACTCACATTTTGCCTTCTTTTATAGGAGTTTCCTCCCTTCTATTTTCTAATTTTTCAGAGTCCTTTGTATATTTAAATATTGATCTTGGTCTTTTAAACATGATAATTATATTTTTACCATCTGTTAGTTTTCCTATCATATGATCCATTAAACAAAAAGCATTCATTTTGATGTATTCATTAATTTTCTTTTTATGGCTTGTGCTCTGTGACTTACATAACAAACCCTTCTCTACCACAAGGTTATAAAAATAAGTCTTAAATTTTTGTCTATCAGGTTTATAGCTTCATTCTTAACAGGTACTTAACCCACTTGGGATTTTGCTTACAGTAGGAGTTACAAAAATGTGTTTTGTTTTTTACTTTTGTGAAACAATTTTCCTAGCACCAATTGCTGGGAATAATTACACCAAATCCCTGTATTTACAAAGGAATGAGTCTGTACTTCCAATATTCTGATTCTATGTTAGATGCTAAAGAGCAGAGGTGCCAGATTTTTTTCTCTAAAGGGCCAGATTCAGCCGGTCACACAGGCTGCTGTAACCACTCAACCCTGTTACGGCAGCAAAAAAGCAGCCAAAGACAATACATAATAAATGGATGTGCTGTGTCCCAATAAAACTTTATTCATAAGAACAGGCAGCAGCCTGGACTTGGCTTCTGGGCTGTAGTTTGTCAACTCCTATTATATAACGTGAATGCCTTGCAAAAGGAGGATTCTTCTTTATTCACCCATATAAATTTGAGATTCAACTCTGCCCCTTGAAAAAATTTATTCCTCAGATGTTGATTAGAATTACACTGATTTTAAATTTTAATGGGGGAAACCCGACACCTTCACAATATTCAATCAATCCATTTATGGATGCTGCATTTATGTTCTATAATACCATAATAAAACTCTTGTAATAGGGTTTTAAATTTCCTTTATATGTTTTATGAATTCTTAGATTTATTCCTAGATAGCTTTTAGTTTATGTCACTATTATAAATGGTATCTTATCATCATAGTTTATAATTGGTTATTCCCAATACAGAGGAAAGCTATTGAATTTTATATTTTGCTCTTACAAGCTGGCAACCTAGCTGAACCCTTGTATTGCTATTAATAGTTTCTGCTGATTCTCTTTGGTTTTCTATATAAATGATTTTACTTAGAAATAATGACAATTATCTCTCTCACTTCAATCTTTCTACTTTTGTTGGTTTGTCTTGCTGCATTGGTCAGGCATCTGGTAATGTGCTGAAAGGCAGAATTAACACAGGCATCCTTGTCTTGCTCCCAACCTTAAAAGGAATGAGGGAATGAGTTTAAACCTCTGTCTGTTCCACTAAAAACGGTATCTGCCATAGGTTTTTGGTTAAAGGCTTTATCAAACCTAAAAACAAAAAAAAATCTCTATTTTAAGTCTAAGGGTTGATTCCATTTAAAAAAAAAGAAAAAGAACTTAGATTTATTAAATGGTTTTTGTCATTGATCACACAACCTCTTGTTCTTTGCCATTAATGTGATAAATTATGGTAACACTTTAAATGCTGAAACATCCTTTCACGCTTATGAAAAATTAAACTTAGTCACAATTATTTTTAACATATGGCTAGATTTGAATTTAGTGTTTTTCATGTCATAAATGAAGTTAGCCAATATTTTTTACCTAGTTTTGTTTTAAAACAAATCAAACTTATATGTTGGCTTTTCTTTGTTCTATAAGAAGTTTGATAAACAAGGATTTTCTGTTCCTTGAGATTTAAATAGAACTACTTGTCAAACTACTAGGCCTATTTTTATATCACAGGATTGTTTTGAGAAGCATTACAATTTATTTAATGGTTACTGATTACATTTTTCCCCTTGCATCAATTTTTTAGCCTAAATTTATCCTAAATCATTTTTTTCACCTAAATTGGTCTTTATTGGTAAAAAACTCATTCTTTTTTTTTAACAGAATAATAATGTAATCCATAATTATTTCTTTTACCTATTTTGTTTTTATTCATAATGTATATTTTATCAGTTTTCCTGGAATTATACCTAGCCTATTAAGCTTCAAAAAACTTTTGTAGTTCTTTGCTTTTATTATCTCTAGGTTATTGCTTATTTTCTGCAATAAAATTCTTTCCCCTTTTTCCTTCCTTCCTTGTTTCTTCAGATTTACCATGTCACAGTTTTTTTTCTAATTACCTGAGCCAAACATTGACCTTATGGGGTTTCAGACTTTCTATTTTCCTCCTAGGTAACAAAAAGCTATACATTGCCTTCAAAGTACTCCATTACTAGCTCTCTCAAACGTTGACCTTTGTGCTTTTATTACTACTCAGTGTAAAACTTTGCTATTCTTATCATTTCCCATTTCACCTGAGGGTTATTTTGTAGTAGGTCTTTTCATTTCCAAACATACAGGATATTTCTGCTATCTTTTTCTTAACGATGACTGATTTTAAAGTGCTGTAGTTTAAAGCACTAAGACAATATATTCTGCATTTGTTGAGAAGTTCTATACACATGGTAAACCAAACTCATTGGCTGTTACCCAACTCTGTCCTTTGCTCACTCTGGCTTATTATTTCATCCACTTCTGAAAAGATGGTGCTGGATTTCTATGATTGCTGAATCTGTGTCAAAGAGCATCAATTCCTGCCTTCTGTACTATGGCATGTGCATATGCTCCTATTCATTTTACTCCCCTGAACTACTGTTCCTTTTTCTCTTTGTATTTGACAAGCATCACTTTCTTCATCCCCTTATCATTAGACTGTGTCCTCTTAAATGTATTTTATAAATAATATAGCATTTTGTTTTCCATCCGTGGGAAAATCTGTCTTGATTAGTTTAACCCTCAGACATTTATGCCAATTCTTCTTTAAGCTTATTTGGAACATCCTATTTCACCTTTGTTTCCATTTTCTCTTTGTTTCACTTTTTTCTCCTTCCTACCTTCCACTGATTCAGATCAAATTTCTTCCTGTGGGTCTGAAAGTTCTGCCATCTATTTCCTCTCAATAGAGATTATTCTTATTACAATTTAAACTAGTGCTCAACTTCCCCATCATAGAAGCAGATCCATCTCTCAGTCCCTTGGCATAATCTTACCACCTTAGATATCTTTCAGGTATCTTCCCCCCCCCCCCCAGGTCTACCTTCTGATGCACTGAAATAATACAGCATTGTAATTTCATGTAGTTACTGATATGCTGAGTTTTTATTTGTACCCTCAGAGATCCTGTCTGAAAACAGTGGATGATGGTATACGTAAAGCTCATCTCACTACGGCACATGAAACAGTACCAAAAAAATAGTATTATTTTTCTATCTCTTTGCCCAAATCCAATTAGCCTCTTTAGTCACGGTAAAATTCTGCCCATTTGTGCTGCTAGCAGACATGCTTCCTCAAGTTTTAATTTCAATGGAGAAGAAAAACACTCAGCAACTATAAAAGGAACAGAAGTGGAGCAAAGAGTAAGAGCCAATATCGTGTGATGGGAAGATTCTTGCATCTCCAGGATCTCAAACTATCTGCAAGACTGAGATAAATATTAAATACTTTCCTCTCACGTGAAGATGACCGAAAGCAATTTCATTTTAAGCTGAAGTAAAATTGTTGATTTTTTTTTTTTTTAAACCCAACAAGAAGGCTGGATGTACCAATCTTCTGTTGAATTCCCAGAGGAAAATCACCTCCTGGGATCTCTGTTACTTAATAAATACAGAGTTGGCTTCTGGCATCCAGAAAACCAAGCACTGGGTTAGGGACTTCAGTCTAAGCTTTAGGTCTCCTTAGACTTATTAGCAGCCTCAGCTGAGACCAAAATAGAAGGCTGACTCCAGAAACAGTGACTGAGTCCTGCATGTGTCTGTTTATAAACAATAGCATATTAATGAACACCTAAAGTCTTATGCTTTTAGCTACTTCTTTAATTTATATTCCTTAATAATAACATCTGTTATCTTGAACAAAAACTACATGCCTTCAAGGTATTAAATCAGTCTCTATTTCCCACCTTTTCAGCTGCTGAAGTTATCTGTACCCTACAGTCCCTTTACCTCTCTATCCACTATAACCTGTCTCTGCCTCTCTATCTCCTAGAACTCACAGCAGCTGGTAGCATCATGTTATTTTTAGAACTTTGTCTTCAAAATTTAGTAGAGAGAAAGGAAGTAATGAAAGATCTCTATTGACTACTCACATTTAATTTTGTGACTCAGTGGATTTGAGCAGTCATTTTCTGATAGGGCTAGATAGGCAACCTAATTCACGGTGAAATAAGTTTCAATGGGCACAAAAGCAAATGCTCTAAAATGATAAATTTCCCAACCATTAACAACAGGAGATGACAATAGCTCACTTCAGGGTAGGTCAGGTTCTCCTCCTGGTTTGCTTTCAAAATGTGATGTTAATGTCCAACTAAAAATAACCACCATATGCTTCTAAACTTGTCCCCGAAAAGCAAAAAATCAACTGTAGAATTCGAACAGAAAAGGCCCTCCAAGATCGAATAGATACATTCCCCTCATTTTAGAGATACTGAATAACTTGACAGGCCAAGTGGCTAACTCAAATTCACTGTGAACCTCAGAGGGTCTCCTTTAGAGGATACTATTTGGGGAGGATAAAAACTCTCCATAAGGATTTCTCAAATTTGGGAATCTAGGACCTGAGAGACCCCACTTTCAGAATCTCTCAAGTAAAGATAACTGTCACATTCAGGAATCGTTTGGTGCCAAAACTATAGGGCAGTAGTCTTGTAGGACAGTGAGCTGGTGATCCAGAATACATGCCTATGTCTATCACATTCGTATTATTTTGTCAAATGGAGAAGACAAAATTTAAACTTTTTGAGAATGGGAGGACCCTTCAAAACCCAACAACCCAAGTTTGAAAAGCTCAGGACTTTAGCAAAGGCACCTACCAGATCATGCCCGTGAGGATACAAAATCTTACTCAACAGACCACCAGGAACCCATTTCATTACTCTCTTTTCCCTAAAGAGAATGATTTCTTTGGGATAAATTTAAGTCTTCATATTTCCCCAAGCAAGGTAATAGGCTGATTACTCAAAATGTGGTCTGCGGACCAACAAGATCTGCATCCCCTGAGAGATGTCAGAAATGCAGGTGCCCAGGCTCCCCCCTGCCAAACCATCGGCATCGTCCCGTATTTAAACAAGATTTCAAGTTGTGCTGTATGCACATTAAAGTTTGGGAAGCACTTCCTTAGAGCACTAGTTCCAATTAAAATCACCGTGGGAGCTTTTCTAAAACAATAGATTCTTAAGCTCCTTCCTGGCCTGACTCCAGCAGAACCTCTGTGATAATGTTAAGAACACAGCTCAAGGGTCAGTCTGTGAAATGGGGAGAACAACAGTACCTTCCTCTCCAGGACACATGTAAAGCATTTAATAAGTATTTTATAAATCTAGTCATTTCATTGTTGGTACTTTATGCTGTCAAAAGAAATGCCAGGGGCGTCTGGGTTAAGTGTCTGTCTTCAGTTCAGGTCAGAGCCCCGCACTGGGCTCCCTGCTCAGCGGGGACCCTGCTTCTCCCTGTGCCCCCCATCACTGCTCTCGCACGCTCTCATTCTCTCTCGCTCTCTCTCCAATAAAATCTTTAATTAAAAAAAAAGTAATGCCAATTTTTATTCAATTGTTAACTGCCAGCTAATACATAATATTGCCAAGTTTCTTAGAAAAGTGCTTTCATATAAATAGTACAGAATTATTAAATTAAAAAACAAGTAAAACATTCTATTTGGTACTGCACTACCACTAGGTGACTGCTATCCTCTCCTCACTAGGGGGAGAGCAGTGTCAGTTTAAAAGTAGCACCTAAGGGACACCTGGGTGGCTCAGCTGGTTAACCGACTGACTCTTGATCCTCAGCTCAGGTCTTAATCTCAGGGTTGTGAGTTCAAGCCCCACATTGGGCTCCACGCTGGGTCCAGAGCCTACTTGGGGGGAAAAAAAAAAAAAAGCACCTGATAAAATAGAAATAGGTAATACCATACTCAGTATTTCCATTCCAAGTGATTTCTATATAAAAACTTAATCCTCCTGACAACACTATGAGGAATGTGTCTCATACAACATGTGTGTATCTCTTTGAGCTCAATACCTAGATTTAAGAATCACCGTTCAAAGGATACTGAACCTTTGAAGCTATTGATATGTACTGCTAAATATCTCACAAAAGACTGATAAAAATTTACATTCAAAGGTAATATGAGCAAAAGGCCTATTTCCCCATAACTTTGTCAGCATTGGGTATTCTTCGATTCTCCAAACCTCTAGTAAAAATTTGTTCATCCTTAGGAATATAATGTCGGGGGAAATGACCATTCTAGCTCAAATAATCTGCCATGGAAATGGACGCCTCCTAGGCACCCAAGAATCCAGACACATCAGAAAAGAAATATGGTCTTTTGGTTAAAAGAATGAAAATGTTATCTTTTACCTTGAAAAATAAATGTGTTATTCCATTATGGTAGGGCATGGTAAGATTTACTTTGAAAGTCATATGCTGTTTTTATGTCCACTCAGCCAATGGCAGGAATGTAGACCAATCCTAGAAGGCATGACCAACTGTCTGAGTGTCATCAGAAGATACCACATTGCAAATAACTCCAGCTCCTTTCCCAACTGGTAAACATGCTTCAATTCCAATTAACTTCATTTAAAAATTGAGGACTCGTAAAGGTTCATCAAAAATGTAAATGAGATAGGATTCGTTAGCCAACAGCTTTTCTAAGAGCAACCCTACCAGAAAAGACCTGTCATCTCACTGAGGAACAGCATATTTTCAGCAGGCCAGGCTCCCAAACATGTTTTATTGCAGACTAGGACAACAATCAAGATACATAAATGGATAGCTGGAGACGTGATTTAGGTTTAGGTGACTTATAAAACATTCTAAACTTACAGGCATATGTCAAAATTCCACAGGAGCCAGCATAACAACATCCCACAAGAAGGTGACAAGAACAAAGAGAAAGAAGACAGTTTGAAGGGTCTCGAATTTCAAGCAAATAAAAGTGTATCTGTAACATTTTTATACCAAGAAAAAACAATTTTTAGTGAAGTAGATTAAGTTATCAACCTATGGTGTCACTAAAGAAGAATTTTCATTTGTTAACAAGTCAAAAAAAAAAAAAACCCAAAAAACAAAAACTGAAGCTCAGCTATTTATAAGCAAAACACACAGGCATTTCAAAATGCCAACTGCTTCTTCAAGATCTCACTTCATCAGCAACCTCTCCTCCTCCTGTCACATTCATGTGTTGCAATTTTTGCTTGTTAACCAACTCTGATCTCACTCCCCTGGTTCCTTCCCCTTCTCCTACAAAGGTGTTCAGAGATTGCCTACACTTAACAAGACTTTCCTTGAATTGGTTCCTCATTAAACCCAATCACTTACTCAGCCAGCAAGTACTTATTATATATTCGCCACTTTCTAAATATTATTCTAGCGGTGCAATGGATAAGCCTCGCCCTGGGAAAACCACCTTCGTGATCATGGTATCTCCCGTGAACATGCCAGACCAGGCTCCCATTCTCATGGGGCATTTTAGGGATAGGGTAAGGAGGTTCAGTAAGCGGTAGAGACCACAAATGGATCAGCAAGCTGACATGTTTCTGATTTTGATTAAAAGGAAATAATTCGGGTCCCAAAGGACAGAGTGACTTGGAGGGGATTGAAGGAATGGATTTAGTGGTGATGGAAAGGGAACTGAACATTTGATCTGGGACTTGAATGAGGAGCCCGCTATAGGTGAGGATCCGGGGACACAGCTTTCCATGGAAACAGGTGCCAAGGTAAGAATGACCCCTGGTCTTAAAGGAATAGAAGGAAAGAAGGTGGGAGAGACAGCAGAGCCTAAGAACAGGAGGCAAAACAGAAAGGTAAGGAGGTAAGTTGAAAGATAGCTAGGGACCAGATCATGCAAGGCCTCGTTTGGGATTTCATTCAATGAATAAAGAGAAGTCTGTGATGAAAAAGATTTAAGCTACAGAGTGCTCAATTTTCAAATTTCACTTTTTTAAAAAGATTTGTTTGACACAGAGTGCACAAGCACGGGCAGCAGCAGAGGGAAAGGGAGAAGCAAGTTCTCCGCTGAGCAGGGAACCCGTCACGGGTCTCTAATCCCAGGACCCCGGGATCACAACCTGAGCCGAAGGCAGAGGTTTGACCACCTGAGCCACCCAGGCGCCCCTCTAATTTCATTTTTTAAAGCAGATCTTCGCTATTACATGTTAAAATCATCTCAGGTTTTTTTTTTTTTTTAATGCCCCCCATGCCCTAAGTATTTTTTAAATTGAGCTACAATTTACATACCATAAAATTCATTCATTTAAATGTACAAGTCAGTGGTTTTTAGTAGCATCAGAGTTGTGTAATTATCACCAAAATATTTTCTTCACTCCAAAAAGAAACACCACATCCTTTAGCAATGGCTTCCCCTTTCCCCTCTACACAGCCCGTGGCAACCATTCATCTACTTTGTCTCAATATATCTGCCCATTCTGGACATATCATAGAAATGGAATTATACATGTAGCCTTTTGTGTCTGGCTTCTTTCACTTGGCATCATGTTTCAATGTTCATCAATGTTGTAATAGGGTGTCAGCACTCCATTGCCTTTAAATGCTGAATCCCATCCCATTGTATGCCTAGACTGCATTTTTAAATCATTTATAAATTGATGGACATTTGAGGTATTTCTACTTTGGGGTTAATATGAATAGTGCTGCTATGAAGATTCAGGTGCAAGCTTTTGTGTTAGCCTAGGCTTTCAGTTCTCTTTGGGTGTATACCTAGGAGTGGAACTGCTGGGTCATATGGAAACTCTGTACAGAACATTCAGGGAACTGCCAAACGGTTATCCTTAGCGACTCCACCATTTTACATTACCACCATCAATGAATAAAGATTCCAGTTTCTCAACATCCTCACCAACAGCTCACTCCCATATATTTTAATTGGCCTGGGTTACACCTGGGCATCCTTTGGGTTGCTTTGAAGAGTTCTCATGGTAATCCTAATGTGTAGGGAGGCCCAAGAACCCTCTACTCCTGCCTGTTCATTGCCAACATCCTGACACGAATTTACACTTACACCCTGTACTACCGGCCCCGGAACTCTCTGGACCAGTTATATTCTCGCCAGGACCCCCCCCCCCCCCCGCCCACTTAATAATGACATCTGCTCTGTAGCTGATTCATCCAGGGAGAGAATAAAACACAAATAAGATATAATCTTATATTTATGATATATATGTAACCTTGTATTTATGTAATTATATAACCCTGTATTTATGATTATATAGAACCTTATATAATTACATTATATAACCTTATACTTATATAAATTATATATAACCTTATATTTATAATATAGTCATTTTCAGAGTACAATGAGTAAACAAAACTTTAATTTGTGTTGTACATGTATATAGGAGAAATCTGGAAATTCAAAATGATTTTCCTGTGACATAAGGGGTTTGAATAATTTTGTCTTTTCCGTATACTTTTATTTTCTACCATTACCATGCACTAGAGAAGCTCTTCAAGGAGTTATCTTCAAGTATCCTCGGGTAATATGAATTACCAACCCCCTTCTCCCCACTGACCCACTGGAGACCCGTTCTTTAAAGAGACCAGCTGTAAAAAGTATTTGCTCCTACAGTTCTTTTCATCGAGTAAAGAAAGACAAATAGAATGAATAGATGACTTGTGTTTTATACTTCAACCTGACCTTGAGTATTAAACACAGTACCATATGTGCAAAAATGTATAAAATTCAAAATTATTTATGTCACTTAAAAAATGTTTCCTGCCAAACCAAACACAGGTGGTGAAGGTCTGTAACACCAGTATTGAGGCCTAGAGTCATTTAGAAAATCAACAGCCTGTGTTTGTAGATAACCAGCTCAAGAGGGAAAGACAACAGCTTAGATAAAAGGAAGCAGATTTCTAAACTGAAGGACAAAGTATGGCATGACTGCTTGGTCTGACGGAGGCTGAGAGTCATCCTAGCAGTAAAAATAGCCCAAACTGTATCTTTATATCGACTGCAATAGCAGAGGGGAACTTACAGGTTTAGGATATTAAAACAATATTCTTTTATGACAGATGGTAGTTACACTTGTGGTGAGCACAGCATAACACAAACTATAGAATCATTATGTTGTAAACCTGAAACAAATGTAACACTGGGCATCAACTATAGTCAAAAAACAATTTTTTTTTTTTTTAATACTTAAGAGATGCTCCTGTTGGGGAAAAAAAAAAATCTGGGGCACTTGGCAGATGCTTAACTGACTGAGCCACCCTTCAGCCCAGGTCAGGATCCCAGGGTCCTGGGATCAAGCCCCACAAGGGGGGAGGCTGCTTCTCCCTCTGCCTCTGCCCCTCCCCCCGCTCGTGTGTGCTCTCATGCCCTCTCTCAAATAAATAAAATCTTTAAAAAGAGAAAAAAAAAAATCACCTTAATGTCATATATCCTTCTGGAGTAATCAAATTTACTACTGCATTTCCATTTATACTATACTCTTCATATGAATCATGAAAGATTCATAAGAGTTCAACTCCACAGGCTGGATAGTAGTGCGGGGACACCAACTCTGAACCCATGCCAAAAGTCTGTAGAGTACATCTGTGATCTTCCAGAAGAAACCATGTCAACATCCTTTCGTCAGTGCACAGGCCTCTCAGAAGTTAGGAGACACCCAAAGCTCTTTCACTTTAAGGTTTCTAGCATGTTAAAAAAAATTTTTTTAAATACTAACAAAATTGCCCAAATCGTGTTAAGTTTTAAACACTAACACTGAACAGACTGAGGCTCCCAAAGCAAATGAACAAGACAATGATTATTGCGACACACAAGAAAAAGGATTCCACCACTTTTTAATACAAAATGTGTGGATTTTTGTGGTGAAGCCATGCCACTCCTGGCTTTTGCTAAAATGGAATGTTAAGGCTAATTACAGTGTCAATTATAGCTACAAAGATGGACGGATAGCTATGTGCATAGCCACGGACGGATGTACTTCCAAGTGTTCTACCATATTCAGCAATTCCTAGTTGTGCTATTCAGATAATTACGTGACTGAAAAGATCTATGATATGACAGTCCACCAGGTGGTAGGATCTGGGAAGGCTGCGAGTTCAGAAATGTCTGAAGTTCTTCCCTCAATCTTGTTCAATAGCATATGGAAACTTCACCTGACATTAAGATCTAAATTCAAGGCCTTGAACCCAAGGCCATTCCAGACTACTCATCCACTGGCTTCTCCCAGAGGTCCTCAGACGTGGGTCAAGTGAAGTCACAAGAAGCCAACCTATAACTTTTAGATCGCCCATGGTCAAGGGCACCTTACATGGTGCCCTTACTGAGGCAGCAGCAACCATGACAGGTTCTCACTCATGGGGTCTTGAAACAGAACTCCCGCCCAGTCCCCACTTCTGTATGTTTTGCCATCATAAAATAGGAACTAAAACATGGATTTGAAGTCCGTCCCGGTCCAACCCTCCTCTCCCCCCCAACCTCCACGTTGGCCTGTGCAGTACAGCATTACAGAAGGCTCCAACCAGGGTAGTTTCAATTTCATCGCCTGAAAAATGCCTCCTCACTTCCCTGTGCCAGAGCCAAATAGGTAGTTCTCAGTATCTCTTAGAGTGACAATGGTGTTTTCTCATCCTCTCACCATGATGGGCACTCATCAGGGGATCTCCATTCCTACCCATCTCATTACCTCTTCATTCCATTTGTCACCATTTGGAAATCCAGAACTCTATTAGCTTACTCTTATGAACAGTAATGAGGCTCCGGCTGCCTACTGGGGAGCATCATCGAACACTAACGAGCAGGCACTCCGAGACCCACACCTGAATCCCATCATGGGGCTCCATTGTTCAGGCCAGGTGGGACGTTTCTGTCCACAGGCAAGCTTCTTCGGGAGAGCTGGAGTTTGCAGGGTGCCTATTATGCATTCACTTTGGTTGTCTGACTCACACAGCCTCCCTGTGTGGTCGTACTCATTTACATACTGGCTATTACCTCCCTTATAATAACATTGTACAGTTTCATTCTTCCTTGTTCTCCTCTCTTCACTTGTTTAAGGACTTACTGGAGCTGAGAGTGCTCAAAGAGAAGACTAATTGGTCATTTTCTTACTGTTCCTTTTGATCTCTTCCTGACCTCAAGAGGAGGCGGCTCTTATCATCTAGGTGATCTGTCTGTATACAAACCTTCCTTGAGGTCTCCCACAGTGTCCAGCATGTTGCCTCAAACACAAAAGGTGCTGGGTAAATATTAAGTGGCATCTATACAGTTTTCTGAGTACCTAAGAAAGACGGGTCCTGATCCATAGGAGACAGAAAGATAAAGGATGAAGAAGGAGCTGGTCCCCCCTTAAACTATGACAAGGATGTCTTTGTAGTTAATAAGGGAAGAGAGGACTGACCTAAAATTCATCTCTTTCTGGACTTAATATCCATTTACAGCAGCTAGAACCTTGCACCAACGACAGCAAATGAGAATTGACTGAATACCCCTGTGTGCCAGAGCCTATGTTAGGTACTTGACCTACATTAGCTCATTTGAACCCCAACAGCCTGTACAGTAGATATTGAGAAAACAAAACCCATAGAAGTCAAATGACTTGATCAAGTACCTGTTAGCTAAGAGCCCAAAGCTCCTCTCAGTAAAAGTTGCCAAGTAATGCTCAGAAAAAAAGCAGGGCAAGATTAGAGTGTGGGATGGCTTTTGGGGAATGGAGACCCCCCCCCCCCGCAAAGGGGATGGAGACCAGAATGAGAGGTTAGGAGCCGTGGCCTCACCCAGGTGTCAAACCTGTATCCTGAGTAGCTGCTTCCTCCTTTCCCCAGTGAACACCATGATGAACACTATCTAGGAAGGACTGTGCACAGAGGTAAGAATGTTTTCACAGCTTTCAAAAGCTAAGACATTTCTGAAAGTACTTGGGGGTCAGTATTTATGATGCCAGCAAGAACACCTCTCACTAATATCCATCATGTAGATATGGAAAACCTATGCAGTAACTTATTTAACATGGGCATTTGTGAGTCATACTAACAACGTGGAGAGCCCTGCAGCTCTTGCTGTAAACTAGGCCTAATGCTAAACACTTTATGCAAGGATCTCACTTAATCCTCTCGATACCCTGGCGACAGCTTTTCATCCTTGGGATTTTATAGAGAAAGCACTGAGAGTGTAAGTCACTAGACCAAGTCTACTCGGCACATAAAAGGTGGTGCTCAGATCTCTACCCAGGGCACTGGACTCCTCTCTAGCTCCAGCAACACTAAGAAAGATCTTCTGCCCACATCGTGTCACTTGCCAAACTTTCAATGTAAATGATCATGGCAGATGTCTGCATCCAGGCGGGTGAGAAGAGCAGGGGACAGCAAGAACACAGAAAGAGACAAGTCAGGAAAGGAATTAATTTTCAAGTGCACCCGTGTGGCTGCCTACAGGGTCAATCTGGTTTTCCACAGGTGGAAAGGGATTACTCAGAGCCCACAGGGTGGCCATGCCTGGGATCTAAAGGCCTGACAGACAGGCCAAGGGCCTTATCATCAAGCCCTTTGCCTCTCCACGTAGCTGTCTCAAGTGCTCACTCACTTCACCTGGGACCTGACAGCATGCAGAGTCTGAGGCAACTCTACCTCGAGTGTGTGCTGTTGCTAAGGGCAATTTATGGCAACTTTCATTGCCAAGTCGGCTGCAAAACACAATAATTAAAAGGCTGACAAGCAATCACTAATTAAGTGCATCTGTATTGTTGAACGGATTTGGAGTCCTAGGAAAATCATGATGAGTGTTCTCCCAGAGTGGCACCTTTAGTTTCATCATCTTAAAGCCTCTTGCTTTTAAAATAACATTCCAGATGCCAGCTATTAGAAACCTATAGGGGCTCCTGGGTGGCTCAGTCGTTAGGCATCTGCCTTCGGCTCAGGTCATGATCCCGGGGTCCTGGGATCGAGCCCCGCATCGGGCTCCCTGCTCGCCAGGAAGCCTGCTTCTCCATCCTCCACTCCCCCTGCTTGTGTTTCCTCTCTCGCTGTCTCTGTCAGATAAATAAAATCTTAAAAAAAAAACTTATACATTTGAACCTTCATTTAATGACCTAAGTGAGAAAGGGTCATTGTTTTTCAAAAAAAAAAAAAAAAGGCAGCAAATGGGTTTATTTTCTCTTGAAAAATTTTTTATCCCCGTTTCAAATGATTTTGTTTGGATGCAGAAACCCCACACAGAATCGCTGCTGACAAGGCAGAAGTGTGTACCCTAGACCCTCTGAACCACCCCGCCTGCTCAGATCTCTCCGCCCTGCTTCCCTGAGACAGATGGATGCTTGACGCCTTTTCATGATTCAGAGTTGCATTCGGCATGCTCCTTCGAGTTCTAGAGCGCCAATATTTATTCCTCCTGTCCCTGTATCTAGGAAGAACGCTGTCCCCACTAACCACAGATTCCCAAGAACTCTTATCCTCCATGAAAAGCATAAAAGGTGCTTGGTCAGCTCACTGCCTGGTTTTGTTTCTATCGGGAAGGGCCCATGCCTGGAACTGTGCCTTCCTTCCTCCTCCAGGATCAATGACAGACACCACTAGTCAACTACGACATCCTCGGACACGATTTTCTTCACAGAACTTTCGAGATCGTCATTACCAATCAATGAGTTGCTGCATGACACGTGTAACCTATTTTTTGTTTTGTTTCTTTAGACTGGTGACCCAGAGAAAGCTTTCATGGTGGCACTGAGATAGTTCTATCCATTTCAGGCGAAGGATACGGTAATACGTGTAACTCCCAGAATCTCAACTCTTTGAATTAGGAGCATGATAAACTTCTAGCACTGAAATAACATGTCCTATGGTAATCCTCTAATCACCTTGTTAATAAATATCTAAAGACCACATTTTTCTCTGGGCTTCCAGCTTCCATGGGAACATTCTGACGGTGACATAATTTTTAAATTAGTAGGTTTATTCATAGTTTTACATTAGTAAATGCCAAGCTTCTTACTAATTAGCAAATTCTGTAAATCCACAGTAGTATTAATTTTCAACTGTATAGCAAATTAATGAGAAAAAAAGAGAGACAATTAAAATTTCCCGAAGGGGCACTTATTTCCATGAAATTCAGCACAAAGCAAGAAAACATTAACCCATTTGGAGTGTGCATTTAGCAAGGATTACAAAAAATGTGTCACTGTCACTGAGAAGGAGTGAAGTGCACATTTACCACGGAGCACTCTGTTACCACTAACTTCTCAGATGACATTTTCTCAGATGGCTGTGGCTGGGATTTCTCCTCTTGCCTTCCATTCTGTCAAATGCATTTTTGGGGCAGTTTCTCATTTAATAAGGTCCTATCCTGTTATTTCTTTGTTGATGTTTCCACTCAAATTGCTGGTGCACTTTTTTGGGCTTTAGAAGACAATGCACAGTATAATATTCGGATCTTCAAAAACTGCCCCACAAGAGTCTCTTGCTAAGTGCTTGTTAGTATCAATCTCACTTCCTCCACCAACCAGCTGAGAGGCTGGAGAACATACCTACCTCTGGGTGGCTGTTTCACCTCCCAGCTCCAGAAGATGAGAGAAAGCACAGTCCGCCTATGGGCACTTCTGCTGTTTCTTTACTAAGCTTTCCTACAAACACTGTTAAACAAATCTGCTTGTTTTTTCGAATTCTCCTTCAACTGTTTAAGCCTACTGTGAAGACGTTAGAGTCGTCCTGTGTTGGTGGCCATGGAAACCACCTGTGCGCATCATGGCACGGGGGTCTTCTCTCTGCTTTTCTGGGCACACTAGGTTGCTGAAGACAGGCTAGAGCCCTATGTTTGGAGAAGTGAAGAGGTTTCAAGATGAGGCCCCCCCCTGCAAGATTCCAGATCACAGTTAATACCAAAATTGAAATGCACCATGGGATACTGTGAGGGGCAAACTGCACAATCTGTAAGTGCACACACTAGGCAGTACACAGACAATTATAGCTTCCATTTGGGGCCATTTCCTTTCACTACCATGGCTATGGATGACGTAATCTGTTGAAGGGGGTCTTTGCCAATTAGAGTAGCACACGTGGAAGGGCCTGGCCTACCACTCTGTCCTAGTTATGGTATTGGTGATACACTCCAAGTAGAACACCCCTCAAACCCCCGCTGTGGCTGTGCATTCACTTCCCCATCTCACGTACTAGATCATGATCTCCTTGAGGGCAGAGAATGCAATCTGAGAACAGGGTTATCTATCAACCCCCTCCCTGAGCCGACTGAGAAACCATGTGGGGGAGGGGGGAGAACAGTTTTACGGAGGACTGGGCATTTCCCATCAGTCTCTGAATCCTATGGGCAAACCTTAACAGGTTCAGGAGAGAAGCCAAATGGGTTCTGCCACCACCTCACCCCAGGGCCCTAGGTACACAGTGCTGGTCGGATGGGACTTCCTCCCTCAGTCCAAGGTTGGAAATGGTAACTGGGAAGGTCTTCTACAGAGGCTAATGAATGCACCATTCGGAGCTATGGGCAAGTCCAAGCAAAAGGTGGCAGAGTTTAACACCTTTTCTACCTTTAAATGACAAAAGTACCCCCCCCCCAATAGCATGTAGGCCACAGCCCAGTACATACATGCCAGCTGTCACCAGGGAGGGCAGTGCTACTTTTCCTAATAGAAAGTGTTTGGGGGAGGGGCAGTGCATGGGCGGTTCAGTCAGTGGAGCGTCTGCCTTCGGCTAAGGTCATGATCTCGGGGTCCTGGGATAAAGGCCCACATCGGGCTCCCTGCTCAATGGAGAGCCTGTTTCTCCCTCTCCCGCTCCCCCTGCTTGTGCTCTCTCCTCTTTCTCTAAAATGAATAGATAAGATCTTAAAAAAATGTGTGTGTGTGTGTGTGTGTGTGTGTGTGTGTGTAAGAGAGGGATGGAAGGAAAGAGCCAGAGACTAGAAAGAAAATTTCCTTCCTAAGATTTTCATTAAACATTCCCATATACATAGCAGCTATAGCATAGTGCCTGACAAATGGTCGATACCCAATAAACATCATTTGAATAATGGATTCATTTAATACACTCTTCAATATCTCTATCTCTAGGGGCTAACAGTTGTTTAATGTATTCTGAAAGAGCCTATTACTATTTTAAACCAAACCAATACAGTAGAATGCCCTACAACACTGACATATGTGTAGGAATTGGACATCAAATTACCAATCAGATAGATGCCCAGGCAAGACCAATGTAAAAACCAATCCCATTTGGGAAGCAAAGAACAAAGCCAATATCCAAGGCCAAGATTGGAATACAGCTGTTCTTCCAAAGCACCTGGACCACAAGACACACACACAGCAAATTTTAGTTCATTCTTTCTGTCTCTCTTCTGTTTAAACCAGTGATAGCCGAGTTACAAACATGGAATCCTCACAAGCTGACAGAATAGAGCCAAAGACTGTCTGAGCCATTTTTCCTAACTTCAGATGATGATGAAATGGGGGGGAAAAAACACCTCTATCAAGGATGTTGAAATGAGTAGATCTGCAGTAGCCATTTGGGCCGAGGACAGGTGAGTAACTCAATTCTCACACAGATGGGGGGGGGAGAAGTTCAGGCCACTATCCACTGTGCCTTGAAAAGGCAACCCAGGGACTGAACTTTGTGGCTCTGGTATCAAATAAAAACGAGAGTTGGAGATAGGAGAAAGGGTTCATTTCCTCTCACCAAGGTTGGTACCTATGCTCAGAGGGGTAGGTGGACGATGCCTTCCTATCAAATGATACAGACTTTGGCAGCCTCTTGATAATAGAATAGACTCTACCCCTCTCCAGAAAAGACCTGTCGTCAACTACTCAGGACCATTCTTGATACCAAACACTCCCCACTTTTTATTGCCCTAAGAGTCTGAAAATTAGTTTATTTTTAAAAAAGGAAAAGGCTGGGAAAGTATGGAGATGATCCTATCTATAGGTAAAGTAACAACTGCCAGGGGCACATGGGTGGCTCAGTCAGTTCAGCCTCTGTCTTTGGCTCAGGTCATGATCCCAGGGTCCTGGAATCTGCTTCTCCCTCTCTCAGTGCTCCTGCTTGTGCTCTCTCACTTGCACGCTCTCAATTTTAAGTTTTTTTATTATGTTAATCACCATACATCATTAGTTTTTGTTGCAGTGTTCCATGATTCATTGTTTGTGCATAACACCCAGTGCTCCACGCAGAATGTGCCCTCTTTAATACCCATCACCAGGCTAACCCATCCCCCACCCCCCTCCCCTCTAGAACCCTCAGTTTGTTTTTCAGAGTCCATCGTCTCTCATGGTTCGTCTCCCCCTCCAATTTACTCCCCTTCATTCTTCCCCTCCTGCTATTTTTTTTAACATATATTGCATTATTTGTTTCAGAGGTACAAACCTGTGATTCAACAGTCTTGCACAATTCACAGCACTCACCATAGCACATACCCTCCCCAATGTCTGTCACCCAGCCACCCCATCCCTCCCACCCCCCCACCACTCCAGCAACCCTCAGTTTATTTCCTGAGATTAAGAATTCCTCATATCAGTGAGGTCATATGATACATGTCTTTCTCTGACTTATTTCACTCAGCAAAATACCCTCCAGTTCCATCCACGTCATTGCAAATGGCAAGATCTCATTCCTTCTGATGGTCTCATAATATTCCATTGTGAATACCTAAATGTAAGAGAGGAGTCCATCAAAATCCTAAAGGAGAACACAGGCAGCAACCTCTTCGACCTCAGCCACAGCAACTTCTTCCTAGAAACATCGCCAAAGGCAAGGGAAGCCAGGGCAAAAATGAACTCTTGCGATTTCATCAAGATAAAAAGCTTTTGCACAGCAAAAGAAACAGTCCACAAAACCAAAAGACAACCGACAGAATGGGAGAAAATATTTGCAAATAACATATCAGATAAAGGGCTAGTATCCAAAATCTATAAAGAACTTATCAAACTCAACACCCAAGGAACAAATAATCCAATCAAGAAATGGGCACAAGACATGAACAGACATTTTTCCAAAGAAGACATCCAAATGGCCAACAGACACATGAAAAAGTGCTCAATAAAATCTTAAAAAAAAAAAAAAGGTAACACCTGCCAGTTACCCTGATCCACTAATTATTACTCTGTAACATGCTTTCCCTATTTTTCACCTGAGGTCTCCGTCACTTATTCAATGTCTACCATGTGCCATGTCCTATGCTGCGCCTTTACAAGAAAGAAATGGTCCCATCATCATGGAACTTCTGACCAACCTGTCCTAGAGTAATTCTTATTTTACTCAGTAACTATATACAGCAAGCAGTGCCTTTTACGGTTATGGGGATACACTTGTAAACAGAATAAACAAGCTTCCTTCTCTGATCAGGAGAGAACAATGAAGCAGTAAAATATGATTTTTAGATAGTTAGGGAAGCTAAAAAAGTAATAAAATGGGATAATGGAGCTGAGAGGGATGGGCAGTGGGATCATTGTTTAGATCAGAGGATCAGGTGGGGTCCCTCTGGGAAGAAAAGTCTCACTTGACAGTGGGGTGGGTAAAAGAAACCAGCCAGCCAAGGCCTGATTTTCCCCACCCTCCGATTTTTTTTTAAGATTTTATTTATTTATTTGAGAGACAGAGAATGAGAGATAGAGAGCACGAGAGGGAAGAGGGTCAGAGGGAGAAGCAGACTCCCCACTGAGCAGGGAGCCTGATGCGGGACTCGGTCCCGGGGCTCCAGGACCACGACCTGAGCCGAAGGCAGTTGCTTAACCAACTGAGCCACGCAGGCGCCCCACCCTCAGATTTTAAAAGGAGCCTGGCACGAAAGGTTTTACAAGAATACCTTGGTTGGCCTAACTGGGTTCAATACCGACCAGCCCCTCCCAGGGAGGAGCAGTACCATCACCTGGGAGCTTGTGAGGAAGGCACATTCTTAGCTCCAGTCCACTCCTACTTGATCAGAATCTGCATTTAACCTTGGTCCTATGTAATTCGTATGTGTACTAAGACTGAGAATTCCTAAGCTAAGATCCAAAGACACGTCCACCAAGTGTGGTCTATATCCGCCATTCCTTTATTTCATTTTATTGGACAAATTTGGTAACTAGAGCAGGGAAGAGGGCTGCAATTTCTTGGGGGCCCACAAGACCTTCTAGTTAAAGAACAAGCCCAAAGGCTGCCATGTGGGCCAAAGTGAATTATGAATAAAAGCAACGTGGCTGGGGCCTGGTGATGTAGGGGACGTGATCTAGGATTCAGAGAGATAAGGTTGACCCACAACATACGTTGCCAGGCTAAGCCATCTCAGTTTTATTCTTATTGAAATGGGTGGCCTATGGAGATTTTCATGCAAGAGAGTAGTATGATCTAATTTCAATTTTAAAGGAGCTTACTCTGGATGCTGTGTAGAGAAGGGACTAGAGCCAGGCAAGAATAGAAGTAGCCAAGGTCGGGGGGGGGGGGGGGGGGCGGAGCAAGATGGCGGAGGAGTAGGAGACCTAGATTTCGTCTGGTCTCAGGAATTCAGCTGAATGGGGATCAAACCATTCTGAACACCTACGAACTCAAAAGGAGAACGAAGAGAAGAGTAGCAACAACTCTCTGAACAGAGAAGCGACCACTTACTAGAAGGTAGGACGTGCGGAGAAGTGAATCCGAGGCGATATTCGGGAGGATAGATGGCGGGGGAGGGGGCCTCCGTCGGCCGCTTCTGGCAAGTGCTAGAGCCACGGAGCACAAAATCGGAACTTTTAGAAGCCGGCTCCGCTGAGGGACGTTGCTCCAGTGGCTAAGTGGGGGGTGGAACCCTCGCGGGACAGTGGGGTCTCAGGACCCTCGGGGTCACAGAAAGACCGGGGGTGCCTGAGTGCGGAAGAGCTCCCAGGTATCGGAGCGGGGAAGCCAGCTGCAGAGACGGAGCCGAGGCGTGGGCTCGCAGCTCGGGGTTGCCATAAACTGTGATCCGCGGCCCAGTCGGGCCTCTGCTCCTCCAGCAGCGACCCAACAAGCGGCAGAGCTGGGGAGACTCCCCTTCCTCCCCCGGGAGGAGAGGCACGGGAGCGCACCGCAGGGATCTGCTGGGTTTGGAGATGCCACACGGGGTCGGGTGCCAGAGATAGAAACGCTGGGTCACAGGCCGGGTGAGGACGGAGTGCAGCCGGAGACCGGGGAGATGGGAGTGATTGACTGCTTTTCTCTGGGGGCGCACTGAGGAGCGGGGCCCCGAGTTCTCAGCTCCTCTGGGTGGAGATTGGGAGGCCACCATTTTCACCCTGGTCCTCCAAAGCTGTACCGAGAGCTTGCAGGGAACAAAAGCTCCTGAGAGCAAACCCAAGCAGCTTGCTTAGCCCAGACTGACAAGGGTGGGGCAATTCAGCCTCCAGCAAAGACATTTGGAAACCGCGGCAAAAGGCCCCTCCCCCAGAAGATTAGCACGAACAGCCAGCAAGCCAAGACCAAGTTTACCGATCCAGGAGAACGGGAGAACTCCAGCGCTAGGGGAACACTGCACATAGAATTCATGGCTTTTTTTTACCATGATTCATTAGTTCATCAAAATTATAAAAATTTTTTTAAATTTTTCTTTTTCCCTTTTTCAACCAATATCTTATCAATCCCTTTTTTAAAAAAAACATTTTTTTTAGAGTCATATTTTTTATCCCTTCATAGTAGTTACCCTTTTTGGCATATATATATAAGTTGTTCTCTATAAAATTTTGAGATACAGTTTCTTCTAACAGATCAAAATATACCCTAAATCACTAGTGTATGGCTTGGTTCTAGTCTCCTGCCTGATCACATTATCTCCCTTTTTTCTTTTTTTAAATCTTTTTTTCAAACTTCTCAATTCCTTTTATAAAATCTTTTATAATTTTCATCTTTACAGTCATCTTCCATCCCTTCATTGTATCAAACCTTATTTTTTACATATATGTCTTTCTTCCTTTAAAATTTTAGGAGGCACTTTTTACTAAAAGACCAAAATACGCCTAAAACCTAGTGTGTGGCACTGATCTATGCACTAGCCTGATCATATTTGATCATATTCTGCTTTTTTTGTATTGTTCCGTTTTTGTTTTTATTTTTTTTTCTCTCTCTTTTTTCTTTCTTTCCCTCTCTTGTCCACTGGTTTCAGGTCTTTTCTGATTTGTATACAGTATATTTGCTGGGGACGTTGTTAACCTTTTAGCATTTGGTTCTTTCATTCATCTATTCACCTCTGGACAAAATGACAAGACGAAAAAAATCACCTCAGCAAAAAGAACAAGAGGTAGTACCATCTGCCAGGGACCTACTCAATACGGACGTTAGTACAATGTCGGACCTAGACTTCAGAATCATGACTTTAAAGATACTAGCTGGGCTTGAAAAAAAAGTGGAAGTTATGAGAGAAACCCTTTCTGGAGAAATAAAAGAACTAAAATATAACCAAGTCGAAACCAAAACGGCTATTAATGAGGTGCAATCAAAAATGGGGGCACTAACTGCTAGGATAAATGAGGCAGAAGAGAGAATCAACGATATAGAAGACCAAATGATGGAAAATAAAGAAGCTGAGAAAAAGAGAGAAACAACTACAGGATCACGAGGGCAGAATTCTAGACACAAGCGATACGATAAGACGAAACAACATTAGAATAATTGGGATCCCAGAAGAAGAGAGAGAGAGGGGGGCAGAAGGTATACTGGAACAAATAATAGAGAACTTCCCTAATGTGAGGAAGGAAACAGGCATCAAAATCAAGGAGGCACAGAGAACCCCTCTCAAAAATCAATAAAAATAGGTCAACAACCTGACATCTAATAGTAAAACTTACGAGTCTCAGAGACAAAGAGAAAATCCTGAAAGCAGCTCAGGAGAAGAGATATGTAACCTACAATGGTAGAAATATTAGATTGGCAACAGACCTATCCACAGAGACCTGGCAGGCCAGAAAGGACTGGCAAGATATCTTCAGAGCACTAAACGAGAAAAATATGCAGCCAAAAATACTATATTCAGCTAGGCTGTCATTGAAAATAGAAGGAGAGATAAAAAGCTTCCAGAACAAACAAAAACTAAAGGAATTTGCAAACACGAAACCAGCCCTCCAAGAAATATTGAAAGGGGTCCTCTAAGCAAAGAGAGAGCCTAAAAGAAGCATAGATCAGAAAGGAACACAGACAATATACAGTAACAGTCACCTTACAGGCAATACAATGGCACTAAATTCATATCTTTCAATAGTTACCCTGAATTTAAATGGGCTAAATGCCCCAATCAAAAGCCACAGGCTATCAGACTGGATTAAAAAATAAGACCCATCGATATGCTGTCTGCAAGAGACTCATTTTAGACCCAAAGACACCCCCAGATTGAAAGTGAGGGAGTGGAGAACCATTTACCATGCTAATGGACACCAAAAGAAAGCTGGGGTGGCAATCCTTATATCAGACAAATTAGATTTTAAATCAAAGACTGTAATGAGACAAGGAAGGACACTATATCCTACTTAAAGGGTCTATCCAACAAGAAGATCTAACAATTGTAAATATCTATGCCCCGAACATGGGAGCAGCCAATTATATAAGGCAATTAATAACAAAAGCAAAGAAACACATTAACAATACAATAATAGTGGGGGACTTTAACACCCCCGACTGAAATGGACAGATCATCTAAGCAAAAGATCAACAAGGAAATAAAGACTTTAAATGACACACTGGACCAAATGGACTTCACAGACATATTCAGAACATTCCATCCCAAAGCAACGGAATACACATTCTTCTCTAGTGCCCATGGAACATTCTCCAGAATTGATCACATCCTAGGTCACAAATCAGGTCTCAACTGGTACCAAAAGATTGGGATTATTCCCTGCATATTTTCAGACCACAATGCTTTGAAACTAGAACTCAATCCCAAGAGGAAAGTCGGAAAGAACTCAAATACATGGAGGCTAAAGCATCCTACTAAAGAATGGGTCAACCAGGAAATTGAAGAATTAAAAAAATTCATGGAAACCAATGAAAATGAAAACACAACTGTTCAAAATCTTTGGGATACAGCAAAGGCAGTCCTGAGAGGAGAGTATATAGCAATACAAGCCTTTCTCAAGAAACAAGAAAGGTCTCAAATACACAACCTAACCCTACACCTAAAGGAGCTGGGGAAAGAACAGCAGATAAAGCCTAAACCCAGCAGGAGAAGAGAAATCATAAAGATCAGAGCAGAAATCAATGAACTAGAAACCAAAAGAGCAGTAGAACAGATCAACAATACTAGGAGATGGTTCTTTGAAAGAATTAACAAGATTGATATACCCCTGGCCAGACTTATCAAGAAGAAAAGAGAAATGACCCAAATCAACAAAATCATGAATGAAAGAGGAGAGATCACAACCAACACCAAAGAAATACAAACAATTATAAGAACATATTAGGAGCAACTCTATGCCAGCAAATTAGATAACCTGGAAGAAATGGATGCATTCCTAGAGATGTATCAACCACCAAAATTGAACCAGGAAGAAATAGAAAACCTGAACAGACCTATAGCCACTAAGGAAATTGAAGCAGTCATCAAAAATCTCCCAACAAAAGCCGAGGGCCAGATGGCTTCCCAGGGGAATTCTACCTAACATTTCAAGAAGAATTAATACCTATTCTCCTGAAACTGTTCCAAAAAATAGAAATGGAAGGAAAACTTCCAAACTCATTTTATGAGGCCACCATTACCTTGATCCCAAAACCAAAGACCCCATCAAAAAGGAGAATTACAGACCAATAGCCTTGATGAACATGCATGCAAAAATTCTCACCAAAATACTAGCCAATAGGATCCAACAGTACATTAAAAGGATTATTCACCATGACCAAGTGGGATTTATCCCTGGGCTGCAAGGTTGGTTCAACATCCACAAATCAACGTGATACAATCCATTAACAAAAGAAAGAACAAGAATCATATGATCCTCTCAATAGATGCAGAAAAAGCATTTGACAAAGTACAGCATCCTTTCTTGATCAAAACTCTTCAGAGTATAGGGAGAGAGGGTACATACCACAACATCATAAAAGTCATCTATGAAAAACCTACAGCCAATATCATTCTCAATGGGGAAAAGCTGAGAGCTTTCCCCCTAAGGTCAGGAATGTGGCAGGGATGTCCACTATCACCACTGCTATTCAACATAGTATTAGAAGTCCTAGCCACAGCAATCAGACAACAAAAAGAAATCAAAGACATCCAAATCGGCAAAGAGGAAGTCAAACTCTCACTCTTTGCAGATGATGATATTGTATGTGGAAAACCCAAAAGACTCCACCCCAAAACTGCTAGAACTCATACAGGAATTCAGTAAACTGGCAGGATATAAAATCAATGCACAGAAATCAGTGGCATTCCTATACACCAACAAGACAGAAGAGAGACAAATCAAGGAGTCGATCCCATTTACAATTGCACCCAAAACCATAAGATACCTAGGAATAAATCTAACCAAAGGGGCAAAGCATCTGTACTCAGAAAACTATAAAATAACCATGAAAGAAATTGAAGAAGACATAAAGAAATGGAAAAACGTTCCATGCTCACGGATTGGGAGAACATTGTGAAGATGTCAATGCTACCTAGAGCAATCTACACATTCAATGCAACCCCCATCAAAATACCATCCACTTTTTTCAAAGAAATGGAACAAATAGTCCTAAAATTTGTATGGAACCAAAAGAGACCCCGAGTAGCCAGAGGAATATTGAGAAAGAAAAGCAAAGCTGGCGGCATCACAATTTCGGACTTTCAGCTCTATTACAAAGCTGTCATCATCAAGACAGTATGGTACTGGCACAAAAACAGACACATAGATCAATGGAACAGAATAGAGAGCCCAGAATTGGACCCTCAACTCTATGGTCAACTTATCTTTGACAAAGCAGGAAAGACTATCCAATGGCAACAAGACAGTCTCTTCAACAAATGGTGTTGGGAAAATTGGACAGCCACATGCAGAAGAATGAAACTGGACCATTTCCTGACACTACACACAAAAATAGACTCCAAATGGTTGAAAGACCTAAACGTGAGACAGGAGTCCATCAAATTCCTAAAGGAGAACACAGGCAGCAACCTCTTCGACCTCAGCCGCAGCAACTTCTTCCTAGAAACATCGCCAAAGGCAAGGGAAGCCAGGGCAAAAATGAACTCTTGGGATTTCATCAAGATAAAAAGCTTTTGCACAGCCAAAGAAACAGTCCACAAAACCAAAAGACAACCGACAGAATGGGAGAAAATATTTGCAAATGACATATCAGATAAAGGGCTAGTATCCAAAATCTATCACTTATCAAACTCAACACCCACAGAATAACCCAATCAAAAAATGGGCAGAAGACATGAACAGACATTTTTCCAAAGAAGACATCCAAATGGCCAACAGACACATGAAAAAGTGCTCAACATCGCTCGGCATCAGGGAAATCCAAATCAAAACCTCAATGAGATACCACCTCACACCCGTCAGAATGGCTAAAATTAACAAGTCAGGAAACGACAGATGTTGGTGGGGATGCGGAGAAAGGGGAACCCTCCTACACTGTTGGTGGGAAAGCAAGCTGGTGCAGCCACTCTGGAAAACCGTATGGAGGTTCCTCAAACAGTTGAAAATAGAGCTACCATACAACCCGGCAATTGCACTACTGGGTATTTACCCCAGAGATACAAATGTAGGGATCCGAAGGGGTCCATGCACCCCAATCTTTATAGCAGCAATGTCCACAATAGCCAAACTGTGGAAAGAGCCAAGATGTCCAACGACAGATGAATGGATAAAGAAGAAGTGGTATATATACACAATGGAATATTATGCAGCCATCAAAAGGAATGAGATCTTACCATTTGCAACGACGTGGATGGAACTGGAGGGTGTTATGCTGAGTGAAATAAGTCAGAGAAAGACATGTATCACATGACCTCACTGATATGAGGAATTCTTAATCTCAGGAAACAAACTGAGGGTTGCTGGAGTGGTGGGGGGTGGGAGGGATGGGGTGGCTGGGTGATAGACATTGGGGAGGGTATGTGCTATGGTGAGCGCTGTGAATTGTGCAAGACTGTTGAATCACAGATCTGTACTTCTGAAACAAATAATGCAACATATGTTAAGAAAAAAGAAAAAGAAGATAGCAGGAGGGGAAGAATGAAGGGGAGTAAGTCAGGGGGAGACGAACCAGGGGAGATGAACCAGGAGAGACGATGGACTCTGAAAAACAAACTGAGGGTTCTAGAGGGGAGGAGGGTAGGGGGATGGGTTAGCCTGGTGATGGGTATTAAAGAGGGCACATTCTGCGTGGAGCACTGGGTGTTATGCACAATGAATCATGGAACACTACATCAAAAACTAATGATGGTGATTAACAATAAAAAAATTAAAAAAAAAAAAAAAGAATAGAAGTAGCCAATACAGTTAAGCGTCTCAAGCCAAGGGACAAAAGGTTGGGGCTTGAACTAACAGCCATAGTACAGTGAGTAGTCATACTGGGGCTTGCGGGGTGGGGGGAGTGATCACAGTTGCCCGAAGCACCACGGTGAGGCATGCGGGTGGACCCACCACCCTGGCCATCTGGGGCCCCACCTCCCATAGGCCACATGGTGACTCATTCTGATGATCACTAACAATCAGCAGCTAGGCTGATCCCAGGGACAAAGTAAGAGAATCCAGGAACAGAACAAACTTCTCAATTGGTATTTAAGGCCTGAACTGCCAGTTCCTACTCTATTTCTCATTACTGGATTCTAACAGGCCCTCCGTCCTTTCTTGAAAAATATCAGAGCAACGGATTTCATGGAAATTAGTTGTCATTTAAAAACAAAACAAACACTAATTCAGGAAAACACTTCAGGCAAGTACAGACAAAGCCAAGTTTAAAAAGAAAAATCCTGAATATTTAAATTAACTTACTCTTACAGTTGATGTTTGGCACTAAGAAATAGATTGCACAGTACTAAACTTCTCAGCACTTTAGGAGACAGTTGGCACCTAACGACTACAGCAAAATGAACTAAGCTCACTCCTGGAACTCAACATTTTATCCTCTAGAAAGGCCATTTTAATGAGTTCCCTTTCAGCTCTAAGCTGTGCTCCTCTTTTTTAACTCAATCTTTATTCAAAAGGAACACACACACAGGGAAAGTGGAACCAGCCATTAAGAGGTCAGCAATGATCAACTTTACATACAAGAGACAAAGCATTCCTCTCCAAAAAGTCACCGCACTGCACTGGGGACATAGACCTTCACTATTCCATCCAGATTAACACATTTATGACAATTCATTATGATACAGATTTGTTCTTTGCTTTCAAAAGTAGTCTCCCTTAAGTGTTCTGCTGGTACTGTTAAAAACAGGCTTCCTAATCAGCCTTGCCTCTTACTCCCTCTCTTCGGCCAAAACCCCAACATTTCTATTTTAGTTGCACTATTTTTATGTGCATTTCATACCCAAATTCAGGAGAGGGTTGACAAAGAGCAAGGTAACATTCCAGGCAGTATCTTTTAAATAGAATTCTATTTCCAGGTTCTAGGATGTGGAACAGTTGGTTTTGAATGTAACTTTGATACCAGCGTGTCCCTCTTTAGATGTGCTTCTGAGGATGCCTCCTGGCCACCAAAGAAGGCTGGCTCAGCTCATTTCAGCACTGTGATAAAGGGATGGAGAATTTTTTTATTCCCAAAGGAGGCTAAGTCTTTTAATTTTTTATTGTTATGTTAATCACCATATATTACATCATTTGTTTTGGTGTAGTGTTCCATGATTCATTGTTTGTTCATAACACCCAGTGCTCCATGCAGAATGTGCCCTCTTTAATACCCATCACCATCCCCCTGCCCTCCTCCCCTCTAGAACCCTGTTTGTTTTTCAGAGTCCATTGTCTCTCATGGTTCGTCTCCCCCTCTGACTTACTCCCCTTCATTCTTCCTCTCCTATCTTTTTTTTTCTTAAAATATGTTGCGTTATTTGTTTCAGAAGTACAGATCTGTGATTCAACAGTCTTACACAATTCACAGCGCTCACCGTAGCACATACCCTCCCCAATGTCTATCACCCAGCCACCCCATCCCTCCCACCCCCCACCACTCCAGCAACCCTCAGTTTGTTTCCTGAGATTAAGAATTCCTCATATCAGTGAGGTCATGGGATACATGTCTTTCTCTGATTGACTTATTTCACTCAGCATAACACCCTCCAGTTCCATCCACGTCGTTGCAAATGGCAAGATCTCATTCCTTTTGATGGCTGCATAATATTCCATTGTGTATATATACACCACACCTTTATCCATTCATCTGTCGATGGACATCTTGGCTCTTTCCACAGTTTGGCTATTGTGGACATTGCTGCTATAAACATTGGGGTGCACGTACCCCTTTGGGTCCCTACATTTGTATCTTTGTGGTAAATACCCAGTAGTGCAATTGCTGGATCGAATCGTAGCTCTAATTTCAACTGTTTGAGGAACCTGCATACTGTTTTCCAGAGGGGTTGCACCAGCTTGCATTCCCACCAACAGTGTAGGAGGGTTCCCCTTTCAAGGAGGCTAAGTCTTTTATCATGTTCTAACACCAATTATTTTGCAAATTAGATCCACTGGTTACATAACATGACACGTTGAAGGCATGTGGATGGACAGAAACAAATCACCGGTACTTCTCCAGCCACACGCCTGTTGAATCACAGATCAGTAGAGTCATCCTCAGGTTTGAGGACAGTAGGATGGTTTAGTGGTTAAGAACATAAACTCTAGTCTCAAACCGCCTGGGTTCTTATTCCACCCTAGCTAGCTCTGCGAGTCTGGGAAAGTTCCTTGATCTCAGTTTCCCCATTTACTATACAGCAGTGCTTACCAAATTATTCACCTAGGATTTTTTTAACATAAGAGTTGTATTCTAATACAATATACATACCATAAAAGTTACCCATTTAAAATGTACAATTCAATGGTTTTTAATCTATTCAGAGTTGTACAACCATCACCGCAATCAATTCGAGGCCATTTCATTCCCACTTGGGGACTTTTTTTTTTTTAATCCCAAAGCCCAGGCTATGCCCCAGATCAATGAAATCCAAGTCTCTGGGGCTGAGATACAAGCATCAACCATTTGTGATGCCCCCCCCCCACCACCAACGATTCCAAAGTGCAGACAAGTTTGGGGAAGACGTGGTTCATTGAGTCACTGTCAGGATTACATGGAAAACAGACACAGATGGAGAAACAGGAGCTTCTCAGCACAGAGGCTGACCTATAATAAGCACTCAACAGGGGGTGAAATAATCACAGTGAGGAAGGGAGAACAGGAAGGACCATTCAAATAGTCACACTGAAGCTTGAAGTGTCTGGACTGCAATGGTGAATTTGCACGTGCAATACATTTGACAGAAATGCATTCCCACGTACAGCAGATTCCCAGAGAGAATCTAACTTGGGAATGACAATTTTGGAGGTGGGACAGAACCCACAAAGAACGGGAGTTTACAACTTAATCTATCACACTTTAAAGTAATCGCCAAGCTTCCTGGGCTTCTAAGAAGCTGCGGCTTAGGCTTCAGGACATCATTAAAATGCCACCGCTCCATGAAACCTTTATCCACTGGATTTACCCCTTGTTGTGCCTTAGCATTCTGAACACCACATAATACAGCACTTACCACCCCAAGCTGGGTTCACTTAGGAGTGTCCCTCACCAAGGGGCGAGCACCTTACGGGCAGCAACAATACCTATTAAAAAAAAAAAAAATCTCTGGAGCATAGCATGTGTTTTGACATGGAGTACACAAACTTCCTTGGATTGAAGCAAGTGAATTTTTAACAAACATTGCTAGTCCAGGAATGAAGAGTGTGCACTTGTTACAAAGTTCTCAAAATATATAGTGGCCATTGTAGCTCACAGGAGACTGGCAAGCCAGCCCTGCAATTTCGCTCTAAAGCATGTCCTGAGGAACATTGCTTTGGGTACTTAAGAACTCCAGTGAATAAATAGCACAACCACAAGCTGTTATTAGGAACAATGAATTATGTATTACCAACACTGAGATGGAGGGGAAAAAAACTGTCATCGAGGGGAAAGATTAATTAATATCAATTAGTTTTCTTTTACAGATTATGCAGAAATGTTCAGGCTTCTGAGAAGAATTTCCAAAAATTTTATAGCACACAGGAATTTGCATATACTCCAGGAGCAAAAAGCAGGTCCCCAGATGGGTTAAGAGGGTAAGAGTCATGAAGAATAAAAGCGGCATTTCTGCAAGTGTAGAGTCATGGGGATGGGAATAAAAGGCAGGCAGGCTTTGGAGGGAACAGAAAAAGCTTATGGATTCAAAAGAAATAAAATTGTCATTATAACAGCACTTACATGGTTACACAATCAGCAATACTACTAAGTACCCTCTCCGGAAAGAGTGTTCTTTGAAAACCCAAAAGCAGATAGTTAACAAAAGCCATTAGGTAAAGTCCATCAGAGGAAAGATTCCTTTTCATTAGCATCTTCCTCCAAGTGCAAGATAATAACGTTTGATTTGTGGCATGGGAATCGAATCCAAGAAATTCACCAGAAACTTGGCAAATCATCTCTTTGGACTTTGCTTTCCATTTCTAAAATGAAGTCTTGGATCAAGATAGTGCTTCCCCAAGTTTGTTCTGGAAGATTTAACAGGCATTACTTGAAGAAAATGTTTCATGTTCAAATAGATTTGGGAAAGGTTTGGATAATCCAGCTACACAGGTTTCTTCCTTTCAGGGCTTGGCAGAAGGTTATTTGTTAATACTAGTTCTGCGAGGGGACGCTGATCTGCAGCATTTCCCCAACCACAGAATGCTTTGGGGGCAGATGTCATCAAGGGACTAGTGTTTTACTGAACTCATGTTAGAAAATTCTGGATTACAAAGACCTTGCAGGTCATTTTCTGGGTTAAAAGTCCATGGATTCCTAATTACTGTCACACGAAACCAACACCACAAGATAATCCATCAATAGTCAATTTAGTAATTGGGCAGAAATTAGATACAAAATCTCCGATTGCAAAGCAGTACAAAGGGGTAACTGGTATTCTTCTCTGTACCTACAGAATTCCTTTAATTACTCCAAGCTGAACATTGGTGGGCTAGATTCATGCTGTATTTAATATTTATTCTATTTATCAAATACATCCATCACATCCTAGCTTCTAGGCATGTTTACAAATACACACACACACACACACACACACACAAAAAGCAGTTTGTTGATAACATAATGGCTTAAAACTCCAGTCAACGTTTTCTGAAAGATCTCCCTCGCCCTCCCTTTCTGTATCCACTGGTAACATCCAGTATTCTGTTAGCTGTGCCCTGTGGTCTCTCCTTCTGCCACTTGCACAGCTCCTACCATCCAGAATCCTAGAGCATACAGAAAATACATGGTCTATTGAAAGAAAGGACAAAGCCCGTAAATGGGAGAGCGAGCCAGACACATCACACCATTTCTTTTGACCTTAGTCAAAAGTCCTTTCAATAACCTCATGGAGAAGGGAAGGGAAAAAAAAAAAAAAAAAAAAAACATAAAAAGGAAAAGAAAAACAACGTAAAAAGGAAAGAGGTAGTGGGAGCAGAGATCCAGGACCAGTTGGGCAGCAACTAGGGGAGTTACTTCATCTTGCTCGACATGTAGCATTTTATCTCATCCTCTTGGCATCCCTGCTAGGTATCTCCTATTGTTCCTATTATTTGGCTGATAAAACTCAAAGAAGTGAAATAAATTGCCCAAGTCCCAGAGCTACTAAGAGACTGGCCCAGGACCTGCGCACAGGTCCATCCAAGGCCAAAGTACAAGCTCTTCCCCAGAACTGCCTGCTTTTATGCCAAAAGATGTGGACTTCGGGAGATTTAGTCACTCCCTCAATTGCATAGAGCTTACAGGTGGCGGGGCCTGGATAGACTCCGCTCCTGAGGCTACCCCACAACGTGCTGACCAGAATTATGACCATTTCCCCCAGACACTTACCTTCCTCTACAGAAGTGTCTAACTCCTTCTGGATTTGGGTTTCCATAGAAAAGCAGATATTTGCCCACAAATTGTCCCAGCCAAAAGCCTGGTCCATCTGCTTTTTTTTCTGCCCATCTCAGATCCGAACTAAGCATCCACAAGAGACTAGGAAGGAAAAGCCAGAGTGTTTCGAAAATCTGACTGAAAGACTTGTGTCCCTCCCAACACCCTCCACTGTGGACTTTGGTTCCCTAGAAATCTGTACCCACTCTCCCTGAGCCAAGGTCTGACCTGCAGGATCTAGAGCAGCTCCAGGAATCGGGAGAAGACACAACACACAGCTCTCTCTCCAAGCTTTCCGGAACAGGAAGGAAGGGGCAGCTGCCCTCAGTTAAAGGCTGGAGGCGGGGAGGGGTCAAACAACTCTCATCACCTGGATTCTGACCTTTCTCCCACTAGAGAGAGAACTGAAGATTCTCCCCTTGGTGATAAATTCATTGTGTCTTCACTTAAGTTTTGCATACTTCTCACTCTTGTGTTCAACTTCCCAATTAAAAATGATCCCAAGAGCTGGGAGGGTGAGAAAGGGCAAGGAATCTGGGAGCTTTTAAGACTTCCAAGCCTCTCCTCTTCTCCTGCCTTTCTGTTTTCTCACTTTCTGCCTTTCCTTGAAGAGCAACAAGAGAAGCAACCCCAGCAAAGCCACATAAGCCTGAGATTTAGCTCACAAATTTGTCAGCTGCATCCTTGTATCTCCTTCTCCATCTGTGCTTTTCACCTTAGCTCTTTTTATTTTTTAAGCTATAACTCTTTCTATTGACTTCCAGCATAGCTTGGAGTCACACTAACCCGTGCTACATCAGCTTAAAATAGTATTGCCTGGACATTGTCTGGTAATGGGGCACAGCTGAAGAAGGCACGAGGCTCTCAGGAAAGCCATCAGCCACAGCTGAAAACGAGGCATTGTGGAGCTTCCATGGGTTCTAGACGCCCCCTTCTAATCCCTTGAGAATCACAGTCTGGTAACGGAAGCAACTGCAGGATTGTGAAGAGTCTCTCCTTGGACGGCAATCCCAACCTTGACTACACCATGGGCCAATTGATCCCTTTAGAACAAAGGAGTTACTTAAATGTGTAGCCCTGGGCAGCCCCTGTTCATGAGTTAAAGATAAAGCTCCATCTGTTGACCTATAGAGCACCCCTTGCTCACCTCCTTTCATTCCTTCCACCTGCCAGGGTAAGAAAACTCCGGGAAGACATGCCCAGCCCAGATCTGCCTCCTTCCTTCTGAGAAAATGAACGGCTGAGTCCTCTGTGTTTTATCATGGCCCTCTTCACACTGGGTCTCCCTTCATTATTGCTTGTCTCCCCAGCCGGCTGTGGACTTCTTCAGCTTAGGAACATTGCTGTCTCATCTTGACAGCCCCAAGAATAGAGATGATAAACAAAAGAGTTTCATGGATTGGAGAGTGAATGAATAAATGAAAAAGCATTTTTTTTAAATTGTCTCCAAAAAATTTACCTTCTAGTAGGTGAGTTGAGACACACAGTGAAATACATGAGACAAATCAGTAAGTGATAAAGATCAGAATAAGAAGCACAGGAGGAAGGGACCTCTGGACTTGGCTAAAAATGTAAATGGCAAGCCTGTTAGGCACATGAGTAGGAATCAGATGTGCACAGGTGCATAAACAGAGATGAGAAGGTTCTGCTTGGGGGAAGCAATGTCTAGGTTCAGGGTCTGCTGAGATCTAGATGCCCAAAGACCTTCAACACCAAACAAAAGATCCTTTTTTTTTTTTGGTCTGGACATTAGAGGGGAGCTTACAAGGACTATTAATCTGGTGGGCAAGATGGACTGGAACTGGTATCAGGGAGACCCATCATTTGCAGAAACTGGTTTACATGGCAGCAGAGGAAACCCTTACCAGCTACCCATTTTAACAAAACAGGATCTATATTTGAAATAGAAGAGTTAAGACCACTGCACAAACAAGAAGAATTAACATTCACAGAGAACAAATGGCATCGGAGACAGAATTCATGGGTCAGGCAGGAACTTGCAAGTATAAACCCTAATTCAAAATCTCTGAGAGATTCAGGGACATTCTGCACCTGTAAGTTAAGAAGAGGTTGTTTATCAGGAAATAGATGCATTCCTGATGGCTGTGTGAAGAGTCTGGACCAAAGATGTGGGCCATGTTAAACAATCAAACAAATGAACTAACGATGGGTGGTGGGGCACCAGAGATTAGCAACAAGGAGGCGCCATTACCCCCACAGCAGAAGGAACCAGGGGAGGAATCTTGTTATTCAAGGCCAGCTAGTGCCACCCCTGGAGGCCAAGCCAGAGGGAGCTGCAGGAACAGCAGGACACAGATGACGCTGCAAGGCAAAAGAGGGGGATAAGAAATATCCTGACTTCATTCTCTGCTCCCACTGCAGACGTGTACCCAAGCCTCCCGCTGGGCAAACCGGCATGGAAGTGGAGGGACGCAGGGCAGGGAATAGTGGAGAAGGGGCCTTGGTGAAACAAAGCTTAATTAACACAAGAAGCTATGAAAGATGAAAAATCCAAGTGGGAGGGGCAAGAGGGTCATTGGAAATGAAGAATATGATTGATAAAGCTAAAATTTAAAAAAATGGTGGAAGGCAAGGTACAGAACATTTCATAGGCAAAAAGGAGATGGAAAATGAGATACAAGTCAGGAAGCACGGAAGAGGGGTCCCAGAGAGAGCTCTTGATTACTAAATGCCTAGGGTATGGGGTACGTGTCTGGGGATGCTCTGGAAGAAACACAAGCAAATGGGAAGAAATGAATCCTGATCTTTCTTTAGGATTCCACAACGTGTTGTGATAAAACAATTCCTTTGTCCCGGAGTCCTTGGAGCATAAAGAAATCTGGGGCAATCTGTTTCCTTACCACCTCAGAAAAGTAGCTTTTTGTTTCAAAGGTCTGTGGTGAGACACAATTCCATGACGTTAATCAATTTATTTCAACTGAGAGTGAAACACAAATGAAAGGTCCCCATTTCAGAAAAGGCCATGAAAATGTGAAGACGTTATTATTTCTAAGCTGAGAGGAGAGGCGAGATTCTCTGCCTGGCACATTTCAGGAAGGTTCAATCAGCCAGGGCAGGGAAATAGATTTAAAATAGAAAAGTAATGAGAAAAGGGCTTTCCACGTAACAGAGTCGGTGACTGATGAAAAACCATCCCTCCGGAGCCAGCTCTATTAATACCCATTTCTTCCAGGCAGTTTGGAAAGTTTGAAAACCTACATAGTTCTCATTTCCTAAAGCTTCTGAGCCTAATTACATATTTGTATCCGTACATAGATTTATATATATACATAGGTCTCATCCAGTGAAACAGATAGCTGCATATTCAACTTGTAGATCACCATCTTCAAATAGAGATCTAAATTTGGAAAAACATCTGTATGCTGTTTTTCAAAGAAATAAAAAGGAGAATATTGGCCAAAAACCATAATACCCAACTCACTGATTCATTCATTTATGCAACAGGTATTTATTGGGCATTCACCCGATCATAAGCATAAGACCTAATAATTCATGATTCCAGCCCTCTCAAATGAACACTGAGCCGGTTCAGGGAGCAAACTCTCCTAAGCCAAATTTTGGAGCTGCTATTTCAGCAGCGATTTGAAAAATCAAAAGCATAGGCTTCCCAAATGTCTAGAAACTACCCAGAACCCCCCTCCCTTTAATTTGTCCCCTTACAATTAGGTGCCCCACACTCTCCTGTAGGTCAAAAATAACAGGGACAATTTAATGCCTTATGACTGTCCACTAAATATCTAAATTATGCGTATTCAGATGAAAGCTGCTGCAGCATTTTAATAAAAGCACACTAAATAAGGCAGCTGGCAATAAATCTCTTAATAAAAATGTAGTCGATGGTGCATTTAATTTGATGACAGAGTCCACTTTCAAATAATCCAAAATTTGGATTTTTTAAAAAGAGGATGCAAAGTCCATCTCTCTCATACTGTTCTTAAGAAATGTATTTGCACACTTAGAAGACATGTTAAGAGGCTTTCTTGCATATTCGAATTTGGTTGGAAAGCTTTGTTATTTGTTTCAGTTAAATGAATACACGTAATTGTCCAGCTACCCCAGGACATTTATGAAAACAAGATGTTCTGTCTTAACGAGGTTAGCTTTAGAGTGACATTCGAATCATGAGATGCCTCATTAGCTGCTAGGAAAACAGACTTCAATCTTCCGCTTTCCCTTTTCTAATATTAGCTAGCTAACAATAATTCAATTGCTTCAATAATTCCAGGTGACTCCAATTTCATAGCAAGTTCTTCCAAAGGCTAAAGGGATCACTTTGAGTTCCTAAAGGCTTGACACTAAGTGTGTTTTACATTACTTTGCATGGGTCCAGCCCAGCATCATGCACCAATGGGAGGAAGACAATGAAAAAAATATATGTATATATATGTGTATGTGTGTGTGTGTGTGTGTATAATATATATATATATGAATCCTGATCATTCTTTAAGAATGGACACCATTCTGTTTCTGAACATAGAGAAAAGACATTTAAATACACAGAAAGGGACAGAGAACTACAATCTGTTTAAGTCTCTAGCTGATATTTACATTGTCTGCCCTTTGTCATTTAGCCTATAGTTTAAAATGAAAAAAAAAATCTTACTCTTATAAATTACCTCCATAATTTCATTCGCTGGAAAGCAGCCAGTTTAATTTCTATCATATGTAGAATATACCCTTTTCCATGAGGAGGACATTTTAAGACTAATGTAAAAGAAAACAAGTTGAAAAGTTAATATAAAGCAAAACAATTGACTCCAAAGAGAAAATGGGTCGTGTGGATTCCTATGTTAATATTCTAAAATAAATAAAAAATTAACAAGGGCAGGCATACTCCATTACCACTAAAGATAGTAAAAAAAAATGTATATAGATGTGTCTATATTTATTTGTACAGACACAGTTCCAAATTTTCTTTTGACTACTGGGTAAGGTTAATTCCTAGAACACATTTCCTAGATGTCCTCTTTCATATACCATGTCTTTGGACATGAAATTAATTCCAGGCAAAGAAATAAAATACTCAGAAAAAGGAAAGTGGTTTTATGACCTGACCTTTAATGTTATTTTAAGAGACACTGTCATGGATCCTTGACTCTGGTGTCCATGCATCTGCAATTATACTTTTAGCCATCGCTTGGGGGTCAAACAGATTTGGATATGGAAAACTGCCAAATCAGAAAAATGATGTGTACATCGAGTAAGTTAATGCACTGGGGAAAGTATTGTTGTTTCCTGGAAATTTCGAAGCTAATGGCTACAGGTCGGCTAAAGTAAAATGACGTATATATATATACACGTAGATATGCATTGATATACATATATATGCACCTATACATACATACATAAATATACACACATACATACATATAGATCTATAAATATATAGTTGTTTTTTTTTTTTTTTAATTTGCAGTCTGTCTTACATTACCTAAACTATTATTATTACAGCTTGGGACAAACTTTCAATGTGAAAATGGACACTGCCTTATTTTATTTTGAGAAGGGGAAATTCTGGCATATCCTCCAGAATGGTGAAAGGAGCCCCTCCACGTCAGCCAAACTCTTTGGAGGAACATTAACATCTTAAGATTTCTAGCAAATTAACGGCCCAGGTAACAAAATGCAGGGAACTCTGGCCAGTCGCTTACTCACTCGGTCGGATCTAGCCACTTCTCCGTGTGTTCCCACCACACTAAATGCAGCATAAGTCATTTGAGTAATGAGTCAGAAAATGTTTAGCACCCTCAGTGCAACAGCCAACGTGATGCTTAAGACAAATTTCAGAGGTATTAGGATAGTGTTTTCATTTCTGCTCTAGGCAGACCATATCTCTCATTGGTGATGAACAGAATTCTTCCCTCCTTCCCAGGAGACAGAAGCTGGATCATATGCTATCTCAAGGTTCGTTTCAGCCCTAAGATGTAAAATTTCAAGCAAAAACAATTGTGAAAGGCAAAGGCAATGTATCAATGTGTGCCCAAAGCAAAATGTGTATTGTGAAATGCTGTCTGAATTCGTATTGTGAAATGCTGTCTGATGAATTCAGTGGTCAATTCAATGACAACTTCCCCCTCGAGCATCACACATCCTTGCTAAAAAGAAAATGCTTAAAGTGAAAAAAAAAATTAAAAATGAATTCTAGAATTCAGTGGAATTAATTTATCATCACAAAATTTTTAAAAAAACCATGCCTAGATCATCACAATAGAAATTACCATTAGGCTTTAAGCTTTAATCACAGTTAACACTGTTAGCTGATTTTAACTTCTTTCTTTCCAACTTCCGTTTTAATACTGAATGCTATTTTATCCTTCTGGCTAATCTTAATGTCCTTTTTTACCATCTGGTGGTAGCACAAAGCCAACCACACAATGTGGTTGTATGTTGCCAAATGACATCTTGGAGGCCATATAAAATAATGTACAGGATTGCTGGTTTGAGGATTAAAAGCCCTGAATTTGAGTACTATCTTGGCAATTCACTGCCTTTCAAGCTCAAGCAAGTCACTCCTTCAGTGCAGTAAGTTTCTTCTGCTATAGGTTTCATCTTGCATGACAGTTCCTATCAGCCAGGTGAGGGTGTCTGCAGTATGGACAGGATGCTGAGGGAGGAGTGCCACGCTTGATGAGTGATACCTGCCACGGGAGTACTACAGGGGAGTAGTGGCAATTTTGCTTTGTATTTGTCATTCATTGGGTAGAGCGGTGCTGCTCACATGTGCATACAAATCGCTAGGCATTTTTTTTTAATGCAGATTCAGACTCAGTAAGTCTGGGGTGGTTGGCCAAAATGAAACGTTCCTAACAGGATCCCAGGTAATGCTGATGCTACTGGTTCAGGGACAACACAAGAAGCAGGGTAAGGTCCCTTGCAGCTCCGACTGAATACATGCACACACTCCCTTCCTACTTTATGTATGTGAAAATGTGCTTACCATATGCCACGAATAGTGATAAGCACATTAAATACATGATCGCACTGATTTCTCAACCACCTCCCCTTGCTTCCCCCTACCCCGCAAAAAAAGGTAGCTAGCTCAAAGTTTCCAGGGAAGGAAATGAAGATTTAAAAAGGATAATGAATTTGCCTACCATCACAAAGCTGATAGGTAGTGTAGATGAAATTTGAACCCAAGGAAACTAACCTGATGAACACCCTTATTCTTGACCTCTATTATAGACTATCTCAATATCATCACACCATTGGAGTGCTTGCTTAGTACCGGCCACTAGGTTGTTTTACACATATTATCTCTTCCTCTTTTCTTAACAATCCTAGGAGACGGGCAATGTCATGATTTTTATTTTACAGATAACAAAATTAATTAACCTTCCTTCAACTGAGTCAAACTCTGTGAAACTATAGCAATTCCTATTTAAGTAAAAGATTAGATCAATAAAATACCGATAATGAACTAAACACAAGGAACAGTATGCTAATGAGAAGAAAATTTAGCAGCATGTATATTTACCAGGCTAAAAAAAGTGCATATGGCTACCAGTGAATATATAGAAAATATGCTCTTATAAATTCATACCCTGTAAATGCATTTTCAACAGGTGAGTCCAAATGCCTCTGTACAGGTTAGCCATGAGGTCATCAGAGTCCAAATGATCAATGGTCCCAAACAAAACCCATCAGTGGGATTTACAGTTGGAGAAGTAGCAAATATTCATTTCTTATCACCCTCTTTTGCTACCTAAAAGATCCTTCTTTATTAACAAGCTAATGAAATAAGATTGTATCAGTAAATTTCCGTGGAGATGAGACTCCAGTGCAAGCAGTCGACAATGGATGCTGCGCTTATGCATGCTGAAGAAGAGCAAACACCATAGACACATGAGCACAGGATTTTTGCTTTATTTTGTTTAAGGACAAGTTTAAAACCTAAAGGTTTAAAGTATGATTCCCAACCTTGGCTGCAGGCTGCACTTTGGAATCAAGTGTGTGGAGAAGACATAAATATAAATACATACATACATACATACATACATACATACTGATGTCTAGATCCCATCCCCAGAAATTGGATCTAAGGTACAACCTAGGGATCAGGATATTTTAAAGCTTCTTGGTTTTCTACTATATAACCTAAATTGAGAATGACTTGATTAAAGCAATGCCTGTACTGTGACAGGAGGAGGGGGGAGGTTTGTGAGTGCAAATAGCTGTCAAAGAAATGAAGGTCTAATTGGTGAATGTCATCATCAGAGCAGACTGTGCAGGTACTGAGACAGTGGGAGTCTTGCTCTCCTGAAGGTATACTTAAATTTCCTAAGCCGATATATTGTAACAGAAAAGAATTTTACAAAACATTTGCTAGTCTTTATGACCACAATTATTTTCTCCCCTTACCAGAATAGTTTCCATTAGAGGGCAGTCTCTTCTTGGGAAGAAATGAATGGGGACACTTAACCTTCTCACCTGACCAAAGTTTAAAATATTGGCGGAGACTGTAATACTTGCATGAATTTCCTTCAAGACAATTTCCAGGAGATGAAGTATGTCAGGTGAAAAAAATTGTATTATATGTCAAGATACTGCCAAATTAAATATTTATATCTGTCTGCAAAAACTAAAAGGATAAAAGCTTACCCCAAAAGATAAATATGCACATGCATGGAAGGCCCTGAGGTGTACAACATAATAATAACAACAAATAAAAGTAACATTTATTATATGCTTACTATGTGTCAGATTCCTACGCTATGGAATTTAAATATTTGACTTGATTCTCAGAACAATTCTATATTTTATACGTGAGATAAATCAAGATGCAAACTGTTGAAATCTGTCCAAGAGCATACATCGAATAAGTGGCCAAGCCAACGTTTGAACCCCATTTGTCTGACTCTAAAGCCAAAGTCTTGTCACCACCAATGACGATACTCCTTTACTGAATCAGAAGCAAAGGGCCCTTGTGATCAGGAGACCACGTAACTCAGAACACATCAGCACAACAAAGCATGAACCTCTTCATATTAGGCTATCAACGAAACTGAAGAAAAGGTAATTTGGGCAAAGTGAGACATTCCTTATTTTCCTTACTCCTTTTTCATATTTTAAGAATTTTCACAAGCTGTTTATGCTTTCCTCCATTTTCTTATGCAACTCCTCTCAACCCCATTAAGAATTCATTTGGCATTCCTACCGCTATGTCTTCAGTCACTGTACAGAACATTGAACTAGCTAGTTACATCTCCTCAGAGACTTATTTCCTAGATCAGGGGTTGGCAAATGTTTTCTGTAAAGGGCCAGATAGTAAATATTTCAGGCTCTGCAGGCCCCTTAGTCTCTACCACAACCACTGAACTCTGCTGGTGTAGCATGAAAGTAGCCAGAGATGACATGATGATATCGATGACAGATGATATGAACAAAAGGGCAGGGCTGTGTTCCAATAGAAGTTTATTTATGGTCACTGAAACTATCATTTTCATGTGTCACAAATTCTTCTTCTTCATTTGATTTTTTTCAACCATTCAAAAATGTAAGAACCATCCTTAGCCCAGAGGCCACACACAAATAGGCTGGATTCAGCTGATGAGCTGTCATTTGCCAGCCCCTAGATGATAAGGTGTCCTATGTTAAAGGCATTTGCCATGATGCAAAGTTGTTGTCATGTTCAAAAATGGCAATGGCTCCATGCTTAAAAAGCAAAAGTAACCCCAGGTACTGGTGTGTCAGAATCAACACTTGCCTTCCCTACAACCACTTTTAAAATTAACCAGAGATTCTCTCTGTACCAAAATTATCCCAGTTAAATCACCAGCCCTCTAGGAACCAACAACAACAAATAACATCAGTATCAACTTTAAAAAAGTTCATCACATACAATGACAATGTATTCTGTCTTATAAACACTTCTTGAGAAAGGATTCTAGAATTTGAGATCTGAAAGGGATTTTAAAGATCAGAGACCATTTCAGAGTCATTTTCAAAAGGCATTCTCCAGAGTTTTCAGGTGCCTTATAGACATCTATGGAAACAACCCCACAAAATGCCCCTGGGTAAGAAATCTAGCATTTGCCACAATATGGATGGACCTAGAGAGTAGATGCTAAGTGAAATAAGTCAAATGGAGAAAGACAAATATCATATGATTCCACTTATATGCGGAATCTAAAAAATAAAATAAAAAGCAAACAAATGAAAAACAGAAAGACCCATAAATACAGAGAACAAACTGGAAGTTGCCAGTGGGGAGGGGTGAGGGGATGGACAAAATGGGTGAAGGGGAGCGGGAGATACAAGCTTCCAGTTATAGAATGAAGAAGTCACAGGAATAAAAGGTACAGTTTAGGGAATATAGTTAATGGTAGTGTAACAGCATTGTATGGTGACAGATGGCAGCTACACTTGTGGTGAGGATAGCATAACGTATAGAGTTGTCCAGTCACTGTGTTTTACACCTGAAACTAATGTCACAGTGTCTCAACTATTCTTCAGAAGGAAGGAAGGAAGGAAGGAAGGAAGGAAGGAAGGAAGGAAGGAAGGGGAAAGAAAATCTAGCAAAGGTATGCTGGAGCCAGCTCCCACCAGCTCATGAGAACTGCTTGTTGAATTTTTGGGGTTTTGTGAGCCAGCTGACATCAGGTTGATAATCCAAAGTTGTCCAGGGTGGGAGGTTTTACACCACAGAAATCCCCAAATCTGCCGATGCTGCATATCGAGATTGTTTTTTTTTTCTTTCCCTCTGAGACCCAGTTGTTGAACATTTATCATACCACTGCCCATTTATTCTCTTCCAACAAAGAAGGTCCTCTTAAGTAAGGATTGCCCTAAGCCATAAACAAGTGGATAAAGAATTGATCACTGTTCTGTTATCATCCTTAAGTTATTGTTCCTTCCATAATCCCAAATGCGCTCTCATTTTACATTAAATATGGTCAATTGGAGACTAAAGAATTTAAACATTTAGCCTAGGACCAAAAATGTATTAAAACCTATTACCCCTCTAATTATATATGTTCTTGTAACTTGGAAAAAAGAGAAAAAAATGACAAGGAACCACATCCATTGTATAATTGTGATTCCAAAAGTGACATTTCCACTTCCGCATAAATGCTAGTTAATTACCCACAAAGCTCCAGCCCATTTCCTTATTTCCTTACTTTTGCTATTGCAGAATGGAGATCCTTACACTGTGATACCTAGCAATGCCCTAATGTTCCTGTACTATATGTGTTTGTTTTTAGGCAGGAGGTTCTCTGATTATTCCTGGTTCCTGGTCTCACTCCACTAAACTACATGAGCCCATAAACCTAATATAAACAAATCATTTTGAATTTGCTTTTTCTACATTTGCTGCCTTCATCTCAGTTTTGCATCACTTCAGGCATCAACAGAACCGTTTTAGTACAACCCTTTCCCTTTAACTGTACAAGATTAGAAAATAAAAAAGAACATTTACAACTGCTAGTTGAGCTGGAATATCTAAAATGGGATTATATCCCTATTTGTCAGTAAATATGAAAACAGTTCATATAAGAGTAAGCTGAAGCTGAGTGGTCTCTACCTAATTCCGAAACACATTTCTCTCTAAGGTTTAGGAAAGAATACCCAGGACTCAAATGTTCCTGAGACTTTGCAACAACATATTCGTGCATAATCAGAAATGCACAGACTTTAATAAATCTACCTCTCCAATCTTCAGAAAGCAATTTTTGGAGCCAGACACAGATGTATTTTGTTAGAGCTCAATTGAAACTCTTTACATTATATAGCCATGGTGGAATAACCTGGAGTTATTCATACACAGTTTTAATTATTTATCTATGGACTTGCATGGTGTTATTCTTCATTCAGATCCATAGCTAGTTACACATTCTGCAGCAAAATATTTAAATGAAATTCTGGGACTCACAAAGTCTTGTAGTCAAGGCAAGAAAGATCTATGAGTAGTCTGTGAGTCAACATCATGCACCTACAAATTAAACCAGCCTTGGTACTCAAATGCACATCTCAACATAAAATTAATACTTCAATACATAAATTCTAACTCCAGTTGCTTTTCAAGAAAAACCTTCCAGAAAGCTATTTTCTTTTCTTCTTCAATCGGTTCATAAATAATGGAGCAGAATCAGTTACCTAGAGCCCTTTTACAGTCTATAAAAGTATTTCCCAATTTGAGTCCTGTGGAACACGATTATGAGAGATATCACTGTTGTTTTACTATTTTCTTAAAAGTTCCAAATTTGAGTAAGTCTGGGAGCTGCTGGGTTTAACCAGTTTTCTTGGGGAGCTCTAGGAGCCTTCCTATACTAATATTCTTTGGATTTGACAAGGAGAGCATTAGAATGGACAGAGTTTTCCATGCATTTTATTTTATTTATTTTTTAGAAGATTTTATTTATTCATTTGAGAGAGAGAGGGAGAGGGAGAGAGGGCACAAGCAGAGGGAGAGGCAGAGGAAGAGGGAAAAGCAGACTCCCTGCTGAGCAGGGAGCCCGATGTGGGGCTCCATCCCAGGACCTGGAGATCATGACCTGAGCCAAAGGCAGACGCTTAACCATCAGAGCCACTCAGGCACCCCTTAAACCAAATTTTAAACCTTCTTCCCATGGAGCATTTCAAGAAACAAGTGTCCCATGAGACACACTTTGAAGAATGCTGGTTCCAAGGACACAGCTGGGGTTATATGAGTGCCAAAATGAGAGTAAGAGAAAGAGGAGAGAATTGTCTGAGGTCCCTCTGCCGTGAGCACATCAGCACCAGTAAGATGACCCAGTAGAGCCTGCTGAGTTCTTCCTCACCCATTTCCAGATCCTATCAAAAGAAGGAAGCACCCTAAGGGGGTCAGGATGGGAGATCGGCAATCCCGTAAGATAAACTCGGCCCCAATCTACTTGCTAGTTCCCATGACTTACCATTTACTCATCGGAATAGTCAGATGTTTTCTAATCCATCAAACTTCAAACCTAAGAATTTTAAAAACAGACTGAACTTCACGTGCAGCTAAGGAGAGTCAGCTGGAGGCAAAGGAATGCATACGCCCTGCCGAGGATGACAAATTTAGAGAAAAACCTTCCTTCCATCTAAGCTCAATACAAGAAAAGTAATTACCCGATATTCATTGGGGTAAAGAAAGGGGTTTGAAGAAATGTTTTGTTTTGTCCCTAGAGTTTGGAGGTAAAACGACAGGCCCTTTAGAAGCCATGAAGTTCGACTTTCACATTTCACAAATGGGAAAACAGAGGCTCAAGGCATTTCATGGTTTGATTGAGGCCAAGCAAGACATTAGCTAGCAGCAGACTTGGGAGTGCTACTCAGATCTCTTGACTAATGGGTAGTCTGTGAATCTTTATTTCTTGTTCCTTTATGAAAAGATTTAGCCACGATTTATTGAGCTTCTGATAAATGCAGATGCTGTGTTAATGCATTTATAAATATTCTCTCATTTTATCACTTGACCATGGTAATGTCAGTTTTATCCTTAATGTACAGCCATCACACGGAGAAGTGTCATGCCATGTCCAATACCACACAGCTTATCAGGTGTAGAATGTCTACAGGGAGGCAAGTCAATTTGACTTCAAAACTCACACACTTCACTTGACTTTCTCTTTTATCCCATTCCACCCTTCTGCCACTCCTTCTCCTTCCTATTTCCGTTTAAAAGCAATTGTGATTAAAATCAAAGGTCAGCTGCCCATAACTTACCTCAAATGTTCTTTCTTCCTTGCTTTGAGAGGCATATTACTATCTTCCATCACCCATGTAGACCAAGAAGGATTTAGGCTGAGATGAGTATGCATAAAATAATCTGGGTGTCATTACCAACTGGGCACTCTGGAGGGGTCATTCTCTTCACCCTTATGGAAGCTGAACTTGGTTATACTTCCTTTCCCCCCCCACCATATCTACTAAAGATCAACTGATACAGAATGGATGAAGTTGCTAATAATTTACTACTGATTTCTTTAAAATATGTGTCATCAATAAAGGAAGCACACAAATGACTTTGGAATCCAGAGACAGGACCTGAAATATACACTCCTAAATTTTTCAGATACAGATCATTTGCATCTGATTCCCTGAAGCTGAAGCCTCCTGACCCCATCCCAGCCTAACTAAGTCAGAATCTCTGGGATGGGATCCAGGACTCTGCATTTGAACAAGCTCCCCTGGTGATTATAATTTACACCAAAGTCAAACTAACCTAAGAAGTGACTTCTAAGTGTGTGGCTTATGGGACTCATATGTTTCCCAAGTTTTCCTCAAGAAACCAGAGTCCAGCTGCAGGAAGAATTACTCATAAATATAATGATGACATCACATACTGGAGACAACATCTGTGGGAGGCCAATAAAGAGTGATGAAAACGTTCTCCTGGGAGAGGCTACTGTCTAGGGTGGGTGGGATGTGCCTGGCAGGTGACTCTGCAGACATCGGGAACAGTCCTATCTGTGAAACATGACTATCTTCCTTGGTGCTAATTTTAAACTCAACAAAAGTCAACAAGAAACTATTTGAATGTTGTTTTAACTTTTTTTTTCATAGAAAAACTAATACATGCAAGCACAGGGTAACACATTCAAATAAATGCAAAGCACTTCTAGTGAAAAATGAGTCTTCCTCCTTACCCAGTCTTTCTAGGGACGATCACTGTTTCCTGCATTTCCAAAACACGCTTAGCAGAATAGCACATATATGTGTGTATTCCATTCTGTTAATATCATAGGAGGAAGCCCATTATACCCACAGTTTGGTATCTTTCATTTCCCCCTCAATAACATATCTTGGGGACCATTCTCCATATAACATATACATTACATAATTCCTTTTAACAGTATCACAGCTTTATATTATATAGATAAGCCATGGATCTTGACAGGTTCGCTTTTGATGGATATTATGTTTCTTCCATTGCTTGAATGATACTACCAGGAGCATTCTTACTCATATGTCTTTGCCCACCTGTGAAGATTTATCTTCAGGATACATTTTTAGAAGCAAAATTGCAAGGGCAAAGGATACATGTGTTTTTATTTGAGATGTTGCCAAATTTCCCCTCCAAAGAGGTTGCAGCAATTTACATTTCTATTAATAGTACATGATACTGCTTTTCCCCCACACTTTCACCAATACAGTGCATTTCTGATTGTAATTTAATTTGCCACTGAGACTTCTTACTGGAGAAAGTGCTGACCAGATAACATGAATAGAACTTGGCAGCTATATTTCTCCTGGAGAATGAACACACTGGCATTCTAATTTATCATCTTCTTATAAGTTAGGTCAGGATGAATCAGTGGCCTTGACCCTCCTCAACTCTGGGTAAATGTACAAACTTAAGTTTCTGGACTTGCACATCTAAGTAAATAGTGATGCACCAAGAAACTATAGCCTTGTAGATGTACAAGGCTATTGAAAGGAGTCTTCTATTAATTTGTTCTTTGAAAATTGGGAAATATATCACAAAAGTAGACTATTTCTTCTAATCAGTTAATCATTTATAATTTAAGTAAATTCAAAACATTTTAAGTGACTATGAACAAATTTTCCTTGCTGAAGCCTGCAAAAGGGGAGGTACCCTGTTGGATGCTTTGGACCAAACCTCCTTAACAGACAACAAAAATCTAGTTTAAACAAAATCTACCTTCAGACTCAATGCTCCGCTTTATGGGTTCAAAGTTAATCAAAATTTATACTATCGGGTTACCTGGGTGGCTTAGTCGGTTAAACATCTGATTCTTGATTTCAGCTCAGGTCATGGTCTCCGAGTGGTGGGATCGAGCCCTGAGTCGGGCTCCATGCTGGGCAAGGAGCCTGCTTAAGATTCTCTCTCTCCCTCTGCCCCTCCCCCCACCACTCCCACTCTCCCTCTCTCTAAAAAAAAAAATGATACTATCAATGTTGTCACTATTGTCACAACAGAAAATCAGAAGCTCTCTTCATCCATCATCTCTACATTCCACCTTCAGGGAATAACAAACAACATGCTGTTTCTTCCAGTAATTCTCAGGATGTTATTGATTTATTATTTTTCACTGAGTCCATGCACTTAGGAGGAAACAGGGTGTAATATATATGCACTTTCAGAAAACTGCTTTAATGTTGTAAATAATATCCCAAACCTTTAATGAGCCTTTCAGAGGCATCTGCTTTACAATACAGAATTACTTAAGCACTGGAAATTCAATCTACAAATATTTATTTTGCAACTTCTATGGACAGGTCTGAACTTTTTATCCCATAAGTTAAATAAGTCCCTCTGGAAAAATACATTAATTCAATACATATTTGCTGAGCATTCACTATATGCCAGGCACTGAGCTGGCACCATAGCTCCCAAAGGGAATAAGGCAAAGACCCTGCCCTCCAGTTAGGAACAGCCAGATGGAAGATACAGCCAGGTTGACAGATGGCTAAGAAGTAGGATCAGAGAAAGAGGGTTCCTAATCAAACCTTGAGGGAACGAAGGGAAGGCTTCCAGGAGGAGGCAATCTAATATGACTTCTAGTTAGGATTCGGCCAAGGGTAAGAATGGACAGAATCGGGGAAATACTATTGCTTAATCACATAAACTCCATGAAAGTCAACAATGGAATAGTACCCATGTGAAATATCATGAGCTAGTGTTAGAATATGTGCAGCTTTCATGTTATAAAACAAATGCCTAAAAAGTTTTCTGAAAGTCTAAGCCCCCAAAAAGAATAAAAGAAAAGCTTACCCCACACACTCATTCAAACGAAAGCATATTTTTCCATTACAAATTCTATACATTTTCACCAACTCTGAAAAACCGAATGAACATTTTATGAACTCTAGAAGAATTTGTTCCCTAATTCTCTCCTTATGCTCCTCCCCCCACCCCCTTAAAGTGTAGCATGAACTTCTGGTTTTGAGCACCACCTTCTCTGCACTTAAAACTTTCAAATCCTAATTGGTGATAGCTATAGAGGAAGAAGACAGGCTTGATGGACTTAGACGTATTTTCCTTCGTTGGTGTTTAGGTTATTTTGACACAAGCAGGCCTAAAGTAGGAACTGGTTCCAAGCTAACTCCCCAAAGAATATCAACAAGGAAGAACAGCCACTGAGCTCTACAAATCTACTTGCAACGAACTCTCACATGCACATAAGAACCACTATATGAAGTTTAATCCTTAGAGGAAAACAATTCAAAACCCAGGTACACTCACTTGGGCCTCCCCACCTCATGGAGGACTAACATTAGTAGCTCTTCAATGTGCTATGCTAGGAAGCAAGATCAAAATGGCAAACAGGAAAATAAAATGAGCCTTCTGAGATTAATTCTTTAGTTTGTTCATTCAAATACAATGCAGAAGAGTACTCTCCACAAAGAAATTACTCAATTTTGAACTCTCACTCATGCCGTTTGGAGAAGAACTTTCTGACTCTATCTGATAGTGGACATTTCCAAGGGCCGCAAGTGATGTGGCTTTGTTTGGGGTGGCTGGAGAGCAGGAACATTTACTGCTACCATATTGAAGTGATTTAAGAGGAGTCAATTTGAGTCACTACAGTCACTCCGGTCACATGGTCTATGTGCCAACCCAAACAGCTTCCAGTGTGCTCTTTTCAAAATTTAAGGGGAAAAAGAGGAAAAGAAAATTAGATTTCAAATCTGCCCTTTAATGAAAGCCTGTTAAAATGATTTATCTTAACTAAGTGACCTTCAAATTAGAAACTGTATGCGTTCTTATAACATTCTGAACTCTACATATCATCAAAATTAGACAGAAAAATATTTTACACATATAAAAATATATTTAATTTTGTATATCTTACAGATATACCATGTATTGTGACACAATAATCTATTGAGATGCTGAAGGCAATGCAAATATATATATATATAGTCTATTAGTTAAAAATCAGGTATAGTTATATAGAGCTATATAGAGAGAGAGTGTGTGTGTGTATATATATATATATATATAACTACACATACACACATGCCCCAAAAATAACAGTGACTTAAGCAGACACGGTTTTATTCTCCCACATGAGTCTAGGGACCAGCAGACCAGAACTAGTCTGGCCACTAGCTCTGCAGCCATCTAAAGCCCAGGCTACTTTCAGATTTCTGTTCTGTCACCCCTAAGGTACGGCCCTTATTCTCATGGTCCAAGATGGCACTCCAACCATCCCATCTACTGTCTAGACAGCAGGATTCCAACCTCTAAGAACACTGTTGCACATATTACTTCTCTTCATTCTCATTGACCAGAATTGAGTTACACATCTAAACTTAGCAGCAAGGAGGGATGAAATTGTAGTCTTCGTTTTAGGCAGTTAGGTAGGCTTCCAGAGGCAATAGAGTTGGATTATTTAGGAAAGGAAAGCATCACATGGAGAAGGAGAATGGTCTGCATCTGGAGAGAGTGAGTAAAGTCTCCCCGAGGGGGACTGTCAGCAACGGCAGGCCTCAGAGTGGTCCCCGGGTATGTGCCTGGGGCTCAGTGGCACCGTGACAGCTGTCGCAAATGTCCCTGTGGCTGTGGGTGGCATGAAAGAAGTAAACAGAGAGCAATAGCAAAGCCTGCATCTGAATTGATGGTTCCATTCAGAGCAGGACATTGAGCAGCTTGTTTGTCACCAGGGTGTCCTGAAGACCAGAGCCTTTCTCCAAGTTCTGGGGGGCATATAAGTGTTCAGTAAGTGGGCAGTGCCTGTGCTTTCATTTCTACCAGGACATACACTTGGAATTGTTTCTCTAGTGCTAATCTACACTTGGTTAAATGTACTCAAACTCACTCTGGACCCTTGGGTCCCTAAGCAAGACTGCTTTTGATCACAAATAGGGATAGGAAACCATATTCTGTCCTTATGATACCAACTTGCGCATAGGAAAGCATTGCTTTGGATTGATATTAACATTATAGTTTTATAAGCAACAGCATTAACCCAGGTGATGTGACACTTATCTGTAATAATCTTCCCTGGCACATTAATTTACACATGCACTGAAGAAAAGTGTTGGGAGTTTCCACCAGAACAACAGACCTGAAATTAGTGCTGAAAAACATTCACAGCCAGGATTTCACTCCCCACCCCCTGGTTATCTATTTTAGCCATCTTCGTTGGCAACTTTTAATTTTTGTGGCTCAATGAAAATAATAAATAGCTTAGTGGTGAAAAAAGAATACTCTTGAAATACATTACAGCTCCATTTTAACTGGAAATGAATACCATCTCCGATTGTCTGACACACAATGTGTGACTTTCTGTTACTCCATCCGACTGGCATCTCCTATGAACAAAGCAGAGGGATATCCAAGTGCATCGCTTTTAGAGATGCCAGCCAATGTGCAAAACACTCTCCCTGCTTCCACATTCTTAGGTGGGTCAGAAAGTCAATCAAATTCTACTTCACAAATAAAACTAATTCCAATAATATGAGATGGGAGGCTGCATTCATATTTCGAAGACCAAATATTCTCCCTCAAGTAATATAAATTTATAGCTATGACTTTTCCCAGTGCTCAATCGACTGATCATAGTATATGAAAGTAATTAGGCTTCTCTGAAAGCCACAGCTGCATTGAGAACTATATTTGAGTAAACACAAAAGAAAAGCATTCCGAGTGTTACTTTTAATGTTTCCATAAAAGTTAACATCTATAAAAATATTGCTTCCCATTTTCTGTGTAGAAGCCAGCCACCCTTCGTTACTGAAAGGGGACTGTGGAAACATAGTGGCTGGCAAGCTGCCGTGCGGAAGAGTGCAGAATTCTGTTCTAACTCAGATCTGGCCTGGCCACACGTCAAAGCGAGTCCTGCAAGATAAGGTACCTACCTACAGTGAAAACGACCTCTGTAACTCTAATTAACTCATGAGAGGCTGAATATACAAGGGGCGATGGCCAGACCCTATACCAAAACAACAACAAAAAAAAATACAACACTGACCCACAATCTACAACAACCACTCCCAGAAGCCAAACCACAATCTCTTTTACAATTGGTCCCAAATGGTCAGGATTTAAACAGTAACTGCCAATTTCCCCAATTTCTGCTTCTGGCTGCCAACTTTGGAGCAACCAGAGAAAGCTGAATAAGCTCCCCTAACCAACCACACAGGATGTCCTGCTTCCAGTTAGCCTGGCTCCAGCGTCCCCATTCCAACACCCTCGAAGTCGGGGCATACCGGAAGCCTTCCCATTTTGCCTCTCTACAGCTGCCACTCCCACGATTACCTTTGAGTCCCTGCCAAATGCAAGCAATGGTGGCTGACTCTCTTGCTCTAGAAAACTCTGAATAAATATCCTCTGTTATTTCTCATTTGGGTGGTTTTTGTTTATTTCCACACCTGGTTCTCCCTGGTGGCTCTGCCTGCCTAGCAGCCCACTCAGCTTTCTCCTCACATCATGTAGGGTCTTCGCTCTTCCCTTCTGCCTTAGGCTGTTTCTCTTTCTTTCTTTTTTAAGATTTTATTTATTTGACAGAGAGAGAGAGAGAGAGCAAACAGGGGGAGCAGCAGGCAGAGGGAGAGGGAGAAGCCAGCTCCCCACTGAGCAAGGAGCCCAATGCAGGACTCCATCCCAGGACGCCAGGATCACGACCTGAGCTGAAGGCAGACGCTTAACTGACTGAACCACCCAGGAGCCCCTGGGCTGTCTTTCTGAAGGTGAACTGCTCTTCCTCTATTCTTCCAACTGTATTCTTCTTCAGTATTTCTCCTCCTCCCTGGACGTTTTGTGGGAATCTACAGTCCCACACATGCCACCAGGACATCAGGGGAGCCATCATGGGGCACCCACGGGGCTAAGCACAGTGAGGCTACTGTGAGGACAGGATATGAAAAAAATCAAGACGTTGGCCTTGCCAAGAAAAGGGATCATTACAGTTCAATTCACCTGCACTAAGATCTGAGCCAGAACTGGGCAGCTAAGACCCAGAAGCTAAGACAACAAGAAAAAAGCCAGGAGCCAATAGCAACCAACTGAGGGGTCAGAAGCAGCTGGCATCAAGAAAGTGGACAAAGGTGAGCAGAAAGGAGAGGAATCAGAGGAAAGTGAACTCTCCGTAGGGAGATTAAGGCAAGGACACCTTGTTAACTATTGTTTTCTTTATACTGAGCTCCAGCAAACCTCAGCAAGCCATGTCTTAAAGGGAAAGAATGTGGAAGGTCACCAAGCCTTTCTGTCCAACATGTATTTTCCTTTGCAACACCATCTATATATAGTAAAGCACTTGCATCTCATGTAAAGGATAATAAAACAATGTCAGCAACTTCCTCCTCTATGGCTCAGAAAAACTCTCTTCCTTCCATTTGTCTTCAATCTCACCTCTGCTATCGATTCCTCTACTAATTTTTATCTTTCCATTTGTCTTCAATCTCACCTTTGCTATTGATTGCGCTACTAATGTTTATGTTTCTGTTTCTCACAAATAAAAGTCTGCTCAACCATGTTACACTCCCAAATGACCAACTTCTTCTCCAGTCATCAACCACAGAAGCTCTTGAAAGAATCTTCTGAACCCCCAGTCTCTGCTATCTCCTCAGCCAAATACAAAGTTGGCTTCTTCCCTCTGCCATACTAATAGAATTGCTGTCCAAGGTCACTAATGATGGCCTCAGGCCCAAACCTGACGCCTTCCTTCAATCCTCACAGGACACATGCTCTCCTGGCCCATCTTGACTTTCTTCAACCTTGGCCTTTCTGACCCTGCACTCACCTTCAGGACCACGCTTCTTCAGCTTAGCTATTTATTATTTTTGCAGTCTCACCCATTCCCCCTTTCCCCATCTTTCAGTCTCCTCCGCTATGGAAACTTGACCTAGTCTCCAAAAAAATCCATGCCAGTTGCCATTTCCTTCCAGATCTCTAGAAACAGACAAGATTAAGTCCTCCTTTGCTGTTTTTGGTATTTGAATTACTCCTGCAGCAGCTTCCTTTGCAACCTCACAGTAAAGTAATCTGCATCCCTGTGTTCCACCTCTCCCTTAGTCTGCAGGCTCCTTGAAAGGAAAGATTCAACCTTATCTATCTTTGTAACTCCAGGTCTAAAAATAGAACCGGACACATAACAGGTATGGGCTCTGGAGTCTGACGTCTATAGATTGAGCATGGGAATGGTTCCTACTTCACAGCACAATGCCCAGCATGCTGGCTGTTATCATCATCATCAAGAGATGAGAGTTAAATTCTACTAACCTAATAATATGAAGACAGGTGTGAGCATTGTTCCCCTGTGAATTTTCTGCAGTATCTGATTTCAGGTAGTTCAGTGTAAAAAAAAAAAAAAAAGTGCTTTTAATTACCCGGAAGATACCAAAAATCAAATTTATCAGATATTTCTGATGCTCTCAGTTTTGTACAAAGTGTTTATTAAATTACTTTTTATACAGCACCATTTCTATCTCATTTCCTATAGAACCATAGAATGTCTATGTATGCTGGAAGGGAAGGGGAAGAAATACTGAGGAAATGAGAGGAAAAGGGGCAGGTACACAGGAAATAGTCAAGGTCAACTGCAGATAACACTGATACGGAGAAAAGGATGGGGCAAGATTTTTCTCACAATCCTACATCCCAGAGCCCTCAACACTTTCACTGACTTTCAGTAACAATGGTGAGAACTTCTGCTATAAAATTACTTTTACAACAGCTAAGAGGCCTCAATGTTTAACTATTATGACATATATAGGAGTATGGTATTATTTTACAGGCAAGAAACTGGGACTCATAGCCGTCCAAAAGCTTACTGAAAGTTCTGCATTCAGAAAGCAGCAAAATCGGCATCTGAACTCTGGTCTTTCAAATTCAAGAGCCCTTCCCCCCTCTTAATCATATCTACACCACCTCTCCAAAAGATCACATGAGGAAGTAATTAATCACTACTCAAAGAAATCATCCAGCTCTTCCTCCATGACAAATGAGGGGTTAGATTCTAGGAGGGTCCAAGTGAAGTATAAACCTAAATCCTTGGTTTCCAACAGCAAGGAAATGCGGGGAATTAAGACACTTAAGTGTTTGCATTTAAGGGTAACTCTTAGGTCCCTCTTCTAATGAAGTCTGAATGGAAGTGAACCAAAACTGAGGTTATCAACTAATTAGGCTTCATTCTTTTGCTTTATATGGAACCCCCCTCTTAAAGTCCCAAAGGACCAAGCTATGCAATTTATATGTGAAGAAGCTAAAACCAACCAAGAGACATTGAGCAAAGAGTCCTAGTCTTCTAGCCAAGAGGAACAATAACAACACTAGATTGCCAGATACAAAGAAAGAAGGAATACAAAAGAGGTTCAAAACAAAGGAGTGTTCATAGCTGTTGCTATCGGGAAGGCTTCATAGAGAAACCGGCATTAGAGCTAAGGATACTTAGATCATATTCTTTCATCCTAAAATTGTAAAAAGGTCGGAAAAGATGTACAATTTTAAGGACCTACCATCCGAGTTACGTTGTACAAATGTTAATTCCAGCCTTCATACCGCAGAGCATATAAGAACTTCATATTCAGAAACAATTAGATGATTTTTGAACAATTTAAAGAAAAGACATTTTCCAGATTAATAGATAGCAGTTGAGTAAATGTGTTCCTTGCTTAGAAATCCCAGAAATAATTATCAGCATAAAAGGTAACCATCAAGCAAAATGTTGACAATTTTTCAAATTGGGTTTTCTCTCCTCTCAGAGTTATTAATAAACTTACAACATTTTGGTTAAAATATTCATTCACAGGGAATAGTAATTTATCCAAAGTGAATAGAATTATAATATTTAAACATGTATTTTGCCAACAAAAATTAATTTGGGTTGAGTTTTTTAGCATACATAATTCCACTGGGCAACAAAAGTCACTTCATCTTCCATCTTGTCAGAAGAGCAAAGAAAAGCAAGTACAATTTTAAATGTTTAATTAGAAGCAAAATCAAGTTTATATAATGATATACCACATGGCTAGCAAGTAATAAAGATAAACATCTTTGTACATTATCAACACTGAGAAACACTGTCCAATTTCACCTTGTTTACAGATGGCAGAAAGAAACTTCTATAGCATTAAATGGCTTTTCAGAGACCACTTCTGAGTTTGGTTGGTGTTGGTGGTGGTTTTTTTCCCCAAGAACTTGGGGTTGGGATAATTTGAAGCATTAGAGTTTTGACAGTGACATTTCCTCGTAATTGAGAGAAGTTTGTGAAGTTCAGACACGATTGTGTTTGCCTTTAGCAAACACACCATTCACATTTTGAGAAAAACTGCTGATGCAGTCCTAATGAAACTGTTCCAGCCCTGCTAAATCACCGACAGATGTGCTTGCCTGCCAAGGGATTTCCCTCGGAATGTTCTCATTTTCTTCTATCTGTTTAGAGAAAGTTCATTTAAAATCTGTTAAAATGTATTAATGTGCAGCGTTGCATTATAGCTTGCTGTGGGCATACTGGTAAAAGAGGAGTTACGTCAAGACTAGCACTGGGATATCTACCAAAAACTTAAGAAATCCATCCAAACCAGAAACCTTCTCTGTCCCCAGCCTTCCAGAAGGGAGGCCTCATCTGGTCCACAGAACTTATACCGCATAATTTCATAGAGTGTTCCAACAGAAAGGGGCTCATCTATTCCCCCACGCCCATTTAAAAATATGTCTGTGGCTGACACTGCCATCTAGAGAGATTAAGTGACTTGTTGACAGTCACCAGGTCAGTTGTCCAGTGACGATGGGGCCACCTGCAAATACCAGTTTAATGGAGAAAACAAAAGGTAGTTTTTACCCATTAGTTTTGCACAAGGGATGAGGCTCAAAGATCCTCTGAGTATGGAGCTAAAACTTTTATTCTATTATCAAATCAATGTGTTCTACAGGTCCTATGGTGACTATGGAGGAATCTAATTTTGGAAACTTCATTAGAGTTGCAAACACCTTAACCATTGCGGGGAGGATTAACACAGCTTTCTTTAGTGAATTAAAATTGATTTGTGGGTGTTGGTGTAAGTGTTTAAGACAATATCACGAAGATGGTACCTCCAAGGAAGTAAAATGTTTAATTCTTCAATTTAAAAAAGCCCAGTTTTTTTTTCTCTTTTTTTTTAAATGAATGCAATACTCAAGTCTAAATGGAACTGGTAACCACACTCATTCCTGGATCAATGTGAATGCCCATCAACTGACTGAAAAGTATAATGAACAGCTATTATTCTTACCTATCTCAACTCCCTTCCTTTGGGGCAGGATTTCCCCCCCACCCTCGGTGCTATTGACATTTGGATCAGATACTTGTTTGTTGTGGAGTGCTGTTCCGTGCATTGTAGATATTCATGTCCTCTACTCACTAGATGCCAGTAGCACCATCTCCCCAGTTAGGACAACCAAAATGTCTCCAGACATTGCTAAATATCTCCTACTGGGGGAGGGGGGGGTAGGACAAATCACCCCGTTGAGAACCACTGCTCCAAGAGGCCTTCCTTGCTGCACTGATGGGACTGCCATCCACATCATGTGCCCAGTAGCTACTTAGAGCTTGCAACCTCACAGTCAGGGCTTCCCAGTGTCCACCATTCTGTCCTGCTGAGGGTACCAGTTGCCAGCTCTTCTTCCCCAGGAAGAATATACTACCCAGCATCCTCTCAAACCTCACCTTTTCCCCTTGCCTAAGTCATTCAAAGTGCATAACTGCTTACAACTAAGGAAATCTACCTAATAAAGAGCTAAGCAGAAAATAATCATCCCAATAACCCCCCTTTCTTTTTTTCCTCTTCTTTCTTTTCTTTTTATTGTACTATATGAGAAGATGGATGCTGGCTGAACCTATTATGGTAATCATTCCACAATCTATGTAAATCAAACCATCATGCTGTGTGCCTTAAACTTATACACTCATGTATGCCAATTATTTCAATAAGGCTGGAAACAAATCGAATGCAAAAAAATATTATTTTCATTTGTGTGGGTAAAAAAAATTTTAATGCATTTGTTATATATTAATAGTACAATGAGACAGAAGCATTAGAATCACACTGCCCAAAAAAACTTAACAAAAATAGCAAGGAAATGTTAAGAATTTTGAAAGACTACCATGTAACCACCATCTATAAAATCAGCAAAGTAGTAGGTGATTTTGCTAAAAATTTTTATTTATTTGACAGAGAGAGAGTGTGTGTGTCCAAGCAGGGGGAGCAGCAGAGGGAGAGGGAGAAGCAGATTCCCCACTGTGCAAAGAGCCTGATGCAGGGCTTGATCCCAGGACCCTGGGATCATGACCTAAGCCAAAGGCAGACACTTAACCTACTGAGCCACTCAGGCACCCCTTAAAATTTTTTAAACTATAAGAAAAGAAAATGAAGATTCTGGTATCGTCAACTTCATCAACTCTCGTTACCCCAGCCTTCCACACACCCAGAAGCAGCATGAAAGAAAGAAAGGAAGTACAAAGAATGCTTAGAATTCTCAAAAATACTCTCGAAGTTGTAAAGGTCGGGACTGAGGGAAGAAGGGGCATGATGACAGAAACCTGGATAAATTCAAGGAATACAGCTTTATTACAGAAGCCCCTTCATATTATTTTAAGACCCTGCCAGGGGTGCCTGGGTAGCTCAGTTGTTAAGCATCTGCCTTTGGCTCAGGTCATGATCCCAGGGTCCCGGGATTGAGCCCCACATCCGGCTCCTTGCTCTGTGGGAAGCCCGTTTCTCCCTCTCTCACTCCCCCTGCTTATGTTCCCTCTCTTGCTGTGTCCCTGTCAAATAAATAAATAAAATCTTAAAAAAAAAAAAAAAGACCCTGCCAATATGTACTACTGTGTACATGTGTACATACTGATGTTCTTCATGTGAAAAGATGCTCTCTCCGGGAAATCAATTAGAAAATGGCATCCTGCCCCCCCCCCCCACCTCACTCTGGGCTGAAGCAGCCCTGCAACAGGAACAATCTTTGTGAGCAGAATGCAGACTGGATTTTAGTCCCCACTCAAGCCCCCTCAGCCAGGTGCCCTTAATGTAGGGACAACCTGCACAACAGTCCATGACAGCCCGGCCAACAGCGGCAGGAAGGGCCATCAGGGCCTGCTGATTTCCAGAGCAACATGCCAAGTGAAGGAAAGTGGTCCAGTACAAAGGTGCAGAAGAGTCCTGGTTGAGGAATGGGCCCAGGATATTTAACAGGATCTCAGAAGATAGCGCAGGGACAGGATATTTAATGCAGTTTCAGGAGACACAGCAGGGCGCAGATCTCCAAGCATGGGCTGTGCTCTGCTCCACCACAGCTTTCTATTCCCACATCTGCACAATCTCTATTGCAGTGGCTTTCAAATTTTAAGAGGCACCAAAATCACCTGGAATGCTAATGAAAACATAGATTGCTGGGCCCAATCTCCAGAGTTTCTGACTTGATAAGGTTGAGGTGGGGTCCAAGAATTTCCTTCAGGGAGGCAGAGCAAGATGGCGGAGGAGCAGGAGACCTGGATTTCATCTGGTCTCAGGAATTCAGCTGAATAGGTATCAAACCATTCTGAACACCTACGAACTCAACAGGAGATCGAAGAGGAGAGTAGCAACAACTCTCTGAACAGAGAAGTGACCACTTACTGGAAGGTAGGACGTGCAGAGAAGTGAATCCGAGGCAATATTCGGGAGGATAGATGGCGCGGGAGGGGGCCTCCGTGGGCCGCTTCTGGCAAGTGCTAGAGCCGCGGAGCACAAAATCGGAACTTTTAGAAGTCAGTTCCGCTGAGGGACGTCACTCTAGTGGCTAAGTGGGAGGTGGAAACCTCGTGGGACAGTGTGGTCTCAGGACCCTCGGGGTCCCAGAAAGACCGGGGGTGCCTGAGTGCGGCAGAGCTCCCGGGTATCAGAGCAGGGAAGCCGGCTGCAGAGACGGAGCCGAGGCGCGGGCTCTCAGCTCGGGGTGGCCATAAACTGTGATCCGTGGCCCAGTCAGGCCACTGCTCCTCCAGCAGGGACCCAACAAGCAGCAGAGCCGGGGAGACTCCCCTTCCTCCCCGGGGAGGAGTGGCGCGGAAGCGCACCGCAGGGATCTGCTGGGTTTGGAGACTCCACACGGGGGTTGGGTGCCAGAGATAGAAACGCTTAGTCACAGGAGTGTGGCCGGAGACCGGGGAGATGGGAGTAACTGACTGCTTTCCCCTGGGGACGCACTGAGGAGTGGGGCCCCGAGTTCTTGGCTCCTCCAGGCAGAGATTGGGAGGCCACCATTTTCACTCTCATCCTCCAAAGCTGTACTAAGAGCTTGCAGGGAACAAAAGCTCCTGAGAGCAAACCCGAGCAGATTGCTTAGCCCAGACTCACAGGGGGCGGGGCAATTCCGCCTTCGGCAAAGACATTTGGCAACCACGGCAACAGGCCCCTCCCCCAGAAGATCAGCACGAACAGCCAGCCAAGACCAAGTTTACCGATCAAGGAGAACAGGAGAACTCTGGCGCTAGGGGAATACTGCACATAGAATTCATGGTTTTTTACCATGATTCATTAGTTTTTCAAGGTTAATTTTTTTAACTGTTTTTTTTAATTTTTCTTTTTCCCTTTTTCAACCAACATCTTATCAATCCCTTTTAAAAAATTTTTTTATTTTCATTTTTAGAGTCATATTCTATCCCATCATAGTAGTTGCCCTTCTTTTTGGCATATATATTTAAGTTGTTCACTCTTTAAAATTTTGAGATACAGTTCCTTCTAACAGATCAAAATATACCCTAAATCTCTAGTGTATGGCTTTGTTCTAGTATCCTGACTGATGACATTCTCTCCCTTTTTTTATTATTTAATCTTCTTCTTTCTTTTTTCAAACAACCTATCAATTCCTTTTATAAAATCTTTTATAATTTTCATCTTTACATTCATCTTCCATCCCTTCATTGTATCAACCCTTATTTTGTACATATATAAGTCTTTCTTTCTTTACAATTTTAGGAGGCACTATCTTCTAACAGATCAAAATACACCCAAAATCTCGTGTATGGTACTGATCTATGCACCAGCCTGATCATATTTGATCATATTCTGTTTTTTTCTTTTGTTTTCTTTTTGTTTGTTTTTATCTTTTCCTTTTTCTTTTCTTTTTTTTCCCTCTTCCTTTTTTCTTTCTTTCCCTTTCTTTTCCCCTGGTTTCAGGTCTCTTCTGATTTGTTTAGAGTATATTTTCTGGGGACGTTGTTAACCTGTTAGCATTTTCTTCTCTCATTCATCTATTCTACTCTGGACAAAATGACAAGATGAAAGAAATCACCTCAGCAAAAAAACAAGAGGTAGTACCGTCTGCCAGGGACCTACTCAATACGGACATTAGTACGATGTCAGACCTAGAGTTCAGAATCATGATTTTAAAGATACGAGCTGGGCTTGAAAAAAGCATGGAAGTTATTAGAGACACCCTTCCTGGAGAAATAAAAGAACTAAAATCTAACCAAATCGAAATCAAAAAGGCTATTAATGAGGTGCAATCAAAAATGGGGGCACTACTGCTAGGATAAATGAGGCAGAAGAATCAGTGATATAGAAGACCAAATGATGGAAAATAAAGAAGCTGAGAAAAAGATAAACAACTACTGGATCACGAGGGCAGAATTCGAGAGATAAGCTATACCATAGATGATACAACATTAGAATAATTGGGATCCCAGAAGAAGAAGAAAGAGAGAGAGGGGCAGAAGGTATATTGAAGCAAATTATAGCAGAGAACTTCCCTAATGTGGGGAAAGAAACAGGCATCAAAATCCAGGAGGCACAGAGAACCCCTCTCAAAATCAATAAAAATAGGTCAACACCCCAACATCTAATAGTAAAACTTACGAGTCTCAGAGACAAAGAGAAAATCTTGAACGCAGCTCAGGAGAAGAGATATGTAACCTAAAAAGGTAGAAATATTAGATTGGCAACAGACCTATCCACAGAGACCTGGCAGGCCAGAAAGGACTGGAATGATATCTTGAGAGCACTAAATGAGAAAAATATGCAGCCAAGAATACTATATCCAGCTAGGCTCTCATTGAAAATTGAAGGAGAGATAAAAAGCTCCCAGGACAAACAAAAACTAAAGGAATTTGCAAACATGAAACCAGCCCTCCAAGAAATATTGAAAGGGGTCCTCTAAGCAAAGAGAGAGCCTAAAACCAGCATAGACCAGAAAGGAACACAGACAATATACAGTAACAGTCACCTTACAGGCAATACAATGGCACTAAATTCATATCTTTCAATAGTTACCCTGAATGTAAATGAGCTAAATGCCCCAATCAAAAGACACAGGCTATCAGATTGGATTAAAAAACAAGACCCATCGATATGCTGTCTGCAAGAGACTCATTTTGGACCCAAAGACACCCCCAGATTGAAAGTGAGGGGGTGGAAAACCATTTACCATGCTAATGGACACCAAAAGAAAGCTGGGGTGACAATCCTTATATCAGACAAATTAGATTTTAAAACAAAGACTGTAATAAGAGATGAGGAAGGACACTATATCTTACTTAAAGGGTCTATCCACCAAGAAGATCTAACAATTGTAAATATCTATGCCCCTAACATGGGAGCAGCAAATTATATAAGGCAATTAATAACGAAAGCAAAGAAACACATTGACAACAATACAATAATAGTGGGGGACTTTAACACCCCCCTGACTGAAATGGACAGATCATCTAAGCAAAAGATCAACAAGGAAATAAAGACTTTAAATGACACACTGGACCAAATGGACTTCACAGACTTATTCAGAACATTCTATCCCAAAGCAACGAATACACATTCTTCTCTAGTGCCCATGGAATATTCTCCAGAATAGATCACATCCTAGGTCATAAATCAGGTCTCAACTGGTACCAAAAGATTGGGATTATTCCCTGCATATTTTCAGACCACAATGCTTTGAAACTAGAACTCAATCCCAAGAGGAAAGTCAGAAAGAACTCAAATACATGGAGGCTAAACAGCATCCTATTAAAGAATGAATGGGTCAACCAGGAAATTAAAGAAGAATTAAAAAAATTCATGGAAACCAATGAAAATGAAAACACAACTGTTCAAAATCTTTGGGATACAGCAAAGGCAGTCCTGAGAGGAAAGTATATAGCAATACAAGCCTCTCTCAAGAAACAAGAAAGGTCTCAAATACACAACCTAACCCTACACCTAAAGGAGCTGGAGAAAAAACAGCAAATAAAGCCTAAACCCAGCAGGAGAAGAGAAATCATAAAGATCAGAGCAGAAATCAATGAACTAGAAACCAAAAGAACAGTAGAACAGATCAACAAAACTAGGAGCTGGTTCTTTGAAAGAATTAACAAGATTGATAAACCCCTGGCCAGACTGATCAAAAAGAAAAGAGAAATGACCCAAATCAACGAAATCATGAATGAAAGAGGAGAGATCACAACCAACACCAAAGAAATACAAACAATTATAAGAACATATTATGAGCCACTACATGCCAGCAAATTAGATAATCTGGAAGAAATGGATGCATTCCTAGAGATGTATCAACTACCAAAATTGAACCAGGAAGAAAGAGAAAACCTGAACAGACCTATAACCACTAAGGAAATTGAAGCAGTCATCAAAAATCTCCCAACAAACAAAAGCCCAGGGCCAGACGGCTTCCCAGGGGAATTCTATCAGACATTTCAAGAAGAATTAATACCTATTCTCCTGAAACTGTTCCAAAAAATAGAAATGGAAGGAAAACTTCCAAACCCATTTTATGAGGCCAGCATTACCTTGATCCCAAAACCAGTCAAAGACCCCATCAAAAAGGAGAAATCAGACCAATATCCCTGATGAACATGGATGTAAAAATTCTCACCAAAATTCTAGCCAATAGGATCCAACAGTACATTAAAAGGATTATTCACCATGACCAAGTGGGATTTATCCCTGGGCTGCAAGGTTGGTTCAACATCCACAAATCATTCAACATGATACAATATAGTAACAAAAGAAAGAACAAGAATCATATGATCCTCTCAATAGAGGCAGAAAAAGCATTTGACAAAGTACAGCATCCTTTCTTGATCAAAACTCTTCAGAGTATAGGGAGAGAGGGTACATACCTCAATATCATAAAAGCCATCTATGAAAAACCTACAGCCAATATCATTCTCAATGGGGAAAAGCTGAGAACTTTCCCCCTAAGGTCAGGAATGTGGCAGGGATGTCCACTATCACCACTGCTATTCAACATAGTATTAGAAGTCCTAGCCACAGCAATCAGACAACAAAAAGAAATCCAAGGCATCCAAATTGGCAAAGAGGAAGTCAAACTCTCACTCTTTGCAGATGATATGATACTTTATGTGGAAAACCCAAAAGACTCCACCCCAAAACTGCTAGAACTCCTACAGGAATTCAGTAAACTGGCAGGATATAAAATCAATGCACAGAAATCAGTGGCATTCCTATACACCAACAACAAGACAGAAGAGAGACAAATCAAGGAGTTGATCCCATTTACAATTGCACCCAAAACCATAAGATACCTAGGAATAAATCTAACCAAAGAGGCAAAGGATCTGTACTCAGAAAACTATAAAATACTCATGAAAGAAATCGAGGAAGACACAAAGAAATGGAAAAACCTTCCATGCTCATGGATTGAAAGAACAAACATTGTGAAGATGTCAATGCTACCTAGAGCAATCTACACATTCAATGCAATCCCCATCAAAATACCATCCACTTTTTTCAAAGAAATGGAACAAAGAATCCTAAAATTTGTATGGAACCAGAAGAGACCCCGAATAGCCAGAGGAATGTTGAAAAAGAAAAGCAAAGCTGGCGGCATCACAATTCCGGACTCCCAGCTCTATTACAAAGCTGTCATCATCAAGACAGTATGGTACTGGGACAAAAACAGACACATAGATCAATGGAACAGAATAGAGAGCCCAGAATTGGACCCTCAACTTTATGGTCAACTAATCTTCGACAAAGCAGGAAAGAATGTCCAATGGCAAAAAGACAGTCTCTTCAACAAATGGTGTTGGGAAAATTGGACTGCCACATGCAGAAGAATGAAACTGGACTATTTCCTTATACCACACACAAAAATAGACTCCAAATGGTTGAAAGACCTAAACGTGAGACAGGAGTCCATCAAAATCCTAAAGGAGAACACAGGCAGCAACCCCTTCGACCTTAGCTGCAGCAACTTCTTCCTAGAAACATCGCCGAAGGCAAGGGAAGCCAGGGCAAAAATGAACTCTTGGGATTTCATCAAGATAAAAAGCTTTTGCACAGCCAAAGAAACAGTCCACAAAACCAAAAGACAACCGACAGAATGGGAGAAAATATTTGCAAATGACATATCAGATAAAGGGCTAGTATCCAAAATCTATAAAGAACTTATCCAACTCAACACCCAAAGAACAAAGAATCCAATCAAGAAATGGGCAGAAGACATGAACAGACATTTTTTCAAAGAAGACATCCCAATGGCCCACAGACACATGAAAAAGTGCTCAACATCGCTCGGCATCAGGGAAATCCAAATCAAAACCTCAATGAGATACCACCTCACACCAGTCAGAATGGCTAAAATTAACAAGTCAGGAAACAACAGATGTTGTCAGGGATGCAGAGAAAGGGGAACCCTCCTACACTGTTGGTGGGAATGCAAGCTGGTGCAACCACTCTGGAAAACCGTATGGAGGTTCCTCAAACAGTTGAAAATAGAGCTACCATCCGATCCAGCAATTGCACTACTGGGTATTTACCACAAAGATACAAATGTAGGGATCCGAAGGGGTACGTGCACCCCAATGTTTATAGCAGCAATATCCACGATAGCCAAACTGTGGATAGAGCCAAGATGTCCATCGACAGATGAATGGATAAAGAAGAGGTGGTGTATATACACAATGGAATATTATGCAGCCATCAAAAGGAATGAGATCTTGCCATTTGCAACGATGTGGATGGAACTGGGGGGTGTTATGCTGAGTGAAATAAGTCAATCAGAGAAAGACATGTATCATATGACCTCACTGATATGAGGAATTCTTAATCTCAAGAAACAAACTGAAGGTTGCTGGAGTGGTGGGGTTGTGGGAGGGATGGGTGGCTGGGTGATAGACAGTGGGGAGGGTATGTGCTATGGTGAGCACTGTGAATTGTGCAAGACTGTTGAATCACAGATCTGTACCTCTGAAACAAATAATGCAATATATGTTAAGAAAAAAAAAAGAAGAAAATAGCAGGAGGGGAAGAATGAATGGGAGTAAATTGGAGGGGGAGACGAACCATGAGAGAGGATGCACTCTGAAAAACAAACTGAGGGTTCTAGAGGGGAGGGGGCTGGGGGGATGGGTTAGCCTGGTGATGGGTATTAAAGAGGGCACGTTCTGCATGGAGCACTGTGTTTTATGCACAAACAATGAATCGTGGAACACTACATCAAAAACTAATGATGTAATGTATGGTGATTAACAACAATAAAAAAAATTAAAAAAAAAAAAAAGAGTTTCCTTCATTATGATGCTGCTGGTCCCAGGACCACACTTTGAAAACCAGCCACCTTTAGAAAAGTAGGCAAAAAGCAACATCCAGTTCTCAAACTTAGGTCTCGGAATTTGGAAGACAAAGTAGTCCCAAATAATCTGAAAAGGAGCCAAGGGAGATCCATTTACACCAGTTTGGAAATAAACATAAACACCCATCTTACTAGCAAGAGGGATACAAAGAGAAGGCATGCTTATCTAGCAGGCAGACAAGTCACGAGTCAGGGATGGAAAGGTGTGAGGAAGTGAGGGGCATCATGCAAAGGACAGACGAAGAGTTCAGCTGGAAGTAAATATAACCCATAGAAGAGACACAAGTTCCCCATGAGTGCTTTGTAATATTAAAGAACTTAATAAGAATATTCAATGAGAGTTCAGAGCTGAGAAGATAAAAGGAAATTCCAGAGCTAAGCAAACACTCTGAAAAATATTATGTACCACTGAAGATCTAATAAATAAATTAGAAACAGAAGTGGGAAAAAAGTCAAAGCTAACAACCAAATTAACAGAATGATGACAAAACTCAATATAATGATTGCATAAGGAAAAAGCAAGAAACTTGTTAAAGCAAACAGAAGGCAAAGCATTAATTTGGAAGACAGAGAAAGTAATCCAACAAAAGAGCAACTGGTATTCCCTGAAACAGTGGACCAGGAAGAGGAACACTGAGTTATTACACAGAAACCTGTCCCTAAAGGAGGAAGAGCTATAACCATAGGTGGAAATGATATATCATATTGAGGGGGAAAAAATGTAAGAACCAGCATTAAGACATCCTAATTAATCTATCAGACATCGAGGATAAAAGTAGAGTTATTCAGGCATCAAGAAGAAGGAAGCAAGTCAGCTTCAACAGGGAAAAAGAATCAGCCTGGCCTGACACCTTCCATAGCAACATCCAATCTCTGAAAATCATGTGGCAAAATCTGTAAGCTTCAGTGGGAAAGAAAAGGGAACCCAAGAATATCATATCAGCCAAGTTGTTATTCAACTTGGAAAATCATGGAAATAACTAAATAATTTGGGCCACAAAAGGAGAGGAATTGAGACTATAGTAGGACTCTGACCATGCAGATACAAAGACCTTGGTCAACTGCTGGTTGTCCTGGAAACAGGATTCTAACCATTATACTGAGATAAAATCACATGTTAAAAAGGAAAACAGTAATTAGAGTTGGAGGCCATATGCAGAGCCTAACTCTAACTTGGGAGATGCTCTAGGCGGAGCTTCAGATGTATTTTTGCCACAAATAATTAGTCCTGAAGGGGAAGGATTTAGTTTATGTATGAAAGGGTCAGGTTGAAATGGCATGCTCAAGAGTAATGCTATTCTGAGTGTTGCTTCTCCTGGAAACTCTGACCAAGGCAGTGGAGGTAGCAAATTATGCAGGTGCATATAGCCTGATTCCACTCACTAGTTTCTTCTCTATGTAGTAAATGGCATGAATAGGAAACAAAGCAGTGCATGCTATTGGTGTCCTATGTGATTGGCCATGGGACTGAAGAGATCTCTGCTCACTCTCCCCACCCCACTTCAATAGCCCAGGCGGTGTGAACCTATGCAGAGTGGACAGTAAGCAAGAACCAACACATTTACATAATATCACACTCACTTTATGAATAACATTCTGCTTTTATCATGTTGATTTCACAGATTCCACATCTACCAGGAGGAACTGTATTCAGAGAGTAAGTAACCCATCCACAGTCTATCTGAAACAAGAGCTTCCTGACTTCATTCAGACTCCTTTCTGTTTGCTTGGGATTTCTCTCTTCTCTGAAACATTTTGGTTGGGAATTTTTTAAATGATTTCTATGCTTGTGTAAGTACTTTTCTCATATCTAAATTATGGATTCTGTGCTCAAGCGCGTGTACGCGTGCATGCACGCACACACACACACACAATATAAACAAGAAAGGAAGATAATTTTCCTCAAATAATAATGTCCATGAATTGAAAGCCTGGAATATAGCTTAATATGGTTTGGTTTGGTGCATTCTACAGAGCTGGCTTTGTAAATTAAAGGTGTGATCCCTTGAAATCACTGTAATAAAAGTGATTTGAAATCATACTACTGACAGTCATAATAGAAACACATGCCTCCTTACCACTCATAGCTCAGTCTGATGAGAACAAATCAATAGGGTGAAATGCTCGCGGCTTCTTAGAGAAAGGTTCCACCTGACAGATATCAGGAGATCAAATATTTACACTGCTTAGGACCAAGAAGTGTATGGATTAGGACCTACTTGAAAAGGCAGCAAGAGAAGGATAGAAGCCTATCCTGTGAGGCTTTTGGTCACTATTCCTTTATTTAACTTTCAATTTGTTCATCTCCTGTCTCTGTCCTGCAAGTTAAAACTGTACCAATAAAAGACATCAAGGAAATCTTGGTCCAGTGGTGGAAACAATTAATACATGATTTTGAGATATTGTTCTGCCAGAGGTGTGCACAGGGGGTGCTAGGGGAACACAATGAAGGGGTACCTATTTTTGCCCTTCTAAGGGGGTTTTGAGGAGGTTGTCTGAAGTAGCCGTTAGAAACAGACAATTAAAGGGGATGGAAGAGGAGAAGAGAAAAAGCAAGGACCTCCAAGACTCTGGGCATGTGAACTTCTTATATGACATAGTATTCAGTCACTCTATCATAGATAATAAGTTTCCAAGGGAAGCCCATCCTACATACCATTCTAGAAATCAGAGGATGTTATTATCCAAATTTACCTGGCTACTTTTAAGGTGGCCCAAGCTCTAATTTCTCAAGGATGATATTCTTTTTGCCCATAATTGTTACTGGAGCCAGAGGTACCAAGTCTTTCTACCTAATTTCCTGCCCAGTGAAGAATTCTCCTTTATGACGTTCCTAACGGATGTTCAGCCAATTTCTTGTTAATTTTTGGCTCCTTCGCCTCTATTTCCTTTTTGTTACAGCATGCTAATTCCCTTTTGGGAAATCTCCCCCTGTTGTAGATAGTCTTTGTAGGATAGTAAATTCAGTGCCCTACCATTTCACTACAGGATTTGAAGAGATCCCCAGAGACCTCTGGTAGATGTTCTGCTATCCCCATTCTACATGGACAAAGGATAAACATGTAACCTAAACTCAGCCAGCCAGCTCTTCCCTTCCAGAACTTTAAATCCTAAGTAGGGTGACACACCACTCATTTGTCCACATTACTATGGCCTCTCAACAGTCAAGTAGAATCCATCTTGATTCCTTTCCTTTTTCTAAGCCTGGTCCTGCTGCATGCATCTTACTCTCTTAATTCCTGGATAACCTTCTAATAAATTCCATTTTAACTTATGTTAGCCCGAGCTGCTCTCTATTACCTGCTGCCAAAGAACTTTAATTCTGCTTGAATCCTTCTACTCATGGGAATATCACTACTTTGTGAGGCTTTTTATCCCACGGGTATACCTCTGAATTTGCTACAGTTATTAATTCAAGCTAAAATCAGCTGCCCTATTACTAGGGTCTGTCATCAGTAACTAGAAAAAAAAAATTTTAGTCCTTCTATACGATAACCACCTTAGTACCTGAGGACAGTAAGTAATTACCAATAACCACACCACAAAAAACAAGTCATCCCTTTCTCAAGTTGGAAACCACCAGCTTCTTTTCTAACACAATGTAAAGTCCCCAGACCACAGAAATCAGAGATTTGGATTGTTGATGGGCATCTTAATCATTCTCATGGGGTCCCAGGAAAGTAAGAAGGCACTTCCTCAAAGAGTCTCTTTCAAAGAGAGTACTTCCATGTTTATTGTCTGCAAGGGTAGGGGAATGGTAGAATTCGTTGATAGGACACAGAAGGTCTTCCTATCATATAACTATTAGGTTTCTCTGTATTCCTCTCCAGTCTGCCCTCAATTAACGGTATATTATCTTCTCTACTGGAGTTGGGATAATTGGTGGTTATTTTCAGAGCAATTCATCAGGATGATTGAGATTGATTCTTTTTAATTGAGGTAGCGGAGGTGTTGAACATTTGTTGGGTACTGAGTAAATGTTGCTAGGACTGCAATTTCCCAAACCACCTGTCTGATAAACATCATGTCCTCAACATTTGCAGACAATCCAATGTCTCTCCTCCCCCATTCAAGTATTCCCCCTTCTCATTCTAATATCTACTCTATCTACAAGTTTATGATATGATTCTATATTCACTTCACTACTTCTGAAAAACATTTGTCTGTAAAAATACATCTATTCTTGAGCAACAGGGGGTCAGAAACCTGTTTTCATGACAATCAGAGGAAAAACAAGGGATGGACAGAGAAGAGCCCTTGTTGTCTATAGGCCTCACAGTCTGATGCTCATGCAGCTTCCTCCTGCTGCATCTCCTTAGTCCTTTCGCAAAGAGTGAGGATTTAGGGCAAGTAACTCCCCCATTCCAGAAAGAAAGCAGCTCCGCTTAGAGTACCATGCTTCCCTATGACAGAGTTTTCAAAGGAGCATAGTGTAATGGCCATCTTCTCTCTTGCCTGTTCACACACAGGATGACTTCTCTCCTTTCCTCCTCTCCTTTCTTCCTCGAGGAAGAAAGGGGCAAGGGGACAGACTCCCTAATAGTCACCCACAGAATTAAACAGATTCACCCACCCAGCATCTTCCTGGGAGCAAGTATTTTCTTGTGTTCTCTTTAAAATATTCCTATGAGAAGGTAAAAGCTAGACATACTACAATGAGTGAACAGTAGGTTTTACCCAGAAGCTTTGTTCTCCTACCACCAGCTCAGAGCAGCTCACAGTGGACAAGTGGTTCCTACAGGTGCGGGAAGAGGGGGGTCACACACCACAGGGACACACAGAAGGGGAATGCAGGCACTGCCCCGAGGTGGTGTTAAACAACATTAAATCACGTGGTGAGACCTGTACTTGCTTAAACTCCTATTCAATCCTTTTTTATTATATAAAGGGGAAAGCTTCAATATGGTGCCACATGTCTTAATCAGCTGTCTAACACTTGGGAGTCTCCCCTTTTAACAAAGGGAAAATAGGCCTCAGGTTCAGAGCCATTATCGGGAAACAGCATCTACCTTGAATTAATTTGTGATAATTTACTTTCACTAAGTATTTTTGTGTTTCCTTTCTCATTGTGGTAGGTGGCATGATTTCCCATTTAAAATAGTGGCAGGGTTTCCTTTCAAAACTTATGGTTTAAAAGTGAGCTAATTCAAAGAAATAGTAAATATACAATAATATATTAAATATATCAGTGCCATATACAGATATGGCAAAAACTATATGGGACACACGGATGACTCTCCTGCCACTTTCGGGATTAATGCATGATTAGATCCTGTTGCTTCCAAACCTCTTCAAAGGAAAGAGCATTCCACCTGACAGGTGTGTGAACTCACACCTTGCCCATGTACGGGAGCATAGGAAATCCAAAAAATCCACAAGCACTGTTGTTATCCTGCTACTGCCTATGGAACCTTTTCTTTCTGATGAGAAAGCATTTTTCATAATTCTGCCCACTCAGCTCAGGCAGGTATATCTCCCTGCCGCACATATAATACACCCATCCATTTCTACCTGAACAGCCTTCTTTATGTTGTACCCCCTAACCCTCCTGCTGGAATGTGCTTCAAAGGCTTCCTTTCTTAGGTGCCACACCAGAAAAAGCTTCCACTCTTCCTTGCGTCAAGACCAGAGCTCTTGCTATCACTTCCACATGCTGCATACTCAAAGTATGTGTATGTAAGAAAGAACTTTATTCCAAGACTTTGTTTGCAGAAGGAAAGTAGAGTGATTGAATACATTGTTCTACAGTGATTTTAATTGTCACTCTAATCTGATCAGTCTCTAACCAGCTAATCAGTATTTAATCGGTTGCTTTAATTTTATCACAAAGCAGCTAGGATGCAGCTGTGGCTAGACATGACACAAATAAATAAAATGCATTATTATTTTTATTATATTTATGCATATGAGTCTTATTTCACTTTTGTCAAAACTAGACTCACTTTCACTCCACTAGTAATTTGTATTAAACCGGTATTGAGCATTTGCATGGTAAAAACAGAAATGTCTATTCATTGCCAAGTATAAGTTATATAATAAGTTGTTAGATGTACCCACCTTCCTTTTCCAAATAGTCTTGTGATTCATTTAAATATTTGTACAGTGCTTCAATCACTGACATTGTTTCTATTAATTAATGATACCAGGGTTTAGTTCTAAGGAATAAATAAATGTAAAAATAGATAAAACAGAACAAGTTCATCCTACAAAAGGAATCTGCCTTGATCACCCTGAAGTATAATTCCAAATGTTGCCACACAATTAATTCCCCAGAGAATAAGGCCCGGAAGCATTAATAAAACTCTGACCAGTTTAGATTTGAACATGGGTACAATAGGTTCCAAAGCCCTATGTAAGTATTTGAACAACTTGACCTTATTTCAGCTTCTTCCAAAAACTATCAGGGACAACCATAGAATCAACATGAGAAATTATTAGGGACACACACAGTGCCTACCTAAAAGGGCCCAGAAAACTACCACAAAGTTAAAAACGATATTAACAATAAAATCACAACACCTCAAGACTGCTCTCTGGACCTCTGACATCGTTGCTGCATGACCTCCAGGCCAGTTACTCTTAAGTCTCAATTTTTTGATCTGTAAAATGGGAGTGGTAACAGCTGCTCACACATTAGCATGAGGTTTAAATAAGACAATTACATGAGGCTCTAGCCAAGGGGTCCAACTGCTCCTTTGGCTACTGGGATCTCTGGGGCTTATTCAGCACAGCCAGTGCTGCTCACCTCCTGGTCTTCTCTTCATCCTGCTGAGATTCACTAATCCACCAAATGCTCATTGAGTACCTCTGGTGGACCAGCCACTATATGAGCCCACCAGCTACACAACACTGAAGGTCCAGTTTGAAAGAAAAAGCCATTTCTCCCATGAGAGGGTGACTAGATTTGCCTTTAGATAAAACATGCTAGGGAGATATTTGTGTCAAAATCAAGATCAAGCCACCTATGGAAATATTCTATGGAACCATTAAGTAAGAAATGGCCCTTAGTCCAAGGTTCTCTTTTCTGTCTGATGAAGGAACAGTGCGTGTTATTTATATAGTATTGTGGCAGTTCTGAAGCATTATTTTGTGTAGCAACATTCAAACCCATTCTGGACTAGGCCTAAAGATCTACCTGCCTGAATATCACTACCCCATCACTGAACCACGGAGTTCATCTACCAGAAAGAAGATGGCCAACAAAAAATCTCTATATAGAACAAATCAGCTAGTAGCTTGGTTTCATTCTTGTTCTGGATCTTTAAACTGGTTCTCCCCACATGCAAGCTGGCTGCAAGCTGGTGCAGCCACTCTGGAAAACAGGATGGAAGTTCCTCACAATGTTGAAAATAGAGCTACCCCATGACCCAGCAATTGCACTATTGGGTATTTGCCCCAAAGATACAAATGTAATGATCTGAAGAGGAATCTGCACCCCAACGTTTATAGAAGCAACGTCCACAATAGCCAAACTATGGAGAGAGCCCAGATATCCATCGACAGATGAATGGATAAAGAAGATGTGGTGTGTATACACACACACACACACACACACACACACACACACACACACACACACACACACAGAGAGAGAGAGAATATTATGCAGCTATCAAAAAGAAGAAATCTTGCCATTTGCAACAATGTGGATGGAACTAGAGGATATTATGCTAAGCAAAATAAGTCAATCAGAGAAAGACAATTATCATATGATCTCACTGATATGTGGAATTTGAGAAGCAAGACAGAGGATCACAGGGGAAGGGAGGGAAAAATGAAACAAGATGAAACCAGAGAGGGAGACAAACCATAAGAGACTCTTAATCTCAGGAAACAAACTGAGGGTTGCTGGAGTGGAGGGGAGTGGGAGGGATGGGGTGGCTGGGTGATGGACACTGGGGAGGGTATGTGTTGTAATGAACACCAGGTATTACATAAGACTGATGAATCACAGACCTGTACCTCTGAAACAAATAATACATTATATGTTAAAAATATATATATAAAATAAAATAAAATAGACTAAAAAGAGAGGAGCGGTCAAAGAGAAAGGTGAATTCTCATGCAAAAGAAAAATGAATTATGAACTAACTATGAAATCCTGAATACAAGTCACATATTCTCTGATCTTCATTCTCCAGTTCATGTGAATTGAGAGTCACCTAAATTGCCTTACATAGAAATGATCATACATACATACATGTATCATCACAGCAAAAATATGTCTTTTATTGAAGCCAAAGAAATCTTTTCACCTTCTTCAATTACAACTGAATTACTCCACCAAAGGTACTTGACCTTCCCCGAACAAACAAAAAATAAAACAAAAATACCCCTGTGCTCTGCACTAACAGTAGAGGATAAATATTCAGTTACTGGATAACTTTTAACATGGGGGCAAATGTAAATCCATTGCTTATTAACATCCGTACCCTTCTTATAGCCAGTTTGCCTGTGCTAAGGCTGAAGAAAATAAACTGGGGTGGTGGTAAATGATCATTATACTCCAAAAACATTCAAAGGAAGGAACACCATTTCTCTCCGGCTAGCTAAATCTAAAAAAAAAAAAAAAAAAAAAAAATCTGTGAAAAAAATTACCAAAAGTTCCTATAAAAACTTTAAGACTAGATGACAAAGCATGGCATACAGACCATACTCCCACCTCCTCCCACCATAGCAGGCATTATTAAACAATCACAGAACTCTTTCCACCATGTCTAAACATAACCTTCAAATGCCTCCCAATATAGCATCTCAGGTAAATGCTGGCAACAAATCATACTTGGCATGAATGATAAAAGCTATTTGGAATCCCTGCCTTATGAGCCTGACTCTATTACCCTCAATGCCATTTTGAGTATTAAGAATCAAGAATATCAAAATATCACTACTTACATGAAATAAAATAGGGAGCGCATCCTGCCTGTAGGAACATGGATTGGAATATTAATAGAAGATTTCAACACTGAAACTCTCCAGAAGTTTCCTTCTTATCACTCCACTGTCTAACTTTTGCTCCCTTTGCCCCCTCTTCCCCTTTTAGAGCATAAAGGCCACTTCTAGGTCAGAAGAGTTACAGATTGAGTTCTGGCAAAATGTTGTGGCACCTCAGAGTCTCCCACTTCAGAGGATGAGTGTAATCTTGAGATGGGGCTGTGAATGCAGAGTGAGAGAGATACAAAGGCAACCCATGGCACTGCTGAGCTGGGAGAGTGGGTCTGGTGGTAAGCAGGAAGGGGTCAGGGGGACGCAGTGGGAGGTGGGTTGGGGAGCAAGGAGAGCAACAAAGGAGCCAAAGGAATGGAGTGGAAAGAACAATGGTACACATGAGTGAAGCTTGGGCTTTAGGAAATAAATGTGAAAATTGTGGCTCTTGAATGAAGAGCTCCTTCTCATGGAGTCTGTCTGGCATGTCTTTTCTGACTATAAATACCTTTCCTTCTTCTACCCTCCACCTCTTCTCTCCTTCCTATACTCTCCATCCTCTTTTCGCTCATCTGCCTTTCCATCCACTCATCTTTAACTTCTGTTTCTTCCTTTCTTTTGCCCTCTTTCATCATTCCTTCTTCCCTTCCCCTCTTATTCTGCCTTGTCCAAGCTTTAGACAACTGTGCCCAGCAGCCTCTTGTGGCTAAGGCACTTGTAGCATATTCCCCATGCAGCCCAGCATAGAGGGTACTCAAGAGACAGAAGGCCGGTGGGGTGCCTAGATACTACAAATCAGAGTGAAGTGGAGGCCACCTGAAGGAAGGAGGCAATGAGGTAGTAAGCAGAGATGGAGAAGGTGCATGTCCCGGGCCAGTGTCACAATAAGGTTGGCAGAAAACCAAGAGAATAGAAAACAGCTCAGGCAGGAATTGATGCAGCTGGAAAAAGAGAGAGAGAGAGAGACGTGGCAAGCAAGGAAAGCAGTAGCACTAATGAGCAGTCATGACCAGAAACAGACCTGGAGGATGAAGGTTAACAGGTAGGTGCCCACCAAGGGTAAGAAGCAAAAACCAAAGTGACAAACTGTGGCTCTACAACACTTGACACACAAAAACAGAAGTGTGCCCATTACATGGCAGCACCGTGTGAGGAACTCAGTACATATTTCTTGTTTTACTTGAATTTTTATGGTAATATCACTGTGGAAACGGTGACTGAGACTCAAGAATAACTCATATCAATTTGGGAGCCAGATAAAACCAAATGCCCATTCTAGTCTGACTATAATTTGGACTGACAGTGCAGAAATTCTTTGTTAAAACCACCCTATTGGACCTGAAGGTCAACCCCATAATAGCGGGGTGCCTCAGAGAGTCATTCTTCCTAACTAGTTATCGATTTGTAAAAAATCATGAGTGTCTTATATCAAATGACTGCTCCTGAATTGTTACCTTGGATCAACAGAGAGTAAATATTGGCATTTTCATATGGCAATCTGCTATTGGGGAATAATCTAGCCTTCCTGGAGGGACAGAAATAAAGCACATAACAGTCATTTACCAATCATATAATATTAGACACCAGTAATTTGTCATTCACTACAGTGTTCTAGAATCATTAGAGGAGACATTCAAGTGCTCTCAGACATACCAGGTCTGATCATACAAGAAACACAATTCCTCAGGCTGAATGTACCATGTCTGCATTAAGGTTTCATGACTCTAGACTGAAAGTTAATGACCAGTGCAAACCACCAGGCTGCTACAGTAAAAGAGCAGCAGTAAAAAGGGCCTAATAAATCAGAAATTTAAATGGGATATTCATTTTAGTTATGGTCATTAGAGCAAAGTGATGGTCCAATTTACTTACACAATGACTTACATTGATCATAACAGTATTTTAAGTGATATTATCCATTAATTAATTAAGTAAATATTTGATTAGTACCTACTATGTGCATGATGCTCTACCAGACGATATGAGGCATATTCAGAGATAAAAGAGATAATCTCTACCTTTAAGAGGCTTGTAATCCAATAGAGAAAGAAGACTTTTGCAGAACTCTTGTATGACATTGAATATGACCACATAATGTTAAGAGGTATACAAAGAGAATGCTGCAAGACTATAAAAGGAGAAATGACTTATATGATCACCTTATAAAGAAAGTCAGGTAAGGTTGTATATAGAAAAATCATTTGCACGTATATTAAAGAAAAGGAACAGATTCTGGATAAGCCAAAATTGCAGGGAAAGGATGTCCAGTCATAAAAACAAGTAACATAGATGGGCTGGATGATGTATTGTCAACGCAGAATCACCAACTCCTTCTCAACAATCTACATTGCAAAGCTGATGGTGGGGACTACATTTTCCAGAATACCCTTCCCTGAATGGTTCCTAGTGGAGTCAGCCAATGAGAGAATAGTGAGAAGATATGGAAGGCAAAGAGATGGGAGAATCTATCCTTGGAAGTCAGACAAGTGTATACAAATAAGATCTTCACTTCCCACAAAGAAAGTGGGTTAGAGTGGTTAATTCAGTACGACCCTGCTTTCTGTACTGAAAATATAATGTGTCTCTTAGTTACTAACACCCTTGTCACTGAGCCACAACTGTGGAAACTGCCATTGACTAGATTTTTTTCATATGCTTTATTTGCATGGTAGTTGCCTTAAATACATATATAATATGTTGAATACCTATAGAACCTATTAACATCATATCTCTTATAAACGCACCCCAGATGTGTTGGTGTTTGCTCTGTTTAATTCATTATATGAATCTGAATATAAACAAATATAAACAAAAACAATTCTAAGCCACTATAGGAAATTCATGAAAGCCATACATACCTGGTGTCAAAATATTTCATCACATTTAATGACTACGATGTGTGTATGTTGAATCACTTTCTCCTCCATCCCTTTTGATTTTTTTTAATTATAGAAGCAATATTCTCTTGTAAGTAATAAGTGATTATAGCAGGGGTGAGGGATTTGAAATTAAAAACAATACCATTTGCATTAATATCAAAGTATGCAATACTTAGGTATAAATCAAACAAAATAGGTCCAACATACATATGAGAAAAACAACAAAATTCTGATTCTGAAAGAAATCAAAGCAGATCCAAAAAAAGAGAGAGAAAGAGACAGAGAGAGAAATTCCATGTTACTTGATAGGAAGCCTCAATATTGTCAAGATGGCAGTTCTTCCGAACTTAATCTACAGATTCAGTACAATCTCAATAAAAATCCCAGCAAGGTATCTTGTGGATACCAACAAACTGATTCTAAAGTTAATATAGAAAGGCAAAAGATCAAGAATATCCAACACAATATCGAAGGAGAATAGCAAAGTCAGAAGACTGACACTACTGAACTTCAAGATTTACTACACATCTACAGTAATGAAAACAGTGTGGTATTCGCAAAAGAACAAACAGATCAGTGGAAGATAATTGAGAGCCCAGAAACAGAACCACAGAAATATAGTCAAATGATCTTTGATAATATTTATTTATGAAAGAAAGAGAGAGAGTATGGCGGGTAGGGGCAGAGGGAGAAGGAAAGAGAGAGTATTGCAAGCAGACTCCCTGCTGAGTACAGAGCCCGACTTGGGGCTTGATCCCATGACCCCGAGATCACGACCTGAGCTGAAATCAAGAGTTGGACACTCAACTGACTGAGCCACCCAGGTGCTTCAGGATAATCGTTTCAACAAATGGTACTGAAACCACTGAACAACACATGTATAGGGAAGGGAAAAAAAAGAAAAGAATATAGACACAGACCTTATACTCTTTGAAAAAATTAACTCAAAATGGATCATAAATGTAAATGTGAAACATAGGGGCACCTGGGTGGCTCACTCAGTTAAGTGGCTGCCTTCAGCTCAGGTCATGATCCCAGGGTCCTGGGATTGAGTCCCGCATCGGGCTCCCTGCTCAGTGGGGAGCCTGCTTCTCCCTCTGTCCCTCCCCCCTCTCACGCTCTCACTCTCTCACTCTCTCTCTCTCTTTATCTTAAATAAATAAAATCTTTTAAAAATTGGTTTAAAAAATGTAAAACATAAAACTATAAAGCCTAGAAAATAACATAGGAGAAAATCTAGATGGTCTTGGGTATGGCAATGACTTTTTAGATATAATACCAAAGGCAAGATCCATGAAAGAGATCATTGATAAGCTGGACTTCATTAAAATTAATAACTTCTGCTCTGTGAAAGTCACTGGCAAAAGGAGGAAAAGATAAGCCACAGACTGGAAGAAAATATTTGCAAAAGACACATCTGATAAAGAACTGTTATCCAAAATATACAAACACTTAAAATGCAACAATAAGAAAATGAACCACCCAAGTAAAAAATAGACAAAAGACTTGAACAGACACCTCATCAAAGAACAGACAGCAAATACACATATGAAAAGATATACATCAGAAGTCATTAGTGAATTGCAAGTTAAAATAACAGTGAGATACCACTACACATTTATTAAAATAGTGAAAATCCAAAACACTAACACCACCAAATCCTGGAGAAGATGTAGAGCAATAAGAACTCTCATTTATTGCTAGTTGGAATTCTAAATGCTACAGCCACTTTGGAAAAGAGTTTGACAGTTTCTTTCAAACTAAACATATTCTTACTAAACGATCCAACAACCATACCCTTTGATACTTACCCAAATGAGTTGAAAATTTATGTATACACAAAACCTGCAAATGTTTAAAGCGGCTTTAAATTGTTAAACTCATAATTGCTAAAATTCATAATTCATAATTGCTAAAGTTTAGAAGCAACTAAGATATCCTTCAGTGGCTAAATGGATAAACAAACTGGTACCTTAAGACAAGAGAATATTATTCAGCACTAAGGGAAATGAGCTATAAAGCCATGAAAAGACATGGAACATTAAATGCATATTCTAAGTGAAAGAAACCAATTTGAAAAGGCTACACAATGTATGATTCCAACTATATGACATTTTGGGAAAGGCAAAACTGTGGAAACAGTGGTTGCCAGAGGTACAGGGGGAGGAAGGGAAGGATGAATAGATGGGGCAGAGGGGATTTTTAGGGCAATGAAACTATTCTGTGTGACACTGTAGTGTTGGGTACATGTCATTACACATTTGTCAAAACCCATAGAATATACAATACTGAGAGTGAATCCTCAAGTCTGTATGTAATCTACAAACTTTAGTGAATAACAATGTATCAAAATTAGCTTATCAATTGTAATAAATGTGCCTACCACATTAACACAATTATAGGGGAAACTGGGATGATGATGGGATATTTGAGAACTCTGTACTTTTTGATAAATGTTCCTGTAAATCTAAAACTGCTCTAAAAGGGGTCTATTAATTTAAAAAAAATCAAAGTAATAACATAAATAATTCTTGTTGAGAAAACCTCAAACCATTCAGAGCCTACAGACTAAAATATTTAAGTTCCAAGTAATTCTTTCTTACCAATCCCTCTTTTATATCAAGGAGTAAATGCTATTCATGATTTGGTATACATACTTCCAGGCTGCTTTTTAGTATAGTCATTTATGTATGGGTGCATTTCCACTAAGTTATTTTTAACATATATGGACCATTTCATACATAGAATTCTGAAATGTGCACCGTTCTTTATTTTTTAATTTAATTTTATTATGTTAGTCACCATACAATACATCGTTAGTTCTTGATGTAGTAATACACGATTCATTGTTTTCGTATAACATCCAGTGCTCCATGCAGTACGTGCCCTCCTTAATACCCATCACTGGGCTAACCCATCTCCCCACAACCCTCCCCTCCAAAACCCTCAGATTATTTCTCAGAGTCCAGAGTCTCTCATGGTTCGTCTCCCCCTCCGATTCCCTGCCCCCCTTCATTTTCCCCTTTCTTCTCCTAATGTCTTCCCTGCTATTCCTTATGTTCCACAGATAAGTGAAACCGTATGATAATTGACTTTCTCTGCTTGACTTATCTCACTTAGCATAATCTCCTCCAGTCCCATCCAGGTTGATGTAAAAGTTGGGTATTCATGCTTTCTGAAAGCTGAGTAACATTCCATTGATATATGCACTACATCTTTATCCATTCATCTGTTGAAGGGCATCTCAGCTCTTTCCACAGTTTGGCTATTGTGGATATTGCTGCTATGAACATTGGGGTGCATACGGCTCTTCACTACATCTGTGTCTTTGGGGTAAATACCCAGGAGTGCAATTGCTGGGTCATAGGGTAGATCTATTTTTAATTTTTTGAGGAACCTCCACACACTTTTCCAAAGTGGCTGTACCAACTTGCATTCCCACCAACAGTGTAAAAAGGTTCCCCTTTCTCCACAACCTCTCCAACATTGGTTGTTTCTTGCCTTGTCAATTTTTGCCATTCTAACTGGTGTAAGGTGGTATCTCAATGTGGTTTTGATTTGAATTTCACTGATGGCTAATGATGATGAACATTTTTTCATGTGTCTGTTAGCCATTTGTATGTCTTCTCTGGAGAAGTGTCTGTTCATGTCTTCTGCCCATGTTTTGACTTGATTATTTGTTTTTTGGGTGTTGAGTTTGAAAAGTTCTTTATAGATCTTGAATACAAGCCCTTTATCTGTAGTGTCATTTGCAAATATCTTCTCCCATTCTGTGGGTTGCCTCTGGGTTTTGTTGACTGTTTCCTTTGATCTACAGAAGCTGTTTATCTTGAAGAAGTCCCAAAAGTTCATTTTTGCTTTTGTTTCACTAGCCTTTGGAGATGTATCATAAAAGAAGTTGCTGTGGCCAATGTAAAGGGGTTACTGCCTATATTCTCCTCCAGGATTTTGATGGATTCCTGTCTCACATTGAGGTCTCTCATCCATTTTGAGTTTATCTTTGTGTAAGGTGTTAGAGAATGGTCAAGTTTCATTCTTCTGCCTGTGGCTGTCCAATTTTCCCAGCACCATTTATTGAAGAGACTGTCTTTTTTCCATTGCATACTTTTTTCTGCTTTGTCGAAGATTATTTGACCATAGAGTTGAGGGTCCATATCTGGGCTCTCTACTCTGTTCCATTGGTCTATGTGTCTGTTTTTGTGCCAGTACCATGCAGTCTTGGTGATCACAGCTTTGTGATATAGTTTGAAATCAGGCAACGTGATGCCCCCCGCTTTCTTTTTCTTTTTCAACATTTCCTTGGCAATTCGGGGTCTTTTCTGATTCCATACAAATTTTAGGATTGTTTGATCCAACACTTTGAAAAATGTCATTGGAATTTTGATTGGGATGGCGTTGAAGGTATAGATTGCTCTGGGTAGCACAGACATTTTAACAATGTTTATTCTTCCGATCCATGAGCATGGAATGTTTTTCCATCTTTTTGTGTCTTCTTCAATTTCTTTCATGAGTGTTCTGTAGTTCCTAGAGTATAGATCCTTTACCTCTTTGGTTAAGTTTATTCCATGGTATCTTATGGGTTTTGGTGCTATTGTAAACAGAATCGAATCTCTAATTTCTCTTTCTATAGTTGATTATGTGAGTGTGTAAGAAAGCAACTGATTTCTGTGCATTGATTTTGTATCCTGCCACATTACTGAATTGCTGTATGAGTTCTAGTAATTTGGGGGTGGAGTCTTTTGGGTTTTCCACGTAGGGTGTCATGTCATCAGCGAAAAGAGAGAGTTTGACTTCTTCTTTGCCAATTTGAATCCCTTTTATTTCTTTTTGTTGTCTCATTGCTGTTGCTAGGACTTCTAGTATTATGTTGAACAATAGTCGCCAGAGTGGGCACCCTTGACGTGTTCCTAATCTTAAGGGAAAGGCTCTCAACTTTTCCGCATTGAGGATGATATTTGCTGTGGGTTTTTCATAGATGGATTTTATGAACTTGAGGAATGTTGCCTCTATCCCTATACTCTGAAGAGTTTAAATCAGGAAAGGATGCTGTATTTTGTCAAATGCTTTTTCTGCATCAATTGAGGGGACCATATGGTTCTTCTCTCTCCTCTTATTAATGTGTTCTATCACATTGATTGATTTGCGAATGTTGAACCACCCCTGCATCCCGGGGATAAATCCCACTTGGTCGTGGTGGAAGATCCTTTTAATGTATTGTTGGATCCTATAAGCTAGGATTTTGTTGAGGATTTTGGAATCCATATTCATCAGGGATATTGCTCTGAAATTCTCCTTTTTGATGGGGTCTTTGCCTGGTTCAGGGATTAAGGTAATGCTGGCCTCATAGAATGAGTATGTAAGCATTCCTTCTGTTTCTATTTTTGGAAAGAGCTTCAGGCACATAGGTATTATTTCTTCTTTGAATGTTTGGTAAAATTCCCCAGGGAATCCATCTGGCCCTGGACTCTTGTTTTTTGGGAGGTTTTGGATCACTGCTTCAATCTCATTACTGGTTATTGGCCTATTCAGGTTATCAGTTTCTTCCTGTTTCAGTCTTGGGAGTTTATAGGTTTCCAGGAAGGCAACCATTTCATTCAGGTTGCTCAGTTTATTGGCATATAGTTGTAGATAATAATTTCTATAAATTGTTTCTATTTCCTTGGTGTTAGTCGTGATCTCTCACCTTTCATTCATTATTTTATTAACTTGGGTCCTTTCTCTTTTCTTTTGGATAAGTCTGGCCAGTGGTTTATCCATCTTATTAATTCTTTCAAAGAACAAGCTTCTAGTTTCATTGATCTGATCTACTGTGTTTCTGGTTTCTAATTCATTGATCTCTGCTCTAATCTTTTTTTTATGTTAATCACCATACATTACAACATTAGTTTTTGATGTAGTGTTCCATGATTCATTGTTTCCATATAACACCCAGTGCTCCATTTAGTACATGCCCTCTTTAATACCGATCACCAGGCTAACCCATCCCCCCACCCCCTCCCCTCTAGAACCCTCAGTTTGTTTCTGAGAGTCCATAGTCTGCTCTAATCTTAATTATTTCTCTTCTAATGTGTGGCTTAAGCATCATTTGTTGCTTTTTCTCTAGTTCTTTAAGGTGTAGAGTTAGTTGGTGAATTCGGGATTTTTCTATTTTTTTGAGTGAGGCTTGGATGGCTATGTATTTCCCCCATAGGACCGCCTTTGCAGTATCCCATAGGTTTTGGACCGATGGATTTTTGTTCTCATTGCTGTCCATGAATTGTTTAAGTTCTTCTTTGATTTCCTGGTTGACCCAAACATTCTTGAGCAGAGTGGTCTTTAGCTTCCAAGCGTTTCAATTTCTGCCAAATTTTTTCTTGTGATTGAGTTCCAGTCTTAAAGCATTGTGGTCTAAGAATATGCAGGGAATAATCTCAATCTTTTGGTATCAGTTGAGACCTGATTTGTGACCCAGTATGTGGTCTATTCTGGAGAAAGTTCCATGTGTGCTCAAGAAGAATGAGTATTCTGTTGTTTTAGGGTGGAATGTTCTATAAATATCTATGAGGTCCATCTGGTCCAGTGTGTCATTCAAAGCTCTTGTTTCTTTGTTGATTTTTCTGCTTAGATGATCTGTCTATTGCTGAGAGTGGAGTATTGAGGTCTCCTACAATTAACGTATTGTTATCAATATGACCCTTTATTTTGGTTAACAGTTGACCTATGTAGATGGCTGCTCCCATGTTGGGGGCATAGATATTTACAATTGTTAGATCTTCTTGTTGGATAGACGCTTTAAGACTGATATAGTGTCCTTTATGTCTCTAACTACAGTCTTTACTTTAAAATCTAATTTGTCTGATATAAGAATTGCTACCTCAGCTTTCTTTTGAGGTTCGTTGGCATGGAAAATGGATCTCCATCCCTTCACTTTCAGTCTGGATGTATCTTTAGGTTCAAAATGAGTCTCTCGTAGACAGCCTATGGATGGGTCCTGTCTTTTTATCCAATCTGCATCCTGGTGCAGTTTTATAGGAGCATTTAGGCTGTTCACATTGAGAATGATTATTGAAAGATATGAATTAGTTGTCATCATGTTGCCTGTGAAGACCTTGTTTTTATAGATTGTCCCTGTAAATTTGTTTTCTATATCACTCTTGGGGTCTTTCTCCTTTTATAGACCCTCCCCCTTAATATTTCTTGCAGGGCTGGCTTAGTGGTCACATATTCTTTCGGTTTCTGCTGGTCTTGGAAGCTCTTCATCTCTCCATCCATTCTAAATGACAGCCTTGCCAGACAACGTATTCTTGGCTGCATGTTCTTCTCATTTAGTACCCTGAATATGTCTTGCCAGGCCTTTCTGGCTTGCCAGGTCTCTGTGGATAGGTCAGACGTTATTCTGATGTTCCTCCCTCCATATGTAAGGAATCTCTTCCCCCTAACTGCCTTTAAGATGGTTTCCTTGGTTCTAAGATTTGTGAGTTTTACTATTACATGCCGGGGTGTTGGCCTGTTTTCCTTGATCTTGGGAGGGGTCCTCTCTGCCTCTAGGACGCAAATGTTCATTTCATTCCCCAGATTAGGGAAGTTCTCAGCTACAATTTGCTCAAATATATCTTCTAGTCATCTCTCTCTCCACCCCCTCAGGCATTCCAATAATTCTGACATTGGAACGATTCACGGTGTCACTTATTTCTCTGATTCTATTTTCATGGATTCTGAGTTGTTTTTCCCTGACCTCCTCTTTTCCCTTTTTATGTATTAATTGGTCTTCTAGGTCACTAATTCATTCTTCTGCCTCACTCACCCTAGTTGTTAGATTATCTAGATTAGATTGGATCTCACTGATAGCATTTTTAAGTTCCGCCAATTCAGCTTTCATTTCTGCCCTTAGAGACTCTATGTTGCCATTAATTGATTTCTCCATTCTAGCTATTGTCTTCACAATTGCTAGCCTGAATTCCATCTCCAACATCTTGGTTATATCTGCATCCATTTGTAAATCTGTGGCATAAGTCATAGTCTCTGAGAATTTCTTATTTTGGGGGTTCCTCCTCCTAGTCATTCTGTTGAGGGGTGGCTGAGGGAATGTATAGAGTCCAAATTATTGACCACAACCGTCAAGAAAGATGCACCTGTTTTCTAGGGACCTTAGGGTTGCTGGCCTCTTGTTTTCCCAGCCTGTCTTCTGGGGGAGGGGCCTGTCACACTGCTATTCAGGCAACCCTGTTTGGGCAGAGTTGCCCTGCCCCCTGTGGTGGGGGATGGGCTCAGTGAAAACTGGTTTTTGGGGGCTTTTGTTCTTTGGCAGCTTTCCCTGGTGGCTTTCCATGCCCCTTCTGAGAGTCAGAGCAGAAGAGACTGTTTCCAACCCTCTGCCTCAGAGCAGAGAGATTGCAGTCTGTTCTTCGGTGAGCTCTCCAGGCCACACTATCTCCATTTCTGTTCATGCTGCTATAAACTGCAGCATCCTGGGTTGTGCACCCCTCAGCAGTGCTTCCAGTCCTCATCTCCAGGTCGGGGCACGTCTCTGTCCTTTCTGCTTCTAAAACCGCCAGTTGCCCCCAGTTCACACGCATGGCCCCACTCCGGGTTTCTGTCTGGGGGCTGCCTAAAAGTCTTTTCCCCACCACTACTGGTCTGCGAGTCTGTGCCCTGTCCCCATTGTGGGAAGCTATCGCTCACCGGCGGTGTAGAATCCCAACGGCCAGGCTCCCTCCCCCTTCCGTTTATCCTCCAATATCTGCCTGCAGAATCGCAGCTCCCAGCTTCATTCCTCGAAACCAAATGCCTGCAATATTCTGTTTGTAGAGATCCAGATCTATCTTCTTACATCTCTGGCTGATTTTGTGGGTGTTCAGAGTGGTCTGATAGATATCCAGCTCAATTCTGGGGACCAGTTGGAATAGGGTCCCCTACTCCTCCACTATCTTTTCCCCCCTCTGTGCACAGTTCTTTAAAGCATCCACTAGTGATTGTGCTGAGCCTTATAGGAAAACATGTTTCAGAAGATGCATTTCCATGGCTGGTACTCTGTAATCTGAGATTTCTTTTGTCTTCCCAGAGCATTGTATAGTGATGAGCATATAGCAGGAACTCTAGAAATGATTATTGATTGACGGTCAATGGACTAAGTCAAGATGAAAAAGAATGAGGCCATTAAATACAGCTACATGGTCTGACAGTTAAATTTTAGAGACAATCAACCCTTTGACTATATAGCCAGTATATCAATGGAGTGTCCATTGTATAGGGTGAATAACCCTTTTCATGTTTAATAATGATTTTAGCCCTTGGGGCTATACACAATGTAGGAACTGTTAACCCCATTTCAGAGGCAAGAAAACTGAGGCTCAGGGAGGTTAAATAACTTGCTCAAAATAGTCTGACTCATTGGCAATGGAGCCTCCAAGTCTCATGGTACCATTCCAAAGTATCATCTACAGGTAACAAGCATCCACTGGCCCTTTTGTCACAATCCTAATTGACTGAAAAGGCTATTTGCATCCAACAGGGACAGGATCATATCCATACCTTACTCAATATTAGGGCTCCATCTTTTCCTTTCCTTAAACTGAACCTCATTTAATCACATGGATTGTTTAAAGGTAGAAGGCTAGACAGGGTTTTTACACAATCTGGTGCTCAGTTGCTTAGGAAACTGTTTTTATCATTAGGTGGGCAGGACTAACACACTGTTAAGTGAATGAAAGGCAGAGGGGAATATATAGTAAATCCAGTGTTTATGTGAATTTCATCCACAGGGAATATAGCGAAATAATCACAACTCAATGGAAAACAGAGCTTTTGAGTGGGTTGTGAAATAAGCTATTAAGTCATGGAAATAAATCCAATGTCAACACCTCAGATGAGTCTGATTGGATTCATGCATTGGAACTCATACTTCATGAGGATTTAAGACCCCTGATATTCTCAGGTGTTTATTTTGTTGTTGTTCATTTGGTTTTCTGGGTTTTGTTTTTGGGGGGAGGGGATTTTAGGGAAGGCGTGCCTGCTTTAAAGTAGAAAGTTCATGAGTCTATGGCTGCAAGGGTTGAAAAAGTATATTATCCCAAGACAGTATCAGTACTTTCAGCCTTTAACATTTCTCAGCTCTGTGCTCTAAAGAAGCATCCTCTCTTCTTCCATGCAACCTATCCATCTTATCATCCCATGAGGCACATCTGACAATCAGGTAGGAACCGAACAGTCAGATAATTCAGAGGGTGTCCCCACCCATGAATTGGAGATGTTGCTGTTGACAGTATAGATGTTAAACTGCAAGTGGCTACAGGCAGCCTTTCCCCCATGCAGCCATCTTCAGGAGCATTGTGAGACTTTGCTTATCTTGTCCAAGGCCATATCTGCAGTGCCTAACCCAGCACCTGGTGCACATAGTAGACACCACAAATACACACTCATCTGTTACATGAGCAAGAAATAACCTTCTATTTTGTTATATCATTGCATGGCTGGATCTACCTGGTACCAAAGTTTAGCCTCCTCTGACCAAGGGACCATCTTTGTATTCCCAGTGCCAAGCACAAGTCCTCCTGGCTCAAAAAGCAATTGTGCTAAGTAGTATGCTCTAAATTTTACATGCCATCTCATTTATTTCCATGTTATACCTATGTAAATATATATTCTCATTTTACAGATAAGAAATCAGGGCTTCAGAGAAATCAAGTAATCTAGCTACAGCCCCAGAACTAATACATGATAGAACCAGGATTTAGATCCCACTCTGTTTTAGCTGCAAACTGTACATCCTTTTCATCCACACTGGGCTGTGTTCTGTCCTATGATGAAGTACTATATACATGCATCACTCAAATGCAGATATCAGTGGTTAAATCCAGAACCTTTATGATGTGTGAAAGACATTGGGAGAGTCATAGATTCAGTTTACTCAGAATGGAAGGAACAAGCACAAGGATATAATACTGGTGAAATATGAATGGAACAGTAGTTAGAAATGGATGGTCATGGTGGTACAATTCTGGAGAGCAAGAAAGTCTTCATTCTGGAGTGCCTTCAGGAGAACACTGTCTACCTAAATAACTGTCCCACTTGATTTGGTCTTTAAATTGCCCAAAACCAGAAGGAGGGAATGGAAGGCTTCTCTCAGGGTCAATGTCTCCCTCTCTGCCTTCTTCCCTCCCCTCTTCCTTTAGTAGCTCCCACACACCAGGCGGTGTGTTGCAAAATAATGAATGAGATAGTCTTTGTTGCTGTTTTTTTTTCTTTAATCCTACAACAAATAAAAAATAGGACAAAACATGGTTAGCGCAGGGTCAGTAATGCAGAGAGAAACTCATTCAGCCACAGCATGGTCTGAAGAGCTGTCTAGGCTAAGCTTTAGTGGAGTCAGGAGTCTGTATATGCAGAGAATTTCATGCAGTTTAATATTGCCAAAACATACAGCAAGAAGCAAGAAGTGGTGAGAAATGAGCAGGATAGGTTGGCTTACTTTCTAAGTAAGCCATGTTGACAAGCTTGGGCTTCATCTTGACAGTGATAGATGGATATTTGGAAAGCTTAGGCAGAGGGCTGACAAAGTTGGATATGAAGTTTAGAAAAATTCCTACAGTTTCTTTATATTTGAATGGAATTGGACAGAAGGCCAGGGGGCCAAGTTAGGAAGCTCGTACAGAGTCTCAGCAAAATATAGGAACCTGAATGGAGAGGGGGGCTTGATTTGACAGTGATTCAGAAGTTAAATATTTCAGAAAGATGGGATAAGAGTTTATCATGGAGAAAAATAATAAACTAGCAAAAAGGCAGAAGAAAAACTGGGAGTAGAGAATATTAACAAAAACTGGGAGTATAGAATATTAAGGAAGTTACTGAGCAATGTTAAGAATTTTAAGTATGCATGGTATACATTACTTCAGCTTTCTATTTTTTGTCCAATGTGTGGTCTTTGTTGACTAGCTTCTCTCTCTTAATATAACATTTTCAAGTTTCATCCATGTTGTAGTATGCATCAGTGTCTCATTTCTTTTTATTGCCAAATAACATTCCACTGAAAGGATATACCACAGTTTATTATATATTCATCAGTTGGTGAACACTTGAGTGGTTTCTACTTTTTGGCAAGTATACTGCTATGAATATTCATGCACAAGAATTTGTGCACATGCATATTTTCATATCTCTTGGATATATATCTAGGAGTGAAACTATTGAATTATATATCACTGTTTTCCAAAGTTTCTCCATCAATTTACATTCCCACCAGCAGTGTATTCCAATTTCTCTACATCCTCCTTTGGATTATAACCTTTCCAGCAGTGGAACACCTACGTGGTTCAGTTGGTTAGGCATCTGACTCTTGGTTTCTGCTCCGGTCATAATCTCATGGTTGTGGGATGGAGCCCCATGTCAGGCTCTGTGATCAGTGCAGAGTCTGCTTCAGATTCTCTCTTCCTCTGCCCCTCCCCCTGCTTGTGCTCTGTCTCTCTCTAAAATAAACAAACAAAATCTTAAAAAAAAGATTAGGGGCACTTGGGTGGCTCATATCATGATCTCAGGGTCCTGGAATCAAGCCCCACTTCCAGCTTCCCACTCAGCGGGGAGTCTGCTTGTCTCTCTGACCCTCCCCCTACTCGTTCTTGCACTCTCTCTCAAATAAATAAAATCTTTTAAAAATTTATTACTTAAAATATAAAAAAATAAAAAGAAGCACTCCAATGGGTGTAATGTGGTATTTTACTGTGGTTTTGATTTGCTTTTCTCTGATAGCTAATGATTTTAAGCAGCTTTCCATGAGCTTACTGAGTATTTATATATCCTTTTTGGATAAATATCTATTCAGGTCCTTTGGCCATTTTTAATTACGTTGTTTCAAAATTATTATTTATAGAGATATTTTCTATATATTATATAGATTATATATTTAGATACAACTCCTTTATTTATTAATTTTTTTAAGATTTTATGTATTTATTTGACAGAGAGAGAGAGATAGTGAGAGTGGGAACACAAAGAGGGAGAGTGGGAGGGGGGAAGCAGCCTCCTGCCGAGCAGGGAGCCTGATGTGGGGCTTGATCCCAAGATCCTGGGGTTATGAACTGAGCTGAAGGCAGACGCCTAACAACTGAGCCACCCAGGTGCCCCACAACTCCTTTATTAGATATACGTTTTATAAATATTCTCACTTATTCTGTGGATAGTCTTTTCACCTCAATGGAATCTTCTGAAGAACAAAAGTTGTTTTTTTTTTATTTTTTTAAGACTTTTTTATTTATTTATTGGACAGAGAGAGGGAACAGAAGCAGTGGGAGAAGGAGAGGGAGAAGCAGGCTTCCCAATGAGCAGGGAGCCCAATGTGGGGCTCGATCCCAGGACCCTGAGATCATGACCTGAGCCGAAGGCAGACGCTTAACGACCGAGCCACCCAGGCGCCCCCAAAAGTTTTAATTCCGATGATATTCATCTGTTTTTCCTTTCGTTGCTTGTGCTTTTAACAAATTTTAAAAAACCACTGAGTAATCCAAAGTCAAGAAAATTGATGCTTATGTTTTCTTTTAAGAATTTTACATTTGTAGCTTTTACATTTGGGTCTTTGATCAATTTTGAGGTAATTTTTTAATATGGCGTGAGGTAGGGCTCCAATTTCATTCTTTAGCATGTGGATATCCAATTGTCCATATAATTTGTTGAGATTATTCTTTTTCTTTTTCTTTTTTTAAAGATTTTATTTATTCGAGAGAGAGCACCTGAGAGGGGGGAGGGTCAGAGGGAGAAGCAGACTCCCCACTGAGCAGGGAGCCCGAGGTGGGACTCAATCCTGGGACTCCAGGATCATGACCTGAGCCAAAGGCAGTTGCTCAACCAACTGAGCCACCCAGGTGCCCCAAGATCTTTTTTTTTTTTTCTATCGAACTGTTTTGGCAGACTAGGTGATAATCATTCACAGTAAATGTGAAGTTTTATTTCTGGAATCTCAATTCCATTCCATTGAACTGACATATAGTATTTATCTTTCTAGCAATTTGTGCATTTCATCTAATTTGTTGGCATACCTTTGTTCATGCTATTTACCTTATAATCCTTGTTTCTTTCTATAAGGTCAGTAGTAATGTCCCTTCTTTCATGCCTGATTTTGGTAATTTGAGTCTTCCCTCTTTTCTGTTTGGTCATTTGATCAAAAGGTTTTTGCTGATCTTTTCAAAGAAACAACTTTTCCTTATGTTGATTTGCTATTTTATTAATTTCTACTCTAATCTTTATTTCTACCCTTCTGTTTGCTTTGAGTTCATTTTGCTTTTCTTTCTGTAGCTTCTTAAGGTGAAAGAATAGGTTACTGACTTGAGGTCTTTCTTTCTTTTTAATACAAGTGTTTAGAGCTATATACATTCCCTCTAAGCATTTAGTAACATTGTATATACTTTGGTATGTGTGTCTTCATTTTCATGCATCAAAAAGTTTTTTTTTGTTTTTTGTGGGTTTTTTTGTAATTTCCCTTGTGATTTCTTTTCTGGCCCATTTTTTTAGAAGGATATTCTTTAATCTCCATGTGTTTGTGAATTTCAGAATTTTCTCTTTTTGTTTTGTAATTCTACAATATTGTGGCCAAATAACATAGTTTATATGACTTAAATCCTTTTAAATTTTTTAAGATTTTATTTATTTATTTGACATAGAGAGAGAGAGAGCACAAGCAGGAAGAGCAGCAGAGGGAGAAGCAGGCTCCCCGCTGAGCAAGGAGCCTGATGCAGGACTCGATCCCAGGACTCTGGGCTCATGACCTGAGCCGAAGGCAGACGCTCAACTGACTGAGCCACCCAGGCATCCCTAAATCCTTTTAAATTTGTTGAGGCTTGTTTTCTGGTGTATCTGAAGAAGATTCCATGTATACTGGAGAAGACTGTGCATTCAAGGTTGTCTTTTTCTCCTTGATCCATTTCTCTTTTCCCCTGATCCATTAAGCTGTGTGCATCATTTATTATCACGTCCCACTGTTAGGTTTCACTAATTTCCAGCTGATTGTTCTATTGGTTTTGATAACACCCCAGGGGGGCATAATTGCTCCACAGTTTGATCCAATTAAATTCACACCTTTTTGTGGGGGTACTTTTGAGGCTAGTTTTGTTTTATTCTGTTTTGTTTTTTATGATTTCAGGAGGATAGATCTTCCTTGATAATGTCTGGTAAACCAAGTGAGCCATGGTTAGGTTGTTGCTCTCATAGAGCTATCAACCTCTTAATTGCTTACCACCACAATCTCTATTGTTTTGGAGAGCACCCTTAGACTTAAAATTCCCCACACTCTGTTCCAAATCAAGTGAGTTCCTTTGGGTAGAGTTTTAGAGCTCTCTTTTCTTTTAGGCTGCCTCTCTCCCTAGCAAATCTTTGAGCCACTGCTCTGAAGCTGAGGACTGGAGTGACACCCTTGCTTTGTGAGCAGTGTACTAATTAGGGGTGGTAGTCTTTGGTATTCTTTTTTTTTTTAAGATTTTATTTATTTATTTGACAGAGAGAGAGACAGCGAGAGAGGGAACACAAGCAGGGGAAGTGGGGGAGGAAGAAGCAGACTTCCCACCAAGCAGGGAGCCTCATGCGGGGCTCCATCCCAGGACCCTGAGATCATGACCTGAGCCGAAGGCAGATGCCTAACGACTGAGCCACCCAGGTGCCGCAAGTCTTTGGTACTCTTGACTTGCCTCTCACAGGGTGGAACCTCTCTCCTGCCAATAAGCTAAGCCAGGGTAATCTGTATCTCAGTACTCTCAGCTGCCACAGCTGGGGTAGAGCCTCCACCCCATGTGTGCAGGCTGGGTGGAAGAAGGTGGCCTCTAACCTGTTAGCTATATTCACTAGGAATTTAGTTTCTGTAACTCAGAGCTGGATGGGATGAGAAATGCTGGTGGCCTGCCCCTCTTAATAAGACACCATATCCCTTGACTGAGAACTGAAGAGAAAGAAAGCTCCATCTTCTTGGCCCCAGCTGCCCAGAGTAGAGCTTCCATCTGACTGTACAGGGTGAAATGGGTGGTGGTGAAGGGGAGAAAGTTGTAGCTCAAACGTCATATGCCCTTGCTGCTCTTGTCAAGACTTAGATTTTCTTAAATATTTCTTCATTTGCTCCATATAGTTAGGACAATTCCAAAGACTATTTTTTTTAAGATTTTATTTATTTATTTGACTGAGAGAGAGAGAAAGAGCACAAGCAGAGGGAGCGGCAGGCAGAAGGAGAGGGAGAAGCAGGCTCCCCACTGAGCAAGGAGCCCAATGTGGGGCTTGATCCCAAGACCCTGGGATCATGACCTGAGCTGATGGCAGACATTTTACCAACTGAGACACCCAGGCAACCCCCCAAAGATTTTAAATGATTGGGTTTCTTTTTATCATTTTCACCAGTTATGGTTGTTTTGCTGGGGAATAGGTCTGTGGAGCTCCTCACACTCCCATATCAGAAATGGAACTCCAATAAACTTCTCTTTAAACCTCAGAGACTTAGAAGTTGCTTATTATCAAAGCAGAGCCTGGCTTAGCATGACCAAAGCCATGCCCAATATTAAAGCAGAATTAAAGTAAACTCAAAGGGAAAAAAAAATAAACTAATGATTAGCCAAATCTATCTTTCTCTGATAAGTTCTTTTCCCTTAAAAGTGAGTAACCTTCATTGGTCAGATTCCAGAATAATGCCTTTCCTGTTTTTCCTTTTTCCCTTCTTTTGCCTCAGTGGGCTGCTATAATGTTGTCTATGCATACTGCATCCCTCTGATAAGAAGTCCCAAGTTACTTCAGGCTACTTGCAATCTTTAAAACACAGTATCCACTTAAAGATGACAATATGTGGGGTGCCTGGGTGGTTCAGTCAGTTAGGCATCTGATTCTTGATTTCGGCTCAGGTCATGATTTCGGGGTCACGGGATAGAGCTCAACATCAGGCTCCGTGCTCAGCAGGGAGTCTGCTTGGGATTATTCTATCTCTCCCTCTCTTCCTACTCCTCCTCAACTGCTCTCTCTCTCTCTCTCTAAAATAAATAAATAAATCTTTAAAAAATGACAATATGAACAACATGAGGACAGAAATGCTATCCATTTTATTTTTCAAGTATTCCCAGATCCTAAAAACAGTGCCTGGCTTGCCCGAGCCTTCATAGCTGCTCTCAAAACATATTTTTCCAATGAATGATAGTACTAGCAATCTGCTCCTGTTCCTTCGTTATACTGGCTGCCCTAGGAATGGAAGTGATGAGAGGATAGTTTGTCTTATTGTATCTTTCTGAAAGTATCCTTCCAGAGAGTGGTTCAACCTGGGACCCTGATACCTATGCTAAAGAATTGTGTATTGATAGAATACCCCAAGAGTCTTCTAGCCAGGAGACCTGGCTTCATTTTCAAAGTTATCTGAGGAACCCAAGGGGTATATTCTGGCATCTGTAGCTGACACCATAGAACAGAGTGTAGTCCATCAGTTACATGAATGAAAAGCAATGTAAGGAAGTTGACTCCGAGAGAAAATGCTGTTGTAAAGAAAACAAATGGTTCTGAATAATCAGCCCACACCTGGCCCACAGGGAGACCTAAATGCCCAGCAATACCCTGAATGATCAGAAGACAGAGGCTCGTCCCCTCATTTAGGCCTAAGAGAATCAGGTCTCTTCCCAAAACCATCAGAGCCCTGCCTTCAGATGAATGGGTCTAGAAGCCCTAGACAATTCCTGAAATGATGATAAAAAGGTAGCATCAAAGCACCACAAGAAGCCTCTTTGAGAACCGTGTTCTAAATTTCTAAGGCTTTGGCTTAGTGTCTCTCTTACATATTAAAATGCCCCTATTTACTAAGCCCCACACCAGCCCTGCCTGCAGACGTGGCCAGGCCTCCTGTCTACTCACCCAACACCATCAGTTGAGTTTTTCCAGGAGCTTCACCTCATCTAGATCTCTGGCTTTCTGATCCTCCCTGTCCCCTAAAACTTGACCCTCCTCCTCTCTTGATCTCACTCTGCTTTACACAGAGTAATTAGTCCATTGGCTAATTGGTAAATTCAATTAATTCATCAATCTCCTGCTTGAGTCCCTATTGGGATTCTGTGACTCTGTATCTTTAACCTTACTGGAAAGCAGCCACATCTCTGATTTTACCCTCACTTCTTCCCAGGTCATTAAAAAAAAAAAAAAGGAAGCCCAGAAATAAGTGGGTAAAAAACAACTCTCAATCTTTGCCCTCTTGGTATCAGCTTTGAGACACCTGGCCAAGTACAGTCTGTGCTAAGTTTCAAAGAAAAGGCAGATAACTTTGAAGATTTTATTTCACAGGGACAAAAGATAAAAGTCTCTGACAAGTTGTCATTAGATGCTTAATGCTATTCGTGGTGGGGTGCTGGAGCTCCCCTCCTTCTCTGTAGACCTCTAGCAGATTAGGTTTCAGAGCCTTAATTTGAGGAAGGATTTACAGCTGTGAAGAGGTATAATATTTTGATTTGGGTTGTACTAGGCTGGGGAAGCCAGATTACATTTGTATGAAACTGTATTAGAAGATATGACTGAAGCCACCAAAATCAAATAAAGGGAAAATTTTCCAGGGAGCCTAAAAACAGAGGCCTGGCTTTCCAACGCCCCTACACAGTTTCACTATTATTCTGATTTACACCAAGAGGATCCAAGCAGAAACACAGAAGATAAAAAAAAGAAGAAGGGAGGAAACACAGAAGGTAGATGGCAAGAAATGCTTATGCTTGCCCGACCTGTCCATCCATCAGTCTGTCATAAACCTAACCCAGAGGAGGTTCCCTGGATAAAGAAAAAAAAAAATTAATTATCCCTAGAGAAGTGTGGAAGTTAGGAAGGGGGAATAACTTATGAATAATGCCCTGCTTTCATCTCCTGAGGCACTGTCTCAATTCAGAGTCTCAGAGAAATCTATCAAATAGTCTCTGAAGTTTTGCTGGGCCCCCATCCATCCACTGCCACCATATGCCACCCCATGCACGTGTCACACCAGCAGCCCCCAGATAATGACTTACACAGAGTGTGAGCCTTTCCTTCAGAATGATCTCAAAACTATTTTAGAACCTGACTCTCCTCATTTGCACCACAAACAATAAATCACATTGTGTATTGCAAAAACCCAGTTTTCTCTGCGAGGAAGCATGGAAAACTATTAGCTGTTGCTTGGAATTGTGTGTACGACACAGCTCCGCAACCCTGGGCAGGTCACCAGCATCTTCTACCAGGATGTAGGGATGCATAAACAGAACAACATGGGTAGAACTTCTAAAATGGAAATTATTATGCCAAAGCCTCTAGATTCAACCAGAATGTGTTGTTCATGGTTGGAGAGGATTCAGGGAAGCAGGGCTGCTTCTTATCCTTAAAGAAGTTAGCTTCCAGAAGTGAGGGGAAATCATGCGGACAGCCACAAGCCTCTTCAGGGGCTACCTGCTTCTCAAGCTGTTGGTTCCTCTAAGACTGGTTAGTAGCCACAGAAAATGAGGCATGAGGATGATTTCTCTAATTTCTGCCAGGAGTTCTGATCTCTCAAGTACCACAGAAGATGGGAAGACCATTTTTTTTTCCACAGGAACCACCTTCAGCATATGTTTTTTACACGTGCACATGTCCTCGGACAAAGAAAATACAACTGTCTTAGCTCCAAAGTTAAAGTTCCATTGGGCCCATTACCAGAGGACTCAAAGTCTTTTGTGTTGGTATGCACAGATGTCTTGATTAACCTGAATACAGAAGAGATGCCATAGGAAGGGCACCTCTTCCCTAAACGTGGAACTAAAACATGGGTTTCCTCAGGGTCAAAAAGTAGTGACAAAGGCACAAAATTTAGGTCCTGACTTCCAGATCCAGATATTAATAAAATAAAATTAATTAGATGAAAAATACATCCAAAATCTCTCAGATTGCTCAAAAGAACCCCCATGGGATAATTTATATTTACTAATATATTAATTTATATAATTTATAGCATATCTACAACAAGCTAATATGAATGCTTATAAGGATACTTGTTAGTATCTTCATCTTATTCTCAAATCATAAATAAACCTCAACGTGAATGAACCTTGTTTCTAAAATTCAGTGTCATCTAGAAAAAAAGTTAAAAAGCAAAGTTCTCTTTCTTTTAGGAGTCCGTTGGTTCCCTTACCATCTTTTCAGACAATATAACAAAGGTCCTTTCTAGACCCTGAGAAAGCAAAGAACCATAGCTTCCATAGCCTTGGAACACTAAGCAAGTTATCAAGAACATAGAACCTTGAAATTTGACCTTGAACTCTCTAAGAAGCCAATGCTTTGCAAGCAAAAAAGAAGATAAGCAAGAGGGAGTGGATAAGAAGACCTAGCCACACTGCTGACATTTTAGTTCTCTGAGCTTTCGTTTCCTCCTCTGGAAAATGCAAGTGTAGATTAAGACAAACCTAAAAGGAAAGTCAAGCTCTCTAATTAAAAAATAAGTAAAATGGCCTTTAACTCCTAGGAAGAAAATGCGCTCAAAGTATCCTCATAGATAGTTTATTAACCTGCACCAACAGGTTAATAAACCCTGCACCAACAGGGCAGGGTAGTATGTATGGTGGTTAGGAACATGAAGTATGAGTCATACCTACCTGATTCCCCATCCTGATCGCATCATTGACTAGCTGTGTAATCTTGGGAAAATTACTTAACCTCTCTGAATCTCAGTTTTTCTATCTGTATAAAAAAAATAATAAAGGGGGATACCTGGGTGGCTCAGTTGTTTAAGCATCTGCCTTCGGCTCAGGTCATGATCTCAGGGTGCTGGGATGGAGCCCAGGTTCTGGCTCCCTGCTCAGCGGGGAGTTGGCTTCTCTCTCTCCCTCTGCCCCTCCCCCCGCTCATACTGTCTCTGTCTCTCAAATGAATAAATAAAAATCTTAAGGAAAAGAAAAGTTCCTGTATCACAGGACTACTGCAAGGATTATATGTAATAACACATGTAAAGCTGCCGGCACAGTGCCTAGCTCCACAGTAAGCACACAAAAAACATTAGTTACGATTAAAAATACAATTAATAGTAATTCTCTTTAAGTATAAAAAAAGGAATATTTACACACTTGCAACACTCGTTAACTGAGGAACTATGGAATCAAGGATCAAGACGGAATTATAAGAAAGACGGCGTTGCGTGATGTCCTTCAGATTAATCGAAGTTGCCAAACAAAGCGATCCAAATTTAGAAAAATCTTTTGAGCTATTTTGCAGTAACTGTGCCTGCCCTCACTTGGGAAAGGGATGTATACGCTCCTGGCATTCTGGAGAGCTATTCAGAAATGCTAGCTGACCCCTGACAAACCTTCAGCCTTCCCAGGAACACGCTCAGGCAGCTTAATTTGAGAGAGCCAGGGGAGAGCACGAGCCCACGCCCAAATGCTGCCCAGTCCCCATCTGCGCGATTTCATCACGCGCCACGCGCCATAGCTCGCCTCTGCGGACAATCCCAGCTGCCAGGGAAAGGTTCCAGACCCGGAGTGGTGCCCCAACAAATTTCCAGCTCAGAGGGAAGCTGGAAAACGCCTGGTCTCACAGCACACCATTTCCTCATATTTCATCACTTTCCAGGCTTTAAGCAATTTTAACCTTCCCTCTGGGTGGACACAGAGACCGCTGTGCTCTAAGGGGAAACACCAGGCTTGGGGAAGCGTGAGCAGATTTCGCACCCTCCAGTGGGCATCCAATTAGTACTGTGACATTGGCCGAGTCCTGGCTTCTCTGAGCTTGGCTTTCCTCGTCTGTAAAATGGGCCAAAGCTGACTTTGGGGCTGGTGGGGGGATGTGCACCTTTGGCACAGATGTGTAGATACTGCTACTAATTTTTTAAGGCTCCACTCATTTTCTGCTCTGAACAGAAAGAGGTTGTCAATCTACTCTCACACCCCTCTCTAAAGCAAAACAAAACAAAACAAAAAATAAACAGAAAAGCATTTCCAAAAGCTAACAAACTTGAGAAGAGGAAGGAAAATTCTCCGCCACATAAATTGGCCAGGGCCAAAGTCATAAGCGGCTCTGGCAAAGCAGTTGGTGTCTACAATTTATTCTTTAATAACTTCTACTGTAATATTTCTGGGGCACATCAAAGGACAATAACAGCCCGATGTGGGTAATCCCTCTCACATATAAAAACTTTCATTACAGAGCGTGAAAGGCATCACTCTGTCTGAGAAATGGGAATCAATAGGAGTTGACCGCTTTTCTCCCCTGCCGATCCCGGGACACGGCACCCGGCTTTTTCTCCCTAGTGAGGCCGTGCTGTGTGGTCAGAGTTTCCTCTGATGGCTGCAGATGAGCAACAAGATGAAACGTCTCTGTGATAAATGGAAAAGGGGAAAAGAATTTCAGGAGAACACATCTGTGCCAGAAATCTAGAGCGGTCCAATCTAATTAGCCCTAAATGCGGCTTGTAAACATTGGCTTTGATGTATGTTTAAAAGTCACTGGGATTCATTCTGACTTGGGCACTTTTGTGCTCTCAAATGTGAAAGATTCTAATTTTAAAAAATGTTTTTAATGAGCACCCCAACAGCAGGACAATTTGGGGATACTGCGGCAGATCTTAGTAATACAAACTAAAAGAGTAGTTAGCAGACAGCCATTCATGTTCCCCTATTAACTATAATGCAATGTATTAGAGGCAGAAATACAAAATTCCTTACACATGTTTTTAAATTCAGCCTAACTGTAGCATTCACTTCCTTTAAAGCATCATTCTAGATTCTTTAGAAAGCTGGAATCACCATGTATTTTCCCTTTATCATGAACACATAAAGGCTAAAGTCATGTCCTAGTAAAGGTCATCAAACAAACCGTATCTTGCCAAAGCCAGTGGCCAATTTCAGGTCTCCCTTCATTCCAACCACATAGCAGCATCTGACATTGGCCATCCCCTCCTTCTTTTACACACAACCACCTCGACAACTACTCATTCCCTCCACTGCTACCCTGCTCTATCTATCTTCTTTATGTTTTCATCAGGATTTTGAAACAATCTCATTTATTGTTGTGTATGTTTGTTATCCCTAGTGCCTAAGAGGGAAGTTTCTGGCACATCACAGACACTCCATAAATATGTTATCTGACTGACACTTGGCCTTTTCTTGTGACAGATAAAAGACTAAAGCTCAGAGGAGTAAAGCAATTTGCCTAAGATTGCACAGTGATTGGACAAGGTAGGATTTGAATTCAAGGCCTTGTAACACAAAACACACACTTGACCATTAGACCATGGAAAGGCAGCCTCAGCGTAAAGGTCCAGGAGCTGGGTTTGTAAACTGTTAAGAGGGCAGATTGCAAATACTTTGGCTTTTTGTTTTGTCCTAGAACCCTCTGCAGGATCAGTTAAGATTTGTGGAATGGATGCATTTCACCTCTGTCTTCTCGACAGCAAGATCGTTGAGGGGAAAGACCGGATGTAGCACACCTCTTGCAGCTAAAACAGTCTGCTGGCCCGAACAGGGAGTTAGATTAATTCCTATAGATTGATCTATTTACCAAGAGGAGGCAGAAGTCTGGGCAATTCCAATTCAGTCAGAAAAAGAAGTAAAAGACCAGGAATGTCAAGAAGCTGCAAAATCAATGTTATTCCTTTTCCAATTAAGAGGCTCTCTCCACATGGAGAAAGTAAGCATCACCCTAAGTACGAGAGGAGGGAGAGAACTGTTCTCACCTTGCTGGTTTCCTGCACTCCTACCCTGCTGACACAGTCTTTTGGCTACTGCACAAAGAGCCAAAAGTGACTCCTTCACAGCATGAGAATACTTTCAGCTGTAGGCCAGGAGGAGGTTTTCTCTTGGTCTTTTATTTAGTCGTTCACAGAAGGCGACATCCTGTGACCTCATTTTCACTCTGAAGTAAGAGACAGCACCAAGTGTCTGCCTCCAGGTTCTGTAGAAACTCCCCCCTTTGATGGCACCTTTCCACTCCTCTGATGCAAGTCATGGGGAAGAACACTTTCCCGCTTCCAGGAGGGCTGGATTTCCTTGGGAATCAGCTGCTCCCTGGGAATCCAGGCAGCACCAGAGAAAGGAGAGCAGAAGGAAGGCCCAGTTTCAATCCTCTGAGCCACTGCAAAGGACTCCTTATTAAAAGTAATTCTCATCAAGGGAAAGGTGCTTGGGGAGAAAGCGTAGTGGCTCAGCAGTATGAGCGGAACACGTGGCTAGAAGACCTTCAATATGGCTATTTTGATAGCACCTCTGTGAAGCAGTCGTTGTGATGCTGGTATAAAACTAGCTGGAATTTCAGTTTGTAACCTGAAGAAATACCTAACTGAATAATTTTGGGTCAATAATAATACTTTTTATTTGCCAGGTTACTAGTTTTTTGTCTTTCTCCTTGAAGACAATGACTACTCCTGTCTTAAATGTCATTGCATCCTTAATGCCCAGCACGGTACCCCACACATAATTACTTATTAAAAAAAAAAAAAAGACTACTACTGATATGACGACGACTTCTCCTACTATCATTACCACTACTGCCTATGCCCAGTGCTTACACACAGTAGGTGCATAATAATTTGTTGAAAAAATGAACTGCTACCATCACTACTAACATTATGGTTATATCATTACTACCACCACCACTACCAAGTAATCCTGTTGGCTCTCTATTAAAAAGCCAATCGCAAGGATTATGCCTGGATTATTTTAATTATCATCCCTATTTTACAGATGAGGCTACAGGCATGGAGAAATACCCTAAGACAAACATGCAATATGTGGTAGAACTGGAATAATAATGTTGTTATTGTTACTCTTGGCCAAACGAACTGGGAGAAATGAGGAAAAGGCTAAGGGTTAAGGACAGGGTTGTACTTAGTGCCTCTATTTTGGTCTCTTAAGCACTCTTTTTTTTTTTCACTGAAAGGAACCAGGGATCCTTAAAGAAATGGCAGATTGTAGATTTGGCACAGGAAATGGACATGATGAAGGAGGAAAGTTTGTCATAGGAAGCTATCAAAGCCTACTAGAGTCATGTCAGAAGGACTTAGAGCCAACTTGAAAGGGGCTACAACTAGCCAAAGATAAATCAATTTCAACATCAAAAACAACTTTGAACGCGATAGAATGAAACAGATCTAATGCATAAAAATCCATGAGTTCCATAATGGTACATATATAAAAAAGAATCATCGGTCACCTTTAGAAGTTGTTAGGGTACCTACTCATAATTCAGAAAATATATAAATAAAGGGAAAGAATGAAGCATTTACCCTAACTTTCTGTATAGACTGCATTTTAAGAGAACCAAATAGGAATTGAAAGTTCCATATAGAGGAATCACAGCTAATAAGAGCATGAGGAATGACAGAATTAGAAAATCACCATCTGCAACTCTTAATGAAATAATGGTTCTAGGCAACTACTATCGATGGCTCCTAAAACATAAGCTTAAAGCTTCATGGGGAACTTGATATTGAAGGGATCAGACTGACAACACCTGAATATATGAGTCAATCCTAACCTAACTAAAAGTGGGATGACCAGACATTACATCAGTGGTTTCCAAACTTTGATGCACATGAGCATCAGGGAAGGAGGCAGGGACAGCTCTTAAAAATCCCAATGTTCAGGTCACAGTCCACAGCAATTAAATCATAATGTCTAGGATAGTAATCAAGTATCAGTAGGGTTTATTTTTTCTTTTTTCTTTTCCTTTTCTTAAAGATTTGTCAGATGATTCCAATGTAAAGCAAAGTTTGAGCATCATTGTATTTTATGGCTCATGGTGTGATACAGTGGAGGATACACAATGCCCCCTGGGATGTGTTACTACCTAAGTCTAACTAACCTCTAAGTCTAACTAAATATCTACTAGAAATATGAGGAATAAAGAAACATTCAAACAATGACACTACAAGGGAATAATTAGCAAGTGTAGGGTTTTCAATGGAGGAAAAAGGTCTATTTATTTTTTCAACAAATGGCATCTTTAAAAATGGTGGTGGGAAGTACCTTTCTTAAAATACAGCCGGAATGGCTATGCTCCTGGCTATGAAGGAGTAACTTGTATCAGACTAATCCTCCAAAAGAAAACAATTACAATGATGCATGGAATAAAAAATAAGACCAACTGTTTGAAAGCACTGCAGAACCAAGTTAGACACTAAACGAATCACTTCATTTCATGAAAATGAAAGCTCATTGAAGTCAGCTCTATATTTACAGCAGCTTTTGTCCTAAGGGCATCTGTTAATTTGCATTGTGGGGATACTCACCAAGTAGAAAGTAGCAACCTATAGCTTGCAGTAGCTTCTCTGGGTTGAAGAGATAAAACTTGAAGTTAAGGGCTACAGAAGTAGAATCTAGGACTTGAGGAGCTAAGATTTCTGAGAAAGGGGGGCACGTAGAAGTGACCCCAACATTCCCAATTCAATTTCCCCTCTAGACGAAATTCCTAACTTACAAATGTGTGGAGTGGGGGACCCAAAAGCTAAGCAAAAATTCATTGCTAAGAAACTAAACAGCCAAGGAACAATTTTGTCAGTCCAATAATGACTGGAAGACAAATGCTGGAATTTAGAACCTGCTAAGGACAAAGGGCCATGGTAAACATCCCAGACGCTCAGATGAGAAATCTGAAGGCTTGAGTTGTTAGAATGAATGGGAAATAAACCAGACACAATTTTGAAAATTCTCATTTCTTGATTAGATCAGTGGGACCTGTTCATACTGTACCCACCTGCCAGAATATTAACATCTCTCTGGAAGATAATAAAATCTACATGAAAGCAAATACTAAGAGGAACTAGAGGGAGTTATTTGGGCAGAAGAAGACATTCCCAGATGAAAGCACAGAATACAGAATGCAATGAAGAGTACCAGATTGGGGTAAATATAAGGGTAAATTCTGAACAAATAAGATTGTTTAAACTAAAAATGTCTTGGTGTGAGATTAAATTACATGGCAACAGCAACACAGAAGAGGAGACAGTATAGGTGGCAAATGGATGCATTACAGGCTTCCTAAAATCAAAATAAAAACTTAGGAGACAGATTTGTCAGACTGGATTAATAAAACAAAACATAAAAGAAAAATCTTAAAGATCAGAAAGTCAAACTGTCTTTATTTACAGATGACATGATCATGTATGTAGAAAAGCTTAAAAATCTGCAAAAAGACTAACAGAACTAATAAATGAATTTAGCAGGTCAAAGCATATGAGGGCAACATACAAAAATCAATACTATTTCTAACACAAGCAATGAATAACTGGAAAATAAAAGTAAAAGTACAATTTAATTTACCATGCCACTCCAAAACGAAATACATGCAAGACCTTTGCACTAAAACCTACAAAACACTGTAAAAAGAAATTAAGGAACTAAATAAGTGGAAAGATATAGCATATTCCTAGATTCCATTGAAAGATTCAATACTGTCAAATGGCATTTCTCTCAAAAATCAATCTAAAGATTCAGTGTAATTCCAAACAAAATCACAACAGGACTTTTTGTAGAAACTGACAAACTGATTATAATTTATATGAAATGCAAATGAATGAAAACAAACCAAGGCAATTTTAATACAGAAGTACAGAACTGGAGAACTCAAACTACTTGGTTTTAAGACTGATTATAAAGCCACACTAACCAAACACTGTGTTATCAGTGAAAGAATAAATTAATTAAGGAAAACAGATGGGGAGTCTAGAAATAGACCCACACATAAATGGCCGATCGATTTTTGACAAAGATGCCAGGGCAATTCAATGATAGAATAGTCTTTTTTGATAAACAGTGCTAGAACAACTAGATATTCATATTGGGGGGAAGGCCAGAGGAAAGAACACTGACTCTTGCCTTATACCATACACAAATATTACTTCAAAATATATCATAAACCAAACTTCTAGAAGAAATCATGGGAAAAATATCTTTGCAAACTTGGAGTAGACTAAGGATTCCTTAGAAAGGATCAAAAAGCATAATAGACCAAAATTGTAAACTTCTGCATTTTAAAAGCCACTGAGCAGCAATAGAAGAATATATCTGCAACATACATATCTGACAAAGGACTTGTGTCTAGAATACATAAAAAACTCCTACAACTCAACCAGAAAGGGAGAAAAAGCCAAAGATTTAAAAACACTGAACACAAAAAAATTCATACCAATGGCAAATAAGTACATGAAGAGGTGTTCATCATTAGTCATCAAGAATCACAAATCAAAACCACAATGAGATATCAGTACACACCCATTAGAACAATTCATATTTAAAAGAGAGACCTTGCCAAAGGTTGGCAAGAATGTAGAGCAACTGGAATGCTCATACACTGATAGTGTGAATAAAAAAAAAATTGCACAACCACTTTAGAAAACTGTTTCTTTAAAATTTTACACATATCCATAATATACAACTCAAATACAGCACTGTAAGGTTTTTATTTATCCAGAGAAATTAAAATATATCCACAAAAATATGTGTGCATATGCAGTTTTATTCAAAATAATCCAAACCTGTAAACAACCCAAAAGTAAACCAAAAACAAATTAATGAAAGAATAACACAAATGTAAGATGCCCATATAATGGAATACTATTGAGCAATAAAAGGGAACAAACTACTAATACTTGTAAACACCTACATGACTCTCCAAACCATTATAGTCAATGAAGGAAACCAGACACAAAAGAGTTCATATTGTATGATTCAATTTATTAAAAATTCTAGAAAATGAAAAATAATCTCCAGTGACACTAAACGAATCAGTGGTTGCCTGAAAGCTGGGACTGGTGGGAGGGAATGACAGCAATTTGACATGAGTAAACTTTTCATGGCAATAGAAATGTTCTGTATCTTGGGGCACCTGGGTGGCTCAGTCAGTTCAGCGACTGAGGTCATGATCTCAGGGTTGTGAGATTGAGCCCCACATCAGGCTCCGCACTGAGCATGGAGCCTGCTTGGGATGCTGTCTCTCCCTCTCCCCCATTTTCCTCTCCCCCTCTCTAAAAAAAGAAAAGAAAAGAAAAAAGAAAGAAATGTTCTGTTATCTTGGTGGTGGTGGTAGTTTCACGGGTGCATACTTCTTTTAAAATCCATTGAACTATATGCTCTTTAAATGGGTGCAGTTAATTATATACAAATTATATCTCAGTAAGTTGATTTTTTTAAAAGCAGTTGAAGTTCCCCAAAAGTAGCCAGACCAAAAAGATGACATGTTGTAGGATCCCATTACATAATGTGAAAAAAATGGGCAAAACCAATCTATGATAATAGAACAATGGCTATCTTGGAGGGTAGGTGTACATGTAATGACTGGGAAGCTTCTGGGTGCTAGTGATATTCTTTATCTTCACTAAGTAATAGTTACATGGGCTGTTCATTTTTTAAGCATTCATTGAGCACTTAGTGTGTGTACTTCTGGTGTGTTTCTGTTGTAATTTAAAAAAAACTAAGAGTAGGTGACTTTTAGAAATTAAGAGAAACTTGATGTAGCTACCAATTGCAATGTGAGGATACTGTATGGCTTTTGATTTGAAAAACTCAACTGAAAAGAATTCTGAGAGAATGGAGGAAAATTGAACATGGTCTATTTATTAGATATTAAAGAATCATTGTTCACTTCATTGCACATACTTTATAGGTACTTTTAAAGTCCTTATCTGTGGGGCGCCTGGGTGGCTCAGTCGTTAAGCATCTGCCTTTGGCTCAGGTCATGATCCTGGGGTCCTGGGATCGAGCCCCGCATCGGGCTCCTAGCTCTGTTGGAGGCCTGCTTCTCCCTCTCCCACTCCCCCTGCTTGTGTTCCCTCTCTTACTGTGTCTCTATCAAATAAATAAATAAAATCTTTAAAAAAAAAGTCCTTATCTGTTAAAGAAACACAAAAATGTATTTATAGGTGAAATGATATGATGAACAAAATTCCCTACAAAATATTACAGAAAAAATATGCATGTGTGCTAGATGATGGGACACTGATCATCATAGAAGCTGGACAACAGGCTTGTGGGATGGCATATAGGGTCAGAGAGGGTGTGAGGATGTATATTATGCCTATGACCAAAATCCTCTTCTTTGTACTCTAAAGATCAAAATATCTATAGCATCAAAATGCCCTATTTCAGAACACACATGGCAAGATATTTCTCAGGGGTCCAGAAACATGACAAGCAGGAATAGAATGAAATTTATGAGAGCCCAATTAAGTCCTGAATGACAGCCAGGCAGATACAGGATGACAAACTGCCCTTCCTTCCTCCAGAGACTGATCTATTTTGAGTTGGAAGTGAGGAAGTAAATGCAGATTATCCAGGGGATTTCACCATCATTCTTCTGGTCCTGATTATCTGAATCTGAAGGCTATCCACGTATTGGGAAGGGGAGAATATAATAGGTAGCCAAAAAACAGATTATGATGGTTTTGGTTGGAATCCCAGCAGGAAGAGGTCACAATCATCTACAACCTTAAAGAGAATTAAATGAAGGAACTACTTTCGGAGGTGCAGGTAGGGCTGCAAGTTAAGGACGCTGAGACCCCCGGGACTGGCTGCAGCAGGATACCTCTACCACCTGGGCTAAAAAGAGCAATGGGAAAGACTGCATTACTAGAGCCTGAAGAGGTAAGGGAGGTGGGGACCACCACCGTGAGATGGATCCATGCTGGGACGTAGACCTCAACACCTTCTTGCCTCTCTCTCCTCCCAGTACCTCATGTCTCTCCAGGATCTCCACTGACCAAATTGAACTGAAAGTAACAGTCATGGGAATCCAGGTGATGCAGTCCATAGAGATCAGACTTCTGGGCAATCTCCTCAGCCAAGCAGGGCAGAGAAGGTCGCCCAGTGGACTACAGAGATGGGGTGGAGAATAACCAGCACACTCCCTCGAGGGAGGATTTACACCACACCGGAACACATACGTCTTCAAATCTGCGAGTAGAACTAATAGCCATTTGGTAAAATCTCGAATTCAGTCAGACCCATGGTTTCACAATATTGAGTATTCAAAGATTGTTTCACAATATAATACACAGAGCATGGGATTAAGGAGCTACTCCTAGTAAGACTTGGGACTTTTAAATTAAACAAATATCCTTCTGTATTAAACATTTCTGAACTAAATGCACAGAAAAGTACAGCAAGTGGGTTGCATTTTCCATGGAGATTTAACCATCTCTCTATTAAAGAGAAGAATTCAGAGCAAAGTTACCACAAGCAGAAATGCAACTCCCAGCCCAGACGAGAAGCATCACCTTGTCCTGGCCCATTAGGCCCTTATGGACTGGACTTTCCCTGCCTTCCCACGGGCATCTTCCCCCCTCCCTCCCTCTTACCCTCCAGGAGTGTGGGAGCCTGTCGTGGCTGGTGATGACAACTCTGCTTCCTCCCACCATGGGCTTTGCATCTGCTGCTTCCTCTGCCCTCAATGTGCTTTCCTCCCTTCCCCTCCTGTTAACTCCTAACTTAGCTCAACTGTCACCTCGCAAGGGAAGCTTTCCCAACTTTCCTAGGCACACATTCAAAGCACTGGGATCTTTTCCTCCATGGAATCTCTTCCACATGTTTTGGTATGACTGCTTGCTAGCCCATCTACCCCACTAAAGTGCTAGCTCCACATGGCAAAGAACATGTGTACCTTATGCTCCATGACATTTCTGGGGCTTCGCATACTCTTTGGCTCATAGGAGGCACACAGTTATTGTTGAATAAATGAGTCCTCAGTATAAGAGAACATTTTTTCCATTCAAGGGACAGTCTGGGTTTTTAATTTTTTTCTTTTAATATACAACACAATTTTGTGGGTTTTTTTCCCTAAAATTACATTACTATGAACTCTCAATTATCTGACTGTTTCTTATATTTCTTCTAAGAAAATTATCTGTATTGATTTTTTAAAGATTTTATTTAGGTATTTATTTTAGAGAGAAAAAGAAAGAGCAGGGGGAGGAGCAGAGGGAGAGGGAGAAAGAATCTCAAGCAGACATTACCCTAAGCACAGAGCCTGTCACGAGGCTCAGTCCCATGACCCTGAGATCATGACCCTGAAATCATGACCTGAGCTGAAACCAAGAGTCTGCTGCCTAACTGACTGAGCCACCTAGGTGCCACTAAAAAAATGATCTTTAATGAGGGTTTTTTAAAACAATGTACATATTATGCTTAGGATTCATATACATCCAACTTGTACAACTGCTGCTCTAAGACATTACTTGCAGGCGCTCCAAGCAAGAAAGACTTCACGACATATTCTGGATTCCATTTAAAATGCAAGAAGGTCACCACATAATTCTCTAGGGGGTTTCAACAAGGGTTAAAACCCAAAGAACTTCAGAAAATTCTCAATTATCTAGAATGATTGGTGTATTCTTGACTGACATTACTTGCAGGCACTCAAGAAGGGTTTGGTGAATGGGAGCAGACATTGGTTGAACACTTAGTATGCAGCAGCTACTGGGCAAGGAGTTTTAATAGTAACAAGAACGGCGACCAACATCTAGTGGGAATTTTATGTGGCAGGTGTTTTGCTAATATACAAACTATACATTGTCTCACGGTCCTCCCAATAATCTAATGAGATGAGTTATTTTGCCCAGACACAGAGAGACTAAGTAATTTGTTGACAGCTACACAACCAGAGCTGGGATTCATTTCCAAGCTTTTAACAAGTTTGTTTCCCCCTTGCTCTTCCTCATCTACCTCACTCAATCCCAACAATCCCAGTAGCAGGAAGATGGTGTTCAAAATTTTTAAACATAAAACCTTACTATAAATGAAATGTTAAGTAGAGCCCAATATCAGGTAGAAAGAAGAAGAGCTGCTTTGAGCTTAAGAAGGGGTAAAGAATGAGGAATCCCATCAAAGCACCCCAAGTTCTAGTGTTGCACCCAGAAAAGTTCTAGCCATCTCCACAGAAAAATTTGGGAAATGCTGTTATAAAGAAACTGGAGTTGAAGTACCAAGAAATCTGCCCAAGTTTAATCATCTAATAAATGACAGAGCAGTAATTTAAACCTTAATTAGGATGATTCCAGTGTTCACTTACACACATGGACAGATGAATATTGCCAGAATAGTTACTTCTTAAAACATATTAAAACTAACCCAAAATTCTGGTTGTAATTGAACCATTTCCAATGCAAGGAAAAATTTAGAAGTTCACACAATAAGTGTTCCAAGTTATCCAAGATAAAATACACGAGAAGACACTATTTATTAAATAAACTCTGATGTACAACCTAACGAAGGTAAATTCTAGATCTGGGATCAAATGCAAAAAGGCATTTTAATAAAACTAAGTCACTTGCATTGTTATGTCCATGCATATACTGTGAATATAAAGCCTTGCAGACAGAGTTTTAGATATACCCATATTTTCTTCAGCCACAAAATCAACAATGACCACCTTAGTTCTTCAGCATCTTCATACCATTATACTCATTTCACATATCAATGGTAATAGTATCTGCAATAAGTCATCCGAACCAGAAAGAACAAATTGCATGGCAAAATATATTTCCTTCCTCTGTAAATACTCCTTCTATTTATCATTAGAATCATCTGATATCTTTAAGATTTAGAATCTATTTTCTGTTGAGGGTATCTTTCAAATTTGGAACAATCCCCAGGGTTCTTAAAGGTAGGTTTCTAAAGCATGGCCCTCACCAAAACAATGCTCTATGGTCAAACATGTTTGGACAATGCCACACACTACGTAACCACTTCGGAAATTTACAATATACACTATGGAGTTTAAGAAGATCCCGGCAAGTAAGACTTGGTAAATGGACATCAATTTCCAAAACATATTTCACTAGGAACCAGTTCTATTTCAAACAATTCCTCTTACCATCCTGGGTATCATATTTGAGGACATGCTCTACTGGAGGAAAGATGTTCTAGAATAGATAGGTTTGGGAGATTGAAAAAAAAACAAAAGTTAACTGTTCTCTCTCTCTGACAACCTCATTGCAGCCATCTCTCTTTTCTTCATAGATGTCTGTCCTACCCCAATGTTTTTGTTTTCTGACTACTTTAAACCTTAAAATGGGAGAAAATAGTAAGAAAAAATGAGAAAAATAATTTTTAATAACTTACTTGACAGACTGAAATACTGACATTTTGAAATAAATTGATAAATGTTAGTTCCAAAGCAAATTATTTTACTGAAAAATGATTTGATTATTCCAAATAGGTAATTACATTTATTGATATATGTTAAATATATGGGTATGTACTTAGGAGTTATATATATATCGTTTCTATTCAGAAATGAACATACAGTTACACCTTTATGTAACAAGTATGCTGAACAAGCATAATTCATAACATAAAACATTTTTATTTTCTTGCCCATTGTCCCTCTAAACTTGATTAGGTGTTAATGATTTTCCTCTGCCCTTGGATAAAAAACTCTTAACAGGCCCATTAGTTTGCTTTTCACAGGTAATAGACTTCAAGTTACAAACAGAAATGCCACAACATGTACTAAGCAAACATCTGTCCTTGCCTTTGTGTTGACTCTCTTCCCTAGTCCTGCTTCAGTATGGAAACCTATAATAGGGTGATGGTCATGGTGATTTTCTCCTTCTCCCCCATACTGTCCCTGCCATTTCCTTACCCTACTAGCTAATGTTCTGATTCTCCCAACGTTGAAAAAATTAAGGGACAGAAGAACTCTTCCTGTGCTGGTTCTGTTACAAGTTGGCTTTGCTCTCTCTGGGCCTGTAGTGCATGAGTACATATTAGGAGTTGTCTGTATGAGGCGCCTGGGTGGCTCAGTCGGTTGAGCGTCCCACTCTTGATTTTGGCTCAGGTCATGATCTCAGGGTGTGAGATCGAGCGCCACATCAGGCTCCATGCTGGGTGTGGAGCCTGCTTAAGAGTCTCTCTCTCTCGGGGCGCCTGGGTGGCTCAGTCAGTCAAGCATCTGCCTTTGGCTCAGGTCATGATCCTGGGGTCCTGGGATTGAGACCTGCATCAGGATTCCTGCTCATGGGGAGCCTGCTTCTCCCTCTCCTCCCCACTTGTGCTCTCTCTAGTTCTCCCTCTCTTAAATAAATAAATAAAATCTTTAAAAAAAAAAAATCCTAGACTTTATTCCCAGAAAAACTTTAAAAAAAAAATGATTCTCTATCTCTCTCCCTCTGCCCCCCTCCACCCATCTCTTAAAAAAAAAAAAAAAAAAAAAGGAGTTGTCTGTATACCTGTGTCTGTATACCTGATGCTGAGTTTTTTGGGGGAGTTTGCATGGACTATGCAGAGGTTCCCTGCAGGGTCCTTCTCTTAGACCTAGACTCTTCTCTGGGTTGTTCTTTGTGAACCTCTCCTTGAGCCCCAAGGATCTAGCAATCTCCCTTGGACCTCATATGTTGTGGTTCCCTGACCTCCTTCAGTTGCCATTCTTGACTAGATTTAAAACAACTCCTCATTGGCCCTGTCCTCTGCAGTCTGGATCTGGTCCCTAGGAAACACTTGCATATCTCATGCTCTGACAAAGCCTGGAAAAGCAGGCCAATTCTCAAGCATCAGCACACCCATCCTACCACCCACATAGTTGACAGCCTGTCTTTGCTTTCCCTTCTAGATTTCCTAGGTTGAGTCAGACACTGATTCATGGGCTGCTCTAAATTCCTGGGCCCTCCAACTGCAAGAAACACAATTCAGAGCTCTCTGATTAGTCCTTTTGATGACACCTCTCTGGGTCTGGGGTTACAAAGCAGTACTCACCACCACTTCTCCCAAGGGGGTGGTGACAACTCACTGCATGACCACAGCTCTCTCCAAAGAAATTTCTTCTCTAACCCCCTCTTGACTCTTAAATATTCAAAAGCCATAAGGCAGACTCATGACATATTACATATGGGATAGTAGGTCTTTTGGTAGATATCATAGGCACCTCAATGAAAACTCAGACAAGAAGAGATCCATTCTAATATCCTGCTCATCCCACATGTACATGTGTGTTTATATTTTATATGCAGTTTCTATAACAACTTCAACTATTTAAGAGTGATATAAGAGTCTCAGCTCTCTCCAAATTCAACAATAATCTCCAACTCTGGATGATCACTGCTGATTTGGATGGATGGTCATCATTATAAAAGACTTTACAACCAAGAGCTTATCTTGAGAATTTTCCAATTAATATGTTCCCAGATTAGAATAAATAAAACCTACTTGAAATACGTGGACTTAAAATAGTCTTTCTACATATTCCTCACACATTAAATTATTCTCAAATTACTAGCTATTGGTGACATTCCTGATAGTGTCCTAGAGTTTTCAACTTTTGCAATAGCCCAGATGGTCAGAAAGAACTTCACCAAATTTGGATCATCATTTTTAATGGAATAATTTTAAATATGCTTTTAACAATAGGCTCAGAATTATATTGAAAGAAAATTATTTACCAGTATTTGCAACTAAGAGAATAGATAATTACCAGAATTAACTAGTAAGTTCCTAATGTTTATATCCTAAATTGAGAAATAACATAGGGCCAAGGATGTAAAAATCATACATATGTATTTTTAGACATTTTTAAATCACAAAGTGGGAAAAGTGGTATACATCTAGTTACTTCTGTCCATATCCATTTGAAAGGATCCCATAAATTCCCGAAGACGAAGAAAATAATTCTCTAATAGTTAAGTCAGATGTCTAATCATCATCCTTTATCTTGGGCTGTCAAAAAATAAAACATTTTAGACCTACTCACGATAAAATATAAGACACTTTCAGATTCAATTCCTTACAAGGATTTTTCATCTTTTTGTGCTCAAGGATCTACAATGACTAAATTAATCAACCAAAAAGTACACTTAAAGATGCTTTAAGAGAACTTAGCAAAAATACGAACATGATTATCTTTGGAGGGAAATTTTCTTTAACATAGCAAGAGTTGGAGAAAATGAAATCAGAAAAAAAGTTTTTGTTTTGTTTTGGGTTTTTTTGTTGTGTTTTTTTGTTTTGTTTTGTTTTAAGGAAAAGAACCTCACCAATGACCTTAAAAGGTAGGGTGAAACTACTTAATTACTCAAATAATTAAAGCTTCAAGAGTAAAGGTAGAGGGGAAAAAAACATAAAATAACTGATCATTTCAGTCTCTTCACCTGGCCTTAATTCAAATCAGAACACTTTTCTCCCTGCATGACTCCAAACAATTTACCAGAAAAGAAAAGAAAAATAGAGAAAAATGTGTATTCTTGAAGTAATCCAGAACACATTGTGTATGACAAAAACTGCAATGTTATCATTCAGCAATTATGATGCTCTAGTTTATTTACTGAACAGCTCAGAATTGCACATGATCACGAAGTGGTTCTGGACATGGCAAGAGCTCTTTGCTTAGAGCAATACAGAATTTTCCCTAGAGCTTCCCGGCTACCTCATGTCTTTCTTCCATAACCCTGCGTGGAGCCCCTCAGAAATCACCTTCAGCTATGAACTCCCAGGAAAACAGACCTGTCTAGAAAGGCATGGAAAAGGGTCCACTGTCTTTACTTTCTGCAGAAAGAGGTAGGGAACAATATTTCTTTCAGGGTAGCTATCCAATACCTGAGTATTTTTAATACTCCACAGCAGATAGTTTAGTTTGCTTTTAGGAAGGATGAAAGTTTAAAGAAACACAAGGAGAGGGGGGTCCTAGGTGGCTCAGCTGGTGAAGCGTCTGACTCTTGATTTCAGTTCAGGTCACGATCTCAGGGTTGTGAGATCGAGCCCCAGATCAGGCTCCCCACTCAGCAGGGAGGCTGCTTGAATCCTCTCCCTTTCCCTCTGCCCCACCCCCTGCTTGCTCTCTCTTTCTCTTTCTCTCTTCTCTCTCTCAAAATGGATAAATAAATTTCTACAAAGTAAATAAGATAAAGCAGCACAAGGAGTACTAAGGAGTCAGAGGCTAGAGTCTTCTCCAAAGTTAGCACCCCTTGCTACGATCACCTAAAATTAGGAAGGGCTGCAGCAATTAGGAAGCCATGTTGCGAAAGGGGGGAGCAAAGATCCAAGCCAAGAAGGGATCTGCCCAGAGCACCCTAGAAGGATGAGCTGGGACTCCCGTTCCCTAGGCCCTCACTGGAGGACTCTTTCCACTACCCCACTTCCTCCTTCTCCCTCTCCTCCTTGATCTCTCCAACAAATGCTCAAAGTCTCACTTAAAATGGCCCCTTACTCCAAATAACAAGGACTTGCCAAAAGAAGGAAAAGTTTGAGATACAGATTCCAATTAACTGCCTCTGACTGCTGGATAACTCAAGTCTTCCAGAAACTGATTCCAGCAGTATGTGTTATTTATTTATATCTTACCCTTGTTCCAAAAATAACTTGGATGTATTTTGTAGAAATACATACAATAGAACCAGCTAAAAATAAATACAAGGGGGAAATTATCTCAAAAGCAAAGAAAGGATAGGAAAATCTAGTCTGTTAAAAGGGCCTACACTAGGACCTCATGGAAAGGTCAAGGAAGTATCAATATTCCATACAGAATCTCCTGGAGAAACTGTCATACACCACAAAAGCAATTTATATAACTGGTAGCTTAACAGCCAATATTGCAGGCAACACGTAATAGTGACCCATCAGGAATGAGTTGGAGATTGAAATGAAATGTCAACAGGAGTTTACAGGGAGGGACAAGGCACGAAATTCCCTTTTAAGGTCTTACTACGCAAGGTTTGATTTCTGAAACAAGTCATTCCTAAACCTTGCAGGATTGGGAAGGAAAAGAGGAAAAAATGGGTAGGAAGAAGAAAGAAAAGAGAGTGCTGCAGAGTAGGGGAGGCAGAGGGAACCACGACAAGCTGCTGTCAACCTAGGCATCATTTATTAAAGAGCCAAAATTAATTTATTGCATAATTGGAGGCTCAACGTCACACATCGCCTGGACTCAACTGCACTTCTGTTATGTTATCATGCAATATAGTACAAATCGATTGGCTCAGATTTTAAAATTAGGGCCCAATTACCTGTGTAAGGGGATCATAAATCCAACTTGCATTTTTCTAACACGGTTAACAACTCATGATGCCAGCTTAAACTCCGGAAAATAAATTTTCTGGGCTTAAGAACAATTGGGCATGGTATTTTATCACCCTGCTCTAGTGCAGCAGGTCGAAGGACTGGGGGTGTCGGGGTGCAGTGTTTGGTGGGCGGGTAGAAGCCTAACGCAAAACAAACACAGAGCATTGACTATTGCTAAAAACACCAGCTACACACCGGAAGTCAGAACCGGAGCACTGCCGTGTAACGGGCAGTCAAAACCAGGACGCCTGCTATTTGGTGAAGTAGTGAAAACAAAACACTCCTACTCTTTTCTTATTCAGCAAAAAACAAAAACAAAAAAACAAAACAATCCCCGGCGCTAAAGAAGTGAGATGAAATGCTAAAGGGAGAAATTCGAACCCCCACTACCAGCTCACCCAAAGCAGGCCTTCCTGAGTGAGGTCACACCTGCACTGAGCCAGTCTTCTCAGGCACAGTCTGTTGACTTTCTCTTCAACTGCAAACATCTCAGGGAGCGCTCAGTGAAGGGGGGCGGGGGGAGAAAGCTGTGGCAATGGCAGCGTTAATATAAACTGCTACAATATTCGTGGACAGTGTTAACACAAAAATATGTTCTATATTTTTGACATTAGAATTCCATTTTCATAAAATTTGCTTAAGAAATAATGGAACAGGGGTGCAAAGATATACACAGCCGGTTCTTTGTTGCAGCATTGTTTCTAAGAGCCAAAGTTGGAAGCAAACAAAATTCACTAAAGGGGATGGTTTCAGTAAACTATATTTCACACAGAGTAATAATACTATGCTACAATTATAGATGGTGATATAAAATTCTACGCACGGCATATCGTAAGGTAAAATAACAACAGTATTGGATGTTTCAAATTTGTGTGTGTGTGTGCGCGCACGCGCACATGCACTGGTAAAGCAGGGGGTTTGGCACAAAATATCCCCACCTATTAATCAAGGATATGGCTGTGTGGTAAGATGATAGGTGATGTTTACTTTTCAAAAGTATTTTTTTCTGTGGCGTTCGATTTTGAATTTTAATTTTATAACATAGGCAGGTATTCCCTTTATAATCTGAAAAAAAAAATAGCAATTTCTACTTTGGATCTTCTTGAAAGTGGAAAGGATAGGCAGAAGAGCAGCAATATCCAGAAGAAGCAGAGGCCAAGCAGGACCCAGGAGGCTTTCACTGCACAAAGCACTAGCACCTCTCTGGAAATGGTTTCTGTTTCCACACAAATTCCACCGGCTGGTACATTTTATTGAGGAGGGAAAACAAATGCATCAAACCAGATCATTTGTTCACCTTACCTTTGTGTTCTGTGGGTCAGAAAAACTCAGTCCATAGGATGCTTCTGAGGGCAAATAATATCCCTGCCAGACCTAAAATATAGCTAGAAACTTCAGGAATGGTGCCTTCTATGCTGGGCTTGTTCTATTTTCTCATCTTCCAAATGAACATGAAAAACTGTGACTTCCTGAAGTCAATTTCTCTTTTTCAAGCAAAGAAACTGACAAAGAAACATGCGCTGAGAACACATGCTTCTCACTGACTCATGCCTGTATCTTGGTTTTATCAAGACTATGCCAGGGGAAGATATTTGCAAAGTCAGAACAAAAGACCTAGAAGGACCATAGAAATCATCCAATTCAATATCCTCATTTTTTTTCTTTCACCCAGTGAGCCAGACTAAAGCTGAGAGTCTGACTCCCAGCCCACTGTTCACAACTTTGTCTCAAATTCTGTTCAAAGATGCAACTGTAACTTTTGTGTTCTAGAGAATCTGAATATTTCTTTAGCTAATGTTGACATAAATCAGACTTTGGAGACAGGTGTGAGATACAGAGAGAAAGAGAGAGCAAAAAGGAGCAAATCTAACATAATATACCAATTAGCTTTTCCAGATGCATCTGAGAGATACTTTCAATAATGGAAAACACTTCATACACTATTTTATACAGTACACCTTGATTCTGAGAAAAGGTTAAAAGTTCAGGGGGAAAAGCTAGATGGGTCACTTGGTGACATTTGGTGGAGGGAGGGGCAGAGGGAAGGGGAGAGAGAGAGAGAGAGAGAGAGAGAGAGAGAGAGAGAGAGAGAGAACCTTAAGCAGGCTCCTGACCCTGAGATCATGACCTGAGCCAAAGTCAAGAGTCAGATGCTCAACCAACTGAGCCACCCAGGGTACCCCCGCCTTTTTGGACATTTTTTAAAGTTTTACTTTCCGAAGCACATAATTTAAAGAGTTTTTTTTTTTATTTCCATCAAAACCAGACGTATTCATTATAAGACATCTGGAAAATAAAATGAAATGTTATTAAGCAAAAAAAGACAACATCTCATACAATTCAACCAAGAGGCAACCGCAGTTAAAATTTTAGTATGGTTCCCTCTGGTTTCTTTTTCTTTTTGAATGGTTGGGATCTTAATACATATGCCATTTCTAGATTGTCTTTTCACCTAAATTATACCTAAGCATTTTATCAGAACATTAAAAACTACTTACAAATTTCAATTTAAAGTACAAACAATATTCCATGGTATGGGTGTGCCAAATTTTTATTTAACTTTTTTTTTATTTAACTTTTTAATGTATGTTATTTGGGGTTTTTCTATTACAAACTAATGCTGTAATGAACATCTTGAGAAATGAACCTTGACCTTAATTTCTGATTATTTTCTTCAATTTCTTAAAATGGGGAATCACTAGGTTCAATATAATAAACATTTTAAAGTACCTGCAAGATTGTACTAAATATTGTCATTCCTAACAAAAGCATGTAACAGTATAAAGGTATTGGAGTTTTTCTTTTTTTCAGTAATTACCATATTTTAAAAATTTTGTTAATTCTGTAGATGACATAGGTACCAGTTTTAATGTGAATCTCTTATTGAATAGTTTCACATACTCATTGGATGTTGTTTTTGTTTGGGCATACCTACTCTCCAGATCTTTGCCCTTCACTGAGGAAGAACACAATTTAACTGATGACACATTTTGATTAATGACATCCAATCATGTTTTCTTTGATAAGTAAAATAAAAAGAGATTTTTTTAAAAAATTTAAGTACAGTTGACACATAATGTTACTTCAGTTTCAGGTACACAACATAATGATAAAAAATAGAACTTTTAAACAAGTTATATAACCTTGCTGAATTCATGAAGAAAACAAACTCCTGGCATGATCAGTTACAGATGTAGAGAAAAGAGCAGAACACACTGTTTTCTCAAGTATATTTTGTATGGGCTCCATTTAACTAATGAAATGTTTGTGCAACTTCCTGTGACTGCTGATTCGAAGTATCAGATTAACAAACTGTGGAAAATAAAATGAAGAGCTACACGGTATTTCTCTAGTGTGTGGCATATGAAAAGCACAAACTCTCTTTTTTAAAAACTGTGTGTCTGGTTCACACTGGTAGACTGAGCAAACCCATTACCTCTTTTCCCACTCAAAGTACTTTCTAAATGATACTAAAGGAGCACAAAGGTATAAAACCCATGACCACAAAAAGAATGAGAAGAAGCCATTAGAAGATGAAGGATTTCAATAAGAGTCTGTTGACTTATGAACCATAGCAAACTATAGCCTAAAAGGGGGTTTCAAGCAAAGGAGAGAACAGAGCTGCCTGACAGTACCCCAGAAAGACTCAAGGTTCAGAAACAGCGGGTACAACAGTGGGTGGAGGTGGTGGGCGGAGTGCTGGAAAGAGGGTATTACCTACCGGTCAGTATATGTAACAGCAACCACCCACCCTCCTGGCTCTCCATGTGGACTGGACTTGAAGCTTCAAGGCACTTAATGGGTGTTTAAAACTCATTCTGGCAAGTTGAGAGTCCTTTCATTCCCATCCACAGACTCTAAATTTTGACCCTTTAATCAGGCCATTTATAAGATCCATCCACTTAAAAATAGTTTGTAGACAGCATTTCTATGGCCTCATTCTTTTACACACAACCCCAGATCACCAGGAATTTAATATGCCAAGAAGAGCCACCACAAAACAAGAGCATGAGCAAGCAAAACAATAGAAAATATGATATTGAGAAAACAGACAACATAGAGAAAAGATACAACCTTTAAAGAAAAATCTATTTAATACTCTCAAGAATGATTTCAGGAGATTTGGTAACAGCACAACAAAAACTTTTAAATTATATTTAAAAGGGGCAGTCAGGTAACAAGAAAGATCTGGGAATTATAGGATTCCTTAAATTAAAAATTCCACACAAAGTTTGATGGCAAAGTTGGAGAAATCTAGACTGTCGACTAAATACACAAATATGTGAGAAAAAAATGAGATATACCAGGAGTTCTAAGAATGCACTAGTAGGAGTTTCAGAATGAGCAAAAAGAAACTGGAGTGGAGAAAATTATCAAAGAAATTACATTAGAAAATTTCCCAGAATTAAAAGGAAACATGAGTCTTCAGAGTATAGGAATGTACTCAGTGCGAAGGAGATGTAGTGCCAGAAAACTGCGGTTAAAGAGAAATTCCTGATAGCTTCCTAAAAAGAAAAGAAATCAAACAAAAAAGGCAGCCTATGAAAGAAGTAAGGATGGGAGAACCATCAGATTTAACAGCAGCAGTGTTGGATGCTAAAAAGTCATAGTAAAAAATGATTTTCAATACAAAAGTCTATACCCAAACTATCGATCCTGTTTGGGAACAAAATTTAAAAATTACAAACTTGCCAGGACTCAGAAAGTTCATCTCCCATTCACCCTTTCTTGGAAAATTACAAGCAAAATTAAGTAAGTCAAAAATCAACTACAAGCAAAATTAAGTCAGTTAAAAAACAAAAAACAAAAAACAGAAAGCCCATTGGATCCAGCACAGCAGTGAATCTCACCCTGGGTGCAAAGGGCAAACCTCAAGCTAATTCTATACAGCAGGTCTACAGAGCAACCTGTGGAAATGAGAGCAAATGCAGATCTACCAGGAGGGAGAACAATAGAACAAAGAGTGCCTTCTGAGCTCTGAAACCTTGTTGACTGAGGCACACACTCAGGAAAGGCAAGAGGACATCAGAAATCCCCGTAGAAACAAACACAAGTAACTTTATAAGAAAGATGTGAAATATGCATTATGCACACTAACAGATGGAATGATTTTGACAAAATGACAAAGAAAGAGCATCCATTTGAACCTGACTCTGGGCACAGTCCCTTTGGAGTATCACAGGAGATGGGACACTGTAACCACAGAGAACACTCAGGTCTGCGGTAAATAATTTAACAAAGTCCTAATTATGCAAACCCTTTTCATTATTTTCAACTTTGGAAAAATCACAAAGACCATGCTGGTGACAGCAAATGTAAATTAAACTTGGCAATGCAAAAATATTGGTATAGCTGCCTAAGAATGGAAAGTAGAAGAGGAAGAATACTGAAGAAAAGGGTTTGAGTGCTCGTGTCTCATCTGCTCGGGGAGGAGGTAAGAGATACTTGACAAATAAGGGGGAGGTTTTTTTTTAAATTTTATTTTATTATGTTACGTTAATCACCATACATTACATCATTAGTTTTTGATGTAGTGTTCCATGATTCATTGTTTGTGCATAACACCCAGTGCTCCACGCAGAATGTGCCCTCCTTAATACCCATCACTGGGCTAACCCATCCCCCCACCCTCCTCCCCCTGGAACCCTCAGTTTGTTTCTCAGAGTCCATAGTTTCTCATGGTTCATCTCCCCCTCTGATTTCCCCCCCTTTATTCTTTCCCTCCTGCTATCTTCTTTTTTTTTTAACATATAATGAATTCTTTGTTTCAGAGGTACAGGTCTGTGATTCAACAGTCTTACACAGCACTCACCATAGCACATACCCTCCCCAATGTCTATCACCCAGCCACCCCATCCCTCCCATCCCCCACCACTCCAGCAATCCTCAGTTTGTTTCCTGAGATTAAGAATTCCTCATATCAGTGAGATCATATGATACAAGTCTTTCTCTGATTGACTTATTTGGCTCAGCATAATACCCTCCAGTTCAATAAATTCAGTTTAGAAGTGGCAAGAACAAAGGAAGTTGAAAATAATGTCACATTATAATGGGAGAACGTGAAAAGGTGAGTGTAAGTAAGCTAAATCCTTCTCTTTCTTAGAAGAAAATCAGTAGATAACGTATAAAATGGATCAAATATCAACTAGCTATAATGAGCTCAAACCAGGCATGAGTTACAGTGTTGCATTTAGCGGGTCCAACGAGAGGGGGAAAGGGTGGAGTTGGGAGCAGTTACTTTTCATTGTAAGTATTTCTAAATTTTTTGTTTGGTAACTATGTGCCAGTTATTGCTTTCATAAAAAAACAAAACAAAAAAGAAAGTTACAAAAAGAGCAAGGGCATTGTGAGCCGTCTTCTACTAAAAACAAGAAGAAATACTTGAGCCTGGATAAAATGTCTTCTGAGGCTCTGCACAACTCTGGAGGAGCAGTAAATTTCATATAACTGAGTTTATGTATAATAAGAAGGGAGCAAATGCAGTGGACGGAAATCAGACACATCATTTTTTTTCGCAACAGAACAATTAAGCTTTCATTAGGACTTAATAACAGGATGACATTCTGGGGTTTGGAGGGTAAGCACATCCCCTCCATTATCAAATAAAAAAATATCCAGTATCAAGAGGCACTCTTCATCCTGGATTCTGCCCCCACACAACCTCCCTGCAAGCCCCATCATGACCCCAGATAAAGGTGGAAATCAAAAGTTCCCTAGTGCTAACTGCATGTTCTCTCATTTCCTCAAGATTGCTGCTTCTTAGCCATTTCATACTAATAGCACCAAAAATGGACAGCAAGTGCACATTTGAATACCCAGCAAGGTACATTTCCCAGAATGCAATTTTGAATAGGCTAGTTGTTTGAAATTGGCAAGACACTAGTGATCCATGTTTGGACTACCATGCCCATCTGTCCTGAAGGGCTGGCATTCATGTTATTTAGAACAGCCTGGGTAAACTTATTATCGCACCCTCTGTTCACAGAGAAGGTTGGTTCTGAGTTCAATTACAATCCCTAGCAGTTTAAATGATAGCTGCTGTGCTATAATCTAAAATAAATTGCTTTTCTCAAGAAGTCATGTAAGCTTTTGCACTGCAACTTAGCAGAGCGGCTGGTTTTATCTCATCTGAAATTCAAGCGGGGTACAAAAGTTGGGCCTCTGAAGTCCTATTCTTAACCTTGAACGACATTCTTCTACAATTTAGGGGCTCTCCGTTTACCCACAATTCCTCTCCTGGAACTAGATTTCTGGGAAAGCAACATCGTGTTTCCATTTTTTTAAATGCAAACCATTGTGTTGCTTTTGTTTTTATTTTTCTATGCAAGCCTCACTCTTTACTTGGGCTTTTGTGAAAGCACTATATTACTTCAGGGCAAAAGATTTGTTCTGCCTGTTCTCATGGTTAGGAAGCTCATCCACCATCACAGACCAAGACAACAAGTGTACAGTCACAAGCCATCTAAATGAATCCGGGTACCACTGCAACTGTGTTCAAATTCATCTCCTTCCCCTCTCTTTGCTGAGAAAGGAAAGAAAGTTGGCTAGTGCTCAAAACCTGAAGTGGAAATTCTACCTTCCCCTATCCCTCACTTCCCTGTGAGTTTTCCCCAAAAAGTCCCATAGGCTTAGGCTCACAGATCCTCTGAGCACATCCAGACCCAGTGTCTCAGGAGGTACACAGCTGCCTAGCGCTTCTCTGACAGAGATGGCTTCGGATCCCTTCGATGCCCTTCCACAAAACCAACTGAAAGGTTTCCAAAGTTCACTACATTCTTTCAGCTTGAACAAGGTAACATAATTAACGTGCTGTTTTTCCACCAGTCGATAAGAGAAAATTGCCCTTCCAAAAGATTTTTCACATGTACAACAAAAATCCATTAATAATTTTCCCTTTCAGATATTTTTTTTTCTATTGAGATTGAAAGAAACTGGTTCGGGGTGTAATGGTGGTATGCGCTCGGCAGCATTTCTCTGTAAGGGGAAAATTCTTTATTCCACCAAGAAGAATAGCCAGATCAAAAACCCAAAGTGAACACTTTAGACCCATTCAAACTCAAACTCAGAGCCACTGTGAAAGCAAGGAAGTTCTATTTCCTTGTATCACGTGCATGCAGCCAAGGCAAGGGATAAGATGGAATGTTCCTTCTAAGTCATGTGAATCCTGCAGTTCTGTTGCATGAGCTCTAGGAATCCCAGAAAGACACAAACTGCACTGGTTTTTGACCAGGGTTCTTAGGGGGATTAGGAAATGTCCCAGTAATGTGTGTGTTGGGGGGGGGGTCCAACATGTAGGGAACATTCTAAATGTTGCTAAAAGTTCTGTAGTGTGTTATCTCCACACAAAAAAGAACTGTCCCACCCAGGAGTTCAACAGATTCCCCCTTGGGAAACACCTCATTTGAGAGAAAGTTCAATGATGCAATAAAGTAAAATAAGCACCTTGCCCTGGGTCCCTCATTTTCTCATTTTGCAAACCCTGGACTGCTGGCAGATAGTGACTGAAGGAATCATCTAGTGGTTTAAAGAAGGCAAGTCACTTATTGATTCAACAAATATGTATTAAGTTCCTCCTATGTACAGTGTAATTAATGCTCTCCATGTATCAGATCATAATCTTCCCTTTTAGGAAGCTTAAAATGCCATTTTTCTCCATAAAGTTCTTCCTAATGCTTTAAGTTACAAGTAAGTTACAAGTAAAGAGAGAGAATAGCCTATCAGTTAGGGCTGTGGATACTGGAGCCAAAGATTCTTCGATTCTAATCCAAGTTCTGCCACTTACTAGGCTTGTAACTTTAGATGGATTGCTTAATCTCACTGTGTCTTGCTTTCCTTGTTGGAAAATGGGGATAATACTGCTGCTCACCTCATAAGGTTGTTTTGAGGATTAAATGGAGTTATCAATATAAAATCATTAGAACAGTGCATAGCACATAGTAAAGGCTCAAAGTATTGTACATATATAATTTACATATCTATAAATTTTTAGAAAGTGTTTAATATATAATTTTAATTGAAATTATTTTGAGATAAGTATAGATTCACATGCATTTGTAAGATATAATACAGAGAGATCCCATGTATACTTTATCCAGTTTCACCTAGTGGTAACACTTTGCAAAAACAGTGTAACAGCACAACTAGGATACTGACACTGATACAATATACTAATCTTATTCAGAGTTTCCCTAAATCCCAGTTTTACTTGTACTCATTTCAGTGTGTGTGTGTGTGTGTGTGTGTGTGTGTGTGTGTGTGTATTAAGTTCTATACAATTTTATAGCTTGTGTTGGGTCATCACTTTTCTCACTACAAGGATCCCTCATCTTTTGTTTTTATTACTATACCCACCTTTCTCTTGCCCCCACCCACCCCCATCTCCATCCCTACCTTCTGGCAATCATGGATCCATCCTCCATTTCTAAAATTTTGTCATTTCAAAGGTGGTATATAAATGGAATCCAAAAGAATGTAATTTATTGGGATGACTTTTTTCACTCAATATAATTCACTGGAGAATCACCTAAGTTGTTGATTGTACCAATTGTTCATTCCTTTTGATTGCTGAGTAGAATTCCATGGGTACCACAGTTTATCTAACCATGTATCTGCTAAAAACATCTGGGCTATTTCCAGATTTTGGCTGTTATGAATAAAGTTGCTATGAATATTTATGTACAAGTTTTTATGTGAACATGAATTTTCATTTCTCTGAGATAAATGCTCAAGAGTGTAATTGCTCAGTTACATGGTAGTTGCATGTTTAGTTTTATAAGAAGCTGCCAGATTCTTTTCCAGAGTGGCTGGCCATTTTATATTGTCACTAACAATGTATGCCTGATCAGTTTCTCTGCATACTAATAATTGGTGTTGTCATTATTTTTTTATTTTAGCCACTCTGATAGATGTGTATTGATATTATGGTTTTAATTTGCAATTCTCTGGTGGCTAATGATGTGAAGCATCTTTTAGTGTGCTTATTTGCCATCTGTATGTATTCTTTGGTAAAATATCTGCTCATGTCTTGTGGTGTCCATTTTCTAATTGGATTGTTTCGGGTTTTTTGTTGTTGGTGGTGGGTTTTTTTTTTGTTTTGTTTTTACTGTTAAGTTTTAGGAGTTCTTTATATATTCTAGATACTAGTCCTTTGTAAAATATGTGGTTTGTAAATCTGTTCTTCCAGCCTGTAGATTGTTTTTTCATTTTCTTCACATGGGTTTTCACACAGAAAAAATTTTAATTTTAATGAGGTCCAATCTATCAATTGTTCCTTTTATGGATTTGTGCTTTGGGGGCCAAGTCTAAGAACTCCTTATCTAGCTTTAGATCCCCAAAATTTTTTCCTGTGTTTATTTTTCTAAAATTTTTTGTAATTTTAATTTAAGTCTATAAACATTTTGAGTTAATTTGGGAATAAGATATATGGTTTAGATCAGTGTTAATTTTATTTTGCCAATGTTAATTGGATGTCTAATGCTCCATCACCATTTGTTGAAAAGCTAGGCTTCCTTCACTGAATGGCTTTTGTACCTTTGTCAAAAATCATTTGAACATGTGTATGAGGATCTATTTTTGGGTCCTTTATTCTGTTCCACTGTGTCCTCTGCTGTACCACATTGACTTGACTAATAGAGCTGTATACTTAGCTTTAATATTAGATAAAGTAATTCTTATTTTATTTTTTCTATGCTATGATTGTTTGGGTTATATATGATTGTTATGGCCTGTATCTTTACATATACATTTTAGAATAAGCTTGCTGGAATTTTGTTAGGAATTGCATTAAACCTATCATTTTGGGGAGAGCTGACATCTTTACTATGTTGAGACTTTTAAGTCTTTTTATTTATTCGGGTCTTCGTGCTCGCTTCGGCAGCACATATATTTATTCGGGTCTTCTTTGATTTCTTCCACCAGCATTTTGTAATTTTAATAATACAAATCCTGTACATGTTTTGTTAATGTACATCTAAGTATTTCATTTTCTTTAGAACTTTCATAAATGGCACTGCATTTTAAATTTGGGATTCTGCATATAGAAATATTATGTATATATACATGCAATTGATTTTTTTGTGTATCCTGTGCCCTTGCTGAACTCACTTATTTAGCTTGTTGATATGGTGGATTACATTGATTCACTTTAAAGTATTAAACTATCCTTGCATATCTGGAATAAATCCCATTTAGGATTCTTTTTACACATTGTTGGATTTGATTTGCTAATATTTGGTTTGGTATTTCTGTGTCAAAGTTCACAAGAGATATAGGACTGTAATAATCTTTCCTTCCTTTTTGTGTTGTGTGTGTGTGTGTGTATGTGTGGTGTCTTTATCCTATTTTGGTATCAGGATATTACTAGCCTCATAAAATGAGTTGGGAAGTTTTCCTGCCTTTTCTATTTTCTGGAAAAGATTGTGTAAAATTGATGTTAATTCTTTTTTAAACATTTAGTAGACTTCTCCAGTGAAACCATGTAATCCTGGAGTTTGTTTTGGGAAGAATTTTAAGTACTAATTTAATTTCTTTAATGGCTTTCAAGGCTATTCAAGTTGTCCATTTCACCCTGCCTGAGTTTGGGTAGTTTATGGTTTTTGAAACACTGATTTATTTCTTCTAAGTAGTTGAATATATGAATATGAAATTGTTCATAGAATAACCTTATTATCTCTTAAGGACTGTAGGATCTGTATTTTATTCCCTATTTCTTTCCTGACACTGTTAATTTTGTTAACTGTCAGCCTTGCCAGTCATTTATCAATTTTATTATTTTTTTTAGACTAACCTGCTTTTTGTTTCATTGACTTTATCTTTTTCCTATTTCATTGATTTCTGCCTTTACCTTTATCATTTCCTTCTGACTGCTTGCCTTTGGCTTATTTTCCTTTCCTTTTCTTCCTCCTTCATGTAGGAACTTAGGTTACTAATTTGAGACCTTTTGTTACTTCTAACATAAGTATTTAGTGGTATAAATTTCCTTCTCAGTACTGCTTTAGCTGCCGCTTACATATTTTGATATGTTGTGTTTTCATTTTCATTGAGCTCTATGTATTTTTAAATGTCTTTTAAGACTTCCTCTTTGACCTATGGATACTATATGAGTATGTTGCTTTATTTTCACATTTGTAGTTTTATCTGTTGTCTTTTTTTTTTTTAAAGATTTTATTTATTTATTTGAGAGAGAGAATGAGATAGAGAGAGAGAGAGCACGAGAGGGAAGAGGGTCAGAGGGAGAAGCAGACTCCCTGCTGAGCAGGGAGCCCGACGCGGGACTCGATCCCGGGACTCCAGGATCATGACCTGAGCCGAAGGCAGTTGCTTAACCAACTGAGCCACCCAGGCACCCTATCTGTTGTCTTTTTTTTTAAAGATTTATTTATTTATTTATTTGAGAGAGAGAGCAAGCACAGGTGTAGGAGAAAGAACAGAGCAAGAGAGAGAATCCTCAAGCAGACTCCTCCCTGAGCACGGAGCCAATACAGGGCTGGATCCCAGGACCCTGAGATCATGACCTGAGCTGAAATCAAGAGTCAGATGCTTAACTGACTGAGCCACCCATGCGCCCTTCTGTTGTCTTTTTGTAATTGATTTCTAGTAGATTTTATCATAGTCAGAGAATACATTCTGCATGCTTTCAATTTTTAAAATTTTGTTAAAGTTCTGTGTGTGTGTGGCCCAAGATATGTCTATTTTAGTTAATGTTGAATGGGTTCTTGAAAAAATATGTATTCTGCTACTGTTGGATGGAGTGTTTTATATGTCAATTAGACACTATTGGCTGATTGTATTATTCAGATCTTCTATATGCTCATTGATTTTCTATAGTGTAGTTCTATTATTGTTTAGAGGTGGCAAATTGAAGCCTCCAACTATACTTGTCAATGTCTCTATTTCTCCTTCAGCTCTATTAATTTTTGCTTCCTGTATTTTAAGGCTCTACAGTTTGGTGTGCATATGTTTAGGATCATTAAGTCTTCAGGATGGTCAATGCTTTGATCTTTCTAAATATTTTCTTTGTTCTGAAGACTACTTTTATCACATTAATATAGATACCATGGCTTTCTAAAAAATTAATATTTGCATAATATATCTTTTTCTATCCTTTTGTTTTATGTCTTAACTAATCTCTGCCTTTGAACTGAGTTGCTCATAAGCAGCATTTGGTTAGACTGTGTTTATTTGTCCACTTTATCAATCTCTATCTCTTGATAGGTGATAGAGATGATTTACATTTAAGATCATTATTGATATGTTAGCACTTTAGTCTACCTTCTCATTACTTGTTTCTATTTCTTTCATTTGTTTCTCATTCTTTTCTTGCCTTCCTGTGGATTACTTGAACATTTTTTAGAATCCCATCTTTATTTAGAGTGGTTTCGGATGCACTTCTTTGTATAGTTTTCATAATGGTTGCTCTAGACATTAGAAAATCAACTATGTAACTTATTACAATCTACTATTATCAATATTTTAGGACTTTGAGTAAAATGTAAAAACCTCACTTCCATTTAAGTCCCTTTACCTTTCCCATTTTTAAATACAATTGACTTGAGTACCAGATGGTGTTATAATTTTTGTTTCCATCATCTCATAAAGAATAGTTTACTGTATGTATCCATAAATCTCTTTCCATTGTTCCTTCTTCCTTTGTCATTCTCCAGTATTTCATTTTTTATCTTTTCCTTTCTGCTTGAACAACTTCCTTTAGCCAATCTTTAAAAGTCAGTCTGCTAACAACTTCTTTTAGTTTTCCTTCATCCGAGAACGTTTGTATTTCTCCTTATTCCTAAAGGACAGTTTTGCCAGATATGGAATTCACAGTTGATAGTTCTTTCAGTACTTCAAAATATGTTGTGGTAGTTCCCTCTGGTCTCCATTGTATACAATGAGCAATCAGCTGTCATTTGAATTGATATTCCTCTCTAGGTAATGTGTTCTTTTTCTCTGACTGCTTTCAAGATTTTTACCTCTTTTGGGCACCTGGGTGGCTCAGCTGGTTAAGCAACTGCCTTCAGCTCAGGTCATGATCCTGGAGTCCCGGGATCGAGTCCCACATCAGGCTCCCTGCTCAGCAGGGAGTCTGCTTCTCCCTCTGACCCTCTCCCCTCTCGTGCTCTCTCTCATTCTCTCTCTCTCAAATAAATAAATAAATAAATCTTTAAAAAAAAAAAAAAAGATTTTTTACCTCTTTGGATTCCAGTTTTGAAAGTTTAAAAGAAATCCAAAGCATGGATTTGTTTTTCTCTAGCATGTTTGGGTTTCAGTCAGCTTCTTATATCTATACATTTGTGTATTTCACCAAATTTAGGAAAGTTTTCAGCCATTATTTCTTCAAACACTCTTTCAGCACCCACTTCTGCTGGACTCCAATAATATGGATGTTGGATCTTTTGTTATTGTCCACAGCTTCCTGAGGCACTGTTCACTTTTTCCATCTATTTCCTCTCTATAGTTCACATTGAATAAATTCTACTGTTTTTTCCTTGTATTCAATAATTCTATCTTTCATCTCCACTCTACTATTAAGAATATTCAGCAATTTTTTAAAATTTCTGCTATTGTAATTTTCAGTTCCATAATTTCCATTCAGTTCTGTCTCACAATTTATATTTATTTTCTAAGATTTCCTATTTTTTAAATTTGTATCAGAAGAATTTGTGATTGTGGTGAATTATGTAGATGACAGCTGCTTTTAAATCCTTGTCAGATGATTCTAACATCTGATTCATCTTGGTATTGGTATCAGTTGATAGTCTTTTCTCATTCTATTTGTGATTTTCTTGGTTCTTGGTATGATGGATGATTTTAAAATTATATCCTGGATATTTTGTCTATTATGCTAGATGACTCTGGGTTCCAACTGAATCTTTTATTTTGGCAGGCAGTCAACCCTGTAAAATTAATCATATGGCTACTTTTATGAGCTGTAGTTCCAATGGCATTCTAATTTTCACACTCTTTGAGATGTTATTTTGGTCTGCTTTATTTATCTACTGTCACTAGGACTCCCACTGTCCCTTCATCATCTCACTGCCTCAGGGGGTGGAAGAGGTTTCCCCAGACTGGGCCTTAGGTATCTCTCGAAGGGAGAGGGATGTGGTGAGAATCTTGCACTGTTATCCCCAGCTGCCTTAGTGTCTCTGAGCAAAAGAAGAGTATTTCAGGAATAAGGGGATGAAGAGGCTTTCTGGAATTGGCCATTTATTGTGGCTGCATCCCCCTTGCTGGGTTTGCCTACTTGCTGCAATGTCTCTGGGCAGGTGAGGGACATCTGAGGCCTGCAGAAAAAGTTACTTTCTGGATTAGTCTATTTGCTGTAGCTGGGTCTCTCCTGTTGTCCTGCCTACCCGCCTCAGAATCTCTTGTTGGAAAGGAGAGTCTCAGGCCCAATGGGGAAGGAGAGCATTTCATCTGGCCAATTATTTTTGGTGAGGCATTCATCAATCCCCTTGTCAGTGGTGTCAAACTTGTTTGATGTTGCCAGAGAGACTCCCATTCAATCAGGAAAAGAATCAACCTCCCTGGACTTTCTCCTGTCACCGGGTGGGGCATTGGGAAATACTGGGCTGGGTGGCTTCTTCTCTGGGGAGGGAGGACTCTAGACACTGTTCTTTTAGCCCTGGGGTCTCAAACGAGCTCACCTTCTTCCTATCACCTTTCAGAGTCCTTATTTGATTGTCTCTTGCTTCATTTCCAGAATTCATAATGTGCTTTGTAATAGAGAAGGGAAAAAAATGCATCTGCACCATTTTTGTTGATCCAGAAGTCTCTGGTTACTATATTTTTAGTTGTATACTTCCATTCAAGTTTCTTATGGCACTTAACCCTTTTTTGACCTTATGTTTATATGACTATATCTACAGAGACTAAGATTTGAAATTCTTGAGAATTTCTCTTTATATACTATATGGTGACCTAAACATGGTAAGTTTTCCCTAATTCTTATGAATGAATGTATGAATGAATTAATGAATGCTTATTCATATTTTCTTTGGGGCTGTACAATGGAGCAAGACCTACCTGTTAAGAGGGAGGTTGTTGGCAGAATGTAAATATGACTGATAAGTGCCCACCTCTGTAAATGGACACAGGAGTAATAATGAGAATCTTGCTCCATGTGATTTACTAAAACATGGCTCAGAATATATGCCCATGTGGTCATAAACTCCCTGAGATTATCACACTCATATTTCTGCTACCAGCAGATGAGAAAATGTGGTAATGCTGGGGCACACTTTCCCACCATCACTTCCTATATTATTCCCGTCTAGCCTATACTCTTGAACACACACACACACACACACACACACACACACACACACACACACACACACTTCAAGCATTCAATCTTCCAGAGAAGGCAGGAAGTCAAAAAGAGGAACATGTCACATTTTCTTTCTCAAAATGAAACCACCACATCCCCAATAAAAGTTGAGTATGAAACACTGATGCCTAATAACAAAGGTACAGAACAATATTGCTAGGAAACTCCAAGTTTTTAGAACTCATAGAAGCACCACTAAAGATTGCATGTAAGAGACAGAAGGCCTCAGGCAGGGAATGCAACAAAATGTAAGGCCAGCTGGAGCTGGAGTGATAGGACAGCAAGCAACAAGAGACCCTGGGCAATTCAATTCTCCCATCAAGCAGGAAAGGATTGGAAATGAGGGCTTTCAAATGGAATAGGCCTGACGACTGACCTCTCATTTAAGTACTGGAATCATTCATTGTTATCAAACGGTTTGCGCTCTTTGTCTTTTAAGATCCCCAGGCACCCGTCTCTCATATTTGCTGCACATACTTATCTCCATTTTGGTTTTTGGTTTTCGACAAACATAAGTTTTAATTTTTAATGAAGTCAAATCTACTACTCTTTTATGTTTTTGCCTTAAGTTTATAAGATTCTCTCTCACCGTAGTTGGGATACTCATTTCTATTCTGGTTTTCTAATGCTTGATTTTATATATTTATTTTATATATTATAACATAGCTGAAATTAATTTTAGGGTATGGTGTGAGAGAGACTAAAATTATTCCAACTCGAATACATTCTTGTTAAGTAAAAAATAAGTCTTTCTGGAGTAGAAAACTCAGCCTAGACACATGCTGCTCAGTTTTTGGAGGCAGGAATGGAATGAATGAGGCACTTTTCTTAAACACTGAAGACTTCATTGTGTTTCATTGTGGACTTAAGACAACCTTCCTTCTTTATTTCTTAGTGCCACTTGTCTTTAGAGTGGGGACACAGATATAGACACTGCATCCCCAAGGATAAGGCAATTTCTTGAGCTCATCAAGTCTTCTGAGCACGTTCTGTGTAGAAGATTTTCCATTACTGGTTACACTGCATATACAGGGTCCTCCTGGTAAATGTGACCAGTTGAAATAGAACTTCACAAAACATGAAATGAGCTATCAAGGACTTCCCTCTTTTAGGAATGGTCTCAGAAGAAAAATAAGTCTTGGTATTTACAGCATATTAGATATCACCTCTCAGACTCCGAAATTCTCTTCAAACTTTATCTGTTTAATTTAAAAGCAAACAATGCTTCAGTGTTGGCATTTCTGAGTTAGGGGACGTCAGTACAGTAAAAGATAGATTAAGCAGGGGGAATTTATGTCTTTGTTCTATTTAATAAATGGTCTTAGGGAATTCTGAAAGTAAAATAGTCTCATTATTAGTTGGTAATTAACATAGTGACTGCCAGGGGAGAACTGTCCAACTTGTGTCATATTCCCACAGTGGGTCCATAAAATACAATATTCTTCAGAATATACAGTTTTTCTACCTGCATTCATCCTACAAGGTATACTGACTTCTTGCTATGGGCCTGGACCTGAAGGGAATTCACAATAAAGGATGGTCCTTGTCCTCACAAAAGCCACCCAAAATGGCTATACCCACTCAGAGTTATCAAAAAACGTATTGTCTACTTTCTGGATTATGCTAAACTAGATTGGGAGGGTAGCGTCCTCTGTCAAAATTTTTCTTTTAGCCACAAAACTATATCACCAGGTAAAATCTAAATGGAAACCCAACATATAAAAAAGAATCAAAGACAAAAGCATAAATTCCCTGGTCAAATGGGGAGTAGTATTCACAGAGCACTGGCCTCCTCTAAAACACACATTCACTCTCTATCTCTCTCTCTCCCTAGAGCTTCATAGAGCAGTTCCAAAACCACTGTCCTTGAACTGATGGGCAGAAAGAAGGAAGAACAGATAGATAGAAATGTAATAAAGCAAGCACAGTAGGATGCTAATGGCAGACTCCAGGTTTGGGCACATAGGAAGCTCGTTGTGAAATTTTTTCAATTTTTCTATATGTTTAATGTTTTTAGAATATAATGTTGGGGAAATAAAACCTGTCCTTGCTTCCTATTTTGAGGCTCTGTAATTAGTTATGTAAACATTTGTTATTATTATATGTCCTTCATGAATTGAGCCCTTTATCATTATGAAATGTCCCTCTTTTTTTTTTTTTTTGGTAAACCTTGTCTTAAATTTTATTTTGATTAATAAAGCCACATTGACTTTCTAAAAATTAATGTTTGCATGGTATATATTTTTCATTCTTTTTACTTTCAGCTCTTTGTGTCTTCATATTTAAAGTGCATGTGTTGTGGTCAGCGTATAGTTAGGTCTTATTTTTTTATTCACACTGATAATCTATGAATTTCAATTGGGGTATTAAGTCCATTAATATTTGATGTAATGATATGGTTAGGTTTTAAATTTACCATATGGCTCTTCATACTATTTTTTCCCTATACTACCTTGTCTTCCTTCTTTCTGTTAAAATGAATATTTTCTAGATCCATCTTACTACCATTGTTGGCTTTTTAATTATACCTCTTTGTGGTGTGTGTGTGTGTTTGCCTTAGGACTAACAACATGCCTCCTTATCAACATGCCTCCTATTTTATTAATATAATACCATTTCACATAACATAGAAGAATCTTACAACAATGTAGTTGTATTTACTACTCCCTTGTGCATTGTGCTATTGCTATCACACGTTTTACTTCTACATATATTATAAACCCCACAGTACAATGTTATTACTATTGCTTTAAACATTAAGTTAGCCTTTAAGAAATTATAAGAGAAAATAAAAACAGGGTTTAAAAAAACATATATTAATCTGCATATTTACCATTTCTAATGTTCTTCATTATTTCTTATAGAACCAAATTACCATTTGGTATCACTTCCCTTTAGCCTGAGGAACTACCTTTAGCATTTCTTGTAGTGCAGTTTGGATGGTAGTACATTTTCTTAGATTTTGTTTATCTGAAAGCATCTTCATTTCACATTCATTTTTGAAGTACAGTTGACCCTTGAACAACTTGGATTTGAACTGTGTGGGTTCACTTATATGTGGATTTTTTATGAATACAGTACAGTACTGTAAATGTATTTTCTTTTCTTATAATTTTCTTAATCACATTTCTTTTTTTGTAGCTTACTTTATTGTAAGAATGTAGTATATAATACATGTAACATACAAAGTATGTGTTAATCTACTGTTTATGTTATAGGTAAGCTGGTTACAGTAGGCTCTCAGTAGTTAATTTAGCGGGGGGGGGGGGGAGTCAAAACTTACATGTAGATTTTCAACTGCACTGGAGTCAACACCCCTAATCCTTGTATTGTTCAAGAGTCAACCATAATTCTATATTCACTGGACACAGAAATCTAGGTTGATATATTTTTTTTCATTCTGCATTTCTTTCTGCATATCATTCCCTTGTCTTCTGGCTTTAATAGTTTTTGTTTAGAAGACTAAAATAATTCTTATCATTGTTTCTTGTATAGAATGTGATTTTTTTCCCTCCTCTGACAGCTTTTCTCTTTACCTTTATATTTTAGCAGTTTGGCTATGACATGCCTGGGTGTGGCTTTCTTTGTATGTATCCTGATTTGATTTACTAAACATCTTAAACTTATAGGTTGATGTGTTTCCCAAAGTTAGGAACTTTAGGCCATTATTTCTTAAAATACTTCTTTCTGACACATTCTCTCCTCTTTTCTGAGACTCCAATTATACAAATATTAGACTGCTTGCTTTTGTCCCATATGTCTCTGAAATTTTTTTTTCCTTTTCCCCTCTGTTCTTCAGATTAGATCATTTCTCTTGATCTGTCTTACATTTACTGACTCTTTCTATAGTCTGTAATTTCCTGTAAAGGCCATTAAGTGAATGTTTCATTTCAGAAATTATCCTTTGCAGTTATAGAATGTCCATTTTGTTCTTTTTTATATTTCACATTTATTTATCTGAAATGTCCCATCTTTTCATTCATTTTATGTCATCCATTTTATGCCCTTTAAATCCTTAGGCATGTTAATCACAGCTCTTTTAAAACCATATCTTCTAATTGTAATGTCTAGGGTAATTCAGGGTCTGTTTCTATTGATTGCTTTTTGTTGTTGTTGATGGGTCTGCTACTTCATGTGTCCAGTAGTTTTTTATTGTATGCTGGATACTGAATGATACATTTAGGGTATCTACATTGTATTGTCTTCCTTAAGAGTTTTGTTCTAGCAGGCAATTATATTACTAAGAGATCCTCTTTATCCTTTCATTGTGAGGACTGGTCTATTGTGACTCTCTTCTTGGCCTTAAACCGTGGCCTTCCTCTAGGGCATGGCCCTCACTCCTAAAGCTACCTTTTCTGGGATCTCAACTGAATGCCCAAGTGTTCAATGAAGTATCTTCTCTCAGGCTACAATAGAATTACAACATCTCCCAGCTCTGGTATCTTTCTTTGATTCTTGGTCCCAAAGCACCCAACCTCTGCTAGGCCTCAGGGAGTCCTGCCCTGCTGATGCACACCAAGTCCTCAGATGATGACCTACAGAGGAACATCCATGCACACTTCTAGGTGCCTTCTCTCATGCATGTCTCTTTTCTTCACTACTCTGCTCTGCTAATTCTAGCCATGTGAAAGCCTCAAACTACAAACCCTGCCTCCTCAGTTCACTAAAACCGCCACCTAATGTTTGGCTCTACCTCCTTACTTTCTGGTCCAGGGAATGCACCTCTGGGCAGAAAACCAAGGTGAATGTAAGACCTGTCTCAACTATTTATCTCCCCTCAAAGATCAAAGTACTGCACTGCCTATTAGTCAACTTCTCTAAACAGTTGCCTCACACATTTTATCCAATTTTATAGTTCTTCATGAAAGAAGAACATTATTAGTCAAGACTAATCACAGATGCCTCATTGTGGCTGACAGCAGAAGTCCTCAATTTTCTAAAATCACTGCCTTTGAAAACTAAAGTGCTATAACATCTCTCTTCACTCATCATCTCATCACCAACACCTGAACTTTACAAATGCTTCTATTTCTCTGACCACCCACTACTATATACTGCACATGAATGATGATATTTATCAAATGAATTACCCTTAATGATTTATTTCTATATTTGGGAGAGAGATAGAGCATGAGTAGGGGGAGGGGCAGAGGGAGAGGGAGAGAGAGAATCTCAAGCAGACACCCTGCTGAGTGTGGAGCCCAACCTGAGGCTTGATCCCACGACCCTGAGATCATGACCTGAGCCAAAATCAAGAGTTGGATGTTCAACCAACTAAGACACAGTGTCCTTGTTTTTACTCCCCTTCCCATGTTATTGGATAGCCAATTGACAGCTAATGCCTGTGTCTCAGGAACAGAGGAGGTCATATGAAGAGAAAGGGGAAGCTCAACTTATTGCAGGAATTTTCTTTTCAAAAGCTGTGAAGATCAACTGGGCTGGAGAACACTTTTATAGTGAGGTTTGGGGATTACGAGAAAATTTCAATTGGAACAGCATCACCATGACTAGACCCTCAAAGAGGTAATTATGTATTGGTTGTACCTTATGCTGAAGCAGTGTAGTTTACACTCTTTTACAATGAACTACATCTGTCTCTGTGACAGAATGTAACTTCAGATCGTCAACAAGCTTATCTAGACCAACAGCATTTTGTAACAACACTGGCTTCCAAATGCACCCAGCTTGTGATAAACTTTCTTTGTACCATTTTTAGCTTCTACGCATTTGAACAAAGGTGAAACCAAACTGAACTCTCAGAAACAAGTCTCTAATTAGTTAAGAGTAAGCAGTGTTCCTTTTTGGAAGTGGGAGAGGGTGTATGTTTAGGAATGTTCAAGGATTAGTTTCTTTCTTTTTCAATTTTTTATTTATTGATTTTATCTTAAAGGCAAAACATAATCCCTTTCTAGGGCGTTAAATACAGATCAACAATCTAAACAGGCTGCAGTTAAGTACATCATTCTTCAAAGATCAACTCAGAGAAGAAAGGTAGCTCTGAACTTGTCATGAATCAAATACATTTCAGAGAAGCAAATGTAAATAGCAGCTAAAAATGAGGAAAATTAGATCCTGTAGATGCTCCTTTTTAGGTTTGCTGAGATGTTTCTAACTAGTTTGTGTGTCGACATGACCAACATGGTGTAATTCTTCTTGTTTGTCAATCCTTCTACACATTAGTAGATTGTAATTTCACCTCAAGTTGATTTTTCCCATGTGTATTTGACAATTCCTTGGTGATACAGAACTTAAATGGTCACTTTCCAAGAAAGGAAACAAAGGCTAACATTTCTGATGAAGGTGGATAGATGGATGGGTAGAGGGATGGATAGGTGAATGGATGGAAGGGTGGATGGATGGATAGATGGATGGATGGGTAGATGGGTTTATAAGACAACCACTAGGTCATTCATTATTTATTTATTTGCTCGACATGTTTTTGCTGAATGCTACCAGGCTAGGGTATAAAAGTGAACAAGTTAGAAGTAGTCTCATGATAGAGCTTACAGTCTACCAGGTACAAATGGAGGTTTCAAAATAAGCAAAAATGTCTACTACGTCACCTGGAGAATGTAACCAAAATGAGTTCTCCAACAATTTAACTGGCAGGTATCTGCAATTATATACATGCCAGAGTAAAATAAGAAAAGGCCTATACCCTCTCCTAGACATGCTTTGGAGACCAAATAGGTTTTGATCATGACTATTCCCTATAAATCCTTATATATACCTTCCAAATTCAAGAAGAAACAAATCTCCCACCAAGAACCCATAAATTCCATACAAACAGAAAAAAAACTGTTATGCTTGTTTTTGCCCTTTTTTTTTTTAGTTGTTTGGAGAAGATCAAAGTCTGATACAATTTCACCATATTTCCCTTCAAGGACACTTGTTATAAAAGCTATTAATGTATATTTTTGGTGTATAAAATCATATCCACTAAATCTTTTGTCTCTTTTGGAACACAGTTCTATTTTCACCTATCAATGGCATGTTATCACAGATGCCGATCTATTGGGCAAAAAACTAAGAGAAAACAAACATTTACTGCAGAATCACAAGGTATATTGTGATATATATATCACCATTCAGTGGAAGGCAAAATTAGCAAGTATGAGCTCTGCTACTTTGGCCATTCAACTGGAAGATTTTTCTGTAAGGAGTTCTCCAAAATACAGTCAAAATCTAGAGTTTAACAATCTCCATCCTTTATCCTGCCCTTCCTGCTGCAAGTTACACACATGGAATCAGTTGTCCATATGAAAGACCAGGGTTGGTACCAGGGGGTGCTGTAAATAGATTATAATCCTAAATTGCAAAAGGTTTATCATTCCCAAGTGTCCCTGATTCTGCCCAAAGAGTGGCTCCGCCCTGTGCATGATGGCTATCTGTAATGGAGACAGACAGCCCTTTCTTTTTAAGAACAAGATTAACCGTTTGTTTCTTTCGGCTCATCCCCCAAATTCTTCCTGTCTCAGACATACCAGTAACATAGTAAATATCACCTTGTTTTCGGTCCTTAAGACTTTTGTATTTATAGGCAACATGGAAACTGATGTTTGGTCCTAAACAAGAAATGATTTACAAACTTTCACCTGTAACATAATGATACATCAATAATCAGCCAATGACAATAATGATAATCATGATAATGGTTAGGTCCTAACTTGTGCCAGGAACTGTGTTAGGCTCTCTTCATTCACTATCTCATTCAATTCCCACAATGCCCATCTGATTTATATATTACTTTCTGTAGCCCCTTTAAGCACTTTCACATAGAAATCCATCCTTCCCTTTCAAGCATCTGCAGAAGTTGGCAATATAGGAACAGGCAAAGGGATAAGATTCTGTCCAGTTGGGAAAAACAACCATAATCTTCATTAAGACCTACTCATTTTAGAATGAGGCCAATGAAGCTGTTAATTATGATTATGAGAGTAATATCTACTCTCTGCACCCAATTTGAGAATTACAGCATATCATTTTTAAAATCATAATTATTCTATCACTCAGAGACAAACATTGATAATGTTTTGATATTTCCCAGTCTTATTTATGTGTGTGCACTCACTTTCTTCTGTTTGTTGATTTTTAAAAATCAAATACAGATCATATAGCAATGTAATTTGGATCTTTTTTCACTGAACATTATATTATAAGTATTTCCCCATTAAATATACCTTTTAAAAAGATTTTCAAGTGCTACCTTATGTACAATAATTTAACAATTCTCCAATTTACTGACATTATTTAATAGAGTATTTATTTGTTATATAAATACTGTAACACACAATTATAATAATTAATTTCTGTCTGCATGTCTTTTCCTTCTGAAAGATTTCTAGAAATCAGATTACTGGATCAAAAATATAAACGCTTCCCTATGCACAATTTCACCATGTAAGAATTTACCATCTCCAGATCTAAGTAGTAGTATCATTATATTTAATAACTTGACAACTAGGTGAAATGATTCTGTTTTGCAAGTTTTATGTTTTTATATAATGATATATTGCATTCTTCTGCAACTTGCCTTTTAAAAGCTTAACTCAACATAATATTTGAGATTTATCCCTGTTAATATATGCTATCATTCATTCTTTTTGCTTTTTTAAAATCATCTCGTATACAAATATTTAATAATATTTATTCATTAGCTATTGTTGGAATTTATATTTTCCTGAATTACAAAAAAAAATGCTATTGTAAGTATCTGGAACACATCTCTTTGGGCAAAAGAGTCATGGGAGATATACCTGTCTTCAACTTTTCTGGATGATGCCACACTATATTCCACAAGGGCTGTTTGCCCCATTAATGAGAATCCCTATTGTTCCACAACCTCTCTAACACTTGGTATTATTAGATTTCAAAAACTCATTTTTCCAATAAGGATGGATATAAAATCTATGGTATAATAACTTTAATTTATATTTCCTGATCACTTTTCAGGTTGCACAGCCTTTCATTCATTTATTAATCGGTCATTTCTGTTACTTATTTATGTTTGTTCAGAATCCTACCCATTTTTAATTCATTTTTCAATTTCTGATTATTTAGTTATGTTAACTCTTTATGTATTTCATGTTACTTTTCTGCTGTTAAACATTCAGTAAGTACAAGCATACCTTATAGATGTTGCCTTGATTAACACTTTCCTGGTAAAATTCCTCTTGGTTTTTAAAAATGCAAATTTCAAAATATACAAATTTTGCCAATGGTCATGTAGTAAAAATTTAGGTGTATGACACCAAAACTCAATAGAAAATTTTCTACAAAATGACATACAGGAAAATTGTCAAGAAACTTTCCAAATGCATTCAGTAGAATGTCAGAATCATGTGTAGATATTTTGAAAAGCATGCTGAGTGTCAACAGAAGGGATACATATTGCAGATATTGCCCATGCTAAAAGGCCATGAGAGCATCAGTGTGAGCCACACTTTGCCACTGGGTGCTTGAACTGCATACATTTCCACACTGCCTTTTACAGTTAGCTCTTCTTTTTGCTTCCTGTCGGAGTCCTCGAAGAGTTGAGAACATATGGAAGACAATTATGGAGAAGGAAGCAAAGCAAGTGAAGAAAGTTACTGCATATGAAGCATAAAAAGCAAGTATTTCTTAACAATTAATTGTTGCATGATCAAGAATACAATTTTTAAGTATTTTAAATCCTAATATGAGAGTTTATTGCTCAACCATGGGCATTTTACTGTTTTACTTACATTTCACGAAATTGGTTGGGGGGGTTGGGTTGATATATAACACATTATCATTTTTGTCTTTTAAAATAATGGGCATTTGTTTCCTGGAAACCACTCATGGGTAAAATGTTGGATCATCAGGAGTGAATCAGTTAACATCAAACAAGGGGTGTCGTTCTTTTTTTTCCTAGCATGTCCCCTATTACTCTTTGCTTTCTTCTTTTTCTTTTTTTACACATTTCTCACTTAGTGTTGGTGTGACAGGTATGACCCTATTTTACAGATGAGGGCACTGAGATTCAAGGAGGTCTATAGATACAGCTGTATTAGTTTCCTACCTGTGGCTGCTGTAACAAATTAACACACACTTGGTGCTTAAAATAATAGAAATTTATACTCTCACAGTTCAGAAGCCAGAAGTCCAAAATCAAGGTATTAGTAGAGCCATGCTCCCTCCAGAGGTTCAAGGAGAGATTCCATTCCCTGGCTCTTCCACCTTGTGGTGGTTCCTGGTATTCTCTGGCTTGAGGCCACATCATTCCACTGCCTCCACAGTCACACTGCCTTCTCGTCTGTGTATTTCTTTCCTCTGCCCTCTCTGATAAGGACCCCTGTGATAGAATTTAAGCCTCCCTAGGATAATCCAGAATGATTTCCTTATCTCAAGATTCTTAACTAAATCACATCTGCAAGGACCCTTTTCCCAAAGAAGGTCACATTCACATGTTCCAAGAATTTGACGCAGATACTTTTGTAGGGACCATTTTTCAGCCTGACACATTGGCTCAGAGTCACACAGCAGCACATAGTATAGATAAGTTCAGATGTAGGACTTGCGGATTCCGGAGTTCATGTTCTTTCTGCTCCATGTGCTGTCTTCCATCGGATTGTGTGACCTGTCATCTCTGTCCCTCATCACACCTCATACTGAGAGAAAGTCTGCCCTACCATAGAGTAAGGTCAATATCCTTTACCCCAGCTCCACGGACTTTTCCAAGGAGAGTCTGAAAAGGCTGAGCGGCGCATTAACACATTGCATCATGCACTCTTGGCTTCCTTTCCAATACCTTGTCAGCTTCCTGAGCCTAGTTCAAGAACCACACTAGAGCACCAAACAACCCTGCTGGTAAGAATTATTATATCCTTCCCACTCATACTGGTTTCTCAAAAGCCCCCATAAGTCTGTAGTATAACAGAAGAAAAAAAATTCTAAATATCATCCTCATTCTTTTTTCTAGGCTTGCTATCTGCTGCGACTTAGGGAATGAAAATGGACGGTTGAAAGAAACCATGCTATGTCTCCCAAACTGTCCTCAAACATTCAGTTTGTAGGTTAGTCACTTGCTTTTTGTCAAGAGATTGTTTGGGAGGCGCCTGGGTGGCTCAGTCGGTAAGCATCTGCCTTCGGCTCAGGTCATGATCCCAGAGTCCTGGGATCGAGCCCCGCATCGGGTTCCCTGCTCAACGGGAAGCCTGCTTCTCCCTCTCCCTCTCCCACTCCCCCTGCTTGTGTTCCCTCTCTCGCTGTGTCTCTGTCAAATAAATTAAAAAAAAAATCTTTAAAAAAAAAGAGATTGCTTGATATGGAAAGTATAGAAAATGTGATATTTCCACCTGCCCAACATGTGGGTAAGATCTACAAAGTTCCATTCTGCACACATACCTGCCCCTTCCTTCTAGGAACCATGATTCCCATCCACATAGATTGCCTGGAATTCAATCCATCCTCTTTTTTCCGTCTACCTAGAGTTACTATCATACCATTTCACATAAGACATGAAACCTTGTAATTGTATAGGCCAATTTACAAGCCCTTCCCCGTTCAAGCTGTCATCCGAATAACATCTACACACATTATAAACCCCACAAGACAATGCTTTTATTTTTACTTAGACATATATGTTTCTAAGAAATTAAGAGGAAAAATGGGCTTTTAAATTTGCCTCGCTACTTATGATGTCTACTGCCCTTCATCCTCACCTGAGGATTCAAGTTTCCCATTATTTCCTTTCATCCTGAAGAACATCCTATAGCATTTCTTGTAGTATAGGGTGGTCTGCTGACAATAAATTTTCCCAGTTTTTCTTTATCTGAAAGCAACTTTATTTTGCCTCCATTCCTGAAGTATAGTTTCACTGGATATGGAATTCTGGATTGATAGTTTCTATTCCTTTCAGCACATGAAAGACACTGTCCCACTGTCTTCTAGCTTTTATTGTGTTTGAAGGTAGGTTGGCATTTTTTCAAAATGTGGTTCCCCAGTTGTATATTGTATGTTGTTTTTCTCTGACTGCTTTCAAGATTGCATCTGGGATTTTCAGCTGGTTCATTATGATGCATCTCGGCATTTTGAATAGGTAAATATATCTCTTTCACTAACTTTGGGACGTTTGGGGCCATTATTTCTTCAAAAAGTTTTTATGCCCCATTCTCTATCTCCTTTCCTTCTGGGACACTAATTAACAGTATGTTAAAACTTTTACTATTATCCCACCGGACCCTGAGACTCTGGTTGGGGTTTTTTAAATCTTTGCTTTCCCTTTGCTCTTCATAGGGAAAGCTTGTATTCATCTATCTTCAAATTCACTGGCTGCCTGTGGTCTGAGCAGGGAGCCCGATGCGGGGCTTGATCCCAGGACCTTGGGATCATGACCTGAGCCGAAGGCAGACACGTAACAACTGAGCCACCCAGGCGCCCCAATCCCATTGGGGTTTTAGCTACTGACTATAGCAAGACCTCAGGATAGGGAACTTGGCCCATGCCAATCCCCTCTTCCAGGTGTCAACTCCTCTCCAGAGTCTACCTGCCTTTTTTCACTCTACACATACAGAGAATTGATTCATTTGTTTTGTATTTTGGTCAGAGTTTTAGTTGTTTTCTGTGGGAGTTTACTTGATTGTATGGGAAGCAGAAATCACTATTTTTTATGTTTTAAGTTTGTTATGTTGTCTACATTAGTCCTGACAAGTTCAGTAATGTTGCATGAACAAATAACTCCTAGACCCTTAGGGGCTTAAAAAAACCACAAAGGTTTATTTCCTGACTTTATAACTCATGTCCATTTCCCAGATTAACAAGGGCTTGTGTCATCCTTACTTAAGGACACAAGCTGGTGACCTTCACTATCTACTTATCATTCTGACAAGGGGAAAAGGGAACACGGTAAAAAATGCACTAGCTCTTAATGTTTTTGCCCAGAGCCAACTTATATCACTGCAGTTCACATTTCATTTGTCTAGGCAAAACATGTGGCTTCACTTAAATTCAAGTGAGTAAGGAAGTGTACCCATTCAATTTGCCCAGAAGGAGGAGAACTGAGATATATGTGAATGAACCTGAAGGCTACCATGATGTCATGTCATATGGATTTTTTCACTTTCATAAGGTCAATCAGTCAATTTATTTCCTCTATGTATTGTGCTTTATATAAAAAGAACTTCCCCAAGATTATAAGATCCTAAGGTTATGAGATGTCCCTTATGTTTTTCCTCTAATGTGCTTAAATTTTTGCTAAAATCCATTTAGCTCATTAGCATAACTGGAGTTATGTGTGTGTGTGTTTATGGTAATATGTCTAACATGTTTTTCTAGGTGGATAGCCAATTGTCCCATTCACTGAAAGAACATTCCCCCTCCACCAATTTAATATTCTAACCTTATCAATAAAATAATTTTATGTATACATGGATCTGTTTTAATACTCCTAATTTTAACCTAATTTAACCTAATTTTAACCTATTTTTAACCTAATGATGTAATTGCCTGGTATATAACCCCAGGGTATAAATATTTTAATTTTTTAGTAGGTAAATACCCCATTATGGTTCTTCTTTTAAAATAAATCTTGTCCGACATCTTTCTTTCAAAAACTATTCTAAAGTATAGTCTTTTCCTTTTTAAAATCTAGAAGAGGCTTACAAGGTCCCTTAAGAAATCTTGTTGGGATTTTGATTGTGATAGTACAGATTTTAAATAGATGTGTCTTCCCAGTAGGGAACATAGTACTTCTCATCTACTAAGGTTTTTAAGTTTGTTCAACATTTTTTATATAGTTACTGTGCAGTCTATTTTAGTTTACTTGTGAATCCTACAGTTGCATGGTCCTCATAAATATATAAGAACTCTATTGATATTTTACTGGGATCTTACATACAGCTACCTCTCTGAACTCTATCAGTTTTAAAGGGCTTTTAGTTGAGTTTGGAAAAAACAATTATATATTTTTAATAGCACTGGTTTATCTCTTCTTTCCAATATTTATACATCATATTTAATCTTATTACCTTATTCCCTTAGCTGGATCCATGTTGTATAATGACTAGCACAATGTTGAAATAGTTATAGTAAGGGCAAGCACACTCATCTCATTTGTGGCAATAAAAGGAATATTTCCAATGTTAACATTAAATAATGTACCTTGCTATAGAGGCCTCTGATATCTTGTAATATGCTGTGTAAATTCATTCTATTCCCAACTTACTGAATGAGTATTGCTTGTTTGTTGTGTTGTTTAATAGAAAAGGGGACTCTATATTTATTAATCCACTACTTTTATTTTTTGTGGATTGATTCTGTTATTCTCATTTAATAATGAGAACTCTTGGGGCACCTTGGTGGCTCAGTTGGTTAAGTGTTTGACTCTGAATTTTGGCTCAGGTCATGATCTCAGGGTTTTGAGATGGAGCCATGCGCTGGGCTCTACAATGAGCCTGAGTGTGAAGCCTGCTTGATTCTCTCTCTCCTTCTCCCTCTGCCCCTCTGCACTCTCTCTCTCTCTCTAAAAAGAGAAGGAGAGGGAGAGAGGGAGGGGGGAGAGAGAGAGAGAGAGAGAGAGAGAGAGAGAGAGAGAGAGAGAGAGAGAGAGCATGCTCTTGGGGCTATTAATTTTCTGCTAAATACACCTTTGGCCGTTTAAATGTATATATGTAGAGTTGTCTTTTCTCTAACACTTGGTTACTCTAGGTTTGATTTCCTATTTGAACCTGCAGTTCTTTAAAAGAAATTCTTGTTTTTTATTGTTGGCATTACAGTTTTTGAAATTGTTGAGCTATGCATTTAAACTTTTATTAATTTTAGTTTTATTTCACTGTAGGCAGAGCATGTAGACTGTAAACATTTTATGTTTCATAATATGGTATTCTTTGAGGTTTAATATATGATCAACTTTTTTCTAAATGCTTCATGACTCTGTAAAGTATGCTTTATATTTCTAGAGAACAAAGTTCAATATATATTAAATCAGCTTTATTAGATTAAAATACTCTTATGTATTCTGTGTTTATCTGACCCATAAAAGATCAATAAAAGTGTATTAAAATCTCATGCAACTTTATTTCTATCAAGTTTTCCTTATATTTGTAACAGCCTTTATTTCATGTATTTTGAGGTTGTTACCATGTCAATGAAAATTCAAGACTGTCATCTTCATTGTGAAGTCTCACTATCTGAATGAAAATATAATCTTCTAGGACACATTTAATATTATCACAGTCTTTGACTCATTTTGTCTAAATATTGCCAAGATTACTTTTTTGTTTATTTTGCTTTTGCCTGATATATATTGTCCATCTTTTTTATTTTTGTTTTTTGTTTGTTTTAGTCATAATGAGTCCTTTGTTTTACATATATCTCTTCTCAGTAACCTATGGTTAGATTTTGCTTTTTTGCTGAAAAAGAGAGTCTTTGTATTTTAATAGACGAGCTTAATGATTCTTTTATAATGATTCAGCTTCAGAAAATGCTTTCACGTTCACATTTGCTCTTCATATCATGTAAAGTACGTGGGAAATGTCATTCCTATTTTACACATGAGAAAATTTAAAACCAAACAGGTTAAATATATTTCCCATAGTTATTCAGGTAATATGTGGCAGGGGTAAGCCTTAACCAAAGGATACTAAAACTAAAGCCATGGCGTTTTAAAGATATAATATACTTTTGTTGAACATCAATGTTCAGATGGACTAACTGGTCAAATTATCTGTCTTTTTTTCAAGTAGGTGACTTTACACTAGTGTTGGCATAAATGATATATTTGGCTATACTTCTGTGATCTTACTTTACACTTTTTGGAGTTTATGCTTCACTGTCAATTTCTTTGCTCCCTGTATTTGGCGATTTAGGCCAAGTGGCACAGTCTTTTCTCTCTGCACTGATTTGGAAGTCATACCTACTTTCTTTTTTTTTAAGATTTTATTTACTTATTTGATAGAGAGACAGCAAGAGAGGGAACACAAGCAGGGGGAGTGGGAGAGGGAGAAGCAGGCTTCCCACGGAGCAGGGAGCCCCATGCGGGGCTCAATCCCAGGACCCTGGGATCATGACCTGAGCTGAAGGCAGACGTTTAACGCCTGAGCCACCCAGGCGCGCCCCCCTACTTTCATATCTAATAGTGGTAACAAGTATACCAAAAAGAATGTTAAAATTTATTGAATGTATAAGTCCACCCCTACTAAAATAAAGATTTATCACCATTTTATTTCCAGACTCTATAAATATGATCTTGGATTTTGTTACTACTTAGTATTAAATATTAAAATATTAAGTAGTTAATACTTATTAAAGCATTATCTTATATTACATATTTTGTCTTTCAAAAGTATAGTTTTACATTTGCATTCCGTGTTATATTTAAAGTTACAATTGTTTAAATCTTGCTTGTTTAATTAGTTACATTATTAATAATCAGTCTCAACATTTCTCTGTTATAGAATTCTTAAATTTGATTTCTCTCTCAGCTGCCTGAACTATTGCTTCCTAAATCTTAGTACATGTAAGAATCTCCTGTGAATACTGTTACATAGATTGCCGCATTCCATCCCAAGAGATTCAGCTTCAGGAGGTCTGGAGTGGACCAGAAAATCTGTACTTCTAACTGGTTTCCAGATAATGCTACTAGACTCAGAACTTCCCTTGGCACTGACCTGGGCTACATCCTTAAGCCATTTCCCTAGTGAAGAGGTGTATGCTTTCTCTTCTCTTGTGTATTTGAGAATCTCTTTCCGTTACTTTTACAAGTAAAAGACAACTTAGGTATATTTACCTTTCTTCAGTACACTCTCCCAAACTGTTCCAAGCAAATTTTTGTAGATTTTATAAGGTAAATTGTTTTCTTGCCCCCCTGCTTGAAGGATTTTTTTTCTTTATTTTTGTAATTAAAAAAAAATTGCCAAGTTGTAATAGTATGGAACCCTTTTCATTAATATTGCCTAGAGTATGAAAAACTCTTTCAATTTGCATACTGGGGCTTTTTGCTTTTGTTTTTGTTTTAGCCCAAAAGAACTTTTATTAATTTTTGATTACTACCTGTGTTCCAATTGTTTGTGTCTCAAGAACGTCTATAATTCTTAGATTTCGTCTAGTGTTTAAGTCAATGGTCTCTGCTATATTTTTAATCTTCCCTATTTCATTAATTTAATTTTATTGCCCTTTTCTCCATTTTGACAGAACTTATCAATTTTTCTTCTACATTAGTGATATACATGTATTTTTAAATGCCTATTTCTTTTCAGCTTCTAATGCAGATTTTATTTTATTTTTTTAAAGATTTAATTTATTTGAGAGAGAGAGAATGAGAGAGAGAGAGCACATGAGGGGGGGAGGGTCAGAGGGAGAAGCAGACTCCCCGCTGAGCAGGAAGCCCGATGCGGGACCCGATCCCGGGACTCCAGGATCATGACCTGAGCCGAAGGCAGTCGTTCAACCAACTGAGCCACCCAGGCGCCCACTAATGCAGATTTTAATTCTGTATGGCATTTTGGTTTCTTTATCATGTTTGCTTGACTAACCTCTTTTTCCAAACCATCCTTTCTTTTAGCTTCAGCTCATAGGTACCCCTAATTCTCTCATTTCTCCTTCTGTTTCCTGAGTTTTCTGAGGATACCAAACTTCTAAATACCCTTTCATGTTCCTATGGCAAATCATCCTGCAAGGTCTGTTATTCTGAGTCTCTGAGATACTGTTCCTTCTTTCTTGTCCATCATGATTTTTTTAAACATGGAATGCTTCATGAATTTACATGTCATTCTTGCACAGGGGCCATGATAATCTTCTCTGCATCATTCCAATTTTAGTATACGTGCTGCCAAAGTGAGCACTATCGTGATTTAAAAAAAAAAAAAAATCAGTTTATCATGAAAGAGCCAGTGTTTGCCAAGAAAGAGATGATGACTGTCTTTACTTATGTGCTACTCGAATTCCATACAACTGGATCATAAATTGGTTTCCAGAATTCCTAATCCCAATTGCCAGTCTCTAAAAGCCATTTTGTAGGGGCGACTGGGTGACTCAGCATCTGCCTTCGGCTTAGGTCATGATCCCAGGGTCCTGGGATCAAGCCCTGCATCGGGCTCCCTGCTCGGCAGGGAAGTCTGCTTCTCCCTCTCCCACTCCCCCCTACTTGTGTTCCCTCTCTCGCTGTGTCTCTCTCCGTCAAATAAATAAATAAAATCTTTTAAGTAAATAAATAAATAAACAAAAGCCATTTTGTAGTGCTCCTTGGGATGATAAAGAATCTTCTAGCACCACTGCCTGGATCTATGTCCAATCTGAATATAAAAAAACAATAAACCACAGTACCCTCTTTACCTTCAGCATAGCTATAGTTCTTTAATTATGACAGATACTGACAAATATACTTCCAAAAATATTATTGTCCCCAGTGCCCTTCCCCAAAGATGTCTACATCCTATTCCCTAAACTCTGTGAATATGTTAGGTTACAGGGCAAAGGAGAATTAAAGTTGTAGATGGGATTAAGGTTGCTAATCATCTGACTTTAAAATAGAGAGATTATTCACTATTACTCAGGTGGATCCAAAGTAATCACAAAGGTCCTTAAATATAAAGAGAGAAAGAGGCAGAAGAGTTAGAGCCAGAGTGATGCAATAAAACAAAGACTCAACTGGTCATTGCTGTCTTTGAACATGGATGAGTGCCCCAAGTCAAGGAATGTGGACAACTTACAAAACCTGAAAAAAACAAGGAAACAAACTGCCCCCTAGAGACTCGAGAAAGAAATTCAGCCCAACCAACACCTTGATTTTATCGCAATGCAATCCTTTTCAGATTTCTGATCTCCAGAACTTTAAGATAATAAATTTGTGTTGTCTTGAGCCACTAGGTTTGTGGTGACTTTTTACAGCAGCTATAGGAAACTAATAAACGACATGCCAACTGCTATTTGTATTCTCTACATCAACGCAGAGATAGAAGTCTGCATTAATAGTATGCCTCAAACAGCACTGACATTGTATAGGCATTCTCACTCTTATAATTAGTCTGTCATGTTTCTGAACGAGGGGAATGGGGGCAACTAAAAGATTAAAGGTCTTTCCTCCTTCTAGCGATAGCACAAGCACACCCTGAATTGAAATTATTCATTCCAGTTCCACCAAACTTCAAATTAGTAAATCCTCTACAGGAATTTAGAATAGCTTTGACTGTAAGAACTAGTTTTTGGTGGTAAAATAACTTCATGCGTGTGTGTGCGTGCGCCACACACACACACACGCACACTGCTATCCAGGCATCAGTTTAATTTCATGTAATCTTTAATCCCTTCTTGGTTAAGGTGCTGATCCTCCTACTTCACTCCCTTGTGAGTGAATGAAAATTTAAGAAATTATACCTTTATATAAGTGAGAATGCTTTTCTAACTATACAAATTCTTTGTCCTTTAAATAGGTAGAACCAAGGCCTATCTATTTTACTTTTGCACAGCACTACTTTTCCTTGGGGAAAGAGTAAAAGATCACATTTTTAAATGTTTCTCTCTCTGCATAGGAAGCTAGTAGGAGCGAGATTTCCATATGTTTTGATTTGCCCAAGTAGGTATTTCTCTACTCACTAGTCTCTGGAAATCACTGTGTTTACTCAAGATTTAATTCAAGAGGCTAAAGTCATGGGTAAATATTAAGAGGGAATTGACAAAGGCATATTAAGTTTTAGAGAATAAACTATACTTTCCTAAAAGAAACACATTATAACAGAGTTGACACAGAACAGCTTTCTGCCTTTCGAGTACCAAAGGCCACACGAGCAGCCAACACCCCACACTTGATCTTGCCCTGCAAAATTTCCGCACAGCAGATAAAGGGCCAAAGCAACACAATTCAATAAATAGGACACACTCGTTCATCCATATGTACTAGATCTTAGGCCATCAGGCTTCTTACTGCTACTATAAGAATCATGTTATGCTTGCATGCTGGACACAACTGTTCTGAATACATAGGTCTTTATCTGGACCAAAACTGATTGGGGGGGAGGGTCCTCTACTATTAGTCTGCAAGAGGGTCTAACATTTCCCACCATTACAACCATCAAACAAGATAAAGCCTTTTTATCTCCAAGAGGATTAAATCAAAACACAGATAGATTGACCTTGGAGATGAGCCATTAATCTTTGTGAGATAAATATGAATACTTGATGGTATTATATAATAGAGCTGCAGAGAATACTGAGGAAATTAAGCAGGCTCATATGGGAAGGACCAGAAGGCAAGTGTGAAAACCATAAGGACATGGGTAGGACATAAGGACACTTAAGATGCTGAATTTTCTCTGAGCACAATCCTTCCCTGGTAGAGCTAACTGGTGGGCTCCTCAGATTATAGATATTCTCTATAGTGTTAGCCAATGAGAACCCAATATGAAAGAAAATGAAAAGCATCGTAAGTCTTTAAAAACAAATGTTCTCATTTTCATAGGTACCTATGAAACAAGTGGTTAAGAACATGAGCTCTGAAGTCAAATGGTGAAGGTTCAAATCTTGGCCTTGGCCCTCACAAGAATGCGATGTAACTTCTTCATGCCTCATTTCCTGCATCTGTAAACTGGAGATAATACTGTTACCTCACTGGCTACTCCAGGAGCATCAGCTATGATGATACATGTAAAGCTCCTAGCACAGTCCTAACCTCTAGTAAGAGCTGAATATAACTGCTGCTCCTGCTAAGGAGAGGCTGCAAAGCATTCTGGGTAAGAACAGGACTCTTGAACAACAAGCCTATCCAGGCAGGCTCTGCCATTTAATAGCTGTACAATCTTGGGTAACTTACTTAAATTACCTGTGCCTCACTTTTCTCATCTATAAAATGAGAGTAATAATAATAATTATATCAGTGTGATCTTGAGGATTAAGTGAGTTAATGTTTGTAAAATATTTAGAAGAGTGTCTGGCATATAATGTGTTTGATAATATGTTTTTCAGCTCTCTTAGTTTTAGAACTGTGATCATGGGAAGTCAAGGGCTCTGTAGCAATACTCTGGGGGTCTGTGTGGTAGAGTGGAGATAAGGAAGGTATGGCCCAGCCTCACTCTCTATTCAAATAGAGTAACTCTATTTTATATATTGAGCTCTTGGGCAAGATTTTCTTTGAGTAAAAGGTCTTGCTGTTTAAAAAGAGAAGAAAAAAAGAAGGAAGGAATGGAGGGAAGGAGACAGAGAGGGGGAGAGAAAGGGAGGTTAGGAGAAAAAGAAAAGAAGGAAACAAACCAGGATTCTATACCAAAGGGCCCCCATATAAAATATCTCTGTCAGTCTGGTTTCTACAAAATATTGCATATTTTTATACGCATTATTTAGCGAATTTAACCAGATCATTTTTAAGGTTCCTTGTAGACAGAAAATTCTGTTTCTTGAAAAGTGAATTTTAGTAAATTCAAATTTAAAACACACAACTTCCCAAACTTCTTTAGGGTAAACAAAAATCTCGATAATTCTAATTTAACATGCAAATCATGAATATTCACTACAGTCAAATGAATAATAAATCACCCCTGACTTCAAGTGCTTGCCATGGAAAATTGCCTATTTCCTTAAACACGTAGAAATCTGTTTTTAAATAGTTTTTTATTATTTTTGTTCTCGTGATGGTTGCTCTTCAAAGCAGTTTGGAAAATGTGCCATCTTCAGCATTAAGGAACTAAAGAAGAAATGATTAAAGCAAAATATGGTGTCATTAACAAAAGGAAAGAGAGAGTCCATGGCTCAGAAGGCTGGGTGCTGGGACAAATTTTTTAAATGACACCAGGTAAAATTTATGATGTAAAAGGGAATGTCCCTTAGTTATTCTGAGTCTTGTTATCTATTTGAATAATAAATCAAAAGGCTCTTTATCCATTTATGGCTGAAATTATGACCTTAGACAGGTTACTGATGTGATTTACCCCACTGATGCAAATGAAATGAAAACCCAGGGAAACTATCACTGGATTGGTCCCGTGTTCTAGAAAATTAGTGAGGCTCGGTAGAACAAACATTTTGAAGGGAAAGTATAAAACTGCAAATATTTATGGCACCACTATGTCAGTGAGCTCATTCAGATTTCTTTTAAATAACTATCCTTCAGTCATTGTTACACAGAAATCCCAAGTACATTCAAGCTTAAGAAAATTGTCTATTTCATAATTTGATGAAAGGACATCACTACTATTTGGCCCTAAATTGAATTATTAATATTTTACCTTTAAAGACTCATGCAGTGCGATTCCATTTATATAAAATTTAAAATATGCAAAAGCTAGAGTGATTAGAAGTATGTACATCGATGATAAAGTTAGGAAGAAATGCAAGGAAATGATTATTGCAAATGACAGGATAGTAACTACCTCTAATGTGGTCAGAGAGAGGATTAATATCAGAGGGGGTTTGCAGGGGACTCTTGGGGCACTGGGAATACTAGTCTGGGCCTGGATAAACGCTGACACGGGTTTTCATTTATAATGATTCATTAAACTGCACATACATGTCTTATGCAGTTTTCTTATATTTATTATATTTCACAATTGTATTTAAAATCCCCTATTCTGAGCTGACTCTCCACCCTATTACAAAGGTCATACTTTATACTAAAAAAGTATTCATTGTTTATCTGAAATTCAAACTTAACTGGGCATTCCATCCTTCATTCTTACCCCAGTCAGAATAGCACAGTTAGACTACAAACAGTGAAAAAGAAAAAGAAGAAGGCAAAATAAACCACAGACACAATGCTTTCGCAGAAGTCTTGGTTATTCCTGTTTTATATCCTATTAATACGATAAATTTGTGTTTCATGGTTTAGACGTCCCTGAGGTTCTTGTATCCAGGGACTATAAACAAAAGTAGGCTACATAGATGCAAATTATAATTTGCTTATAGGAAGGCAAAGAAGCTGACCTTTATAAATACAACCACACCTAAGAAAGGAGAGCTTCGAGTCAAAAACAAATCTGGAAAAAAAAAAAAAAAACTTAATTTGTTCTTTTTTTAAAGCAGTGATTTGCCTTTTGTTATGTGCATTTGTTTGCAGGAGGAAAGAAAAAGACAATCAACTAGTTAAAATGGGTGCTATATTGCTCCCTTATACACAAAGAATTACACATCTGTCTAACAATACTAACCACTCTGAAAGATAATTATGGATCAATGCTTTAAAAAATATCCTGAACTGCCTCCAGAAATGGCAAGGAGAATTCAATTAAATTATTTGTAAAAGCCAGAGTCTTTTTTTCCTATCCATCTGCTACTTGAAATGGGATGACCTTTCAAATAGTGCTTGCGGTTCTCAAAGCAAACTCCAAATAAAGAAGTGGAGTGTGTCCTCCCCCTCCCCCCACCAGGTTCAGCACAGATAAGAGCATTTGTACTGACATTCCACACCACTGAAAAGAATGCAGATTTGGCTTCTAGAACACAAAAGAGGCATTTTAGGAATATCAATCAGGCTCTGTCCCATGCCTTCCGTCATGACATTTGCCTTCTATCAGAAAGGTGTGCTGTTTCCAAGATAACTGTTTGGGAACAAGCTACACCAAGTAATTTACTCCCTGGAGAAAAAGTGGAAACCCTACCCCCAAACAAATAGGATAAAGTACACGTTAGTGAAGAGTCCCTTGTTTAAGCTGCCCATGGCAGGAGAGCTAATTCGAAAAGGTCAGATATTTAAGTAACAATAGACTCCAAACAGACTTCCCAAAGGCCTCTCCATAGGCCTCATATTATCAACTAGCAGCTGGTACTATGAGACTATGACAGTATTTCTTCACCAAGGGAGAGGGAGAAGCAGGCTCCCGCTGAGCAGGGAGCCCAATGCAGGGCTCGATCCCAAGACCCCGGGATCATGACCCAGCTCAGGTCATGGTCCCAGAGTCCTGGGATCGAGGCACATGTTGGGCTCTCTGCTCAGCAGGGAGCCTGCTTCTCCCTTTCCCTCTGCCTGACACTCCCCCTGCTTGTGCTCTCTCTCTCTGCCGAATAAATAAATAAAATCTTTTTAAAATTAAATAAATTAAATAAACATATATACACACACACACAAATAAATCAGTACTTTTCCCCTGCCCTATTGCCAATCACATTTTCCCATAACTAATAAAAAACAAAAAATAAAAACAATGACTTGTTTATGCTTCCAGAGCTTTCTTTAGCTTCAGACAAATATATACAAACATAGAATTATATATAGAACCATTCTTTTCTTTTTCACTTAAATGAGCTCTGTACTTTCCCAATTGGTCCAGTCAAACGACTATTCACCAACTGCATCATGTACATGTTGGATATCACATATAGATCTATCTAATTATTTTTATTGATTGCACAGTAGAGTTAAAATATGGTCAACAATTTCCCTATTAATGAACTTCTTGGTTAATGTTTTCTCTTGCTTTGTTTTGTTTTTTCCACTAAAACAATGCAGCACACATCTCTGAATATACATTTGTATACAATAAAGATTCCCAACAGTAGAAGTACAGGTCAAAGAGTAGGTGTACCATTAATTTTGATAGAGAATGCCAGACTTATCACAATTTGAAAACATTCTACTTCTCATTATGATTTGATTTGTATTTCAATGATGACTGCTGATGAAGTTGAGGAGATTTTCATGTCTATTGCTCATTTAAATTTTCCTTTTTGTGAATTACCAATTAGTATCTTTAGCCATTTTTTTCAAATATGATGTAAAACTTTATCTCATCAGTGTATGAGTTCCTACTTTTCTAATATTTATATTATTAATGCTGTACACTTATATCTTTAATTTATCTAAAATTTATTTTTTTTTATTTTATGGTGAGAAATGGGGTCTATCATTTATAACTTACAAGTGAAAAGCCAGCTTTTACACGATTTTTTTATAGAAACATCCATTACCCATTGAAATAAAAAGCCACTTATGCTAAATATTTAGTTCATTATTACATACTTTGATCTGTTTCTGACTTTTTTCTATTCCAATGTCAATTTTTAGCATGGCCAATAACATACTGTTTTAATAACAGCAACTTCACGCCCGACTCTTGATTTCAGCTCAGGTCATGATCTCAGGGTTGTGAGATTACGCCCTGCGCTAGGCTCCCCACTGAGCATTGAGCCTGCTTAAGATCCTCTCTCCCCTTTCTCCTCTGCTCCTCCCTCCCTACTCGCACATCACATGTGAGCACTCTCTCTAAAAAAATAAAAACAAAAAAAAAAAAACCCCAAACTCCAGCAGCTTTATATTAAGTTTTATGTCTAGAAGAAAGAGTAAAAATAAAAACCATTGCAATTGTGACTGGAATTCCATGAATATATACAGGCTTTTAGGAAGGAATAACATTTTACAATAGGAAATATTAGGGAATACAGAATGACAATTTCCTTTCTTATTAAATGTATTACTAAAGATTTTATATTTTTTATGTAAATGAAAATTTTCTATTTCTTTGTAACTGGTTATTGCAGGTATAAATATGCTTTGATTTTAATATATTTATCTTGCAGTCATCCAGCTTACATGTTTTCTTAGTCTGTAACAGAGTCTTAAGTTTGCTAGGAATATAATCATATCATCTGAAAATGAAGATAACTCTGTTTAATGTTTTCCAATATTTATGTTGCTTAATTTTTTTGCTTAATTACATCATGTAGAACCTACAACACAGCGGTAAGTAACACTATTGACAGTAAATATTCCTCTGCATTTATCCTGGTCTTAATAGCAATGGCTTTTATATATTCACTGTTAAATGTAATGTTACAGTAGGTTTTGTGAATATATTTTATTATGTTTATTTAACATCCTCCAATGCCCATTTTGTTTAGAAAATTATTTGAAATTTCTAATAAATTTTAGAAAATTATTTTTTGGCATGTGTATTGGGTTGAAATTTATGGCCACTTAGAATCTCAGATGACCTTATTTTGAAATGGGGTCCTGGCAGACATACTTATTTAAGATGAGCTCATATTGGATTAAGGTGGGCCCTAATCCAATGGCTGTTATCCTCAACAGAAGAGGAAATAGAGGCAAAAACAGACACACACGGAAAACTCCATGTGATGACAAAGGCAGAGACTGAAGTGATATGTCTACATGCCAAGGAAAACCAAGAACTGACAGCAACCACTTGAAGCTAGAAAGAGGCAAGAAAAGATCACCCCTTACAGCATTTGAAGAAAGCATTATCCTGTTGGCACCTTGATCTTGGACCCTTAGTATCCAGAACTGTGACAGAAAAAATTTCTGTTATTTTAAGCCACCCAGTTTGGTAATTTGTTACAGCAGCCCTAAGAAACTAATAGAGCATGTATTGATAAAAACATATCATTTTTATCTGTTAATTTGCTGATGTGATGGATGGTGTGGAAAATTTCCAATTTTGACCCAGTTTATAATTTTTTGAAATAAACGCTATTTCAAACATTTTATATTTTCATAAGCAGATGGATTTAAGTTGCTGTTTTTAAAATCATATACATACAAAAATGAAATTGGTATAAAATATCTTTTTAGAGCAATCAATACCATCAGGTTTGGATATAAAGTTGTGCTGGATTTATACTATTACTTGAGGCCCTTTCCCTCTTTCTCTATAGTCTTAAATTGTTTGATAACCATAAAGAGTATCTGTTTTTATTTTATTTACTTATTTATTTTTAAATATTTTATTTATTTATTTGACAGAGACACAGTGAGAGAGGGAACATAAGCAGGGGGAAGTGGGAGAGGGAGAAGCAGGCTTCCCACCAAGCAGGGAGCCCGATGCAGGACTCGATCCCAGGACCCTGGGATCATGACCTGAGCCGAAGGCAGATGCTTAACAACTGAGCCACTCAGGTGCCCCAAGAGTATCTGTTTTTAAAGTTTAAATTTAATTTAGCTGTAAAACCATCTGGGCCTGGGGCCTTTTTTAGTGGTACATCTTTAATCTTCCACTTTTTTCTCTGATTATTATTATTAAAATATGTTGACTTTTCTTATGTGAATATTGATAATGTATATGTTCCTAAAGAATCACCATTTCCTCTTGGTTTTCAAATAAAGGGCTACAGAATTTTTTTTTTCAAACATGTGGTAGTACCAGTATTGATTGGTAGAGTTGACCAGGAAGCTAGGAGGATACATACCCCTTTCCTCCTACTACTACATGTGGATTGAGTCGAGGGGACATTCCTCAAAGAAAGAAAAGAATCATTCTTCAGTCAAGCATATAGAAGTAGCTCTTATCACTGGCAAGAACCTCTAAACAAACCCACACAAAATGTTTTCATCTGAATCATCAGGTATGCATCACAATAAAATTTAGATAGTTGGTCCTCAAGTTATTTGATACTTTCCTGGAGTCTTAGCAAAGCTATGCAGAAATTTTCTTGACATTTCCATTAAGCTACAATAAGGTTCCCATTTTTTGAAACACTTGACAAAATAAAAAAAAGAATTATTCTTCCCTCACACCTGCACACATTTAAACTTATCTAAGAAACAATTTTCTCTACTCTCCCAGACTTCATACTCATATCCTTTTATTCATAGCAGATGGAGGAAATTAGAGTAACACATTTGCTCTAAAATCATTAGTGTTGCCTCAGCACTTCTAATCTAAAATGGCATTTCAAGGGGTTATTGTTACGTGGATCAAGAGTTTGCTCTAGGCACAAAAAGACATAAAAATCAATTTGAAACTTTTTTTTTTTTTTTTTGCAATGAGCTTTTTTTTGCATCTTAGTTTCTTCAACTTCATTCCAGGTGGATTTTAAACACAAATCAAGTGGGAGGACAGAGTGGTCTGATTCGGTCATGGGTCATATTTTGTTCCCTGGCCAGTCCTCTGACAAATCATTATAGCTGCTTCTGGAAAGTACTATTTTCAAAACCGATCACCAACTGCTGGGTAGTCTGGAAGACTGGGAATTTTTTTTCGCTCTCAGATACCAGGCTGCCCTTTTGCCTCCTGAAATGCTTAAAACTAAACTAGGTAGTGAGCTTCAGATGACAGCTAATTCTGTCCCAGACCGAAACAATCCCTGGCTTAAGAAAGACCAATCTGTGAGTGTTTCTTTAGCATATACTGTATTAAGTCCACCATTAAAAAAAAAAAAATTGTCCTTTAAGTTTAAGATCTACACACCTGGAAAATACAATCTTGTGTAGACATAAGAGCAATCATGGAGAATGATACCAGTTCTTTCCATACTGCATGACAATTTTCAAACTACTTTCATGCCACGTTTGTATGTCATCATCATAAATCTATAATGAATTCAGGATAAAAGAAGAAGGAGACATAAACATAGTGGTCTTAAGATGAAAGTGACATTAAAGATCATCAATAAACCTCTTTTACAGGTAGGAAAATGGAGGCCAAAGGGGAATGAGGACCTTTGCCATCCTGTAAGGCTAAGAGAGTGAAAGCCAGTTGCCACAAGAGTTACAGAAAAGAGTCATAAAAATAAGACAAGGAAGAGAAACAGAATGGGAATAAAAAAACACTAATTCTGATTTAACATATTTTCTTAAAAGAAGAAATTCTGTTGAATTAAAGCTTAAAATTCAATATTCATCTCTAAGGACCACTTGGCTATGACAGTTTTATGCCATTACTAGATCCCTTAGAGAGAAGAGCAATTTTAAAATTCATAGTTTCCAGCAAATATGCGCAAGCCTTGAAGAACATGTTCATGCAGTTGTAAATAGTATACACACATACACACACAAAACTTAAAAGTCACTATTATATAACTATTGAAAAGAGCCTAAATATTCCATAGCTCAATTAAGGAGTTATTCATGTATTTCCTATACACCCACCCTTTACTCACCCTCTACTTTCCCACAACAGCAAGGACCTAGTGGATTATCTTAATATTGTGACCTCTCTATCATACAATAAAGTTTTAAAAGAATCTTTCCTTTAAATGAAAATATATTACTAGCATGTATTTTCTGTGACAGCAGTCTCAAAAATACATGTCAACAATGCAGAGGCCAGAGTCCTAATATCTTTCATTCAATAGACAATAGCCATCCATTTTCCATGACTTAATCCAGAATATTTTTTTAAAATCTAGATCTAGGATATCATAACTCAAGTAAAAGATGGTATTATAGAAACGCGCAAACATAAAAAACATTAAAAGTGGAGTCATCATTTTAAAAGGAAGAAATTTACAGCGGTGGTGAAAGATTGTATCAGAGTTAGAGGATTGGAGGACAATCTCTGTGTCAGAATACACACTTTATTGTCAGAATGCACCACGACATTTTAAAACCGCTTTTAGTCACCTTTTAAACATCCGAGAATAGAGAATGTAAAACACAATGTCTAACGCACCACAGAAAGTTTTATGATTCTCCTCAAAAAAAGGAAGAACAAACATCTCTATTTCCATTCCGGATCTGCACAATATATGCTTGCATCCCATTTGCTCTGATTCATTTACATTTTGCTGAATTCTGTTTTTGTCCATTTTCATCTTTCAAAAGATTTAAAAAAAATCAACAACAACAAAAAGCCCTCAAAAGATGCTTTCAGATGATATCGCAAAGCAAATAAGTACATGAATTAGTGAAACAACATCCAAGTTTATACAAATGTAGCAGTTAACGTCTTTTCTCATCTTGTCCGAGAATTAATTGCACTGCTGAAATTAGACATCAGCATGCTCCATGCAGACAGGAGCCCAAGCTGGAAGCAAACTCTTGGAATAATAATACTGCCTCCTGATTCTTTTCACATGGCTACATTTTTGACATTTCCTTCAATATTCTACCCAGTTGCAGTAGGACTAAGACAAAAGATTTCTCTAGGCATGATTGGCACATCCGTGGTGAGTGGCAGAGAATGGCAACAGGCAACAAGTCCCTCTAGTGGCTCCAAAAGCCCACAGGCTTTCTGCAAACCTTACACATACATGCCCTAAAGAAAGCATATAAAAAATGGAAACTATGATGACAATTTTAATCACCTGACAGACATCTATGATCTAATATAACTTTATAACGGCAAATCTTTTGACACACAGGAGACTGCCAAGCTTATAATCTCTCCCTGCCCCTCAGTCTCTTTAACTGTTTATATGAGGGTTTTTACACATGGATGGAGATGACCTTAATATAGTATATATTTTCATCTATCCAAGGACAAACTACAAATGGCTAAATTTAACTACAATGGAATTTTCTTGGTTGTTTTTAATTTGACTCGAACCACCTCTATGGGCTCTAGAACTTTCTCCCAGACCTGGGAGATGTCAGGTGTCACTAATCAAAGTTAGCCCCTCTTGTAGTCAGTGCAGCCCAAAGTTCTGCCTGCAAAGTAGCAATTAGAGTCAAGTCTCTTCTGGAAATGTCAATTACTGCTCTTTGTCTTCCCTGTTGAATGTCTCCTTAATATAAGAATGACATATCATTTTTACCCTATCAAATTAGAAAATATTATTTAAAATAACACTCATAGCTGGCAAGAGTGCAGGGAAAGAAGCATGACCAAAGATGATGGTGAAAATGCAAAATGCAATATCTTTTATGGAAAGCAATCTGACAACATATATCATGACATTTTTATCCTATGATATTCACTGATTTTATTTGGGGAACATTGTTCCATATGTCTAAATAGTCTGAAAACCAGACTTTTTAATATTTGTATAGTTTTGAATTATGTAAATATACTATACTAGACGATAGTTTTTCATTGTTTCCACGTGTGTCAACATTTTAGTTTTCTATTTCAGTTACTATAAATAATGCTGTAGAGAACATCTTTATAAATACATTTTTAAATTGCATCTTGTTTATTCTTTAGGATAGATTCTTAGAAATGGAAATACAGCTGTCAGCAGGTGCACCTTCAAGTATAATTTTGTCCTAACAACTACAGAATTGCAATTAGCAAACCAGTTCCTCAACTAAAATTCCAGGGGATCATCATTTACAAGGAGCAAAATACATGGCGATAAAAATGACCCTGCTAATTTACAGAGCCTTGAGAATGGGTAATTTCTCCAAGGAAACCAAATCAGATAACATGTATGACTGAGTAACCATTAAGTCAAAAAGGACAAGTCAGGGCCCACCAAAAGGACATTCATTTCAAGCAAAGGTACAGCCTGCTAAGTTAACTGCCTTCTGTCCTCAAGCAAAAATCCTCTTCCCAAGTTCATTAGTGTGTTAAGATCTCTCTCTGAACACATTCTTACCATCATTGGTTAGCATTAATTTTCCTGTCTTTTGAAGACTAATCAGCAACCCAGGTTTATAAAACCCAGAATGCAATAAACATCTTCAAATCCGATTAAAAAAAAAAAAGTCAGAATAGGGTGAAACATTCTGTCGCTACCAGACCTGGCCTCCTTGATGACGTAAAGGGAGAAGTTACTGACTGGAAGCTGTTCTAAATGAAGTGAGGACTGACCCTTAACTTAAAACTCCAGATTTCAGAAGCCAATAAATAATAACACACTATTTTTTAACCTTTCGTATTGGAAAATATTTAAAATGATAACACCCACAGTTGGCAGGGGAATGGTATTTCCCAAAGCATAGCCCTTAGAAAAATATTTCCATGATAAAATGAGTTTAGGAAAGAGTGAGAACGGAAGGAAGTTCAAGTTGAACATTTAATGTGCGGTTACAAACTGTGAATCTCCATAAGGGGCTGTAGCAAGCAGCGTTTCTAAACTTATTTAACTACCGAATTCTTCTTGCTTTATGTTGCCTTTTGTTTTTGGCTGTTAGCTTTCTGTCGAGTCTCGCAGGGGAGAGCATTCTGTGGAACTTCAGTAAATGTCTCTCTAAGTCAGCAGTTCTCAAACATTTTGGTCTCAAGACTCATCCACACTCTTAAAAATTGTTAAAGGTCCCAAAGAGCTTTTGTGTATGTAGGTTCTATCTACAGATATTTACTGTATTAAAAATTAAAACAGAAAATTTTCAAAACACTACTTGTTCATTTTAAAATAACCATAATAAACCTATTACATGCACACATATGTAATATATTTTCTACAACAAACAAAAAAAGGAACTAGTGGAAAGAGTGGCATTGTTTCAGAGTACTGAAAATCTTTTTAATGTTTGGCTAAATAGAAAGACCAGTAGATTCTCATATCTGCTTCTGCATTGTATTGTTGATGTAGTTTTGGAATGTAGGTGAGATTCGGTGGGGTGAGGTCCTGAGCCGATGACCAAGAAAGAATTCTTGAGATGTCTTTGGTACAAAATGGTGGTTTTATGAAAGCACAGGGACAGGAAAAAGGGAGTTTTGGCAGCTACTTGGGAGTATTTTTTTAAAGTCCCTGTCCCAAGGTAGACTAACCACAGTTGGATCCAGTTATAGCCATTAACCTGGGAAATGAGTGAGGGAGAAGCCCCCAAATCTATTAGGAGGAGGAAAAGTGAGAGAGGGAGTAAGAGTCAGAGTCCCCTTCATCTGGGATGGCCTGTTTTTCTTCCAGCAACCTGGGCTGACTCGGAGGAGGTCTATTTAGATCATTATCATCCAATATGTCAGGAGGGAATTTCCTAGCCAACACATTCGGGCAAACACATTCTGCAGTGAAGGCCTAGGTATGAGCAATGAAGGTACCCTACGTCCATCTGCCCTGTTTCCTGCAGAAGAGATCTAACTGATAGATCCCACTGAGGCAATGCAGTGTTACAGGGGCTCTGTCCTTTCCTAAATTTTGCAGTCTGAATTGTTTTTAGTGGGTGAAAAGGCATCCCAAGGGAGAATCCTTGGGGACTTAAGAAGAAGCTCCCATGCTAGAGAAGGTCCATTACCAGAGAAAATCCCCCCAGACTCCTGGTTGGCATCCCATGTGCAGGATATGTCAGAGGTTCCTGGTGTCAAAGGGACCTGAGGTGTCCCCCAAACAAAATCGCTATGATCACCGCTGCTGTTAAAGGCCTGCCCTCTCCCCACTTCGCCCTCACATCCTAGGCTACAGATGGGTGCCTGGGGTATGGACCGAAATACCATGCCTAGAGGTCGTGCAGTGAAGGTCACGCCTTATTTTACCTTGCCTTGAAGGTCATGCCATAGAAAGTCATGCCTTATTTTACCTTGCCTTGAACCCACCATTTTTAACCCATGGAGAACACTAGATTACAAGGGAAAATTACCCAATTTTGTAGCTTAAATTGTAGAGGACACTGAGAGAAAATAGTAAAGATATAAATCCATCATGGTGTAAGTGACATTCCAACACAAGTAGTCTTTACAGCCAACTTTCCTAGGAAAGGGTCCCTGTTTAGGTTTTGGTTCAATTGGGTACTGGTTTCGGCCTGCTCCCTGTGGAGGTCTCACAGCCAGAAGCAGCTAGACCAGGGATGCGAAGAGGATCACATTAGATCAATCAGGAGGAAAACTCACACCGGAGTCTTAAGATTGGCAGCCATCCTGGTGACTTAGGTGGCTGTCCCGTGCCCAAGACAGACAACTTTGTATAAGGACAGGAATAAAGAGAGGGCATCAAGTTTCTGGGTATTATTACCATTCCGGCCAGGGTACTAACTTCCAGCCAAAAGGCAGGCTTTCTCCTCCCCGTAGAGTAGCCACCGGCTAGAGGATTGCAGCCTGAGCAATTGGCATGAAAGTGTTCCATTAAGACTGTACTCCTTTAAGAGCCCCTGGAATGAAAGTAAAGGAAGAGGAGAGAAAGTACTCACCAACTTTTCACTGAAGCTCCGAGTCCAGATGTAAAGACTCAGCCCCACATTCCAGCACCAAATGATGTAGTTTTTGAATGCAGATGATATTTGGTGGGGTGAGGTCCAGAGCCGACGACCAAGAAAGAATTCTTGAGACGTCTTTGGTGCAAAATGGTGGTTTTATGAAAGCCCGGGGACAGGACCTGTGGGCAGAAAGAACTGCTGCCCTGGGGTTGTGAGGGGTGGCTGATTATATACTTGGGGAGTTGGGGGAGGTAAGGAAAAGGGAGGTTTTCAAAAGAACTTTCATATGCTAAAGAGGACCTACAAGATACTGGAGGCCTTGCCATTGCCAAGTCAAGGTTGTTTTTCCCTGTAGTAAGGCATTAACATTAAAACAGATGGGAGGAATGTCACACATGTCCAACCCAGGAGTGGGGGCGGGGGGGGGGGGGGGGCGGGGGGGGGTTGGGGGGGTGGGGAGAGTTTGCTGGGTGTCAGCTTGTGCTTTGTCCTCATCTTGCCTTCTGCTCCATCATCAATGTGATATACAATTTGGTTGAAGTATGTCAAAATTCAAGAGTATTTTAATCACCTTTTCAAGCACTGTGGGTATTTTTCTTGGATACTGCATCAAAACTTGACAAAGGGGAGTGACTTCACCAAGACGGCAAACTAGGCTATTCCTAACTTCGCTTCCCCTCCTAAGAAAAACAACTAGCATCTATTCAAGAATAAGATACCACTGAAAGAATCTTAGGACACAGGGGTGAGGCAGAAGCACACCCTGCACCGCGAAGACAAAGACAGAGGGCATCAGAAGGGTAAAAATAGGAGCTACCTGTTAATTGTACTGCCCCTCCCTCAGGCCAGCACCAGGTTAGAGAGGTCTCCCCTGAGCCTCCAGTTCCTCCAGAGGGAAAAGAGAATACAGGGGTGACAACCAGCCTTCCCCAGCATTGTGGGTACTTTGTGGGAAGCCCTTACTCTGATTTCACACTGTGAGAATTGCAGGGGAATCTGCAGGGCCCAGCCACTGGGAATCTGACTTTGAAGAAGAAGGGGGAGGGGCTTGCAACAACCAGGACAAGGATGTTGGCAGAGTTCATGGCTGCAGTGTCCAAGCAGTAATCCCAATCAGCGCCCTTCCTCATCTGCATAACCCAGCTGGGGTGCCTTCTGACCAGGGAACTCAGCAGGGAACAGATCTGCCTGGTTTGGAGCCTCAAACAAGTTTTGCCAGCCCTGGAGCCCAGCTTGTACACGCCCAAGCATGGTGCTGAGTCACAGCTCCACCCCCCTCTGAGAGTGCTTTTTGGCCCCCTCTGACCAGAGGGCTGGTGACAACTCCTGGAAGCTCTGTGGTCTAGCAGTGCTAGAGCCCAGAGGTGGGCAAACAGAGATCACCTCCAGAATAAAGTCTCTATCAGGCGTGGAGGTTTCCCATGCTGTGCACAGACAGGGGGATTAAATTGTAGACAAGGCTGAGGGTAGCTCCCAGCTCCTCCAAACTGGAGAGCCTGTTTGGAAAACTGAAAGTAGTTTACAGTGCTCCCCCACCCACCCATCCACCCAGGCAAAGGAGATGAGACATAACCCTACCCACGGTGGAGAGTGTCTTCCAGCCTCACTGACCAGAAGGGCTGGTGAAAGTACACGAAAGCTGTGCAGGTCAGTAGCACTCCATCCAAGAGAAGAGTAGACAGAGCCAATAGTTAGTAATACAAAGCCAGTGGTCCTGTTTGGCCAGAAAACTGGGGATACAGGTTGGTTTAAGACAACAAAGAACTTTACTAGTTTTAGAGTTGCTTCTCCCACTATGCCTGTGCAGGGAATCTAATTCATAGCCCTACACCACAATCTTCAGCCTGTCCAATCAGGGAATGTAACCAGAGCATACAGGAAGCTGTATAGATCATTCAACAGCACTATCTACCATGGCACTTGAACAGAGAGCACAGTCCATGGTTTCCACCATCTGCAGAGCAAAACTGGTGGCCTCCCTCGACCAGGAAATTCAATATACACTCAAGTCTGACTGGGGCCTCCAAACAATGAGATGTACAAGCCCTGGGACATGGCCTGCTGCCTTGTCAGGGCAAGGAAACTAACTCCCAGCCACATCTACTACTGAATATAGTAACCAATCCCAACCGTCTAGTACTCCCACCCAATTACAAGTAAGGAGACTGAATCAATAATCAAAAATATCCCAACATAGAAAAGCCCATGACCAGATGGCTTCATTGGTGAATTTTACCAAACATTTAAAGAATTAACACCAATCCTATACAAACTTTTCCAAAAAAATCAAAGAGGAGAAAATACTCTCAAATTCATTTTATGTGGCCAGCAATTATCCTGATTCCAAAACCAGAAAAGGACATTACTAGAAAAGATAACTATAGGCCATTATCCCTCATGAATATAGATGTAAAAATACTTAATAAAATCCTAGAAAACTGAATTCAATAGCACATTAAAAGGATCATTCACCATGATCAAGGGGGATTTATCCATGGGATGCAAGGATGGTTCAACGTATATTAATCTGTCAGTGTGATACATCACATTAATAGAATTTAAAAAAAAAGAACATATGATTATCTCAATAGATGCAGAAAAAGCATTTAATAAAATTCAAAATTCATTCATGATAAAAACTCTTAACAATTAAGCACCAAAGGAACATATCATAACATAATAAAGACCATATATGACAGGCCCACAGATAACATCATATTCAATGTGAAAGAATGAAACTTTTTCTTCTCAGATCAGGAACAAAACAAGTGTGCCCATTCTCATCACTCCTATTCAACAGGGATCTCAAAGTCCCAGCTAGAGAATCAGGCAAGGAAAAAAAGTATCAGAGTTGGAAAGGAAGAAGTAAAATTGTCTCTATTTGCAGATAACATGATTTGATATAGAAAAAAATCCTGAATATTCAACCAAAAAGCTATTAGATCTAATCAATGAATTAAGTAAAGTTGCAGGATACAAAATTAACATACAAAAATCAGTAGCATTTCTATATACTAATAAAATTTCTGAAAAAATAAATCAATCTCTTTTACAATAGTATCAAGAACAATAAAATACTTAGAAATAAATTTAACTAAAGAGGTGAAAGATCTCTATTCCAGAAATGATAAGACATTAATGAAAGAATCAAAGAAGACACAAATAAATGGAAAAGTATCCCATGTTCATGGATTGAAAATATTAATATTGTTAAAATGTCAATACTACAAAAAGCCATCCATAGATTCAATGCAATTCCTATCAAGATTTCAATGGCTGTTTTTGTTTTTTTTTTTTTACAGAAGCGGAAAAACTCTCCTAAAATTTATATGGAACCACAAAAGACCCCAAAGAGCCAAAATCCTGAGAAAGAAGAACAAAGTAGGAGGTATTACATTTCCTGATTTCAAGCTATACTATAAAGCTATAGTCATCAAAGCAATATGGTACCGGCATAAAAAGAAAAAGACCAATGAAACAGAATCAAGAGCCCAGAAATAAACCTAACCATATAAAGTCAACTCTTATTTGACAGGAGAGCCAACCATATTCAATGAAGAAGAGATAGTCTCTTCAATGAAAGGTACTGGGATAATTGGATATTCACATGTAAAAGAACAGAATTGGACCCATTTAGTTTACATTAAACTAAAAAGCTTCTGCCCAGCAAAAGAAACCATCAATAAAATGAAAAGACAACCTACAGAATGGGAAAAAATATATGTAAACCATATATTTGATAAGGGATTAATATCCAAACATATAATGAACTCATAGAACCCAATAGCAAAAAAAAAACCCAAAACCCCCAAAAACAAACAAATGAAAACAATAAAAGAAAAAGAACAAATAAAAAAATAGACAAAGAACCTGAAGAGACATTTCTCCAAAGAAGATATACAAAAAGCCAACAAGCCCATGAAAAGATGCTCAACATCACTAGTCATTGGGAAAATGCAAATTAAAACTACAGTGAGATATCACCTCACACCTGTTAAAATGGCCATCATCAAAAAGACAAGAGATAAATGCTGGTGTGGATATGGACAAAAGGGACCCCTTGTGCAGTGTTGGTGGGATTGTAAATTGGTACAGTTACTACAAAACAAAGTATAGAGGATCCTCAAAAAATTAAAAAAAGAACTATCATATAGTCCAGCAATTATACTTCTGGGAATATATCCAAAGGCATCAAAAACACTAACTCAAAAAGATATCTGTACCCTCATGTTCACAGCAGCATTATTTAGAACAGCCAAGACATGGAAACAACCTAGGTGTCCACCAGTGGATGAATAGATAAGGAAGTTGTGAGATACAAACACACACACACACACACACACACACACACACACACACAATGGAATATTATTTGGCCATAACAAATGAGGAAATCGTATTATTTGTGAGAACTAGATGGACTCTGAAGGTATTATGCTAAGTGAAATACATCAGACAGAGAAGGACAAATACTGTATGATCTCACTTATATGTGGAATCTAAAAAAAAAAAAAAAAAATCTCATAAAAAAAGAGATCAAACTGTGGTTAACAGAGGCAGGGGTTGGGAAAGGGGGGGATTGAAGGAAAATAGTCAAAAGGGTACAAAATACCAGTTATAAGGTAAATAAATACTAGGGATATAATGTACAATGTGATGACTATAACACTGCTGTATGATCCATAGGAAGGTTGTTAAGAAAGTAAATCCTAAGAATTCTTTTTTTCTTTAATTTTTTATTGTTATGTTAATCACCATACATTACATCATTTGTTTTTGATGTAGTGTTCCATGATTCATTGTTTGTGCATAACACCCAGTGCTCTACGCAATCCTAAGAATTCTTATCACAAAGAGAAAATGCATGCTAGCTGAACCTGTTGTGGTAATCATTTCACAATATATGTAAATCAAATCATCATGCATATGCCTTAAACATACACAGTCATGTATGTCAATTCTCTCAATAAACCTGAAAGAAACATTAAGCATGTGGGGGGGAAAAAAACACCTTCCCGTCTGCCAATATTTTTTTTAAGGAAAAGTTATTCTACTCAACATTATTTTTGCCTTTTCTAATATTTTTCTATATAGCTAAACTAGAAAAGCCATTAGCTCAGATCCAAGTATACTTGTAGGCTTTTTTAGTAACAAAAATTCATATGACAACCCAGTAAATGAATAAGAGAACAAAGCCATGGAGCATTAGAACTAAAAGACAATATAAGTGGAATTGGAGGACAAAGGGAGATTTTTAAAAGAAGGAAATACAAGCAACACATAAAATAAGCTGCTGAAACACAAAGTGTAACCTAAAGTTAATAGTAGCTGGAATTATAATCGACTAAACATTGGAGGAACAGTGTCTTGTCTTTGAATTTGAAAGGTTTACTCGGATGGTTTGGTGATTCCAGGTTTTTTAACTGATATGGCTCCTATAGGTTTAAAAGGACACATATCGATTCCTCTGTAAGAGTTCACAAGCTCAGGACCTGCCAGGATGTCACATAATCTTGGATTTAAGAGGGAAACATCTATAATAAAATATCTCAACATTGTGGAGAAAACTGGAGATGGTTCTAGTCCATGATCTTTGGAAAAGCCTAAACTCAAAATCCAAAATAAAAATTTATTCTCCTCTTCCATCCTATCTCATCTTCCATCTTTCAACAGTCTGATTTTTGTTTGCTAGAGAGAAAAGCAATCACCTTAAAATAAATGTCAATTAAAATTAAGGGAGTATTGGGGGCACCTGGGTGGCTCAGTCAGCTAAGCATCTGACTTTTAGTTTCAGCTCAGGTCATGATCTCAGAGTCGTGAGATCAAGCCCCGCATCAGGCCCTATGCTCAGCACAGAGTCTGCTTGAGATTTTCTCTCCCTCTGACCCTCCTACTCTTGTTCTCTCTCTTTCACATAAATAAATAAATCATTATAAAATGAAGGACATTTTATCCCAATATAGTGTCATTATATTAATTGTGTAATGGGTTGACACTTGAGGGATGTGGGCACCTTGGAAACCACAGGGTAAATTGTGATAGGCTGAATAATGTTCCTCCCCAAGATGTCCGTGTCCTAATTCCTGGAAACTGTGAATAGGTCATGTTACACGGCCTGATGATCTCATACTAGATGTTGGGCAATACAGCTTTACAATAAGAGAAATCTCCTTCTCTTTCTCAGGAGTCTGAATTTCATTTCAAATTCCCAAGTACTTCCCTCCCCCATTCTGTCCCTATTCATGATCATAATCTCTTAAAGGTTTTAGTCAGCTTTAGCATGGTATCCCCTGAAATGGAGAGCTCTGAGGCTCTGGACTATATTCTCAATCCTTCCTGCTTGAAGTGTGCCTCCTGGATCAGTAACATCAGCATCATATCACTGTTGGCTGAAAATGAAGACTCTCAGGGCTTAACACAGACAAATGCATCATATTTGTGTGCATGCTGAAGTTTAAGAAACCCTGCTTTAGGCAATATTTCCTGGGTCGCAGAAATCTTACGAGATTGTCCTCAGTTCCCTGACTACTGGTGTCGATGCTAACTGTAGTTGTGGTGGTGGTAGACTTTGTCGTTGTGATAATAATGATGATGATGGTTGTAACGGTGGTGTTTGTGGTAGTGGTGGTTGTGATAGTGCGGACAGTTCTGGTAGTAATTATGTTGGGCAAATGACTACAGTGAGAAAGTGTTTTCTCCAATATGGCAGATATCCACTGACCTTGCCTACCTTTTTAAAGCTAGCAGCTAGCACAATCCTTGGCCTATAAAATGTAGTTAATAAATATTGGTTGATTGAAAAGGAGGTTAAGAAATGGATCTACATGTACAATCAGCCATAGAATTCCAGAAACCACATCCTTCCTCCACTCCTCCAAAACAAAACTTAAAAAAAAATATCCTACATAAATTCTACATAAATCCATCCAACCATCTGTCCATCCATCCACTCATCTACCCATTCATCTATCTGTGGACTTCATTCATTCATGTACTGAATAAGCATTTATTGAGAATTTACAATTGTGTTAGATTCTAGGGGTTTAATGATAAAAAGAACACAATTCTGCCTTGAGGAGTTCAAAATCTACTTGGAAAGAGATAGCAACAATGATAATGAAGTATAAAGATTCAGTGACAAAGAGGCAAGGGCATTATAGAGCTACTGAGGAGAAGATAATCAAAATCTGGATTTTAGGGGCTGAGAGTAAATGATTTGAAGGGTTGGTAGAGTTTTGCTAAAAATAGGGGAGACAATGGCATTCCAGGGAAGATGGGATATCCTGAGTTATTTTCATGTGTTTGGGTAGCTTTTGGTATTCTGAACCTTGTAATATCTGTCAAGTTTGGGGTATGAAATGAGAAATATGACAAATGAAGTTGGCCCAAGAATAAGCAATTACAATTTTGCTTTGTATTTCTAGGTTTCTAAGAACTAAGAGAAGTTTGCCACCATTCCCCACCATTCCTTCCAAAAAATCTCTAGGAATTTGCCCATTGTATTTATGACAACTGAGGCCTCCCATGCCAACATGACTTTAATATATGTTCCAAAAAGTTATTGCCCAGGAAGAAAAGGATGGAACCAATAAATAAGTTCACTGTGTTCTTCCGGAAATTCCTGAAAAACAATTTATCAAAGCAAATACTTTCCTTATCTGGGTAAACAGCCCATGCATAGGACAATAGACAGCCCACTGGCTCAAATAGCTTACAGAACAAACAACTGTTTAGGTATCAAGGCTCATTTCAAGACCCTCACTTCACTGTGTCCACCAACCCCAAAATATTGTATCATGAATTTAGCCAAATCCCAGTCAGAGCACCACACTGAAAGATCTACCTTAAACCAAGTGAGTTCAGATCCAAAAATCTTAGAAACATCTGCTCCTGACCTGAGGTTCCTGAGACATTACTGAGTAAAGGTGTTCCCCCTTACTGCAGCAGATTTAATCAACTTAACCTTGTTTGATAAATGATTTGGGGAGCAGTTTTGGGACAATTAACATTTAAAATGTCTGAGAATAAAGTAATAGAAAGAAAGGAAATTCTAAGCTTATCTTGTGGGTCTCTTGTAGTTATGGATTGGTATAGAGTTGGGAGTGGCCAAATCATTTCTTGATTTAGTAGACTAAATCTCCTTAAAGGAGGACAATATAAATATAGATGCTAATTGATGTCACGGAAATAAAGATGTTTGAAATATTTATAACAGAATGCCTAACAGCAAATAATTGAAAGTACGTCTTGGAAAATATGTTCACAGTGTTTCTCCAAACATCATATAGCTTCCACCACTATTTATTTTTCAACTCTATTTGCAAAACAGACAAGTTAATTATTTTTCTTTTCCATTACCTGTTTTAAGCTTGTGGATTACACAATGTAATGAACATCTATTGTAAGTACTAGTGAAAAAAAAATCTGAGAGGTTAAAAAGGATTAATCAAATAATGTCAGGATTTTCATTCAAAAAATTTATATACAATTTGAGGTTGGGCTGTTAATATTGTTAAACTTTGTGGGGGAAAGCCATTTCCATTTCTGGTCTGACTGAGAAACAAAGTACAATTGCCTTTGGTGCTGCTAAACATTTTTAAAAACTTGATAAATGGTTGTTTCTTTAATAGTTGTAAAGTGGGATCTAAAACTGTATCAATAAACTTTTAGTGTTCTATTATGTGAAAAATCTATGGTCTGTGTTGTACTTGAAATGGACCCTTTCCCCATACAAAATTTCCTAGACACATGCATTGCTCTGGTGGAAAATATTCGCTCACTGAATTATGCAGATCTTCCAAATGCTGACACATTTCATTATATGATATTAAAAAAAGAATCATATCTGTTAATATCACCATCGATCTCATCAGAAAAGTCTTTTAAGTATTGGAAAGCTGTCAAGCTCATGGTGGCAGATACAAGTTTTCCAAAATTCTAATTTTTGCTTGAAATCGTGAGTTTTATCATTGGCAACAAATACTGTCCAATGGTTTACTTAAAGTGACAGGCTCAGTATCTGCATTTTTGAGAAAATGCCTATCAAATATCGAGGTCTGAATACCTATATTTCACCTGTCATTTGTTCTTTCAAGTAAAAAATAGTGTTCCATATAAAAGCAGTTGGTTCCACTTACAAGTGAAACAGTGACACAAGTGCTTTTTCTCAAACAACTGTGACACTTCAGCAAGCAATGGCACTTCTTTATTCATATTTCCTATTTCGCTAATTTAAAAAAGGTGCACTTGAGAGTCAAAACTTAAGTAAATTAATAATTTTTACTGTTTCATCAAGTTTATTCTTAAGTGAACTTTTTAACCATAAGTTATGTTGGTAAAGAATAAAAGACCAATGGTACAGTGCTGCAGTGCTAGATTCAAGCAGTTTTATCTGCCATTGCTTTTGTACTATCAATACAAATGTCAACACAGAAAGACAAATAACCACTTAATTTTATGATAATATAGTTATTACCTTGCAGACACCCTAATGAAGTTTCAGGACCCCATAGGCATCCATGAAGCATACTTGGAGAATTGCTATTCTAGACTCAAAATCTGGGTCTGACAAAAGACAATTAGTTGGAGACAAAGAGGAAAGTTCTCAGCACCATTTTACAGCTCATCGCCTGGGAATGTTAACTAATTCATGAGTGTCAGGTGGTAGATCTGCATTTTCCTGCAATGTTCACTACTCTGTCCTTAGTACTGAAAACCACTCAGTCCCCTCTCAAGATCAAATTCATGTGTGCAGCCGCAATGCCACCTCCATGGAGTCAAAGCTGAGGAGAACCTATTCAACCTACTCATAGGCAAAGACCCTGTGCTTCTCTTGGCTCCAGATCCAGCAGCAGCACATGGAATGCACCTCATTTAACAGATCATCTACGGAACCTATTTTCAATCACGTTTCTAGAGCAGTGATTCTCAAAATAATGATTCTTGAATCACTTGCATCAGAATCATGTAGAGTGCTTGTTAAAAATACTCATTCCTGAAACCCACCATGGGCTCGCTAGAGGAGCATATGTGAGGATGAGGCAGGGCAACTGGAATAGCAGTGTAGGTTAAGTTCTGCACATCTTTCACAAAGGTATACAATTGTTGGAGGTTGTGGTTTGGAACTGCATTTTTAACGGATTGCGTGAAGCTTGCATATAACAGAACTTGAAAGAGTATTCTAGAGCAGTTCTAACTTTATTGTGCCTCAGAATTAAATGTCTTGGGGTTGAAAATACAGATTTCTGTATTCCATGTTAGACCTGCCTAATCAGAATCTCTTAGGTAGATGTATTTCCAAGGAGCTTCACAGCCAGTTCTGATGCCCAGCAAAATGCAAAGACATTTTCTAGACTAAGGTTGCTAACGCCGTCTATAAGAAACCAATCCTAGCTTTGCGCATGGCAGTATCGTAGCCAATGAGGTTTATCCAAGGAGCGATTATTGCTAATTAAGAAACCAATCCTGTGAAAGTTGAAGACGACAGACATACTGGCTGAGGAAACTCTGCTATCGTTTAGACAGGCTATTCAGTACCTAAATTCATCTTCTAAAATACCCAATAATTTTTTTAAATACAACTTTGTATCCTACTCTATTATTACATTTGTTTTCATTCTTAGTAGGATATTAGATCTTACCTTGCATGTTATTCCACCAACATCTTGAAATTTATTTAGCCAGAATTTTCAGGTTTCATATGAATACTAATTATACATAGTCTATTTTTTTAAAGGGTTTTTGTTTTTCATCTTATTCAAGACCCTCAGATCCTTCAGGCAAAAGACAAACTTAATTTACTTTCAAATTACCAAATTAACTCAGATTTTTAAAAACCATTTAAGTTTCATGTTATGTAATTAACATTAAAAAATGACTCAATGTTATGTAATTAACATTAAAAAATGACTCAATGTAAATAGCTGGCAATGTTCCTATTTCTGGGATCTTTTACACGAAACAGAGTGGGAAGGAAGAGCCTATGGCTGCCAAAATAGAACCAAACACACAGAAACAAAAGCACAACTCACCTCTTCCAGATAACAGGGAAGCATGCAGATAAGTCAGTGATTTTTCCTTCCAACTAACTCCTGAAGTAATTTTAACCATTGTAAGGGCACTGGACTTCAGTAAAAGCAAATAAAAACCAGGCTACTCTGCTGTCCTAGCTGCCAAAACACCAAATCTTCCAGCCACTCAAGAAAAGTACACAGGCCCAGGTAAGTGATATCAATGTGTCAAAGACCATAGTTATCTGTAAGTACAAACCAGCATCTCATAAACTCCACCAGAAAGAACAACTGTTTAATGGAATGTCAAGAATTAGGAGGGAGGAAAGAATTGAGGGCAAGTCTCAGGTCAAATTAGTTTGGGAAACCACTGAGTTATACGAGTTAAACACTTCTTTTACTGTGGGACTTCTCAGAGCCCTTCTGGGTGGATGTGAATTATACCTTTGCAAGAAGGAGATAACACATGTGGCATTTTCCAGAGGTTTGACATTTCTTTTTCTTTTCATTTAGCTTCTAACTAGGCTAGCAGTGTCTGGGACACATTCAGGAGGTACTGATACAGACAGATCAAGCAGTTAAGACAAACGAATGTTCAGGTATGCACCTAAACTGTGGTAGGAAACTCTAGATGTCACAGAAATAGTGACCATGCCCAACAGACAGCCCCGCTACACCAGGTCCCTCAGCCTCTCTCCATCGGCTTCTTCAGCTCTGAAGAAAGATGCCACTTATTAGTGAAGTGCCTTGGGATGATTGGGCAGGAAACATTAAGTAAGAGCCAATTATTACCCTCATTACAGAGTAGATGCTCTAATAAACCACCCCTATTACTTACGAAGTTCAGACCCCTAGTTTTTTTTTTTTCTAACTGCACTTCAATTTGACCTAAGAGATCTATTCTATACCAAAAAGAACTAACAAAATACTCAAGGAAATACATCCACAAACTGTAATATAAGCTTTCTGATTGGACCCTTCTCTGCTTACACATTTTCAATGGCTGCTGATTGTCTCCAGATAAAAATCCACATGTCTTAGTCTGCTATACAACCTTCCCAAGTTGTCTCCAACTGACTTTTTACACCAACACATCCATCTTTCAGAAGCCATAGAGTTTGTGAGTAAGATCCTGGGCGTTGGAGGCAGACAGACATGGTTAAAAGCACAGGCTCCACTCCACCTCGAACTGAGTAAGTTACACCACCCTCTAAGCCCTTGGTTCTCAAAGTGTGGTTTGTGGACCACCCCGGGCAGCAGTTAAAGCCCAGGAAGCACAATCGCAGGTCCCACTGCAAACCTACTGCATCAGAGTCTGCATTTTAACAAGATCCTCAGGTGATTCCCACACACATTAAAGCCCAAGAAGCACTACTCTAATTCTCATGGGCTCGTGTGAAGATTTGAAGTAATAATAGTAAGTAGTAGTAACATTGGAAATGGCAGGCATTTTCCTCTCCTGCCCTTGGAATCCATCTTCAAACCCTAAGAATTTCACCATCTAAGTGTCATTCCAGTATGCTCACCTCCCTCCCTTCACCGCCTTAGTCCAAATCATTCTCATTCTGTCCCTGTCTAGAGCAAAGGCCACCCAGCTCATGACAATGCACCCGCTCTTGCTTTCCTCTTATCTGTTGTCCCTACTGTGACCAGAAATCTTCTGGGAAAAACAAATGATCAGACTTCCATTTGGCCTCAAACCTACAACCTCTGCCAAGGAGGATCTGTCCATTTCTATGTCTTATCTTGCATTGCACTCCTGTTGGCTTCCTTTGCTCCAGGAGTACTGGTTTTCTTTCATTCCTTGAACTGACCATCCTCCTTCTCAATACATTTGCAAAAGCCATCCTCCCTGCCTACAGTGCTTTCCTCCCCTTGGGCCCAGCTAACTCCTCCTCAGTCTTCCAATGTCACTTCAAATGTCATCAACCCTGAAAATATCCCCTGACCCTCCTCCCCAACAACCAACACACTGCCTGGCCCATGGCTGTGCCCCGTTAAGTATTTGTTGAATAAGTGAATGTATGAATTCATGAATCTTCACCGATGTGGTTATTGTGACAATAAAAGAGACTAATACCTGTAAAGCATTCAGCACAATGCCTGGTAGAGAGCAAGAACATAGGACTGTACCGGTTGTTATGTATTTTGAATAGTAGTTCTGCTAAAAACTAGACACCAAGCAGAGCACAATGTGTCTAACAACTAGAATCACCTGGGAAACTATTAAACATTTCAATGGGCAGGTTCTTTCCTAAACCAATTAGATCAGAATCTCGGAGGGTGGGACCCAGGCACCTGAGGGGTTTAAAGCTCCAAAGGGGATTCCAATGTGTCACCACGGGAGAGAACCTTTTACCCTTTCTCCCACTGTGGCCTCCCAGCCTTCAGAGGAATGCATGCTGAGTAACAAGAAGAGTCCTCATTATTCATGGCATGAGTCCATAGCCTCCCTTCTCCCGTGGAAAGGGACAACAAAAAGAATCTGTGTAGCAGCAGTCCGGCAATTCACTTCTCTTGGGCCCCTTGACAGCAGCCAGATGGTGGAAACTCTCCACGTATCACCGAAGCCAAACTGAAACCCTTCTGGGGAAAACTGAGTTGCTTGAACTACTGCTGGGAGGAGGTGTGGTAGCACACGAAGATGATTCCAGTCCTTAGGGTTCAGTGTTGATTTAACAAAACTCATCAGGATTCCATTAGAAACCTGCCATAATTGTTATGTTGAAGCAATTGTTTTATGGGAGCAATTAATTTCAACCGATAAAAAAGTTTAGACCTCCAGACTGTTCATCCAGACTAAAATAGGTGGGCTGGGAGCCACTTGAACTTACCCCATCTCCTTCACTGTTTAAGTATTTGGATCATCAAGAGACCAAACTGTACTTTCACTGTCCTCCTCTTCCCAATGACTGATGTTCTGTGTATGTAAATATACATTGAAGTATGACAGATTGTGCTGTTTCTCACTCATTTCGAACTTTTCAAAATGTGATGTAAGTGATCCAAAGAACCTTTATCTCTTTGAAGGCCTTAAAACACACACACACACACACATACACACACACACAATCACACACACATATGCACACCTAAATGGCCAAAGCAGAATGCAACCCTCAAACAATCTGAGAAACATTTAAAATTAAAACCTACCAAGTCAGAGGTGATACTAAGTGAACATAAAGGCCATGAAATTGTTATAAAAGGCACAGGATTGCTCTCTGGAAATAATATCCCAGTGGGCTAAATTCCCCCTCCTATTTCTCCATGCTGGTAAATTGAAAAAAAAAAAAAGCATGATTCATGAATATAAATTCTTCTTGTCTTTTTAAACCATACACTGGCATATTCCTCCTCAAACTTTGCCAAATGAGAATACACAGATAATGACAATTTTACAATAAGTGGTTCCAGGATGTAGGCTTTTTAAGATTCTCAAATGAAAGGCACTATAATAAAGAGTATTATTATTATTATTATTATTATTATTTCAGAACCCAGAAAAACCACAATCAATGATTAGCCATAACAATTAAGCTAACAATAATACATCTGGAATGAGCTCCATGGTAATATGTACTTCATGCTTAATAGTTCAAATTAATTCAATCTCATGGTGTTAGACATACCAGTGAGGAGTTGGAAAGCACCAAAATTCACATTAGCTTCCACTTGGAAAGATATTATGAAAAGACAAGGAAGGAAATGAGGCTATAAACAGCAGAGGTAAATAGGAAGGGCTCATAGATGACGTGGTGAGGAATGACTCTCAGCTTTTAGGAATTCAACGTGAAAACATGAAGGCTGGCATTTCTATCCTCACACATTCCTTCAGAGTTAGTGACTGGGCAACACATCTACAGCAACAGATCTGAAACCCTAAAATCAAAGCCACCATACTGAGAGAAGGAAGTGCCTTCTTTCCCCCCATCCAGAGTCCTTTACCAGTAGACACAGAATAGAAAAAGAATTCATAATTTTCAGGGCACTGATCTCAAGAAATAAGAAAAAGGAAAGTGCGTTGGGGTGGGTAGAAAAGGCAGTAAGCCTGATTACCTTCCTTGTCTTACTCCGTCCTATAAATTTATGGATAACTATCTTAGGCTCTGCTGTCCACTATAAATCTTCTCTAAGTGAGGGCTTTCAACTTTGGCACTGTTGACATTGTGGCCCAGGTAATTCTTTGTTGTGAAGGGCTGTTCTGTGCATTGTAAGATGTTTAGCAGCATCTCTAGCTTCTACTGCACAGATGCTAGCAGCACCCCCACCCCAGCTGTAACAACCGAAAATGTCTCTAGACATGACCAACATCCTCTGGGGGACAAAATCATCCTGCTTAAGAACCATTACTCTCAGGCTTTAATTCACCTGTTTTGGGCATCCAGGAACAAAAATGAGTTGAAAATACATACAGGCCAACCTCTAGACTGTTCTTCTCATTAGAGATGACCATGCATTGAGTTGGCAGTTGCGCACAAGGCAACACCCTTCTGAGGGCACACTGAGTCTTCTTCCCAGTACTTTTTGCATGTACAGGCTTGCTACAGATCACATGGAAATTTAGAACCTGGCTCCCTTCTGTTCACTGTGCAGGATAGAATTAACAGAGCAGCCTATCCTTAGAAAGGCTTGCTTGTAAAGTTTGGCCTTTGGCTGGCATCTGGGAATTTGGGCTGGTAGATAGTTCCCTGCACTGATATAAAACCCTTCTAAATGATGGGAGTAGCCACCATTCCTTGTTTATACAAATAATGTTGTTTATGCTGAATGGCCGTTTATCTCCTAAGAGTCTAGAATTTGGGGAGGTGTTAGGCAGATCAGCCCCCAGGACAAACTTTATGCAGAGCCTCTAATGAGCTTCCTTGGTACCTGATTCCATGCAGCTCACTGCTGGAGAAATTAAACACAATCTGTGTGGCTCTCAGAAGTTTGTGCCTGATTTCCTCCATACTTTATACCATGCACCTTCTCCCTGTGCTCATTTACTTTGTATCCTGTCACTGTAGTGAACCATACTCATGAGTATAACAACTTCTGAGTCCTACTCGTTCTTCCAGAGAATTAGGGTATGTGGAGTAGTACTAGTGACCACCAGCACAGTCACAAACTTCAACAAATATTTTATTGGGTGCCTCTATTTCCAGACACGGGATTTCTAACAGGGACTGAAACAAAGTCCTCAAGGAACTTACATGGTAGCGACCAGGAAAGCACTTATTCTGGGATACTTCAAGTTTATTCCACAGCAAATAAGCTCTGCGGCATCTCTTTTCTGTTTGTCTTTATGATAGATTTTTTCCTCAGATATAATTCACACACCATTCAATTAACCCACTTAAAGGATACAGTGCAATGGTTTGACATATATTCACAAAGTTGTGCAACCATCACCACTATCAGTGTTAGAACATTTCATCACCCCATAAAGAAACCTCCTACCCATTAACAGTTACTACTCATTTCCTCCCAGCCCCCGACCCCTGAGCAACCACTAAGCTATTTTTCTGTCTCTATGCATTTGTTTATTCTAGAGATTTTGTATAAATGGAATCAAACAAAATGTGGTCTTTTGCAATGGGCTTCTTCATTTAGCATATTGTTTTCAAGATTCGTCTACCATGTAACATGTTATCAGTACTTTATTTCTTTTTATTGCTGAATAATATCCCATTGTGTGAATATACCACATTTTATTTATCCATTCATCATAAAATGGACATTTGGGTTATTTCCACTTTGGGGCTGTTATGAACAATGTTGCTGCGAACCATTGTGTACAAGGTTTTGTGTGCACACATGCTTTCATTTCCACATGGATACCTAAGAGTAGAATTGCTGAGTCATATTTATGCTAAACATTTTAAGAAAAGTCTGTTTTCCAAAGCAGCTGCACCATTTTACTTCCTACTAACAGTGTATGAGAGTTCCAGTTTCTGCATATCCTCACTAATCCTTGTTATCTTTTTGATTACAGTCATCCTAGTGCATCTGAGGAGGTTTCTCATTGTGGTTTTGACTTGCCTTTCCCTGATGGCTGATGGTGCTGAGAGTCTTGTCATGGGCTCATTTCCTTTTGTATACCTTCCTTAAGTAAATGCTCTTTGGATCCTTTGCCCCTTTTTAATGGGCTATTTGTCCTTTTGCTACTGAGCTGTAGGAATTCTTTACGTATTTTGGAAATAAGTCCCTCAGCAGATATATGATTTGCAAGAAAATTTTTCCATTCTATGAGTTGTGCTTTTATTTTCTTGATGATGTTATTTGAAGAATGAGAGTTTTAAATTTTTGCGATGTTCAAAATGTTTATTTTTTCTTATGTTGCTGTACTTTTGGTATCATAGCTAAGAAACCATTGCCTAACCCAAGGTCATGAAGATTTATGCCTATGTTTTTGTCTAAGAGTTTGATAGTGTTACTTCTTCTGTTTAGGTCTTTAACCCATTGTGAATTAATTTTTGTACATGGTGTGAGGTAGGGGTCCAACTTCATTCTTTTGTTTGTGAATGTCCAGTTATCCTGTGGCATCTTTTGAATCACTACCACAGATAGTTTGGATGTATACAAGTTATTAAACAGTCCCCAGTATATAGAATCTAGGTATATGACCAATAGCCTTAGAACCTTTCTTTTAAGCTTATTCATTTGTTTTTTTTTCTACTTTAGGAATATACTTAATATTCTCCAATTTCAGGAAGTAGCACTACAATTATTAGCTGATTAGTAATACTACTATTAACTGATACACTACTACTACTAATAGTAATAACAGCTATTTAGTACTTAGTATGTGCCGGGCATTATGTTTGCATTTAGCATGCATTAACTTGTAAGTACTTCACATGCTTTACCTGATATGATCTTCTCACCAACACCATGAAAACTCTATCTTACAGATAGTTATACTGAGGGGGAGGCTCACCAACGTAAAGTGATTTTCCTTAGGTCACAGAGTTAGCAGGAAAAAGGATAACAAATTGAGGGAAGAAATAGCACTGGAAAGTGAGGACCAAAGAATGCTTGGTAACAATTTCTAACAAATATTAGGTAAGCATATATGCAAAACACCCAAAAATAAGCCAAAATCTATCACCAGCCAGTGACATTCCCAGTTCTGGCCAGGAAGCTGACAACAAAGGATTGGTCTCCCCTTCTAACCCAACAGAGAGTTAGAAGTCTCATCACTCAAGACTGATCTGATGGCCGAAAAGGTATTGTCAACACTCTAAAAACTGCATTAGTGACTAAGTGATTGATGAAATGAGTCAATTGGCACTGGATTAGAAATCCAGATATGAAGTCTATTACTTCCAATCTGAGAATTAGAAATTAATTAAGCAATATAATTTTCAAAATTACCCTTTCCCTGTTTGTCTATAGGAAAAAATACAAGTAAAAATAGCTTTGAAAAAACTAAGTCTGTAGAGCAACTTGATTTGAGGAACATTTCTCCAGATGTCTGAAACTTGTGCTTTCACTAACTCACTTTGTTCCCAGAACTGGATGGCTGGTAAGGAAATTCTAGTTAGTTTTCAGTGGAGAAAGTATACAAAGAAGTGAATTGATTTTTCCAAGTTCCATAGCTTTATGGCAGAAAATCCAGATGTCCTCACTTCAAGTTGAAATCTCTTTCCCTATACCAGCTGAGACCCTAATAATGAATACATGATAACAGCTGCCATTTATTGAGTCTTACATTATACAGTACTCTGAGCACCAGAAAGACGGCAACTAATTTATTTAATCCAAAGCATATGAGGTAGGTAGTACTATTGTTCCCATTCTGTATAGAAGGAAAAGGAGATGCTAGAAGGTTAATTGACCTGCATAAGAAGGGGAGTGAGGCCTTGAACCCCATGCAGTCTGTCTTTGTCCTCTTGATAGTGTCACTAAATTGTTTCAGAATAGAAGCAACTAGACATATAAGAGTTAAGCATGGCTAGACCAACTTCAAGTTGGGTCTTTTTTACACTAGGCAAACTGTCTTCAATATACTTATAATAACTTTATATACCAAATAACATTTTGAAGTTTATTTCCTCCCAACACGGAAACATCCCTGAATCTCCCTTGGGATTTTCGGCACTGTCTGCTGCAGAACTGGTCTGGGCTTAGCAAGTATTGCTTTATCATTCTTAAATAAAAACCATTATAGAGAATGCAGAAAACAATTTCCTTTAAGTTTCCGCACTTCTACCCATATTGAGAAAGACAGATTCTTAAAGTGTTGAAGGAAAGCTCACAATATAATAAAAACTCAGCACCAGAAATGTTCCAAGTCCCTCTACTCTCTCCCTATGTTTAGGAAACTACAATTTAATATAGGGCTCAGCCCTCCAGAGAATCCATGGTATCGAACTGTTAATACATTTTTATATATTTTAACTGAGATAAACAAGAAAGAGATAGAAAAGCCAGAGCAGCTATGTCAAAGACATAATTACGATAAGACTAATCCAGCTAACAGCAATTGAGGCAGATAGTGACTCTACTGTGATGCTGTTGTATATTTGGGATGGTCAGAAAACTATATCATATAAAATGTCAATGAGGCAGGAGCTCTATCACAGGGAAGCAAAGATAATTTACTATGTGACTTCAGAAAATAAAGCTCATCCAGGAGATCAAAGGACATTTCCTCTATTACAAGAATATTATCCAAATGCATTTTATAAATTGAAACCTGGATCAAATCATTTGATTAATAAAAACATAATAAAAAGGAGCATGTTATGTCTATAAACCAAATAGGGAAAACTCACTTTTGTTTTCCATAACAGAACTTAAACCTTGTGGCAAGCTTTTAGAATTTTATCTATCCTAGATAATTTTAAAATTCTCCCACCAGCTCTAAATTCATGGTTGTGCTACCAACCATGTCGTATTTCTAGGTCTTGACCACAAAAATACTTCAAGATACATATACATTGCTGAAATGCACTATTTCTCAAACTTGACTGTATCTTTTCCTCAAGTAACCCTTTCAAAAAAAAAAAAGATAGGGACAATTACTCTGGTCACCTCATTGTTGGCAAATTCATTAACTTCTTCAAATGCTCATTAACATTTCCACGAACCATATTTCTGACCCTTAATGACCCTTAATCCTCAACACCCAACCTCTCAGACAGGTTAGAACTAAATTCTTCAGTTTGCCATTTAAGCCTTTTCATCAAGTCTTTGCAGATAAAATATCATTAAAATAATGGTTTCTGGGGTGCCTGGGTGGCTCAGTCAGCTAAGCATCTGACTCTTGGTTTCGGCACAAGTCATGATCTCATGGGTCATGGGATCAAGCCCCAAGTTGGGCTCCTTGTTTAGTGAGGAGTCTGCTTGATATTCTCTCCCTCTCCCTCTGCCCCTACCCCTCTTCACTTTCTCTCCCTCTCTCTCTCATGAATAAATAAATCTTAAAAAAAAAAAACACAATGGTTTCTACTCCAGGTAAACAGGAATTCTCCGCCCTTCTCTATGCTCTTCTCACTAAACTCTACCTGCTCCTTTTGGTGAATCCCAGGAGAAGTACAATTCACATGCCTATTGCACTGGGACAGAAGGAAATATATGTTCTTACAAGAACAAGAGATACCAGCACACTTGATTGCATATTAAACACACTATCTCCCTGCCTCACCCTTTTTTTGTAAGAGACTTCTCAAACTTTATTTTTCATTTTCTAAACTTTCTTGGAGACATAGATATAAAGAAGTAGTCTCAACAGGGCACACAGGATGCTAAGTGGTGACTGACCTTTAACCTCAGTGTCATCAGGAGTATTCAGGGAGAGGTGGAGACTGGCAAGCTCTGTCTACTAAGGCAATTGATACTCACCTCCAGCCATTTGTGGCCAACTAGGAGTTTAGGCCCAGCGTTGTCAGATCATCCAGTTTTATTAGGAAAGCAAGAAAACCTGCACTGATGTTAAATCTCCAGATTTTCTGCTATTTTCTAATTTATGCATGAAATCTTCCATTTTTCCAATATAATCTATTTCTATATTATTGTATAATAGACATCAAGTGGGCTGGTACATTGAGGACTCTGAGTTATGCCATCCTTCAGCCAGTAGCTTTTAACCTTTTTCACTACTGTCCTCTCCACTCCAACCATCCATCCTTTCTGCCAGCCCACACTCATCACATCCTTTAAGACTTTGCTCAAGAAAATACTTCCTTCAAACAATCTTCCCTGGATCACTCTACTCTTCATTCCTCATTATCAAAGTGTTTTATTCCTTCAGCCCTTGTATATACAATTTGGGCTCCCTTTGTGAGTCTTCCAGCTCCTCCAATACCTAGATTCTAAATCTCTAAAGCTCAGGACCCTGTCTCCTATCACCTTCACACACTCTAAGGACCTAGTGGAGTGTTATACACCCTGCAGACATTAGATGCATACTTTGATTGAATAAACACTCCATTTACTTAATCTTGTAGAGCTAGCAGTTTTTATTCTTATACTTGGTGCACTTCTAGATCAAAATAGTAAGTTGAAGTCAAATCTCCGTACTTAAGGCAATCTTGTGGATTCAAACACTTAGCTGTAAAGACAAGGCAAGATAGTTTATCTGGGCAGTGAAAGAAGCCATCTGTTGATCAGAATCATCAAGGCAACTTGTCCTAATCCTGCAAACATTCAGTGTCCTAACTTACTTTCAAAATGTAAGTAGGGAGGAAAATCATAGGCTCCAAGTGCCATCTCGTTCATGTCCTGGGCCTGTGACAGACATCATTCACTGATCACAGCATTCTTTTCAGCTGAGTCCGAATGCAACTTTAGCAATCTCTTTAACCAACACTCTAGCTAGATCTTGTCGAAGAAACAGAATTGGTATGCGAATGGAAAATGCTATTATGTGGATAAGATACACACCAATCTTATGGGTCAAATAAGAGAAAACAATATGTAACTTTTGCCGCTTCTCAATGTCTGTGTGTTTTAGAAGCTGGATGACTTAGAATGGGGAAAGCTAGGTATCTAAAATTGAAGAGTTAAGAAGAACTAAAGAAGAAAAAATATCTCCATTTTAATGACCATGCCAGATTTACCTTACACATTAAATTTTAATCCTGTATGAAAGATTTACTATGTGATGAGGCTGCTTTTGTTGTGCCTTGTAAAACATACTGAAATATAAAAAGGGTAAATGGCTTCGCAGGGATTACTAATTTAAATAAATAAATAAATAGCTGTATTTATATTCAAGGGGCTGTTTCATTTCTCGAACATTGAACCAAAGCAATCTGGAACAACTCATACACAAAATTACAGCGAAAAGCCAATCACCTTCAACTATAACAACCTTATTAGCATTTATTAAAACAAATGAACCTCAATACTGAAAAAAATAAATGTGGGTTGGTTGATTAATCCTTCAGCTGTAAGCCACCAAACATGATTTTTCAGAGACTCTGTGCCTTTTAAGGTAAATCCACAGACAACAAGAGGCCGGTAAATGATAAATCAAGGCCCAGGGAAAAGACTGAGTAGTATAGTGACATCTGTGAGTTTGGCTTGCCACCCCATACATTCCTCATTGTGGTGGTGTCAGCAATCTGATTTTCCTCTGGGGAACACCTCCTCTTTCCAACTCTGAAGCCAGATGGCGTGGATGGAGCTAATGTCATTCCCTACACCAAGAGTGGGCAAGTAACCAGTAAGTGTGTTTCATTTGATGAATGATTCAGGGAGTCAATCATTGATTCAAGTCGGTCCAAGGCTACTCAATCCTGAAATTTGGGATTGGAACTCTTGAGAAAGAGGAGTTAAAGAGAAATCCTGCTGGTATCTGGTGGCCATCTAACTACCACAAAAAGAGACCCTCCCTATGCATGATATCAATCTGATAGAGACAGTACTAAGAGATGAGAGAAATTTCTGAGAGAGAACAGATTTCTGACGCCATCTTTGAGCAGTTAGATCCATCCATTCCTGAAGGCAAAATAGCTCTTAAGTTTTCAGATGGGTAAGCCAAAATCCCCTGACTTTCATTAAGCTACAGTTAGAGCTGAGTTTCTGTCACTTGCAAATAAAAGAGTTATACCTAAATGCGAGTAGCTTAGAGTTTATTTCCTTCTTAGGTGATGAACCTCTAAGCTTTTGCATTACTGAGTTAGAAAACTTAAATTCTAGTACTGTTGAGCTATAACCTCATGCAATAAAACTGGTTAAGATCTCATTTCTTTTCAGTGCCTCTGTTTTCTCATTTATAAAATAGGAGTTAAAAATGGTAGCCCCACAGAGAAGATATACAAATGGCCAATAAGCACATGAAAAGGTGTTTAATATCATTAGTCAATAGAGAAATGCAAATCAATTCTAGAATGAGATACCACTCCATACTCATGTGGACAAATTTGAAGCCTCATTCAATGTTGACAGGAATATAAAATGGTGCTTTGGAAAACAATATGGCAATTCCTCAAAGAGTTACACAGAGTTACCACATGACCCAGCAATTCTTCTTCTAAGTATATACCCCAGAGAGGAAAAAAAAAAAAAAAATATATATATATATATATATATATATATATGGACACACAAAAATTTGTATACAAATTTTCATAGTGCCATTATTCATAACAACCAAAAAGTAGAAGTAATCTAAGTGTCCATCTACTGAAGAATGGATAAATAAAATGAAGTATATCCATATAATGAGATATTACTGAGCAATAAAAAGTAATGGGGCATTGACACATGCTACAACATGGATGAACCTTGAAACCATTGTGCTTAGTCAAAGAAGCCAGTCACAAAAGATCACATACTGTCTGATTCCATTTATATGAGATGTCCAGAATAGGCAAATCCATAGTAACAGAAAGTAGATTAGTGGTCATCACAGGCTAGGAGGGGAAAATGGGTAATGAGCACTAATGGGTACAGGGTCTCTTTGTGGGGTGATGACAATGTTCTGGAATTAGAAAGTGGTTGATGGTCCCACAACTTGGTGAATATATGAATGCCACTGAATTATATACTTTTTAAAGATTTATTTATTTATTTTAGAGAGACAGAAATCGAGCTAGTGGAGGGAGGGGCAGAGGGAGAGAATGTTTCAAGCAAATTCCCTGTGGAGCGTGGAACCCTACATGGGGCTCAATCCCACAACCCATGAGATCATGACCTGAGCTGAAACCAAGAGTTGGACACTCAACCAACTGAGCCACCCAGGTGCCCCTGAACTGTACACTTTAAAAGGGGTTAATATAGTACAGGAATTGCAGCTCAATAAAAAAAATAATTTGGCAGAAAAAAATGTTAGCCTATTCTGATTCTCACAATGGCCATTATAAGAAATCCAGGCTGATAATTACAAAAATGTCCATTCTTGGGGAAAACTAAAAAAAAAAGAATCCAAGCAAATGTAAAAGTCTGTTGTTTTAAAAGCTTCAGGAAATTTTAAGAGACTAGGAAAATGAAATTACCAAATAGATTTTCTCAGGTCACTTGGCTTCCTTTGTATCAAGAAATGGTCAACAAATATAGAGCAAGCACACATAAAAGCTATTTGGAGACCTCTTGAGGTTAACAGTAGGCAACATATTGCCACTGCCCCAGCCTGGCCAGGAATATTATTTATGTCACCCTTTCATGGCTGTATCAGTCTCCCATTAAACATTCAGAGCCTCCTTGTTAATAAACTACATTATGAGCTGGATGCATTGTCTGGGTAAACTGCATTGTCCAAAACGCTGCCCCATTATTACAGAAAATGCAGAATGTAATTAGTATTCCTCTTTGCATAATCCACAGCTTCCAAAAATGGTGCCGTATTATAAAGCCTTAATTAATAAACAAGAGTTGGGCCATGACCGGTTACACTTATCTGAATTTTATATTGTGAAGAAAGGCCACTGTCTGAATTCTGTTTACAAATATCTAAATTCTGGCTAGCCTACATGAAGACAATCTAAACAGAAAGCCTGAGACTTCTGTGTTGCTAATAGCATTGTGTTGGTACACCAACAATAGCAAACAATTAAGTGCTGGGACATAAACCATCCTGAGAAATGCTCAGAGTGGGAAGATGATAACATTGTATTTCAGCTGTATTATATGATGTAATTCTTCTATTTGTTCATATGCATTTCCCATTAATGGATGGAGGAGCCAGGGTGGCTTTTCATACCACTGTAAAGCCCTAAATGTGACAAAAGAAAAAAAAAAGTGAGCTATAAAAAAAAAAAAAAGGTAAGTGCAAGGCAGTGCTGGGTGGGAGCAGGGGTACATCATGATGGAGTGTAAGTACACAGTCCCTTTCCACATTTCCAGCTGCTTGTTATTGATTTTCCCCTAACCTAACCCCAAAGGAAAGCCATTTATGTAAGCCATGAGCACTGAACTAATATTTGGGACCATAATATTGAGTAGCCCAGTTTATGACCCTCAGCTAAAGGAGCATTTGCATTAAACTGCACTCACCTGATTAAAATCCATCAACTCTACCATCTTGAGAATTATACAGAACCTGTTAATGCTCAGCTGCAGGTTCTCTGCACACTGAGACAGACCACAATCAGAGGGCAGCAAGGAGTCAGCCCGGGAGAGGAAAGGGAGGGGGGGATCGTGTGATGTGTGTTGAAAGGCAGATCGCATTAAAGACCACTAGTGCCCAAATCTGAAAAGAGTCCTAAGCCTACTGCAAATACAGAGCTGTGTGAACATGATAATTCTTTCAACAAAGTCCATAATAATGGTTTCTAGAGGCACTGTGAAAACAGGGTGGCTGAGATAGTGTTCCAGCTCAGTGAAGAGGGACTGGCCCAGCAATGGAGTGTGGCCTACCCAGGAAGCCCGGGAAACGGTTCCTGCCTCCACAGAATCAGCAAGTGCCCAGGGAGCCCGAGCCCAGAGGCTTTCAGCAGCCTGAATGAGCTGTCTTAGATCACTGCCCTTTCCATCAGTTCCAGGCACCAGGCACAGGCTCAAAGTCCTATCCGTCTCAGCAGGGCCTGCTCACCGTGACCACAAAGATGGCATTTGAATCAGTAATAGGCTGTGAGAGGCCACCTTCGTGCACGGGAAGACCTCTCCCTGAGGCTCTAGTTCAGGTGCTAGATCTATACCCTCTAGCTGTGTGATCTTGGATAAACAGGCTTGCTCAACTTTCAATCAGAGGGTGGAGTCGGATCATAAACACCTATGAAATGAAAGTATGAGTGAAGGAATGAGTGAATAAAATCCCTACAGCAGAGTCTTTCAACCTCAGCACCATTGAATTTTAGGGCCAGACAATTCTTTGTTGTGGGGGATTGTCCTACACATTGCAGGATGTGTAGTAGAGAAAAAATGTTTCCTTCTCTCTATCTAGGTTCTGTGGCTGGTCTAAGAATGGAATTGATAGAAAACAGGTTAACAGAAGAAGAAAAAAATGTTAATTACATATATACTTATGGGAGCCCCACAAAGAAACTCAAAAAGCCAGATGATTGAGGCCTATATCCAGAGCTGAGGAGAGGTATAGAGGTCTGGGGTTTCATCGTGGAGAACACAACCACAGAAGGTATGGAGAGGAGAGGTTTGGTGAACATGCAGATAAGCCTCGGGCAATAGCTCTCTTCCTGGTATGGACCCCCTATCTAATGTAAATAAATCTCCTTTACAAAACTTAACTTCTATTCTGTTTCCAGAGCTTCTCCTGTGTCTGCAGTTTCTCAAAATAGTTACATCAAAATAATCCTTATGCCAAAGCAGCATCTTTTGGCATGGTATGTATGTGAAGATGTCTCCAGCATTCCTGGCCTCTCCTGAAGAGCTAGGAGTAGCACACAGCCCCTCCCAGTTATGACAACTAAAAAGTCTCCAGACATTGCCACCTGTGGCTGGGGAACAAAATCGCTCCTGTTTGAAAATCAACTCTAATGTATCTTCCAGAATTTTAGATTCCAGGAGCTATTAATGCACCATACCACCATAGTGTACTCCCTAATCATTAGGAAAGCTTATGCTGGCCCCTTCAACAGCACTCGCTGGAAGCTCATCTCAACAAAAATTTTATTCAGCACCTATAATGGGCCAAGTAGAAGGATACATGAGAAGAGGCTGTTCTGGCATCTGAGGAACTCAGAGTCTAGGTGAAAGGTGGCACTTGGCAGTCAAAGAAACAAGGGGAATGTTCTTCTCTGGTCAAACAGAAGGGGAATGTTCACCTAACCATCTTTCTAATAAATAATAGAATATCCTTTTATGCAATTAGACAGTTGAACTGTAAAGGCAGGCAAGAAGTCAGAGCATACTTCTTTGCTGTTAAAAGATCTGTGCATATATCAGAGTTGCTGTCATTTGATAGAGTAAATTTTTGGTCATTTTGACTCCTTTTAGTTGTTTACTGCAGTTGTTTATTGGTAGGTGGGGGGCCTCAGACTGAAAGGACCATCTTAAGAGGTGGTTTAGCGTGAGCCTAAGCCATTATCGAGAGTTCTAGGATGAGACTGCCACTTATTTGCTGTGTGACCCCTGGAAACTCATTAACCCCTCCAATCCTCAAGTCCTCCTCCATGAAAAGGAGATAATCATTGCAAAGTGGTTAGCATGGCACCCACCACAAAGCCGAAACGGGGAGAACTATAGCTGTTATCATTGTTATTGATGTTGTTGCCTCTATTTTATCATAGATTGATTGTCCTTTTTTTATTGCAGTAAAATACACAGAACACAGAATTTCCTATTTTAACCATTTCTAAGTGTACAGATCAGTGGCATTAAATGCAATCACATTGCCATGCAACTATCATCACCCCTAGAACTATCCATCTCCAGAACTCCAGTCTTCTTAAACTAAAACTCCCCATTTCTCCCCTTCCCCCATGATTGTTTTTCTTTTTTTTCCTTAAAGACTTCTTTTTATTTATTTGAGAGAGAGAGAGAGTGTGCGCATGAGCAGTTGAGCGCAAGTAGGGAGTGAGGGGGGCAGGGAGGAGCAGAGGAAGACAGAGAATCTCAAGCAGGCTCTTCTGCAGAACATGGAGCCCTATGTAGGGCTTGATCCCACCACCCTGAGATCATGACCTGAGCCTAAATCAAGAGCTGGAAGCTTAACCAACTGAGCCACTCAGGTGGCCCTTTTCTAAACCAGTTGCTTATCCCACAACACACCTTCTGAGAGAATGAGGACCATCTTCTGTATGACAAAGACTCTCTCCCTGACTAAACTTTGCTCTGGCTCCTCTAATCCCTCTAGGCTTCAACCTTGGCTCTTTGTGGGGTCTCCATAGGCCAGTTGAAGCAAGAATCTTGCTAAGTTAGTTTAGAAAAAAAAAAAATTCCACTCTCAAGATCTAATCACTCTGGATATCTGACCAAATTCCTCATCACTCATCCTGGCTTACCTTCGGCAAGAATCCTGTTAGGTCAGTTTGGTAAGCCTTATCCTACCCTCTTAGGAATTTCCCTACCACAGACCCTACTCTGCTCCTTGACTATAAATCCCCACTTGTCCACACTTCCTTCAGCATTGAACCCGGTTCCGCACTGAGGTTTCTTTTCCCCTATCGCAATGGTTCCAGAATAAAATCTTTGTTTTGTTTTCTTTTTACCTCTTTCACTACTGTCAGGCCTGGCTTTTCTTTAACAACATGTAAATGGAACGTAAGGCAATTCAAGCCCTCAGTACCCTAGAAACTGAATAGAAACAGTGCTTAAAATAGCCATTCAGGGTAATGTTGATGAGTTTAGTGTCCATCAGCCACCTCCTAGGAGTTATATGTAGGTGATTCATGGCATCTTGAGGCAACGAGGAGAGGATTCAAAACATTAGCACAGTGGCTCCTGACTGTGGGGCCCTCTCATCTTATTTACCACCGTACAAAGACTCATCACACTCCCCACTTCAGCGAAGACTGGAACATCTAATCAATATTTTTCCAGAAGGAACTCCTTGGACATATTTATTTGATAGCCTGGAATTGGTGAAGAAAGACTAGTTGTTGGGTCTAAATTATCAAAGGCACCTACTTTTCCACAGAAAGTGAACAAACCTCCTTGGTCAAGAATCCACATGTTTTTACAGGAGCACTCTCAGGGAAAAGATTTCCGGTTTATAGCCGACTCCTCAAAATGGCTAAAGAGTTCTTAATTTCACCTCAAACATCTGCTTCAGCACCTACTGTGTTGTGCCAAGTTGTTTTCTAGCCACTGTCATTTCTGATCCTGTCGTAATTGAGTTTAAGGTGTTTGTAGACAGGAACCCTATCTGAGCTGTCAGCACCCTGCCTGATCATCTTCCAGCCAGTGGTCAGGCAGAAGCATGCAGCTCAGGAGGCTCTGAAGCAGGCTGCCGAGGAAACTGGCCAATGAGATGAGCATTCTGTGCTCCACGGCTGAAGCCAATTCTGCTGTATTGCCGGGGGACCTCCCAAGACCGTCTCCACTTGGACTCAGCTGATAACATGTACGGTACATCTGTCACCATCTGTCCAGGCATACTGACTTCCTAACAGTCCCCAGGCACTTCCATCTGCTGGCAGCTCTGTGACTTCTAACTGTAGAGCACGTTGCCTCAATTCCCTCCCTTCTCCCACACTTATCCATAAATTAGGACCTAGCAAAATATGATCTCCTCTGAGAAGTCTTTCCTGGAGCTGCTAAGGCAGAAGTGGGGATGGCTGACTTGAAAGGGATGGAAACAACTACTGAAATCTCCAAACTGAACCTGTACTTTATTTCAAAAGACGTGGGGGGTGATCCATGGTGTAATATATGGCAATATTTTCCAAGTCTTAATCATACATTACAGTGACCCAGGAACTTTTGGAAAAATATAGATCCTAGGGTCTTCCCTGGCTGAGATATAAGGCACAAGCTTGTGGCCCAAGAGGCTGCATTATTTAAAAGATATTCTGATGCACAAATGGTACTGGAAAGAAGAACCAGGCATTTATAGCTGCGTGCCTTCAAGCAAGTCAATTTGCTTCTCTGAGCCTCTTTTCTCATCTGTATAACTGAAAGTGAGACTCCCCATCGTACAAACTTTGGGGGAAGACTAACAGAGGGGATGAGCACAAAACCCTTAAATGATGCCTCTGTAAGTGGAGCTATGATCATGATTACTATGGATTTCCTTAAAAAGCTGCTTTCCACTTCTCAAAACCAATGGTCCAATTTGCAAAACCCTCCTCTTTTAGACAACAATTTACCAAAGAGTAAGAGGGAGTCAACCAAGATGATACTTGAAAAAAATCAAAAGGGACAGTAAGAAGTAGTTCATGTAGAAAGCAGGTCATGAGCGTGTAATTTGGTTTTTCTGAAGGCCTATATTCTTCATTCCCATTGCCCCTTTCTCCTGATTAAAAGGATTCCCCAGTAGCTGAAATCATTAACAGATGGGAGCCCATCAAATGGTAGCTATTGTAGAGAACTACCCCACCTTATCAAAATTCGTCAGGCTTTTGTGTCTCTCATAGACTAAGGCTTTAACACTTCAGTACCTGCAGCAAAGTATCTACACCACAAGAAAAATGTGTTCTGTGGCCAGCAGGCTATCTGCTATTAGAGGCCCTGGGTTAACGGTATCCTAAGCTGATGATGAGTCACCATCTTGCTTTTAGTTAGGGAAGCCAAACAAGGGCTGTAAGTACCAGTACCTAAACTCAGAGTGCCCAAATCCTAGATAAATGCCCAAATATAGACTGCTTCATATCACTTCCAGATATGAAACAATGGGACATGTTTCATATCTGGAATGGAAACATGACAGCCACAGCTAATCAAAATCCCCTGCAGGTAATTCCCCATAAAGCAATGGCAATGGGAAAGTAGGAAGAGTTTCACAGCTCAGGAGAGAGGAGAGAAAAAATGCTGTGCAGAAGTAAAAGAAGGATGCCCTCCTACCATATCCACCTTTTCAAATGGCTGCCCTTCAGGCTAAGCATGAAGACAGTCCACCAGAACACCAGGCTTGGGGGGTCGTCTTTGGAAGGGCAGACTGGCTCCCTCTGGCCAGCCCCAGCAGAGCAGAGTTGGAGGCAGGGTAGTAGCAGGGTTATAAATACTGGCTTTGGAGACAGTGCAGCCTGGAGCAGAATCCACTCATTAGCTGAGCAACTGGCTTGTTCACCTCTTTCAGGCTCTGGACTTCTGTCTCTATTTGGAATAAGAAGATATGTAGCTTCTAAGGTCATGGTGCAGATTAAATTTTATGGAAGTCCTTCACACATGTTCAATTAAAAAGTTAATACTATTATTATTGTTGTATTTTATTATTCTTATGAATATCAAGGGAATATCAGCAAGTATGAGTGTCCTATGGATGTCAATCAAGAGATAATGAGCTTGCATCGGGCTAGGCCCTGGGGATACAGGTCACGCAAATAGCATAGATACAATCTGCACCTTTATGAAGTTCATGGTCTAGCTTAAAGGTACAAAAGTGTGTGTGTGTGTTTGGCCTGCACATTTTTTATAAGCAAAATAAAACATGTAGCAAAATACTAAATTGGGTGACTTCACACAAAAGTCCAGATTTCCGGCTTCTTTCTGAAAACATCAGAAAAATGGGGAGGACATGAGATCTCTCTCCACAGGCCAACGTGCTCCTCCAGAGCCCTCCCAAGTCTCAAAAGAATGGCCCACTGGCTTCCTTATTAAGAGAAAACTCCCTCCAGCTACACATAATGAAGGCCCAGGGGCAATTACGAGCAACAAGCTGAGGACTCAGATCAGGAGAACCAGAACAGAAGCAAGGAAGGAGGAAGGAGACTTGGCACTCACTCTCTGTCACGGGCCTTATTTGTCTTCAGCTCAGCTCGCTTTGTTTGGCTGGACATGGAAAACCCTAGAGGGGAATTCTGCTTCCAACTTGCTCTTTGCACAGCTAATTATTTGGGGCTCCCAGAAGGCTGGAGAGAACAATGACTTCCCCAGCCATTGCAGTTGGACTGGCTTAGTTACTTTTCTTCACCCCAGAGGTCAGAACCCATAGAAGGGGAGCTATTTGTTCTGGTCTTAAACCAAATCTGCCCAGAGACGTGGACACATGTTCTGACCTGAGACCAGGAAAGCTACTCTTTCAATGCCTGGCAAAATTCTCCTCTCCTGCCTTCCCTGGCAGCCTCCAGACTCAAAACATGCATTTTCCTTGTTGAGACCATTTACTTCTCTCCCTTGGATAAAGGAGGTAATATTCAGGAAAAAACAAAACAACACCCCATGCTATGCCCAAGAGTTGCATCCCTCTGCCCAAGTGAATTATTTCCATTTCCTGGGCACATAGGATCAAGACAAGGGGGCGAATTAACTGGGATGGGTCAGTGAAACAACCAAAACTCATTTGTACACAACTTGTTAAAAGCATCCACAACTTCATTTTAATAGGGAATGCATGACAATCTCTGAAAAACAAGGAAACAGGAGAGAAAAATATATGTTCTATAGCTGTAAACCCGATAACAATAGAAAAACCTCCCAGGAGCCCCAGAGAGACTGTTCTTATGTCCACCCAAAACTAGTATCATCAATGGCGTCCCACATTTTAAACAGAAAGAAATGGAAGCAGTTGGCCACTATAGGCTGCTTCTAGCTTTCCTGCATCTGAGTACATTTTAACTCTTGGCTGTTACAGTGGAGATGCATCTGAATTTCTTGTCAACTAGATGCATTCCTCAAAGACAAGGTAAAGCCCATGATCTGATGAAACCTATACTCGAGTCCATTAATTCATCCAGTCATGCAATACACATTACTGAGCACTTCCTAAGAATGAGGCATCATGCTAGGTGATGGTGATACCAAGGTGAGTCAGAACAAAGATGGGCCCTTCCCTCAAAGAACCCCAGGGGAGGCAAATCTTAATCAAAGACCTCACAAATATAACTGACCTCTGAAAGGTGTATAAGGAGAGGTAGTTAGTGCCAGAGGATCTATAACAAAGAAATAGTTCAGCTAGGGAGAAGAGAGGCAGAGAAAGTATCTCAGAAGTAAAAACATTGAGCTGATATTTCTAGGCTGTAGGAACAAGATGTGCAAAAGCCCTGTAGGAGACTGAGCAGAATGAACATAGGGACTAAGTCAAGGCCAGTGTGATTGGAATGAAGAATCCAAGGGACTGAGTGATAAGGACAGAGTGTTAGTGGAGACCATGCAAGGCCTTTTGAACCACTTCAAGGATTTTGAGCAATGGGAAGCCGTTTAGAGGTGTTCAAGCAGGGAGTAGTGGTAGTAGTTGATGCGATCATATTTATGCTTTGAAAAAAATAGATTTGGGTAGAGGGCACGCAGAATGGGTCAAGGGTAGGCCAGTTAGTCCAGCTCTGTTAGACTACGGAAGTTTTGGTGAGATAGCAATTTTGTCTTGGATGGTATGGTACCAGACTTGATGGAGTGAAGTTGAGCCATTTTAACAAGATCTGCTGAGGGATCAACCCAATGTGCCAGAGGCATCTCAATGGCCCAAGACCGGACCTAACTGTAATCTCTGGTTCTGTGAAGCTGAGTAAAGACATTCAGAAAGACCAAACCAAACAGAACCTGAGCATGTCTATGTTCCCATGTCCCCTGTAGCAGGGTACCACTCTGCACTCAGAGTCATCATAGCTCTCTATTTGAATTTACAAAATCTGAGAAAGACTCCACAGGAAAACCAATTAAATAGGCAGGGAAGAAAATGCTCACCATTGAGCACTGAATAGAAAGATGATAGATAACAAGTAGTTTCAGTGGAAGTGGGTAAAATGTTGAATTTCCATTCTAGTGTCATTCGCACGGCTCCTGATTTAAAAAAAAATATTTTGATTAATCAAAACTATGGGTCAATCAACTGTTCCATAATGACAGCTCCTGTGGTCATAAATCTCTGCTATTGCCTGCAGCTGACGTGGTTTCAGTCCACGGGACAGTAAACAGCAAAAGACAAATGTTTCTCTTCATTTCCCCCAAAGGGAGTTAAGCAATGAGTAATAAAAGGATATAAATTATTCACAGTGCTCTCTAGAAGTTTATGATTCAAGGTTTGGGAGAAATAATGAAAGGGTGGGGAAGAGACAGAAAACAGAATCCTGAATGAACAAATTTCTTTTTTAAAATGAAAAGGTGAGTTTCTGAGGTAGGCTCAACTCACCACATGCAGGGCTCTGGGAGTGGCCACAGTGGCCCCTGGTTCTTCCACAGAATGGCTTTTTCATTTCTCACAGGTATTTGGACAATCATTCTTAACCTATGGTCACCTGAGGAGAGCCCTGTTTCTGCCAGTTTCTCTAGACTTCTGTAGAAGTGGAGAGGGGAGTTGGGGAGAGGTTAAGTCCAACCAGCACCACAGAGTCTGAGGGAACATGAAAAGGGGAAGAGGAAGGACAAAGCGGCTCAGCTGCTGGAGGAGAGAATGTTTTCTGGTTTGGTTTTACTTTTAAGAAAGAAGAGACATCAGTGTAATGAAAGATAGGGAAGTGCATAGAAGCAGAAGTTCGTTTGTTTGTTTATAAATGTGGCCTGAAGTCTTATATTTCTTAGAAACTATGAAAGAGAGCAATTTTGAATCTCTGTTCTCTTGTCGAATGGGTTTCCTTGACCGTAAACGCTCTGAGACTAAATCACGTGCATCTACTCGTCAGGCCAGAAACATATCCGCTGAACCTACCAGATGCAGGCGCTGTACCAGGTATTCAGGTAGAAGGGACTGAAAAACTCCTCATGATCTAGCTTTGCTTACCTGCCTGGTTTTATCTCCTGCTAGCTCTCCTTCAAAACCAAGATCACATGTTGTTCAGGCAGTTCACCAAAGACCCCATTCTGCTTCCCCTTTGTGTCTGTAAACACGTTGCTTTCTGCACTGAATGCTCTCCCTCACTCATTCTGTAGCACTGCCCTCCCCAGCTGCTCCTGGCTAATTCCTACCACCCTTCCTCAGCTCAGATGTTACCTCCTCAGAACACCATCCTGGATTCTGAGCTGAGTCAGGTGCCCCAGCTCCAGGTTCTCCCTGGGCTTATCTCAACCACCTGGAGGTAGCACTGATGATAATTGATGGCGTGCAAGCTTTTTGATGGCAGGGATTAAGTCTTTGTCATTTTTGTCTCCCCTGCTTCTAGCTCACCATGAGATACATACAAAGTGCCCAACCAATCTCCGGTGAATGAATAAAGAAATACTATACTCAATGCCCAACCCGAAGGAACTTTCAGTACAGTTAGCGAAGCCACAACCATTTGAAGTAGAACACAGCACAAGGCAATATAAAACTAGTGCCTCGAGAGTACGAAAATCGGCATTCAGAGAAAACGGATGACTTCAGTCGGGGATGATAAGAGCTACAGCAGCAATTACAACCCCATGAGTGTCTGTGTCACGGGCGCTGTGTTAGTCGTTGTCATCATCAGTCCTGCGGCATGATCACTGTATCCGCATTGACAAATAAGGAACCCAAGTGCAGAGAGGCTAAGTGATTTTTCAAGGTCACATAGCTGGTAGCCAGCAAAAACCAGGATTTGAATTCTGAATACAAGATTTCAAAACTCTGAGAATGGGAAGGTGGGTATCCCACCTACGAAAACATAGACAAATACACAAAGGCACTTCGGTGCAACCCGTGGGCTGGGGACTAAAATTTTTTTGGAAAGATGAAGCTGACAGAATGTAGGGACGCTGGAGACCCTAATGCTGGGAAGTGAGCTGTGACTTCATTGCAGGGACCCTGCGTGTCAGGCTGGGGAGCTGCTGGTGGCGTTACAGTAGAGGAAACATGATCGGAGGGGAACCTTTGAGACAATAAGGGTGGGCATAGACTGGATCGGGAAGACAAGAGACGGAAACCAACTCAATGTGCGACTTTCTAACACGAAAGGCACTGATTTCTTGGAGTAGAAATGAGAGATGCAAGCAAACTGAGAGAAGAAACCAACAGTCCTTGACAGCTGAGTTTCTGTGGGTCTGAAAGAGAAAGCAACAAAAAGTGATTTAAGAATATTAAGCCAAGGGGTGCGTGGGTGGCTCAGTCATTAAGCATCTGCCTTCAGCTCAGGTCATGATCCCGGGGTCCTGGGATCGAGCCCCGCATCGGGCTCCCTGCTCAGCGGGAAGCCTGCTTCTCCCACTCCCCCTACTTGTGTTCCCTCTCTCGCTGTCTCTCTCTCTGTGTCAAATAAATAAAATCTTAAAAAAAAAAAAAAGAATATTAAGCCAAGATACAGGGACACTAATGACAAAGCCAGCCAGGAGAAGGTACTGGTTTGAGGAGAAAATTTTTAAACGTGCTAAATAAGGGGCACCTGGGTGGCTCAGTTGGTTAAGCATCCGACTCTTGGTTTTGGTTCAGGTGGTGATCTTCAGGGTCATGATCTCAGGGTTATGATCTCGGAGTCGTGAGATTGAGCCCTGCATCCAGCTCCACTAAGCACAGAGTCTGCTTGGGTTTCTGTCTCTCCCTTTGTCCCTCCCCTCCTCTCTCTCTCTCTCTAAAATAAATAAATCTAAAAAAATTTTTTAAAAAACATGCTAAATAAGACACTACAGGGAAGAATCTCTTAAGAAACAGCTAGAAATGTGGGCCCAGGGAACCAGAGAGCAATGAGTGCAAGATATGGAACTTGGGAGTTATTTGCCTCCAAGTGCAAACAGAGCCACAGGAAAAGTAGCCGGCTTTCCCATCGAGGGCTGAAGAACAGAGGAAGAGCGTTGGAAGGTAATGCAACAAATCTCAGTTAACAATCACATTTAGATGGCAGGAATCTGCAGATGAACAAGTAAAAGGTACAAAAGAATTAAAGACTAAATGCTCAATATGAACCAGACACAATGCCAGGAATTCTTTACATGTTATTCCATGAGGTAGTTACTATCTTATTTTATAAAAACAGGGGCTGAGAAGTAATATGTCTTGCCCAAGTCCATACAGCTAGCAAGAGACAGAGGTGGGATCATAATAATGTTTGTCAGACTCAGGGAGCATCTCATTCATGCCATGCTGCCTCCCTGAACAAGGGCTATGGTAAGGAGGCCAGTGGAGGGAAAGAATTTTCTGGAATGAAGAGTTTGAACTCAGTCAAAGACAATGAGGACTGAGAAGAAGCCACTAAATTTGGGGCATCATCGCTCAGAGACAGTTGTAGTATAAGGCCTAAAATTAAGGACCACTATTTTGTGCTGCCTCGACATCTGGGGGAAACTGAGGTAGCCCTGAATGGCCTAACTACAGGGTCTTCTTCCCACTTCACTCCTGGTGACAGAGTCCCCCAGCCAAGCGACTGTCCCTGACAAGCTTCTGGTGTCCACATGCTACACGAGAATCCCATAAATCCAGAATGTACAGAAAGCTGTTGCAAGCAAAATAAGAAAATGCAAAAGCCTAACAAAAAACAGGCAAAAATATGAATACATAATTCACAAAAAAGTAAATAGAAATGGTCAATGGGAAAATGTTTAATCTCATTATTAACCAAAGAAATTTAAGCAGAAATCACAATGAACCATTTTTCTGTACCTTTCAGGCTGGCACCTTTAGATGTACAATACTCAGAGTTGGTGATGTTTCCATCCCGAAAGGAATGGAAGCAAGTTTCATAAAATTTTTAATGTTATATTTTATATAAAAATGTCATTTCTAGGATTATATATCAAGAGAACAACTTGTCAAGTCCATAAAGTTGTGTGTATGAGGACATTTATTCCATTGTTCTTTATACTACTGAAAAATCAGAAATAATCTTAACGTCCATCAACAGGGGATTGGCTAAATAAATGTGGTATACCTATAAAATGGAATACAGTGCAGCCTTTTAAAATGATGATGTCGATGCACATTTATCAACCTAGAAAGATATTAGGTCAAAAAAAGAAAAACAAAAACAAAACTAGTTTACAGAATTACATGTGGAATAGCATACATATTACATAAAAGTGAATATGTTTCTATATTCATGCATAGGGAGACATTTGGAAAGAAATTTACAAAATGTAAATACCTCTGACTATTTAAATTTCAGGTGAGTCCAACGCTTTTCTTTAGTTTATCCTAAAGACATATCAATAATCAAGGAGGGGGAAAAGCCTTTCTCACTCTGGGGGGAAAAATGCATTAGGCAATGAATATTTCCCTTCAGAAAAGAAAAAGTATACTTCGGGAAGAAATCACACAAATTATACACCATGTTTTGATTTTGTACTTACCCCAACAGATAAACGTGAACTCCCAGAAGGGAATCAGCCATGTACTGGATTTCTCATCGGAAGTACGTTAAACTGAGGCCTTTGTGCCCTTAGAGGAGGCTGTGCATGAAGAATGAAAAGCAGAAGGAGCCTGGGTTCAGAAGGGGCTTCCCAGCCTTTCTCTGATGGAAAAGGACACCTCAGTGGTAACCTATGAGATCCCACTCCAGGTTCTCAACAAGGGTTACTTTTTTGCCTTTGACCTTGCAAACTCTTCAGACCCACAGCTCTGGATAAATTCCACTCTTGGAGCTTTCACCACCTGACAGCCACTGTTTCAAAATCCCCCCATTTGTGCCTGTTGGTGGTTAGAAAGCTTGTGGAGGGCATGCATGACCTATAAAACATGTTTCTCAAAGCTTCCCTCTGAGAAATCAGTTACTGAGTTATCTCCCAATTCTGTCACCCAGAGGAGGGCAAAAGATGACACAACAGAGCCCGCAGAGAGTTTAATTCGGAAAGACAGACACTTAATTTAGTTATTTGGAAAAATTACAAACCCTCCTATGTCACTTTAAAAATGTCAAAATAGAGATCTCCGCGTATCCTGTTAGGCTTCTGTCATGCTCCCAATAATATTATTTGTGACAGCTGTAAGAGAAGCAATATCCATTGGCCTTCTAGCTCTTTAAGAATGTACAAATTAATCCATCTGGAAGGAGTTGTGTTCTTGACCCCGGGGTTCTTTTTATTAGAACAAATTCAGACACAAACTCTGGGATAGTTCTGGAATATTATATGAGGGTGAATTACAGGCAGTCTCACAACCTAGCATTGTCCTTTAACAAGTTTTTATGAGGCAGAGCCAAAGGCTGGCAAAACTCTCTCTTTCACCGAAGAGGAAATCTAGGCTAAAAAGGAAAATAAGAAGTTTATGAACTATTAAAAAAAATAAAGCCTCAGAGTTAGGGAGTTATGGATTAAGTTCCGATCCATTAATTCCTTTATTCCCTGACAGAGCTGGCTGAAGACGTGCGGCCCTCTGGTGGGGGACAGAAACACTCCCAAGCAGAAGGCACAGAAAAAAGGAGAGAATGGCTGGCGGGGGCAGGGAAAGGGGGGGCAGATCCATTCGTTCAGATGTTAATTTATACAGGAATCCAGAATTCAATAATCTCACATCCCCCAGGTTAGGGAAAGATCCGCTCCCCAATTTCATTTGGGAGTTCTATTACATTAAGCAATATTCTGTTTGGACAGACATGCCATTCTTCTCTTGAAGGAAATTAATTTCTTGATTCTTCCAGCTAATATAATCCCAATTCAGTGCTTCAAGTTTTCTCAGGGCACCACTAAATGAAATAAAGTTCTAAAGTACCTCTTGTGGGACCTCACAAGCTACAGATGGAAATAATGGAGGAGAGGCGAGTTAAAAGCAGGCAAGGCAGGGGAAATCAAGTGTTGACCTGCCCCTCACAAGCCACACTGGTGATTTGTTAAGAGTGTTCTATGTTCCTAACTCTTCCCTGAGTAGTGCTTTTTTACGATTTCCATAGGAAATTTATTTTTCAGAATGGAAGGCCTCTGAACAGGGTAAATGAAAGATTATAAGGAAAAGAAAGACAGTGATTTCCAGTTGTTTAAAAGGCAACTCAAGTCTTTACCAGCAAAAGGAAAAGGTCAGGATCAATAAAAGGGGCTTTCCTTTGGAAGGAGATCTGTTTTCAATTTTACACAGATAAATCCTTATGATGGGCCTTCTGAAGACCAAGGAAACAGTCAACTATACAAGGGATCTGGCCTTGCCAGAAAAATAAAACATCTCCATTTGAAATTCCCCAACAATATCAAAACAAAACATGACAAACCCTACTCACTCTGCCCCCTCCTCAGTCCTCTGCCTGAAGGGCAAAGGTTAGTTACACTGAAAAATAGGGACAAGTCTTCAAATGTAAATATGTCACGACTCATAGATGTAATTTTATCCCCAAAGTAGCTTTTTGGAGGCATCATCTTAAGGGTGATGTTAGCCAGGAAAATCCTAAGCATAAGGAAAGGTTGGTCTGGGAATAGAGCAAGATACTGAGTATCACTGATGACAGAACTCCTTCCCTTGAAGGCATCTTGGTCAAACTCACCATCTCTTACTCTTTTTCTAGGCCCTCTTGCTTTTGTAGAGAAAGTACTGGCTCAGGGCGCCTGGGTGGTGCAGCTGGTTAAGTGTCTGCCTTCCGCTCAGGTCATGATCCCAGGGTCGTGGCATTGAGTCCCACATCGGGCTCCCTGCTCAGCAGGGAGCCTTGCTTCTCCCTTTCCTGCTCCCCGTGCTTATGTTCTCGCTCTCTCTCTCTGTGTCAAATAAATAAATAAATAATCTTGAAGGAAAAAAAGAAAGTACTGGCTCAACTACTATCTTTTGGGAGATATACAATGAATGGCACTTTTTAGCCTTATTTTCTCAGACAAATCTAATGCTTGCTGTAGTGGTACAGGTGTTCTGAACACAGATGTTCTACACACACATACATACACACACACACACACACACACATATACCCCTCACTACATACACACACACAATTTTAATTGGTGAATTCATAAGACTGACAGTCACCCGTTATTGCAACCTTAGCTATGCCCAATTCCTGGCTCTTAGCTAGCTATACCTTCTCCCTTTTCTTTCTTCTCAAGAAGGCATATCAGATTGCAAGGCTGCAAGGAAGGAAGAATTTTAACCTTAGATCTGCTTTCATTAAAAAAAAAAAAGTAAGTCATCTTCCTCCTTAAGCAATTTAAATATTATTAGAGAAAAACTACTGGGAGTAAATCTCACAAACCATCACACCCACTGGTGGCATTCAGCATCAAAGTTAGTTTCTTGCCTGGAATGACCCCCTCCCACACACGCACGCTTCTTCAGCTATACAAATCCTACCGGTATCTCAAGGTCCGTCTACCCTGTAGATGAAAATCCTTCAACCTCCCTCCCCTCCCTGGACTCCACCAGAGTTCACAAACTGGAGTCTTCCAGAAGATGGAGGCATTATGTGCCTCCTTTGTGCGCACTCCTTTGTGCAAAGGAAGCCACGTTTCAGACGTAAGCCTTCCATGCTGAGCCAAGGAGACATGGCCACCAGAAGGCGAAGCCTTGCCTGAAGGAGTAGCAACCAGTCAGCCCCAGCCTGCTGCTGCCATATGGGAATGCAGGCCCACTGCCAGTCCATCTTCTGGTGTCTTAACAGAAGCCAAATATCTGCATTTTATGTGAAATATCCCAGTTTTAAATGTGGGCTCAATTAAGAAAGTTAAGACGACAGCAACTGTGTGACCTGCATTAGACCCATGAAACCACGAATTTGTATCCTCCAGTTGCTACTGAACATGTGAAGCTTAAGGGTCCATGACACACGTGTAAATGGGTGTGGTGTATATGTGTGTCTCACATCACCAGTTAGATCAGTATGTCTCAGAAAGACTCAGATAAATGTGTGGCACATATAACTTGAAAATAAAACAGGTCTTTGCCTACCAATCTTCAACTTCGGCTTATTTTAACTTTCAAATAATGTATAAGAAGGACCTAAGGTATTGATATTTAGAAAATATGGACACTGGTCAGGGTGCCCGGGTGGCTCAGTCGGTTGTCTGACTCTTGGCTTTGGCTCAGGTTGTGATCTCAGGATCCCCCACTGGGCTCCCTGCTCAGTGGGGAGTCAGCTTGAGATTCTCTCTCTCCCTATGACCCTCCCACTCATGCTGTCTCTCTCTCTCAAGTAAATGAATAAATCTTAAAAAAAAAAAAAAAAAAAGGACATCGGTCAAAAGAGTTAAGGAGCACTGAGCCTGACAATAAGGCCCGGGAGGGCAGGGAGCATACCCTTATCTATTTTATTCAGCATATATCAAGAGTACAAGCTAAATATATAGGTTTGAGTGGAACTGATGTGAATCTCTTAAGGAAGCAGACTCCAGACAATTATTTCATGTTTTAGCAATTTAATTTTGCCAGATTGCACCTATAGTACCAATGAATTTCCAAACTGCCAATAAAATATCCCATTCTTTGGTCAGATCTTAGCAAGAGCTGCCTGCACCGAAATATTTTTTACTTTACAATCTTAATAGTTCTAAATCCATCGAAAGCAGTAAAGAAAAAGTGCCTGGCACAGAAAACGCTTTCAAAGCATATTAGTTAAACTTAACTAAAAAGAAATAAACAAAAGATAAAACTTCCAGGCATCTTGTCTCTCTGTTGAGAAGCAAGAGCGCCCTGTGGCTTGCACTTCTTTTCTCAAAAGCGTACCCATACCTTTTTGTCAGATAAACTTATTTGGTTTTCCTTGTGTAATGGGGTGAGTATTGTACAAGGTTTCAATGCCTTTTTTTTCCAACTCAAATTGTCCCTCAGAGGCTCAAAGTACTAACAAAGTGCTTCGCTGCATGAAAGTGCTGTCTACATTTGTCTGGCAAATATGATGCCGGCTGAAAAGCCTGATAGGTGTGTCATTTGTCACAGGCACAACCGCACTCCAGGCTGCTTCCACCAGAGAGCAAATTCAACTTTATAAAGAGAAGCGTGGACAGGAAAGCCTTCCAGCAGAATTCCCAATAACCAGACTACGGGCATGAGATCCAAAGACTAATAAAATGGACTGCGGAGAAGCTACTGAGGAAGCAGCACCCTAAGGAGAGAAGGGGGAGACTGAGCCTGCTTTTTGTATTGAAGGGCAAGTGATGGGCACAGAAAAGAGGAGGATCTCTATCACCTGTAACTCCGTAACAGCTCTAGGGATTAGGCTACAGACATGGAAACAGGCTCAGAAAGGTCTACAGTCTTGCCCAGCTAGTGACTGGCTTAAATGAAGTTTGGCCAGGTCTTTCGAGCTCTAAAGCTCAAGCTTAGTCAATAACTAATGCCACCTTCCAATAAATCACCTAGATGGTCAATGCCGGTAATTAGCTATGCTGTGCAGCTACAGATTAGGGAGGGGGTGTTGTTCATTTTTTTAGCTTAATTTTGTTAAAGACATAGCACACCAACCATAGAAAACAACCTGCTAAGCCATAGCAAACCAGCCCTGTTGCTAATAAGGGTATTTTATTCAAATATATATTAAGCACTTACCAATATGTTTGAGATCCTGCAGCTACTAGAGAGATGGAAATTCAAATGCATTCAAGAGAAGCTTAGAGGTAACCCCCTTTTTTTTATTACTGCAGAAATGGATTGTTCACTCAATCACCAAATATTTATTGAGAAACCACCCAGGCCAGAAATAGTTTTGAACTCTGAGGGTGACACAGTAAACAAGACAGAGAAGGCTCATGCTTAAATGAAACTTGCTTTCCTTTGTTTAGAGACAGACTCAACGAAGCAAAGGAGGGAGAGAGGGAGGGGCCATTTACAATTTTTGATAGCTGTTGTGAAGCAAATATTGGGGTGCCTGATAAAGAATAAACAAAAGACATCCTTTATATGGGGAGTGGGGGCTCCCTGAGGTGTTGATGTTTAAAGGATAAGATGTAACTCATGACAAGGAGTCAATGGTGTAAGGGGATAAGGAAAGGGTGTTCCAGGCAGAGGGTCCAGTGAGGATAATGAGTTTCATTTACGCCAAGAAGGGTTAGCCCGCACTGCGAGTGGGTAGAGCAAGCCAAGATGGCGGTGTATAGTATAATTTGAGGGGAGGGGGGTAAGAGCAATTCAGTCCCTCTTGTACACTACTAGAGTGGGTCTGGATTTTATTCCAAGCTCAGTGAAAGCTGTCAAGTGACTGGGTCTTAAACAGGGGTCCAACACACACAGATTGAGGGTTTTACTTCATCTGTTGTGTGAAGAATGGACAAGAAGACTAGTGGGGAAATGGGAGACCAGGCTGCAGCTGGGAGACAGTACCTGGATGTCCTACTAGATGCCCGCCATTTGCTCTCCCAATCTACCCTCCACCCTTTCCTATCCTGTTGTCTCCCTCAGAGGCTGGCTTCTGTAGGTTGCAGCCAAGACTTCCCTTGGCTTCTGACTTCCAGTTGCATTTGGCCAATGGAAATTCCCAGCTGGAGATTAGAGGAAGGGAGATGAGGGAGTTGGTATCTTTATTCCCTCAGCATCTCCCCGGGGCGTATCACAGGCCCGCTGTATCCCTCAACCACAGACTGCTGATCGGTCAAATGGCCTCTGCCAGGTGGCCTGTCCCACAGCACCCCCTCCGGATTCTAGTACCCTTCCCTTCCCAGGCACCGTCCCTCTCCTCTCCTCTCCACACCTTGGGTGGTACCAGAAAAGGCTGCTACTAGCCTCAGGGCACTGCACTCAGGGCCTTGTGCTTTGAAAATGGTACCTTTATTAAACTCTAGTCAAATTACCCTATTTGTATACGCCATCTGTTTCCTGCTGGGTTCCTTACTGACACAGGAAGAGAGAGGCAAGATTTGATTTTGAAAGTTCAGTTACTGTGATCCTTGACTAATATTCTGTTCTGCTGATGCTCTGTGTATGTGATGTAAGGGTCGCAAACCCAAAAGGGTTACCAAGAAATCATGCACTTCTTTGCTTCTTTAGAGGAACCAACACCATAACCTGACCAAAGAAATAAAATGTCAAAATCATGGGTGTTAGGGTTCAGAAAACAAAATAAGAATTCATCATCACCAATATTTAATTTCAGGCCAGTTACCAAGAGCTCTTGCTTAAATATTTAGATTTGTAGTTCTCATTCAATTTTTCACTTATTTAATCAATGTTTATTAAGTGCTACTACTTGCAAGGCATTATTTTAGGCACTTGGGGGCACAGCAAAGACCAAATCAAAATACCTACCCCCTTGAAGCTTATACCTTAGAGGAGAGTCAGAAAATAAACAAGTCAACAATATCTGAGATGCTCGTAAAAAATAGTTACAGAGGATAGAGGGTGGGAGGTTTCCATAAGAGAGAATATTACTTTTCCTCAAAGGTAATATTTGAGCAGACACCAGAAGGATGGATGAAGTGAGCAATGACCACACCTAGGGGACGCATGACCCAGGAGAGGAAACTACAAGAGGCTGAGGCAAGAAATGCCGGACACTTCTGAGTCACAGTGAAAAGGCCCGTGTGCCTGGAGCAGATGAGGTAAGGACAGCTGGTAGCCTATGCAGTTGGAGAGACAGGCGAGACAAGGCTAGCAGCCCCTTTGAGAATTTTGACTGCTATTTTTGAAGCCAAGAAACCATTAGGATTTTGAGCAGAGTGGTGACAGGAATAGACGTAGTCATAGGAGGATCCTTCTAGCTGCTACATTTTGTAAATAAGGTGGCAAAGATTGGCAAAAAACACTTAGACAAAAGTCTTGGGCAGAGATGCTAGTGGCTTGGACCAGGGCTGTAGCATTTATGTTTGATGAGCCTTTAGGTATCCAAGCTGAGCTGAGTAGGCATTCGATGCACACTCCAAGTGTGAAGTTGAGGTGAGAGGCCTGAGCTAGAGACAGAGATTTGGAAAACATCAGGAAACAGCCAGGAGCCTGAAGGAGACCATCTGGGGAGTGAAGAGTGGGAGAAGAGACAAGTTCGAAGGACAGAACCCTGAGGCATTATAGGCAGACAGGTCAGAAAGATGAAAGCAGCCAACAAAGGACACTGAAAAGGACTGGCCAGTAGGGTAGCAGGAAAAACCAGGAGAGTGTGGTGTCCCAAAGCCAACTGAAAGAAAGCATGTCAAGAAGGAGGAAGTGATGCTGTTGATGGATCAAGTGAGAAAAGAACAGGGAATAGAACAAAGGGTTTGGCCAAGAAGGGGCCTCTGGTGACCCCTCCGTGCTTTGAGAAGTAATGGAGTTGAAAGTCTGATGGAAAGAACATCTATAGACAATTCTGATGTTCTACATTGTCGATGGGGAGCAGAGAAATGCTTGGTAGCCAGGAACTAAGCAGGTTTTCTTCTATCTTTTTTATTCAGTGTGGAGACATGAGAGCATCTTTGAATGCTGCTGGGAATTATCTGGTCGGGAGAGGAACCCAAAGGATGCAGATGAGAACAGATCATTGCAGGAGTGAGAAGGGGTGGGGGTGAGGGTGGGGAAGATCCAGGGCCCCTCTGAAGGCCTTGGGGGGGAGTGGAGCAGTTCGTCCCGTGTAAGGAAGCACAGGGTCTGGTTGCAGATAGGCTGGGAAGAACATGTGGGGGTTTCATCCTGACGGAGCTTTTCTCAGGAAAACACAAGGTAAGGTCATCCCTACACAGTAGAGAAGCAGGGAGGAGCCACTGAAGGTCTGAGAAGAGAGTGTGAAATAGTCATCCAGGGCAAGGGGGTGGAGTAGGGATAAGTAGCAACCTGCCTTCTATGTGAATCCATAAATCTCATTAGTATTAATTTCAGGTAGAGAAAAAACTAAGCTACTTGTGTGAGGAAAATACAGAAGATATGGCAATCCGAAGCTAGGAGAAGGAGCATCCCAAACGTTGCATTTGGTGGCGTTCTCCCATTTCAATCAGGGCGAGAGGAATGTGTGGGGCAGTCACTCTGCCTGAAAGTGAACTAAAGAGGATGTGGGGATTCCCACTTCCTCCAACATATGTGAGCGATTCAACCAACACAACATTTAAATATATGGAAACGATCTTTATTTTAGGTTCTTTCTCATTTAGCCTTTTAGGTTCTGAGAATGTGCAAAATAAATCTCAAATGCTGCTTTTAAAAGCTTTCTTGTAAATTACCCCTGGTATGTGAAAGCCAAGCTCCTAGATATAACCAAAGAGGGGAAAGAAAAGAAAAGAAAAGAAAAGAAAAAAAGACTAATGACCCCTGACACTAGAATTTAAAATGCCCCGCATGCAAATCCACTTTCCCTTCACTCTTTTGTAATGCAATAAGCAGTGAGAATTAGAATTGCAAAAATGCCAAAAGAGCCGCATGGAAACGATACAACAAAGTAGTTTCACAGTGATATTGAGAAAGGAATATGAAATGAATACAAGATAACGCAGAGAGACGGAATCTGGTATTCTGTATGGATAAGCGAGTATGTGTATGTGCACACGCATGTCTGAGAGAGAGCAAAGGGAAAAAATATTTATTTCTTTGCTTTGTTCTTTGTGAGCAAATCTTTAAAAATAGACACTGTTTTGGTCACATCTCTATAATGTGACACACAGTTCCTACTTTAGTTCCAAATGATTTTTCACTAAATGGGTTTTGAAATATTTACTTGTAAATAGAAAGACCTTTTGAATATCTGATTTAAAAAAAATAACAAACTCAAGCAACGATCAAGATAGACTCTCCAATACTCAGACATGATTTTCTTCCAATGATTGTTTCTGACATCCCTAGGCACCACAGAACCCTGATGCTACAGATGTCTTTCTCTCTGGGATTCAGTTAAACACCAAAGTGTGACAGTGTAAGTGAGGTAGACTGTTTCACACCCAGTAGCCAGAACATATTAAATAATGCAACTAAGTTTTGAGAAATCATTTGACCCATATGGACATATCAGCTGCACAGACATGGACTAGTGCCTGTCCCATCCCCACATCCATCCTCCTTACTTTCCCTTTTGTGCCACTCCCATCCACAGAATGAAAGAGAAGCTTCTCAATCTGGGCTATAAAGAAACAGAAAATAAAATGCCTAAAAATTTCTCCTTACTTTTTTACTGGCTTCCATCAAATCTAAGTTAATTTCATAGAGATCCTGGGCTCACCTATCCAAAGAGAACTCAGTGATTAATGCAAAGGGCAGTCCAACCAAGGTAGGCATCTCCATGCGTGCATGGTGAGCAATCTGGTATGATACACCAAAGTAAATGATGTGGCAGCGAAACTCCTGGTGTGGATGATCTGCCAATTCCATATCTATTCTCCCCTTCTTTTTTTTAAGATTTAAATTTTAAGATTAAAAGAATCTTAAAATAAAATTTTATGATTAAAATTTTATTAATTTATTTGACAGAGAGAGAGTGCACGAGAGAGCACAAGCAGGGGGAGCGACAGAGGGAGAGGGAGAAGCAGACTTCCTGCTGAGCAGGGAGTCCAACGTGGGGCTCGATCCCAGGACCCCAAGATCATGACCTGAGCCGAAGGCAGATGCTTAACTGACTGGGCCACCCAGGCACCCCTATTCTCCCCCTTCTTTGTTATTAACAGCACCCTGAATTTTTAATGACCTAATTAAAATACTCAGCTTCAGGATTCCTTGCATATAGGAGTGATCAAAAGGAACAATACGATCAATAAAAGTTGACCAGAAGCCTTACTGGTAACAAACAGTTGATTAACACCTATTTTGTATCTTACAATAAAGTAAGTTAGGGAGAAGAAAATGTTATTAAGAAAATCATGAGGAAGAGAAAATACAGAACTGGAGCATTATCCATCGATACCATAAGTTTACATCATCATGTTGACACGATGAATCATATGTTTATGGGCACCTATATCAATGTTGTCTTACGTGACACAAAACACTGTAGGTGTTACACAATTACTCACACTAGGCATCAAAAATGAAAAGATAGTTTAAGATCTGTAAGTGTGTGTATAACTTCTGATAAATTTTAACTTTTTATAATAGATTTATGTATATTTTACAGCAATAAATGACAAAATAGATTAGTATTTACTTTTATTTTATGTTTTCATAACATACCTAGCTTTTTCTTAATTTGGGGGATATTTCTAGTCTATGTGGTTTTTTAATTTTTTCAAATTGTCACAAATCTCAAAAAACTTCCCAATATGTTTATTAAAAAAAATTTGCATACATATATATGAGAGAAAGAGAGAGAGAGATCTCCCCTATTAGTTCTGTCTTTCTCGAGGACCCTGCCTACTACACGATTGTAATTGGGTGTCTGTTCACTACATCTAAATGCAATCCTCTCCGACATCTGAGACCTACCACTTTATGAACCATGTAACTATGTACATGCCCTTGTGACTCCCAGCCTCCAGCTCTGTAGAGTGGGAATATTTTGATGTCCATTTTGTAGAGGACAAAACTAAGAATTAGAGCAGGTAAATAGCTTGTCCCAGGAGATACAGCTAGTAAGTGGCAAAACCAGGATTCATGGGGCACCTGGGTGGCTCAGTAGGTTGGGCGTCTGACTCTTGGGGAAAGTCATGAGGAAAGGGAGGGGGGCTATGTGCAGGAGTGACAGGTGCCCAGGCAGCTAGTCTTAAGTTGACATGACCCTGAACAGACTTGCTGTCATCAGAGGCAGCTGTTTCCAATGTAGTCAGGACTTATCTTCTGGAAAAGTCTGGTCCTTCACTTCTCAAGGCCAGTGGTCTGCAGATCTCAAAGAAAATAAATTAGTTCTGCTACAGATCAAGGGACTTAGGTCAGCAAACAAGGAGTGCATAATCTTAAAGCAAGTTAACCCTGAACACCAGCTGTAGTGGTTACATCAGCAAATACATCAAAGAACACAACACATCACCTGCCATGTAACTTGGTGGGTAAGTGCATGGGCTTTGGCATCATTCAGACTTTGAATTCTGGGTTGGAATCCTGTTTTTTGTTTTTTTTGTTTTTGAAAGAGAGACACACAGAGAGAGAGGGCATGTGTGTGAGCAGGGCAAGAGGGGAGAGGGATGACCCTGAGATCATGACCTGAGCCAAAATCAAGACTTGGATGCCCAACAGATGAGCTACCCAGATGCCGCTAGAAGATAGTCTTTGAGACGTTAGTCTAGCATCTTCCCAGGTTGCTGGCTTTCTGAATAAAGCAACCAAGTAGTGAACAGCTGAACCTGAGTTCAGAAGGGGTTCTCTGTCCCGTAACATTAATACAGAAATGGAATGTGATTGGGTAACCCATAAGTGAGTAAAAACAGTATATGCATGTTGCTCAGCATATAAACAAATCAAGATTATTGTATTACAGGGCTGCTAGCTCTCTTGCCTGGGGTAGAATTTTAATCTGAAAAGAAGCAGAAGGCTCTTCCATATTAACTACTCCTGCTAACACTCCATTTTACTTCAGATAAAGATATCTTGTCTGTCAGGTTTATCTGTGGAAGGTTGGATTTATCCATTTCAAACTGCCCATACTTCCACAATCTCACTTTATTTTCCCTATAGTATAGCTCCCTCAGTCAAGAAGGGCAAGTACTATTAACTCCATTTTCCAGGTGAAAGAACTGACCCCTGGAGAGGTTAAGTAAGTCACCCAAGTTCACACAGCAAATTAGTGGTACAAGCAGGCTTGGAAAGCCTATCTCCTGACGTCCAGCCCAAAATGCTTTCCATTATGCTGTGATCCCTCCACCTGTCACTTCCACCACTCCTGAGGGGCTTAGAGTCAATGGAGCATGCTTATCAATTCCTCAGGGTAAAACCATCCTATCTGAATAAGAAAATGTATGTGTGAGCACACACACACACACATACACACACACACACAGGAAGATAGATACACTATACTTGCATCTGCCAAAATGATTTTATAACAGTCGTTGAGGATGCAGAAAATTCCAGGCTTTCTTTCAGAAACAGAGCCCAGTGGGTCAACCTCATCAAGAAAGAGGATTTCTTCACTCATGGGTGGATGGGTGGGTGGGTGCTGGATGGGCTGCATGAACAATGGCTCAGGGGACTTCGGGGTAACAGCTCATTTACCTTTCATTGTTATTAAGCAGTGACAACGAAAACATGGTCTGGGAAACAGGCATGCCTGTTAACATTTTGACTCATTCTATATGCTATTTAGAAAAAAGAAAGAGCAAGGGGGAATTGATTAAGGGGGAAAAAAAAATCCCAGTATGAGATTATGGTCATTTTAGTCTTACCTGAAACCAAAGAAAGTACAAAGGGAGGTAACATACCACATTGTCAATTTACCACTGAAGCCAGGATTATCAGATGGCAATATTTGCCTTTCATAAGCAAGCAACGAGTCAGACACCTGCCTCAGCGGCACTGGCCTCAACAACACAGAAGTTAATTTCTCTCCTCATGGCTGGCTCGATGAGTAGACATAATGTGGCAAAAAGAGGAAATGCAGGATTTGAAGCTCAAAGACAAAAGAATGGCACTGGGGATAGAAGTTCCTAGGAAATTGAAACAAGGTTTCCAAACATGCTGTCAAGACCAATGCCAGTGACATCTCATCAAGAGAGAAGTGACACTAAAAGCTCAACCGCCTACAATGTGACCTTGAAAATCATCAGAAAACCTCAAGTGTCTTTTTCTCTGCTACATTAGCAAGAGGAAGTTTGGGAAATTTAGACACCAGGAGACTAGCCACCTTCTCAAAAAACACACTTGCCATGGACTCAAAGATGTTCAAAATGTGGACCAAGTTTCCCTTCAAACAAGAATTAAGGGCACCTGGGTGGCTCAGTTGGTTAGGCATCTACCTTCAGCTCAGGTTACGATCTTGGGGTCCTGGGATCGAGCCCCACATTGGGCTCCATGCTCAGTGGGGAGTGTTCGCTTTCTCTCTCTCTCTCTCAAAAATAAGTAAATAAAATCTTTTAAAAACCCAAACAAGAGTTGCAAAGATGGTGGAGGAGTAGGGGACCCTATTTCAACCAGTTCCGTGAATTGAGCTGGATATCTACCAGACCACTCTGAACACCCACGAAATCAGCCTGAGATATAAGAAGATATATCTGGATCTCTACAAACAGAATATCTCCAGTGGTTATTTTTGAGGTATGAAGCAAGGAGACATGATTCCACGGGCAGACAGCCAAAGATAAATGGAAGGGGGAGGGAACCTCCGGGATCCTGCACTGCCAGAGCATGAAAGCCTCCCAAGCTGGGGACCAGGCACAGACTCCCAGACCAGTAGCAGTGGGGAAAGGACTTTAGGGCAGCCTCCCAAACTGAAACCTGGAGCTGCGGGTGTGTGTGTGTGAACAGGGGGTGGATGGAGGTTTTAGAACGACAAAGGGGAGATGTGCCTGGACCTGGAAGCAAGGGCTGGGAGTGCTGCTGTGGGGTGCACAACCCAGGACGCTGTGGTTTTCAACAGCACAGACAGAAACAGAGACAATGTGGCCTGCCCTGCAGAGCTCACTGAAGAAAGACTGCAATCTCTCTGCTCTGAGGCAGAGGTTTGGATATGGTCACTTCTGCTCTGACTCTTGGAAGAGACACAGAAAGCTGCCAGGGAAAGCGGCCAGAGAACAAAATCCTCCCAAAAACTGGTTTTCACTGAGCCCACCCCCCACACAAGGGGTAGGGCGACTCTGCCCAAACAGGGTTGCCTGAGTAACAGCACGGCAGGCCCCCGCCGCCCCCAGAAGACAGGCCGGGAGAACAAGAGGCCAGCAACCCTAAGGTTCCTAGAAAACAGGTGCATCTTGCTTGTGTTGTGGTCAATAATTTGGACTCTGTACATTCCCTCAACCACCCCTCAACAGAATGACTAGGAGGAAGAATCCCCAAAATAGGAAAGACTCAGAGACGGTGATCTCTGCCACAGAACAAATGGATGTCGATATAAGGAAGATGTTGGAAATAGACTTCAGGGTAACAGTTATGAAGACAATAGCTAGGATGGAGTAAACGAATAATGGCAACATAGATTCTCTAAAGGCAGAAATGAGAGCTGATCTGGCAGAATTTAAAAAATGCTATCAATGAGATCCAATCTAATCTAGATACTCTAACTGCTAGGGTTAACAAGGCAGAACAACCAATTAGTGATCTAGAAGACAAACTGATAGAAAAGAAGGAACAGGAGGAGGCCTAGAACAAACAGCTTAAAATCCATGAAAACAGGATTAGAGAAATAAGTGATGCCATGAAACGTTCCAATGTCAGAATTATTGGGATCCTTGAGGGGGTGGAGAGAGAAAGAGAAGACGAGAAGATATATTGAGTAAATCGTAGCTGAAACTTCCCTAATCTGGGGAATGAAACAAGCATTCGTGTCCTAGAAGCAGAGAGGACCCCTCCCAAGATCAAGGAAAACAGACGAATGCCCTGGCATGTAATAGATAGTAAAACTTGCAAATCCTAGAACCAAGGAAACCATCTTAAGGGCAGTTAGGGGGAAGAGATTCCTTACATACAGAGGGAGGAACATCAGAATAACGTCAAACCTATCCACAGAGATCTGGCAAGCCAAAAAGGGTTGGCAAGACATATTCAGGGTACTAAACGAGAAGAACATGCAGCCAAGAATACTTTATCTGGCAAGGCTGTCATTTAGAATGGATGGAGAAATACAGAGCTTCCAGGACTGGCAGAAACTAAAAGAATATGTGACCACTAAGCCCGCCCTGTAAGAAATATTAAGGGGTTTTCTATAAAAGGAGAAAGACTCCAAGAGTGATGTAGAACAGAAATTTACAGAGACAATCTATAGAAACAAGGACTTCACAGGCAACATGGTGACAATAAAATCATATCTTTCAATAATCACTCTCAACGTGAATGGCCTAAATGCTCCCATAAAATGGCACAGGGTTGCAGACTAGATAAAAAGACAGGACCCATCCATATGCTATCTACAAGAGATTCATTTTGAACCTAAAGATACATCCAGACTGAAAGTGAAAGGATGGAGAACCATCCTTCATGCCAACAGACTTCAGAAGAAACTGGGGTAGCAATTCTCATGTCAGACAAATTAGATTTTAAGCTAAAGACTGTAGTTAGAGGTACAGAGGGACACTATATCATTCTTAAAGGGTCTATCCAACAAGAAGATCTAACAATTGTAAATATCTACACCTCCAACATGGGAGCAGCCAACTGTTGACCAAAATAAAGAGATAAATTGATAGCAATACATTAATAGTAGACCTCAACACTCCACTCTCAGCAATAGACAGATCATCTAACCAGAAAATCAACAAAGAAACAACAGCTTTGAATGACACACTGGGCCAGATGGACCTCATTGATATATACAGAATATTCCACCCTGAAACAACAGAATACTCATTCTTCTCGAGCACACATGGAACTTTCTCCAGAATAGACCACATACTGGGTCACAAATCAGGCCTCAACCAATACCAAAAGATTGAGATTATTCCCTGCATATTCTCAGACCACAATGCTTTGAAACTGGAACTCAATCACAAGAAAAAGTTTGGCAGAAATTCAAACACTTGGAAGCTAAAGATCACTCTGCTCAAGAATGTTTGGGTCAACCAGGAAATCAAAGAAGAACATAAACAATTCATGGAAATCAATGAGAATGAAAACATATTGGTCCAAAACCTATGGGATACTGCAAAGGCAGTCCTAAGGGGGAAATACATAGCCATCCACGCCTCACTCAAAAAATAGAAAAATCCCGAATACACAAATTATCTTTACACCTTAAAGGACTGGAGAATCAACAACAAATTAAGCCTAACCCACGTACAAGAAGGGAAATAATTAAGATTAGAGTAGAGATCAATGAATTAGAAATCAGAAATACAGTAGAACACATCAATGAAACTAGAAGCTGGTTCTCTGAAAGAATTAATAAGATCGATAAACCACTGGCCAGACTTATCCAAAAGAAAAGAGAAAGGACCCAAGTTAATAAAATTTTGAATGAAAGGGGAGAGATCAGGACTAACACCAGGGAAATAGAAACAATTATCAGAAAATATTATCAACAACTATATGCCAATAAATTAAGCAACCTGGAAGAAATGGATGCCTTCCTGGAAACCTATAAACTACCAAGACTGAAATTGATAACCTGAATAGAACAATAACCAGTAACGAGATTGAAGCAGTGATCAAAAACCTCCCAAAAAACAAGAGTCCAGGACCTGATGGATTCCCTGAGGAATTCTACCAAACATTCAAAGAAGAAATAATACCTATTCTCCTGAAGCTGTTTCAAAAAATAGAAACAGAAGGAAAGCTTCCAGACTCATTCTATGAGGCCAGCATTACCTTGATCCCAAACCAGGCAAAGACCCCATCAAAAAAGAGAATTTCAGACCAATGTCTCTGATGAACATGGATGCCAAAATTCTCAACATAGATCCTAGCTAATAGGATCCAACAGTACATTAAAAGGATCATCCACCACGACCAAGTGAGATTTATCCCCAGGATGCAGGGTTGGTTCAACATTCGCAAATCAATCAATGTGATAGAACACTTTAATAAGAGGAGAGAGAAGAACCATATGGTCCCCTCAATTGATGCAGAAACAGCATTTGACAAAATACAGCATCCTTTCCTGATTTAAACTCTTCAGAGCATAGGCATAGAGGGAACATTCCTCAATTTCACAAAATCCACCTATGAAAAACCCACAGTGAATATCATTCTCAATGGGGAAAAGCTGAGAGCCTTTCCCTTAAGATCAGGAACACAACAAGGAAGCCCACTCTCGCCACTGTTGTTCAACATAGTACTAGAAGTCCTAACAACAGCAATCAGACAACAAAAAGAAATAAAAGGGATTCAAATTGGCAAAGAAGAAGTCAAACTCCCTCTCTTCTCAGATGACATGACACCCTATGTGGAAAACCCAAAAGACTCCACCCCCAAATTACTAGAACTCATAGAGCAATTCAGTATTGTGGAAGGATACAAAATCAATGCACAGAAATCAGTTGCTTTCTTATACACAAAAAATGTAACTGTAGAAAGAAAAATTAGAGACTCAATTCCATTTACAATAGCACCAAAAACCATAAGATACCCTGGCATAAACCTAACCAAAGAGGTAAAGGATCTATACTCTAGGAACTACAGAACACTCATGAAAGAAATTGAAGACAGAAAAAGATGGAAAAACATTCCATGTTCATGGATTGGAAAATAAACATTGTTAAAATGTCTATGCTGCCCAGAGCAGTCTATACTTTCAACGCCGTCCCAATCAAAATACCAACGGCATTTTTCAAAGTGCTGGAACCAACAATCCTAAAATTTGTATGGAATCAGAAAAGACCCCAAATCACCAAGGAAATGTTGAAAAAGAAAAACAAAGCTGGGGGCATCACATTGCCTGATTTCAAGCTATATTACAAAGCTATGATCACCAAGACAGCATGGTGTTGGCACAAAAACAGACACATAGACCAATGGAACAGAATAGAGAGCCCAGATATGGATCCTCAACTCTATGGTCAAATAATCTTCGACAAAGTAGGAAAAAAATATACAATGGAAAAAGACAGTCTCTTCAAAAAATGGTGCTGGGAAAATTGGACAGCTATATACAGAATGAAACTTGACCACTCTCTAACACCATACACAAAGATAAACTCAAAATGGATAAAAGACCTCAATGTGAGACGAACCATCAAAATCCTAAAGGAGAACACAGGCAGTAACCTCTTTGACATCGGCCACAGCAACTTCTTTCAAGACATGTCTCCAACGGCAAGGGAAACAAAAGCAAAAATGAACTTTTGGGACTTCATCAAGATAAACAGCTTCTGCATGGCAAAGGAAACAGTCAACAAAACAAAGAGGCATCCCACAGAATGGGAGAAGATATTTGCAAATGACACTACAGATAAAGGGCTGATATCCAAGATCTATAAAGAATTTCTCAAACTCTACACCCAAAAAACAAATAATCAAGTCAAAACATGGGCAGAAGACATGAACAGACACTTCTCTGAAGAAGACATACAAATGGCTAACAGACACATGAAAAAATGTTCATCATCATTAGCCATCAGTGAAATTCAAATCAAAACCACATTGAGATACCACCTTACACTAGTTAGAATGGCAAAAACTGACAAGGCAAGAAACAGCAAATGTTGGAAATGTTGTGGAGAAAGGGGAACCCTCTTACAGTGTTGGTGGGAATGCAAGTTGGTACGGCCACTTCGGAAAACATTGTGGAGGTTCCTCAAAAAATTAAAAATAGAGCTCCCCTATGACCCAGCAATTGCACTACTGGGCATTTACCCCAAAGATACAGATGTAGTGAAAAGAAGGGCCATATGCACCCCAGTGTTCAAGCAGCAATGTCCACAATAGCCGAACTGTGGAAAGAGCCAAGATGCCCTTCAATAGGTGAATGGATAAAGAAGATGTGGTCCATATATACAATGGAATATTACTCAGCCAGGAAGGATGAATACCCAACTTTTACATCAACATGGATGGGACTGCAGGAGATTATGCTAAGTGAAATAAGTCAAGCAGAGAAAATCAATTATCATACGGTTTCACTTATGTGTGGAACATAAGGAATACCATGGAGGACATTAGGAGAAGGAAGGGAAAAATGAAGGCGGGAATTAGAGGGGGAGATGAACCATGAAAGACTATGGACTCTGAGAAACAAACTGAGGGTTTTAGAGGGGAGAGGGTGGGGGGATAGGTTAGCCCAGTGATAGGCATTAAGGAGGGCATGTATTGCATGGAGCACTGGGTATTATACGCAAACAATGAATCATGGAACACTACATCAAAAACGGTGTACTGCATGGTGACTAAGATAACATAATAAAAAATTAAATTAAAAAATCAAACAAGAAATAATATTAGAACTTAAAACAGAAAGAAAGTGATTTGAGGCCCACCAATCTGGACTAGAGAGTGAGCATCTTGGGAAAGGTAAGGGAAAAGCTAAGGAAAAAGCCAATCAAAGGTGCTTTCACTAAAAATCCTGGGATCTGTGTCATCCAGTCATGGTACCATATCCTAGAGAGAAACGCAATCAAGGATCCAGAAGGTTTTTCACATGTCTTTCTACTGAGACACACAACAAAATGTAAGGAGGGAAGAGTCGGTTCTTGATGCATAGAAAACACCAGCAAATTATTCTCTCCTCGTTGCTGCCTTTCTCAAAACTCTTCACAAGTTTGGCAAACGACTGACAAACACTCTCCTTCCTGGCCCTTAACCCAAAACAGTCTAACACCCATCCTGGGCAGCCTGTCTGCTCACTCTCTTCATCTCTCAACATCTTATTGTGTAGTTCGACACAACCTCTCAATTTCTTTAGTTTCCTTCCACTTTTGCTAGTCTTGAGAGGATCTGGGAGTTCACCAAGGGAGCACAAATTTTTCCTGTATAGAGAATAGGGAAATAGTGAAGATCATGAATATCCATATGCAAAAAATTTTACTCTTTAACATATTATTAGATTTTGTCCCTTTGAATTCCATTGTCTCAAACAAATTCAAAAGCTAACACTTGAGGGGCATGTGGGTGGCTCAGTGAGTTAAGGAGCTGCCTTCAGCTCAGGTTCCTGATCTCGGGATCCTGGGATTGAGTCCTGAGTCAGGCTCCCTGCTCAGCGGGGAGTCTGCTTCTCCCTCTCCTTCTGCCCCTCCCCTGATTGTGCTCACTCTTTCTCTCTCTCTCCCTCTTTCTCTCTCTCAAATAAATAGTCTTTAACAACAACAACAACAACAAAAAGCTAGCACTTTAATAGAGGAGATTTTCAAATGGTAGACCAGGAATTCAAGACTCCAAGAGATCCAAGAGACTCAAATCTGACTCCAGAGATCATGGTCTTTTTATAACATCAAAGATAACAATAGGAACTAGGGTCAAAAAGAGATCTTTTTCCCACCTCATTTGGATCAAGCCAGTAAGTGTTACTATGTGCCAGGCCCTGGGCAAGGTGGTAGGAATACAGAGATGACTAAGTCAGGATCCTTGTCCTTAAAGGGGTCACAGTCTAATGCAGTGTTTCTCAAACTGTATTCCTTAGAGCACAAGTGTTCTTGTAAAAAGGGTTCCATGGCCCAACTACTTTAGGAAATGTGGCTTACTCAATTTCCTTTTGGATATTTTTCAAACCTTTCCTAATTCTATTTTTTTAAAGGTTTATTTATTTATTTTGAGAGAGTGAGAATGAGAGAGAGAGAGTACCTGAGAGGGGGGAGGGTTAGAGGGAGAAGCAGGCTCCTCGTTGAGCAGGGAGCCCGATGCGGGACTCGATCCCGGGACTCCAGGATCATGACCTGAGCTGAAGGCAGTTGCTTAACCGACTGAGCCACCCAGGCGCCCAAACCTTTCCTAATTCTAAATTAAAGAAACTTTATTTCTTTACTCCAGTGTTTCTCAAATTTAATTCAGTACTGACTCATTTGCTTTGCAAAACACACACCTTGAGATGAGCTTACAAATGTTGACGCAGAGGCATTCTGCCTTTAGCTTAAACAAACAGATAAATAATCCGGTATTTTTTAAGAAGAAATAAGGACAGTGAAAGCATTTTCATACAAAGCATATTGTATTTTAACCAAAAAGGCAAGTGAATTTAAATGTTTTCCAAACTGAGAGTATCTCTGTGTCTGCTCGCTACAGTGAGAAAATGAGCAATGAATAAAAATGGGTGGGTATCTATTTTGCTTGTGTAGGCAGTGGGAGAGGTGTCCCGCCTTCTGGAATATTAGGAGAAATTGTAGTAAGATCAAATTCTTGATATTCATAGGGATTACAGTCAGGGAAACTTTCTGGCATCCACTGGGTGGATGGTGACAATTCCCCCATCAGTCAGTTCCAGAGCATGGTCCTTCAGCCGGCTACAGCATCAATAGCTAGTTTCTCACCAGCACAGTTCTGCGGTATGACTTGGGAATTATTCCCGGAAGCCGAGGCTCAAGCCTGTTTCTCTGGAACTCCAAATGATTCTTTGAAATGCCTCATATCCCTTAATAAATTCCTTTTCTATTTAAACTAGCCAGAGCAGATTCTGGTGTTTGCAACTAACACTCCTGGCCAAATTTTCCTCTCCCACTTCCAGTATCCAGGCAGATAACTGTTTTAGCCATTCACAACCTAGCATTTCCCTCTCAGGATACTCTAATCTAGCAATATTTTTCTCTGGAATCTCCACTGCCCTCCTTTACCTTCCAGCTATAAGTAGTCAATGAGACTGACCCCTAGTTCTAGAAACCCACCTGTGTTCCTTGCCAACTCAATCTTCTTTCTTAGCCTAAGGCTAATCTATTTATTGTATGAAATATACTTTTCTGTCAGTCAACATGGCAACATCTTTGACTAAGTCAAAAGCTTAGTTCTTCATTTATCTTTTGAATTGTAAATATATCCCTGGACACACCAGTGCTTTGAACCCAGTATTTATCTCTCAGTCTATCCCATTCTTCAGTGATCATTTTGCTTTTTTGGGTTACACTTTGCATAGCTCTTCCAAAGTGTTAAGAAATCTGTCAGAGTAATTTCAAAACAGTATCTGGGCGGTCTAAGTATTAAAGCAGGCAAGAATGCCAGGAATTGTCCCTTTTCCCAGCTTGGTGAGTGACTGAAGAACTCAGGCAAATTGAAAGGTATCCATAGCACCCCCTCAAGAAGAGCTCTCAGTGCCTTCACAGGCTTCCAGTTCAAGAGCACAGAGTCAAGACCACTGAGGAAGGTTACTTAAAAAGTGCTCAAGGAAAATATTTAAGTAGTCATCTTATGGGAAGAAAAAAAGCACATTTCTTGATGTAGTGGTTTTAAAAAGATTTAGATCCAGCATGTGAATTCCCATAGAATCCTACTTAGCCCCTTTATCTATGTCAAAGCAAACTTAGTTTCACATCAACGGTGCTTCTCATTTATCTTAATGCTAAGGATTTATTTCTTATGCAAAATTGTTCATTTTTACCAGCTTGGAACTTCAAAAAAAAAAATCACATTCTCTTCTTCAAGAATTTTCATTAAGCCAAGGTGTCATCAAGCTGAAAATCTGCAGACACAATTTTGGCTTACTTTCGCAGGAAACTCAGAGGAGCGCCTGATCCAGGCAACAGCGGATTATCACAGGCACTGCTGACAGATTCTTAACAGTGTTGGGAAGAGAAAAAACATAGGTGGTATATAACGATTTACAAAGATTTCTGCTCTAACCTAAAGGTGAACCCATAAGTTAGTCTAAATTGCCCCATGACTGTCTATGGCCAGGAAGCTGCATTCTTCAGGAGGAAAACAAAAAGTTACAGTTGAAACTGAAAATGATTTTGTCCCCATGATGTATACACAGGACCTGGGTTCATAATCTGGTATGTGGAAGCATGCTGATTATCACACAGATAAAAATTAAACATACAGATGATAGACTACATAGATTGTTCACATCACATGTATTTATTTATTGAGGCACCGGAGAGTCATAATCAAAATGTGAGTAGGGAGGGCGCCTGGGTGGCTCAGTTGTTAAGCATCTGCCTTCGGCTCAGGTCATGATCCCAGGGTCCCGGGATCGAGCCCCACATCGGGCTCCCTGCTCCATGGGAAGCCTGCTTCTCCCTCTCCCACTACCCCTGCTTGTGTTCCTGCTCTCGCTGTCTCTCTGTCAAATAAATAAATAAAATCTTTAAAAAAAAAAAAAAATGTGAGTAGGGAAAGTCACTAACCACAACAAAATTATCAAGCTACCTATGGAGCATTATAGAAGAATAATCAGAGGATTTCAAGGAAAAAGAGTCAGACTTCAATCAAATATTTCAGACAGAAAGATAGACATTAACAGTTGTGATCTACATAGCAATAGTCAAAGAAACTTCGAAACAGTCGAAACCAACAATTAATCCAAGCTTAAAACCCAGAGCATCAATATTTATTAGTGTACTTTCTAGCTCTGTGTCCAATTAAGCCCCCAAATCTCCTTAGACTTAATCCCCCTGATCATACGGGTGTCTAATACCTGTCAACACAATTTTCTTGACTGCTAAGGAAACACTCCCTATTCATTCCATTAGTCTTTATCATCACTATATTAAATTATCCCCCCCTAGTGTTTTCCCCCAGCCACCATTGGTGTGTCATTACAGTGCTTCTGTTTTCCCAGAGTCTCAACCCTCGGATTTGGATGTATGTGGCAATTGGGTTCTTCTTTTTTCTCATAAATTAAACCATCCCAGTGTCTTGCAAATGACCAGGCAACTGCTTTAAGACTCTAACTTGTAACTTGAGCTTCCTACCAAGCTCTTTAATTAAGCCACAATATCATTGCTTCTCTGGTTTACAAGATAATCATCTAATTCCCTTTTGTTAAACTGTTCGGCCTTTGGCCTTACAGTTTATTCACTTGGGAACTAGATTATAGCTTCCCAGACTAAAGCTACAGTAGCATTATTGTGACTTGTTACAAGTTTAATTAATGCCAAACAATGCCAGCCCAATTTCTAGCTTAATACCATCTCCTTTCATATAGTTGCACCCTCATTTTGCCTTTAATAACCCTCTTGATTAGTATTTTTCCAAATGTTCTCAACTCACTCCTCCTGTTGAATTACAACATTCCTACTGGAATGTGCCTGCTCAATTTTAAGACTTTAAAATTTTTGGTCTGGGTTTGCAGTGACATATTTGGTGGACCTGTTGAAGGGAGAAAGGAAAATGGTAAAATTATCTTCATTGATAACATCATAATTTATAGAACAAAGCACATTTTATGAAACTTCTTCACATACCTTATTCAGAGAGCTGGGCAGAGTAGATATTACTAGTCCATTTTATTGATCTCTGGTTTCCAAACCGTGTCAATGCATACCAAGCCCATGACATTGTTTCAATCAACACAGCTCCTTTTATGTCATTTTATTTTTTTTAACAGTCTAAAAAAGACCATCCTTTGAACAAAGGGGATGCTGGCTTTTAAATAAGAACAGTTTGAAAGCCTCCATTATAGAAAAAGGAATCAAAGCTCAGCACAGAAGTGAGTTTATCAAAGTCAAACAGCAAATAATTGAAAAAGCAAGGACAACAACCAGGGTTTCCTACCTCCAAAGGCCAACATTTGTTTATGATACACTTACAGTCTCTGGAAGGTAGAATGCCAAAAGAACAGGGAATACATTTGTGAACCTCTTCTCATGAGTTCTTTACATTTTTAAATAGCCTTCTTGCAAGACTTAGGCTCTAGACAAGCTAGATATCTCTTACTGATTCATTAAGCCATTCCTTTACCAATAAGCTAACCCTGTGCCAACCACTATACTACCCTGGGAAACCAAAAGCACACAAAAGAACTGAATACTGTTTCTGCACCATCAAGCATACCAGTGGGACATCCATAAAGGAATTAAAGACCCAGAGAAAATCATTGAAAATGTAGAACAAATGGCATATCAAGTCCTAAGGAAAGAAGAACTAGTAAGGAGATTAATACTAAGAGAAGAGGAGAAAAAAGAAAAGAGAAGCAAAGGATGAATCACAGGAAACAGGGCCAAACAATTTGAAGTTCGTCATCACTTTTCAACTTACAAAGAAGGCAAATTTATAGCCACTTGACCTCTGTAGAGCTCAATCTTCTCATGTGCAAAGTTCATATGATATTACTAGTTCCCTCTACTCTGCAAAGTCTACTGTGAAAATACCACAAGATAAAATACTTTGATGGCTTTTAGAAAAGCATAAGGTCATCTACAAATAAAGTAACAGGGAAGGGTACTGGCTGAATGATCAAAGATGTAAGGTAGTAAAGGAAGTAAACCACTTTTATTACTTTGTTCAAAATTGTTTAACAATATTTAAAGTCATTATCATTTTTTTCTTAACATTTTTTTATTTTATTATGTTATGTTAATCACCATACATTACATCATTAGTTTTTGTTGTAGTGTTCCATGATTCATTGTTTGCATGTAACACCCAGTGCTCCATTCAGTACGTGCCCTCTTTAATACCCAACACCAGGCTAACCCCTCCCCCACCCCCCCTCCCCTCTAAAACCCTCAGATTGTTTCTCAGAGTCTATAGTCTCTCATGGTTCGTCTCCCCCTCCAATTTCACCCCCTTCATTTTTCCCTTCCTGCTATCTTCTTTTTTTTTTTTTTAACATATATTGTATTATGTTTCAGAGGTACAGGTCTGTGTCATTTTTAAAAACTAGGAATACTCAATATGTACCTAATTGCAAAAGAAGAGTCTCAAAGTTAAAGAACTTGGTCAAAGGAAAACCTTAGGATTCTATGCAGAAGGGCTCCATCACCTGTTCCAACCCTCACATCCTGGGAAATTTAGTTCAATCACTCAAAATGTATTGATTGAGAACTTCTTTTATGGCATGTCCTATTCTAAGTTGTGGGGAGAGGTTGGCGAGAGAGACAGGCTTGATCCCTGCCCTCATGGGATGTAATTCTACTGCTGCAGAGTAGAGGAAGGGGATAGGGAGACACCAATAAGCAAAGAAATAAATGTGTGAACAAGATCATTTTAGTATGTATCAGTATGAAGACCATAAAACAGATCATGTCAGAGATACTGACTTACATAGGGAGCGGGAAAAAGGTGGTCCTTTAGCTCAGGTGATGAGCTAAAGGGGGAAGTAGCATGTGAGTAGAGACTGGAATAATACAATACCGGAAACATTACAAAATCTTAGGCCAGAGCTGCTCCAAGGGAAACCCAAGCACGAGGCTGAAAGGCAGGGATCAGATGTGAACTTGACTTGCTACAGATAAGGGTATTAACGGAATATCATGGCAATGAGAGAGATAAGGATATTAAGGGAATATCATGGCAATTGATGAAGAAAAGCCAGTTACAAGCTTGATGCTAACCCAGACAATCTCTCTTTACTTACAAAGTTCATCTGGCTTCTGCTTTGGCCACCAGAACAAGGCTAGAAGGGGAAATTTGGAAACCCCCTGCAAAGGGAGACCATGGAAACCCTAGCCACATTTTTTTTCCTTGTGAGACCATCAATGGGCATTGGAGGGTCCCAACATGGCTTCTTTTATTGAACAATTCCAAGTTAGTGGGGCCTTAATATGGTCTGTGGTTTAAAGAGGTCAGAGGTGTAAGCCTTGAGAAGCTAAGGATGTGTTCTGTCAATGGGAAGTCCTGGTGAGAATCAGAGCACTTCGAGATTGGGACCACACTACAAGACACCTGGGCTGGCTCATCCCATCCTCTGAAAGTTCCTGCGTGCTATCAGGTAGCTTGTTCTACATATCTCTCCTTCTGAGTTCTTGTTACTGCTTCCTCCTCTCATCCTTCAGGCCTGGGGGAGGAGAGGTGAGCAAGAGCCCCTACTAGTACCAGGTTACTGCACTCTCCTCTGTGCTTCTGCTAGGAAGATGGGGATCTGAACAAAGGCCAGAAATGTAGTCGGAGTGGTTGGGACTCTTGGGTGTTCTCCACACAGAGATAATCAATGGAAACTGGAATTCTGGATGAAGTTTCTAGGAAACACATCATCAAGAGACAAGAGCAATGGATTGGTGAGTAAACTTTAGGAAGTGCCCAAAGGGAGGAAGTAGGAAGAAAAGCTGAAAAATGAGACAGGGAAATAACAGCTGGGAAGAAAAGAAGAAGCAGAGACAGTGTTTTGTCCAGAAGTAAAAAGGAAAATCTTAAGAAGGAGGAGTAGGTCAGAGAGTGACGACAGAGAACAGCCCTTGGACGTGATGAGTGAGATCTGTGGTGCCAAGTTGAAGGTAAAGATAAGAGCGGCCTGTTGCAGTGATGGAATCTATAGGCCAGGAGAGGTCCATGAGCTAATTTCCTACACTGCAAGCAAAGAGCGTACCATGAAACCCCCACGGAGGGAAGTGCCTCCCTGACTTACTCCGCCAACATTCACTAGATTCCTGATATGAGCAGGGACCATGGGGAGAATTTATTTGCTCTCTGCTGCATCTGAAAGCTGACCTTGATGTGCTCTGAGTTTCATCCCAGAAAAAGCATAGCAATCGAGCAATTCTAGGCAGAGGGAGACAGAATTTGAGGATGATAGAAAAATAGGACTCCCCTGCTTCTTGGGGCCTCTGCGGTTGTGTTGCTGTATCCTGTAGTTGCAAAAGGGGTATCATGGGCAAACAGTAGGTGATTTCAATTCAACTTAAAGCAATAAGTATTTGCTGAAAATTTACATATGCTTAGTAAGGAGATAGGTGCTGTGGGAGATAGCATTAAATGAAATTTTCCCTACCCTCCAGGAGCAAACAGCTTCATGCTAGAAACAAAACTAATGCACAGGCAAGAAACGGGGGGGAAAAAACCCCAAAAGACAAAAGACAATGCATTTCTCATGATTAATGAAATAGTATGGGATTATCTATGGGGATAAAGACAGAAGAATTTAATGTCTCATTTTTGCTGTTGCTGTTTATGTGTTTTCTAACATTTCTACATTTGGCATGAATTAGTATTGAAATCGGGGGGGGGGGGCAGTAAATTTTTTAAAAAATAGCTCCTTTCTAAAAAGAAGGAGACCTTGGCAGTCAAAGCTAAGGCAGCCCTGGGCAGAACCCCAGACATGCTTCTTCCTAACAACTTGACGTTGGGCAAGCTCCTTAACCACTAGGTGCCTAAATTTTTTCATCTATAAAACCTGTAGACAGGTGTTTTCTGGTAAGAAACCAGAAAACAAGACCATAACCCCCAAGAAACTTGTGGGAATAAAAAAAAAATCTTTAAATGTTACAAGCTTACTTTAGTTGGCATCTTAAACCAAAATTCCCAAAGTTACTGAATTACTCACAAGGATTTTAAGAAGAAATGATGCTCAAGAGTGGAGGTGACTCCACCTCTAGCTTACCAATAATTGGCCTCAAATAAGTGATTTATTTCAGCTTTCTGAATCTCAGTTAGAACTTCACCTATAAAATGGGGATAATAATAGAACCCATCTCTTAAAGACACCGCGAAGAAAATGCCTGTCAAGTGCTATCAAGGTACCTGGCACAGAGTAAGTGTCTAATTAATGCTTATATACAAAGTAATTATCACCTGAAACGGCTGGTGCTGTTTCAGGGAAGACAGGCATGAAGAGGGAATGTATCTTTTTCATCTTTATTTCACTGGTGTCCTGCACAGGGCCCTACCGCAAAGACAGGCATGAAGGGGGATGTATCTTTTTCATCTTTATTTCACTGGTGTCCTGCACAGGGCCCTACTGCAAAGTACGGGGCTGGTAAATATTTGGGAATGGATGAACAAATGAATGTGCTGATTTTCCCATTCTATCAAGGGTCACATCTATATATTATGAAATTGGCCTAGACAAATGAAAAAGATACATTTCTAAGTGCTTAAATTCAATTCAATGAGTTTAAAAATTAATTTACTTCATCGAGTTCCCTCGGCTTATTCAGTAAGAGGTAGGAGAAGTCAGAGGCATTTTTACAGCTTAAATATACTACCTGGTTATTCAACTTCCAGTGAGAAGCTTAACCCACTGGGAAGAATCAGAGGGCTTCTTTCATCTCTCAGAGTCCTAGTAATCATCTTTACAGGAAAAGTCAGTGTAGAAAAAGAAAGCAGAGAGCCAATGAGGGAGGCGGGACGGAAACAAGACAAAAAGAGAAGAAAAAAACAGTAGATGGAGAGGAGAAAAGGTCTCTCCTTCCCAGAGCCATATTTTACTACCCCACATTGTGTGATAGGCTATTTTGTCAGCATCTTCTCACTCCAGTTCCCAACTAATGGATAAAGAGTGGGTAGCTTCCAAGTAATGGCCCATACGGGTGAAATCTTGTTGCAGGTGTAAAGAGAAATGTGTTCCTACATTGGAAAATATATACTGACATAAATGTCACCAACCCTACCTAAAAGAGAAATGCAAAGTATCAGAAGACATGAATCTGAGTAAAATCACTACTATGGCTTCTTACACATATTAATGTTTTCTTGAATATTTATCCATCCTTCTGAGCACTTGCTGGAATGTTACTTCCTCTGAGAAGCCCTCCTTCACCACTCAGCCTGGCTTGGATATTTGTTACATGCTCTAGCAGCATCTGGTACCCTACCACCAGAGCGGGTCCCACTGTTGTAATGAAGTAATTATTTAGATAATTAATTGTTTATTCTCTGTGTCTCCTGCAGGATGCACGCCAGTTCCGTGAGGGCTGTGTGTGTGCCGGTCTACCTGTTCACCCTGAAAACACCCAAATTTGCACATGCCTCACAATGAAATAGATAAGCAAATACATACATATACCATTTCTCCTCATTATTTGTGGACTCTGTATTTGTGAATTTGCCTACTCGCTAGAATTTATCTGTAACTCCAAAATCAACGGCCATGGCCCTTTGCAGCCACTTTGTGGGTGTGCCCATGGTGGCGACAGATTTGTCTCCAGACACATGTTCCCAAGTGAGGCTGAACAAAACGACACTCTGGCATCTTGTTCCAACTCTCATACTATAAATGACTCTCTTTTCTGGGATCTATTAGTGCTCCGTTTTTCATATTGTTGTGCTTTTTGTTGGTGTTCCCTGTTTAAAATGGCTCCCAGGTGTAGGGCTGCAGGGCCACAAAATGTTCCTGAGCGCAAGAAGGCTGTGACATGCCTAATGGAGAAAATACAAGAGTTCGATGAGCTTCATTTGGGATGAGTTATAGTGCTGTTGGCCATGTGTTTGGTGCTAACAAATCAACAATAAAAATTAAATTATGTGCCTTTAAAAAAACAAACATAAAACAAAGTTATATACTGATCAGTTAACCACAATGTTGGGGCCAGAGACTTTCAGGAACCCTGAATTTCCTCTAAGAGCAATGGCTCAGCATTAATTAATTCAATGTTGGTAGCAACTTTCTAGAACATAAACACTATAAAAACCGAGCTTCAACTGCATGTATATTGAACATATACATGTACATTTAGTAAGTTTGTGTGTGTGTATGCACATGTGTGTGTTTAGTAGCTCTCCTCTTTTTTGGCATACTACAACTTTTCTTTAATATTGCCAAAGGTATGGATATGGGAGGATGAAGGAATGTATAAGGGGAAGTATGTATGTATATGGGGCCTTATGCTGCTCAGTTACAGGGTAGGGATGCGGGGTATTGACATTCACATTACAGTCTAAGGCAATGTTCTCACTCCATAGAGTTGTTCACTGTGGTGACACTTCACACCAAATACAAATACACACACACACACACACACACACACACACACACACATATATGCAAATGATTCTGGGCATTCATGGCTTCCTTTTATGTACCATAATTTAAAACCCTAACAGAGACATCAATATTAAGAGAGAGGTTAGAATAGACAAATACATATATACTATATGACACATTCAATTTTACTTCAAATAGTTTACACTGGTTAAGATTTATATTATTTGCATTTTACCCACTAATAACAAACAAGCTTACTTTAGTTGGCATCTTAAACTGAAATTCCCAAAGTTACTGAGTTACGAGGATTTTAAGAAGAAATGATGCTCAAGAGTGGAGGTGGCTCCACCTCTAGCTTACCAATAATTGGTAATTCCAAATTATATGTAACCCCAGAAAAAGGTAAATGTGTTATGAAGCACTGGCTTAAGATATTCCCTAAGGTGGGGGTGCCTGGGTGGCTCAGTCAGTTAAGCATCTGCCTTCAGCTCGGGTCATGATCCTAGGGTCCTGGGATTGAGTCCCATGTTGGTCAGGCTCCGTGCTCAGCAGGGAATCTGCTTGCCCCTCTCCCTGCTCCTTCTCTTCTCTCTCTCTCTCTCTCACTTTCTTTTTCTCTCTCAAATAAATAAATAAAAATTTTAAAAAAGAAAAAAAAAAAGAAAGATGTCCCCTAAGGTGAACTAAACACAGGGAGAAAACCCAGAGTGGACTAAATATATATATTGCAGCAAGAATATTGATGTTAACCTCTTTCGTTTGCTTTCCTAAGATTCTCTGGGTTCTCAGGTCTGGATGGCAGGCAGTAATATAAATTTAAGCTTCTTTGACCCCAGGCTCTTTGTTGGCAGTAACCACTACTAAGCAAGCACCCGACTCATTGTGTCTCTTGAACAACAGACCATATTTCTTAGTGAAGCTTCCAATTAGATTGTTGGTTGAGCATGAAAATAGAAAGAAAGAAAGAAAGAAATGCCCATAAATGGTTCTGTGGAAATTCTGATAGGAGCTAGAATAATTATACCATTAATAATTCAGTGTTGGTTGGAAACTATACAATTGTGAGTGATTTATACAGACCAGAGTTGGCATATGTTGTACCACAGGTGGATGCGAGGTCACCAAGAAACCACTTCACAGTTTTCCCAGAAGTGTAGAGTCAAAAAGGTCACTTGTGGTAAAAGATCTTTTGGATTAGTCTTTTAAATCAATGCATGAATTAAAGACAATTTACATATAAATAGGCTAATACTCTGGCTTTGAAATTAAATGAATTTTTAAAAGATTTAAGTAACTGCAGAAAAGGTCAGTTAGGCATTAAGTATACATAATGTGATTTCTGAAAACTGTCTTGTTGGTTTATTAATATTTTGTATTCATTGTCAGTGTCGTTCTAAAAATTGCGTGCATAATTAGCAACGCACCAAAGTCAACGACAGGCCCCTGAACTAAGGAAACGTATTTCACAAGTCAGCATTTGGAAGAACAGGTCTAGAATCTAGACATAAAAATAGTCAAAATTAATATTAATACACATTAGATTCAAACATATCACAACATATTCTAAACAAGCATGACATCATTCAAGTAAAATTCACCTTGACATTTAGCATCACTGATAAATCACAGCTCTTCCAAAACACCATAGCTGTAGGTGGTCTACTGAGTTATCAGAGAGGAATCATGATCACTATCTGTAATACCATTTAGCCTCTTTGGGAGGTTGAATCTGGAGTTTTTTCCAAGTGTGATGAAGAGACAGAGCAGAACTTCTATAGTATCAAACCTGATCCCTGCCACCACTACTTTTATAAACCTCAGAGTACTTGAAAAAATGTTCAACCCCAGGATGACCAGGTGAGCACAGGGCATTTTTAGGGCAGTAAAACTATTCTGCCTGATACTACAATGATAGATACATGACATTATGCATTTGTCAAAACACACAGAATGTACAATACAAAGAGTGAATCCTAATGTAAACTAGGGACTTTGGTTAACAACAATGCATCAATATGGATTCATCAATTATAAGATGCATGACAGCAATGCAAGATGTTAATAATAGGGAAAACTGGGTAGATAGAAGGTGCATGGGAACTTTGTACTTTTTGCTCAGTTTTTCTGTAAACCTAAAACTGCCCTAGAAAAATTAAGTCTATTTTTAAAAATGGTGGACCAAATTTAATAATATACTCAAAGACACTTTTTTTTTAGATAAATGGTTTTCCATTTATCTAAATGAGGAGCCCTCTCCACCCTAGGAGATGATTCACTGACCACTTGGCTTGGGGATATCTGGGGAAATGGAGCAGGAGAGAAGACAGAGCAATGAAAATGAAATCACTCAATCTGAGCCTAAATTCCCACCCCTGTTTCAGACAGAGCAACCCCTCTTTCATCTGTTGTACATATCATTCCCCACACGAGTCCATTAAAGTATAGGTTCCTCAGCTAACAAAAAAAAAGGCATGAAAACCACTGATACAAACCCAACAAAATAGCTAGCTAATAATCCCATACACTGATACTCTGAGCTACTGAATAAACATTGCACTCAAACTTCCCACCTGACCATTATTACAGCCTATGATTGAGCTAAGCAGAAGCTCAGTGAATATCTTGGAGGGAGTCCAACTGATCAGTACTTAACTGAGCATCAACCATGCCCCCCATACTCCTCGAGGATACGCAACATATCTCGAAGATACAAGTGAAATGCAAAGCCCTATTCCAGCCCTCAAGAAACTTATAATCCTAAGGAGAGATAAAGCTAATACTCATAATAAAATATGGAAATAGAGTATGTCTGAACACCCAGCGCCCAACGTAACGAGCTAAAACCAGATTTCAGGTCTTCTGTTGACTATCAACAAATCACTAGCCCTACATGGTATAAGAGCAAGTACAAAAGAGAACACTCCAATCCCCAGATTTCCTAAATCTTTGCCTCCCTTTAAAAAGGCAAACTGAATGCTAACAAAGTCTGACAATCATCAGTGGAAAGTGTCTTTATTACAGACATACATAAAAAGGAAGAGAAACAGAATGTAAGCAATGCTTAACTGTTTTGTTGGAGTCAGTTGCCGACGTGCCTCTTCTCCAAACTAGTGACTCCCCACCCAGTACTCACTAACAAGTCAGTTCCTGGGATCTTGCAGATGGTGGGCTCCTTCCAAACAAAGACACAGTGGCCTAGAAGATTGGGTGAACTCTCTCAGGGGGTGTTGAGAGATGCCCTGCCCGACAGCAGCAGAAGCAGCCTCCAATCAAGATGGCTCGCTGCCCAAGACCTCCTCACCCTACCCCTGCAGAAAGAAACACTTTAGACACCATTTATCCCTAATACCCAGCACTACACTACAGAGAAAACACTCTACTGTTTATGACAGGCACAGGGTTTTTTTAAAGTCTGTATATGTGTTATGCTATAAATTACCCTGTTTGTGGGTGTGAGAATAAATATCCATGTATATAGATATGTACACACACACACACACACACACACACACACACACACACACACAGTGTGTTACAGTTAAAACCATGCTGTCAACAGCCACTCAAATGCAGAGAAATTTATGGCTGTAAATACAGGCACACATTCAGGATAAAGACAGGAGAACTATAAATACTTTGACGATTACCAGAATAAATAAACTGCCTGAGGAGCATAACCATTTGCAACATAGCCTTTTGCCAGTTCACAATGATGGCCAGCAGACCTGTTGCAAATGAATGACTGGGAGATCAAACATGATTAAAAATGCAAAGCTGCTGCACCCAAATGACATGCTTTATTTGACAATGAACTCTGGACTCAAAGGCACCAATGCAATCTATACGCAAAGTGCTTTTTGGTAATTCACTTGCCCACTGAGGTCCACTACTGAGGAATCATACTGCAGGGCTTTCTTAAAGTAGGCAGAGTTATTTATAGCCATTAGTAATTGCATCTTGAGACTATCCTTCAGTTATACAATTTCTTTTTTTTTTTCACTGTGAATTGATAGTTTGTGCTTTACCAACAGGAAACCCAGAAGTTGTTAGGAACTTGCATAATACATTAGCTATGAGTAGATGAAGAATGGGCTTTAAGTATGTACAGGAAAATTAATAGCTGTACTAAAGTTGGTGGGCAGATACCCTTGTACTGAAACTAGAACAGCAAAGACTGAACTGATTAAAAACTGAAAAAACAACAAATAAAAGATTCTAATGTCTATAAGACACAAGAAGCCTCAATGGAAGAAAGCCAGCCCTCATTTCCTCAGTCCCAATATAATTTGATTCTACTCTATGTTATTTCTTTTATATAACATACATACACATGCATAGGACATTTAAAGATCTATTTTTAATAACCTATAAATTAAAAGTAAAACATAAAGTTTTAGGTTTCAGAATCAGTTGTTGAGAAGAAGACTTATATACAAGTGATTTATTAAGGAACAACTCCCAAGAGAAATTGCTGAGGCAGTGGCAAGAAGCCAGACAGGGAGAGGCAAGAAGCCACACAAAGGTAGGATGTGGCGTACAGTCCTTTGAAGGGAGTGTTCTCACTGGCAAGGGACCTGGGCTTTCACATTCCCTCACCACTCAATCACAGGCTAAGGGCTGCCTTTCCAGGTCTGGGCAGGCCCAGCAAAGCCTATAGCTCCAGCTGATCCTGCAAAGACAGGTGTACCTGTGGCCAACAGAAGGAAAGGACCAGAAGCTGGAGTGGGTCTCACAAAGATGGTGAAAGGTACTGGGGGGAGCTGGCTGGTTCTATGGAACCTTCTATTACAAAGCAACAAATGGCCTGTATTTTCCTTCCATGAAAACTCCTGTTGATTTCCTTTTAAATAAAAGCAAGGATAGAATAAAATTAGAGAATTCAAATAGTACATAAAGACAGTAAATAAAAGCCTCCCTTCTCTCACTGTTGCCCCCACCTTCTTTCCAAAGCTGATCCTTATTTACAGTTTTCTGTAAATCCTGCTAAGGGGAGAACACACACACACACACACACACACACACACACACACACACACACACACACAATGTATCTGTATAAATATTACTTTTTAAATATACACAGATTGGACCATGCTATCCAAACTCTTCTGACCTTATTTCACCTAAGTATATATCTTGGATATATTCTAGATAGATAGATAGATAGATAGATAATAGATAGATAGGGGCACCTGGGTGGCTCAGTCATTAAGCGTCTGCCTTCAGCTCAGGTCATGATCCTGGGGTCCTGGGATCGAGTCCCTCATCGGGCTCCCTGCTCAGCGGGGAGTCTGCTTCTCCCTCTACCACTCCCCTGCTTCTGTTCCCTCTCTCGCTGTGTTTCTCTCTGTCAAATAAATAAATAAAATCTTTAAAAAAATAAATAATAGATAGATAGATAGATAATAGATAGATAGATAATAGATAGATAATAGATAGATGATAGATAATAGATAGATGATAGATAGTAGATAGATAGCAAAGAAAAAAGAAGGGAAGGGAAAAGATGGAGGGAGGGAGGGAGGGAGGGAAGGGGTAAAGGATGAAGGACACTGTACTTCATTGACTCTAAGATAAACAGTTTTTCACATTTTAACATTTGTATAATCAGATATCTTACAATTGACAGCATTTTAGATTTGGTAAGATGCAGCAGATAGACATATAAATACAGTTACAGATAACGACAGCTGAGCACACACAGCTCCACCACATGAGAGGCAATACAGGACAGAAGTTAAGAATATATTAATACACTGCCTATTATTGAAAGAATCTGCCTCTGGGGGAAGAAAGTAAGGACCTGGAAGACAGGTAGATACCATTGTTCCCAGTTGTTTTTGTATTCCTCTACGGATATTGTGTGTGCACAACACACGCATCTCAGATGGTGATGTAATAGATACAGGGCTCTGCATCTTGCTTTTTTTCCCTTTCGTATATTTTGGAGATTGTCCTATAGCCACACACAGAACCTCTGCATCCTATCTAATGACTGCACAGTATTTATTCCATTATGTGGATATAAATTAATAATTAATAAATTAATCTTGCCAATTCCCATTTTAAGTAATATTATCATTATCTGTTCCTTAAAAGTTCCAAATAATTTGTGTCTCTGAAAGCATGAAGATCTGTGGCTTTCTTTTAGATCCTTGATAACTTCCTCAGATTTTTCCAATGTTGTTGAAGTTCTTCTTCTTAAGTTTACATAACTTATTTGCCTATTAAATCCATTCCATCAAGAGTTTCAAAGTTATATGCAAAACGGGTGCCTGGGTGGCTCAGTTGCTTAAGCAACTGCCTTCAGCTCAGGTCATGATCCTGGAGTCCCGGGATCAAGTCCCACATCGGGCTCCCTGCTCAGCAGGGAGTCTGCTTCTCCCTCTGACCCTCCCCCCTCTCATGCTCTCTCTATCTCATCCTCTCTCTCAAATAAATAAATAAAATATTTAAAAAAAAAGTTATATGCAAAACATTTTGCAAAGGTTCTCCTTTTATTCTTTTAACTTCTTTACTCATGGTTCTTTTCCCTATTTTCACTTCTAATTTTGTGTTCTTGTGCTCCTCATCTTTTTCTTGATTAGGCTAATAGGTGGATTATTTCATTGCTTTGCATTGCTTTCAAAGAAACAGCATTTGGGTTTATTCATGATACTCACTGGGTTTGTTTTATATTAGAAAATTTCATTTTTGACTTTGTATTATTTGGTTCTTTCAGCCCTCCTTCTATTTATTTTCCTGTTCTTAAGTCTGATGTTTAATTCCTTTATGTTATAGATGGACTATGTCCTCCCAAAATTCGTATGTTGAAATCTAATCCCCAGTGCGATGGTGTTTAAAGGTGGGAACTTTGGAAGGTAATTAGTTCACGAGGACTCTGCTAAATAACAACCAAAAAAAAAAAAAAAAAAAGGACATTATGGGATTAGTGTACTTATAAAAGAGATCCCAGAGAGCTCTCTCACCCTTGGTCCATGTAAAGACACAGCAAGAAGACAACCTCTGTGAAGCAAAAAGTGGGCTCTCAGCAGATGCTGAGCCTACTGGAGCCTTGATCTTGAACTTCCCAGCCTCTAGAACCGTGAGAAATACATGTTGGTAGTTTACACCACCTTGTCTGTGGTATTTTGTTATAGTAGCCCAGATGGATTAAAGCACTTTATCTCTCTTTCTTTTTGTTGTTATTTAGGTGTTCAAGGCTCTAACATTTTCTCCTAAGCATGGGGTTTAGTGGTAGCCCATACATTTGTTTACAAGTGTTATATTTTCATTATCGGTGCTGTCTAGATACATCTCAAGTTGGATTTTGAATGTTTCTTTGAATTAAGAGTTGTTCATCGAGGCATTTTAAAATGTCCAGATTGTAAGATTTTAATAATGAACTTCTAGTTTATTGCATTGGAATCAGGTGATGGGAACTTTACTGTTTCAACCTTCTTGATATTCCCTGCAATTTCTTTGTAACCTATAAAGGCCATGTACCACAAATTTTCTAAAGGTCTATGAAAAGGAGTTATAGTCTCTATTCACAGGGTCTAAATTTAGATATAATTATCTCCTTCATCTTTATCAATTATTTTGTTCAGATTATTTTTTATCTACTTTTGATTTTCCACAGATTCAGAGGTTAAAATCCTCTGCTATGATGTTTCTGTTTATTTCTCCTTGCATTTCTATAGTGTGTGCATCGTGTACTGCATTACTATATCATTTGACATATCCTGAACCCCACGTTTCAGAGCAGCCCCCATATCACATACATAACCCAACCCAAAATGATTAGAAAACACAACAGGGTGTCTGTTACTTAGGACTGGGCACTTGGTTCCTGTACAATACAACTAGTGTCACTTGGATTCTTTGTGTCTAATGTCGTCCATGCCCTGGAAACTGCTTCTCTACCTCTCTTGTTTGATGTCATTGAAGAAAAGGTGACCGAGTGAGTGTCAGGGAGGGTTGTGGGTTGGGCACTGGCGTGGGCAGAAGTCAAGCAGAGGAAGGCTTAAATGAGAGTAAGACAAATTCATTTGTCAGCCCTCTCCTCTCAGATGACATGAGTGCAACAGATTCTTGCACCAAAAAAAAGTCTTGGTTCCCAGCAGTGCTGCACATCCATTCTCTCTCGTCAGACACTTGCGGTGCCATTTCATTGTTTCAGAGTCCTCCTCACAAATTCCAGCAGCAGTTAACGACTGTTGCACCACGGTGGTTTAGGCACAGCTTACAATATTCAATATTGCATGCTCTCCTACAGTTTGAATGTACGTATGTCAGAGCCTAAGATGCATGAAATCTGATACCAGTTCTTTCTATTGGCCACTAGACACTGAACACAAAACTGAAAATCATTTTATTTTTATAAGAATACTTAATAAGATTGAATTTAAATCTCAAAAAATAAAAAAAAATGTAAAATCCAGCATACTTCAATTGACCTAACATTTTTCTATTAGTTAAATGGTCTGCATTTTGCCTTTTAATTCTAATAAATCATTTGGACATTTTATAAGAAATGTCTTCTTTGAAAACATTCAAAAAATAATTGAAACTTTCTAGTATTTATCATTAATTTAGAAGCTTAATGAGAATATATTCATATTTTATATATTATAAATTCAAATGCAGCTTAGCTTTTAATTCTTTATATAAGAGGTCAGCAAACTTTTCTGTAAAGGACCAGACAATAAACATTTTAGGCTGTTGCAACTGCTCACTTCAGCCACTGCAGCACAAAAGGAACCAAAGACGATGTGTCAATGAAGGAGTGTGACTAACTTTGGCCCCGCAGCCTGTTATAGTCCCCTGCATCAGATCACTACTGCCAATAGACACAACTTATGTAACAAACAAAAACAAGGATGAAAACACCCCACCTCTATTATACCACCATACTTATTTTACTGAAAAGAAGATAAGAAATAACTTTCTTGGAATAAATATGTAATAATTTATGAACATTTCTGTCTTTTTAAAAACCCCTCCAAACATCATCCCTAATAATAGAACATGTGCAGTAGGAACCACATTCACAGTTATCTTTGACATCTTGCCAATTTTCAGTCATATAAAAATCATAGTTATACTTTTGGATTTTGTTGTTTAAAAGTTATATTCTCATTGCAGAAGGATAAAAATATTTCTTTAACAGTTCATTAGCTAGATTTATCATTGTTAAACATTGAGACAGATGGGATGTGGCCTCCATTTGTACTCCTACTGTGGTCCCCACAAACTTCAGGTGAAGGCCTGGAAACAGTAGTGATCATCAGAGTTAATCCCAGCTGTCTTGAATTACATTCAAGTAAATTCTAGTTCATATCCATTGACTCTACTCTAGACCAATCAATCATTTCTCACATGGACTACTGCAGTGGCCTTTTTATTGTTCTCCCTAAATCTATGCTTGTCCCCCAGCCCAACTTATTTTCCACACAACAGTCATATATTAAAACCATAAATTGGAAACTATCAGTTCTGTCCTTAAGGCCCTCCAATTGCTTTCCATTGTATTCATGATAAAACAGCATACAATGCCATCTAAAATCCTGCTCATCCTTACATTCCAACTTTATCTTGTGCACTCCCTTCCTTATGCAGTGCAATATAGTCACACTGGCCTTTTTTAATACCTCTACTATATTGAGGTATTTCTTGCCTCAGGACCTTTGCATTTTGTCAGCCCTCTGGCTGCCATACTGCCATGTTTCTGACTTGTTTCCATCTTTAGAGCTCTGCTTACACATCATCTTCTCAGGGATGACTTCCCAGTCCACCTGATCTAACATAGGTGACATAAGTGACTCTTGTTATTTTCTTTTCTTTCTTTCTTTCTTTCTTTCTTTCTTTCTTTCTTTCTTTCTTTCTTTCTTTCTTTCTTTCTTTCTTTCTTTCTTTCTTTCTTTCTTTCTTTCTTTCTTTCTTCCTTTCTTCCTTTCTTCCTTTCTTCCTTTCTTCCTTTCTTCCTTTCTTCCTTTCTTCCTTTCTTCCTTTCTTCCTTTCTTCCTTTCTTTCTTTCTCTCTTTCTTTTTTTAGAGAGGGAGAAAGTGGGGAGGTAAGGGGTAGAGAGAATCTTAAGCAGAACCCTTGCCCAACACGGAGCCTGACACAGAGCTTGGTCCCACAACCCTGAGATCGTGACCTGAGCTGAAACCAAGATTTGGATGCTTAACCGATAGAGCCACCCAGGCACCCCCACCCTCCACCTTGTTATTATCTGTCACTGCACCCTGTCCTTTTCCTTCAGAGCCTTGTGGTGGGGGGACCTGTAATTATAAATGTTTATCTGTTTATTTGTGTTGTTGGCATCCTGCAAGTTCTTTGAGAGCAAGGACAATTTCTATTTTGTTTATCACTCCCAGTGCCTACCATGACACCCGGAAGTAATAGTTATTTTATTTGTTTGGAACAAATGAATCAAAGCATATTCTGGACACACCCAACCCCTTCAGTATGAAGCCTATATTCCCACAGGGATGGCAATGCCAGTGTCCCTTGAACTAATGATTTTCAAGCACACTCAGAGCTGTTGTTCATGCTGTCTTTCCAAGCCAAATTTCCTTCCACCACCTTCCTTTGCCTTCCATATGTTTCCCTCATGGATTCAAGTCATTTCCTCCAACAGGTCTTTGAGACCCTCTAGCCCCATATCATAGGTCTCTCAACTTCTGCATTTGTTGTCTGAATCATTCACTTTAGTATAATCTTACAGTCCCCACATCTTTAAGTGCACTTGGCAGGGACCATGTGCACTTAATCCAGTAGGCAGCACAGAGTAAAGCCTCAAATCATAATGGACATCGTTTACTATGGTGGGCTGATTCCCCACCCCACTCCAACACCCCACCCTGGAAAGCAGTGCCTAAGACAAAGGCTTACAAGCTGGTAGCTTATTTTGGGAAAGGACTTTAGATAATTGGATTGGGGGAACTAGAGAGGGAAACAGGGAAATGGTATCTTAGTTCCAACTCCCTAGAAGTAGAGCTTGCGATGGGCATTCTTGTGTGGGTAACCGATTGAAGGAATGCCTTCAGGAGAAAGCTGTAAGGAAACGAGGGAGTGAATGGGCCAGAGAAGAAGCCAAGAAAATCTGTGGCTTTAGCTGAAGTCTAGCCTGATCCCACAAGGAACTCTGGAGTATTAATGGCACCACAGAGTCCTCCCACCGTGACAACTTCAGTTAGTCATTGGCTACGGATTGCCCTTGGTCAAGAGCAGGGGAATCTTGCAGGTATTTCCGGGGAAGGTAGCTCCTTTCAGTGGAGGGAAATTCTCTTGAGAAGGGTTCATCTGTGAGAGTTAACATCCGACACTAAGTAGCTGGGGTACGGGTATGCTGCCCCAATAAAGCCGATCATGGTGGGGCAGCAACAACATCCTCCACAGAGGGAAATCCAACATAAGTGTGGATTCTCAAATTTAATCACCACTGTGAGCAACTGGTGCTCAATCTTGACCTCTCTGAGAAACCTGATGTGATTCAGATGTGTATGTGTATGTACAATGTGATTTGGAATTGCTTGAACAAGACATGGAAAAGGAGAGTGCTTATTCACCATTCCCTTTCCCACCAGTCAGGGATTACTCCATGGTTTATTTACTCTCTTGTGTTTCCAGGCTGCCAGTCCTGCACCAAAGTGTCTGAGAAGCTCTCGGGTGGAAGATGGGGATACCCAGTGCAGCGTAGGCAAGAGGCTTCGGGTCACAGCTGCCCCTGGCTGGTTTCCACAGCAATGGCCCAAGAAACAAGTGAGACAAGAGGATATGAAGTGGGCCACAGAAGTACTGACATTCACTAGTTTCCCTAGATCTTTAGAGAATATGGCTAATCTGCCCTACGCCTACCAGTAATTTTCACAGACCTATAGCTGTTCTTTCCCTCATTCCTCATATATCTGGACTGTCTAATAGGCATTTCCAGTCAGGCAGGTCATGTGACCTTAGAGATCAAGATTGGGTAAAAGAAAAATGACACTTAACTTATCCATTTCATGGCAATATCAAGTTCTCTATAATTTTCTTAGTCACTGGAATGAATGGTATCATTTCATTCTTTGGTGATGACTATATTTGGACTATTTCATTGAAAAAATCAGGTGCTGTCTATAATGACAGCAGAAATGAACCCCACCAGGTTCTATATACCAATGATGATCATGTGTGCATATCTCAAAGCAGTCCCTGAACACCATTTTCAATGGCAAACAATGATTCCTTCTCTCAAAGAAGTGAACAAAATGATAAGCTCCCACCTTGAAACAAATCTGCAAGATAACACATTTCCTTCAGTTCACACAGTATTGTTCATGAGGGTTAGAAGCATATAATATCCAACCTTCCGGTTTAACAGAACCCAGCAAGGACTCAAACGTACAGTTCATTATTGTCATTATGAAAGAATTTCCGCCAACAAATTACAGTCAGGTTACTATCATTCAATCATGTTGCTAATAGGAATAATTTCATGGTAATTGGCATATTCTAGACAAGAGAAGAACGTAAATGGCTGCCAGAATCATTAATGATTTGTGCTGACTTTCATGGTAAAAATGACAATATATTAGTTTACCAGATGCTGGATTAAGCCATGGGCCATTAACAGGAGGGTGTTCTCGGAATGTTTTCAGAACAAATACCAGCTGGTTTATTTTCAGCTTGCAGACATAGTCGCATGCATCCCATATCAGATCTACCACAATGCTGTCAGATACATCATAAATTAAAGGCTCCATGGGCTCATTATCGACTCTTATTTTTAAAAGCAACACATTGTCCTGCTGAGACCCAAAATATTAAATGAGCATTTACACTCCAAAATGCCTTGCCTTCGGAAAATAAAATCGCCCCCCCCTTAAAACTATTTACAGTGCTCAAGTATTCAAAATGCCCTTCATTGTCATTTTTGCCTCAACATTTATAAAAACAATAACAATAACAACAAGCAAACAAATTCCCATCTTGTCAGGAGGGCTTTCAGGCCAAGTCTTTTAGAAACGGGGTGTCAGTTTGTTAGCAAACTTAATAGGCCGCATTCAGAACAGAGGCACCAGCAGCAAATAAACAGGTAAAAAAAAAAACAACCCTCAGTCCAGGAAATTTAATGTATACCACATTAGTAACCTGGACGACCCATATTTCTCAGCAATCTAATGCACAAAACACTCATATGAGAAAAAAAGCTTCCATCTTTCCTGAATCTTCAGGACATATGTAAGGCTTATTTAAATTCCTTTCCTGCCTTGCCTACTACATGGCTCCTCTCCCAACACCCAGAAATCCGACTGGAAGACAGCGGGGTGACTGCACATCAACACGGAAATAAATAAATAAATAAACAAACAAACAAACAATAACGGGACAGCTCCTGTTTTCAACCGCTGATCGCATCACAGTTGCCATTTCTCATGATCCGATGACCCCACCTGGAAAGTGTTAAGAAGACAAATCTTCCAATGAACACTCATTGGGCAGAGTGCGGAGTTTCAAGACTCAAAACCTTGATGGGTGGGATGGCTTTCCACGTGAAAGAGGGCCATGTTCAGGCGACCGGGGCCGGCTTGTGCACCGCATTCTGTTGCCACCAGTTGTGTGCCTGACACAACTCCTTGTAATTACCGCCTATACGTACAGTAATTGTTAATTAGCGCACAGTAATTTGTAGCCAGCCGCCGCCAAAAACAGGGTGGCATTCTTAAAATCGTGATTAGGGGTTTTGTGAGCACTTTGGGGTGGGGGATACTTTCTCACTGAAGATTCTTCCGCCCCATTCACGCTCATTCAGCTCTTTCTAGGCGAAGTTAAAAGCTGCAGTGATAATCCCTTAAGTATGACTTGGAAGAGTATAAAAGGTGCAGTGTATAAGCAATTGGATGAGGAAGCCTTTTATGTAGAGAGTCACTGAATGGGTGGCTGAGGACAGTGTGAGTGGGGAAAGAGAGGGGCAGACTTTCCTTTCTAAGGTGGTGGGAGAAGCGGGAATACCATGGCAGCTCAATTCCCTTTAATCATCCGATTACTGCATTGTCCCTGCCCCTGTTTCACCTTGTTTCTCAGTGCCAAGCAGCTCCTCGCTGCCATTTTGCTCTCCAAGGGGGAGGCGGGAGCAATGCGATTTTTGGTAGAGACCCAGTTTCTCGATGAATGCCAACTCAGCCAGCTGGCAGCGAACAGGCCAAGCCTTCTTCCGAGGGGGTTAGCAAAACCCAAATTAGCATGCTCCATTTTAAAAACTTGCTTTTATTTAAAGACTAATTCATGACAAACAGTGGCTCCCCCACTGAAGTCTGGCGCCCCGGGGGCTGGCACCCAACCAAACACATGCAACTAATTGCCACCCTCGGATGACACGCAACTAACAAGCTCCATTTTGAGGCAGTAGATTCACTAAGAATGTAACCCCGGAAGGCAGTGGATGCAGAAAAGCTCCTTTCATAACCCTGTCCTAGGCTAACCATGGCAGCAAAGCGCCTGAAAAACACTTTTGTTTCCCTGTATCAACGATTTATCTCCACAAATGGCTGCAAACATGGCTAACTTGGAGGAAGGTGGCCAAGGGTACTGTGATTCCCCTCATGGCTACTGGAGGCAGGGGCTCTGCCCTTCTCCTTACTCAAGGAAATAGGACAAGTCACCCACTTTCTCAAAGCTCTACATCTTGTCCCAATCTATGCTCAGGCCTTCTCTCTATAAGCAACAGCTCTGGAGCCTGGACGCCCAGGTTCAAATCCCAGCTCCATAATTTACTAGTAATTGGCAAGTAATGTAACCCCTCCCTGCTTCAGTTTCCCAGTCCTATTTCAGGATAGTATTAACACCTACCTTGTAGGGGTATGAAGAGTATGAATGAGTGAGTGGAATGATGTACCTAGGACAGTGCCTGGCATATCATTACTCCTTCATGAAAGAAGCCCTCTGAGTCTGAAATAAGGCACCCTTATAAAGGGAAATTTCCCTTTGCATACTCTGCATTTCAGTCAAAGCACACAGCTACCCATAAACTTCCCTAGGTTTCTATCTTTAAGCCTCTGCTCACCGTTCCTTCCCCTCACCTGTCCTTCCCCCACTGCCCAGTTCTTCATGACCAAATCCCATCTCTCCTCCAAAGCCCCCCTTCAATGCCACCTCTGCCAGGAATCTTCCCTGCCATTCCAAGATGCAGTGAATCCCTTCACTCGTGGCAGGCCCGTGGCATTCTGCTTCCTGTGCCTGTTATATGTCCCCTTCTAGACTGACTGCTCCTTCTGAGCATAATCTGTGTGTCATGGGCACATGATAGGCATTCAATGAGTGTTTGTTGAATAAAGAGATGGTGGAGTGAGAAAAATTACTCCATATAAACGAGTAGCTTTATACTATGGTTATGCTGGTCACTGCCTAATGAGAAGGACAGGAGATGCTGTGGACTAAATGAAGAGTTCTATATAACTTGACTTAGGCTTACAAACCAAACCCACCAGGGAGATTTGTCAGTAACTGTATTAAACTTCTAGGGTTGCCATAACAAAATACCACAGACCACCTGGCTTGAACAACAGAAATGTATTTATCAACAGTTCTAGAGGCTAAGTGTCCAAGGTCAGAGGTCAGCAAACTCAGTTTTTCTTGAGGCCTCTCTTCTTGCTGTGCACATGGTCTTTCTTCTATGTGTATGCATCCCTGGGGTCTTTATTTCTTTTTATAAGAACACCAATCATGTTGGATCAGCCCCCACCCCTTAGGACCTCATTTAACGTTAATCAGCTCTTTAAAGGCCCTATCTCCAAATGCGGTCACATAGGGGTTAGGCTTCAACATAGGAATTTTGGAAGGATGAAATTCAGTCCATCAAAATAACACATACAAATACTCAAAACATGGATGTTTGGAAAGTTACTTAAATCCACAGGACAAAGGTGGGTGGTGGGAAGCACGTGTAACCCCTTGCTCCTTGAGGAAAGTCCTTGCATTCAGGCTCTGATTATATCAGCAAAAAATTCAGTCAGTGAGAGCAGATCTGGCATTCAAATATACAACAATTTTATTTCAATGAAAATTCTCTTCAGAATCTGTGAGATTCATTTGAGGGGCTCAGCTACTCCTCCCTTAGAGACAGAAGAACATCAGCACCCTGGCAACACTGGCTCCTGTTAAAGCCACACCCTCTCCCAAGAACACCTGGAAATTTCCAAGTAATGCCCTGTGTGCTTTCTAGGATGGGGCTCACTTCAGTCCTTCTAGGATACAGCTGATCTGAATCCTAACTATCTGCATACAGATCCGGAGCTGTATATGTAGCCCTGAAAAATCTCATCCAGGTTCTCATGCAAGCATTCCTTTCTCAGCCACTTTCTAAATCATTGCTGCCACCCACATATACTGTTTGTACTAGACAGTGTTACTCTCTTACACTGTTTCAATTCACTAATTCCCAATTAGGCAGGCCCCTCACATCAATCCATAAGCTAATGGCTCCCATGGTATTTGTTCATAACCCTCTCTTAAGACACTTAATACATTTTACCTGGTAGGTGTACGTGCCTCTCCCGACATTTTATTGAACTAGTTAAGGTTAGGATTGTGTTGGATCCAGTATTTTACCTGAACCAGTGTCTAGCATGGTGTGGCACACAGCATAGTCCTGGTAAGAGTTTCTTAGAGTTCACACAGACTTTGCTAGGGGATCAGAAGCAACACATCAGAGTCATCCAGCTCCATTAGGGGTGAGGTCCACACCTTAGCGGGATCAAATCTCTCCCTCCATTTTAACCCAGAGCTTAATCCAGAGCCAGTTGACCCAGAAACACCCCACACCTCCACCATGACTTGCCAATTTGTCTAAAATAATAAAGAGGAAAATGAGAAGCTATTAGCTGTACTTCCATTCTCCAGTCAATCATCATGCTAAATTATTAATCAGTTGACGTACTGCCAAGAAATTTTCAGGCCTCTCTCCAAAAGTATAAAGTAGTCATTTCCAAGTGAACAATTAACCATTTTATTCATCTAGAAGTCACAGAATTTATAGAAAAGCTGATTCTTTTGGCAGTCTTTTTTTTTTTTTTTTTGGATGTTGGGGGAGGTAAGAGAGGTCTATGTGAAATCTGAATATATCTTCTCTTCCATCACTCATTTATTAATGACATGGAGTTTTAGAATCCAAAGTTTTAAAAAAAGATGTACTAAAACATTTCCTGACCAGTTGAGCATTTGTAACTTTGTTCCTAATAGTGTGACATTCCTGACTGATCATTGCTGGCAATGACAAAGTGATCAACTGCCATCATCCTTTCTTCCCCATGATTGATTTCATAAAGCATGGCCATAACTCATGCTTTCATGGAGCATACATTCTAGGGGAAGAAACAGTCAAAAAGGAAGGTAAACCAACAAATAAATAAAACAGCTGTGTTAAGTTTTACAAAAGAAAACAAGGGGAGGGAGTTAAGAAAAGGAGAAAATATGCCTTAAGTAAGATGTTAGTAGCAGGAATCACCATGAATCTGAAGAATTCTGAAACTGGTGACTTCATATGCAATCAAATCCAAAATATGCAAATAGAAAATCCAAATAGGACATACTTAGCTCTAGCCAAATTTCCAGCGGCATCTTCTTTTCAGTAATGTGCTGTTTCCCTATTAATAACCACAATTTCTTAGGGGTAATTTTCTGAGAAAGAGGTATAGCGAGCAATGTGCCTTGTCAGTCTCATTTGAGGCTCATTAACAGTCCCCACTTATATGAAAGTGATGTACTTTTAAAGATAGTTTGATCTGTTGCTACAAATATTAATCTTTTTCTTTAATCTTGTTGCTTTTTTTTTTTTTTTAGAGGAGGGAAGGTGAGCAATAAAGTTTAGTTCCAACCATATGTTTGAAGTTTGCTTCGGCTTGTTGTTTTAGCTTTATCAATGAGAAGGGAGCCCAGAACAATCAAATATTCTTTAATTTTGAAGTAGATACTGTGGGGTATACTTACATGACCTTCCCAGGCCCTAGTCATGTTTTCTTTGGGAGGCTCAACCCCATATATTAGATATATTACACTAAACAGTTGTCAGATGTGAAATCTTTGAAAATAAACTTTTGTACTTTTGCATTTGAAATTATTTGGTTACATATAATTTAGTTTATTTGATTTTAAAATTAGCTAAAATTTCTCAGCAATCATCATGCATTTTCAGACATTCTTAAGAAGAGAGGAAAGCTTACTCAAAAATGTCTCATAAAATGTAGACTTCCTATAATTACTAAATTAAGGAATTAATAACAAAAGCATAATGTTTCATTTTGTTGCCATTTCATTAAATATCTAATTGTTCTGATTCGGCAATTCCTCCATACAGAGAAACCGAAATAATTTTTTTCTCTTTTCTTTCTCAATATTTTCCTGAGCCCTTGAAAAATACATTGGCCCTAGTCCTTCAGGCCAGGTATCTAAAGGTTAAAGAAGCAATAGAATGTGTGTATATTCCTGGGTCTGATATGGCTAGATAGTGGGCAGGTCCCCCCAAATAAAGTTGACGCTCTTATAACCAACCATAATCCCAATTAGCCCAAATGAATGGACCAAAATCCTTAAAAAAAAAAAAAAAAAAAAGCCTTGCCCTGATTTTACTGTGATTTGTGCACCTTCATCTGAAGTTCCACTCAACATCACTTATAAAGATCATCTTGCTTCTCTAGCAAATTCCCAAACCTCAGTGCGTGAGAATCACTTAGAACTCTTGTTAAAAATGGAGACTCCCAGGCCCTGTCTCCAAAGAATCTCTTTAATAGCTCTAGGTGGAGCCCAGAAATCAGAGTTTTTAACTTTCAGAAATGCTAAGGGGTTTAAACCCTTTGGGGAATCATTGCTGGATGCAGTGAAGTTGATAACAGCTGCTGAATGAGCCTTGGCTTTATTTATTTATTTTTAAGATTTTATTTATTCATTTGACAGAGACACAGTGAGAGAGGAGATACAAGCAGGGGGAGTGGGAGAGGGAGAAGCAGGCCTCCCGCCGAGCAGGGAGCCCCTTGCGGGGCTTGATCCCAGGACTCTGAGATCATGACCCGAGCCGAAGGCAGACGCTCAACGACTGAGCCACCCAGGCGCCCCGAGACTTGGCTTTAAATACTGGACAACTTAAGTGAATTTAGGCCAATCCCTCTCAACCTAGGCTCACATTAGAATCACCTGGAGAGAGCTTTTAAAACCATTACTCCCAAAGACTCTGATTTCTTTGATCTGCGGAGAGCTTGGGCATCGGTATTTTTTTTTTAAACTACCCTATAAACAAATCAAGTAACACTGATAGGCTAAAGGTACGTGTTATCTCTCAGACAGGATTGACCCACCCACTGAGGCGATGATAAGGCCCGAACCTCCTCCAATGAAAACACTGCCGCAAAACCTAAAGCCCATCCCCATCTCATCCCCACTTTGTTTCAGCCCCAACACTCCCCCAAGTCAGCCTTGTTGTCCTGGCACAAAGAAACTGAGCCCTTCCCTTTGGCTTTTATCTTCTGGCAGAATGATTTAGTAGCTCTATTATAAAAGCAACTCCATTATAATTACACTGTTGGAATTATAAACAAAACCAAAAAAGTTGCAGAAGGAATAGACCTTTAATCAGAACTGTAAAACAGAACGATTTCTGGCTGCAGTTGAAAGCAAACTCTGAAATATTAAGAGTAAGCTCTCCAGTCCTTTGATTGGTGCCTCTTTCCCATAAGAGCAACACTACACATTTTTTTCAATTAAGCAGTTTGACAACCTGAAGGAACCCACAGTGCATGATTTAATGAGCACATACTGTATGCATGGTAATCGGCAGGCTGACAGTTTGCTCATTTCAAACTGACAAGAGAGCACTACACATCAGTAGAAAGGTTTTTTTGGGTCTCTTTTCATTAAATAAGCTTTATAGTTGAGAAACATTCCAACTGTACTGGCAAAGGTGTCGCTGGTTGTCCCGGGGTGACCTTACTCTCTGTCACTCTCCAAGACCTCAAGTCTTGACAAAGAAATTACTTTTTAAAAACAAAGCATAAACATAAAATATAGATAACAAAAGTTTCTCTGATGTTGTCAGGGGTTATGTGGAGCCTTCTGAGTCATGACTCCGTTTGTGATTTCACATTACACAAATTCTAACCCAGTAAATGCTGGTTCTTCACAATGATCACTTTATAAACCGGAATGATTTCTGGAAAGAATGCCAAAACTGTCATATTATTCAATATTTCAGAGGCAGTGTAGTGTACTGGAAAAAAAACATGGGCTTTGGTGACAGAAACAGGGGTTCAAATTCTGACTAAAATCCCTATGCGTGACCTTGGTCAAGTGACATCACTTCTCTGGGGCTCAGTTTCCTATTTATGAAATGTGGACAATAACATCTACTTTGTATGGAGAAGATTGTAAAATGCTTCTCATGGTTGCTGACAACATAGGGGTACTTTCATAAATAGTAACTAGATGACCCACAGAAGTTCAGAGCATGGAGTTTTAACAAAGTTAATTGTAGCCTAACTCTCCTGAGATTTCTACCAGGAGCGTTTATTGGGGTTCTATAAGGACAACAGTAATATTTACACACCAGTGTGGTCTCAATTAATCCTATCAAGATTCTGAAAGGTAGGTGTCTTTATCCAATTTTTATTAAATCTCAAAAACAGGAAGGGAACTTATAGATCATATAATAAACTTCTGACATAATGTTTTAACTTTCCTGATGATAAGAATAAGAAACTTCCTGTGTTTCCCATTTTACTCTGCCTGCCAGAAAACTCAGAGTGAAATTTTGCGCTCAGTGTAAATTTGCAATTCTATTAGCAATATTGGCTAATGGATTTGTTTCTTGATTTTCTATGCATATTTTATTAATCTTTTAATTGGCTATAAGCCATCATATATGAGGTACAGATTTCTTAGCTAGCTAGTAAGGAAGCAATGACCAGGATTCATGTTGCCTGATTGCAGGTTAGGGACCCTCACATATATCACAGAAATTATATAAATATTCTCACAAGCAAATACAGTGAAGCCATAACTTATTGCTTAGGTCCAAAGTCACAGAGAGGAGCAAATGTATGAGCCTTCTATTTAAAAGGACAGAAAATGGAAGTTTTAGTGTCCTTCTTTCTTTCTTTTTTAAAAGATTTATTTATTTTGGGGGGACAGAGGGAGAGAGAATCTCAAGCAGACTCCTCACTGAGTGCAGAGCCCAGGGGGGGCAGATTGAGCTCAGGACCCCAAGATCATGATCTGAGCCCAAATCAAGAGTCCAGTGCTCAACCGACTGAGCCACCCAGGCACCCCTAGTGTCCTTTCTTCTTAAATGGGGATAATATAATTTTTTTTTTTTTTTTAAAAGGCCGGGGGGATGGCTGTCTGGCTCAGTTGGTTAAGCACCTGCCTTCAGTTCAGGTCATGATTCCAGGGTTCTGGGATTGAACCCTGCACTGGGCTCCCTGCTCAGCGGAGAGCCTGCTTCTCCCTCTCCCTCTGCTGCTCCCCCTGCCTATGCTCTCTTGCTCTCTTTGTCAAATAAATAAATAAAATCTTTTAAAAATTAATTAATTTAAAAATGGGGATAATATCTATTTCTTATCATTTAAAAGCATCCAGTGCTATTATTTGATACATAGTAACATTTGAAAAGTCTGAAATAGTGACCCTTTAAGATATAAATGTAGTTCTATAAATCAGAAGTAGTAAAACTCAAATGTATAACTCTTAAACATCATTTAGAAATCACTTACTGCTCTGAATTCCATGCACTGATGTAAAATTTGGCCTCCCACTGGTCCAGGATCCATACTTGCCACACTTCTTTCATGTCATATGACACATAGAAATCGGGGAATGTTGTCAATAATCTCTAAATTTGCATTACAAACACGTCTACTGGAAATACAGAACTCTATCAAGAATGTACACTTAATGAAGTTTTCAGGTTTGATAATTCATACACTAGTGTACCCAGAGAACTGGGCCAAAATCACGGGTCTGTCTCTATCTAAAACAGCAAACTTCCCCATGAGTCACAGCCACTGATTGTATCCAGAATGTAGCCAGATATACCATGAAAACGTTCCTCTGTCCCAAAGGGAGCCCAGGAAAGGGAACTGTAGATCCTTATATGCATACCCTAATAACAATGGATCAAAGATGTTGCCTCAGAAGAAGTGGTGTAGTGCAATGGGTGAAGCTTTGGAAACAACACAAACTTGGATTTGAAGGCTGGCTCGGCCATCCACTAGTCACCAGTCACATGACATTGGGCAACATACTGAATCTCAGAGCCACAGATTCTTCCGCTGACAAATGGGGGAAATGCTTCTAGTTTATGTAAGTACTGTAAGCAGGAGTAATATTCAAAATATTTAATGACTAGTAATGGTGAGGGTATTAAACAGAATGGACTTAAGAGCTATTCTGGTGCATACCAATTAAATATGAATTCTGTTTAAGGGATTAAATTCCTCACTTAATCCTGGATCATGGGAGGTGTTCAAACATATAAAATGCATTAAATGAAGCAAACACACACTGCATAACAATGTGTAATGAAAAACTTATAAGCAGTTAGTCATACAGATAGTTATATTCTCCAAATATGCCTTTTTTTATCACTTGTCTCAAGCTTTGATTCCACAGTTTTATTAAATGGTTGTTAACTCAAAATGATGATACACCCATGTCTCTTGACTCACGATAGTCCTCAAAAAAATTCTGGAATCAAAAATACTTAAGGTGATCTCAGTAGGAATTTTATTATGTTTACATTCATTTATAATTCTTATGTCACCTTAAAGTAATGACACATTTATCATTGTGAAATATTCTTCTTTATCTCTGACAATACTTTTTATCTTAAAGTTTAATTTGTCTGATATTATATAGCCACTCTAGACTTCTCATGCTATCTCCATGGTATATCTTTTCCATCAATTTACTTTAAACTTATCTGTATCTTCACATTTAAAGGTTATCTTGTAACAGAATATAGTTGTTCTTGTTTCTTTTTATTAACCCATTCTGATAAACCCTGTTTTTTATTTAAAGTATTTAGTCCAGGGGCACCTGGGTGGCTCAGGCGTCTGCCTTTGGCTTGGGTCATGATCTCTGGGTCCTGGGATGGAGCCCCATGCCTGGCTCCCGCCTCAGCAGGGAGTCTGCTTCTCCCTCTCCCTCTGCCTCTCCCCCTGCTTGTGCTCTCTCTCTCTGTCTCTCTCCCAAATGAATAAACAAAATCTTAAAAAATATATTTAGTCCATTAACATTTAATATAATTACTGATATGTTTGCATTTAGAGCTACAATTTTATTTGTTTTCTGTTTGCCTCTTCTGTTTCTTGTCCTCTGTTCCTAATTTCCTGAATTCTTTTGGAGTCATTTAAAAAATTTTTAGGATTCTGGGGGCACCTGGGTGGCTCAGTCGTTAAGCATCTGCCTTTAGCTCAGGTTGTGATCCCAGGGTCCTGGGATCGAGCCCCACTTCGGGCTCCCTGCTCAGTGGGAAGCCTACTTCTCCCCCTCCCTCTGTTGCTCCCCCTGTTTGTGTTCCCTCTCTCGCTGTGTCTCTCTCTGTCAAATAAATAAATAAAATCTTTTTAAAAAATTGAAAAAAATAAAAATAAAAAAATTTTAGAATTCTAAAAACAAATAAATAAATAAAAATAAAAACAAAAATAAATAAAATAAAACAAAAAATTTTTAGGATTCTATTTTATCTTTTGGATTTTTTTGTGACTGTTCTAAGCATTCAAATATATATTCCTGACCTTTCACAGTCTACTTAGAGTTAATTTCACACCACCTCATATAAAATTTGAAAACTATGCAACTGTGTAAGTCCATTTACCATGCCCCCCCAATCCTCTATGCTGTAATTGTCATATGTACTACATCTACACACAGTACATTATAAACACCACAAGGTAGTGTTATAATTTTGGCTAGAAAGCATCCTACATATTTTAAAGATACTAAGATGAAAAAAAAATTCTTATATTTACAATCTCTGATATTCTTCATTCCTTCTTGAAGATTTAAGATTCCATCTGGTGTTATCTCACTTCAGCTTGAATAACTTCCTTTAGCATTTCCTGTGGTGTAGGTCTGCTGGTAATGAGAATTCTCTTAGTTTACTTTTATCTGAAAATGTCTTTAATTTACCTCTATTCTCAAAGGATATTTTTGGTACGTATCTACTATACATGGACTTCCGTGTTAATAGGGGTTTTTTTGTCATTCCTTTTTGGGGGACGGGGGGCTTTAATAATACTTTTTTACTTTTTCTAGCCTCTGTACTTTCTGATGTTAAGTCTTATTTATAATGGTTTATAATTATAAAGCATTGTTCTCTGAAAGATAATATGCTATTTTTCTCTGGCTACTATCAAGATTTTCTCTTTTTTTGTTGGTGTCGTGTAGCTTGAATACGGTGTACCTAGGCATGGTTTTCTACAAATTTATCCTGTTTGGAGTTTGCTGAGTTTCTTGGTCTATACATTTACTTTTTTCACCAAATTTGAACAGTTTGGTCATTATTTCTTCAAATACTTTTCTGTCCCATTCTGTTTCTCCTCTCCTAAGACTACAGTTATATACTTTAGACATTTTCATTTTTGTCACATAGGTTCCTTGAGTTTCTGGGTTGTTTTTTTTTTTTTTCCTGTTCACTTTTAAATTTTTTTTACTTACTTTTTTAAGTTATTTATTTATTTATTTTAGAATTTCTGACCATTCTACTCCAAGAAGTACAAGTGAGGACATTCTGTTCAGTTTTTTAAATCTTTTTTCTTCCTGTTCTTCAGAAAGAAAACTTTTATTAATTGCCATCTCCGCTGTTACTTCCAACAAATGCATGCTCAACCAGTGAATTTTTGTTTCCAATATTGTATTTTTCAAGACCAGAATTTCTTTTTGATTCTTAATATGCTTTCATTCATTGTGAGTGTATTTTTCTGCCCTTCATTGAGTATAGTTGTAATGGCTGCTTTAAAATCTTTGCTAATTCCCACATCTGGGTCATCTTGGAGTTATCTCAGATAACTGCCTTTTCTCTTCAGAAGGGGGTCATGTTTTCTTGGTTCTTCATATGTTATATAATTTGGGGTTGTATCATATGAATGTATGAATGTGAATACGATGGCGTGAAGATTCTGAAATCTATTACGGTTCTTTGAAGAGCTTTGATTTATTTGTTATAGCAGGCAATTAATTTGGTTATACTCAAACTGAAAATGATCTCTTGGGCAGCAACTCAAATCTCAGTTCAGTTCTTTGATGTTAGCTGTGTCTGTTCCACCCAGGCACAGTTTAGGGACCAGTCAAAGATTTATACACAGAATTGGGAGCTTCCCCTGCCTGCCTCTCTCTTTTCTGGGATTCTACCTTCATTTTTCAGTAGCTGTGGTTGCCCTGAACTCTGTTTATTGGGGCTTCAATCCAAAAAGACTGTGGTTTCTCTATTGGAGTTAGCCACCCCAAATGACATTAATTTCACCATACCTTCAGTCTAAATGTTGTAAAATGGGTAACTTACTCTGCACTTGTCCCTGCTTCCAAGTTTTGAATCTCAATTCCCCTCTAGAATATGCCTGTTTATTTTCACTCTCTAGGGCCTCCGGTAATTTTTTGTCCTGTATTTTATAGTTGCTATCTGTGAGAATGTCAGATTCAATAAAGCTTACTGAGCCATACTAGAAGTGGAAAGAAATAAAAACAATTAGAAGATATTCCTTTGCATTTCTGAATTTCTCTCCTCAAAACACTTAACCTCCACTCATTATCTCATCTAGCAATGTTTGGTTTTGGTTTTAAGTAGAAACATAAGTCAGACTCAGAGCTTCCTTGATCATCTTCCCAAGTACATAAGAAGATTTGGAATAAAAGCACAGCATAAAGTTAAATGATAAAATGATAAAACATCAGTCAGACCTGCTTGCTCTGACCCTGGCAGCATTTAATCTCAAAGTAATGAGGCTCATACAGGCTCATGACTACCAAAGATTATCTGCATGGTACTTTGCCACAGTATTTATTTTACCTTATTTTTTGGTCTCAGATATTCCTATATCCTTCATTGAAAACTGCAATAGGTAACACCCTAAGAGAAATAGAATACTGAAAATATTATCCTTAAATACCAACACAGAGTTGGTAAGTACACATTTCCTTCTCATAATAATCCTTATCATTTCTTGAGAGCCTCTGTATGTGCGGTACCTTGCTAATCATTTTACATAAGTGGCCATCTCATCCTTCATAACCATTCTATGAGGTAGTTCCTATAACTGGCCTCATGTTATGGAAGAAGAAACCAGAGAGGTTAAGTGAGTTAACTGAGATCACACAGCAAATAGCAGAAATCTGAGTCCTCTTAAAGAAGAGAAAAAGCAAAGAGTGTGTATTTGGTGTCATGAAACACATGTCCATTACTATTCGGAGAGGAAAAAGAAGTCTTTCTAAGCAAAGAGGATCCTACAAATTTTAGGGGCAATCCCTAAATTATACAAATTGCATAAACCTATGCGTTTCAAGCGATTATGCAATGAGAGGAAAAGAAGGCAGGGCCAAAGGTAAGTGGGCAGAGAATATAAAGTGAAACAGGAGCCTGGGCCTTGACTGGAAGCAAGAAGAGTATGGTATCTTTTCTGAAAGTTCTGGAACATGGGGGCTACTCAATATTATATTTATTACACATGCTAAACTGTTTGCTGAGACCTCAGAATGGGAGTCACTGTTAAAGGAATAAAAATGAGAACCGGTGGTAGGAAAGGAGAGTAGTATGCACATGAGTTCTAGCGAGGGGTTAAATGAACACAGTCCACAGACAACACACTGGGGAAATTTTACCGCATGAACACATTTCTCTTCCCTTATTGCTACTTTTTAAAATGCATATTCACCTTTCCAGTGAAGCCATTCAAAGACATATAAAGACAAGCGATTATTTTGCCTCATCTTCTAGTCTTTTTCTAAGATTTATCCCAGGCTGCCCAAGGTAGGCCCCTAGACTTCCTATGACCAAGAACAATCCCCTGCCATTTTAGGAGACACGTTTCACATCGGAAGCATCCTCCTGCTGCATGAATTTCATTTCAATTCCACAATCATTCTCAAAGCTATGCAAAGCATAACAACTTTGATTTTGTAGCTGTTTAACCCTACTTTTCATACATAAAAAATTATTAAATGTGTGTAACTGCCTGGTGGGGGGAGAATCATATAATGGCATGTCAATCAGGTACCAGTTAAGCTGCATTTCATGGAAAGGAAAGGTAGTGCTTTCTTCCAGAAGTGAAGTCATCACTCCTTTATTTAACTGACATAATATTTATACCCCAATTTTAAAATGGCAGCTACAAATAGAAGTCGAGAAAGGGTAAATTCTCCAAGGGAAATGAACCCAGAAAAGTTACCATTTTAAAAGTTCTATTTTATATGTACATAAGAATGTTACTACTATTATAAGGATGCATCCATAGCACGTAGATTATATCAAACTCCATGAAGACATTTAAAATTAAGTAAATACTACCTCTCCAACGACTGCTATCTCTTCAGAATGCTCAGTGGCAGCATGCACAGAGCTTTTATAGGAGGTCTAGGCCGGCAGGGGGTCCTGGGATAACTTCACCATGAATAAGAAATTCAAATGATCTTTTCAGCATGATCTGGATGGCCTCTAGGCAACTTCATTGGGGACAGTCACCATGATTAGCAACTAGCACGACTGCATTGGTATTGTTAAAAGGACAGAATAAAGGCACCCACGTGATTTCTGTAGGTGTTTCATTTCTCTGCACAAGAGAGATCGTGGTTGAAGACTGGATTAAGTGACTCATAGAAGATCACATAAAGGAAGAGGCAGAATGGTGCCTTAACACTCCATCTTCTCATTTCTGGTCCTGGACTGTTGTGGCTGCATGATTTGAACCTCCCCCAGAGCTGGCCAGTCCCTACACTGGGGTTTTTCATTTTGCAAAAAGATGAGGCTGACCCACAAGCCTGGTAGGAAGAGTACGTCTCTGGTTTTATGGTGCTCTATGCCAACTCATCTGTCTAAAGAGTATTTTGTGGGTCAGTTTACTCTCTTTCCTTGAAACCATGGTGTCCACAAGACTCTGAGGGAATCTACAATGGAAGGAACGTGTGCTCTTGGTCCTGAGTTTGAATCCTGGTAATCCATTTACTGTCTCTGTGTCTTTTTATTTTTTTTAAGATTTTATTTATTTATTTGACAGAGAGAGACACAGCAAGAGCAGGAACACAAGCAGAGGGAGTGGGAGGGGGAGAGGCAGGCTTCCCGCCGAGCAGGGAGCCCGACGTGAGACCCGATCCCAGGACCCTGGGACCATGACCCGAGCCGAAGGCAGATGCCCAACGACTGAGCCACCCAGGTGCCCCGTCTCTGTGTCTTATACAGCTGCTCAACTGCATTGAGCCTCACTTGCCACCTCTGTCAAATGGGCGTAATAATATCTGAGGACTATAGTTATCAAAAGGATAATTTTTTTAAATGAAAATAAAGCACCAAGCAGAGTTTCTGGCACATGTTGGGCGTTCAGGCAAAATGAGAGCCCTGTGCCCCACCTTACTTGCAGGGATAACTCTGAAACAGAGAAGTCACAAGGAGGCCAGAGGGACCTCACTGCCCATAAGTCACCTAATGACAATGTACTAATCCTCCAGCTGGTTGGTTCCTCTCTGCTCTGATCTCTACATCTGGTACTCCTTCACATGACCTTCTTCGAAATAAAAGTATCACAACTATAAACACCTATTCATTTCCTAAGATTTTGTTTAAAGGTAATTATTTCCTTTCTTTACCTAATGGCTTTGGGCCATATCATGCTACATGATCTGCTCAATGTAGTCATTAAACGCAGATAATCATTCATTCGATCAATATTTATTGAGTTCCTGCTAAGATGTCAGGCATGGTTCTCTATAGCAGTGAACATTATAGCCTCAAATCCTGCTTTCATGATGCCTACATTCTGGTGGGGGAGACAGACCATAAATATAACAAAAATGTAAATGACATGGTTAAACAGTGCTAAGTGCTCTAGAGAAACACAAATCGGAAAGGAGATGAGTGGTCAGAATGAGTCTTATGGTTAAATTATGGCCTTATCCCCCAAAAGAGGTATGTTGAACTCCTAACCCCTATCACCTAAAAGTGTGATCTTATTTAGAGATAGGGTCATGGCAGATATAATTAGTTAAGATGAGGTCACACTAGAGGAGGGACTCGCCCTCCTCCAGGATGACTAGTGTCCCTAGTAGAAGATGACCATGGGAATACAGAGCCCACACAGGGAGACCACCATGTGATGGCAAAGGCAGAGGCTGGGGAGAGGCAGCTCCAAGCCAAGCAATGCTCAGGACCCATCAGAAGTCAAGAAGAAGCAAGAAAGGATTCCCCTGCAGATTTCAAAGGAAGAAAGGCCCTGGCGACACTTCCATTTCAGACTTGTAGCCTCCAGAATGGTGAGCCAATAAATTCCTGTTGTCTTCAGTCTCTCAGTTTGTGGTACTTTGTTACGACAACCCCCCAGGAAATTAATACAGCGAGTGTGGGGAAATTTTTGCATTTTTAAGCAAAGAAGGTAACATCTCAGGAAAGACCTGAATAAGGTGCAGAAGACAGCCATGAAGATGCTTCTAGATGAAGAAAGTTCCGGGTGTAGGGAAAAGAAAACGCCAAGGTCGAAGGCAGGAGAATGCTTGGTGTGCTAGAAGAACAGCACAGAAGCCAGTGTGGCTGGATAGTGAGGGGAGAGTGGTAGGAGACAAGGTCAGAGCCGTGGCAGGGACCTGGATGGTAGTGGAACTTCTGGGCCATTATGAGGACGTGGCCTTTTACTTGCAGGAAGGTGGAAAGCCAATGGGCAATTCTGAGCAGACAGGGAATAAGATGTCATTTCAGTTTAGTAAGATCTCTCTGGCTCTTTGAGAATAAACTGAAGACAGCCACTTTGGGGGTCCTATAGCAATCCTGGCAAACACAGATGCCAGTCAGGAAGTATGGGGAATAGGGAATAGTGGTCATCATCTGCTGCATATTTTGAAAGTAGATCCAAAAGGCTCTGCAAGAGACTAGAGGTAGAGAAATATGCCTGACTTTTTGATAATTTTTAGAATTAAATTAGAAACCATAACAATTTAGCCCTACCAATCAGCTGAAGAAATGATCTTCTCAGTGCCAGACCAGCTGAAGATATTGGTAATATATTTAACAGACAGAATAAGTAATCAGCATATATAAGGAACTCCTAAAATCAAGGAAAAAATGAACCAGCAAATAGAAAAAAAGAGTAGTTCAAAGAAGAAATCTCAATGGACAATGAATGCTAAAAGAAAACAAACAAAAAAACAGCTCAGCCTCACTAGAAGAAAATGCAAAACAAAATAATGGGATTCTATTTTTATTCTATCAATGCAGTAAGCATGAAAAAGACTGACAAAATTCAGTGTTGTCCAAAATACAGGAAAAAATAGTATAATGTTCTAGTTTATTTCTGGCAGAACGATGAATTGGTATATCATTCTAGTGAGCAATTTTATTACATTTATCAAAAGTGATACTACACATATCCCATGGCATAGTGAATCTGCTTGCCAAGTATACTGGGCTCAAGAAACATATGCACAAGGAGATATATACTAAAAAGATCACTGCAGCGGTTTTGCTTCTTTTTTTTTTTAAGTGTAGCAAAACACAGAAATGACCTAAAATGTGCCCCGAAGAGGGAATAGGTAAATAAAATGTGTTATATTTCTAAGACAGACTATTACACAGCCATTAAAAGAAATCAGTTGGTTTTATAGGCATCAATACAAATAAGTTTTGTAAATAATGTCATATGGAAAAAAAAAAAACAACGAGAAGGAAAATTTTAAACATGCAAGCACAATAGTATGTATTGGTTGTGGATACATACGTATGCGTGTATAAATATAAACAACAAACTGGTCAAATACATCCCAAACCCGTGGTGGGGAATTTTGAGCAGGAGGTTCAGACACCAGAGAAAGTGGAAGGAAAGACAGAATAGGGTAGTTAAGAGGGAATTTGATTTCATCAATAATTTCCTTAAACGAACAACCTGGAAGCAGCTATGACTAAACAGAGACAGATGCTCATTTTTTGTTAGTGGGAATACAGATGTTTATTGTATTCCTTTGTGTGGTCGTCAATACTTTCAACATTTTTCTCAAAATGAAGGAAGGAGAGGAGGGAGCAAGGGAAGGAGATGCAAGGAAAGAGGTGGGGGGAGAGAGAAAGGCAAGAAGGCTGGAAGTCATCACCAGTTCTAAAGTGCACTTTAACTGGTCACAGATGATTGGTTTCTTAAGGATAAAACTCAAAATCATGTTTCAGAATCAGTGAGACTGATGATGGTGATTCCTCCCAGGCTGGCTCGGCTTGGAGGGCTGACTTTAAGTTCAGCCAGCAGAGGGAACCATCTGTCATTTGGAAAGACACGGAGCTCTGCCAGGGGAAAGGCAGCAGGCCACCAGCTGCCAGAATATCACCGGCACTTACCTCTGGAACCACAGGGAAGAGGGAAACATGCATTTACAGACAAAGTAAACTGAGAGCACGCCATGGACATCTTTTCAACCTTTCTAAAAGGCTCATTGTAATTTTCTAGAATCAAGAGAACAATATACTTGATTAGATCTCAGCAGACTTAGCAATTTTTCTTTTCATATTTCTCTCCTTGAAGCCAGTCCGCCATTAACCTTCTATGTTCTAGGGCTTGAGATTAGATTTTTTTTTTCCCGTTCTGAAATGGAATTTGGGATTAAAAAAAAAAAAGGAGTTAGCTTTAAGATTTTTGCTGCTAATAATCAAAGGATTCTCCTTAAGGCAAGGAGGTCATTCTTGAAAGAAGCCCTCTTCTTTGAGGGAGAATCGGTGGAGGAAAAAAGTTTGCAGGAAAGTACAGTAATCATGAAAGCCCCAAAAGACCCAATGCTTCCTCCTGGGTCAATATTGTATATTTTAAAAATGCCTTATATGTACACTTATTTGAAAGACCTTAAGGCCTCAAAGAAGCACTTAGCCAAACCCTTAAAGAAAAATCTGGCAATCTCCACTTCTGTACATAACACACTGAGGAGGTGGAAGGCATGAGTACGGGGCTGGATTTACCTGCATGGCTTCGCCCCATCAGGGCCCTAATATTTAAATATTATCCTTGTGTGTGTCATCATACAGGTGAGGTTTGAGTTGGTTTCTAACAATTTAAAAAACAACAACAACAACAAAAACAAGGTAGGAAGGGAATGCTATGAGTAAGTTACCAATGTAAATGTGCTATTTTTGTGCCTTTGAACTGATGATGATAACCATGATTCCGCACATGGAAATTAGACTGAATCATTTAATTTGTCTAACTATTTATAATAATGTGGCTATTCTGCACTGCAATAAACATGGGATTTTCCAATGAACAAATGAAGTATGTGGTAACTCCTTGCGAACAGAGCTTCAGCAAATGGCATTCAGCGAGGGGGCTGCACACCACAAAGGATGGGTAAAACACACATCCTACATGCCCATCCTCTGAGAACAAAAGAAAGAATCATATGGCCTCTGGTTCTACATTTTCTGTTCCTGGCTAGAAACACAGCTAAAGTCTCACAAGGAAATGACTGGGGGTGGGGGGGGCGCTGCTATTTTGGGTTGTCACAAGGTAACCTATCACACTCTTCAGGACAGATGAGGACAATTTCACTTTGTGCCTCCAGATCATAAACCTCAGGATGCTTTAGCAAAATAGTATAGGGAGACAATTTTGCATAGCGGTTAAGAACGTTTGAATCCTGGGCTTTACCAATCAAGTAAGTACGTGACTCTATCCAGGTTGTCAATCTTCATGCTCATTCTCCTCGATGGTAAAAATGGGGACAGTAACTTTGCCTTCCTCATAGAGTTATGAGGGGGACAATTTATGCAAAGGACGTGGAACATGGTTAAAATTCAGCAGAGTGGTTACCATTACTTTTTTTAAAATCATCATCATCGTTATCATCACTATTCTTATGCTTAACAGTATCTACATTTTCATCCATTATCCTCATTTTCATTCAAAGTTCATCAGAAGCACAAATCACTGCACTGTTCAGTAATTAATTCCTTACATTCATTTAAAGTATTTACTGAGTATCTAATAAGTGACTATAAGCACTATGCTAGGGTCTGGGCTCCTCAGGTGATCAAAATCAAACATTATCTCTGACTCTTAGAAGCTCTTAGGGGATCTGCACACAGGGAGTGTATCTTTTCCAGTTGAGCCAAGAGATCTAAAGGAAAGGAGGAAATCATTCGAAGAGATACTAAAACAGAGGAAGTTGAATTAAAGGTGAGACTTGCAGGATGAGAAGGAGCTAAACAAGGGGTGGAAGGCTGGCATTCTACGGAGAGAAAACACAACAGCCAAAGACATAGAGTATATAGTGTATCTTCATTGTTATTAAAGGCGGTGCAAAACTCTATATTGAATAGTTCAATTTAATTAAATGAACAACTATGTATCAAATAACCCCCATGAGTCAGCTGCTGAGCCCTGGGACAGAACAGTAAGCAATGCAGATGTGATCCATGCCCTCAGCCTTACCTTAGTACTTATTCCTTTGTTTAAAAAAATGCACTAGAGTCAGTATTTACAACCAAGAATTCTACCTTTAGTTTTGCTCCCAAGAGATTCCATGTGCATGGAAAAACTGTAATGCTTTCTCTGGTCAGATAAGGAAGGCGACATAATCCAAATAATTCCCTTTCTGCCTTAGGGGCCGGGAGCCTTACTATCAAATTTGGTTCATTCCAAGGACCTACCAACTTACGGCAGTAGAGATGGTCACGTTTCTGTTTTATGTTTAATTGTTCTATTGCTTGCCCACTACCTTTAATTTAGTAGACAGCTTCAAATTCTTTGGGGACTCAGTAGAAGGGGAAAAGGAAGGGAAAGTAAAAGAGGAACAGAAGGGCAAGTTTCTTGAGGTCTGGGAACTGTCCAAAGCACCTTTTGAAGTTTTCATGGTACCTAACGTAGATCCTGAATGAAATGCATTTAATAACTTCTGACTGGTGAATGGATAAATGAAGACTACAAACCTTACCTAGCTCAACTTGGATTCAGTTATTGGCGGGGGGAGGAGAACGTGAAACTTGCTGACTTCTCTCTCATCTCCAGTTTGAAAGTGAGAGGTCAAAAAAGCAGCTGAAAAATTTAGCATGATTGTCACCGTAAAGCAGTTCATTAACCAAACAGAGCAACCGTGGAAACCACAAGAAGAAAGTCGTAAGAGAACTTTAAGGTAAACTTTCAGATTTTTTTTAAGGGAACGAGGTCCTTAGAACATTTCTCTTATTCTCATGCTGGTCAAAACAAGAGAAATGCCATGGTTTTAATTGATGTCTAAATAATGGGGGAAAATGGTAAGCTTCTTTATGACAAAATTGAAATACTTCTGCAATTCTGTTTCCTGATGTTTTCTCAGTTAATTTGGAAAAGAACTGTTAGTCCTTTTATATCAAAACTCCAAACTGGGGAAATGAAACTATAGTAATAATCTATGTGGTTAACTACCAGGAAGAAGGGTACAAATTTAAAAGACACCTATCAGATATTAGAGTGCTGTAGGCTTCTGTCTTGTTCGTAGCCAAATCAATCCAATTCACACACACAAAACAAACAACAAACATTACATTGAAGGAGGTATTAGAACATGTCATCCTTGTCATTAGCTCAACATATTAATGAGGCTTTCTGAATTAATCTCTAACCACGAACTGGCTGTTGACTGATGTAGCGGCAGTAAATCGTGTACCCTTTGCTTCAAGTACCTGACAAACACCAGTTCCATGATGCTTCAATCCTTTGACAGGTAGAAAATTAAATCATTTCTGCATCCTCCTAAGATTAAATCATTTCTGTGTTCCTAAGAAACTCTTCAGTGCTACAAAGTTCATCACTTCCCCAACTAGTTGATAAATTGAAAAGAAAATAATACTAAGCGATGGTACTTGAAGCAATAGTTAAAAGGGGAAACTTGGAAAACAAGATTGTGAAGCTCTATCATGAGATTTTTCAAAATGGCATGGTGAGGGAAGGAAGGAGTTGCAGCTGAATCACATATGTTTTCACAAGGTAACTTATTCCTGAAAGCAATTACCCAAATGTGAGAGTTCCTCTCATAGTTCTCAACCCTACCCTAGGAGAACTTCTTAGAATGAAAGACTAAGAGAGCCAATTACTTCAGCACCAAGCTACATCCTAAGTCTCTGGACTTGGCAGTTCAGAAAAAACTCTGGGAAAGTGCTCTTATAAAATCTTCACTAACAACTCTGACTTTATAAATGTAGACTCAGAAAGGATGAATGAAAACTAACCAATTAGGTAGAAAAGTAGAGAAGAGAGAGCACTGAATAAAAAGGCCGACCAGAGTTTCAGTTGTAGCTCTACCACTTAACTAGTTCTTGAGACTTAGATCATATTTGTAATAAAAATCACATCATAAAAAATTAACAATTACACAGCATTTAGTACACCAAGGGCTTTCCATGCATTATCTGATGCAATCCCTATAACGATCTATGAGGGAGAAACTCTCACGCTGCCAGGTTGGAGAAGGAAGTTGAGTAGCTCGTCCAGCACCACCCGACAGCTCTGAGGGGTGGAGTCAAGATTTGAACACAAGACTCCGCAACCCCAGAGCCCAGCCCTTAACCATGCACTGGGCAGACAGGTTCAGTATCCTCTTAGGATGATCTAAAAGGCTCCTTTGAGGAGCACCTGGGTGGCTCAGTCGGTTAAGCATCTGCGTTCAGCTCAGGTCCTGATCTCAGGGTCCTGGGATCGAGCCCCATATCAGGCTCCCTGCTCAGCAGGGAGTCTGCTTCTCCCTTTCCTCCATGCTCATGCTTTCTCTCTGTCTCTCTCTTTCAAATAAATCAATAAAAATCTTTTTAAAAAATAAATAAATAAAATAAAAGGCCCCTTTCAGGGATGCTTCGGTGGTACAGCTGGTTGAGCATCTCACTCTTGTTTTGTGCTCAGGTCGTGATCTCGGGGGTTGTGAGATCAAGATCCCTATTGAGCTCCTGTCGGGCTCTTCACTCAGGGTGGACTCTGCTTGGCATTCTCTCTCCTTCTCCCTCTGCCCCTCCCGTTCATGCTTGCTCTCACACTCTCTCTCTCTCTAAAATAAAAGAATCTTAAAAAATAGATAAATAAAAGGCATATTTCAGCAGTGAGGCGCTACAATTATGACGCAAGTTAGGATGGCTAATGGAAGTGACTTTACAGTCTGGAGAGCAGTTTTTTCTCTAAGCCTCCAATTCTCAGATAACAGTACTTCCTTACAGGCTGTCCTAGGAATTAAAAATGATATTAGAGCCACCAGCCCACAGCAATAATAAAGATAACAGTTACACAATGCTTATTATGTGTCAGGCACTAAGCATTTTTAACACATTAAATCATGCAATCTTCACAATGACCTCAAGAATATTATTTTTGGGATGCCTGGGTGGCTTGGTCAGTTGGGCGGCTGACTCTTGGTTTTGGCTAGGGTCTTGATCTCCAGGCGCTGGGATCGAGCCCCAGGTCAGGCTCTGTGCTCAGCGGGGAGTTCTGCTTCAGGGTTCTCTCTCTCCCTCTGCCCCTCCCCCCACTTGCTCTCTCTCTCTCTCTCTCTAATAAATAGATAAATCTTTCTTTTTAAAAAAGAATACCATTATTTTTAGTCCCATTCTACAGATGAGGACACAGAGGCAAAGAAAGTCACTTGGCTTAAATCATGGAGTTAATAAATTGCACATCTAGGATTCCAATCCAAGCACTGACTCACTCAACAAACCATACATGTTGGACACACTCCTACTGATATATGAAGGACCTTGGTTATTTTCTAAAGTCTATGTCAGTCTCATCCAGACTTTAAGATAAATTCAGGAGCATGGAACAACCCATATGTGTATCCAGGAGGCCTGCCTATTTCTGGCTTCAGCAACTCCGAAAGGAAATAGCTAGAGAAAAATGTATCACAAAAGTCATATATATGTGGCTAGGACTTTCTTTTTTCTCAGTTTCCCAGCTGATTGCTCCCTTTGTGTTAATACCATGTTGCTTTAAGTTTACTAACAAAAACACTGAGGCTCCATAAAAATTGTTATTCCTGCTTTCCATCTGGGAGAAATGCAGTCCTTTATTCATTTGTAAACTTTTTAAAAAAAGATTTTATTTATTTATTTGTGAGAGAGTGAGAGAAAGAGAGGAAGAGCACAAGTTGGGGAGGAGCAGAGGGAGAGGGAGAAGCAGACTCCCCAATGATCAGGGAGCTCGATGAAGGGCTCGATCCCAGGATCCCAGGATGACAACCCAAGCAGAAGGCAGACGCTCAATCGACTGAGCCACCCAGGCACCCCACTTTTAAACTATTTTAATATTTTATTTAACCCAATATGTAAAAATACTATTTCAACATGTAATAAAAGTTAGTCAGATATTTTCCTTTTTTTAATATGAAGTATTCAAAATTCTTAGTGTGGTTTACATTTACAGCCCACCTCAAATCAGACTAACCACATTTCAAGGTCCAGGAGCCTCACGTTGCCAGTGACTACCATATTGAACAATGCAGGCCTAGCGTGATTGGCTTGAAGGAAGTCCTGGTGGTTGGTATTTCTAGGTCTGTGTTCTTGGGCTGGTCAAATTCTCCAGAAAAGTGTCTTCCGATTTCCTGCCTCAGGTTTATAAACTTGGCTGTCATTAATCAACAGATTCTGGGATCTAAGTAGGAAAGTGTGAGAGCCCAATTACGGAGATTTTCACACTTAAAACCCCTCTTTTCATCATCATACCCCTGTCCTCAGCTCAGTTCTGCCTGGTAACCCCAGTCACAGACCCTGTGTTTCACCCCCTTCAGTCTTCTCCCCGGTCAGGAAAGAGGAGGATGAGAGAAGTTCCAAGGCTACATAGGGTAGGGAAGGACTTTGGGGATCTATTAGCTATTTATTATTATTTCAACATTCTTTTCATATTCATTAACTCTCAATTTTCATTGATCTATAATGCTACTAATTCCTGACCCTTTCTGGAATTTTTTGTTTAGATTTCGCCTCCCTACTCCCACCTTCTAAACCAGACTCTGGTCTTTTAAGGCAGCTTCTACAATTACGTTCTGCTATATTTTCCCCTATTCTCTTTGTCCATACTCCCTCTCCTTTTTAAAATTAAACATCTTATTTTGAGATAATTGGAGATTCACATGCAAGTTGGAAAATTCACAAGTGACTCCATGTATCCTTTGCCCAATTTCTCCCAATGGTAGTACCTTGCAAATCTATAGTACAATAACACACCCAGGATACTAGCATTAATACAGTCAAGATACGGAATCGTTCCATCACCACAAGGATCCTCTTACTGCCCTTGTATAGCCACACCCATTTCCCTCCTACCCTACCCTTCCCTAGCCCTTGACAACCACAAATCTGTTCTCCATTTATATAATTCTGTCATTTCAAGAATGTTCTATAAATGGCATCATACACTATGTCATCTTTTCAGATTAGCTTTGTTTTTTTCTCAACCTAAATCCCTGAAGATTCAGCCAAGTAGTCTCTATGTATCAAAGGTTCATTGCTGGGTACCAGTCCATGATGGGCATACCCCAGTTTGTTTAACCATTTACCAAATGAAGGATACCTGGGTTGTTTCCAGTTTTTGGCTATTACACATAAATAAAGCTTCCATGAACACTTGTGTACAGGTTTTTGTGTGAACATAAATTTTCATTTCCTTGGGATAGATGCCCGAGAGTATGGTAAGTACATGTTTAGTTTTGTAAGAAACTGCCAAACCATTTTCCATTCTATATTCCCACCAGTACTATATGAGTAATCCAGTTTCTCTGCATCCTCACCAGCACTCGGTGCTATCACTGGGATTTTTTTTTAAATTTTTTTAGCCATTCGGTAAATGTAGAGTGATACATCGTTGTGGTTCTAATATGCATTTCCCTGATGGCTAATAATGCTGAACATCTTTTCATGTGCTTATTTGCCATCTGTGTAACCTCTTCAGTAAAACGTCTATGACTTTTGCTCATTTTTTAATTGGGTTAGTTTTTTTTACTGTTGAGTTTAAAAGATCTTTATGTATTCTTGATACTAGTGCTTTCTCAGATATGTGGTTTGTAAATATTTTCTCCCAGTCTGTAGCTTGTCTTTTCATTCTCTTAACAGTGACTTTAAGAGAGCAAAAGTCTTAATTCTGATGAAGTCCAATATATCATTTTTTTCCTTTTATGTATTCTGTTTAGTGTCAAGTCTAAGAACTCTTTGCCTAGCCCCAGATCCCAAAGATTTTCTCTTATGTTTTCATCTGTGTTATAGTTTTATGGGATTTTTTAATATTTAAGTCCATGATACACTTTGAGTTAATTTTTATATAGGATGTGAGATGAAGTTTTAGGTTCACTTTTTGCCAACTGTTCCAGGACCATTTATTGAAAAGGTTTTCTTTTCTCCATAGAGGGAAATTGAACATTTGTCCAAAGTCAGTTGGGCATATGCATTTAGATTTATTTTTGGGGTTCCCTATCCTGATCCATTGACGTATGTGTTTAGCACTCTAAGAATAGCCACATAGTAGCTATACTATAAGCTAGATTGGGTAGACTATTGCTCCCACTTTATCCTTCTTTTCCAATATTGTTCCTTTGTCTCCATATAAATTTTAGAATAATCTTGTCTACATAAAAAAAGTATGCTGTGATTTTGATAGCAACTACATTAAACCTGTATATCACTTTGGTGAGAATTGGTATCCTAGTAAGGATACTAGGGACTTCCAAATCACGAACATTGTAAGTTTTACCACTTATTTAAATTTTCTTTGATTTCTTTCTTCAGTATTATGTCATTTTCAGCATGCAACTTCTGTAAATGTTTCATTAGATTTATACCTAAGACCTTCATAATTTCAAGTTACTATACATTGTATTCTTTTTTAAATTATTTGTTTATTTTCAGTAATCCTGCACCCTACTTGGGGCTCAAACTCAGGACTCTGAGATTAAGAGTCCAACACTCCTCTGACTAAGCCAGCCAGGCACCCCCGATACATTGTATTTTTAATTACAATGTCTACTTGTTCACTGCTAGCATACAGAAATACAACTTATATTTAAAATTTATCTTATATCCTACAACCTGTTGAAATCACTTATTAGTTTTAAGAGGCTTTTTTCTTTAGATCACTTAGGATTTTCCAAATAGAAAATCATGTCATCAGTAGTAGTGACAGTTTTCTTTCTTCTTTTCTATCTGTGCACCTTTTATTTCCTTACTGCCTTACTGCATCGACTAGAAATTCCTGCACTATGTTGAACAGGAGTGACAAAAATAGACATTCTTGCCTTACTTTCCTGACTTGGGGAAAAGCATTCCATCTTTCATCATTAAGTATAATATTAGCTGTGGGTAATTTACAAAGATGTTCTTTATCAAGTTGAGGAACTTCCCCTCTATTCCTATTTTACTGAGTTTTTATCATAAATCAGTATCAAATTTTGTCAAATGCTTTTTCTGCATCATATCTCACAAAATCATATGAGTTTTTTCCCCTTTTGTCAGTAAATATAGTGCATTACATTGATTGGCTTTGTAATAGCGAACTAGCCCTGTATCTCTGGAATAGAGCCCATGGTCTCTTCGTTATTATGTATATTTTTTTAATGAATTCTATTTGCTAATATATTGTTAAAGATTTTTGTGCCTATATAAATGAGGATTATAGATCTATAGTTTCTTTTTCTTCAAATTTTTTATTCTTATGTTAATTACCATACATTACATCATTAGTTTTTGATGTAGTGTTCCATGATTCATTGTTTGTGCATAACACCCAGTGTTCCATGCAGAACGTGCCTTCCTTAATACCCATCACCAGCCTAACCCATCCCCCCAACCCCCTCCCCTCTAGAACCCTCAGATTGTTTTTCAGAGTCCATTGTCTCTCATGGTTCGTCTCCCCCTCTGATTTACAACCCTTCATTCTTCCCCTCCTGCTATCTTCTTCTTCTTCTTTTTTTTTTCTTACCATATATTGCATTATTTGTTTCAGAGGTACAGATCCGTGATTCAACAGTCTTGCACAATTCACAGCGCTCACCATAGCACATACCCTCCCCAATGCCTATCATCCAGCCACTCCATCCCTCCCACCCACCCACCACTCCAGCAAACTTCAGTTTGTTTCCTGAGATTAAGAATTCCTCATATCAGTGAGGTCATATGATATATATCTTTCTCTGATTGACTTATTTCACTCAGCATAACACCCTCCAGTTCCATCCACATCGTTACAAATGGCAAGATCTCATTCCTTCTGATGGCTGCATAATATTCCATTGTGTATATATACCACACCTTCTTTATCCATTCATCTGTCGATGGACATCTTGGCTCTTTCCACATTTTGGCTATCGTGGACATTACTGCTTTAAACATTGGGGTGCACATACCCCTTCGGATCGCTTCATTTATATCTTTGTGGTAAACACCCAGTAGTGCAATTGCCAGATCATATGGTAGCTCTATTTTCAACTGTTTGAGGAACCTCCATACTGTTTTCCAGAGTAGTTGCACCAGCTTGCATTCCCACCAACAGTGTAGGAGGGTTCCCCTCTCTCCACATCCCCGCCAAAATCTGTCGTTTCCTGACTTGGTAATTTTAGCCATTCTGAGTGGTGTGAGGTGGTATCTCATCGAGGTTTTGATTTGGATTTCCCTGATTCCGACTGATGTTGAGCACTTTTTCATGTGTCTCTTGGCCATTTGGATGTCTTCTTTGGAAAAATGTCTGTTCATGTCGTCTGCCCATTTCTTGATTGGATTCTTTGTTCTTTGGGTGTTGAGTTTGATAAGTTCTTTATAGATTTTGGATACTAGCCCTTTATCTGATATGTCATTTGCAAATATTTTCTCCCATTCCGTCGGTTGTCTTTTGGTTTTGTGGACTGTTTCTTTTGCTGTGCAAAAGTTTTTTATCTTGATGAAATCCCAATAGTTCATTTTTGCCCTGGCTTCCCTTGCCTTTGGGGATGTTTCTAGGAAGAAGTGACTGCGGCTGAGGTCGAAGAGATTACTGCCTGTGTTCTCCTTTAGGATTTTGAGGGACTCCTGTCTCACATTTAGGTCTTTCAACCATTTGGAGTCTATTTTTGTGTGTGGTGTAAGGAAATGGTCCAGTTTCATTCTTCTGCATGTGGCTGTCCAATTTCCCCAACACCATTTATTGAAGAGACTGTCTTTTTTTCCATTGGACATTCTTCCCTGCTTTGTCAAAGATTAGTTGACCAGAGAGTTGAGGGTCCATTTCTGGGCTCTCTCTTCTGTTCCCTTGATCTTTGTGTCTGTTTTTGTGCCAGCACCATACTGTCTTGATGATGACAGCTTTGTAATAGAGCTGGGAGTCCGGAATTGTGATGCCGCCAGCTTTGCTTTTCTTTTTCAACATTCCTCTGGCTATTTGGGGTTTTTTCTGGTTCCATACATATTTTAGGATTATTTGTTCCATTTCTTTGAAAAAAGTGGATGGTATTTTCATGGGGACTGCACTGAATGTGTAGATTGCTCTAGGTAGCATTGACATCTTCACAATATTTGTTCTTCCAATCCATGAGCATGGAGTGTTTTTCCATTTGTTTGTGTCTTCCTCAATTTCTTTCATGAGTATTTTATAGTTTCTGAGTACAGATCCTTTGCCTCTTTGGTTAAATTTATTCCTAGGTATCTTATGGTTTTGGGTGCAATCGTAAATGGGATCGACTCCTTAATTTCTCTATCTTCTCTCTTGTTGTTGGTGTATAGGAATGCCACTGACTTCTGTGCATTGATTTTATATCCGGCTACTTTACTGAATTCCTGTATGAGTTCTAGCAGTTTTGGGGTGGAGTCTTTGGGGTTTTCCACATAAAGTATCATATCATCTGCAAACACTGAGAGTTTGACTTCCTCAGTGCCAATTTGGATGCCTTTGATTACTTTTTGTTGTCTGATTGCTGTGGCTAGGGCTTCTAATACTATGTTGAATAGCAGAGTTGACAGTGGACATCCCTGCTGCTTTCCTGACCTTAGGGGGAAAGCTCTCAGCTATTCCCCATTGAGAATGATATCTGCTGTAGGTTTTTCCTAGATGGCTTTTATGATATTGAGGCATGTACCCTCTATCCCTATACTCTGAAGAGTTTTGATCAAGAAAGGATGCTGTACTTTGTCATATGCTTTTTCTGCATCTATTGAGAGGATCCAATGATTCTTGTTCTTTCAATTGTTAATATGTTGTATCACATTGATTGATTTGCGGATGTTGAAGCAACCTGGCAGCCCAGGGATAAATCCCACTTGGTCCTGGTGAATAATCCTTTTAATGTACTGTTGGATCCTATTGGCTAGTATTTTGGTGAGAATTTTTGCATCCATGTTCATCAAGGATATTGGTCTGTAATTCTCCTTTTTGATGGGGTCTTTGTCTGGTTTGGGGATCAAGGTAATGGTGGCCTCATTAAATGAGTTCGGAAATTTTCCTTCCATTTCTATTTTTTGGAACAGTTTCAGGAGAATAGGTATTAATTCTTCTTGAAATGTTAGGTAGAATTCCCCTGGGAAGGCATCTGGCCCTGGGCTTTTGTTTGTTGGGAGATTTTTGATGGCTGCTTCAATTTCCTTAGTGGTTATAGGTCTGTTCAGGTTTTCTTTTTATTCCTGGTTCAATTTTGGTAGTTGATACATCTCTGGGAATGCATCCATTTCTTCCAGGTTATCTATTTGCTGGCATAGAGTTGCTCCTAATATGTTCTTATACTTGTTTGTATTTCTTTGGTGTTGGTTGTGATCTCTCCTCTTTCATTCATGATTTCGTTGATTTGGGTCATTTCTCTTTTCTTTTGGATAAGTCTGGCCAGGGGTTTATCAATCTTGTTAATTCTTTCAAAGAACCAGCTCCTAGTTTTGTTGATCTGTTCTACTGTTCTTTTGGTTTCTAGTTCATTGATTTCTGCTCTGATCTTTATGATTTCTCTTCTCCTGCTGGGTTTAGGCTTTATTTGCTGTTTTTTCTCTAGCTCCTTTAGGGGTAGGCTTAGGTTGTGTATTTGAGACCTTTCTTGTTTCTTGAGAAAGGCTTGTATTGCTATATACTTTCCTCTCAGGACTGCCTTTGCTGCATCCCAAATATTTTGAACAGTTGTGTTTTCATTTTCATTGGTTTCCATGAATTTTTTTTAATTCTTCTTTAATTTCCTGGCTGACCCATTCATTCCTTAGTAGGATGCTCTTTAGCCTCCATGTATTTGAGTTCTTTCCGACTTTCCTTTTGTGATTGAGTTCTAATTTCAAAGTATTGTGGTCTGAAAATATGCAGGGAATGATCCCAATCTTTTGCTACCGGTTGAGACCTGATTTGTGACCTAGGATGTTATCAATTCTGGAGAATGTTCCATGGGCACTAGAGAAGAATGTGTATTCTGTTGCTTTGGGATGGAATGTTCTGAATATGTCTGTGAAGTCCATTTGGTCCAGTGTGTCATTTAAAGTCTTTATTTCCTTGTTGATCTTTTGCTTAGATGATCTGTCCATTTCAGTCAGGGGGATGTTAAAGTCCCCCACTATTATTGTATTGTTGTCAATGTGTTTCTTTGCTTTTGTTATTAATTGCCTTATATAATTGGCTGCTCACATGTTAGGGGCATAGATATTTACAATTGTTAGATCTTCTTGTTGGATAGACCCTTTAAGTAGGATATAGTGTCCTTCTTCACCTCTTATTACAGTCTTCTGTTTAAAATCTAATTTGTCTAAGGACTGCTACCCCAGCTTTCTTTTGGGGTCCATTAGCATGGTAAATGGTTTTCCACCCCCTCACTTTCAATCTGGGAGTGACTTTGGGTCTAAAATGAGTCTCTTGCAGACAGCATATCAATGGATAAAAAAAGAAGACCCAATCTGTAAATGCGCATTTAACCCATTTACATTCAGGGTAACTATTGAAAGATATGAATTTACTGCCATTGTATTGGCTGTAAGGTGACTGTTACTGTATATTGTCACTTTTCCTTTCTGGTCTTTGCTGCTTTTAGGCTCTCTCTTTGCTTAGAGGACCTCTTTCAATATTTCTTGTAGGGCTGGTTTCGTGTTTGCAAATTCCTTTAGTTTTTGTTTGTCCTGGAAGGTTTTTACCTCTCCTTCTATTTTCAATGACAGCCTAGCTGGATATGGTATTCTTGGCTGCATATTTTTCTTGTTTAGTGCTCTGAAGATATCATGCCAGTCTTTCTGGCCTGCCAGGTGTCTGTGGATAGGTCTGTTGCCAATCTAATGTTTCTACCTTTATAGGTATCTCTTCTCCCAAGCTGCTTTCAAGATTTTCTCTTTGTCTCTGAGACTCGTAAGTTTTACTATTAGATGTCGGGGTGTTGACCTATTTTTATTGATTTTGAGAGGGGTTCTCTGTGCCTCCTGGATTTTGATGCCTGTTTCCTTCCCCAAATTAGGGAAGTTCTCTGCTATAATTTGCTCCAATATATCTTCTGCCCTTCTCTCTCTTTCTTCTTCTTCTGGGATCCCAATTATTCTAATGTTCTTTTATATTACGTATCGCTTATCTCTCAAATTCTACCCTCGTGATCCATAGTTGTTTATCTCTCTTTTTCTCAGCCTCTTTATTTTCCATCATTTGGTCTTCTATATCGCTGATTCTCTCTTCTGCCTCATTTATCCTAGCAGTTAGTGCCCCCATTTTTGATTGCACCTCATTAATAGCCTTTTTGATTTCGACGTGGTTAGATTTTAGTTCTTTTATTTCTCCAGAAAGGGTTTCTCTAATAACTTCCATGCTTTTTTTGAAGCCCAGCTAGTATCTTTAAAATCATGATTCTGAACTCTAGGTCTGACATTGTACTAATGTCCGTATTGAGTAGGTCTCTGGAGATGGTACTACCTCTTGTTCTTTTCGTTGAGGTAATTTTTTTCGTCTTGTCATATTGTCCAGAGGAGAATAGATGAATGAGAGAACAAAATGCTAACAGGTTAACAACGTCCCCAGAAAAGATACTCTAAACAAATCAGAAAAGACCTGAAACCAGTGGAAAAGAAAGGGAAAGAAAGAGAAAAGAAAGAGAAAAATATAAAAACAAACAAAAACAGAACAAAACAAAATAAAAAAACAGAATACGATCAAATATGATCAGGCTAGTTCATAGATCAGTGCCACACACTAGATTTTGGGTGTATTTTGGTCTGTTAGAAGAAAGTGCCTCCCCAAATTTTAAAGAAAGAAGGACTTATATATGTACAAAATAAGGGTTGATACAATGAAGGGATGGAATATGACTGTAAAGATGAAAATTATAAAAAAAATTTTAAAAAGGAATTGATAAGGTGCTTGAAAAAAGAAAGAAGAGGATTTAAAAAAAAAGAAAGAAAGAAAGAAAAAGGGGGGAGAGAATGTGATCAGGCAGGAGACTAGAACAAAGCCATACACTAGAGATTTAGGGTATATTTTAATATGTTAGAATAAACTGTAGCTCAAAATTTTAAAGAGAGAACAACTTATATATATATGCCAAAAATAAGGGTAACTACTATGAAGGGATAGAATATGACTCTAAAAATGAAAAATAAAAATGTTTTTTTAAAAAAGGGATTGATAAGATGTTGGTTGAAAAAGGGAAAAAGAAAAATTCAAAAAAAAAACCAGTTAAAAAAATTAACTTTGAAAGACTAATGAATCATGGTAGAAAAAAGCCATGAATTCTACATGCAGTATTCCCCTAGGGCCAGAGTTCTCCTGTTCTCATTGATCAGTAAACTTGGTCTTGGCTGGCTGTTGTTGCTGATCTGTTGCTGTGGTTCCCAAATGTCTTTGTCAGAGGCGGAATTGCCCCGCTCTTGCCCGTCCGGGTTAAGCAATCTGCTCGGGTTTGCTCTCGGGAGCTTCTGTTCCCTGCAAGCTTTCTCTACAGCTTTGGAGGACGAGACTGAAAATGGTGGCCTCCCAATCTCCGCCCGGAGGAGCCGAGAACTCGGGGCCCCACTCCTCTGTGCGCCCCCAGAGAAAAGCAGTCAATCACTCCCATCTCCCCAGTCTCTGGCCGCACTCTGTGCTCACCCGGCCTGTGACCGAGCGTTTCTATCTCTGGCACCGGACCCCATGTGAAGTCTCCAAACCCAGCAGTTCCCTGCAGTGCGCTTCTGTGCAGCTCCTCCCGGGGGAGGAAGAGAAGTCTCCCCGCATCTGCCACCTATTGGGTCCCTACTGGAGGAGCAGTGGCCCGACTGGGCCGCAGATCACGGTTTATGGCAACCCGGAGCTGAGAGCCCGCGCCTCAGCTCCGTCTCTGCAGCCGGCTTCCCCACTCTGATACCTGGGAGCTCTGCCACACTCAGGCGCCCCCGGTCTTTCTGTGACCCCAAGGGTCCTGAGACCACACTGTCCTGAGAGGGTTCCACCCCCTGCTTAGCCACTGGAGCGACGTTCCTCCGCGGAGCTGACTTCTAAAAGTTCCGATTTTGTGCTCTGCGTCTCTATCAGTTGCCAGTAGTGGCTGATGGAGGCCCCCTCCCCTGCCGTCTATCCTCCCGAATATTGCCTCGCATTCACTTCTCCGCACGTCCTACCTTCCAGAAAGTGGTCGCTTTTCTGTTCAGAGAGTTGTTGCTATTCTTTTCTTCGATCTCCTGTTGAGTTCGTAGGTGTTCAGAATGGTTTGATCCCTATCCAGCTGAATTCCTGAGACAAGACGAAATCCAGGTCTCCTACTCCTCCACCACCTTGCTCTGCCCCCGCTATAGTTTTCTTTTTTATATTGTTTCTGCCTGGCTTTGGTGTCTATGTAATACTAGCTTCATAAAATGAACTGTACTCTCTATTTCCTAGAAGAGCCTTTGAAAATTGATATTAATTCCTCCCTAAATGTTTGGTAGAATTCTCCAGCAAAATCATCTGGGCCTGAGATTTCTTTTTTGGGAGTTTTAAAATGAATTCCATTTCCTTAATAGTTACAGGACCATTCAAACTATCTATTTCACATTGGGTAAATTGTGGAAGTTGGTGTTTTTTGAGAAAGAGGATCTATTTTTTCTAAGTTGTCAAATTTATGTGTGGAGAGTTGTTCATAGCATTCTTTTATTATCCTTTTGATAGCTGTAGGGCCCATTGTGATATCCTGTTTCATTCCTGATATTGGTAATTTGTGTCTTCCATCCTTTTTTCCTTGTCAGTCTTCCTAGATGTCTGTCAATTTTATTAACTTCTTTCAAGAACCAGCTACTCCTGCTTTCTTTTAATTAATACTTAGCATGATATATTTCTTACTTCCTTTTACTTCTAATCTGCCTCTTTTGTTATATTTGAAGTGAGTTTCTTATAGACAGTATATAATTGGGTCATGTTTTTTAAACGACTCTGCCAGTCTCTGTTGTAAGTGGTATATTTAGACCATTTAACTTTAATGTAATTTTAGGACTTAGCCTAGCATTTTATTTTTGTTTGCTCTCTGTTCTCTCTGTTTTGTTTTTCTGTTTTTGTTTTCCTGCCTTCTTATAGGTTATCTGAACATTTTTTGGAATTCTATTTTAATGTCTCTAAATTGTTTTTGAGTACATCTCCTTGTATAACTCTTATAGTGGTTGCTCTAGGTATTATATTATATATTCATAGCTTATGAATATAAAATGCCTGGTACCATTTTACCAGTCTGAACAAAGTATAGAAACCTTACCTCCCTTTATGTCCCTTTACTGTCTCCATTTATAATTAACTTAAATAGTGCAATCATTTGCAGCCACATCAAGAGTACTATAATTTTTACTTCAATCTTTAAATATAATTTAGAAATTTCAAGAGGAAAAAATAAGCCTAATGTATTTACCAGTATTTTTGCTTACTGTGTTCTTCCTTCCTTCCTCTGTTCCAAGGTTCCATTTTTTTTTTTTAATCATTTCCTTTCTGTTAGCCATTCTTTTGGAGTAGCTCTACTGGTCACAAATTCTCTTGGTTTTCCTTCATCTGAGAATATCTTGACTTTCCTTTCATTCCTGAAGGATGTTTTCACTGGCTATAGGATTCTGAGTTAACTCCAGGTTGACTGTCATTTTCATTCAGTACTTGAAAGCTTTAAGTTCCTGAGTCTTAGCAGAAACTCAAAAATGAGAGATGTAGGGAGAGCTAAAATACATATATATACATAATAAACTGGAGACCATTGAGTTGAAATGTCACTAGGCTACAAGGAACTCTGATTCTGGCAGGAGGAATAGACATGTAAAAATAATTATGTGTTTTAAGAGCAAAAATGCAAGACTGTTAATGGTCAGAGTGCTGACACAGAGAGAATGAGAGCTGCACTGTTTGGGAGAATTGGCAGAAGCTTCTTGGAGGAGATGTGTGAGCTAGATTCTGAAGGTTCAGTAGTTCAAGGAGTTTCCAAGCAGAGGGAGAAGCATGTGCAAAAGCCTAAGAGAAGTGAACATGGCATGTTTGGGAAATGATATGAAGTAATGCCCAACTGAAGTACAGAACATTCATAGGATTAAGGGGAGATGAAGAGGGAAATACAAGTAAGTGGGGAGTGCCAGGGGCCCTCATCCTCTACTAAGGAGTTTAAATTTTAATCTAGGTACCAGAGGGAACTGCCAAATAGATGAAACTGGTGAACATAATATTCAAAACAATGACTGCTAGTATTACACGCTTTTAAACGTAGCTTTTCAATGAATCATTAACACTATATTCTCATAGTATCAAAATTTAGTTTATGTACTGGTAGGAAGTGTTAAGGGCCAATAAAAATAGAACACTCAGCCGAGTCCCTGCCTCCTGCACTCCATTTTAAGCACACTCTATCCTGCCTGTGGAATGATTTCAGGGTCTCTGTGATCAGTGAGTGAAGCGGCATGGCTCAAGTCAATGGCTAGATGGCAGCATCTTAAGTGACGTGACGTGTTTCAGCCTTCCTGTAGCTTTGAATTCCCCAGATAATGTCAGTTTTTGTCAAAATATTAACTGGTATTTTGCATTATTTACTACACAAAAATTTCCAATGCCAGCCGCTGAGGAAAAAATATCAGATTTATGTCCAACATGTCAAATTTACACTCTGAGATCCAGAAATGCCCACAGGACCTTCAGAGAGAAACATGGTTCCTCTACCCCCAGCCACCATTGTTTATGCTGACCTCCAGCCACATACCCTTCCCAACCCACTAGGAGCATCTAGAGTCTCTTCTAGAATGTAGATGGACTTCTGTTCTGGCTTCTCATAGACGGGTATCACTGGTTATAACTAGTATCACACTTTTGGTAAAAATTAATTTCAGAGGTTGCACCTGGGTGGCTCAGTCGTTAAGCATCTGCCTTCGGCTCAGGTCATGATCCCAGGGTCCTGGGATCGAGCCCCACATCGGCCTCCCTGCTCAGCGGGAAGCCTGCTTCTCCCACTCCCACTCCCCCTACTTGTGTTCCCTCTCTTGCTGTCTCTCTGCCAAATAAATAAATAAAATCTTTAAAAAAAAATAATTTCAGAATGGGTAGAAACAATAAAAAGCAGAATAAAAATTTAAAAATCTCTATGTACAATGTAAGTGTTTACTTGAGCACAGGCTTATTTCCTTTTCAGTCCAAATCATTTTAAAAAGTCATATTTAATGCTACTGAATTGTATATTAAAAATGCTTAAAATGGAAATTTTTATGTTATTTATATTTTTCCACAGTAAGAAAAAATTGTCAAAGTTAAAAAAAAAAAGAAAAGAAATGAGTGTCCCAAGCATGCTGCTTCTCAAAGGCAGACATTGTCCGTGCCTTGGAAACAAGGAAGGTCAGACCCACCTGGGTACTTAATCTAATTTAGACCCGGTGGTGAGGGGTTTTCAGTTGGGTTAGCAGCTCCATAGCACTCAGCCTCCTTTAAAGGAAAGAAATCTTCAAGCCTGATGGACTTGAAAGAAATGTCACCTTTTTAGAACAGAAAAAGAACTTATGAAAGTTTCTCCTTGAAAATGAAGAAGTGAACTAGAATATTAAGACAAGAAGCAAACTGCCAAAAAAATCATCAACCTGTTTGGCTGATGCACTTCAGAATGGGAAGGAATTTGCTTGCATTCCTTTGTCACTAAAGATAATTTTCTTTTAATTCTCATTTCTTTTATGGTGTGCATGTTGTTTGGTTTTGTCTCTATGGCTGTTGTTCTTAAGTAAGTTAACTTTATGAGTATAAACTAGAATCTGTATATGTGTCAGCCCCATGCTCCTTGATGAACTTGACAATTTGAATGGATTAATCTTTCAAAAATGGAAAAATATTCCCACAGAATTCTTATCTTGTGAGAAAACGTCCCTTCCAAAAACACTTTCTAGTCTTGAAAAGTACTGAAATCCCTTTCTACCTGAAGGCTTGTTAATTAGATTTCAAAGATTGTTATGTCAAAAGGGAGAATAACAGAAATCAACCTGGGAATCTGCTTTTCTCAAATATGTTGAGTGGCTGTATTTATTTAGAATTGATCTGTAGGTTTCCCTCCATTCTCTACACGGATTTTTTATTTCTCCTCGGGTCCTTTTGGACATCTTTTTTCACCCTGCATTGAGGCCTTCCTCATACAGTTATGCAACAAACTATATCTCAATTATGTTCAAATCAGCAGGGAGACTGGCATCTTCTGTAGAAAACATAAGGCATATCAGAAGTGATTTCCTGAATTTTTGCCTCATTATGGCATTACTTTAATTCAGGCACCATCTCATATATGTAATAAACAATATGGTGTCTAATAGATTTGTATAAAATGTCTAAAATTAAGCAAACACAATTATGTGAATTAGTACCATATTATCATGTAGCACTACACTTGATAATTAAAAAACAAATGAAAAGCCCATTGTCTTCACTGCAACAGTCAGTTACTTATTTTTACTATAGACTCTACTGGTCATTACTTTACCTTCTTCTGCCTTGGGTCATTATTTTATCTAGAAAACCCCAGACCCATTTCTTCATCCATATGTATTACATGGAATCTTAGATTCTCTTAATGACCCAAATGATTTTTGGATAGTTAACTATCCTACTGTAAGTTGTCTTGTTTAGAAGAAATGAAAGTTAAGATTGTGGCAATAAAAGACAAGCTGTCAACCCATTAAATAAATTCCTGTTGCAAAGTAACTAAATGCATTGAGTATTAGCATAATTTATTAGAACAATTAGAACACATCCTTGTTGTCTTTTAATTAGATTATTCCTTGTTCTGGTAATTACACTAGACAAGGAAGAATAATAGTTTCAGGATTCTAAGATCATCTGTAGACTATGTGGAAAGAGAATGATCAATAATGCTAATCTATTAGAACACTTAAATTTCCAGAAAGAGATCTTTTATCATGAGCAATCCTTTTTATAATCAGCATTATTTCTCATTGTCTACAGTCATCTTTCCCAAAGTTTAAAAGTAAAGATGCTAGACAAATCACATTTACTCCACTGTTGGAAACCCAGTCAGGCTGGGCCACCTCTGGCCTCTAGTGGCTCAGACATTGCTTCACTCTCTTGCAAAATGACAACAAATAACCACAAACGAAGAACTTAAGATTCTTTGCAGAGCACCACAGCCAGGAGTCTGAATATCTAACAGGGAGATGACATGATTTTTAAGTTCTGATCCTAGGTGAAGAATCATAAACATCCTCAATTTAAAAATGTACTCAAATAGATGAAAATTTCTTATAAATGAGAATTAATCTGAATATAAAACTGGTGACATTTCCATCCATGAGGATATTATTGGTAGAAGTTAATGGGGAGGCAGCTGTATGACAGGGAATATAGCTGAGCTTTCAGATGTGGCCTCTACATGTGAGTTGTATGACTGTCTCTGGTTTTATGTTTGAGAGACCACAGAGGATTCAAATGCTCCAAAGTTCCTCTCACGCCCTATGCAACTATCACCAAGCATGCTAGGAAATCCTAGAGAGCAGCTCCCAGGACTTCTAGGATTCAGACTCTTTTTAAAAAAGTCAGGAGTTGGCATATGTTGTCATCTAGGCTAACCCTACAGTTGAGAGGGGTGATGCTGGGATACACAGAGTGGACACCAGTGAATCTGAGGTTCTCTGTAGTAAGGCGCAACACAAATATCCCACCAGCAGCCTGGATTAGAGGAATGTCAGCCCCACTGTTGACTGAGTCTGCCTTAGTCAATGCAAAGTCATAATGAGACCATGTCTAGACAGTATTGATCTCCCACCAGAGAAAAAAATAATTCAGAGTGTGACTTCTCTTCTACCTTAGTCCAAATAACACCTAAATCAGGATCTTTCATTCATACATTGCTAACATTCTCTCCCACCAAAGTCATTTTATCAACCAGGCAGCCAATGACACACATAAGCTTCTTTTCAAGGTACATGAAATTTTTGATATTCAAAAAGTCTTTCATATTCAAATGGCAAATGAGAAAGTTAATTAAACCTATTAAAGAATCTAGAGAAATTAAATGAGTTTTTATGTATCTTTTTTACCTTGCTAGGTAGAGGAGACAGGTGTTTAAAAAAAAAATGAGCGTCCACGCAACCTGAAAGAATGAAAACTCAAATTAACATGGGCAAAATATCAAAAGGAGAAGGCATTAGCTTAAGTCATCTGAAAGATTTTCCAAGTGGTGGAGTAATTTAGGAGCAGAGGAGCATCCCTATAACTCTGCTACCCATTCCAGCTGGGAAGACATCATTCTCCACCTATGTACCTCTTTAAATTGTCAGGGGCACTACTAAGAACTTAAGGGTCCCCACTACTTTGACCTCCAGACTAGAAAGGTCTATGGGGCAGAATACTATCTTAGAGGCACCAGAGATTTGCATTTGTGTGCCCTGGAGTCAGGCATTCCAAAGGCAGGCAAAGCATCAGCTTTGCCCCCAGAAAGTCAGGGTGGAAGGGAATATGGTTTAAAACATGAGTAGGAATGGAGTAAAAAAGTTCTCCAGGCAATGTGATAGCAAGCTAGGATTGGAAAACTCCAGCTGAAAACTCCGGAGAGAATTCTCTCTGACTCAGGGGCTGAACTGAAGCCATGACTCGGAGGTATTCAGGTGATGCCACAGGGTAGGAAGCCTTATAAGGTGGGTCTTTTGCCTCATTGATGGAAAATGAAACAACCATCTTATCATGTTAAAATAGCATCAAGGTACAAGTCTATCCAACAGAAGAAGGTTAATAAAAACATAATCCAAAGAGAGACTTCCACCACTATAAATAGTTCCTTATAAATGTCACTGAGAGACAAAATTATCATTTCTGTGTTCCTAACCAAAATAGCTTTGCAAGTCTTGGAAATAGTTTGCCCTCTAAAGCAACCAAAAGAAAGTCCCTTTGGTCCACGAGTTCTTGTCCTGCTGGGTATTGAAGCTTTTGAGCATTTACTCCCCAAACTGAAATTCAAAAGGCCAACATAGTAATACCTAGAAATAAGGATAACAAGAAACTTTATCTATTGATAGCACAAGCTACTTCCCCACGTGGTCTATATACAATTTCTTGCAAGCTTTGTAAAAATCCAACATTTGCCTGAAACGAAATGAAGGGAAACCAATAATGAATTGCCTTTTCTCTGTGTTAAAGAAAAACACAACCACGCCATGATAAGCAAGCAATAAGGACACAGTATTCATCCTTCTCTTCTCATCCATGTAAGGTAACAATATGAGGGTTCTAGTTTAGAGTACACGACTATGGCATATTTCCAGGACATAAGGTTAAGTTATAGGCTACATCAATCCTAACACACTGGGGTTAACACAAGTATGTATGTACACCTCTCTAGTTATCAAGAGGGAGAGATAATGGTAAAATAAATGAAACTTATATACACATTTAAAAGACATACTGCTTATTTCAAATTAAGGCAAGAGCAGTTATGATTTAGGAAGATTTTCTTGAAGAACCTCAACTCTCTCTAGGGAAATATGGACCCTAGCAAATACCTTTAAAAACACTACAAAGATATGCTATAACATTTGGTAGAATCTTATTCAACCATTCTGATTTGGCCAAATGTTAAATTAGCCAAACATAATAGGAGAAAAATTTCTCTATTGATTAGGTAATTGATTTAAAATATTCATGAACTTAGAAGCATTAAGTAGTAAGTTCCAGAAACAAGAAATAAATCACATGTATGCACAAAGAGGAATGAAGGTGTTTTGTGCAATCTTGGGGAATACATTTTTTTAAGACACTTCACAAAATCATTGACTCTGGAGCAGGAAAAACCCTACACGTGTTAACCCAGAGCATTCTTATTCCTGCCTCCACAGTTGTTAAGAGCTCAAAAATAAAACTTATTTCCTAAGCCTTCCCCAGAATGTGATTCAACACATTGTCTATTTAAAAAAAAAAAAAAATTGGGGCCCTGGGTGGATCAGTCAGCTGAGACCTTCAGCTGAGGTCATGATCCAGGGTCCTTGGGATGAGGGCCCTGGGATCGAGTCCCACGTCGGGCTCCCTGCTCAGCGGAGAGCCTGCTTCTCCCTCTTCCTCTCCCTCTGCCTGCCGCTCCCCCTGCTTGTGCTCTCTCTCTTTCTCTCCCTCTCAGAGAAATAAAAAATCTTTCAAAAAATTAAAAATTTAAAAAAATTTTTAAAAATGTTCTCTGCTACCTCTGCCTCTGCTCCCCACTTGTGCTCTCTCTCACTATCTCTCTCTCTCTCTCTCAAATAAATAAAATCTAAAAAAAAAAAATGTTCTCTGCTACTTTAACACCATGTGATAATTTTTTCCCAGAGACTAACCAAATATGCCTCACTATTATATCAATCAGTTCTTAAAGCCACAAGTGAAGACAGGTGCCATCCTCTCTTGTAAAACTCATACTTCATCTTTTTCTTTTCAAAAGTGATTAATCATACCTGTGACTATCATCCAAACTTAGCTGAAATTTTCCTGAATCCTACAAAATCAGTACAAGAGCTAGAAAATGTCTTTCCAAGATGAGTATGAGGGTAAGAAAGTTTTGCCATTTCTCTTATTTCTGAGTTCAGCTCAGTCTTCATTAGTGCTACATAGTTGCCCTGTTATTCGATGTCCTCTGTGACCCCCTGATCATTTTTCCCTGAGGGTGCATGTTTGTTCTCACTATATTATAATTTTGTGATCTGCAGGATTTTCTCTGATATTCTACTCTATATTTGTCTCAAATTAATGAATGACATTCTTTTCGGCTTCTACTTCTCCTAATTATTACATTCAATGAACAGGGACTTTATTTTCAAAGGAATTAATAATGCTTTATTCTCAGCTTGGTATTAAGAATGAATTTAATAAGCATTGTATTTAATCAGTTTTTTAAGTGCACTAAAGGCAAATTTGGTTAAAATGTTAGTGTTCCAAACCTTCCATTCCCCCAGAAAGGAAATTTATTTTGCTGGACCTTTCCCTTCACTCCCTTTCTAAGAGGACTATTAATTTTTGTGATGCAGAATTACGTGATTGATAACAAAAACAGAACTGGAAGACTGGAATAAAAACAAGAGGGGAAAAAGTCTAACTTTGCAGCCTTAATAGGAAGAGTAGAGATATGGAAGGAAGAGACTCCCTGGCTCCTGAGCAGTGCAAAGTGAAAGATCACTAGAAAGAGAAAAAGAACAGAAGGGGATTATAAGAATAGTTGACATGTATAGGGAACTCAGTGACTCCATCAAACATAATAACATTCATATTCAGAAGTCCCAGAAGAAGAAGAGAGAACATTTATTTGAAGATATACTAGCTGAAAAGTTCCCTAATCTGGACATCCAGATCCAGGAAGCACAGGGAACTGCTATCAAAATCAATAAAAGCGAAGATGGGGGAGGAGTAGGAGACCTGGATTTCGTCTGGTCTCAGGAATTCAGCTGAATGGGGATCAAACCATTCTGAACACCTACGAACTCAACAGGAGATCAAAGAGGAGAGTAGCAACAACTCTCTGAACAGAGAAGCGACCACTTACTGGAAGGTAGGACCTGTGGAGAGGTGAATCCGAGGCGATATTCCGGAGGTTAGACGGCAGGGAGGGGGCCTCCGTTGGCCGCTTAGGGCAAGTGATAGAGCCGCGGAGCACAAAACCGGAACTTTTAGAAGCCGGCTCCGCGGAGGAACGTCGCTCCAGTGGCTAAGCGGGGGGTGGAACCCTCGCGGGACAGTGTGGTCTCAGGACGCTCGGGGTCACAGAAAGACAGGGGGTGCCTGAGTGCAGCAGAGCTCCCAGGTATCGGAACAGGGAAGCTGGCTGCAGAGATGGAGCCGAGGCGCGGGCTCTCAGCTCGGGGTTGCCATAAACTGTGATCCACGGCCCAGTCGGACCACTGCGCCTCCAGCAGGGACCCAACAAGCGCAGAGCCAGGGAGACTCCCCTTCCTCCCCCGGGAGGAGCGGCGCGGGAGCACACCGCAGGGATCTGCTGGGTTTGGAGACTCCACATGGGGTCGGGTGCCAGAGAGAGAAACACTCGGTCACAGGCCGGGTGAGCACAGAGTGCGGCCAGAGACCGGGAAGACGGGAGTGACTGCTTTTCTCTGGGGGCGCACTGAGGAGCGGGGCCCCGAGTTCTCAGCTCCTCCAGGCAGAGAGTGGGAGGCCACCATTTTCACTCTCATCCTCCAAAGCTGTACCAGAGCTTGCAGGGAACAAAAGGTCCTGAGAGCAAACACAAGCAGATTGCTTAGCCTGGACTCACAAGGGCGGGGCAATTCCGCCTCCAGCAAAGACATTTGGGAACCACGGCAACAGGCCCCTCCACCAGAAGATCAGCATGAACAGCCAGCAAGCCAAGACCAAGTTTACTGTCAAGGAGAATGGGAGAACTCCAGCGCTAGGGGAATATTGCACATAGAATTCATGGCTTTTTTACCATGATTCATTAGTTTTTCAAAGTTAACTTTTTTTAACTGTTTTTTTTTTTTTATTTTTCTTTTTCCCTTTTTCAACCAACACCTTATCAATCCCTTTTTTAAAAAAACATTTTTCATTTTTCATTTTTAGAGTCATATTCTATCCCGTCATAGTAGTTCCCCATATTTTTGGAATATATATATATAAGTTCTTCTCTCTTTAAAATTTTGATATACAATTTCTTCTAACAGATCAAAATATACCCTAAATCACTAGTGTATGGCTTTGTTCTAGTCTGCTGCCTGATCACAGTCTCTCCTTTTTTTTTCTTTTCTTTTTTTTTAAGTCTTCTTCATTCTTTTTTCAAACAACTTATCTTATCAATTCCTTTTATTAAATCTTTTATACTTTTCATCTTTACATTCATCTTCCATCCCTTCATTGTATCAACCCTTATTTTGTACATATATAAGGCTTTCTTCCTTTAAAATTTTAGGAGGCACTTTCTTCTAACAGACCAAAAGATGGCCCAAATCTAGTGTGTGGCACTGATCTATGCACTAGCCTGATCATATTTGATCATATTCTGTTTTTTTTTTACTTTTTCTGTTTTTGTTTGTTTTTATCTTTTTCTTTTTTTTTTTTTTCTTTTTTCTTTCTTTCCCTTTCTTTTCCCTGGTTTCAAGTCTTTTCTGATTTGTATAGAGTATATTTGCTGGGGACGTTGTTAACCTGTTAGCATTTTGTTCTCTCATTCATCTATTCTCCTCTGCACAAAATGACAAGACAAAAAAAAATCACCTCAGCAAAAAGAACAAGAGGTAGTACCATCTGCCAGGGACTTACTCAATACGGACATTAGTACAATGTCAGACCTAGAGTTCAGTATCATGACTTTAAGATACTAGCTGGGCTTGAAAAATGCATGGAAGTTATTAGAGACACCCTTTCTGGAGAAATAAAAGAACTAAAATCTAACCAAGTCGAAATCAAAAAGGCTATTAATGAGGTGCAATCAAAAATGGGGGAACTAACTGCTAGGATAAATGAGGCAGAAGAGAGAATCAGCGATACAGAAGACCAAATGATGGAAAATAAAGAGGCTGAGAAAAAGAGAGATAAACAACTACAGGATCACGAGGGCAGAATTCGAGAGATAAGCAATACCATAAGATGAAACAACATTAGAATAATTGGGATCCCAGAAGAAGAAGAAAGAGAAAGAGGGGCAGAAGGTATATTAGAGCAAATTATAGCAGAGAACTTCCCTAATGTGGGGAAGGAAACAGGCATCAAAATCCAGGAGGCACAGAGAACCCCTCTCAAAATCAATAAAAATAGGTCAACTCCCCAACATCTAATAGTAAAACTTACGAGTCTCAGAGACAAAGAGAAAATACTGAAAGCAGCTCGGGAGAAGAGATATGTAACCTATAATGGTAGAAACATTAGATTGGCAACAGACCTATCCACAGACACCTGGCAGGCCAGAAAGACTGGCATGATATCTTCAGAGCACTAAACAAGAAAAATATGCAGCCAAGAATACCATATCCAGCTAGGCTGTCATTGAAAATAGAAGGAGAGGTAAAAACCTTCCAGGACAAACAAAAACTAAAGGAATTTGTGAACAAGAAACCAGCCCTACAAGAACTATTAAAGGGGTCCTCTAAGCAAAGAGAGAGCCTAAAAGCAGCATACATCAGAAAGGAACACAGACAATATAAAGTCACAGTCACCTTACAGGCAATACAATGGCACTAAATTCATGCCTTTCAACAGTTACCCTGAATGTAAATGGGCTAAATGCCCCAATCAAAAGACACAGGCTATCAGATTGGATTAAAAACAAGACCCATCGATATGCTGTCTGCAAGAGACTCATTTTAGACCCAAAGACATGCCCAGATTGAAAGTGAGGGGGTGGAAAACCATTTACCATGTTAATGGACACCAAAAGAAAGCTGGGGTGGCAATCCGTATATCAGACAAATTAGATTTTAAAACAAAGACTGTAATAAGAGATGAAGAAGGACACTATATCCACTTAAAGGGTCTATCCAACAAGAAGATCTAACATTTGTAAATATCTATGCCCCTAACATGGGAGCAGCCAATTATATAAGGCAATTAATAACAAAAGCAAAGAAACACATTGACAACAATACAATAATAGTGGGGGACTTTAACACCACCCTGACTGAAATGGACAGATCATCTAAGCAAAAGATCAACAAGGAAATAAAGACTTTAAATGACACACTGGACCAAATGGACTTCACAGACATATTCAGAACATTCCATCCCAAAGCAACGGAATACACATTCTTCTCTAGTGCCCATGGAACATTCTCCAGAATTGATCACATCCTAGGTCACAAATCAGGTCTCAATCGGTACCAAAAGATTGGGATCATTCCCTGCATATTTTCAGACCACAATGCTTTGAAACTAGAAATCAATCACAAAAGGAAAGTCGGAAAGAACTCAAAGACATGGAGGCTAAAGAGCATCCTACTAAAGAATGAATGGGTCAACCAGGAAATTAAAGAAGAACTAAAAAAATTCATGGAAACCAATGAAAATGAAAACACAACTGTTCAAAATCTTTGGGACTCAGCAAAGGCAGTCCTGAGAGGAAAGTATATAGCAATACAAGCCTTTCTCAAGAAACAAGAAAGGTCTCAAATACACAACCTAAGCCTACACCTAGAGGAGCTAGAGAAAAAACAGCAAATAAAGCCTAAACACAGCAGGAGAAGAGAAATAATAAAGATCAGAGCAGAAATCAATGAACTAGAATCCAAAAGAACAGTAGAACAGATCAACGAAACTAGGAGCTGGTTCTTTGAAAGAATTAACAAGATTGATAAACCGCTGGCCAGACTTATCAAAAAGAAAAGAGAAATGACCCAAATCAACGAAATCATGAATGAAAGAGGAGAGATCACAACCAACACCAAAGAAATACAAACAAGTATAAGAACATATTATGAGCAACTCTATGCCAGCAAATTAGATAACCTGGAAGAAATGGGTGCATTCCTAGAGATGTATCAACTACCAAAATTGAACCAGGAAGAAAGAGAAAACCTGAACAAACCTATAACCACTAGGAAATTGAAGCAGTCATCAAAAATCTCCCAAGAAACAAAAGCCCAGGGCCAGATGGCTTCCCAGGGGAATTCTACCAAACATTTCAAGAAGAATTAATACCTATTGTCCTGAAACTGTTCCAAAAAATAGAAACGGAAGGAAAACTTTCAAACTCGTTTTATGAGGCCACCATTACCTTGATCCGACAAAGACCCCATGAAAAAGGAGAATTACAGACCAATATCCTTGATGAACATGGATGCAAAAATTCTCACCAAAATACTAGCCAATAGGATCCAACAGTACATTAAAAGGATTATTCACCATGACCAAGTGGGATTTATCCCTGGGCTGCAAGGTTGGTTCAACATCCACAAATCAATCAATGTGATACAATACATTAACAAAAGAAAGAACGAGAGTCATATGATCCTCTCAATAGATGCAGAAAAAGCATATGACAAAGCACAGCATCCTTTCTTGATCAAAACTCTTCAGAGTATAGGGATAGAGGGTACATACCTCAATATCATAAAAGCCATCTATGAAAAACCTACAGCAGATATCATTCTCAATGGGGAAAAGCTGAGAGCTTTTCCCCTAAGGTCAGGAACACGGCAGGGATGTCCACTGTCACCACTGCTATTCAACATACTATTAGAAGTCCTAGCCACAGAAATCAGACAACAAAAATAAATCAAAGGCATCCAAATCGGCAAAGAGGAAGTCAAACTCTCACTCTTTGCAGATGATATGATACTGTATGTGGGAAACCCCAAAGACTCCACCCCAAAACTGCTAGAACTCATACAGGAATTCAGTAAAGTAGCCGGATATAAAATCAATGCACAGAAATCAGTGGCATTCCTATACACCAACAACAAGACAGAAGAGAGACAAATCAAGGAGTCGATCCCATTTACAATTGCACCCAAAACCATAAAATACCTAGGAATAAATTTTACCAAAGAGGCAAAGGATCTGTACTCAGAAAACTATAAAATATCCATGAAAGAAATTGAAGAAGACACAAAGAAATGGAAAAACGTTCCATGCTCATGGATTGGAAGAACAAACATTGTGAAGATGTCAATGCTACCTAGAGCAATCTACACATTCAGTGCAATCCCCATCAAAATACCAACCACTTTTTTCAAAGAAATGGATCAAATAATTCTAAAATTTGTATGAAACCACAAGAGACCCCGAATAGCCGGAGAAATATTGAAAAAGAAATTCAAAGCTGGCGGCATCACAATTCCAGACTTCCAGCTCTATTACAAAGCTGTCATCATCAAGACAGTATGGTACTGGCACAAAAACAGACACATAGATCAATGGAACAGAAGAGAGAGCCCAGAAATGGACCCTCAACTCTATGCTCAACTCATCTTTGACAAAGCAGGAAAGAATGTCCAAAGGAAAATGACAGTCTCTTCAACAAATGGTGTTTGGAAAATTGGACAGCCACATGCAGAATGAAACTGGACCATTTCCTTACACCACACACAGAAACAGACTCCAAATGGTTGAAAGACCTAAACGTGAGACAGGAGTCCATCAAAATCCTAAAGGAGAAACACAGGCAGCAACCTCTTCGACCTCAGCCACAGCAACTTCTTCCTAGAAACATCACAAAAGGCAAGGGAAGCAAGGGCAAAAATGAACTATTGGGATTTCATCAAGATAAAAAGCTTTTGCGCAGCAAAAGAAACAGTCCCTAAACCAGAAGACAACTGACAGAATGGGAGAAAATATTTGCAAATGACATATCAGATAAAGGGCTAGTATCCAAAATCTATAAAGAACTTACCATACTCAACACCCAACAAACAAATAATCCAATCAAGAAATGGGCAGAAGACATGAACAGACATTTTTCCAAAGAAGACATCCAAATGGCCAAAAGATACATGAAAAAGTGCTCAACATCGCTCGGCATCAGGGAAATCCAAATGAAAACCTTGATGAGAGACCACCTCACACCAGTCAGAATGGCTAAAATTAACAAGTCAGGAAACAACAGATGTTGGCGGGGATGTGGAGAAAGGGGAACCCTCCTACACTGTTGTTGGTGGGAATGCAAGCTGGTGCAACCACTCTGGAAAACAGTATGGAGGTTCCTCAAACAGTTGAAAATACAGTTACCCTAGGATCCAGCAATTGCACTACTGGGTATTTACCACAAAGATACAAATGTAGTGATCCGAAGGGGTACGTGCACCCCGATGTTTATAGCAGCAATGTCCACAATAGCCAAACTGTGGAAAGAGCCAAGATGTCCATTGGCAGATGAATGGATAAAGAAGAGGTGGTATATATACACAATGGAATATTATGCAGCCATCAAAAGAAATGAGATCTTGCCATTTGCAACCATATGGATGGAACTGGAGGGTGTTATGCTGAGTCAAATAAGTCAATCAGAGAAAGACATGTATCATATGACCTCACTGATATGAAGAATTCTTAATCTTAGGAAAGAAACTGAGGGTTGCTGGAGTGGTGGGGGGTGGGAGGGATGGGGTGACTGGGTGATAGACATTGAGGAGGGTATGTGCTGTGGTGAGCGCTGTGAATTGTGCAAGACTGTTGAATCACAGATCTGTACTTCTGAAACAAATAATGCAATACATGTTAAAAAAAAAAAAGAAGAAGATAGCAGGAGGGGAAGAATGAAGGGGAGTAAGTCAGAGGGGGAGACGAACCATGAGAGACGATGGACTCTGAAAAACAAACTGAGGGTACTAGACGGGAGGGGGGTGGGGCGGTGGGTTAGCCTGGTGATGGGTATTAAAGAGGGCACGTTCTGTGTGGAGCACTGGGTGTTATACACAAACAATGAATCATGGAACACTACATCAAAAACTAATGATGTAATGTATGGTGATTAACATAACAGTAAAAAATTTTAAAAAATCAATAAAAGCAGGCCAACACCAAGACATATTATAATTAAATTTGCAAAATATAGCAATAAAGAAAAAAAGCTATAAGCAGTAAGATAAAAGAAGTCCCTAAATTATAAGGGAAGACCCATAAGGCTAGCTGCAGATGCCTCAACAGAAACTTGGCAAGCCAGAAGGCAGTGGCATGATATATTCAACATGCTGAATGGGAAAAATCTGCAGCCAAGAATACTCTATCCAGGGGTGCCTGGGTGGCTCAGTCATTAAGCGTCTGCCTTCGGCTCAGGTCATGATCCCAGGGTCCTGGCATCAAGCCCCGCGTCGGGATCCCTGCTTGGCAGGAAGCCTGCTTCTCCCTCTCCCACACCCCCTGCTTGTGTTTCCTCTCTCACTGTGTCTCTCTCTGTCAAATAAATAAATAAAATCTTAAAAAACAAAAAGAATACTCTATCCAGCAAAGCTGCCATTCAGAATAGAAGGAGAGATAAAGAGTTTCCCAGACCAAAACTAAAGGAGTTCGTGACCACTAAACCAGTCCTGCAAGACATATTAAAGGGGACTCTTTGAGTAGAAAGATCAAAAGTGACAAAAAAGGAACAGATTAAATCTCCAGAAACAACAAAACAAGTGATAAAATGGCATTAAAAACATATCTATCAATAATTATTCTGAATGTAAATGGACTAAACGCCCCAATCAAAAGACATAGGGTGTCAGAATGGATTAAAAAAAAAAAAATCCATCTACATGCTGCCTACAAAAGACTCATTTTAGACCTAAAGACACCTGCAGATTCAAAGGGGGGGGGGGATGGAGAAACATTTATAATGCTAATAGATGTCAAAAGAAAGCCAAAGGAGCCTTACTTGTATCAGACAAACTAGATTTTAAACCAAAGACTGTAACAAGAGATGAAGCAGGGCACTATGTCATAATAGTGGGGACTATCCAACAAGAAGATCTAACAGTTGTACATAATCTTGACCCCAACATGGGTGCACCCAAATATATAAAATGATAACAAACATAAAGTAACTAAGTGACACTAATATAATAATTGTAGGGGACTTTAACACCCCACTTACATCAGTGGACAGATCATCATCTAAGCAGAAAATCATCAAGGAAACAATGGCTTTGAATGACACACTGGACCAGATGGACTTAACAGATATATGCAGAACATTCTATCCTGAAGCAGCAGACTACACATTCTTTTCAAGTGCACATGGGACATTCTCCAGAATAGATCACATACTAAGTCACAAATCAGGCCTCAACAAGTACAAAAAGATTGAGATCATATCATGCATATTTTCTGACCAGAACGCTAGGAAACTTGAAGTCATCTACAAGAAAAAAATTTGGAAAGACAACAAATACATGGAAGTTAAACAACATGCTGCTAAACAATGAATGGGTCAACCAGGAAATCAAAGGAGAAATTTAAAAAAATACATGAAAACAAATGTAAATGAAAACACAATGGTCCCAAATCTTTGGGATACAGCAAATGCTGCAGAGAAGTTTTTAGCAATACAGGCCTACCTCCAGATGCAAGAAAAATCTCAAATAAACAACCTAAACTTACACCTAAAGGAGCTAAAGGAGCTAGGAAAAGAACAAAAAACAAAGCCTAAAACCAGCAGAAGAAGGGTAGTAATAAAGATTAGAGCAGAAATAAATGATATAGAAACTAAACACACACACACACACATACACACACACTCACTCACACACAATAGAACAGATCAATGAAACCTGGAACTGGTTCTATAAAAAAAAAAAGGAATAGTTGCCATGTGTAATGAATAAAACAATCTCAAAGTTCTTGAAGAGACATAAGTAAAATTTAAAATTACTTTTCAGTAAGTTCATTTGCTATCTTGTAATACTGAACCACATGTGGTCCCAGCACTTATGTAGGTTATACAGATATCTTCCAGTACTGATGTTTATTCATTTATATCTGAATTTTGGTTTCCTTTAAATGTCATAAACACAGACCAGAAACAAACTGGATCATCCCAGAAATTTTCAAGAGCTCTGACTCAGCTTTAAATGAATTTCCATTAGTTAATTCACAGGTCAAAGTCTGGGACAACTTCTCAAACTACTTGAGTAATTAATAAATTTATATGACAACAGACTGAAAATAGAAGTGTCTGCTAGTATCAAATACAAAAAAAAAAAAAAAGACACAGTGGGAGGCAACAGTTGCTACTTAGTAATACAGTTTTAAACTACTGGAAACACATCTAAAACAAACATATAAGAAGAATGCACAAACAGTGAATCATGGAACACTACATCACAAACTAATGATGTAATGTATGGTGATTAACATAACAATAAAAAAATGTAAAGAAAAAATAAAATAAACATATAAGAAGAAAATTAAGGAACAACTTTATAACTTAAATGATAAGCATCTTGCATAAGATGTTTAAGCAAATGATAAAAGTAGTTGCCATGATCTTCTCTACAAAGAAGCTTATGGCTTTAATGCTTTGCTATACAGATCACCCAGCAAAATATGGACATAACCTCAACTGGAATATGGGGGCTCTTCATGCTTTTTTTTTAGTTGAGTTATATTATTAAAAATCAATACAGCATAACATTGTAATTATTATTCTTTTTTAAAAGATTTTATTTATTTATTTATTTTAGAGAATGAGAGAGAGATTGAGAGCATGTGCAAGTGAGGGGAGGAACAAAGGGGGAGGCAGAGGGAGAGAGAGAATCCCAAGCAGACTCCATGCTCAGCATGGAACCATTGCAGGACTCGATCCCATGACCCTGAGATCATGACCTGAGCCGAAACCAAGAGCCAGACACCTAACTGACTGGGCCACCCAGGTGCCCCATAGTAATTATTATTTTAAAGAAGTACCTAAAATAAAAGAAGAACTTTAAATTAAGTTTATCACTCTTCAGACCAATACATTATATATTTGTAAATTAAACCTGTCACCAATAAGATGTACCACATAGCAAGGGTATACATGAAAGAATGAGAGAGAATGGAGGTTTCAGAAACATATACACATATATAGTAAAGGAAAACTCCAAGGTATTCTCAAAGATCTAAGCAGCCTGTATACCAATATAGTAGATCATATTTTAAGAGAAGGGATTTGAGTTCTAAAGCCAGAACCTAAGGCAAATGTTGCATATAGTCAAACTTAACACTGAAGATCATTTTAAACACCTGTAAGGTGTGAGTTATGTTGCTTTGTTTATTCAAGCCTGATGGTAAATATCTGGGAACAAACAATTTAGCTAGGTTACAGAAAGGAAGCACAGAAAAGTCTACTTACACATACCTGGGTATTCAAACTACCTTGTCTTTAAGAGACTACCAAATCTCCACCAAGGAGTCCTTACCAGATAGGTGGTGAAGTATAAACTTGTAAACCCTCCAACAGGGTTTATTCTGCTATTTTAACACGAAAATTTTAAAACTTTAATATATTAATAGATATATGTATCATTATTAAGATTAAATAAGGTAATATATATAAAAGCACCAGATACAGTGACTGACACAGGGCAGATGCTCAATAGATATGCTGGGTTTTAATCTAAGTCTTGCTTCATTGAACCCACAAACACACTGCTCTTTGAAATCCTGTAGAGAAGATCATGGCAACTGCTTCTGTTCTTTTCAAGCCGGCATTTCCGGCTGGGCCGGGGCAATGTGATGAACAGCCATCATTTATATACTTGAAGCATAGTGTAGAGGTGAACTCACCCTGGTGCTGAGTTCTGAGTGGGCATAAGGTGAATCCACTACCCATGGGAAGCCCATCTTTATGCTTGGGTCACATTTCGGCAGATTGGCTCCCTAATTGGGCCTGCTTTCCAAAGCCACAACACGGTACATTAGGCTCAAGCCATAAGACTATCACACTAGGAGGGTCCATTTCTTTTTCAAAAAGGCATTCCTATCAACTCTACCAGGAAAGCACATTAACTCATGAAATTCATTTTTTCTTACCTTACACAACATAGCCATCCATAGGTCCCTTTCACCAGTACTTACTAGCAATGGGATGCCACAAAAATCCAGAAACTGTAATTCTTTTCCCTTCCTTGTCCTTTCCCCCCTTCCCACTTTCTTCCTTCAAATTTTTGCCTATAGTAAAACCATAGCAAGAAGGAAAGTCAAATGGATTTTCCTATTAGTGGACATTTTTGTGACATACTCATTTTTTTGGTCCTCATATGAACTCCCTCCAGGTGCTCCTTTATGGGAATAAGGTATACCAAATGAAATAGAGAACTCAAGGCACAATTTTAGCCTTGACATATGAAGAGAGAATATTTTTCTCCTGGATTTATGGTGTAATGCAACTCAGCCACTTTCTTTTCCTCTTTCCCCTAGTTTGCACTTCCTGCTTACTGCTGCACACCATCATCACCATCATCATAAATTTATAGAGTGCCTATGACTGCAGCCTCTGGGTAGCTCCTAAATGATCTAATCCACATATCATTGTCTTCAGCTCCCCTTTGGCATAAGTCTATTTACCATTTCACTTCCTGATTAAAATCTGCTTCCAATTATCTTTCATAAGATATTTTTGCTTTCTTTCTTTCCCTTAAGTTGAATCTCTTCTATGTCTCCCCCTCATTTTCATACTCTCCTGGGCCCTAAGCACAGTTACTCTACATTTACAGGGGTTTACATCTTCAAATTTAGCAACTCTTGAGAACTTTACTATCCAACTGCCTTTTCTAAGGGAATTTTTAGCAAGGTTAACTAAGAGGAAATCTGTGGACTCTGGAATTCCAAGGCTCTAATCTCAGACCTCTGCTCTAACATCATGTGGCAAGGTGATGACCAGCGTTATGGCACCTTCTCTCTACCCAGGCCAGACTCTCCAAAGACAGCCACTCTTCAACTCCCTAGGGTTCTAACCAGGAGTCCTTAGGAGATCGGACACCCAGGCTTTGAATTGAGACAGGGGTTCAAATCCAGCCTCCAGCACTTAAATTGGGTCCAACCTGGAGAGTTATTTCACCTTCCTAAGTTTCAATTGCCTTGACTGAAAAATGAGAATGAAAATATCCACCAAATTAAATTATTGTGAGGCTGAAATGAGGTAATCTTTGTAAAATACACACAAAGTCTGGCACGTGGTGAGTAGTCCAACTTGGTAGCCATCATTTTTATTCTTACCAGTTAAAATGTTGCATAGAATGCATTTGTCTTCAGAGAAGTTCACAAAGCTGACCTTAGAGCAGACATTAATATATTATTTAGTAGACCCCCAGTCCTAAATACCACTTGGTTCAGTGTTTTCATACTTGGGAAGTCAATAAATATTTTTAAATTGAAATTGAGGACACACAGAGGGTCAGTATTTGGAACCAAAGGAATAGATAACCAGTCATAAATATGGACATATCATTAAGAGCCTCTCTTCTCAGAAAGTACATCTCTTTTAAAATATATTTACTACAGTTACCCATGGAGACCGAATATTTTTATCATCAGTTGCAAACTGTCTCCTGAAGGGGAAAAGTGTGTAATTATAACTAGAGCTAAATGCACACATTAACCTTTTATGTAAGAGAAGAATAAAAAGTAGACCCTGGACAACAGGCTGGGAAGCAGAAGGAGAGAGGAAGAGAAGGAAAGGAGAAAGAGAAAAAGAGAGAAAAGGCTTGATGAGGAATAATATTTGGCTTTTGGCCCTTCTCTGTCCCAGCACAGATAGGAGGACCTTACCATTTATGACTGCTATCAATTCTCTCTATGGAAACTGAACAACAGGACGCCTCCCACCTCTCAACTCAAAGAGAGTAAAATTGCCAATTCCTATAGATAGGACTTCTGCCTAAATGAGATATATATATGTAAATTATTATGATGATTTTAAAAATCAGCTAAATACCTAAACTCAATGATGAAATTAATTGGGCCCAACCCACAGGAGTAAGTGAGGTTTTTTTTTACTCTAGGAGATGAATAAAATCTTCTAAGGCAGAGAAATAAAAAATTGATTCATTGATCCTGATCTGTAAAAAGAGCAGTATGATCTGCTTTTGTACCAAACAGACTGTCTTTTAAATGCTATTTCTGCCACTTGCTTGTTGGGCAAGTTAACTGAGCCTTTATGTGTTTGACCTCCTCATACCTAACCTAGATAGGAAAATACCTGTGGGGAGGAGGGTACCAAGCCTGCCACTCTCTCTCTCTCTCTCTCCCTGTGCCCCCACATCCCTCAAAGGAGCAATTCCTAATCAGATGAGCCATACTGAGGCACACTGGTTCTCACTAAAGGGCAGGGTCACTATACAACAAAGACTCCTTCCCTCAATTCCACTTCCTCCCCTCTAAATTAGGAAAAGTGATTCCTAAGGGAAGGCTAAGCATTTTCTTCTCTCTCTCCTGCCTTCTTTACAACTTTAAGCAATATCATCTGTGAGCCAAAGTGATGTCCAGAGCTCTAGCTCCTGCCCTTACACTTTTATTCTGTCCTGCTTCCTCACACTGTCCTCACTCAGAATTCTTAAGCATGCTGTTCATTGGAGGAAGTCCTACTTAGGACCCCTTCCAGGTCAGCCTACCTTTATCAGTGTTCTACACTCAAAGTTCTTGGGTACTGGCCCAACTTGGTTACCATTTCCATATTAGGGACTCTGCATTTCCTCTTCCCTATCTCTGGAATGTTCTGCAACTTGAAATCATAGAACTTTAAATCATTCAGTTCTCAGTTCAAATGTTATCTCTTCAGAGGTCTTTCCTGGTCATCCAATCTTAAATAGCATCCTCACCACCACCAAGTCACTCTATTACATTAATCTATTATTTTGGTAATGGCTCTCATCCCATTTCATTACTTTCTTCATTTATTGGCTTGTTGCCAATCCCTACCTCTTTTCTAAACATTTTCATTAAAAGGGAGGTCCAGAAGAGCATGGTTCTTGTCTGTCTTATTCACCGTTTATCCAGAGCTGGGTGCCTATCACAAAGTAGGTGCTCAATAAATCATAGCTATCATTACCCTTTCCTCTCACACCTGATCCTGCTACCTCCTATGCCCATCCAAGTCCAATAAAGTCTTTAAAAAGCTCTTCTCCTGGGGGGGCGGAGCAAGATGGCGGAGGAGTAGGAGACCTAGATTTTGTCTGGTCTCAGGAATTCAGCTGAATAGGGATCAAACCATTCTGAACACCTACGAACTCAACAGGAGATCGAACAGGAGAGTAGCAACAACTCTCTGAACAGAGAAGCGACCACTTACTGGAAGGTAGGACGTGCGGAGAAGTGAATCTGAGGCGATATTCGGGAGGATAGACGGCGGGGGAGGGGCCTCCGTCGGCCGCTTCTGGCAAGTGCTAGAGCCGCGGAGCACAAAATCGGACCTTTTAGAAGTTGGCTCGGCGGAGGGACGTCGCTGCAGTGGCTAAGCGGGGGGTGGAATCCTCCCGGGACAGTGTGGTCTCAGGACCCTTGGGGTCACAGAGAGACCGGGGGTGCCTGAGTGCGGCAGAGCTCCCAGGTATCAGAGCGGGGAAGCCGGCTGCAGAGATGGAGCAGAGTCCCGGGCTCTCAGCTCTGGGTTGCCACAAACTGTGATCTGCGGCCCAGTCGGGGCACGGCTCCCCCAGCAGGGACCCAACAAGCAGCAGATCCGGGGAGACTCCCCTTCCTTCCCGGGGAGGAGCGGTGCGGGAACACACTGCAGGGATCTGCTGGGTTTGGAGACTCCGAGCGGGGTCGGGTGCCAGAGATAGCAATGCTCGATCACAGGCCGGGTGAGCACGGAGTGCGGCCAGAGACCGGGGACACGGGAGTGACTGCTTTTCTCTGGGGGCGCACTGAGGAGTGGGGCCCCGAGTTCTCGGCTCCTCCGGGCGGAGACTGGGAGGCCGCCATTTTCGCCCTGGTCCTCCAAAGCTGTACCAAGAGCTTGCAGGGAACAAAAGCTCCTGAGAGCAAACTGGAGCAGCTTCCTTAGCCCGGACCGACAAGGGCGGGGCAATTCCGCCTCCGGCAAAGACATTTGGAAACCACAGCAACAGGCCCCTCCCCCAGAAGATCAGCACAAACAGCCAGCAAGCCAAGACCAAGTTGATCGATCAAGAAGAATAGGAGAACTCCAGCGCTAGGGGAATACTGCACATAGATTCATGGCTTCTTTTTTTTTTTTTTTTTTTTACCATGATTCATTATTTCATCAAAGTTAATTTTTGTTGACTTTTTTTATTTTTCTTTTTCCCTTTTTCAACCAACATCTTATAAATCCCTCTTTAAAAAAAAAAAAAACTTTTTATTTTTTTTCCATTTTTAGAGTCATATTTTATCCCTTCATAGTAGTTATCCTTGTTTTTGGCATATATATATATAAGTTGTTCTCTCTTTAAAATTTTGAGGTACAGTTTCTTCTAACAGATCAAAATATACCCTAAACCACTAGTGTATGGCTTTGTTCTAGTCTCCTGCCTGATCAAATTCTCTCCCTTTTTCCTTTTTTTTTTTTCCTTAAATCTTCTTTCTTTTTTCAAACAACTTATCTTACCAAGTCCTTTTATAAAATCTTTTATAATTTTCATCTTTACAGTCATCTTCCATCCCTTCATTGTATCAACCCTTATTTTGTACATATATGTCTTTCTTCCTTTAAAATTTTAGGAGGCACTTTTTCTAACAGACCAAAATACGCCCAAAATCTAGTGTGTGGCACTGATCTATGCACTAGCCTGATCATATTTGATCATATTCTGCCTTTTTTGAATTGTTTTGTTTTTGTTTTTATCTTTTTTTTCTTTTTTTTTTCTTTTTCTCTTTCTTTTTTCTTTCTTTCCCTTTCTTTTCCCCTGGTTTCAGGTCTTTTCTGATTTGTATACAGTATATTTGCTGGGGACGTTGTAAACCTGTTAGCCTTTTGTTCTCTCATTCATCTATTCTCCTCTGGACAAAATGACAAGACGAAAGAAATCACCTCAGCAAAAAGAACAAGAGGTAGTACCGTCAGCCAGGGACCTACTCAATACGGACATTAGTACGATGTCGGACCTAGAGTTCAGAATCATGACTTTAAAGATACTAGCTGGGCTTGAAAAAAGCGTGGAAGTTATTAGAGAAACCCTTTCTGGAGAAATAAAAGAACTAAAATCTAACCAAATCGAAATCAAAAAGGCTATTGATGAGGTGCAATCAAAAATGGGGGCACTAAATGCTAGGATAAATGAGGCAGAAGAGAGAATCAGCGATATAGAAGACCAAATGATGGAAAATAAAGAGGCTGAGAAAAAGAGAGAGAAACAACTACAGGATCACGAGGGCAGAATTCGAGAGATAAGTGATATGATAAGACGAAACAACATTAGAATAATTGGGATCCCAGAAGAAGAAGAGAGAGAGAGAGGGGCAGAAGGTATATTGGAGCAAATTATAGCAGGGAACTTCCCTAATGTGAGGAAGGAAACAGGCATTAAAATCCAGGAGGCACAGAGAACCCCTCTCAAAATCAATAAAAATAGGTCAACACCCCGACATCTAATAGTAAAACTTACGAGTCTCAGAGACAAAGAGAAAATCCTGAAAGCAGCTCGGGAGAAGAGATATGTAACCTACAATGGTAGAAACATTAGATTGGCAACAGACCTATCCACAGAGACCTGGCAGGCCAGAAAGGACTGGCAAGATATCTTCAGAGCACTAAACGAGAAAAATATGCAGCCAAGAATACTATATCCAGCTAGGCTATCATTGAAAATAGAAGGAGAGATAAAAAGCTTCCAGAACAAACAAAAACTAAAGGAATTTGCAAACACGAAACCAGCCCTCCAAGAAATATTGAGAGGGGTCCTCTAAGCAAAGAGAGAACCTAAAAGCAGCAAAGAGCAGAAACGAACACAGACAACAGACAGTTAACAGTCACCTTACAGGTAATACAATGGCACTAAATTCATACCTTTCAATAGTTACCCTGAATGTAAATGGGCTAAATGCCCCAATCAAAAGACACAGGCTATCAGATTGGATTAAAAAACAAGACCCATCAATATGCTGTCTGCAAGAGACTCATTTTACACCCAAAGACACCCCCAGATTGAAAGTGAGGGGGTGGAAGACCATTTACCATGCTAATGGACACCAAAAGAAAGCTGGGGTGGCAATCCTTATATCAGACAAACTAGATTTTAAAACAAAGACTGTAATAAGAGATGAGGAAGGACACTATATCCTACTTAAAGGGTCTATCCAACAAGAAGATCTAACAATTGTAAATATCTATGCCCCGAACATGGGAGCAGCCAGTTATATAAGGCAATTAATAACAAAAGCAAAGAAACACATTGACAACAATACAATAATAGTGGGGGACTTTAACACCCCCCTGACTGAAATGGACAGATCATCTAAGCAAAAGATCAACAAGGAAATAAAGACTTTAAATGACACACTGGACCAAATGGACTTCACAGACATATTCAGAACATTCCATCCCAAAGCAACGGAATACACATTCTTCTCTAGTGCCCATGGAACATTCTCCAGAATTGATCACATCCTAGGTCACAAATCAGGTCTCAATCGGTACCAAAAGATTGGGATCATTCCCTGCATATTTTCAGACCACAATGCTTTGAAACTAGAACTCAACCACAAGAGGAAAGTCGGAAAGAACTCAAATACATGGAGGCTAAAGAGCATCCTACTAAAGAATGAATGGGTCAACCAAGAAATTAAAGAAGAATTAAAAAAATTCATGGAAACCAATGAAAATGAAAACACAACTGTTCAAAATCTTTGGGATACAGCAAAGGCAGTCCTGAGAGGAAAGTATATAGCAATACAAGCCTTTCTCAAGAAACAAGAAAGGTCTCAAATACACAACCTAACCCTACACCTAAAGGAGCTGGAGAAAGAACAGCAAAGAAAGCCTAAACCCAGCAGGAGAAGAGAAATCATAAAGATCAGAGCAGAAATCAATGAACTAGAAACCAAAAGAACAGTAGAACAGATCAACGAAACTAGGAGCTGGTTCTTTGAAAGAATTAACAAGATTGATAAACCCCTGGCCAGACTGATCAAAAAGAAAAGAGAAATGACCCAAATCAACAAAATCATGAATGAAAGAGGAGAGATCACAAGCAACACCAAAGAAATACAAACAATTATAAGAACACATTATGAGCAACTCTATGCCAGCAAATTAGATAACCTGGAAGAAATGGGTGCATTCCTAGAGATGTATCAACTACCAAAATTGAACCAGGAAGAAATAGAAAACCTGAACAGACCTATAACCACTAAGGAAATTGAAGCAGTCATCAAAAATCTCCCAAGAAACAAAAGCCCAGGGCCAGATGGCTTCCCAGGGGAATTCTATCAGACATTTCAAGAAGAATTAATACCTATTCTCCTGAAACTGTTCCAAAAAATAGAAATGGAAGGGAAACTTCCAAACTCATTTTATGAGGCCAGCATTACCTTGATCCCAAAACCAGACAAAGACCCCATCAAAAAAGAGAATTACAGACCAATATCCTTGATGAACATGGATGCAAAAATTCTCACCAAAATACTAGCCAATAGGATCCAACAGTACATTAAAAGGATTATTCACCACGACCAAGTGGGATTTATTCCTGGGCTGCAAGGCTGGTTCAACATCCGCAAATCAATCAACGTGATACAATACATTAACAAAAGAAAGAACAAGAATCATATGATCCTCTCAATAGATGCAGAAAAAGCATTTGACAAAGTACAACATCCTTTCTTGATCAAAACTCTTCAGAGTATAGGGATAGAGGGTACATACCTCAATATCATAAAAGCCATCTATGAAAAACCTACAGCGAATATCATTCTCAATGGGGAAAGGCTGAGAGCTTTTCCCCTAAGGTCAGGAACATGGCAGGGATGTCCACTCTCACCACTGCTATTCAACATAGTATTAGAAGTCCTAGCCACAGCAATCAGACAACAAAAAGAAATCAAAGGCATCCAAATCGGCAAAGAGGAAGTCAAACTCTCACTCTTTGCAGATGATATGATACTGTATGTGGAAAACCCAAAAGACTCCACCCCAAAACTGCTAGAACTCATACAGGAATTCAGTAAAGTAGCAGGATATAAAATCAATGCACAGAAATCAGTGGCATTCCTATACACCAACAACAAGACAGAAGAGAGACAAATCAAGGAGTCGATCCCATTTACAATTGCACCCAAAACCATTAGATACCTAGGAATAAATCTAACCAAAGAGGCAAAGGATCTGTACTCAGAAAACTATAAAATACTCAGGAAAGAAATTGAAGAAGACACAAAGAAATGGAAAAACGTTCCATGCTCATGGATTGGGAGAATCAACATTGTGAAGATGTCAATGCTACCTAGAGCAATCTACACATTCAATGCAATCCCCATCAAAATACCATCCACTTTTTTCAAAGAAATGGAACAAATAATCCTAAAATTTGTATGGAACCAGAAGAGACCCAGAATAGCCAGAGGAATACTGAAAAAGAAAAGCAAAGCTGGCGGCATCACAATTCCGGACTTCCAGCTCTATTACAAAGCTGTCATCATCAAGACAGTATGGTACTGGCACAAAAACAGACACATAGATCAATGGAACAGAATTGAGAGCCCAGAAATGGACCCTCAACTCTATGGTCAACTTATTTTTGACAAAGCAGGAAAGAATGTCCAATGGCAAAAAGACAGTCTCTTCAACAAATGGTGTTGGGAAAATTGGACAGCCACATGCAGAAGAATGAAACTGGACCATTTCCTTACACCACACACAAAAATAGACTCCAAATGGTTGAAAGACCTAAACGTGAGACAGGAGTCCATCCAAATCCTAAAGGAGAACACAGGTAGCAACCTTTTCGACCTTAGCCGCAGCAACTTCTTCCTAGAAACATCGCCAAAGGCACGGGAAGCCAGGGCAAAAATGAACTATTGGGATTTCATCAAGATAAAAAGCTTTTGCACAGCAAAAGAAACAGTCCACAAAACCAAAAGACAACCGACAGAATGGGAGAAAATATTTGCAAATGACATATCAGATAAAGGGCTAGTATCCAAAATCTATAAAGAACTTATCAAACTCAACACCCAAAGAACAAATAATCCAATCAAGAAATGGGCAGAAGACATGAACAGACATTTCTCCAAAGAAGACATCCAAATGGCCAACAGGCACATGAAAAAGTGCTCAACATCGCTTGGCATCAGGGAAATCCAAATCAAAACCTCAATGAGATACCACGTCACACCCGTCAGAATGGCTAAAATTAACAAGTCAGGGAACGACAGATGTTGGCGGGGATGTGGAGAAAGGGGAACCCTCCTACACTGTTGGTGGGAATGCAAGCTGGTGCAACCCCTCTGGAAAACAGTATGGAGGTTCCTCAAACAGTTGAAATTAGAGCTACCGTTCGATCCAGCAATTGCACTACTGGGTATTTACCACAATGATACAAATGTAGGGACCCGAAGGGGTACGTGTACCCCAATGTTTATAGCAGCAATGTCCACCATAGCCAAACTGTGGAAAGAGCCAAGATGCCCATCGACAGATGAATGGATAAAGAAGAGTGGTATATATACACAATGGAATATTATGCAGCCATCAAAAGGAATGAGATCTTGCCATTTGCAACGATGTGGATGGAACTGGAGGGTGTTATGCTGAGTGAAATAAGTCAATCAGAGAAAGACATGTATCACATGACCTCACTGATATGAGGAATTCTTAATCTCAGGAAAGAAACTGAGTGTTACTGGAGTGGTTGGGGGTGGGAGGGATGGGGTGGCTGGGTGATAGACATTGGGGAGGGTATGTGCTACGGTGAGCGCTGTGAATTGTGCAAGACTGTTGAATCACAGATCTGTACTTCTGAAACAAATAACGCAACATATTTTAAGAAAAAAGAAAAAGAAGATAACAGGAGAGGAAGAAAAGGGGAGTATGTCAGAGGGGGAGACGAACCATGAGAGATGATGGACTCTGAAAAACAAACTGAGGGTTCTAGAGGGGAGGGGGGTGGGGGGATGGGTTAGCCTGGTGATGGGTATTGAGGAGGGCACGTTCTGCATGGAGCACTGGGTGTTATGAACAAACAATGAATCATGGAACACTGCACCAAAAACTAATGATGTAATATATGGTGATTAACATAACAATAAAAAAATTAAGAAAAAAAAAAAAAAGCTCTTCTCCTGCACTGGTACACTATAGGCTTTCTAAATCGGAAATAAGGTGTCTCTCTTATTTATAAGTTTCTTTTCACTAATAAGAATTTATATATCCTACTCTTTATTTGAACAATATGTTGTTCCATTTACTTTATGGGTCTTTTTCTTTAATAAATTCCAATTAAAGGGACATGGCTTAGTGAGTACTCCTATATATCAAGGATAAAGTGGCTGATGCCTTTCTTACCCACAAGGATAGTCAAAAATCAAAAGATGGTAGCCCTATAGAACTTTATGTCAACCTGACCCCATTTTCCCACTTCATGGACAAAGAATGTAGACAGATATCATACTTAGAGGAGGTTCCAAAAAATATCTCCATACATGTTTAATTTAAGAACAAAATAAGCAGACCTGTACCTTGCTATGATACAGTTAATCTTACAGTGTTTATACATAACTTTCTTGGAAGTAGACTTGACATAAATCCTTAAAAAAAAGAATAAAACCAAAATTTTTATAGGTGTGGTGAGGGTTAATTTTAAATATCAATTTGACTGGATCAATGCGTGCCCAGATATTTGATCAAACATTATTCTGGGTATGTTTGTAAGGGCATTTTGCATGAATTTAACATTTAAATTGGTAGGCTGAGGTCCAGAGAAGATGGTGGAGTGGAGGATCCAGGCGGACCTCATCCTACAGATACACCTAGATAATACCCACATCAGTGTAAATAATCGAGTAAATGACCTGAAGAGTGGCAGAACAGACTCTCCACAGCGAAATGTAGAGAAGAGGCCACATCTAAGAGGGTAGAAAGGGTAGAGATGTGGTCAGGAACCAAATGGATCCATGGGAGAGAGAGATGCTGCAGGCATAAAGTGGGGAGAGGAGCAGACCCCCACCCCAGGCACCCCAAGCACGCAGGACCCACAGTGGGAAAACAAATCCCCATAATATTTGGCTTTGAAAACTAGAAGGGCCTAACTTCATGAGTACTTACAATCAGTGGGGCTTAATACTGGGAATGTTAAAAATCAGTGGGCACGGTTCTGGGAGAGCTGAAGGCATTATGAAACCGTCTCCATCTTTAAAGAGACAACAAAACAAACAGCCATGCTGAGATACAACACAGGAGCGCAGTTTGAAACCACCTGGTATATATGGGAAGGAGACTTATTCACTAATCATAGAGCCAGTGCTAGAGAAGCAGGGATCTTTAGGAGACTTCTCCAAGAACAAAAGAGTTGGTGGGTACTTCCTTCCCCCTTTCCCCAGCCTAGTTACATGGACATCTGCCAGAAAAAGTGCACAATGAACACTCTCCACCTAGCTCGCTAAAAGCACACTCCACCTCACATTGCCCTGTGGACCCATCCCCTCCATCACAGTCTGGGCAGGACTTCTCCCAGGCAGCTACAGCTCTCCTCCCACAGCAGACCTGCACAGACCTTACTGGCTCCCCACACCCTGCCCGTGTTCTCCTGTAGACCTGTTCCCTCCAATATACCCTCGACCAGAGCCCATTCAAAGCCGTGTCACAAGCCTGGCAGCATGCAAGCAGCCCTGACAGCAGCCAGCACCACTCCAAAGTGACTCCTGCCCCAGGGAGAGGGGAAGATAACCACACACACCAATCCAACTGTGGTTCCAGTAGAGGGCTAGAGGCAGACATCAGGTCTGTCTGCAGACCCTGCCCACCAATAAAAGCTTCTCAGGGAACTGAAAAGGAAAACCGCCCTACAGTTCAGTGCTACTACAACTCTGGCAAACACCTGGTCCAACTCAACTCAAGCCTAAGGCGGTCCCAGACCAACCCACTAACAATAGTGACCAAACCCTGCCCACAATAGACAAAGAGCCATTGCAGACAACTGTACTAAAGGAAAAAGTGGCTCACCCACAACAGCAGGGTGCATGCAACACACATAGGAGACACATCTGAAGTGCCAGATTCTGGTGAAGAGAGGAGATTACACTACAGGGCATGAAAGGACCTGTTTTTCATAAGGCCACTACTTTCAAGAGCAAGAGACATAGCTGACTTTCTTAACACACAGAAAAATACACAGAAAGTTAGACAACATGAGGAGACAGAGGAATATGTCCTAAATTAAAATATAGGACAAAATCATAGCAAGAGACTTATGCAAAATGGAGATAAGTAATATGGCTGAGAGAGAATTTACACTAATGTCTGGACTTGAGAAGAGAGTGGAGGACCTCAGTGAGATCCTTAATGAACAGACAGAGAACATAAAGAACCAAACAGAGATGAAAAACTCAATAACTGAAATGACAAATACACTGATTGAATAGATAAACAGTAGACTAGAGGAAACAAACAAACAAACAAAAAACAGACCAGTGACCTGCAGGACAGAGTAATGGAAAGCAATCAAGCTGAACAGGAAAGAGAAAAAATAATAATAAAACGTGGAAATAGACTAAAGGAATTCAGTGACACCATCAAGTGTAAATAACATTTGCATTACAGGACTCTCAGAAGGAAAAGAGAGAGAAAAGTGCACAAAAATATTTGAAAAAAATAATAGCTGATGGAGCACCTGGGTGGCTCAATCCGTTGAGCATCTGACTCTCGATTTCAGCTTAGGTCATGATCTCAGGGTTGTGAAATTGAGCCCCACATTGGGCCCCACACTGGGCATGGAGCCTGCTTAAGATTTTCTCTCTCCCTCTCCCTCTGTCCCTTGCCCCATCTTAAAAAATAAATAAATAAAAATAATAGCTGAAAACTGCCTGAATCAAAGGAAACAGAAATCCAAATCCAGGAAGCATAGAGAGCCCCCAACAAGATCAACCCAAGGAAGTCTACACCAAGACACAGAATAATTGCAATGGCAAAAAGTAGTGATAAAAAGAGAATTATAAAAGCAGTAAGAGAGGAGCACCTGGGTGGCTCAGTCAGTTAAATATCTGCTTTGGCTCAGGTCATGACTCCAGGGTCCTAGGATTGAGCTCCATGTTGGGCTCATTGCTCAGTGGGAAGTCTGCTTCTCCCACTCTCTCCCCCTCCCCCTGCTTGTGTTCTCACTCTCTCTCTTTCTCTCTCTCATAAATAAATAAAATCTTTAACCAAAAAAAAAAAAAAAAAAAGGAGTAAGAGAAAGGAAAACAGTTACATACAAGCAAAACCCCATAAGGTATCTGCTGATTTTTCAGCAGAAACTTTACAGGCCAGAAGAGAGTGGCATAATATACCCAAAGCACTGAGAGAAAAAAACCTGCAACCAAGAATACTGTATCCAATATGGCTATCCTTAAGAATAGGACAGATAAAGAGTTTTTCAGAAAAATAAAAGTTAAAGGAATTCATCACCCGTAAACCAGGCCTACAAGAAATGTTAAAGGAGACTCACTAAGTAGAAAGGAAAGACCATAAGCAGGAGTAAGAAAAGTAAGAAGCACAAAAGCTGTACAATTAGGTATATCTATAAAAATCAGTCAAGGGATTCACAAAATAAAAGGATGTAAAGGATGATACCATATACTTAAAATGTGTGGAGGGGAGAGGAGTAAAAACTTAGTGCTTTTACAATGGGTTCAAACTTAAGCTACCATCAATTTAATATAGACTGCTATTTGCATAAGATTTTATATATAAACCTAATGGTAACCACAAATCAAAGAACAGTAATAGATATATAAATAATAAAGAGAAAGAAATCCAAGAATATCAATAAAGAAAGCCAGCAAACTGTGAGAGAAGAGGGCAAGAGAAGAAAAGAACAGACAACTACAAAAACAACAATAAAACAAGTAACAAAATGGCAATAAGTACATACCTATCAATAAATTACCTTGAATAAAAATGGACTAAATGCTCAGATCAAAAGACATAGAGTGATGAAATGGATAAAAAAGCAAGACCCAATCTATATGGTACCCACAAGAGACTCATTTCAGACCTAAAGGCACAAGCAGATTGAAATTAAAATAGTGGAAAAGCATTTATCAGGCAAATAAAGTGAAAAGAAAGCTGGGGTAGCAATACTTATATCAGATGAAACAGACTTTAAACAAAGACTACAACAAGAAACAAGCACACTATATAATCATAAAAAGAACAACCCAGGAAAACGATAACAATTGTAAATATTTATGCACCCAACATAGGATCACCCAAATACACAAAGTAGATAATAACAAACATAAAGGGGGGGGGGTGCCTGGGTGGCTCAGTCATTAAGCATCTGCCTTCGGCTCAGGTCATGATCCCAGTGTCCTGGGATCAAGCCCCACATTGGGCTCTCTGCTCCATGGGAAGAGTGCTTCTCCCTCTCCCACTCCCCCTGCTTGTGTTCCTGCTCCCGCTATCTCTCTCTCTCTCTGTCAAATAAAAAAAAAATAACAAACATAAAGGAAATAATCAATAGTAATACAACAATATTGAGCAATAAAGTAGGGGACTTTAACACCCCACTTACATCAATGGACAGATCATCCAAACAGAAAATCAACAAGGAAACAGTAGCTTCGAATGACACATTGGACCGGATGGATCTAACAGATATATTCAAAACATTCCATCCTAACAGCAGAATGCACATTCTTAAGTGCACATGGAACATTCTCCAAAACAGATCACATATTAGGCCACCAAACAAGTCTCAATAAATACAAAACGAATGAAGTCATACCATGTGTCTTGTCTGACCACAACACTATGAAACTAGAAATCAACCACAAGAAAAAAAATCTGGAAAAAACACAAAGCATGGAATTTAACTAACATCCTACTGAACAATGAATGGGTCAACCAAGAAATCAAAGAAGAAATCAAAACGTAAATGGAGACAAATGAAAACGAAACACAACAATCCAAAATCTTTCAGATGCAGCAAAAGCTGTTCTAAGAGGGAACTTTATAGCAATTCAGGGCTACCTCAAAAAGCAAGAAAAATCTCAAATAAATAATGAAGTAGCAGAAAGAGAAGTTAATCCCATTTATAATTGCAGCAAAAATAATAAAATACCTAGGAATAAACTTGACCAACAAGGTGTAAGACCTGTACTCTGAAAACTATAAAATAAGGGTGAAAGAAATTGAAGATGACACAAAGAAATAGAAAGATATTCCATGTTCATGGATCGTAACAACAAATATTGTTAACATGTCCAAAGCAATCTAAGATTTAATGCAATCTCTATCAAAATACCACCAGCATTTTTCAGAGAACTAGAACAAATAATGCTAAAATGTGTATGAAATCAGAGAAAACCCCAAATAGCCAAAGAAATCTTGAAAAAGAACAAAACTGGAGGCATCACAATCCTAGATTTCAAGATATACTACAAAGCTATAGTAATCAAAAGAATATGGCACTGGCATAAAAACCGACAGATGATCAAGAGAAGAGAATATAGAGCCCAAAAATAAGTGCATGATTATATGGTCAATTAATCTTCAACAAATGAGGCAAGAATGTACAATGGGAAAAAGACAATCTCTTCAACAAATGGTGTGGGGAAAATTGGACAGCTACTTGCAAAGGAATGAAACTGGACCATTTTCTTACACCACACAAAAAATAAACTGTGGAAAACAGTATGAACGTTCCTCAAAAAATTAAAAATAGAAATACTATATATGTATTTACAGAAATGCATAGGGAACTCAATGCATAATGACTATAAATTGAAGAGTAACTACAAGAAGGTAAATTAGCAGATTGCAAGTGTATGAGCATGGGACAAAGAGATCTTTGAGGACTACTATTTTGTTAGTTAACATCTCCTATTTGTAATAACGAAACCTGTAGTCAATATATAAACAGCTTCAAATTGATTCTACCAATCTTAAAATTTGACCACAGGGTCCTATCTTTGCAGATCTGATATAAAACCCAGAACTTGAACTGCATAGTTAAATTATTTATGCCTAACATTGAGGTGTGTGCCTTAAGTATGCTTCCACAGTAGAGTTTGAATGATGACTGTCTCATCCATTTGTGATTGAAAGCTGCCTATCTACTTTGAGTCTTGTACATATAAACTTTTTTTACAAACTGTGAAATAAAACATTTTAAAACTGAAAAAAAAACAGAAACATTAATTCAAAAAGATATGTGTACCCCTATGTTTATTTCACCATTATTTACAATAGCCAAATTATGGAAGCAGCCCAAGTGTCCATCAATAGATGAATGGATAAAGATGTGAGATAGATAGATAGATAGATAGATAGATAGATAGATAGATAGATAGATAGATAGATAGATGATAGATAGATAGGATGGAATATTACTGAGCCATAAAAAAGAATGAAATCTTGCCATTTGCAACAACATGGAGGTATCTAGAGGGTTTAATCCTAAGTGAAATAAGTCAGTCAAAGAAAGATAAATACCACATGATTTCACTCATATGTATAATTTAAGAAACAAAACAAAGAAAAAAAGAGGCCAACCAAGAAAACAGACTCTTAATTATAGAGAACAAACTGATGGTTACCAAAGGTATGGGGGTGGGGTGCCTGGGTGGCTCAGTCGTTAAGCATCTGCCTTCGGCTCAGGTCATGATCCCAGGGTCCTGGGATCGAGCCCTGCATTGGGCTCCCTGCTCAATGGGAAGCCTGCTTCTCCCTCTTCCACTCACCCTGTTTGTGTTCCCTCTCTCACCATGTCTCTCTCTGTCAAATAAATAAATAAAATCTTTAGAGAAAAAAAAAAGTATGGGAAAATAGATGAAGGGGATTAAATGGTACAGTTATCATGATGAGCACTGAATAATGTACAGAACTATTGAATCACTATATTGTACACCTGAAATTAATATAACTTTGTACGTTAAATACACTGGAATTAAAATTTAAAACAATGAAAATAAATAAATTGATAGGCTGAGTAAAAAAGACTGCTCTCTCCAATGTGAATGGGCCTCATCCAATCAGCTGAAGACCTGAAAAGAACAAAAGGCTGACCCTCCCCCACAAAAGAGGGAATTCCTCCTGCCTGACTGTGTTGAGCTGGGACATAGGTGTCTTTTCCTGCCTTCAGACTCAAACTGAAACACTGGCTCTTCCCAGGTCTTGAGCCTGCCCACTTTTAGACTGGAATGACAACATTGCTTCTAGTGGTTTTTTAGGCCTTTGGACTCAGACTGGAACTATATCATTGACTCTCCTGGGTTTTCAGCTTGCCAACTGCTGGTCTTGGGACTTGTCAGCCTCCATAATTACATGAACCAATTCCTTATAATAAATTTACATATATCCAATTGGTTCTGTTTCTCTGGAGAACCCTGGCTAATACAAGTGCTAAACTCAAACCCCAAGATTAACAACTGCCTTTATCAGGTAGGTATCTAACTGTATGTCTCTTTATGAACTCTATAAAATCTTTTCATGAGCTAGCATATGGCACTCCATCACTCACTCTGGAATGCTCTTTAGGTGTTTAAAATTTTTATATATTAAAACATAAACATCAATGAAGGATATAGTGAGACTAAATTGGAAAGAGTAGTTTGTAATGCCAATTATAGGGCAATCTTAAATATAAAGCAATATTCCATTTTCTCAGTGAAAAGATTGAAATTTTCAAAAGGGAGGATGGTCAGCTTACACATAAAAAAATGTAGGGATATGTAAAAAATAGTTCAAACATCTACTTATATTTTTTATTTAGTTAAGTGGATGTTTAAAAGCATATATTTAATTCAAACTCTGGCATGGGTATCTTCACTGCCTTTTATTCCTCCAACAGAGTGTTCTAGAGCACATCTGCTACTCTTGGTTTGAGACATGGTACTCCTTGAATCACGTGTGATGCTATCTCTGGAAGTTGTCTCTGAAGGCATAAGTACCCATTTATATAAGCAGCTTTTTCTTTTAAATAAAAATTCATCCTCTTACAGGCATAGATTTTGATGTCCATGATAGACTCATCTCTTGTACTGTTTTTTGAAGTGATTTTCAGAAGGTCAGTATAGAACAGTCACTACATGTAATTGTGAAGTCACAGCCCCCAGAATCATGACTAATTTCATTTTCAATTTCTTTACTCCTTTTTTATTGATCTCCGCAGATGACCTTTACAAGCACCCAAAATGAACATGGGGGAGGCCATTCAGCCCACCATGACTGCCCAAAGCAGCACCTGAAAGGACCCAAACATAAAGCAAGGTTATCTCTTCTATCTCTTCTATGGGATAATAAAGTTGGGGAGAAAGCAAATGTCACCCTTGTTGGTGTATTATAATGCAGTTATGACTTTAAGATAAAATGTCAGTTGATTTAATGATAGTTTTGACCCCGTGCTTCATTTCTTCTTTTACCTATTTATCCACTAGCTAGTAAACCTGAACTTCCTGAAAGACAAACAAGTACCTTATTATTTTTTTTTTTGTATTGCAAACACTAACAATAGTGAAAGGCTTGTTTTTGCATTAATGTTCACTTCCAGTTTATTTTCTGCTCCATATACAAACAAGCATCCAATTTCCACCCTCCAAATACGTTAAACATCATCTCTTCAATGTCCTCAATAATACAGCAAAGACATCTTTCTGTAAAATTAATTTGGGGCCCAATTGAAGGAAGTGTAAATGCTCAGATTCACCAGTGGGACCAGAATGTAAACTTCTTGTTTGTGATTCCTCCCAATCATTCGGCCACTGGAGTACCCTGCTCCCACAAAGCATATGGCAATACTAATAAAAATGACTAACCAAATGACTAAGCCTGAAGTGTTAGAACACTGGGACATCTCATACGTCAGGCCAATTCTATTTTTCATTTCCCCTCTTTCCCTAATTTTTGTCATATAAAGCTTTTTAGATTTTCCTTGGCAGTTAATAACCCTGATTAATATGTGTTTTCACTCTCTTGTGCTGTGCTTCCAGGTTTGGAGGGCTTTGGCTGCAAGCAATCCCAACGTGAACAGCAGCCCAAGAGTGACTTAAACCCATAGAGCTTTCTTTTCTGTCACTTTTTCTTTTTTTTCATGTAGCAAGATGTCTGAAGGTAAGCCATCTGGTACTGAGATGGCGCCTTACTATGTCTTTAATGTCCCAGGCTCCTTCTATCTTGTGGCTCTGCCATCCTTAAATGGGGCTTTCATTTTCATTGTCCTAGATGCTGCTGCACCTCCAGGCATGGCATCCTCACTCTAGGCAAGGAGGGGGAAAGAGCAAAGGGCAAAACACAAAGGGAAGATGCCAGCAGAGTCCATCCATTTCTAAAAGCTATCCAGGAAGTTCCAACCAGTGACTTTCACATACAACTCTCCAGCCAGAAATGGATCACACAGTGTCTCCTAACTGTAAGGGACTGTGGGAAACTGGACATTGCTGGTCCAAATGAAATCAGATTTTAATGTTAGAAGGAAAGGGAAGGAAATGAATCTCCGAAAGGAAACCATTAATGTATGGCACACAGGTGTGTACGTGGGATGACAGGAACAGGCTAAGGGTCTCTTGACATCTGGGAGGACTAAGGGAAATACTCAAGATTGCTTTTGTGCCAGGGAAATAGGGAGCTAGCCACCTCACTAGCTTCCATTTCCTTATCTCTGAAAATGCCTGCAATAGTCTTCCTCTCAGACCCTAATTTAGTAATTTTATAATTATCATTTCTTAATGCAAACATAACAAAACATGTTCTCCTTCTTTCCTAACAGAACCAAATGTTGGTGGACAGCAACGTGCCCAGCTTCAGCTAACAGATAATGACGGGTCTAAACCAATCATGGCAATGCTATTTCCTTTTACCATTAATTGATCTTTAGTATAATGGGCATGTGACCTAGTCTTAACCAATGAATGGAAATGACCGGGGCTTCCATGAATGATTTCATGTCTGAGAAAAAGCCAGAGCTGTATGAGGAGAAAGCCCTCCCCCCCGCCCCCATATGCCTCTTCTTTCCTGTTTTGGACACTGTCGTGTAGAAACTTTGTGTTTGGAACTACGGTAGCTATGAGATAACCATGACCATGAAGCAATTGGCCAAAAGCGTAAAGATCATGAGGATAAAAGAGACTAGATCTTTCCTGACATCACTGAGCTACCAGTCTAACCCTAGAAACTTTTACCTCCTGTGGTCTTGTAAGCAAATAAATATTCTTATGGGTTAAGCCAATAATACTTGAGTCTTCTGTTACTTGCAGCTGAAAGCATTCATAATTCACACACCACCCTAACATTAATCTCTGCTTCTTATGGGGAAAAGTAATGACATTCATTATTTTATCTTTATGGCACCCCCTCAGGGTTCTGGTACTCAGTGGACCTGCCACAGCCTAGGAGGTTATATGTTCTCCTCTTCCCAGCCTTAAGAAACTCCTCATCTAAGACTGACAAGATAAATGAGCTAGAATTAAGGTGAAACCAATCCAAAAGAAATAAAAGCAAGCAAGAAAAGCAAAGAATCAGATAAATACCATGCTAGGTAACATGAGGGTATAAGCTTAAAGAGTCTTATTATGTTTGGTGGGACGGTGCATCACCTTGGCTTAGACGAGTGAAATCAAGTTGTAATCATGAGGTTGTGTCACTTAAAGTGTTTGATGAAGAGGAAAAGGAGACTGTTCTCCACATTTGATTTGGCAGAAGATGTGGCTGTGGGCAGGGGAACAATGTGATAGAAATATCCCAAGGCCATCAACCAAAATGGTAATGCATCCAAGGCAGAAAAGTTTCCTTCTGAGTGGACAGAGGTGGGACACATGGTGATATAATTGATGTCTTCAAAATTACAAAAGGCACAAATACAGGGGAACAAGGGCTGATTCACCAAATCCAAGGATCGCAGAATTATAACAACCCTCAGGCAAGATTTCAGACTTCTCTCTCAGCTTCTGGTTTTCCTCAGTTTAACCCCTTCTCCAGCTAAAGTGATCTTTTAATAATTTAAGTATTTCATACCACTCCTCTGCCTAAAGATCTGCAATAGCTCACCATTGCTTTTGTGATAAAAACAAAACAAAACAAAACAAACAAAACAAAATTTCACCAGCAACCACAAGGCCTTTCATGATCTGCCCCTGCCCATCTCACCCTCCTTATCTCCTACCACACTATTTCCTCCATGCTCCACCCACCATCTCCCTCCAGTGCATAGAACCTACCCTACTCTCTGAGGCTGCAAGACCACGCAACACCACAGGCATCTTCACTTATCTAATGGCTACTCACACTTGGCTTTTGAGATTACACTCTGTTTTACAGGGAGGTCATCCTTCCCCACACTCTACTTCAAAGCCAGTGGGGTATACTTCCCATAGCGCTCTCTTCTTCCCGCTTTATAATGCTTGTGACACTTGGGATTAATTGGTTAATGATTGTCTTCTCCTCTAAACTGTAAGAGCCATGAAGGCAAGGACCATGTATGTCTCTTCCACCCAGATTCTGGCATATAGTAGGCTTCCACGTACACACACTGAATGACCAGTGGTAACTTAACCATTATGCTGATGCCATCTGGGAAGGGAGGGCTTTCAACAGTTCAAGGACACATGACAAGCAGACTCATGATAAATTAATAAAGACAAAACAATTATTAAGGATGGTTTTCATGAGTGGGATAAACCTTTTTCTGTTTCGGTTAGAAATCAAGGGAAAGTCAGTGTCCCTCCAAACATGCCTGTGGTTCTATACAACCAAGTTCAGAGCACGAGCAAAGGAGTCAAACGGCCCTGGATTTGAATCCCAGCATTTGTACTGCTCAGCTGTGTGATTTGACATAAACCTCTATTTTCTCTAAGCCTCAGTCTCATCATCTGTGAAATGATAAAACCTTTCCAATAGGGGTTTATGAGGATTAACTGACATGATATAGGGAAAGTCCTTACCCCAGTGCTTGCCACAAAATGAGCATGGATAGAACGTTAGTGGAGGTTCTTTGATATTCTGGCCATTATCATCAGAGACAGAATATAAATATGACTGGATTGAAACTGTAAGAGATTAATAAACGTTACATGGTATTGTTAGGATGTTGTTATTGTTATTTGTGGCCAAAGAGTACTAGTGCTTACTTGAGCACGTGGCTTCCTTGCAGGTAGGCAGCTGTATGTCTCGGTCACTGCCCTGGCCCAATGCCCAGCACAGTGCTTCACACATGGTGTTATGCAGAAAACGCATGGGTACTTGAATCAAAGGTTTAAAACCATGTGATAATGTAATGCACACTGTAAAGGCAGTGTTCGGTAGAGGGGGAGATAGGAGAGGAAGACGATTGTTTTCATTTTAAAAAAATAATAAAAGCTTTTAAGCAATAAGATTAGAAGTTCAATTTTAATGGCACAAAGAGAACTCGTTGAGAATTTTGTGCTATGATGTGGTCAAAACAGAAGCCGATAATGAAGGCAGCAGCATTCAGAACCATCACATCTATGACCAGCTTTGAGACCCTGAAAAGTTGATGAGAACATTCCAGGAAAGCACTGCCTTCTCATTCTAGAGGAAGACTCTGAACCTTGCTCACACCTCTCACCCACTGCTAAGCCTTCTCTACCAGCATGGTCTTTATCAAGTGAGGGCTTTTGTTCTCTCTTCCATTTTGTTCCATGACAATAATACCCAAAGTGCTTTCTACCCCTAAAAGGAAGTTCTGGTGAGTGCCTTATTATAACTATTACATGTAACACAAGGCCTGCCACTAATATAAGATGAATAAGAATAAATTACCCAAATAGGACAGAAAAGCCATTCACTTAAAGAAAGGCCCACTTTCTTGATACTCTGCGGCATTGAAACCATTTAGAGTTTGCTGTCAGGATTCCTCGCAGTGCTCATTACCCCGGCTAGCAGTCCCCCTGGACTACTGAAGGCTTATATGAAATATATATAATCACGGGCCGCAATGCCTAAGTGCAACAGGATGATTTAAAAGCACTACGATAGCCTTCACCCATGATATTCATCTCTTTCTGTCTATTCTTTTGTGATCCAGACAAAAACTTGGAATGCAATCTGTATATTGATATTCCCTGAAAAGGATTTCAGCAGCTCTTCAGGAAAGATTGCTTAAGCAGTTTTAGAAACTCAAACAATATTCTGCATTTATGGTGCGTAGAGGTATAGGTCTTATGTCATAAAAATGAAGCCCCACTAAGTGCAGTCTTCCACGCCTACCACAGCTAGCATATCTAGGAGTGGGTGAGCGCATCTCCTTTGGTATGAGATAGACCTGGCTTCACCTCTCAGCTCCCCACAGAACTCTGCATGAATTGGACGAGGTATTCAGCTTTCCTGAGCCTCAGTTACATCATTAGACAAATGATGTTATGCATGCCTAGCAATGCAAGAGCTCAGTAAATGTTACGTATCTTTGGCATTAATGTTGCTGTTGGGGCTGTTATTCTTTCTGGCAGAGACCGCTAGTGTTCACCCAGGCCCACCGCTGGCCATGACTCCCAGCTCCGAGACACGTAGGTGGGTCCAAATGGCTGAATTCTGATCAATGCAATATGGCAGAGGTGATGTACATCCCTTCCTGGAAGGGCCCACAAAAATCTTCCAGGCTCTGTCTTTTACTCTTTCCTTTTCCTTTCTCAATAAACCCAATGGCTACTTGCTGAAGAAGTTAGAACTACAAAGGGGAAGGAACATGGATACCACCCAGAAACCTCCCAGGAGAGCCACGCTTCAGAAACAGATGTGATGGATTCTGAATGAATAAGACATAAACTTTTTTTTTTTCTATTAAGTTACCTCAGGGTAAGTTGGCACCACCGGGCACCACTGATACTCTGGCCTTTGTAACTGTTATGGAGGGCTGTCCCATCCATCATAGGATGTTCAGCAGTGGCCTTGGCCTCTAACAGCCAGATGCCAGTAGGACCCTCTCCCCTAATTGTGAACAACCAAAACTATCTCCGAACGTTGCCAAATGTCACCAGAGTGGGAGGGGGTGCAAAATCACCCCTAGTTGAAAACCGGAAGATCAACATCATTGTTGTCCTCACCATCCTCATTACTGATAGTCTAGCCCCTCATGACTTCTTTATAATCATAGCCCCAAAGTTCCAAATGTAGATCCAGGATATTTTTTTAGAAGAAAAAGTTAAATGGCACCAAAACCTAAAAGAAGACAAGGGTTCAAGTGATAAACCCAGAGTTATAAGGGACCAAAGAACAAAGTCAAAACCAAAATAAACATAATAATTCTTAAAAAAGTAAAAATAAAAAGCTGGCTTCATCATTTTGGTAGCCTAGAACAAAATTACCCTTTCTAAAAAGAAAACTAAACATCGAGGTCTAGGGAGTTCAATGTGTTTTAACAAATACATATGCAATACTTACTATATGATAGGCACTGTGAACAGAAAATGGTGAGTAAGACAGACATAGTCCTGCCCTCATTTAGATGAAAGGTAAATGAAAATATGGCAGATTTCTCTAACAGCCTAAACATAGCTATTATGTGACCATTGTGACAGGCAGAACTCTACAGATGCCCCTGTAGGATTCCTGTTCCATAATTCTTCTCAATTAGGTGCTTCTTTGAAGGGATTCTGCAGATGTTTTAGATTACTAGACTGTGGGCTTTCACATGGGGAGATTATCCTGGATCACCTGAGTTGTCCAGTGTAGTCACATGAAGCTTTAAAAGCACAAGTGGAAGGTAGACAAGTCAGTCAGAAAGAGATGGTAGAAAAAGATGCAGGAGAGGTGTCACCGATGGGAAGTCAGAGATTCCAAACACGAGAAATTAGATATGTCGTAACAGTTCTGAGATGTAGGAGCCACATGTGAGGACTGAAGAGAGGCCAGTTAGAGCTCAGGGTCATCCCCAGCTAACAGCCAGCAAGGAAAGAAGGGCTTCAGTCCTACAACCACAAAGAACTGAATTCTGCCAACAATCTGAGCTTGGAAGTGGTTTCTTTCCAAGAGCCTCCAGAAACGAACAAAGCCCTGCTGACATCTTGATTTTAGCCCCACAAGACCCATACTGGGCTTCTAACCTACAGAAACTGTAGTAAATGTATGTTGCTTTTGGCCATGAAGTTCATGAAGATTATTATGGCAGCAATAGAAAACTAATACACCACTAATGTCTTAAATATTGCGCAAGAGAATGGGTTGAAGAAAATAAATATTAAAATATGCCTTTTCTTTCCTCAATCTCAGGTTCGCCAAGTATTTGATAGGTGCTCATTTGTGGAATAAATGAATTCATTCTGATATTCATTCATTTGTTTAAAACTATATATTGAGCATGTCCTCTTTGTTAGTCCCTGGGCGAGGTGTTAAGGACACAATAGAGAAAAAGACACTGTCCTTTACTTCTAATTGCTCATAACGGAAGTGGAGGAGGAGAAGCATGTACAGCCAACAATAAAACAGAGGATGTAATAAGAACCTTAACACAACCTTAATATACATACGATAAAAGTATGAACCCAGGATAAGGGAGCAAGGAATAAAAACTATAGCTAACATTTATTGAATACATGTCTCGCTCATCTTTACAAGCCAATGAGGAAGAACTCTGATCCTTCCCATTTTGCAGGCGAACAAAATGGGACACAGGCAGGTGCAGAAACTAGGCCCACATCACAGTCAGGATGTGATGGAGCTGGGATTTTAACCCAGGGGGTCTAACTCCAGAGCCCAGGCTTTTACACACATCATTGTGCTCTCTCTCCATGCAGAAGAGTGGGGTGGCTCCCAAGCAGGGCTGAGATTTGGGATGGATACCTTTATCGAGGAGAGAAGGGGCAGCAGAAGGAAATATCATCAGTAAAGCCACAGATTTGGGAAGAAGCTGCATGGCGTGGCATAGCCAGGGAAAAAAGGAGGGTATCAGGATGAAGAAGGACTGATGGCAGATGAAACTGAAGCATATGTTGTCCTAATTTGAAGGTCTTGGACCAATTCGTTCTTTGATTTCATTCTGAAGCTATCAAAAGAACCTATTTAAGAGCATGAGAAGGCAAGTAATTTCCAGCAACTTGAATATGATTTTCAACATTGTTTCAGGGGATATTGGTGGATACTCTTAGGCACCCCATATGTAGCACTTGAGTGTAATGATACTTATGAAGACAACCTAGAAAATACCATTGAAAATACAGCAAAATCCTAAAAGATTCTATTGACTCCAAGGAAACCAGGAAAAAGTGCACATGCATGCAGGAATTCGGCTCTATCTTCCATCTGTAAAGATCTTCATATCCAAATCCACACAGTCACTGCTCAGGTTCTGAATCATCTTAGTTCAAAACAAAATAGGCAGTAAATCTATATGTTAGCTTAGGGAAAATTTCTTGATAGCAACAAACCAACTGTTCAAATCAGTAGATAAACATGGTATATAGAAGTGAAAGCATTTGTTGATCAAAAAACTCAAATACTCTTCCATTTTTTTTGCCTGATACAGAGTAATCACATGCATAAGGCATGTTACCTGTGTTATTTACTATGGTCGCTGCTACTCATTATGCAACTATTTAAATTCAAATAAAGTCAAATTAAATACAGTTTCATTCCTTAGTCTCACCAGGCCTTTTTTTTTTTTTTTAAGATTTTATTTGTTTATTTGACAGAGAGACAGAACACAAGCAGGGGGAGTGTCAGGCAGAGGGAGAGGGAGAAGCAGGCTCCCACTGAGCAAGGAGCCAATGAAGGGCTCAATCCCAGGACCCCGGGAGCATGACCTGAGCCGAAGGCAGACACTTAACCAACTGAGCCACCCAGGCGCCCCAGTCCCACCAGTCTTATGTCAAGTGCTCAGTAGCCATGAGGCTCGTGCCCATTGTACTGCTCAGCATACATAGGAAACATTTGCACCATTGAAGAAATTTCCTTTGGAAAAAAAAATATTTATTTAGATAAAAGTAGTGATTTATTAGACATGCCTAATGTGATTCAGTTTATCTTAAATTTATATAAACTGATCTATTGTGGGGTCTTATGAGGTTCTGAATTTTTGTTTTAATCATCTATATGTATTCCATCCCAATTAGTGTCTGGAGAAGACCAAGCAGCTATTAGGCACCAGCTCTGTTTCAAGCTCTGTGCTAGGCATTTCACATCTGCTAGGTCACTGAAGTCTCATGACTCCCTGGAAGGCATGGTTATCCCCATTTTACAGATTACAAGGCTGAAGCAAAGAGAGGACACCACATCTTTTCACAGATAAAACTAACATTTCTTCCCAAATAGATCTACTGCTCCCAGAAGAAATAGAGTATACAGCCTGAACAGCTAAGCTTTCCACAGATGAGTTGCACTTAGAGAGAAGTCAGAGTTCTTTTTCATACAATTGTGGATTTTTTTTTAAATTGTCAAAATCATCCTGTTTTGGCAGTGGCTAAGAAGTGACTCAGAGAAGTATAGGGCAAGGAAAAAAAAGACAGTCTGCCCAGCTAGAAACACTGAGTCAGATATGCATATCCTCAGTCCCCAGTGGCTCCATAATTCTGCCAGAAAGATACCCAGAGTTACTTTGTTAAAACTTCTCTTCTCCAATCTCTGGAATGAATGTACTGGACATTTCTTTCTTTCCTTCTTTCTTTATTTTAATTTTAGTTTTAGAAGAGGGAGAGAGAAAGAGAAAGAGTGGGGTTTGGGGGGAGGGGCATAGGGAGGGGAAGAATCTTAAGCAGGCTTCACACCAGCACAGAGTCTGACTTGGGGCTCGATCTCACAACCCTGAGATCGTGACCTGAGCCAAAATCCAGAGCCAGACACTTAACCGACTGAGCCACCCAGCCACCCCTTGACATTTATTTTTAACCTGATTTTCCCTTCATAAAACGTGGAGGGTCTAATACCCAGCGGCATCCAGTGATTTTTGCTCCAGGTAGTAATCTCCTATAGGAGATAGGGCTGACCTGTGTAACCAATAGGATATTGCAGAAATGATGCTATGTCACTTCCAAGGCTAGGTCATAAGAGACATTAAAGCTTTTAGCTTGTTCTCTCCGGAGGAAGCCAGTCAACTCATGATAGAGATACTCAAATAGCCCGAGGAGAAGAGCCCATGTGGGGGCTTCCCTTCAGCAACCACCACCAACCTTCAGGCATGTAAGTGAGACACCGTGCAAGTGGATCCTCCAGCCTCAGTCAAGCCTTCCGATGACTGTAGACCTGGCTGATAGAGACCTGGAAACAAAACCACCCAGCTTAGCCCATCCCCAATTCCTGACCCCAGAATCGTATGAGATAATTAATGTTTATTGCAGTTTTAAGTTAATGCATTTCAGTATAATTTGCCATGCAGAATTAGATAACACAGAGGGTTTTGCAAGCTTTGTCCAGTGGCAACTCTACAGATGAAACATCTCTCATGACGCTACATACATTTAGCTCTCTCTCTCCATAATTATGTCTTCTCTTAGCACCCAGGCTGTAAGCCTTTTGCATGCAAGCACCACTTGTCCTACATTGCTGCATTCTCCCTTCTCATGCTTATTGATTAAGTGGGTTCCTGAGACTTTCCTTCTTCCCTTTTGACTACTAAAATCATTTTCCTCAACTCTTGGGTCTCTTCTCTTTGGGATTCTTTTTTTTTTCCTAATTGAGCAAAAGCCAGAAAAATTGAACATGTTCTATCACAATCACAAAATATGCCTGGCACTCAGCAACAAGAGACCACATAGCCTTTTCAATGACCAGAGAAAGACTGCAGGGACCCTTGATTAATATGTTATGAACACCCCTCCCATCAGTAAGCTGCTACGTGTAGGTGGAATAAATTACATTAGCAAATTTGCTTATTATCTATTACCCTCCTTCTGAATATGGGGCTCACCCATAAACTACATTCATTCCACACTTACTGGACATGCAAGGCAGGATGGGTGATGCAAGGACTATACATTGTCTGTTTTCAAGGAACTCATAATCAAATATAGGAGACTTGTCATAAAGATGCAAATATTTACTGATATTCACTTATATGCCTAAATAGTACATTAACAAATCAAAGAGAGTGGAAGTAAAGGGCCAAATGAATGGTATACACCAGTGTTAACAGATCTTCAAAGGGACAGGTTATTGCTGTGAGCTGAATTGATCAGGGCAGGCTTTATGGAGGAACAAAGCCTTAAGAAAGTTTAACAGTGGTAGATGTCATTATAGATGCTACAGGTTTCATCCAGTTGTCCTGGGCATAGAGATGTCTGCACATCTCAGCCTCTCATGGTTGGGAAGAACCATGTGATTAGCTGTACCCAAAGGGGTGTGAGAAAACATAACTTCTTTCTTTTTTTTAAGATCTTTTTTCAGAGAGAGAGAGAGAGAGCTCAAATTGGGGGAGGGCAGAGGGAGAGGGAGAGAAGCAGACCCAGTGCGGAGTGCAGAGCTGGCCATGGAGCTCAATCCCCCAACCTTGAGATCATGACCTGAGCCAAAATGAAAAGTCCAATGCTCAACAGACTGAGCTACCCGGGTGCCCCAACGTATTTCTCTGCAGGGTTAAATTAGGGAAAAAATCCATGTTTAATTCCCCAATCTCTCTCCCCTAAGAAGGTAACATATTCTAGCTGGCACAGCCACAGGATACTAGTGGTCCCATCAGCATGGGTCCCTGAATAGCTACAGTCAGCAAAGCCCCCTAACAACCTGGGCTGAACATGTACCATGAGCCAGAAATAAACCTTCCTTTATGTTGCACCACTGGGATTTGGGAATTAATTTGTTATTGCAGCATAACCCAGCCTCTTCTAACTAAAACATAAAGATTATTAGGGGACAGCTAATAATGGAGAAATGCAGACAATGGTAGAAGTAGTTTAAAAGGTATGTGTAATATGACCTTTCTCAATGACAAATCTATGTACATACTAGGTCACAGCTTGTTATGACATATCTTAATAGAATTGAAGGTTTTTAAATAAAAACATAAAGAGGGTTGGAAAGTCAGCAGGAGAATGAGCTACTGCCCTCGGGTGATCATTACAGATCTCGGAGTAACAGGATTATTGATGCCTTGGCCTGCAGCATTCCTTTTTCTTCACTCTCTTTTTCTTTGAGATTACAAGTCATATATTTCCATTTGGAAAACAGTATTTCATAACCTCTAAACCTAACAGGAGTCCTGTGAAACCCTAGTCTACAGTTGAATAGCCAAAAATAAAGACCTGGAATTCCTTCAAAGCTATCCCATTTACACAGCAATGCTTTCTCTCTCTACCAAGAAAGTGTTCGTGCATGATGAATTCCCCTCTCTAGCTGTATATTCCACTTCCTGCTCTATGCATGTCACTCTCTATTCTCTTCTCAGTTGTTTGTGCCTTATTAAATTCAACACCGAGGCAACCAATAAGAAGGAGAGAGGCTCAAGAAGTCCTTTCTTTTATAATCAGAGCTCCCTGTTTTCTAGGAACAAATAATATTTTCCAATCAATTCATGGGTGAGATTCATTGTCAATTCACTTTCTCTGTAACATACGATTTCTCCACGAGTAGCAAATGGTCTTCAGAGAGGACGTGGTGATACATTTTAGCTGAATTTTTCATATAGACATTATCTCTCCCATGTTACCTCCTCAAATCAAACCTCTTTGAAATTGATCTGCAAATAGAATTTAAGAGTCTAAAGATAAAATCAAATAGCCTAGTGGTTCCTGCCAATTATTCCCAAAGCAATGCTCCAAGCCAGTCATCTTGGGATATGCATTACAACATCAGGTAGAAATTCAGAGGCACATCCAAGCTCTGAATATCTTTAAATATATGTGTGTTTGGAGGTAGAGGGATGGGAGGAGTGAGGGAGGAAGAGAGAGTACTCCTGAAAAAACTTATTTTAATTCTGTACATTTTGGAGTGTCTCAGTCTTTGGCCTTTAAATACTGTACTAGTACTGTTTTGAAGGGATTTTCCAGGTTAACCAAGTCCCAAGGAACTGATCTCAGATTAGTCCCTTATCTCAATAAAGGTCCTGGCAACTTAACAGGCAAAGTTCAGTTGCGCAGTTTTACTAGAGATTCAAAATACCCTGAAAACAACAAACATGATGATCACACCTATTTCACCTAAATCCTTTAACTCCTCTGGAATATCAATCCTTCTGATTTTTGAGGAATATTATTCTTATGCCATTGTTTTTCAGTGTGCAATGTATTAGTAAGTCTCTTTGGTTCTTAGGAAAAGTCCCCTAGAATTTCTATCTCTGAGGACCAACTCTCCTCGTCAACCTGCATGCTGTCGAACTGACAAAAGCACCTCACCTACCCATAATGCCTCCAGCCGTCTAACAGGATTCTGCTTCACCACCGTGTTCTCAGCATTTTTTTAAAATAGTCAACTTTTTGGATCACAGAGATACTTTCAACTTTTCTTAAAATCGTCAACTTTTTGGATCACAGAGATACTTTCAAAATGCCACTCTGTTTTTAAAGGGCTCTATAAAAATTTGGAAGGTATCCAGAATAGGTGACATAATCAACATGTCATCCAGGAACCTAAATATCCTACTGTGTTTTTTAAAAGGATTATGCTGAGGCAGATACCAAAGGAGTTGAAATCAGCAGAGAAAATCTCTCTGATGATCTGAGCAGGCAAACACATTTTGCAAAATCATGCTGAAAAGGACTGTAGGTCGTACCTGCTGTGTGTCCCTTCTGGTGACACACTCCCGAAAAAGGCTTTAAGTTGCTCTAACTGCCTGCTTTGCTTCATTTGTTGTATGAATTCCCTGCTATAAGCAAATGCTTTCAATTGTTTCTCAATGTTCATGAACACTTGTTGGAAAAAAAAAAATCTGTAGGTATTAACTCCACACACATTAAAAACTTAGAGCAGGAAGGCAGGAAGTTAGTTTTCTAGCATGAATTGTCCAGCTCAGGGGTCCATAATCCTGTAATTCAGTGTGATACCACTACACTTTGACTCAAATAATACATACTTTGTGTGAGACACCTTGGGGAAAGGGCAATCAGGTATTTCACATTAGTGAGAGAGCCTTCTCCGTCTGTCTCACCGCACCCCCACACACACACATACCTTCTTTCCTTCTCTTTTTAATTCCTCTACCCAAAAAAAATTCTCGAGAAGCAAAAATATACCCCTCTCTGTATTTTTATAAGCTGGCCAGTTGTGTTTCCAGGTTTCTGGGGTTTATGAACACAGAAAATCATGCCTCAAAAATAATCCCATGTTATTCTCAAAAATCATTTTTCTCACTCATTAGCTGATAACACCAATTTTCCTTTTAAAAACTTAACAAGACATAATCATCATTTTTGGAAACAAACCCTCATTCAGAATGATTCAAGGAGAATACAAATTTAATAATCACCCTGAGAACCCAAGTAATACATCCCAGGAAATAATAATAAAATTTATGATGGTCTTAAGATTAACTCCTTTCAGGAATCTCTGAATTATAGGGTAGTAACATAACCAAGGCCTGGCAACAACTCACAGAAGTCCAGAAGAGTTTTGCCTTTGAGTTTGTAGGCAAAGATGCTTAAATTGTTCCCTTCGAAAAATAAAGATTATTTATTATTTACCTTCCTGTGCATCAGACAGTCCTGCAACATGCCTATAACTCTTGTGTTCTTAGGTTTGAGCTTCAAGGTCTCCACATTCATGGGGAAACTAGTAGGGTAGTGAGCCAACCAACTTTTTTTGTTTTGTTTTGTTTTTTTGCATATGTTTTGTTTTGTTTTGCTTTGCTTGTTTTGTAAGGAGAGCAAAAGAGGGAGAGAGAGAGAACACTGTTGCTTCCTAAAGAAATCTGCAAAGCAGCACCAAAGTGAATGAATCAGAACACAGAAGGATACAGTTTTTCCCTCTAGATGATTATACTAAGAGGAAGAACGATTTGAAACCATTGAAAGCTTTTTCTGATAACCACCTCTGGCTCTCTCCAAAGAGACCCATGCAAAGTTGGGCAAGTTGTTTTCTGTCCTGTCAGGAAAATATTTAGTAACAGCCTTGTAAAAGTAAGTACTCACAGCTGCCCTGGGGAGCTGTGGATTTGTTTGTAATATTGTTTCTTTCAACAAGTTCCTTTGTGGCTTTGTCTGTTCTCCCACAAAGGCCTGGCCTTCTTCTGCAGATAGATTTACCATTCTCTCTGTGTGAATACTGTCTGAAACTGCACAGACCAGCCAAGCTGGCTCTATCTGATGGTCCTGGCACCACAGGGTCCTAAGAGTAACCTGTAGAACAGGAATGGAGAAATTCATATTGGCTGACCCCAGGGGACATGGTGAAGCTTAGTTGGCAGGTAGCCGTACAGTCCTTTGAAGGAAAAAGCTCTGCTTAAAATACTAAGTATTAATTTTATACTTTGCCGATGAAAAGAAATATTACCTGGTTAATGAGTGCTTCTCATTTTGGAAAGTATTTTTCACTAGCAAATTACTTTATAGAATTTAGATAAACTTCTGGGATGTATAGACATCTGAAGAGAAACCAGAGCAGCTGGGATTGGTGTGATAGAATTTTTAAATGTGATAGGTCTCGTGCGCCTGGGTGGCTCAGTGGGTTAAGCGTCTGCCTTTGGCTCGGGTCATGATCCCAGGGTCTTGGGATCAAGTCCTGCGTCAGGCTCCTTGCTCAGCAGAGAACCTGCTTCTCCCTCTCCTGCCACTCCCCCTGCTTGTGCTTCTTCTCTCTCTGACCAATAAATAAATAAAATCTTTAAAAAATAATAAAATAAATAAAATGTGGTAGGTGACATTGGTCACTCCCAAGCAATTGTCTAAAAACTTAATATCATGGGCTATTTATAAGACATATGTTAAACATTATCCCTACTTCCCAACTCTACCAGATCAAAAACTCACATGTATTTTTTTCAAGGTATGAAATTATTGAACTTTATTGAGCACATTTCCACTCACTACCTCTGTAACCCTGAGCATGTCATTGAGCCTCTGTGAGTCCTTTCCTCATCTATATAAACAATGCTAATGCTAGTACCTACCTTATAGGGTTGTGAGATTTACGAAAGAATGAAGTAAGATGGAGGTTGATATTTATTAACTTCTAAATAAATGTTTGTCACCATCAGCAGCAGCAACATCATCTTCCAGTAATACTGGTGCTCCTTTAAGGGCACTGGTGCACTTCCAAAAAGTCTCTGCATCCTTGGTCTAAAGACTTTCTTCCTCTAAAGATTCTCCTGGGCTAGCGATCAAATCCTTGAGCAGCTTCAAGAACTCTGCAAACCCTCTGAAGCTAAATGTGGGGTCGGGTACATTTTCCTAGGAAACCTCTTCATATCTTCTATCACATGCAGAGGTTAAGGATCACTGCCATAAGGGCGCCTGGGTGGCTCAGTTGGTTGAGCAACTGCCTTCGGCTCGGGTCATGATCCCGGAGTCCCGGGATGGAGTCCCACATCGGGCTCCCTGCCGAGTCCCACATCGGGCTCCCTGCTCGGAGAGGAGCCTGCTTCTCCCTCTGGCCCTCACCCCTCTCGTGTACTCTCTCTCTCATTCCCGCTCTCTCAAATAAATAATCTTTAAAAAAAAAAAAAGAATCACTGCCATAAGTCATCGAGTTTAACCTTCTCTCCCTTCTTCTTCCTCTGGGGAACCAGAGTCCTCTTTAGTGCAGAGTGGCCAAGGACAGAGCTTCAGCTGCTGCGTAGGCTCCACCCTGTCCCAGCTTCCAGTAACCCCCTCTCCCAACGCTGTGATCCTAGACCCAGCTCCCTTCTGCACTCTCGGAGCATCCTCATTTCAGGACTAACTGGGACACATGGCAGGAGGATTTAAAAGTATCTGGGCCAATGCTCTGGGTAACATCAAGTCACCTCTGTGGCATTGTACTGTCAAAGAAAGATCATGACCTTTGAAATAAGAAGGCTTGTGTTTAATTCTGTTCTACCACTTACTGGATGTATGACCTTGGAAATGTTTACTTCATCATTCCTTTGTCATCTATAAAACACAGGCAGTAAGATTTATTTTCTGAGTCTAGGAGGAGAGAAATGAGATAACGTAGAGAATATAAAAAAAATAGCAGCATATGTCTGGCAAGAGTGGGTGCTTAACAATATTCTCTTCTCATTCCTGGGCTTCAACCTGGGTACGCTGGTCACCTGCCTAGGACCCAAATCCCTCAAGGAATGAGCTCTGGACCTCGTTGGCCTGGTCCCACTACCACAGTGCCAAATGGTTCACTATGCTTGTTTTTTATTTATTGTTTTAAATATAGACTTATTTATCTGGGGGGAGAGGGGCAAAGAGAGAGGGCGGGAGAGAGAGAGAAGCAGACTCCCCACTGAGTGTGCAGAGCTTGACACAGAACTTGATCTCACGACTCTGAGATCATGACCTGAGCAGAGTTCAAGAGTTGGATGCTTAACCGACATAGCCACCAGGCACCCTTTTTCACTATGCTTGTTTAAAAGGGACCTTTGATTTAATGGGCATCTGGCATTTCATATCATGAAATTTATCAAATGGAGGTTAATAGAAACTAAAAGATCCCTGGTTATTTGAGGGTAAAACATGAAGGCAGTATAACTGATAATAATAGTAAATATAACCTTTTTCAGCTCTTAGTATAGGCCAGACACTGTCCTAAGCATTTTACTTATAATTTTGTATATGATCCTCATAACAATTGTGTTCAGCAGATGTGATTATAATCTCTACTTTACAGATGAGGAAACAGAGACTTACAAAAGTTGAGCAAATTGCCCAAAATTACACAGGTAATAAGTAACACAGACATGTTTTTTTAAGGATTAATTAATTTATTTATTTTAGAGAGCGAGATAGAGACTGGAGGTGGGGGCAGAGAGGGGAGGGCAGAGGGGGGAGAGAATCTTAAGCAGGCTCTATGCTGACCATGGAGCCCTACACTGGACTCCATCCCAGGATCCTGAAATCATGCCCTGAGCCAAAATCAAGAGTCAGACGCTCAACCAACTGAGCCACTCAGGCACCCCAATGTGACCATATTGTGATCATAAATTGTTGACTCTGCAGCTACATATGAAAACATAACCTAACTTCAACCCACTTGAGATGATATCACTGTTCTTTAGCAGGTAAGGGATTTTTCAATCCTCTGACAGATAAAATTAAATAGATCATATAGTCATTGAAACCCTTAGTGTTCCCACATTTTGATTAAGTTAGGCACTAAGAGAATCTGAGTGTTTGGTGTCAAGTATTTGCCATCTTTAAGAGAATTTATACCTAACAGATTAACTCTGTGATTCCAATTTTAAATGTGTAATTGGTTATTGACTTCTGATTTTAGGTAGAAAGTTTCAGGAGATTTTGATGGTAGGTGGTACTGAAATGTTTAAGGTAATTGAATTTATTATGTTTATGAGTTTAGTATATTTGACTCAAAATATGGTTTAAAAGCTTGTAAGCTTGGTTAGGATTGTGAGCTTGCCCTGCCAGGCATATGAGGTATTTACAGAGAAAGTTAAAGGGTTAAAATTGTAAGTGTACTTTCAAATATTGATAAAGAAATGTAACTAAGTAATGCAAAAGATTAGTTAAGTAGAGTTTACTCTTTTGTGGCATTCATAAATCATACAAAAATATTTTGAGTTAAGTGCTTTAAAACTTGTTTAAAAATATCTAACTTCAACAAACATTAATTAAAAATTCAACCTAGTATAAATACACTTTTCTGCATACAAAAGTGCCCCTTTAGTCACTAAAAACTCAATGACAGACCCATAAGCAAGAGCAAGCAGTCCAAAGCATAAATCTGGTCATGTCATACCTTAGCCTAGAATCCCCTTTGGTTATCCATTACACTTAGGAGAAATCCCAAACTCCTAACCAAGGTCTATGAGGCCTTGTAAAATTGACCCCTGAACACTTATTCTACCTCATCTTCAATTATCTTCCTCCTTGCCTAACACACTCACTATATCCAGTCACATTGGCCTTTTTTTCCTCCCTCATGCATCAAAAGTTCATTACTGCAGCAAGGCCTTCATATTTGCTATTCTCTCTAGCTGGAACACTTCTCCCAAAATTTTTGTGTGGCTGACTCCTGTTTAACATTTAATTCTCTGCTCAAATGTCACCTCCTCCAAAAGCCTCCTCTAATTGTCCCTTCCTCCAATAATCTCTGACACAGTAATATATTTTAAAGTCATGGAAGTATCCTTGATGTCTGAATTATTGTGCTCATTTATTGGTTCACATATTTATTTTCCTTCTTCCCCAAATAAAATAAAAGATCAATGAAAGTACAATCTTGCTTCTGCTTTAAATGCTAAGTTATTTTAAAAACATCCCTTCATAACATTGAGTCTGTAAGACCCAATTATTGGGGGATATTTGACAATATGTTTATATTACTTTGGGGTTAATGTCCATGAATTTCTGAAAATAGGCCAAATGCCAAGCAGAGCATACAAGCAAATATGATCCCTCCCCAGGACACTTGCCATCCAAATTATAAGCATTCAAAAATCTTGGCAAGATGCCTATGCTAATAAGAAAGTGATCCAATATGCATGAGAATTTGAAAAGCCATTATTTTTGCCTGAAATCATCTTGGCTTTTCCATAATTAATATGTCATTATCATCACAAGGCTAAGAGATCAGGATGATAAAAGCATTGTTTCATATAACAACACTCATAGGAACAATGGTGTTTCACAATATACCACAGTGACTTTTGATAAAGGAAAACATCCCAAATCTGAGGGTAACGAATGTAGAAACTGAGTAAACAGAAAGAAGATAGAAACAGCTGATATCAAGACAAAAAGGTAGGTGTTTAAGCTAATCTAGAAACAGGAAACATGTTCTGGAAATGCCTGGGAAAAGACAAATTTCAAGTACTCATGGGCCACGGGCAATAATGGGACCAGAGTTCTACTTATTGTACCTTGTGTTCCTCCTTTCATAGTTCTTTTTGCTTTGGTCTTGAGTGTCTGCTAATCCATTCCTCCATTCTCTCAACTTTCTATCTCTACATCAAACAAGAAAGGCAGGCATCATCTAAACTATAATATACTAGCAATTGGTAGAAATGTCTGTTCAGGGGGTGCCTGGGTGTCTCAGTTGTTAAACGTCTGCCTTCGGCTCAGGTCATGATCCCAGGCTCCTGGGATCGAGCACCACATCAGGCTCCCTGCTCTACGGGAAGCCTGCTTCTCCCTCTCCCACTCCGCCTGCTTGTGTTCCCTCTCTCGCTGTGTCTCTCTCTGTCAAATAAATAAAATCTTAAATAAAATAAAATAAAATAAAATTGGAAACTACGGAATGGAAGAAAATATTAAAAAAAAAAAAGAAATGTTTGTTCAGAATTCCAATTTACAGCACGTCTTGGTCTATGACCCAGCATGAATCTAAGAAGCAATTAGATCAATAATCTTATAGCATCTTTTGTTAGCCTGACATTTGCAAACATTACCAATTGTGCATTTCTGAACATTATAAATACATAAAAGAATTCATAGGGGAAAAAAATTTTTATTTAGTTAAGAAATCATTTGTCCCTCCTGACAAAGTGGTATGTTTCCCTCTGTAGCTAATGGTAGTCACATAACTCACTTATTTGTTTGTTTGTTTGTTTGTTTGTTGCCTTGGTCATCCAAGAAGCTCAGAGCTCACAGCAGGACTATTCTTAGTTTAGACTGTCTAAAACAACTTCCTCCTTCCTTCTCCTTTTTCCTGCTTTAACCTCAAATGCACATATCTGTTTAGACTTTTTTGTTGTTATTCTTTCCAGATGTGTCTTTTCTTATGAGTTGGTAAAATTTGCTTTGGATGTGTTTTGTGATTAAAAACAATGAATAATTTAGTTAAATTTTGAAACTCCATCTTACCAAAAAGTATGTCCTGGGTTTTCCCCAGATTGCAATAAATGTCCAGAAATAGCTCAGAGCCGAGGTATCGCCAGAGAATTGGGAAATGGGAGAGTGAAGAATACTTAAAAATAAGGAATTTTAGTCTACTTTTAACTAGTATTTTCTATGAAACATAAAAAGAAAACTTCCATATAAAGGGTGATTGCTATCAGTGGATGTCTATATGGAAAATAACTGAATATCTGAAATAAAAGGAAATTTGGAGATCTCTATTCCAATCTCTTTGATTTGGACTAGGGAAAGTCTAAATCCATAAAATCCATTTAATCCACAGAGATTAAATGACTCTTCCAAATAAACAGGAAGTTGGTAACTGAATCATGCATGGAATCTTGGTCCTGTTTTCCAGGCTATGGGTTTGTTAATACTTGAGGAACTATGAACATTGGAAGGAAGGTTTTAGTCTGACAAAATTTTAACACTTACAGGCAAGTCCTGTGCTCTACGGACACAGGAAAATTGCACATTACCAGTTAAAATACATTTAAGAACTTACTTTTTCTCCAACTACATTCAATGTATGAATTTTACTCTTTATTATTTTAAGTAAATAGATTTCCTGAATCTTTCAAGTAGAAGCAAGGAGGTAATGGTACAAGGGAAAGCTGCTTCACATTCAATAAAGGAATAAAAAGTTTATAATTAAATTTCCACATGTCAAATTCCAATCCAACTGAATTTCTTCTGTGATCAGCATCAGCATCTCCTAGTTCCTCCTGACATCCTGAGCTTCAGATTCTTTTATAATTTTTTCAAGAAATAATGTATAGGTTTATTGATCTCCTTTAAATGCTAGCTTTATAATAACATTGCAAAGTTTTTCTATTTCTTTACTGATTCTTAGCAGGAAAAATAAAGTCACTGAGTATTTATATAAATGAACAGTTTCATAGTTGGCAACCAACTGATTGATGTGTATTTCAACACATTTAAGATAATACTCAATTGCATTCAATAACTTTATAAGTAGGTACATCCAAAGTCAGCATAATGCCCATATAAAAAAAGTATTATAATTTTGTTTGGATATTATAGAAGCAATAATCCTGTGACCTTTTTTTTTTGAGATAATTATAGATTCATATGCAATTATAAGAAATAATATGGGGAGCTCTTGTGTACCCTTCACCTAGTTTTTCCCCATGGTAACAACTTATAAAAGTGTGGTAAGATATCATTCTCAAGATACTAACATTGATGCAATCCATCAACCTTACTTAAATTTCACCAGTTGTACATTCACACATTTCTGTTAAGATCCATTTTTAATAGCTACAACTTATTTAGCACTTCTATGATCCAGTTAATCCTTAAAAACTAATTTACTAATAAGGAAAGTAAGACAAGAGGCAATAGTGAGGATGTGAAACTCTATCATTTAATTCTGAAGGCACAGTTCCTTATACTACTCAGTAGATGTGAGGAGTCTGCATGTGTGTTTGGTTCATTTTCAGAATTTCATATATAGCTATTCCTCAAAATACTCAAATGAAATATTGGCAAAAAGGTTTATAATGATAAATGCCTACATTTAAAAAAAAAAAATCCTAAACAACATAAAATTATACTTCAAAAAACTGGGGAAAAACAAACAAAAAACTCAGCCCAAAGTTAGCAGAAGGAAGGAAATAACAAAGATCAAAGTGGAAATCAATGAAATAGAGCCTAATGAGACAACAGAAAAGACCAATGAAGCTGGCTTTTTGAAGATAAAGTTAATAAACCTTTAGCTGGACAAAAAAAGAAGCTTCAAATAAATAAAATCAGAAATGAAATGGGAGACATTACAACCCAGAACACAGATATACTAAGCATCATACCAAACTATAATGAACAATTGTAGGCCAACAAAGTAGCTAACTGAGAAGAAATGGATATTCCTAGAAACATACAATCTACCAAGACTGAGTCATAAAGAAATAAAATATGAACAGACCAATAACCAGTAAGAGACTGAATCAGTATCAAAAACTTCCCCCCAAAAAAATCCAGGACCAGATGGCTTCACTGGTGAATTTAGAGAAGAATTCATAACAATCTTTCTCATAGTCTCCCACAAAATAGAAGAGGAAGGAACACTTACAAACTCATTTTATGAGGCCATCATTACCCTGATACCAAAGTCAGACAAGGACACAATAAAAAAAAGTACAGGTTAATATCCCTGATGAACTTAGATGCAGGAATCCTCAAAAATATTAGCAAAACAAATTCAATAGTGCATTAAGGATCACTCACCATGATCAAATGGGATTTATCCTAGGATGCAAGGATGGTCCCACATATATAAATCAATCAATATGATAGAGCATATAAAGGATAAAAATCATATGATCACCTCAATAGACACAAGAAGATCATCTGATAAAGTTCATTTTTATCCTTTCATGATAAAAACTCTCAACAAACTGGGTATAGAAAAACCATACCTCAACATAATAAAGGCCATATATGACAAGCTCACAGCTAACATCCTACTCAATAGTGAAAGGTTGAAAGTTTTTCTTCGAAGATCATAGACAAGACAATGATACTCACTCTTACCACATTTATTCGACATAGTACAGGAAGTTCTAGACAAAGAAATTGGCAAGAAAAATAAATAAAAGGCATCCAAATCAGAAAGCAAGAAGTAAAATCATCTGTTTGCAGATAATATGGTATTGTATGTAGGAAACACTAAAGGCTTCACACCTCCCCCCCAAAATTAAATGAATTCAGTAAAGTTGCAGGATATACAAAATTAACATATAAAAATCAGTTGTTTCTGTACACTAAAATTGAAATATTAGAAAGAGAAATTTAAAAAATAATTCCATTTACAATAACATCAAAAAGAATAAAATACTTAGGAATAAATTTAACCAAAAAGGTGAAAGACCTGTACTTTGAAAATTATAAAACATTGATAAGAGAAATTAAAGAAGACACAAATAAATGGAAAGGTATTCCACATTTATGGATGGGAAAAATTAATACTATTGAAATGTCCCTACTACCAAAAGTGATCTACTTTGTGTAGTGAGGTCCCTACTACCCAAAGATTCAGTGTAATCCCCTTTCAAAATTCCAAAGACATTTTTCATAGAAATAGAAAAAAAGCAATCCTAAAATTAATATGGAACCACAAATAGCTCAAAGATCCAAAGCAATTTTGAGAAAGAACAAGGCTAGAGAAATCAAAATTCCTGGTTTCAAACTATACTATAAAAATACAGTAATTAATGGGGCGCCTGGGTGGCTCAGTCGTTAAGCATCTGCCTTCAGCTCAGGTCATGATCCCAGGGTCCTGGGATCAAGCCCCATATTGGGCTCCCTGCTTGGCGGGAAGCCTGCTTCACCCTCTCCTACTCCCCTTGCTTGTGCTCCTGCTCTCGCTGTCTCTCTCTCTGTCAAATAAATAAATAAAATCTAAAAAAATAAAACAAACAACAGTATGGTACTGGCATGAAGACATACAGATCAATGGTACAGAATAGAGAGCCCCAAAATAAACCAAAACATATATGGTCAATTAAGTTTTGACAAAGGAGCCAAGAAAATTCAATGGGGAAAAGACAGTCTCCTCAGTAAAACAGGTGTTGAGAAAACTCAGCTACATGCAAAAGAATGAACCTGTGCGCCTATCTTATACTACATAGAAAAATCCACTCAACATGGATTAAAAGGCCTGGCATAAGATCTGAAACTCCTAGAAGGAAACATAGCAGGTAAGCTCCTTAACACTGGACTTGGCAATAATATTTTGGATTTGATACCAAAAGTAAAGGCACCCAAAGCAGAAATAAACAACTGGGACTATACAAACTAAAAAAATTCTGCATAGCAAAGGAAACCAACAACAAAATGAAAAAAGCATTGGAGAATTATTTGTATACCACATATCCGATAAGGGGTTAATACCCCAAAAATATAGTAAAGTCATAAACTCAATAGCAAAATAATAATAATAATAATAATAATAATAATAATAACCCAATTTTAAAAATGGCAAAGGACCCAAGTAAACATTTTTCTAAGGAAGAGATACAGATGGACAATAGGTACATGAAAAGGTATTCAACATCATTAATCATCAGGGAAATGCAACACAACCACAATGAGATATCACTTCATACCTCTTGGGATGTCTATGATCTAGAAGACAATAGATAACATATCCTGACAAGGATGTGGAGCAAAGGGAACCCTTGATGCATTATTGATGAGAATGTAAAGTAGTCCAGGTACTATGGACGACTGTGCAATTTCCTCAAGATATTAGAAACATAAGTACCACACGATCCAGCAATCCTACTTCTGAGTATATACCCAAAGGAAGGGAAATCATTATCTTGAAGAGTTATCTGCACCCCCATGTTCACTGCAGCGTTACCTGCAGTAGCGAAGGTTTGACAAGTACCTAAGTGTCTGCTGATAAATGAAGAAAGAAAAGGTGGTATTATTATCACTTAGCCTTAAAATCTTATTGAGCCTTTTTTTTTTTAAGATTTTATTTATTTGTTAGAGAGACACAGCGAGAGGGAACACAAGCAGGGGCAGAGGGAGAGGGAGAAGCAGGCTTCCCGCGGAGCAGGGAGCCCGATGTGGGACTCGATCCCAGGACCCTGGGACCATGACCCGAGCCGAAGGCAGATGCTTAACAACTGAGCCACCCAGGCGCCCCCTTATTGAGCCTTTAAAAAGAAGGTATATTATTTAGCCTTTAAAAAAAAGGAAATCCTGTGACTTGTGAAAACATGGATGAACTTGGAGGGCATTCGGCGAAGTGAAAGAAGCTAGACATAAACAGACAAATATTGCATGGTAACACTTACATGTGGAATCTAAAAAAAAAAAAAAAAAAAAAAGCCAAACTCATAGAAACTGAGAGTAGGATGGTGATTGTCAGGGGACAGTGTAGGGGGAGGGTGAAATTAGGAGAGGCTGGTAAGAGCACAAACTTTCAGTTAGAAGACGATTCTGGTCTAAGGATCCCATGTAGAACATGGGGATTATAGTTGATAACACTGTGTCGTGTAATTGAAACTTGCTAAGAGAGTAGAACTTGTGTTCTCACCAAAAAGATCAATAAATAAAGAAGTAAATTTGTGAGGTGATAGTTGTGTTAATTAACTCAATGGTGAAATCCTCTCAAAATATATACACATATCAAATCAACACATTGTACACTTAAAATATATTGTGACTTCATCAATTATAGTTCAATAAAGCTGAAAAAATAAAAAAAAATAAACCTGTTGGTACAATAATTAAACATTTTCAAACAAGTAGTCCTTCTTAATATGATTAGAACATGTGGAATGCCCAGAAGCAGCATTTCCAAATGAATTCATCAATAAACATAAAACATAAAATTAACCACTCTAGTTTTCCCAGAGATCCTATCTAGGTCAGACTGCCCTAGGACAGATGATTAAGTTAGTTTAGGTCCAATTCAGGACTACATAACATGGAGTTATGTCTTAGGCCCTTCAGGCAACTTGGAGCCTTCCAGGGTCAAAGAAGGCCAGCCAAAACCCAAAATCAATAGGGCCATTTAAATGATGACATCCCCAGTGGGTAAAGATATTTGACTCCACACATCAGTGGCATGAGCTACTGTCCTGAGAATTCATCAATAGGTCCAAGATCCCATTAAGGCTTTTTAATTTCTGCTTAGTGATATTAGGATTTAATTGATGCCGAAGACACCACCTGCCAGTAGACAATGATGTTGTGGCACTCAGTAGAAAATGTCTTACAAACAGGCCTTCCCAGATATGCCAGGGAATTCTACAGGCTGGTATACTGACTTGGCAGCCTACTTCTTTATTTACTCTGGGTCTTCGTTATTCTGCCTGTCCATCATCCATTCCCGCCCCCCCACTCCTCTTCTTCTTTTACTAGCAACCCACTTTCCCTTGGGAAACTATTCCACCCCTATTCTTAGTCCACATTGCTCAGGAGGAACTGATTCACCCACAGCTTCAGTGATAGGCACATAACCTAGATGTGGTCAATTACCTTGGGACAGCATGAATAAGATCAAACCTTGGAATTTTCACTAGGACTATCAGAAATGTGATCTCTCATTTCCTGCTGCTGGGATTGTTGAACTGGAAGGCTGGAATGGGTATATATTACTGGAAGCCCTCTTGCCATTAGGGTGAGATACTGCTTTAGAACAAACAATGGAATAGATCATTTCATCTTCTGGAACCAGCCATTCTAGAAATCATGTGCCTATATTTTTCTAGTATAGCAGCCAATAAAATACCTTTCTCATTTAGTTCATTTTGAGTTGTAGTTTCTATCTCTTGCAATCATTCTCAGAAACTGCTAAAAGATGAGCTAGTGTGCAAACTATAGGTTGAGGGAATATCATTTATTTTCTATAACTATGCAATTTATCACTCCTGTTCTAGCCTTATATCAAAAAGGGCCAAGGCATTTAGACAACAGCACTACCACAAACAATATCATACTTGATCTTCATAAGGTTAATTTGGCCATAACAAAACGGAGTTATTCATGGGACATATGGCTCAACGTTATCCATTAAGTCAAACATGGCACTAAGATTGGAACCCAGCACTTCATGAAAAGCAAGACTTCTTCTGCTTCAATCAATGGACCTTTCAGATCACTTGGTCTTTTGGCTCCCAAATGTCAGTCTGTGCACTGGAAACATTTGCAAGAGTGTGACCAAATTGTCAACAGTCCACTATAGAATAATGAGGAAAATAAAGACTCTAATAAGGTTTTAATGAAGCTATGTCATTTCATTTTTAAATTCTAAGATTTGGTGATTATGTGTTCTCTTTTGTGAAATAATATGAATAGTAGATATAAATAATATTTTTGGTGAAATATAAAGTAGGCAAGCCCATGCCCCCCACCCACCCACACTGCCCCAGTTTGTTCTCAATGCTCTCAGCTTCAATACCTCTCCCCTTCTCTTTCTCAGGTCACCTCTAAGGGTTGCTTTCCACTTCCAGAGTTTTCCTGCTGGGAAATCCCTTTGTCTTTTGTGATAGAGATTAAAGTAACCTTTCTCTGGCTTCCCCAAATCTGTATCTCACCCTGTTATTATGCTCACCTCCTTAGGCCAGACACAAGAAGAGGCTATCTTTCCTCTTGAGAAGATGGGAAAGGGAATTTAAATAACTATTGGCTGATCTCAAACAAGTGAATTTATAAATATGGATACCAACATTACTTAAAGCCTCAAAGTGTCAAAAAGACCCTAAGTACTCCACAATAAAGGGATGATTAAATTCCCCTATATGGGAGAATAATATACAGTCATTAAAATTATGTTTATGAAGACTTTGCAATAATATGAGGGACATGACTATAATGTAAGGTTAAGTAAAAAGATGCATAACTAGGAAAGCACAGCTAAGTTAAAATGTCCATGTATGGATAAACTATAAAATTGTCCACACAGATTTAACTGCATAGTGGGGTTATGGGTAATATCTATTTTTTTAAAAAGATATGTATTTATTTGAGAGAAAGTATGAGCGGGGGAGGAGCAGAGGGAAAGGGACAAGCAGACTCAGCATGGAGCCTGATGTGGGGCTTAATCTTAGGACTCTGAGATCAAATCCAAAGTGGGATGCTAACTGACTGAGCTACCCAGCTGCCCTGAGTAATATCGACTTTTGCCTTCAGAGAAGTCTCTGTTATCCAGATTTTCTACAATAGGAACACACTACTTGTAAATGTAGAAAAATATATTAATTAAATTTAGTTCTACTTATTTTTGCAGCCAATATTTACTGATTACTCATTCTGTGAATGCCAATAAAAACCATACATTTTCCTGATCATTTCCTTTGCAAGACAGATTTGACACGAATTAAGGCAAGATTTGCATTGTTTTTTTCATGCCAGCAAGAATAACTTGTACTGGCAGGAGGAACAAGATGGCAGAGGAGTAGGAGACCCAAATTTTGTCTGGTCCCAGGAATTCAGCTAGATAGGGATCATTCTGAACACCTACAAACTCAACAGGAGATCAAAGAAAAGAATAGCAGCAACTCTCTGAACAGAAAAGCAACCACTTTCTAGAAGGTAGGACGTGCGGAGAAGTGAATCCGAGGAGATATTCGGGAAGATAGACGGCAGGGGAGGGGGCCTCCTCAGCTGGCTACTGGCAAGTGGTAGAGCAGCGTAGCACCAATCGGAACCTTTAGAAGTCTACTCCACTGAGAGACATCACTCCAGTGGCTAAGCAGGGGGTGGAACCCTTGTTGGAAGAGTGTGGTCTCAGGACCCTTGGGGTCACGGGAAGACTGGGGATCGTGGGTGTGGCAGAGCTCCCAGGTATCAGAGCGGGGAAGCCAGCTGCAGAGATGGAGCCAAGGAGTGGGCTCTCAGCTTGGGGTTGCCATAAACTGTGATCCACGGCACAATCGGGCCACTGCTTCTCCAGCGAGGACCCAACAAGCAGCAGATCTGGGGAGACTCCCATTCCTCCCCCAGAGGACTGGTACAGGAGCGCACCACAGGGATCTGCTGAGTTTGGAAACGCCAAACGGGGTCGTGTGCCAGAGATAGAAACGCTCAGGCACAGGCCAGGAGAGCACGAAGTGCACTGGAGACCAGGGAGATAAGAGTGATTGACTGCTTTTCTCTGGGGGCTCACCAAGGAGTGGGGCCCGGGTTCTCAGGTCCTCCGGGGCAGAGATTGGGAGGCCGCCATTTACACTCTTGTCCTCAGAATCAGTACGGAAAGCTTGCAGGGAACAAAAGCTCCAGAGAGCAAACCCAAGCAGATGACTTAGCCCGACCCCCAGCAAGGATGGGGCAATTCCGCCGCTGGCAAAGACATTTCAGAACTACAGCAACAGGTCCCTCCCCCAGAAGATCAGCAAGAACAGCCAGCCAAGACCAAGTTTACTGATCAATGAGAACTGCAGAACTCCAGCACTAGGTGAATACAGCACATAGAATTCAGGGCTTTCCCTCCATGATTCTTTAGTTTTTCAAAGTTAATTTTTTTAAATTTTCTTTATTGTTTTCTTTTTCTTTTTTTTTTTTTGAATTTTTCTTTTTCCATTTTTCAACCAACATCTTATTGATCCCTTTTTTAAAAATTTTTTAATTTTCATTTTTAGAGTCATAGTCTATCCTTTCATTGTAGTTAACCTTACTTTTTGTATATATGTAAGTTTTTCTCTCTTTAAAATTTTGGGATACAGTTTCTTCTAACAGACCAAAATATACCCTAAATCTCTAGTGTATGGCTTTGTTTGATCTAGTGTCCTGCCTGATCACACTCTCTCCCTTTCTTTCTTTTTTTTTCTTAATTTCTCTTCTTTCCTTTTTCAACCAAATTCTTACCAATTCCTTTCATAAAATCTTTTATAATTTTCATCTTTACAGTCATATTCCATCCCTTCATTGTATTTACCCTTATTTTTGTATATATATAAGATTTAATTTCTTTAAAATTGTGGAAGACAATTTCTTCTAACAGACAAAAATACACCCAAAATACAGTGTGGCTCTGTTCTATTCACCAGACTGATCATATTCTTTTTTTTTTTTTTCCCCTTTCTTCTCCCTCCAGTTTTGGGTCTCTTCTGATTTGTTTAATGTATGTTTTTCTAGGGTCATTGTTACCCTTTTAGCATTTTTTTTTGGCATTTTGTTCTCTCATTCATCTATTCTTTTCTGGACAAAATGACAAGATGGAAAAACCTCAAAAAAAAAAAGAACAAGAGGCAGTACCTACTGTCAGGGACCTAATCAATATGGACATTAATAAGATGTCGGAACTATAGTTCAAGATGACGATTATGAAGATATTAGCTGGGCCTGAAAAAAGCATGGCAGTTATTAGAGAAACCCTTTCTGGAGAAATAAAAGAACTAAAATCTAACCAAGTCAAAATCAAAAAGAATATTAATGAGGTGCAATAAAAAATGGAGGCTCTAACTGCTAGGATAAATGAGGCAGAAGAGAGAATTAGTGATATAGAAGACCAAATGATGGAGAATAAAGAAGCTGAGAAAACGAGAGATGAACAACTACTGGATCACGACGGCAGATTTTGAGAGATAAGTGATACCATAAGACAAAACAATATTAGAATAATTGGAATCCCAGAAGAAGAAGGAGAGGGGCAGAAGGGATATTGGAGCAAATTATAGCAGAGAACTTCCCTAATTTGGGGAAGGAAACAGACATCAAAATCCAGGAGGCACAGAGAACCCCTCTCAAAATCAATAAAAATAGGACAACACCCCAATATCTAACAGTAAAGCTCACAAGTCTCAGAGACAAAGAGAAAATCTTGAAAGCAGCTCAGGAGAAGAGGTCTGTAAGCTAAAATGGTAGAAACATTAGATTGGCAACAGACCTATCCACAGAGACCTGGTAGGCCAGAAAGGACTGGGATGATATATTCAGAGCATTAAACGAGAAAAATATGCAGCCAAGATTACTATATCCAGCTAGGCTGTCATTGAAAATAGAAGGAGAGATAAAAAGCTTCCAGGACAAACAACAAAAACTAAAAGAATTTGCCAACACCCAACCACCCCTACAAGAAATATTGAAAGGGGTCCTCTAAGCAAAGAGAGAGCCTAAAAGTAACATAGACCAGAAAGGAGCACAGACAGTATACAGTAACAGTCACCTTACAGGCAATACAATGGCACTAAATTCATATTTTTCAATAGTTACCCTGAATGTAAATGGGCTAAATGCCCCAGTCAAAAGACACAGGCTATCAGATTGGATTAAAAAACAAGACCCATCCATATGCTGTCTGCAAGAGACTCATTTTAGACCCAAAGACACCTCCAGATTGAAAGTGAGGGGGTGGAAAACATTTACCGTGCCAATGGATATCAAAAGAAAGCTGGGGTGGCAGTCCTTATGTCAGACAAATTAGATTTTAAAACAAAGATTATAATAAGAGATGAAGAAGGACACTATATCCTACTTAAAGGGTCTATCCAACAAGAAGATCTAACATTTGTAAATATCTATGCCCCTAACATGGGAGCAGCCAATTATATGAGCCAATTAATAACAAAATCAAAGAAACATATCGACAATAATACAATAATAGTAGGGGACTTTAACACCCCCCTCACTGAAATGGACAGATCATCTAAGCAAAAGATCAACAAGGAAATAAAGTCTTTAAATGACACACTGGACCAGATGGACTTCACAGATATATTCAGAACATTCCATCCCAAAGCAACAGACTATACATTCTTCTCTAGTGCCCATGGAACATTCTCCGGAATAGAGCACATCCTAGGTCACAAATCAGGTCTCAACCAGTACCAAAGGATTGAGATCATTCCCTGCATATTTTTGGACCACAATGCTTTGAAACTAGAACTCAATTACAAGAGGAAAGTTGGAAAGAACTCAAATACATGGAGGCTAAAGAGCATCCTACTAAAGAATGAATGAGTCAACCAGGAAATTAAGGAATTAAAAAATTCATGGAAACCAATGAAAATGAAAACACAACTG